>NC_080101.1:60136292-61454458 GCF_950005125.1 Chionomys nivalis
AGAGGACAGGGGATCAAGGGAAGGCTTCCTGTAAAACCTGTCATGGCCAGACTTCCATAATCTATGTCTGAACGACTCTTTCCCACCTCCACAGAAATAAATCTGCAGACTGTGATGATCTAGCAAACTCAGGAACCAGGTGGACAACAGTGTGTGCAGGCCTCACAGCCAGTGTATGCCACATCCTCGTGAGTGCACACCGCAGTAGACACAGTCGTGTGTCGGTGCATGGAGGATCCCATGTGAGGAAGAAGATGAAGAGACTGCCTTCTCCTCTGCTCATCTGCTCCACTCACCAAAGGCTGCTGACCTCACGCACAACGGCAGGGACAGACCAAGAATAGGGATCACACTGGTACCTACACCAGAGTCGGTCCCATTCCCAGAACACTGGCTTCCTCTGCTCCCAGGTGGTGCTACTGCTGATGTCCAGCCATACCTGACCCTGGTTCTAGGAGGAAATGAGGTAGAGGAGGATGCCTAGCTCCAGGCAACAACTCACTGTTCACCTCACTCTGAGGAAGGTGGTAGGTGAAGAAAACGGCTCCATCCTTCTACTCCCTCCCCCATCGTACCAGCAATCACAGGCAGAGATGGAGAAGCTGGGAACAGAAGTGGGGACAGCAGAAGATGTGAAACCGTGAGAGAATCAGTCAAAGGAGGGGGGTGCTGAGGGTCAGGACAGTGGGGCTCACAGACACCCAGTGCCCTGGGGTCTAGGAGGAGCCAAAAAGGGAATCCTGGCAGCTTCCTATGTGCTCGGGTCACAGACACACAGAGAAGTGGGGGTTCAGGCAGCCTGGGGTCTCCTGCATGAGCTCTGAACACACCGGTTGGGTGCAAATATACTGGATCCCACAGAGATAGACATACATGCTTCCTCCTTGCTCTGACCAGGAAGCAGCTTCTCTCCTAGCACTGCCCTCGGGCTGGGGGCGGGCTGTAGATACAGCTGCTAGGGCTGTGCTACCGCCTAAGGGCACAACTTGAGTCAAAGGACAGACTGTGACACCCTCAGGCTGCTCCTTACCCAGGGGGGTGGATCCCACTAAGATCTCATCAAATGAGGAAGACTGGGGAAGGCAGCAAGGCCAGGCTGTGCCATGGGCCCCAGGCCCAAATCTTGGTCTCCAGTGCCGGAGAGTGCAGCTTTATCTGAGAGCCAGGATACCTACGATGGCGCTGGTTAAGACTGAGGTTACATCAGGGTCACCTGGTTCTGGTCTCATATATTTGGTATCTTTATGAAGGTAGGGGACTTGGCCCTAAGGACAGACATTTGGAGAGGGACAGAGGTGGAGACAAGGACCAGGTGTGAACTGAGGAACGGAGCCTGGGGACAGGTCCAACTCTGGCAGGACCTAACGTGACAACACTGTGGATGCTGGGCTATGCTCTCCAGAGCAGAGAGACAATAAATCCCATCTGAGTCATCCAGTTTGTTCTTGTGACAGCCCTTTCTAACCAAAGGGGACAGAAGACGTCCCTGCAGCAGGTTAGAGCCCAGTCCGGTGACAGCCTTTCCCTCAGAAGCTGTGTGAACATTGGTGGAGCACAGAGCTCCAGGCCGTGGGTGCACACAGCCACTGCTCATTTCCACTTCTACGTGCCAACTTCACTCGGGTCAAAAGCCAGCAGCGACATTCCTGGATAGGTGTCACTGGACAGACAGACGGCAAACACATCACGGCTTACCACGTTCATTAGATTCTCATGGTCCCCGCTGTGTTGCTTTGGCTTCTTCTCTCTGAAATGAAAAGAAGACAGATGTGTCCATGCTTTTCTAGCCCAATGTTTATCTGGTTTTATGAACTAGGTTTATTTTGCTGAGAGAGAGGAGAAGAGTCACAACTGACAGCCAAGGATGTGTCCCCTTCCCTTCCCCGTGAGCAGAGGAGGATGGAGGCAGGCTGCAAGCAGGATCTGGCTGGGCCCAGAGGGCGCGGATGGCAGACGGTGGGGGCTTTTTCTCATCAGCGAACCCTAACAATTATCTCATCTTCTCCCTTAAGAGTCTGTGGAGTCTCCCGATGTGAGGGAGGAGGAAGATACAACACTGCATGTCCGTCAGGAAGGTGACGAGCTTGCAGGAAGAGTCACATGTACTTCTAGTCTGTAGAAAAGTCTGGTGAGTAAAGATAGGATGTGTTTCCTCGCACAGACAGTCCAAAAAAGGCCATCAGCAGTAAAGACGGCGTTCCTACCACGGTGAGGAGAGGGTGACACCTAGCGGGAGAGTGAGTCATGGCAGCAGAATTCTCAGGCCCCTGGGAGCTAGAACTAGGACCACCTTCTATCTTCTGGAAGGTCGGGCTCCACCTAGCCCTCAAGGCCTGGGTCCATGCTTGGCAGGGATCAGGATAGGCTATACAAGGCCTGGATTTTCCATTCTTGACAGATTTTAGGGTGGGATCCATCCCTGACTCTTCTGAGCAATCGCTTTTGCATGTAAAGAACCCCAATTCTCCCTGTGCAAAGCGAGACAAGTGTGATGCTTAAAAAGAAAAAAATTGTTTCCACATTCAGTGAGTCTGTCTTGCAGGAAAACAAATCTGTTTCTTCATAAAGGGCAGCTCACCACACACATTTTTAAGAATCCATGAGCCTCCTCAGTAATGCCAACTGTGAAAAAGAGATGTAGTGTCTCACACTCAGATTTCAATATGCCTACGGCTAGAAAAAAGACAGCACTCAAAAGGATGTGCTCAAAGAGCAGCAGAGACTTCATCCTGACATCTGAAACATGGGGAAGGACTCTTTGCTCTGCTCTCCAGGAAAATTAGTAAGGGTTTTCAAGTGACTGACGAAGAATGTCCTTGGAACCTTTGTGACCAATCCTTAAACATGGGCCAGGCACTCTTTGGTACAAAGGCTCCTCTGGGAATGGCAAGGACTATGTTTAGGTTCTAGAAGACGCATGCGTGTTCCAACCTGTCACAACTGGAGCACAGAAGGATGAGGAAGGTGAGGAGGAAGAACATGGCCACGGCAGCCAGACTTCCCCAGAGAACCATCTGCATCTGAAGGGGCCCAGCGCTCAGTGTGCTTCCTGCAGGACCCATGGTGGAGCCGGGGGGCCAGCGGACGAAGGCAGCTCTTCACAGGCAGTCACATGGGGCTCGAGGGCTTCACCGTCCTGCAGAGACAAGGACACAGTTGCAATCGCTTCTCTAGAGAGGGTGAGCATTCCTGAGCTGAAATCCTGAAAGGCGCCCAGATCTAAATTTTGAATGTGGACATGCTGCCACACCAAAAGCTTCTGTACATGGCATCAAATGCACGTACCCTGAAACTGTAAAATTACCTTCAGCTTGTTTATGCAATGAGTGTGAAATACACATGAACGTCACGATCAGGCTTGAGTCTTTTCTCCAAGCTAGCTAGCCACTTCTCAGAATCCGGAAAACCTCCAGCACTCTGTTCACAAGCACTCCAGGTTGGAAATGCACAGCCTTCTGTCACGAGCAAGGTCTCAGAGGGGCCAGGCTGGTGTGTGCAGGAGGCAGGCGTGCCTGGGGACTGAACTCTGTCCAGGTCCGTGGTCAGTGATTGTGTTCCTCGTGTGAGATTTCAATCAGGAGCGCACCAGTGCCTAGCAGAGCCTCTGAAGCAATGGGTGCTTTATCATCTGGATATATTTGAAGGATGGACTTGTTTTGAGGGAGGTTCTTAAAGTCTTCAATAAAGATTTCAAGCACCCCAAAGCAAGGAAACACTGGACTTAATACGCCTTTTTCCAGGTCAGTATAAAATGTTTGGTGTACATGTATATATGTACATACATATACGTCTTTAAATTTTTAATTAATTTTTATTTATCTAGGTATGTGTGTGTACATGTCCTATAGGACAAATGCAGTGGCCACAAGACAACTTGTAAGTGTCAGTTCTCTCCTACACTGTGGGTCTTAGAGATAGGACTCAGGTTGTCAGTTTTGGTGCTAAGAGGCTTTACCTCTGAGCCATCTTGCCAGTGCCCAATCCACATACTTTGCAGTAATGTTATTTTCCTCCCATGCCCCACTGCCACCGCCTGTCTCCCTGCCCCACCGCCTGTCTCCCTGCCCCACCGCCACCGTCTGTCTCCCTGCCCCACCGTCTGTCTCCCTGCCCCACCACCACCGCCTGTCTCCCTGCCCCACCGTCTGTCTCCCTGCCCCACCGTCTGTCTCCCTGCCCCACCACCACCGTCTGTCTCCCTGTCCCACCGTCTGTCTCCCTGTCCCACCGTCTGTCTCCCTGTCCCACCGTCTGTCTCCCTGTCCCACCGTCTGTCTCCCTGCCCCACTGCTACCGTCTGTCTCCTTAGCTTCTCATGCCCATTTTTACCTTCGACAGTTTATGGCCACTGTGGCCCACTAAACAGAGCATCTGCGCACACCTGCAGCTGGCTGTTCACTGAGAGTATGCCTTTACTTCTAGGAGGAGTCTTCACTATCTGCTACTGGGTACCCAGTAATTCATTTTCAAAGGAGAGGCTGGAAGCTCGTGCTGAGGACACTCCCTCAGTAGGAAGTGAGGATTTGTGAAGAACTATACATTCTCAGCGAGTCCCAGGAAGGCCACCAGGCGCTTCTGCATTCATTGCCACCACCACTCAGTGGGAGGCATTGTTGGCCCCCACTTTACTGAGCAGGAAGTTGGACCCAAGCAGGGAAAGAACTTGGTCCAAGCGCCCCAAATTATGAGTCTGGCTGCCTGGACTCCCACATAGCTGTGCTCCTGTCCAGGAGGCAACCCTGGCTGACTTGGAGCAGCCCCCTGTTCCCTCCACAATGCTTCTGAGAATGCCCAGGTACTGTTGCTAAATATTTCAGTATTAGAGGCACATTGGAAACAGAGGAGCACACCAGGCCAATGTTATCTGTGGTAAGAGAGGTCTTATCTACACAACGACACTCATTTGGTTAGTTCTAGAACATTCTCATGGAATTTACTCTCAAGTGAACAGCACAGCAGTACAGCGATAGGTTTCTGAAACACAGATGAAGAAACACTGAAATCATGGTGCCCTAGGAAACGCCTGCCATGCGTAGGTCAAACCACGAGGAACTGTAGGAAGCACAGACACAGGACCTCTCTCTCGCACACACAGCTTTGTCTCTTCATTCACACACCCGATTAATCGACACTATGTATAAGGGACAGAATTCTTAGGAGACAGCTGGCAGTGCGGCTTGCTCAGAGGTAGAGCAGCACACAGCAGCCAGCAGGGGCTCTCCAGTACTCCTGTCCCCATCTCTGGTTCCCGTAACAGGAGGGCTGATCAGATACACTGAAATATGCGGGGTGCCATCCTAGGACAGCCCAGGGAGGGAGATGAAAGGGAGTCATTACAAGCTACTGAATAAAAGATGGAACTCACAGAAAATGTGCCAAAACTCCCAGCTTACCCCTGTCAATTAGAACTTCATAAAGAGCCGCAGAAAGAAACCCTCCCCAGTTCTCAGCCTGTACAAAAATCTCACCGTGGAGAGAGCGCCTG
Organism: Chionomys nivalis; assembly: GCF_950005125.1. Taxonomy (NCBI): domain Eukaryota; kingdom Metazoa; phylum Chordata; class Mammalia; order Rodentia; family Cricetidae; genus Chionomys; species Chionomys nivalis. The sequence goes on from NC_080101.1 coordinate 60,141,778, forward strand.
TCTGGTAGCACCTGCCTTCCCAGTGAGCCAGGGTAAATCCACAGCCTCAGCTGCTCGACAGCTTCCACCCCAGTGCCTCCTAAGTGCTGCTTTACCGGAAGACCGAGGGTACAGCAGGGTCTAGGCAGAGCCACCAGAGAAAAGGTAGCAGCAGTGGCCTTCTACAAGGTCCCTGGAGGGGACTGACATCAAGGGTGTGCATGTGTGCACGTGGTGCCAGGGCAGGTGGGTACCTGCACACCTCTGATTTAGAGATATTATACTCTCGTATCGCCATTTCTTTATGGCTCTGCCCCCATAATTCTGCCTCCTGTTTCTTCCCTGGATTCTACACCTTGGATTTTTATAGGCTCCTCTACAACTGCACTGTGTCTCTGCCATCTCCCTGCCTACATGTGGAGATGCGTTGTCTCCTGTTTATGTGGACATGAAATGTGCCTTCTCATGGGTGAATGCCCTGCCCCAAACCCCGGCCGTCATGTGTGCGTGCGTGCATGTGTGTGTGTGTGTATACACTGTGACTTTTGTGCTGTCTTCCTAGGCAGGTATGGGGGTACTTGAGTAAAGTGTATGTTACATCTCTGGAAAAGATTCATCAAGAACAACTGATTTTGGAGGCTGGGAATGGTGGTGTATACTTTTAATTTCAGCACCTGGAAGATAGAGGCAGGTGGATGAATCTCTGAGTTTGAGGTCAGCCTGGTCTACACAGTGAATTCTAGGATATCCAGGGCTATGTAGAGACAGCCTGTCTCAAAAAACAAAAAACCAAAACAAAACAGAACCAAAAAAGAATAGCTAATTTTAGACTGCACAGGTAAATATTTAAAAGTACTTTATGACACGGGACACAGGAATTGTCTCTACCTCTACTGTACCTTAACTGACGTTACTATGACACCTGTAAACCTTACAGTTGGAGAAGGAAGCAGGTGACAATTGTGTATTTTTGCTTCATGGAGTGCTTCGTTATTGGATATACAGATATTAATCAAATTGCAGACAGCCGTGGAATAAAAATACATTGCATTCCTGAATAGGGCCAGTGGGGTTTCCTGCATCCCCCAGACCATGTCATTCTGGGGGACTGTGGGCTTGCATCTCCTTGACTAAGGAAGGTCAGCAATTCAACTTATAAAACTTCCGCTGGGAATTTATTAAGAAGTGATCTATTCACTTTGAAATGTACCATACAATGGTCTTGAACTGGCTATGCAGCCGAGGGTGGCTTTGAACTGCTCCTGTCTCCAGAGTGCTGGGATTAGATGTGTGCATCATCACACCAATCTTGCTTACTTTGTGCTGAAAACTTCACAATCTATTATTGCCCTGTCAGATACATAGATTCTATGATTTCAATTGTTAGTAAAACCACTGGCTTTTAAAACCTGATGCTATTATGAGCCACGAGGTGGCAGCATTATTCTAATTTTGGCCCCAGTGAACAGGCTTGAGCCCCACAGAGGCTCTGAATAATTCTGGTGTTTGTCATGCCTGGTGTTTTAATTGTCTTCATTAGCTTGGATTATCAGCCACCCAAATCAATTCCAACAGGAAAGAAAGCAAATACCAGACATAATTAATGAAAGGTACAGAGCGTGCGGCAGCTGTTTACTTCTCTAGCCAAACACACTTAACAGGTAGGTGCTCTGATCACAGCAGCCATACAATGACACTTCGCAGGGCTGGCCTGGCCAGCCGACTAGCCAGGCCGCCATTTGCAGCTCCTTTGAAGCAGGTTTGGGTCAGTAATGATAGCTGCCCTGTGGGCCTGTAATTAGGGATGACAGAAACCACCTCCGCTGATGAGCCCTCTCCAGGGACTGAGGAGGGCAGAGCAGCAGTCTCATGGGAACGGCTCCTGCCTGGCCATTACCAGGTATGTGAGCCATGTGGTGAATGGACATGTCACGGCCACAAACGAAGCAGACGAGTTAGCATCACGAGGGTCATGTGCTCAGGTGGGTCCCAGTCCTGCAGGCAGTGATGGATGTGGAGACCAAGGGTAAATAAACCCAGGACCGAATTCTCATGTCCTCTGTCCTAATTTCACTTCTGTCACTGTGACAAAATATCATCATGATGACAATGAAGTCGACAGCACCCCCAGTGCCCCCGGCACCCCCAGTGCCCCCAGCACCCCCAGCACCTCCAACACTCCCAGCACCTCCAGCACCAGCAGCTCCGGGGAGGAGGAGTTTGTCTGGCTCACTATTCCAGGCTATAGGCCATCACTGAAGGGAAGTCACGGTGGCCGCATTTTAGGCATTTAGTTGTACCATATTCAGCGAATAGCAGAGAGAAACAAATGCAGCAGTCCTGCTTGCCTGCTTTTCCCTCTTATATAGTTTGGGCCCCCTTACTAGAGAATGACACCCCCCACAGTGGGCTGAGTCTTTCCGCATCAACTTAACAATCTCCCACAGGCAAACCCGATCTAGACAACCCCTCCGTTAAGACTGTCTTCCCAGGCCATTCTAGGCTGTACTGTGTGGACGTTTAGAAATGAACCCCCATCCTCTGAAAGTGTTTGGTTGGATGTCTTTTCAGCGGACTCTGACAGACACAGGCAAGCCTGCTAAGCAACAGCATGGAGCAGGTCTGGGGTACATGCCTGAATCATGGAAGCTAGAGTTCTGTTCCATTGTGGTGTGCTGTGTGTACATAGACGGTTATCTAGATGCTACCAAGACTGGGGAGTGGAGGAGAGATCAAAGATCAGAAAGTGTAAGAGACTCTGGGCCAAGATTCTTTCTGGCATCATTCCCTGCCTTCCTGGCACAGCGCGAGAAACATTCTACCCAGAAAGTCTCATCTCCACCAGCACAAAGGGACAGTTATGAAGGCTCACTGTTTCCAGGAGGGGGCAAGTTAGAAAACCTTCTGCCATCTGTCAGCCTGGCTTGGCTACTTCTCCTCCAGACCAGGGACTCTGACCTAGCCTGGACGCAGGACAGCAGCCCCTGCTGGGGAGCCCAGCTGTTTTCATTTGCCAGTCCACAAATGCTAAGAGGCACGGTGGGGTTTGATGGAAAGAGAGTGACTTCCTCCTTAGGATCTGATGTGGGTTTTGGGGAGGAGGGAAGGGACAGAGAACAGGAGGAGAGGGAAGGGTTTGTTATTTCTAGCAACGTGCATCTGCATTCCAGGCAGAGCTCTGGGATTCACTTGCCCGCATCTGGGTCAAGGTGACATAGCCCACGCTGACGCAAGGGTAGCAGGTGAAGGGGCTGTGTCTTGTCTCTAGGCCATGTGTAGGACATTTCAGCAAGCTTACAGCTGGGACTTTGGGAATCCTTTCTTTTTGCTACATGCTTGCTTCTTGACCTAACTGAAAATGCATTTGCCTCATTCTCCTTTAAAACCTCAGCATCTTCAGGATCTGAATAACAGGTTCTGGACGGGAGGATTTCCTTCCTGCTAGCTGCCATTGTGGGAAGAGGAGCAGGGAAAGCCTTGAAATTCAAGTGCAGCTTATGTGCAGGGAGAGAATGGCGAGTACGTGGAGCAGCTTAAGAAGCCAGTTTGTGCTGGGACCAAACCCTCACTTGGGAATGAGCACGGCGGATCCTTCCAGTGACACCCGTGTTGTTCTACACACCTCGCCCCCACCTGAGCAGGCCTCTCAGTGCTGGCAATCCTGTCATCAGGTCTGGTGTCTCTCCATCCCCTCTTACAGATGACCATTTCATGTATCCTCTCCCTTGGAGGGAGCTGGATACTACATTTTTTCAAAGGCAAGAGGGTTCTGCACATTTCAAGACCGCCCGTGACTTCATGTGATGCCATCTGTCAGTGCTCAGCCCCAGGGCATTTCGTCAGGCTCCCTAAGCTCTCAGCCCTCTTGTCCTCCAGGTGCAGCTAAGGCCCCTCTCTTAGAAAGAATTTTCCTGTCTACCATGACTCAAAACTGAAATGACAAAGCATCAGAGCCTTCTCCATGGCCCTGTCGGGTGGCAGTGCTGTCCCAGTGTGGCGCACAGTGGCCGTTGGAATCCATCTTCAGAAGGAACAGTTCTGAGGCAGCAGAGCCCCAGGCCTTCTGAGCAGGCCTTGACAGCAGCAGAGTTTCAGCTATTTGCTTTTCTCAGTTGTTGGGCTGGCTTCCTGTGAGGACGCAGGAGTGACATGTTTCCTTGCCAGACCTCCAGGACACAGCCCCAGTTGTCTTCCTTTCCCCAGGCTCCCCAGGACCCCGAGGAGGCTGCTATCCACCAGTCATAACTCCAGTCTTGAAATAAAGTCCATCAGAACTGTAAATGAGCCTCTTTCCCTGTGGTCAAAAAATATTTATATTTTATAATGTGTCTCTATGTGGGTTTGTGTCATAGAGGCCAGGGGTGTCAGACACCCAAGAATAGAATCACAGGAACTGTGGGCCACCTGATGTAGACACTAGGAACTGAACTCGGTCCCTTGGAAGAGTACGATGTGCTCTGAGCCACCGAACCATCTTTCCAGCCCATGCCTATGATGTTTTCTGTAACCCCGTGAGGCTCTGCTCTGGTGTCACTGAGTCTACACATGTGAGACAGCTGCCCCTGCCATTGCCTTGCCAGAGGAAGGGCTCCCTACCCAGAGGGTGTTCTCCACAGGGCACTCGTACCCAGTGGGCACCATGGCAGACAGTGAGGACGAGGGAGCTGCACCCATCCTCCTTCGAGCTTTGGTTCCCCAGCATGACTAGCCTGGCCACTGCTCACTCTCATGGTGCATTAATCACAGGCTGTCTTTGTACGGGAGCCAGGGCACTTGCGGGCCCTGTGCAGGGCTAGGCTGTGATGGATGTGCTGTCCACATGCAGACGCTTCCTAAGCCCAGGTCTATTCCTGTCACACTCAGCTAAGCATTGCTTCGGCCCTCTTTATCTGGCTGCTGAGGCTCACTGACTCAGCCTTTGTTTTCATAATAGTACGAGACAACAAAAACAAACTTCAGCTTCTTTTTGAAAAATGAACTCTTGGACATAAATACCTCCCAGTCAAATCCTCCTCTTACAGCTCTCTGTACTTCAAAGCTCAAACTTGTGGCTAAGGTGCTTGATGCACAAGCATGAGGACCTGGCGCCTATGAACATGCTGGGCTTGGCGGCACACATCTAGAATCTCAATGCTGGGAGGTTGGAGGCCGAGCATCCTCGGAGCTCACTAGCCAGCTGGTGTAGCTTGACCAGAGAGCTCCAACTTCAAGGGGAGCGAAAGGTGGAGTGTAACTAAGACACCTGGCATTGACCCGAGTCTCCACATCTGCAAGTGCATTTGCTTTTGCATGCATGCACACACACACACACCACAGTGCATACATACACCACACACATGCCACACACACATCACAAACACACACCACAAACACACACCACACACACAAACATGCCCAACACCACACACATACTACACACACCACACACACATGTACACTCCACATACACCACACACACATACATGCCGCTCACACTACACACATACCACAGACACATACTACACTGACACCACACATACACAACATATACACCACAGACCATACACGTACATGCCACATACGCCATATACCCAGAATCACACACATACCACATTACACATCACACATACAGACATATATGCCAACACATACCACACATACACTACATACATACACTATACACACATATCACATACAGCACACACATGTAATGTCACACACCCACCACACATACACCATGTACACTCACACACATCGCACACATGTACATGTCACACACACACACAGACACACACACACAGATACACATGGATCAGATGTACTCGGACAGGGTGAATCGTGAGTTTACAGTTCTGCTGCAGCCCCTCCCAGTACTATGCATCCAAACACGCCTATGAGGACGCCCACCCTCAGGACTGGAGAAGCAAAACTTAAGACAGATGATGAGTTAAGTAACAGAGCAGAGATGGCAGCAGAGAGACTCTGTCATTACATTCCCTTCCTGGGCCATGGTGCTAGACACTGAAGGTGTAATGCCGAGGAGGTGACTCCCTCAGTTGCTGGCAGGTCACGGTCAAGCACGGATCACATAGCACAGTGTCTGAAACAGTGTCCTGCATGTTACCTCCTGGGAGTATGTCGAAATATACCCTTTCGGCCTGGCTCACTCGCACAGGCCTGCGGTCTTAACTATTGATGACCTGGAGGTTCTAATTCAGCTCTTCCGGAGGGGCTAAAGGCTCTGCATTTCTAGGTACTGTCTAGATGGTGACCTATGACCTTCCCCTCAACTCTTGCCAGTAAGACATTTGTCATCCCCCAAAGAGAGCGAGAGGACATGTGGCTAGCTCCCTGGTGCTGAAACTTGGCCTTCACCGTCCTAGAAGAGCAAATGGCCATAAGGTCTCAGGAGTTTATTCCCAGTGGTGCTTAAACACAAGGCAGTCTGGGAGTCCAACAGCTGGCCGACCGCAGGGAGTGGACACACCGTACCATTGCGGCAGATTCTGCGCTATGCATTCCCACTAAGCTGCTGTGTGGTCTGAATCAAAATCCTCCCAGGCCTCCCTCAGTTTCCCCTTTGGAGAAATGTAGTCATTTAAAAGATTCCTTTCCAGCTTCTACTGCCTATCATTTCATGAAGGTGGCTGTGGTTCTCAACGTCAGAAGCGACAATTCAGGGCTGCATGCACAGGCACAAATGCAGCTTTGGCAGTGCTTACGGACACTGTTTGACTTCCCCAGAGCATGGGCCTAAGATGCATGGGAAGTCTTGGTATCAGCTAAGTAAACACCATCAGAAAAAGAAAATCACAGGCCGCCATTGTAGGCAACCTGTAGTACCAGGAATCTAGCCCACAGTCCTCTCAAAACACCAGCCATAATGTCTGTGTACACTGAGGCTGACTTCAAGTCTATCATTTCATAACCATTACATTTCATGATTCATTACGGGCACAAGCTTGTAGTTCTAGCCTAGGAGACTGAGGCAGGAAAATGGAGAATTATGGTCCTGCTTGGGCTAGGCAGTAAAACGCTGCCCCCAAAACTGTGGAACAAAGAAGGAGAAGGCGTGGATTCAGCACATGCACACATTCCCGACTGTGACTTCAGCAGCCGCTAACAAAACACCGGAACCGGGCAGAGCCCCAGACATTCAGCAGTTCGTACACAGCCACTGCTGAGCTGCTTCTGCTGGGGAGAGCTGAGGCTCTTTAAAGGAAATGCCGGTGTTCTGGCAAACCCACAGACCACAGGTTTGAGAGGCTCTGCTCAGTGTGTGGGAAGCCCAAGGGACTCCAGAGTTAGGACACTCCAGAGCAGGTCTCTGTTGGCGAGGAAGACAGAGGCAGTTTCGGTCTGACCCTGCTGGTTTCTTGTCTCAGACCTCTGCACATTGCTAACTCTACCACTCTCATTCCCCAACTACCCACTGCGTGCCAAGCAGGACATCCAATCACGTCTTGAGCTGAGAAATAGGTCAACTTTGTAAGAAGAAAGTTTCTCAATCAGAGATATACTTTGGCCACAAGTAAAAAAAAACAACTTAGCATTATATTTCAAGCATGCAAAATGAGAACAAAGGGCTGCGAGTCCTTTCACTTGCACTGTGTTCCATTTGAGACAGCACGCTGCCATGATCCCTGCAGCTCAGCTCTGTGTAGCGTGGCTGCAAAGACTCCAGAATTCCTGCAGCTGCACTGCCTTGGACTGATGTGGTCGCAAGCTGAGAACTGTCCTCAATGTGTCGGGGTGGATTCCAAAGGCAGTTTGTGTATGTTCGCAGGGTGTAAAGCTCCACCACCCACATGTAAGCAACCTCCCAGCAGGGTCAGCTGTCCTCTCGAGATGGGCCGGCTGCCAAGGACAGGAGGTGCCAGCACAGACAGAAAGAAAACTGCTTGTTTTATAGTTGAGACCTAAGATTAGACATGGAAAGACCTGAGGGAGCTGGGACGACGCTGACAGTCCCATGGCCACATGTATGACCAGTGGCCAACCAAGTCACCTGGTGAAGAAAATACAGGGAAGGAGGAGGGGAGAGCTCTGTCCCCAGCGTTGCAACAGGGGCATCCTGTGATTGAGGCAGATGAGACATCGAGAGCAGACCTGGGAGTGTGTGTATGTAATGTGTATACGCATGCATGTAAATATGAGTGTGGAGGCCAGTGTGGACAGCAGACGTCTTTCTTGGCTGATTTCCACCTTATCTTTTGCAACAGTCTCTCCCTGAACCTGGAGCTGATTTGGCTAGGCTGCCTGGCTAGCAAGCGCCAGGGATCCTATTCCAGCTTCCAGAGCCCTGGAGTTACAGACACATGCTGTCACACCTGGCTTCTTGGGGTGCTGGACATCCCAACCTAGGTTCTCATGCTCACGAAGTACACACTTTGCTGAAGCAGGGGACTTCTTAGGACAGTTTTTCCTGCTTTCTCACCCTGTCTGTGGTTGGTCGGAAGGGAACATGTTGAAGAGTGGCAGACATGTACACGACGGTGCGAGTCTACATGCTTTAATACTTGGATTTCTCTCTCTTCCCTTGCCAGATGTGGAATAGAAGATGGAGGATGATGGCACCTGAAGGTGCCCCCCAGAATCTCTCTTCTCCACCCTTCCCAGTCCTGCTTGGCAACACCTGAGACATTTAGGAGATCTGATGCCTCGAGCTGACCCTCAGATCTTCTGGTATAGATTTCGAGTGGGATCCCACAATCTATAATTTTATCATGCATCCTAGGAGATTCCAAAATGAGAAGCCTTTGCAGAACACAGGCCTGGAGCATCCCATCCACACTGAGCAGCTGAAGCACCCCACTGTCCCTGCTCCTGCCCATCCCAGCTCATCAGGCAGGGATATGACTCATATACGCACACTCAGACAGATTCCGAATGGTGCAGTGTGGGTGAGACCACTGGTTAACACGCTAGATATTTGTTTTTCTCCCCCATGGGGACCCCAGGGAGGTGGCCATCACTCTTCAAGTTTTCAGCAGTCCAGAATTACTTAGCACTGACACAGCTTTAGGTAGGGAGTTCACTCTAGAGGGCGAGGGAGGGTTTGTGGGGGAGCAGTTTCTACATACAGTGTTATTTTTCTTGGTTTATCCAAAAAAGTGAAAAATATGCTCCCACTGTGTGTTCCACGGGCAGAGAGGGGAAGCTCCAGGGAGTCCTCAGGGAGACTCTGGAGGCCAACTGTGCTCCCGGGAAAGCTACGTAACTAATGCGGTTATAATACCTAATGAACTGAAGCAAATCCGATTTTGAACATCTTCACAGCTAATGCAAATCACGCCTTTTCCCCCAAGATCTTCCATCTTGTCTGTGAATGAAGAATAAAATGGAGGTGATGCATTAAGAGTGTGTTTGTGGAAAGTCTTAGGAGTCTCCCGCGGCGAGGTCTATGTTTTGGGTGAACGTCACAGTAGTTCCCGAATGGAGAGGTTGTGCTTCAAAGGCCACTGCCACAGTGTCGGGGTTGGCTCGTAAAGCTGAACCGAAGAGCTACGGACAGCCCTGTCCTTCCACCGGGTTTAAAGCGCAGTCGCTATGGTCACTTCACCCACAATGCCCAGCTTCTATGGAAAGGGAGGAGAATCCTCCAGCCTCGTGCTCACCGCTCTGCGCTGTGTCTTCACTGTGGAAGGGGAGTGTGGTGGTTACACTGAAGGAAAGGGTGACGGGAGGTGCAGGGGAAACTCAGAGTGGGTGCACGTATTCTAAGATGTACGCTAAGAAAAACAGCAATGGCCTTGTCCTCCCAGAGTGTCAAAGTTAGTTCCATTAATTTAACAATAGAGGAAATGGACATTATTGGAATGTAAGTTATTATAAAGAGCTTTAAGTCAGAGGCTGACATGATGGCTTGGAGGTTAAGAGAACGTGCTGCTCTTTCAGAGGCCCCAAGTTTGGTTCCCAGTGCCCACATCTGGTGGCTCATACCCACCTGTTACGCCAGCTCCAGGGGAATCAGACACCTTTGGCTTTTGCAAACATCTACACTCACATTCATGCACCTGTGTGCACGCACATGCACGTGCACACATGCGCAAGCACACACACCTAAACATAACTTAAAAAAATTAAAATAATACGTAAGTCAGTCATGGCGGCGCACACCTTTGATCCCAGCACTCAGAAAGCAGAAGCAGGCAGATCTCTGTGAGTTCAAGGCCAACTTGGTTTCCAGAGCAAATTCCACAACAGCCAGGAGATAGTGAGATGTTGTCTCAAAACAACAAAATTCAATTATCTCCCAAGCCCTCGATCCCCCAAATTAAATAAAAACCCAAACAAACAAACAAACCACGTGAGAACTCAAAGAAGCTTTACTCAGGTAGTCAGGAATTCACCTTTTTCTGCCCTTGAAGCTTTTGCATGGTTCTGCTTGTATCAGGGGCACAGACTGTCAAGGTGAGTGCTATGCCTCCTAGAGGCGAGAAGTGTGCATTGCACAGCTGTGTCCGAGGCTCTGGGACACAGTGGGGAGAGACCTCACCTGTCTCATGGGTCTCTTCCAGCAGAGTGTATTTATGAAATGACACAAGATATGTTTTCAGGGACAAACGAGAAGTCACCCCGGAGCTAAGTATGGTGTTACAAACCCCTACTCTGACGAGGCGGAGGTCATAGGATTGCTTGACTCCAGGATTTCAGTGAGACACCCCTCAAAAACAATACCCCTAACATCCCTCCTAAAACAGAATTCTTAGCTATGAAGGCAAGGTAGTTATTGATACTTAATAATCCCTACTGGGAAAGGAATTTATATTCATCATGTTAACCTTATGGGTTAATGATCTAAGCCAAGTGTCTTTATCCTGCTCTTGTTTGTAAGCTATTTATGATTATTGTACCCTAAGCACACGATTCCACCATAAACAGGAACGAGTCAGGCTTTCCCACATTCCATTCCTAGGCCTTCCTCCAAGCTCTTGAAATTCTACTCATTTTGCTTCCCGTTAGCTTAGCATATTATACTTTATCAGCAGCAAGTGAGTTCCACGACTACTCCATACCCACAGATGCATTCTGCTTCCTCTTGCTGAGAACATGGGGAAGAGTAATGCAAGACATGCTCTTGTTCCAAGCCTGAGCCTGCAGCCGGGGTTCATCCAGGACGCCAAGGTTTGTGATCTCAGAGTGGTTCCCGAATGACTAATACATATCAGAATACTCTGGCTATCTGGATTAAAAGGGGAGGAGCAGGGCAGATGATGAAATGTTCATCTTTCACATTTCCTGACAGTGTGTACTTCGCCTAACACCCTTCACGCTCCTTTGCTACCACTTGGGGTGGCTTTCAGGAGTTGAAGGGTATCATCCTGACCCTGCTAAGCAGGACGCCACAATGCTTCAGTCTTGTGTCTAGCACCTTCCTACTGTCGTGAGCTGGGAGGTCTACAAGGTAGCAGTTGAAACTATGAATTCATGACATGAATATTCTGTGTCATAAATAGTGGCTCTGGGTAACATATTTAAATAAGAAACTGACATGATTTGTTTATCTAAATTTTTGGTAAAACTATTAATGAATGATTGTTCTATTTGTGGGATCTAGGAAACTTTCTGCCTCTGTGGAATTAATACTTAGTGATCTTAGAGCTGGAAGAAGGTTTTCCCATGCCAGTGAATTGCTTGCTTCTCTTTATAAAAACTAAACAATGCATATAAAATCATATTGCTTTTATTTCCTTTTTGCTTTTTCCTTCACATGGCTGGCTGTAAGCTCACAGTGTGTAATTATCTTCAATTATAGCAATTATCTAAGCCTGGCTCTTTCTTCCTTCCCTCTGCAGCAACACCAATTACTTCACACCATCGGAAGAAACTTTTATGCGTCTTTATTATAACTTCACTTTTCTGAGCCGATCTTAACCTCCAAGTAATGCAGGCAGAGCTAGTTTTGTGTGGCTGGGAGGACTGCATGTGGCCTTGCTGTGCTGGGAAGTGCTCTCTGGCTGAGCCACAGCTTCACTACTTTTACTTAGTTGCTCAGGCTGGCCTTGAAATTGCTCTGTGGCCTTGGCAAGCCTTGAGCTGTGATCCTCCTGCCTCACCTCCTGTGTAGCTAGAATCACAGCTTGAACCACCAGGTTCAGTGGAAGCATTTTTAAAAAGTCCCTTCAGTGCTGGTATTTGAGCCCAGAGCCATAGGCATGATGAGGAAAGGCTATCACCCAACTGTTCCCCAGCCTTCTCTTTAGCCCTTCAGATAGCATCTATTGGTCACACAAATGCTAGGATGATTTGTCGGATTTAGCGGGGGGGGGGGGGGGGGGGCGAGGGCATGCACTCTGGAGGCTGAGGTTTATATCCTGAGCTCCACAGTTAGCTTAATGTCAGTCTGGACTATATGGGGAGATGCTCAAAGATCCAAGGCAACAAACCTCAACTAGCTGTCCCCCAAAGGCTGCCATGAACGGTGCAACTCATGGCAGAGAGTCATTCCTTTGGCTAGACTGCTGGTTTTCAAGCTTAATTACATATTAGAATAACTCGAGACCCTTTGTAAGATACGAGTGTTCAAGCCACATGCCCCAAGGGATAGAGCAGGTCACTAAAAATGTTCCCAGGCACTGGAATATATAATACGGGCTGAGGATCGTGGAGCTAAACTGTTCATTTATATTACTAATATAAGACAGGGTTTCTCTGTACAGCCCTGGCTGTCCTGGAACTCACTCTGTTGACCAGGCTGGCCTCAAACTCACACATCTACCTGCCTCTGCTTCTGCCTCCTGAGTGCTGGGATTACAGGTGGTGCACCACCACCACTGGCAGTCTAAATGTTGTTAGTTCTCTATCTGCAGAATCATCTGTGTGCCTGGTATCCTAGGAGACTAGAAGAGATCATCGGGTGTAGTAATAAGAACGGGGGGGGGGGGCTGCATCCCCGGCACCCAGACGCCCACATGGCTAGCTTATGCCCCGAAATAATTACACGGAAACTGTATTCTTTTGAACACTGCCTAGCCCATTAGTTCCAGCCTCTTGTTGGCTAGCTCTTACATATTGATCTAACCCATTTCTAACATTCTGTGTAGCACCACGAGCTGGCTTACCAGGAAAGATCTTAACCTGCGTCTGTCTGGAGTGGGAGAATCATGGCAACTCACTGACTCGGCTTCTTTCGCCCAGCATTCTGTTCTGTCTACTCCACCCACCTAAGGGTTGGCCTATCAAATGGGCCTAGGCAGTTTCTTTATTAATTAACCAATGAAAGCAACAGATTATAAAGAAATCACTCCCACACAATCGGGTTCCCCGAAACTGGAGTGACAGTTGTGAGCCTCCATACGGGTTCTGGGAGCCAAACCTGGGTGCTTTGCAACAACAGCAAGAGCTCTGAGCTGTGGAGCCCTCTCCCCAGTGCCAGTACTGTACAGCTCTTAACTCTCAAATGCTGCTTCCTCTTAGTTGTTTCCCACGTTACAAGAACACTGGCAAAAATAGGAAGGGACAAAGTAAGACACACCATTCACCTATACATTCTTACCATGCAATCCCGTAAACAAACTTTGCTCATATGCTGATGTCCTTGCTCCCATAGGGGTGCACTCAGTAAAACCCATCAAAAATAGCAGAAGAGCACTCTACACAGTGGTGGTTGCTCCCCCATGTCATCGCTCCACTGACTGGTTGCGAAGCTCACTGATGCTACCCACCATTATGAGAGAGTTGGGCTGCATAGCACTAGGCTGGGACATGATCCAAATTTAGCATCGGAAGCATCGATTCTGCTGAATACATGCAGCTTTCATGGCATTATCAAACTGAGTGATCAGCAGTTGAGCCACTGTAGTGGCGAATGTTTATATGCTTAAAGCCCAGCTCCAAGCACAGCCTGCGTCAAGCCTGGCCCAGAACGGGTATCTAAGTTCATGGTAAAAACACTCAGAATCTCAACATAGGGATTTCGAGCCATTTTCTCCCAAATTTATTTGAATTTTTTAATGTATGGGTATTTTGCCTGCATGCATGTCTAGGTACCATGTGTGTGCCTGGTGCTGGCGGAGGACAGATCCCTTGGAACTGGAGTGACAGATGGTTGTGGGTCGACATGTAGGTACTGGGAGTCAAATCTGCATCCTCTGGAAGAGGATACAGTGCTCTTAACCCCAGTCAGCTCTCCAGCTCCTTGAGCCGTGATTTATTGCTGCCATCTCTACATATTTTTATTTCTATACATTTCTGTATCTTCCAAAAGCCTAATCTCAAAATTATAAGGCTACATATGTTGGTAGATAACATTATAAAGTATATTCTAAGACAAAAATTTTCAACAAGAAATGAGCTGAATCTTATGGCTTTCTATGGCTTTGAAGCTGGCCGCTGCTGTTTTTAGGTTGTGCGTCAAAGCTGACTAAAACACATTAGTTATTCATTCATTTGTGAAATGATCTGTGGTCCTTAGAGGTAGAGGGGGTGCTGGAAATCAATAGAGTACCTTGATAATAAGTAACTTTTCTTGGTGCTTTAGGCCATCTTAGCTCTTCTATTGATCACCATTACTGAAGTGGGCACTGTATTTTGTTCAGCTCAGTTTAACAAGCCCTCCTTGAGGATTTACCATCAGCCAGTTGAACCTCATTTTCTGCTCCGAGCTGGTTTCTTCTCCCTGTCCATAACCTTCCATGTAGTTTTCTTTCTAGATTTTGACCATATTGGGCATGCCCTTACCTTTGAATTTTATACTGTTTTCTCAAACGATCACCCTTCAGGGTATTGAATAGCTGGTTCCCCTTCATTTTTCTATTCTACTTAAACATGCTTTTCAGAGCTGCCTTCCCTGACCAGCCTGCTGCCTGTGCAGCTCAGCTAGACTCACTGTTTTCAGTCTGCTCCTGAAGACCCGCATGTCCACGGTGGCATGGGTCCTGTCTGTCTCTGCAGCTCCACCTCCACACCAGCACCGTAACCACCGACACAGCGAGCGGATGCCTCTCTCTGCAGTCCTGAGTTCTCTGCGATAGAAACGACTAATAGCTGATAATAAACGCGTGTGCTCGGTTGCGATGTTAACTTATAGTTCTCCATGCAATATGCACACGTAGGGATTTTAATTAGTGCCACAATGCCAACTCCCTCTGCAGAGAAGACAGTTTGCATCCGGGGCCTCTCTGACCTCTAGCTGGCTCTCAGCTTCTGCCAGAATGAGCTCCTCCATTCTGTGTAACTTGCTATCTTGGCCATTTCTTTCCATTCCCAGCTGAAAGCGGAGACTCCCACTGCTCTGCTAGTATTTTTCTAGAGTGCTTGATTGGAAATACACCATATGTATTTGGCTAAGGGCCCTCATATGCCAAGGCAAAGTCCTTCGGTGCCTTGATATTGTTTACTCCCACACATGGTTGGCTTTTGATGGGAATTTCTGGACAAAAACACTATATTCAATGTTAGCAGACTAATCATAGTCCAGGACTTTTTGCATGTAATGTAATCCTTATATTATTACTATTACCAACATGATTCTGAGGGTATTGGCCAGAATCTTCAGACAAATCCATGGACATATGGCTACCACTATTTTGAGGGGCTTCTGTTTGGTCTAGACCCCACATTGATAACACACTTTTCCAGCTTCCCACACACGTATGAGTGTTTACACAGCACTCTAACCCAGTGGTTCTCAACTGTGGGTCGACCCCTTGACAGATATCTATCCTCAAAAATATTTATATTATGATTCATAACAATAGCAAAGTGACAGTTATGAAGTAGCAACAAAAATAATTTTATAGTTGGGGTCACAACATGAGGACCTGTATTAAAGGGTCTCAGCATCAAGAAGGTTGAGAAGCACTGAGAGTTTAATCAGTACCTTCAGTATTTCATTCTTCTATCAAGCATAGAAAAAAAATGAATAGCAGTTAATGGTATTACCAAAAATTAGCTACATTTGTATCACATGCAGCATGCATAGCTCAATGCCCTTCCCCAGAATAGAGCCCCAGTAAATCATAGCACCCCTGCTGCTTCCCTTGCGGACTTAATACAATCTTCTTCTATTCAACACAAACTGAAAGGAAAAATCTGCACATTAGCACACTCAAAGCAGTTGATTCTGATATTATGATGTACAACTTATCATCTTAAATAAACACAAAACATGAAAAACCATCAGATTTCTGCATTTGCAGATTTTTTAAATATGCTGGATTAAAAAATCATACTTATTTTGTGACCTCCATGGCATGCTTGTGGAGGTCAGCTTGTAGGAATTATTGGTTCTCTCCTCACCTTGTGGTTTCCAGGGGTCAATCTCAGGCTGTCAAGCATAGCATCTGCGTCTTAAGCACCGAGTCGCCTTGGCAGCCCTCTATACACTGAGCTTTTTAAAGGCAGTAGCTCCTTCTGAACCCAGTGAGTCGTCCCATCACGGTGAGAAGAGGCACAGATAGACTGTATTGTGTGACGTGAGAAGATACACTGGGCCTGAGCTAGAACATGCAAATATAGTGGGAATCTGATCTAACCAGCAGCCCTCGGACCTCTCGGAACTGTGGATCTAACCAGCAGCCCTTGGACCACTCGGAACTCCTGTGGATCTAACCAGCAGCCCTCGGACCTCTCAGAACTGTGGATCTAACCAGCAGCCCTCGGACCTCTCAGAACTGTGGATCTAACCAGCAGTGCTTGGACCACTCGGAACTCCTGTGGATCTAACCAGCAGCCCTCGGACCATTCAGAACTGTGGATCTAATCGGTAGCCCTTAACCGCTCAGAACTCTGGATCTAGCCAGCAGCCCTTGGCGCTACTGCTTTATTAATTCTCGGATGACAGCCAAATGACCATTACGGAGTTTGCCCACTCACGTGCTTCTACATTTTCAGAGCAGTCTCCCGAGACTTCCAACTATGGGAAAATATCAGGCCAACTTCTGGCCATGTATCTTGCTTTATAATTATCTGTGCTGTCCTCTGCGCACAAGCTACAAAGGCAGAGGTCCAGCATATGGAAGACAACAAGCTGTGGTCTTGTGGTTTATATAAGGAATGTCCCCACACACTGAGCACTTGAATCCTAGGTGGTGGCACTGGTTTTGAAAGTCGTGGGACCTTTAAGAGGCGGAGACTCACTGTAGAAGGTAGGTTGGGGCAGCCTGAAGGCTTTGAAGCCCAGCCCCACTTTCTGTCCTCTGTCTGCTCCCTGATTGAGATACCACCCCTGCTCTTGCTACCATTTCCTCTCTGTCACTGTATTAGTTACCTTTTTTTTATGGCTGTGATAGAACACATTGACCAGAAGCAACTTAAGAGAAAGTTGATTTTGGCTTAGATTTCAAGGAGAGGCTTATGGTGGTGGGAAGGCATGGTGGCAGTAGAAAGGAGCCGAGAGATCACAGTGATCTGGAAGTGAGGTGAGGGCATCAATCCTCTCGAACCTTCCCCTGGTGACACACTTCCCCCAGCAAGGCTATGTGGCCTAAGATTCTATAAACTTCCCAAACAGCACCACCAATAGGGCACCAAGTGCTCAAATACGGGAGGGTGTGAGAGATATTTCTCATTGGAGCCACCAGCATGATGGAATTTTATCTTCTCAAACGGTGTGACCCAATAAACTCCTCCCTCAAGTTACCTTTTGCGGGACATTTGGTAGCAGCCACAACAAAAGTAGCTAATACACATGGAAGTCACATCATGAATGGGTACCTTTGCAGCTTGAGTCCTCTCCCCAGCCTTGGCTCTTTCCTTTCCTTTGGTCTCCAGCATTCTCTTGTGTGTGTTATTTACAACCCTGGCTTCAGTTCCCAGCACGTTGCCTTGATGCCGTTTGGATGCCCACCGAGGCTCTGGTGTCTCCCAGGCTGGGCTCTTTATCAGCCTTCAGTTAGCTACACTAGATGGAATCCTAGCTTGTCCTGGTCTCTGCTTTTCTGGACGTATCCCCTATCTAATACATCTTCAGGCTCATCAGTGTCATCATCTTTTCCACTATGTGAAAGTCTATTTCTTCAGCCTATCCTGGTCTTTGCATTCCCAAGACTGCATTCCCTAGTTCAAGCCCCCAGCATCTTGGCACTGAAGAAGCCTACTGGCCCTTAAATTCATATTGCTGCCCCCAACCTCAGCCAGACAGATATCTTTCAGTGGAAAGTTGGGTCACACCAACTTCACAGCCTAGAGCCTTTAATGTTTTCCCACTGCTCAAGAGATAAAGCAAAGGAAATCATAAGCGATCTGCTACTTCCTGAACGTTTTGCCTTTTGCACACTCCCTTACCCCACCCTGCTCAGTTACAGCCAGCCACTCCCCCACCACTTCCTGCATCTCTGGAACTTCTTCAGCCCACACCAGCTTTCCCCAGCTCAGCTCCTCATTGCACCACAGCCGGGGAAGGATCTACGGTAAAGGTTACTGGTGGTAGCTTCCGCGGTTCCCCTTCACAACACCATGTTTTCTCATGCTCACATATACATGTGACATAGCCAGACTGGGTGGCACCCATGCCAGGAGATCAAACCCATGCCAGGAGGCAGCGGACTCTGCAGCCTCGTCTCTGGTAGCACGCAGCCACCTCACTCCTGTCACACGTGGTTAATCTTCTCGAATCTGGATCCTCTGGTTTGGGTTTGGATTTGGTTTTAGTTTCTGTTTTCATAATTAGTTGGAAAGTATGGGGCTAGGTTTGAAGATAGAGTCCATTTGGACTGTTTCCTTAAAAGATGGTTCAGTAAGAGGCATGCAATCAAATGTCACAGAACCATTAGAACACAAAGGGTTTCCTCATGTTGACTCTGTATAAGGCTGATTCCACACTTCATGCACCTATGTGCAGCGTTTGCATGGGTGTACACACTGGAGCTGAGGATGTCTGCTCTACAGCTCTCTGCATTATTCCATTAAGTCAGGGTCTAACACTGAGCCTGAAGCAAGGCCAGCAAACCTCAGTAATCTTCCTGCGTCTTCTCCTCACAGTGCTGGGTTCCTGGCACCCATGGCCATGCATGGGTGGACAGAAAATCTATTAGTTTTACTTATTTAGACTGTTCAGTACATTTAAATTTATCAATTAATATTTACTTATTGAATATATTTTAAATGGTTTTTATCGAGCTATATATTTGCCTGCAAATTTCAAGATATCAATTTTTTTCCTGTTGTGTAGTACTCCATTGTGTAAATGTACCACATTTTCCTTATCCAGTCTTCGGTCGAGGGGCTTTTAGGTTGTTTCCAGGTTCTGGCTATGACAAACCATGCTGCTATGAATATAGTCAGCACATGTCCTTGTGGTACGATTGAGCATGCGCAGCTTTTTATGTGGGTGTTGAGATCCAAACTCAGGTCTTTGTGCTTGCGCAGAAAGTGCTCTACCCACGGAGCCATCTTTCTGGCCACTACTTCCTACTTTTTGTGGCAGATTGTAAGGAGAAGCTGACAATCACAGCATCACCCAGAAAACCAGTATTCATCAGTGCTCAAGGGGGACACAGATGGAAATGAGATCTTGACCCAGTCAAGTGTCCTGAACCACACACACACACACACACACACACACACACACACACACACACACTCATACACTCACTCACTCACACACACTCATTCACTCACTCACTCACACACACACTCATAACTCACTCACACACACACACTCATACACTCACACACACACACACTCATTCACTCACACACACACACTCACTCATTCACATACTCACACACTCACATTCACTCACTCACCCACCCACACACTCTCTCACACACACACACTCATACACTCACAACTCACTCACACACCCACCCACACACTCTCACACACACACTCATACACTCATTCACATACTCACAAACTCACTCACTTATACACTCACCCACCCACACGCTCTCACACACACACACTCATACACTCACACACTCACTCACACTCACCCACCCACACACTCTCACACACCCACACACTCATACACTCACTCACATACACACTCACTCACTCACTCACCCACCCCCCCACACACACACACACTCACTCACTTATACACTCACCCACCCACACTCACTCATACACTCACACACTTACTCACATACTCCCTCACACACTCATACACTCACATACTCATGCATGCCCTCACACACTCCCTCACACACTCCCTCACACATTCACTCCTGCACTCTCACACTCATGCACCCATGCTCACTCACTCTTTCCCTCGTGCACTCACGTACTCACTCACCCACCCAGTCACTCATGTACTTACACACTCACTCATAAATACCAAGAGCCAGCCAGCTCTGCACCCCTCACCCACTAACTTAAGACAGTGAGCTGACCTTTGCTTTGAGGACTACGTCAACACTATCAAACATTTCTATAGCTTTTCCTTTTTAAGTAATTCAACATTTGAAAGTTGATTAATTTTTGTTTTAAAACTATCATAAGCATTTATAAAAGGGATCAATATGCCTGGCAGAGACTCCTACCCAGGGGACAGCACTATCCCTCTGCTGTGACAATCTCCAAAGTCTATACTTCCTGCTTACTGTGCATTTGGATTAGAAAACATGGGTTTCTACCAAGTGAAGCGCTGGTCAAAGAGCCATGAGGTCACAGACTGGACAGCACGAAGCCCAGCTCCCAGGAGGCAACACCAGCGAATGAGTAGCCCTCTTCCTCGCTGCTGTTAAACGCCAGAACTCATTATATATATTCTCTCTTCTTGACACTAAAAACATGGCATGGAGGAGGATGAGAGAAGAAAAAAGAAATGGAGATTTGACTTTGATGGTTGTGGAGTAACAGAGTTGGAGGAGGAGATGGTATTATTCAACACTACCCTTACTAGATGCTGGGTGCCACTCTGGGCATGGCACATGTCTGGAATTCTAGCACATAGGTGTTGGATGAAGGAGGATCATGAATTTATGGCTAGCTGTGGCAATCTAGTATATCTATATATGTATGAGTATATACTATGTAGATCTAGACTATATGCGGCCTGTCTCAGAGTGGGGAGGAGGGGAAAGGAAGAAGCAGAAGAGGGAGGGAGGGAGGGAGGGGGAGAGGGGAGGGAGGGAGGGAGAGGGAGGGAGGGAGGGAGGGGGAGAGGGGAGGGAGGGAGGGAGGGTGGTGGGAGAAGGAATAGCAGAAGAGGGAGAGAGGAGGAGATCTCTAAAGGTGAGAGTAGAATAGGAGTGAATTACTTGATATGAGTGTGGAAATGGTAGCTCTGTGTGTGTGTAGGCGCACCTATCCCTGCAAAGGCCATAAGACAAGCATGAGCATTTATATTTTACCAGCTACCTGAAACTTAGGGAATGGAACCCTCACTAAACTCAAGGATGGCTTTCATCTGTACAGCTTCAAACAGACTTCAACATTTGCACTTAATACAAAGTGTTAATACTGAAAACTTTATTCCATTCAGGGATCCTGGAGATCTAGTTCCAGATACTTGCATCTAAAAAAGTTACTTACAATCCTTGTAGTAATTGAACATATTTGTAGGGCTTACCAGGGTAAAGTTCTCTTATCTTGGGCTCATCATTCTATATGCCACTTCTAGTTTTATAAACACATGTCAAAAATATGAATTTCCCCTCAAAGATGTATAAATAGACTCACCCAGTTTAGAATCTGAAGCCCAGATGGCCTACCAGTATCAACAGAAGCTCTTTCCTTGCCAACATGAATTTTACAAACCAGAAATCACTGTCAGGCTTGCAGAGCAGACAAAGCAGTACTGTGCTAGGTGCTCCATTACGTGGTCCATAAAACATTATTTTAAAAACAAACACTAGATGTTCAGAATGAACTCTCTCACCAAGGCACCGAAGCCTTCCAGACGACTGACCCGCGTGCCTCTGTGGCTCCACTGGGAAAGGGAAGTAGAGGCAGAAGAGACGAGTGGGCTTTAAAAGCAGACGCTAACCCCTTAGCACACGCCTGAGCTGGGTAGCTTGGAGCATCTGACTCCAAGTCCCTTTTCTTTCTGATACCCTGAGTTTCTGGGATTCAATATCTACGTGGTTGCTGACACTCTACGGACCACCGATGTAATAGAATAGCCACTAGGTGATTGTTGGTACAGAAGGAGCGGAGCTGGGACCTACAGAAGACAATGTTAGTTCTTCTATAGCTCTCTGCCTCATTCTCTTGAGGCAGGGTTTCTCACTGACCTTGGAACTTGCTGTTTTGGCTGTGCAGAAGGCCAGCAAACCCCAGTGATCTGTCTCTAAGCCAGCCTCCAGCACTGAGGTCACAGGTGCACATGTAGCTATCCCAGACTTTATCTGCTGCTGAGGAATCCAGACTCTGGTCCTCACCCCTGTACAGAAAACACTACCCACGGAGACACATTCTGGTCCTCTATGCATTTCTTAATAGCCTTTGATGTTTTATTCATTTCAAAACAGGCAGATTTTTTTCACCCCATCACTAATTAGGTATTCTAGCTGCCAGACAAACAGCCTTCGCTCAATGAGAGGCATAGGATTTGTGTGCAATTTATGGATCAATCTGGAACTATGCAGGCCTTAAGAGGTTTGATGAAAATACTTACAATAGTGAAATAAATCAATAAAGGTTTATTAAGGGCCCAGGTTTTGAAATGGGTTCTTACCCATTCTGAAAGACCTTTGATAGCTTGGGAGATGAAATACATTTTATTGTTTCTGGTTCTTTCCCTGTGTTGACTGCCACCAAGATCCCGCTGGCCCCATCAAATGACAGCCCCTGACCCTGAACTGAGCTGTGCAGGCTCTCAGAGCAACCTTCCTTATCTATTATCCTGCTAGGCAGAGAAGGCTGCAGGACACTTGACTTTCCTGAGTACGCCTTAATGAGGGCTCAGCTGATACTTCTTAAAAAGAAAGCAGAGCTCACTGACTCTGCGCCGAGAGCAGGGGACCTGCACAGGACCGAACTAGGCTCACTGAGTGTGGGGACAGCCGTGAGGCTTGGGCAGTCTGTGGTTCCACTGGCAGTGGGGCCAGGATGTATCCCTAGTGCTTGAACTGCCCTCTGAGTGCGCATTCTCTTTGGAGGGATACCTTGCTCAGCCTAGATGGGGCGGGGGGTGGGGGGACTTGGTCTTGCCTCAAAGTGAAGGGTCAGTCTTTGTTGACTCCCCATGGGAAGCCTGACCCTTCCTGAAGAGTGGATGGGGGTGGGGTGGGGTAGGGGAAGGGTGGAGCAGGAGGAGGGGAGGGAGTGCAAATGGGCATAGCTATGTAAAACGAGAAAAGACCGTATTAAAAAAATTCTTAAAAAAAAAGAAAAAAAAAGAATTTGGATAAATATCTGATTTTTAATACATCTAAGAAAAAGCTAACAGTTTCCAGATATTGAACAATTTGCCAGGTGCTTTGGCACTTGGAGCCTCATGTATAAGAAAAAAGAAACTCCATTTAACTCGTCCTTCATGGGTTTGTGAGGTAGGTGAGAGAGATCACAGAGGGCCCTAAGTCCTTCCCTTCCTGTATCCTCTCTGCTTGTAATGCGACGTTGTATGTAGCTCTTCCCAGTGAAAAGCAGCTGTTTCTCTACTCTGGCGGGTATTTTGATTCCCTTCTACCTATGCAAAACAGCAGGAGCGACAACATGTTCATTCTGAGCCTTCCAGCAAGCTGGACATGCTTCAGTGCCCAGAATGAGTGTGCATAGACTTGGGTCCAGTTGCCCGGGTTTCTCAAATCCAGTAAACCTCTGGACTCAGACATAGCTGGGTGCAAGAGGACGGGGGGGGGGGGGGGTTGTGTAAAATCCAGGCGGTCAGACCTCTGGACTCAGAGAGACATAGCTGGGTGCAAGAGGACGGGGGGAGGGGGAGGCTTGTGTAAAATCCAGGGGGTCAGACCTCTGGACTCAGAGAGACATAGCTGGCTTCAGGAGGACGGGGGGCTTGTGTAAAACCCAGGGGGTCAAACCTCTGGACTCAGAGAGACATAGCTGGGTGCAGAAGGATGCTGGGCTTGTGTAAAACCCAGAGGTTCAGAGATGCCCAGGTAAGCTGGTACATGCATAAAGGGCCTAGAACCAGGAGCTAAAGAAGTGGCTGTCTGTGAACTGTCAAGTTGTGGGGTGGTTGTTACATAGCAAAGGCTAACAGACGCACTGCTGACCTCTGCACTGAACACGGGCACTACTGCTTGCCCATGTCCCAGCAGCTGGCACACGGTGAAGTCTATCATCAGGTTATCACATCCGACATAGGGCATAGGCTTTCAGGTCGCATCAGGTCCAGACTTGGGAGCCCATATGTAGTGTCCTCTGCGTCAGGTTAGACATGTGTGTCAGAGGAATGCACAATTCTGGTGTCTAAAGAAACTGCAACTTGGGTCTTATTTTTGCTATTCTTAGTACCTGAAATAAATTTTCTGCTTTTGAAATCTGCTCAGATGTAACCACTTCTTGGGACTCTCTCATAATATTTGAAGAGAGAATTCCTTTTTCTATCCTCTGGGTGATAGTGAAAGCAGCACAGTTGCCTACTGCTTGCTGTCCTGGCCTTTCACAGTGAGCCGGCCGGTCCCGTGCCTTCTAGCGGGAGATGGACTGTGCTTGTCCATCCTCTGAACGCAGACTGACTACTTGACTTGCTTTGGTCAAGGGACACAGCACAAATATCAATGTCTCAGTTCTGGGAAGTCTGAGACATCTTGTATTCTCAAAGGAAAACCTCCAACAAGCCTTCCACGTCCTGTGGAGGGATTCAGAGAGCAGAGCTCTGTCAGCTAGTGTGTCTCAGTGAAGTATGGGAGAACATCGCAGCTAGAAGGAGCTAAGCCAGACTGACAAGAGTATAGACAGACAGACAGACAGATGTGCGTGAGCGCGCGTACACACACACACACACACACACACACTCACACACAAAGCAGCTAACTGTTCCACAGGATAAAAAGCCAGAAAAATGGTCACCCTAAGCTTGTGCTGACACAATACACAAGGGGTTTTTACTTTTTCTAGTTTACTTCAGGTATAAGAGATCATTTGTATTTTTGTTTTAAGCCTTACTTTTGATTGAGTTTGGAATTCTTTTATTAACAATAAACAGATGATGTAATGACAAACTAGTCAGTAAGATTTGTTTCCTAACAAACCAGAACTCTGGATTTCTCTCCATAAAGGAGGCTCTGGAAACTGAGCTTGAGGCCTCATGCCGGAAGCCGAGAACTGTGGCCTTTTAGAGGAAGATCATCAGTAGCGTGGGCTCTGACATTAGCAGGTGCTGCTTACTGTCAGTTGCTAGTGACCCTATGCCGGAAGGAAGGTGGCAAGCAGAACAAGGCAAAGCCGGCATCACACGAGAGCCATGGGTCCAAGGTCAGGAGCACGTGTCCCGCGTCTAGTGTCTACTGAATGGAGTGTAGGGTAAGCCACCAGCTGCTGTTTGTTGGAATGCCGGCAAATGTCTTTCTCTTTGAAACTATGTTCCTCCTGGGTTCCCCAGCTCAAGCCACACAGTCACACACAGCAGGAGCGTTCTGTGATGGGGCCACCTTGGAGGGGTCTTGCTTTATCAACTCCGGTTGCACATTAGAAACACCTGGGAGCTTTAAAGAAAAGCCTGTGGAGACTGGGTTAATTAGTTCTGGGGCACAGTTTGCATGTGGGGCCACTAAAAACCTGTGGGTGACCTGAGCAGTCAGCCTTGCATGGCTTCCCTTCCCTCATCACCACTATGGGATTTAACATCTCAGGTAATTATAACAAAACCTCTTTAATATGTCTGTAATCAAAACTCGGCACTGCTGTACAACAACTGGAAGATAATTTCCTATACTAGATAATGACAGGCTCCGGAGGAATTAAGAAATAATTACTAGATAAGGAATGCCCCTATAATTAACTCTAAGCATAATGTGAACCCAAAATGTCCTAAAAGCCCCCAACATAATGGACATTCAAGATTTTATTGACCTAACTTAAAAAACACATAACACTGCAGACTGCATTAAAAAACACACCAACACTAATTATCATTTAAGTGCATAGTCTAAAAGCACATTAAACTCTTTCTCTGAAAATATCATCACTGTGTGAATAAAGTCATCTTTTCACAAATGACGCTACAATGTTGTATTTAGAGTGATTTTAATTTTAGGTTCAGATTCAACATGGGGATGTCAAAGAAAGCGGTTTCACCTTCCTGGTGTGTGAGTGACTCTCACATGTCACTAGTGTCATTTTCAAAATCATAACTGTTTTTGGATAAGAGTTCAAAAGTGCCAAAATTACAAAAAAAAAATCTTGCTATAGAGTATTCAATATATACAAATCACTTTAATGTCAGCATTTCATCCTTAATAAATTCTGTGGCTGCATTTACAAATGCACTTCTAAGGTAATATTCTGAATCATAGGACAAATATTCCCAGACCTGACTCCACAGACAGGAAACAAGGTCAAGAGACAGACCAGCGGTGCTCCACCCCGGTGTCTGGGAATCATGCCTGGATGTCTGTGTCTGCGTCCTCTCTCCGGCATCGGGAGAGTATTCCACTGTACAAAACCGGGCTGCAGGACTAGAGCTGGTCCCAGCCTTGCTGAATGCCTGTTTTGCCAGCTTCTGCATGGTTATGTTCAGTGGAGGACTTAGGGAGGGCAGAAATGATCACTTTCTACATTGGTTCTTCTTACAAAGTGGGCCGAAGACGAGTACAGCAATTTACTATGTCAGCTTAAAAAAGTATCTGCTCTACTTTTTCTAGCCCATTACTAGCTTCTTCTATTAGCATGCTATAATCTATAAACTAACATTGGCACACTGATATCATTTAATTCATATCTCTTAGAATTTATCTAATGTTTTTGAAGACAAAAGTCTCGTTCTGTAGGCGTGGTTGGCCTTGGAGTGGAAGCAATCTTCCTGTTTCCATCTTTCAAGTGCTGGGACACAAGGGCTCTCGTGATTATATTTTTGTCCCAGGACCCTTCCCTGGATGATGTACTGCATTAAGTCGTCTCCTTTCTCTTTGAAAGATGGGAAGGAGGGAGAGAAGGGGAAGGGAATGGGAGGCGCACTCGCTCCCTGGGTGTGACAGGGAGGGAATGAATGGGCAAGAGTATTTTTCCCCTGGGGTACGAAGGCTGCAGTCCTACAGATTACTCTCTCCTGTTCTCTTCTATGAAGGAAAAGGGCACATGTTAATGAAGTAATCCCAAGTCTTAATTATGAGACATACACCGTGGGCAGGAGAAAGGTTAAGTCAAAAAGAATGTGACATTTGGAAGGACCTGAAACGCGGTCTCCGATTGTTAACACGGATCATCAAAACCTAAAAAGCAAGGGATAGGACAGAGTGGAGGAAGTAGCAGGCATTTCACATGCAACCATGATACGACTGTATCATTTGCCATCTCTGTCTTGAGGAAGTTTATGTTCTTAAAGCCCACAGTGATTCGGCGATCATTTCCCAAACAAGATTGATTCATCTGTCTCTGACGTGAGTTGTTAGGTCACAACAGAGAATGCTAAAGCGTTGATGTCCCGTACAGAGATGCCAATCACTCTACTCTGAGTGATGCTGTACTGTAAATGGGAAATCCAAAGGCCAAAAACATCCTCCAGGTTGCCTAACATAGCACTTTAACATCACTTCTCCCCAGTACTAATGAATTGTTCTTTCAAAGTTTGAAAAGAACAACTAGTTATTATGACAGGAAATGCTGTATTTATTTCAGTTAGTGCGATGTAAAGATACTTCACCAAATGGGCTTGTCTGTTGCTGTCCTGCCCAATGAATACTTCTTTAGATACTAACTTTGTTCAACAATGCTGTGATGACAGGTGGGCTTTAAATTAACGAGGAGAGTCAACTAACCTTCTAGGAAGACAGGGGAGTCCAAGTTAAATAATCCCAAACTTCGTTAGTGGTGTTTGAATGCAATAGTAGATGTAAGTTTTATCTACTATGATGGAAGAAATGAATAAAGACAGAATTTCAAAACTGATAAGCCTGCCAAAGAAGAAGATCCTTTATGCCTAAAGGCATAAAGGAAGGAAAACTAAGATATTTTAATGGAATGTAGAAATTCTTGGGAAATCTTTTTATGATAAAAAAGAACAATAAATGGAGAAGTGTCACTGGTTTCTGATTGGTATTTCAAAAACAGTGTGGGTCTCTCTGTCAATGTAGAGAACATAAACAGTGTAGGGATTTGTAAGACATTTAAGGTCATTATTCATCTGAAGAGCTGACTCCTTGGACAGAAAATTCCAGGAGACTTGGCATGGATGGGGTAGTGGTGTTGTGAGCACAGCGTCTGACATTCTCTTTAATAAAGTGATGATCCCAGTGGACTTTAGGATTTCCTCTGCAACTGATTAGGCCTTATATCCAATTACAGCTTTTAAGAGGCTACCTGTTTTTAATCAGTCATTCAGTATACAGATATAGTAATAAAGGAACTGTACTTGATGGATCATAAGAATGGCAAGATTTGAGTTGGGGCTACGGCTCAGTGGAAGAGCACTTGCCTCCCCCATGTGAGACCCTGAGTTCAATCCTTGATGGTGCAGAAACAAACACACACACAAACAAACATAACCTGTGATTTGGGGTCTGGAGAGATGGTTCAGGGGTTAAGAGCACTTGCTGTTCTTTTAGAGGACCAAGGTTCAATTCTCAGCACCAAGTTGGGGGATTGGAACCACCTGTAACTCCAGTTCCAGGCATCTGGTACCCTCCTTTAGCCTCCCTGAACACCAGGCACACGTGTGGCACATAGACACACACGCAGGCAAAAGCCTCAAATACCAAAAAGTAAGTAAATCTTAAATCTATTTTGTAATGGAATGCATACTTGACAAATTAAAATACCTTTTAAGAAAGATTTATCCTATGAGCATGAGTGCTTTGCCTGTATGTATGTCTGTGCACTGCATGCGTGTGTGGTGTCTGGAGAAGTCAGGAGAGGCTTTGGAGCCCCTGGAACTAGAGTTAAAGATGGCTGTGAGTGGCCATGTGGTGCTGGAAACTGTACCTGGATCCTTTGCCAGAGCAACAAATGCTCCTAACCACCGAGTCATCTCTCCAGGCCCACCAGACAGTTTTGAAATGTTAATTATGCTACATATTCTTGGTTTAGTAACTAAGAATGTAATTTTCAAGCTACATTTAATATCTTATGATACTAAAATAGATAAAAGTTGTTTATAATAACTATCATTATGGTATCTTGAATTTGGACAAAAATATTGAATTAACAAAATTTTTCTGTGGTTAATAACAAAATACAATAACCTGGCAAAAAGCTTTTGGCACACACAACATACATATCCAATTAATTTTCTTTGACAAACTTACAAATGTATATAAAATGAATTCTGGTTCCTCTCACTCGCACCCTTTCCTAGGTTTCTCCATCCATGTCAATCCTCTTTATAACTGTCTTTTTCACATTCACGCTTTTGTAACGCTTGTTTGTTTTTTGAGACAGGGTTTCTTTGCGTAGCCCTGACTGTCCTGGAACTATGCAGAGTAGGCTGGCCTTGAACTCAGGGATCTGCCTGCCTCTGCCTCTGAGTGTTGCAATTAAAGGTGTGCGCCACCATTACTGGGTCACATTTTGTGCTTTATCTGTGATCTGTTGAGTTTAATCAGGGCCGTCTGTGTGCCCATGGGCTTTGAACCATCTACTGGAGCCTGGTGGGATCACCTGTGGAGACTCTGGGGAAGAAGACAATGACCATCTCTCCCTGAGAATTCACCAGTCAGCAGGGTGGGTTGTGGGCTTGTGTACCCTCCCTGATATATGCGTCCCTCGTGCTCTATGACTGAATGATGATACGCTTGGGCTTAAGCAAGGTGCAATGCAAGCAGTTATGAATGCTGTGGTGGTCGCTGATTTATCTATGCATGTACCTGAAATTTGTACGTAATGTGTTATTACTCTCTCTCTTCCCAAAGTCCCGAGAACTATGTACAGTTTCTGAGCACGTAATAGCAGAAGGTAATGTGGTGAGAGCGATGTCTCCTAACATAGAGATAAACCACTTTTAACTGATATTGAAAACTACAGAAAATGGAGAGGAGAATTCTGAATGTTTACACAAACCCTAAGGAAAAAGTGTGCTTGCTCACATTCCCAAACACCTTTCTCAAACATTATTATTTTCTTAAACATCTAGGTCATCATTTCATTTATCAGTTCTTTAAAGACAGCACTTGGGCTTGATCCACGTTAGCACCATAGTTAGCGTTCTGAAATGTGCACACCCTGAACATGCTGAATCCCAGGCATTTCTGTGGCTCGGCTGCTAGGAAGAACTCGCTGCTCTAGTCAAGTCCAGGCAAATCGTAAGAAATTACAGAATGAAGGGAAAGAAGATGGGGTCCTGAGAACATGGGAACAAAATGGGAGTCCTGAAAGCAAGGGCCACGTGAAAGGCAGGCTAGCATGCTTTGCCATTGTCCGCATTTCCTGGGGCTGGCCTAGGGACCTGGGGCTTTCTGTCACACAGCTCGCCAGGCTTCAGAGAATCCCTCAGACTCAGCCAGTCAAAACTCACACATCGTACACACAAGCATGGCTGCATGGTTCAGGAGCTCAGGCATGAGGACAATGCATGACAGCCTTCTGTGACTCACACCTGCTGAGGTCCCACGTCTTGCAGCAGAGCCAAAATTGCTACCTAAAGGACTATGGGAAAATTTTGGTCTCAAAACTGGGACAGTTGTTTCTCCTTGGAATGTTTAATTGTTTGGGTTTAGAACATCATTAATCATGAAGCAAAGGACACAGTTCCCTTTCAAACTGCTTAAAATAAAATAAAGTAAAACAAAATATAAACCCCATTTCTATCAGAGTCACCGTCCAGGATCTTGCACACTGCATCTCTATTCTGGCACCCCCCTCCCTTTTCCCTGTACCTCAGTTCACTCCTGCCATGTTTTCCTCTCCGTGTGCTGTGTACCATGTGCTCTGGAATAGGGCATGTAATCAACAGTCCCCAGGTAATAAAGATACAAAGAGCTTAGAAATAATCTAGTTATATGTGGCATATTTCACAAATAAAAATCCCCAGGTCTCAGTGGCTATTGTTTCAAAGTCTGACTGCAAGGCAGGGATCCTAAAAGGAGTTTATGAGTTTTAGTTAGCATGTGGTGGCCTCCAGTTCATGAAACTCTTTCCTCTCCGTTCTTTAGGATGGTACTGTCCGAGAGATGCCGAGAAATACTTCCCCTCCACTGGAGGGAAACTCTCCAGGACACACCTCACTTTAGAGAGTCACAAGAAAGTTCTGAGGAAGTCTTATAACAAGTGAATCAACTTAATCATCTCTAACTTCGTCTCTCTTTTCTTCGGGGCCATGGTTGGAAGCTGCATCTATTAAGTCTCCTTGGAATGCACCTTGGGAGGTTCTGGGTTAAGATGAGATCCCAGGAATCAGGTGGAGCACAGAGATGGTCACATGTTTATCTCCTGACACATCAGCCTCAGCTGAGGGTGCGCTCGAAGGTGACAAGTTCTGTTGCCCCAAGGAGCTTCATCTCTCAGCAGTGGAGAGGGTAATGGACCCATAGAGGGCCAGGAAGGACATGGCTAGCATTTTGTTTTTAATGACTACTATCTTCTGCCCACTTTAGACAGGAGGAGGTTGTAGATTACTTTCTGACAGAGGTGAACACAATCAGACAAAGGTTGTCTCCAATTGTGTGTGACCGTTGCCTATAGATCTAAAGGAAGTGAAGCTTGGCAAACTCTGGTGTGGTTCTGAGGGCACCTGGTGTGGTCTCGAGGGCCCCTGTGGTGGTAGGACACCTGGCACCCTAAGCCCAGATACTACAGCTGTTGCTGGGTGACATGGCTGACTCTGCTCTTGTCACCCAAGTTCTTACCCTCTCTGAACTTATGTTTCATCTTCAGTAAAATGGGTATCCTAACAACCACAATACAGCAGCTGTGTAGGCCACAGTTTAAGACCTCAGTGTTTGCCCCGTCCCTTTCCAGGAGCCACGATGTGTCGGTTAAACAAGAAAGCACTGCTCAGATTGGCTGTATCTTCCCTTCATAGACATTTCTTCTCACAGTGGACAGAGATGACGCACACCAGTGGTCACACAAGACACTCAGTGTCCTCCCTTCAGGACAACCGTAGCTAACCAGTTAGTACTGGTTCCTCCAAGGATCTAGCTACCTGTGAGCTCTTAATCCTGTCCCTCTTGAAGAGCTGTGCTCACAGGTATGGGAAGCCCAGACTACAGTGTTACTGGGGGGTCCAGACTCAAGAGAAACGAGTGGGTTTCTCCTGGATGCCATGGGTGCCAGAGTCATGATGTCTCCAGGTCAGCTGCAGACAGCCTTCCATCTAAGCAGCCCCTCCACAGACCGGACACAGGCAGAAGTGGCTGACCCAGCTCTCTAGGTGGCTCGCACAGTGGCATATTCTATCCAGTTGTTAGAAACAACAAAAAACATTAAAAGCAGGTAAACTGAAATGCATCAGCTGGAAACAAGAAAGGAAGGGAGGAAGGTTGCTGAAGGTCTCAGTAATTTTTATTGATTTCCTTGTTATTCGGTCCCAAACACTGTCCTATTAATGCCCTCCTGTACTCTTGCTTCAGTTCATTTATCATCATCAGTATTTATTATTGTGGTTGAGTCTCAGGAGTGAACGGAGGTCCTCAGGCACATGAGGCATATATGCTAGTACTGAGCTTCAGCTCCTGCCCTCTTTCTATATGTTATAATCACAAAAAATGTTTTAAAAACAATTAAAAATATATGATGTAGAAAAAAAGAAACACAATCATATTTTAAAAGATTATCAACAAATACTTCAAAGTTTAAAAACAACAAAACAAATAATTTGCATTACTCATGTCACCAGGGTCAAGTAAAAGATGGCCTTAGCTGTGCAGGATGAATCTTTACACACCTGGAGGCGTGGCAACGACCTCAGGACCCGACACTATCAACTGCACAGTTAGAAATCTCAGGATCTATGAAACGCAGCATCTGGGAAATATTCAAGGGGTTGTTCTAGGCAGGGCTGGGGAAGGAGCACAGTCAGTGACAGCTTGAGGTCAAGGCCTCAGCTCGAGTCTCTGTTTCTGCCCTGGCAGCGTC
The DNA here is from genome assembly GCF_950005125.1 of Chionomys nivalis. NCBI lineage: Eukaryota > Metazoa > Chordata > Mammalia > Rodentia > Cricetidae > Chionomys > Chionomys nivalis. The sequence goes on from NC_080101.1 coordinate 60,174,761, forward strand.
CAGTCCAGATTGCGGAGACTTTGGCCATTTCCTTCGAGGTTCGGAGTACCGTGGGTGGCACCCTCTCTGGGTCCCTCGCCATGCATCTCTTACTCTTGGCACACCCTTAACTGCCTTTTCTCTTATTTAGGGGTCATAATGGTTTCGGTGAGTTTCAGGCTAACGTCACTGGCAACATGTGAGCACTCATGCACAAGGAGTACCTCTAAGGCTGTCTGGCACACGCAGGGAGGACGGAGAGTCTTGACGCTGCAGCCTGAGATGGCACCCTGCTCTCTGAGGGTCTGTCTCCGTAACACACACATAATGTAGCGCGTAGAAAGGAGCCAAGGAAAACATTCCCCAAATTATAACTTGCATCTTGGTAATGAGGAGCTATTAAAATATATTTTAAAAAATCCCCAAGCTGATGTGTTTCTTGGGATTCTGAGCTTTCCCACTGCTCTGCCATTTCCCCATTCTGTATGCACAGCAGTGACTCCTGCCAAGACTATTACAGTGAGCAAACAATGTCTTCTCTGTCAGAGAATGAATAGTATCACAAAGCTCTCCTCTAATGTACAGCCTACACTCCCACAAGCCTTCTGAGGAGAACCGCCGGGGGAGGGGAGGACAGAACACTCTCCACTTGCCAATCTGAAACTGCTTTCCAGAACAGCAAGGGTGGATGGCCGCCAACCATGTATTATCTTCTAATCAGAGAAGGTTGACAAGTAGATTTCCATTCCGGCTGTATATTGTTTCATCCCTCTGGATATGAGCACACAGATACTTTTGTAAGGAAAAAGGTGGAAATGCTTCATCTTAAAAAACCTCAGGCCTTAGTGAAAATAGCCTTTCGCTACAAACTGAAGAGCAGCAGAGGAACTGCATAGGAGTTTGTATTAAGACGTTAGGAGCTGGGTCACAAGTGCCAAAGCCACGATGGGCTCTGTTGCTTCCCTTAAGGCTTGGTGCCTGCTAAGCTCGTGATTCAGAGAGGAAGAGCCTGCAGCTATTCCCTGGATATGTAAGACAAGGTTAGCCCACTCCTGCAGGTCCCGAGGACTGTTTGTTTCCCCCTCAATGGCTTCTCTTTAGAACACAGGCATTAAGCACGTGAACTTTCAAAATGAGACATTTAGAAAGCTTTTTGCAAGAAATCTGTGAAAGGATTACTTGGTGTGCATTTTCAGAAAAGAACAGAGAGTTTTTAAAACTTTCCTTATTTGTGTCTTAGTCTGGGACCCCCCCCCCATGTGATATGTACAGAACACACACGTTATCTGACCTTTATTTAGGGTCCCTTGACTCTTTCATCATGAAGGAATGAAAGCTATTTCCAGTCTAAACACACAGTCTTGCTCCCCCCCTTTTTCCCACACAGTTGCTGACCAGCCCCGTGGTCTCCCAGGGGGAGATGGGGTTCTCCTGGTGACACATTTAGTGAGGCTGCAGGAAGCTGCCACAGCCTTCCTTTCTTCTCTCTCTCCCCCTTTCACTCACACAGTCCCAGTGTGCACCAGACTAGACAATCAAAGCTCTGTGCGGCCGGTCCCACGGCCATCTGAAAATGCTAACCCTGTGCTCCCTTCTTCCTACAATGGCAACATTTACCTTGGAGAAACAGTTGTCCAAAAAAGTATTTCTGCGTTCCAGTAATGTGCTCAGTTCAAACGTCGTTATGGGAGATTCCCTCTCCTTTCTTGGCCTGTAACCAAAAAGAAAGAAAGAATGTTGGGGGCAGGGGAGGCATATGGATAGGCTGTGAAAGACACTTACCAGCTTACTGTAAAATCCTGGCCTGTTTACCAGACATTGGGCTTTGCATTCCTCTCTACAGAGGCTGCAAGTTTAACTTCTAAACGAGCAAAAGTACCCACCACAGTGAATATATACGATTTTTCCCCTCTGAAATAACAGTCACATTATTATTTGATCCAATATAAATCAATCTACTTTTTAAAAAATTTCTCAGTCTTCCCAGTTCGTGACAGAGAAATTTGTATGTTACTATAGTACAATTAAGATCAAGTAACTGTTACCCACATTGGAGGTAAAATGCAGTATTTATCTGAAAAGAACATTCAGAGTTTTTGGCAAGGTAAGCCATGACTCAACTCTGACATTTTCTGATGGAAAGGAAGCTGTGGTGGTGAGGGGCATGCATCAAGACCAAGAGCCTGTGGGTCTGATCCCTTATCATCCCATCAACACCCCACTCTGGAGATGAGAAGGATTCTCAGAAATGGAGGCAGCTCCGGAAGACTCCCTCGACTGTCCCCACTCATAGGCTCCCACATCCTGTCGTTGGTCTGGCCAGCCCTTCTCCCACCTCCCTTTCCTCTCTGCTTCACCTCCCATCCTTTAACACGTCTCTTCTGCACTGAATACCTGGTTTTATCTTTTAAAATATTTATGTGTTTTTGTGTGCATATGGATGTCATGTGTGTGGGTGCCAGTGAAGGCCGGAGAAGTGTTGGAGTCCCTTGACCTGGAGTTACAGGAAGTTCTGAGGAACCCAACCTGGCTCTTCTGGAAGAGCAACAAGCACTCTTAATTGATGAGCTGCCTCTTTGGCCCCATGAGACACCATGATGGGGGCGGGGCAAGGAGGGAGAGGAGACGAGGAGTCTAACACAACTTCTTTATGCTAGCAGACTGAGGTACAAATTCTGCTTTGTTTTTCACATTCAATTGTAGGGCATCAGCCACCCAGATTTGTATTGACTGCTGCTCTTTTGAATATATCGTCATTTCTGAGTGTTGCTTTCTTTGGCGCAGAATCGGCATGTTATTTATATTATATGAAGGTGCAACTATTCTTTCTCTGCCAGCTGTTAAGGGAGAAAGGCTTACTTTTGTTTGCCAATGCATTCAGCTATATTATTATTTTCTTATTTCTAAACTAAATCTAAAAAGACCAGAATGAGAGGCACAATCCTGGGCTGTCTTCCTCTAATTCAAATCCATGTCTCTCTCTGTCAATCACACAAAGTGGGAGGGACAAGGCTTCACTGAGTGAAGTGTTCCTGGGCTCAGTGATTGCCGCCATTCTCTTCCATTAGCTTTCAAGTAAACCTCCTCCAGGCTCCTACCAGGCACATATATGTTGTTGCAGATTCTAATCCCCTCTTGGCTTCGCTACCTCAATGCCCAAGCTCAGAAAACTCTTAAACTAGTCAGAAAGATGAGCAAGATTAATTATCCAAGTCCAATGGCTTCAGGTCAGGGTTGTTTTTGTTTTCAAATGTGAATCCCGACCCTGCATATTAGAAATATAATTTCAGGGCGGGGATGCACTTTGTGAGTTTGTAGTAGAGCACAGTGTGTCACGCTCAAAGGTCTAGGCTGAATCCCTGGGTCACAAACACACACAGAAAAGAGCAACATGCATTTTCTAGTACAAGACGTGAATGAAGAGCTTGACTTAACTGAACCGTCTAGAGTGCTGCATAATTTTGCACTGTCAAAATAGGTAGAGCACGAGTTAGAAATATCCCAGGAAAACAAGGTGGTGGAGATAGTGGTGCTACCACCATCTAACAAGGCAGGCAGACGTACAGATTCAATGGACAACACTTACCACCCACGAAAGCAAACCCATATATTTACATTCCTTTATTTACACGGTCAATTGCCTGCTAACAGAAGTGCCAAGACTATTCAGCGGAGAAAGAGCAATTCTTTACAAACAGTGTTGGGACGGGTAGCAGCCACAGACAAAATCAGGAACTGGAATCCTGAACTCACACAATGTTAAAGTTAGGTTGAAATGACAAATGTAAGAGGTAAAAACACAAACAACTACTAAGAAAGAAAGTAGAGGTAAATCTCCATGAGATGAGATCTGGCCAGGGCAGCTCCTGATATGATACCAAGTGCACAATCAGTGAATATAAAATAAAAAGCTGTGAGACTTAGAAAACTATGCACATAAAGATGACATCCCAAAGAAAAGAAACAGGTACAAGTCACTTGATAAAGGAATTGTAGCTACAATATATATATAAAACCTCTTAAAACACAGTAAGACATCCAAATTCCAACTGAGCAAGGGTCTGAGAAGGCATTTCTCCAGAGGAAGTTACAGAAGGACCAACAAATTCACAGACTGTCAACGTCATCATCAAAGAAATGCAGGCGGCAGTGAGATGCTGCCTCCTCGGTTCCAGCTGAAAGAGTCGTGTGCTGGCAGGATGTGGAGAGATTCGAACCTGCAGACCCTCCACAAAAAGTGCAAGACAATCACCCAAACAGTCTCGAAGTTCTCTGAAAGCGTTAACCATGAACTATCACCCCATCCAATAGTTCTACTCCTACGCACATACGGAAGAAACAAAACCAGAAATCCACACAAAAGCAAGGCATACAGAGGTTCATAGCCATATGATTCACAATGACCATATTAGTCACATATAGAACGAAATGTCATACTGACATAGGTTCAACTTGGATGCATTTTGAACACATGACATGGTAAGGAAAAGAAGCCAGTGATCCTGAATATTATGAAATCTCATTAGTAGGAAATGTCCAAAAATGTTCAAATAAATAAAGCTGAATTCATAGAGAAAGAGTGACTGCTGAGAGCTGGGGAAGATGGGAGGTAGACACTGGTAAAAATGTTCTACAAATGATGCTCTATACTAATACCCATTAAAGCTGCATCGTTTAAATGGATGATTATACGGTACATAGATTATAGCTCAGTAAAGCTCTCACCAAAAAGAAAGAATATTCCAAAAGGTGTAGACATTATACTGTCTTCCAGATCCCTCTCAAGGAACTGCGGCAAACCTGTGCTGAAGCAGGGCACCTCGCTCCGTAGCAAACTACCACGTGTGAGCTTCCTGAGGAGAATCCGTGTGGACTTCGTGATCCTTGGGCTCCTTCATGTGTGTGGCTATCTGTGCACGTATATACTACAAATGAGGGCCGGCTGAAACCGATCCTATGCTTTCAGCTCAGTAGCGCCTTCTGTCTTGTGGGATTTTAGGACCCCCCAATCCAGCTACCTCTCATCTTTCTGCTCCTCTGCCTGCATCCCCTGAGCCAGCAGACTGTGAATATCACAAACATGGAGTTTGTGACGTGCCTAAAAACTCCCCTGCCAAAAGCCGCTTGGAGCAATGAGGTAGTGAGTTTAGGGACCCGCACCTGTGGTATGAGATCTACATTTGATAAAAGACCCAGTCTGGCAGCGAAAGTCATCCCAGTGGGCCAGACCATGACAATATCATCTCAGCATGGGAAATTACAGTTGAACAAACAGATTCCACAGATACTGAGCAAGCGTCCACTGTGGATGAGAACAGTGAATGTGGTTAGTGGTGCACTCCACCAGAGGGGCACATTTAAACAGCCTAAATACTTCATGCTTCAGCCACAACCAGTTCAGCTTTGGGGAAGGCACAATAATGTGTGTGAGGGAAGGTGGCGAGGAAAGAGGGAAGGCAGGAAGAGACTTCCTGGGGCAAGCACCCCGTTCCAGTTTCTGTTTGTTTGTTTGGGTTCTCCTTGAGCAGTTCAAAGGCAATTCTCCACTGGATGTGGCTGGTCAGGAGTGGTACAGAACCTGAATTTGTGCAGCCTTGTGTAGCATTCTTTATACAGAAAACCAGAGATCACAGCAGTTTCTTATCAGCTACATTTTCCTGCTGCATACAGCATCTTAGCAAAAACAAAACGTGAACTTCCTTCCAGTGCACTGGGGCTAAGCGCCATCTCTCCTTCCTGAGCCTTCTGCAACTGGCCTGGGGAGAGGCTGCTTACACAGTTTCCACGGCAGTTCTGGGTCAGCGTTGGGGTGCAGAGTTCCAGACCAGGGTCTTCCTGAGCCCAGGCAGCCTTCGCAATTAAAGCAGCGTGTGGGGTTTCACCCAGATGCAGCCTGGTGTTGACTAAGACAGGATTAGGATAAAACTCCAGGAGCCTCTCTCTAGGAAGATACAATTTATTAATCAGCTCCCCTGAGATATGCCTACTAAATCAGCTATTAATCCAGTTAATTATACACATCCCCAATTTGTCAAAGTGATGAGTATCAGCAATTTGATAGATTTTTGGTAAAGAAAAATCCATAAACGAATGCATACCACTTCCCTTTAGTTCACTGGCATTCTGTGATTTAACAAGTGAACAATAAATTAGAGATCTCCCTCTGTCTCAGACAGAACAGACATTTCTGCCCATTAAATTTCAATATCCAGCCCTTCTCAGCAATCATGTTCTCAGCGATCGTGTGAGGCAACAGACTAACTGCTTAGTGGCTCAGCAGCACAGCGGCTGCTGCTGACAAAGAGACAGGCTGCCAACGGCTGTGCCATGTGGAGAAACCAATGCCCTGCTCCTGGCTGCTGGCACCATCCGCCCTTGCTAAGCCTTTTCTGCTCTTTGGCTATATCCTACCAGCTCTCCCAGCTGTCCCTCTCCCCTCCTCCAGCCCCGCCAGCCACAAGCTCAGCCTGGCCATTACTGCGTTAACAGGTGCGGTCTTCACGGCATCATCTGATGTTCCTGCTTCATTGTTCCCACTCTCAAACAGCTGAAATCCTGATGCATGCAGTCCATAAAGAGAAGGGGGGCTTGTGTTTTATTTTCCTTGTTGCAAACGGAAAGAAAGGAAGAGGGAAGAAAGGCGAGCTGACAGAGGCACTGCAGAGGCCACCACGAGCAAAGATAAGACGGCTTAGGAACGTCAGGGTGGTTTGTAAAATCATCAAAAAGATTATAAAGACGACACTAGGAAAACAGTTTCTTCTGGAAATCCTCTCAAAGGTTTAGTTTAATGAAATAATATTCTCTCAAGAATAAAATGCTTTCTTGAATTTTAGATAGTCGATGATAAGAATCCTTGAATACACATTTTTACACTATCTACAGTCTCCAGACCTTGGGAAGACAGGTACCGCTCTAATGCCAATGTCTAGTCACAAACAACTGGCATTTTATAAGCAAAAGCTTTCTATTTATAAACCTGTTACTTGGAAAAAGGTAAAATGACACATTGATACAAACCTTATCTGTAAACATGTATCACAAGGGCGGCTTGGCGACAATTCCTTGCAGTTTTAATACTAGGACAGGCATAATGAAAGTGACGGAGTACATACCAGACACCGTCCTCCTGGCTGCTAAGGACAGACTGGGCTATAATGTGAAACCGTGAGCGGGTAGGGCAGCTCTACAGCGTACTTCTCAGTGTCTGAACAGAAAGCAAGTGGCATAGGCAGCAGCATGAGAAGGCTAGTTTCAGAGATTACATGCTGCTTTGGAGAACAGAAAGTACAGAAATTGTTCCTGCTCATGACTGGTTTATAAGTTGGTAGCAAAAGAAATATTTAAGAATATTCTTAAGGTAAGCTTGGTGGCACATGTTAGCTGAGGCAGGAGGATGGAGAGTTCAAGTCCAGCCTGGGTTACATAATACGGACTGACTCCTCATCCTAATTTTAAGGAATACTTGTTTAGACAATGCAAATACACACGGAGTAGAAACAAAAGCCATAAAAAAGTCACTTTTCACTCACTTTCTTCATGTGTCAATTTTACCACCTTCTTTATGAATATAAAATCCCTTATTCCCCAGTCCCACCCACTCCCTATGTCACAGAAACATCTTTTTGCACTGAGGATTTGCTGCCACTTATAAGCTTCTAGCTTTGGTGTGGCTTTGTCTCATAGTGATGGGCATCTTCCTGAAGGGTAGCTAGAATGCAGACTTGTCTATTACAGCCCCAGGTCAACCCTCAGATGTGTCCTGATAAGAAATGACTTCTCTAATTTCTGTTTTCTGTTGTCACACTCAAGGGTTAGTCTCTAGATGACCTAAGGGCTGGAGGAAGTAGAGTTGCGTGAGTGTGCATGGGGGAGACAGGTATAGAGAAGCGGTCTAAGCGCAGGATCTAGGGCAGGAAATCAGGGCAGGTTTATCTTTGAGACTCTTACTTCATGAGCATCTATATGCGAAATGCCAGGCCAAGCCATCCGGGGATAGCAGGGGCATGCTGGCTGTTCCAGTGGGGCCACGGAGCTAGTTATGCTGTATGCGTCTAGGCAGGGATCGCTGTGTGTTGCGGTTACAGAGGACGATGTGTATGGATTCTGCTGATATGCTGGTAGGCCTCCACATTGTCAAAGACTGGTCTGTGAAGTGCCCGAGTTCCAGAAGGTTGTGTGAATAGGAGGTGGGGCTGGCTGACATGTAGTAGATGGACCATAAAGTAACTATATTCTTTGCCCCCATATATGCACACATAGACCAGGTATCTATCACCATCTTTATAAATGTATAACACACACACAAATTGGTAAAAGGATGAATTGAGTTTCTCAGGCAAAATAAAGCAAAAGTTTGATTTCCAGTAGAATAGGTTCTAAGTACCTCAAGCACCAATCTGATCAGATACTAATTACACAGAAATGAGGCTCAGGGAAGGCTCCAACACAGCCCAGAGTCAACTAGTCATAGCTTAACTAGTTACCTGTTTACTGATCAGTGAACTAGTTACAACACTTTTTATAAACACCCTAAGTTCAGTTATTCTCATAAAATTCCAAAGTCCTGGTCTTTTAGGCCCACAGTAGGCATCTGTCCAAACTCAAGACTTCTTAGAACATATGTGACAACTCTCTCTCTGTGTCTCTCTGTGTCTGTGTGTCTCTTTCTCCAACCTTCTGTACACGTGGATTCATCCACTGTTGAATGAAAACAAAACATCAAAATATTCAAAAATGCATCATTACTGACCAGACTTCTTCCTTGCTATTATTCTCTAAACAATGCAGCATAACAACCACTCACAGAGCATTCATGGTTTACTGGGTGTAATATTCAAAGACGATTTAAAGGGTCCTGGAGGATGTGCAAAGTTTTATGCAAATATCATGCCATTTTATTTAAGAAATAAGCACCTGCAGATCTGGGTATTTGTGAGTGTGTGTGTGTACTAAACAACCCACTCAGAAACAAGGGAGAGCTGTATACACACACACACACACACAACCACTTCAATCACATCCTTTCCATGCTGCTTGCAGACATCATACCAGACTGCCACTGGAAACATGCGCACAGATGGCTTGTTCTATGAGATGTCACCACATGCGGAACGTCCCAGCCGTTCTCTGATGGGAAACAATTTCTTGATGACCTAAGTTGAATTTGGCAATTCTGAGACATTCAGTAAAATGTCATGTTTAGTATCTCAGAGGAAGACAAGGAATTCATCTGAAGGTAAACAATACATGAACCAACGTGTGCTCAAACACCCTAATAGAGCCATGCAGTAAACAGCAAGAGCTCAGTGCACATGGGCTGTGTTATGATGAGTAAGACATGGTACACTGAGAAGAACTGAATTGGAAGCTATGCCTCTGCAGGGTGACATACACTGCTGAACTGTGTATGTTCAAGTCTATACACTTGTCTGCTACCTTTCTGAGACCATTAGGGGGTTCAACTGTCTAGGCAAATACACACACACACACACACCTCTAGATTAAGAGTCATGCACTCACATTAGGAGAACATAATCCAAACACCAAGGTTTTGTTGCCTTAAATCAAGGTGCTACAGAGAAGGGGGGGGGGGGGCTGTAACACTTGCTTGAAGCCACTGCAGCAGCGTGCCTTGCTGACACCTAAATCTTAGCCCCAGCATACAGAGCTGACATAAACTATTGCTGTCATCCAAGCCACACGCTCGGTGCCACTTTGTTAAAGCAGTCTTGGGAAACCACCAGAATCAGTGCATTGAAAACCAGTCACGCCTCCTACCATCTCAGTCTATCTTTGAGGTGGAGAGGAGGGTGGGCAGGAGATGCTTAGGCCATTGCAGCTCTCACATCAAGGCTGACACAGCCACCTCACTGTTGCTGTTTCCTAATTACAGAAATTCAAAGGAACACAGAAGTAACAGGCAGGCTCACATCCTTCATTACACCATTTCAAAGATGGAATGTGCATTTGAAAGCATCATTTTCAGGACGAGCTTGCAGGACTAATTATGAAAACAACATGCCACAGAATGAAAGAGAAAATTCCTTAATTATAATTGTGAGATAGTTATGAAAGGACCCCACAAGACTTTGGGCTGGCTGGGATTCTTTGAGAATGGCTTTTACTCTCCTGGAACATGCTGGATGAAGACTGCCACCTTTGTTCATTTTGGACTTAACCTGGGCCGTGCACATGCTAGACAAGTGGCCTCTTATTTCTTTGATCCTGTTCAGTTTGTGCTCTGTCTTATCTCAGAAAAGTCATACAGTGTTCATGATGCAGAGAGCACCCGGGTTTCTGACATTTCCTTCATCTTTGGTGTGACTGGGTGTTTGTGTTCTACTCTTCAGGACGTGTGCCCATTTCAGAGTAGGCTGAAGACAGTTTTAGAGCTGAGCGCAAACTCCACCATAGCTCAGCTCTGAATGGTAGCCACAAGGAAACCGAGGCTCAGCTAGGATCACAGAGAGTTCTTTAGGATCAGAGCCAGGACAAAAATCCCAATGACCACAGTTATGACCTTCAGCTCTGCTGGTGCTAAGGACTTATTTAGCAGTCAAATGAAACCCCTCACCCAAAGGTTGCTCAATACTACATTCAGACTAGCTGGGCCCAAATGCCCACTTACTGGGGCATGACTCTGAAGCTTCAGCTTCAGTAAGACTGTATTAATCACACATGGCTGTGTTACTGCATTTTTTAAAAAGTCTTTATTTTGCTTAACACCTAAAATGTATTTCTTCTAAGACATCTGTAGAAGAAAGGACTATCACATATACACCTATCTTTATTTCCTCGTTGTTTTGTGACATTTTAAATGACAGAGGAAATCTATGTACTAGTTCCAGGACAGCTAGAGCTGTTACACAGAGATACCCTGCCTTGAAAAACCAAAATGAAATACATAAATAATAAAATATAAAATAAAGTAAAAAAAAAAAGAAGCTGGGGATGGCATGGGGTTTCTTCCCCCGGAAAAGAAACATGGCTCTGAAACACCTGACTGAAGACTCATGGATTCCAGAACTATCTATGGGGAGAATTAGTAAAACAATTAATAGCTATTTATTTGTATGTGTGTGGTGTGTTTGAGTCCATGTGTTCCTGAATGTCAGTGTGTGAACATGTGTATGATCACGGGAGGCTGATGTTAACTGTCTTCCTCCTTTCCTGTGTCTTTCCAGTCTAATTTTTGAGACAAGTTCTTGTCACTGAAGCTGGAGTTCACAGAAAGGCTAGCCCAGCTGGCCAGTGAGTTCTGGGAATCTGTCTGTCTTCAGTGCTGGGGTTATGGTGTTGCCATTCAGCTCTTCACTTGGGTGCTGCGGGTCCCAACTCAGGCCCTCATGTTTTACCCAGCCAGCCATCTCTCCAGCCTTCCACAACTATTTCTTATGAAGAAATAGAGACAATATTTCTAGATCAGGTACCAACATTTTTAGGTTAAGCATCAGGAAATATCTTGAAATCTGGCTAGAAAAAAAAAATTTTGATTTCTGGGAAACTTTCTGTATTGTTTATGACAGTATCCACTGATTTAGCATCATGAACGAGAGTTACTTTATCATTATCAAAATGAAATACTAGTTTATAAGATATAATTTGTGGCCTACTCAAAGGACATTATTTATCCAGCTTGTTAGGCAAATGACCAGTTCGTTTCATCAATAATAACATAGGTGAGAATACTTGCTAATTTCTGTGAGTCTTTGAAGTTGAGAGAGCGGGAAGATTTTGGGAGGCTAACATGAAAGGCATCGGTGCAGCAGCCAGGCTGTTTGGCCGAGGGCAGGCAGTATCAAGATGGCAACGAAAGACGGCTATCTCTCAAGGGTGCATCCCTGGCAGCTGACTTTCTCCAGGTCAGGCCCGCCTTCGAAGTTTCTCTACCTCCTGATAATGCCGTCAAGTTATGAGTCCATGAATCGATTGAGTGTATCGATGAAGCCAGACAGCCTCATGATCCAGTCCCTTCCCCCCAGTCCCCCTCTGAACCCTGCTGCTTTGAGAGCTCAGCACACGAGCCTCTGGGGAGCAGCTCACTTCATGTCCGAACCATTTCCAAGCACAGGAGTGTTCTGTTCAGCAACCGTCAAGCACTGGGCTTCTAAGAGCTCGTGCTGGAAGCTTGGCTGTCACTTGTGCTTCAGGTTTCCTGGGGCTCACACTTTTGATAACTAAATAAGCAGGGCATGAAAATTTTCACAAGATGATTTTGGCAAAATGTCGCCTTCCTCCCACTTGGAGACGCTTATCTGATCCGGAGGCCTTTCCTTCTGTGCCTTCCTTTTAACTTTGGATTCTCAGGCTGGAAGATTCTTATCAAGCACGGCGAAATATGTGTATCGAAAGGAAGAGTGATGATGGACAGGCAGAAGGAAAGGACCAGCTGCATAGAGGGAAGGCGACATGAGCGGGGCAGGGACATGATGATAGAGACAGCCATGGGATCCTGCGCCACAAACCAAGACGTATCTGAGGCTATCGGCAGCTGGAAGGAGAACTCCCTAGAGTTACAGGGAAACACGCTCTGAGAGAGGCTTCTCCTTAGCACCCTCCTTCCCATCATCCTTCACTGTCATCTGCTTACACCCCAAGGTCCTACAGTGTGCTTTATCTTCACATGTTTGAGCACTCTACAGTGTGCTCTAGCTTTACATGTCTGAGCACTCTACAGTGTGCCGTATCTTCACATGTCTGAGCACTCTACAGTGTGCTCTATCTTCACATGTCTGAGCGCTCTACAGTGTGCTCTATCTTCACATATTTGAGCACTCTACAGTATGATCTATCTTCACATGCTTGAGCGCTCTACAGTGTGTCTATCTTCACATGTTTGAGCACTCTACAGTGTGTCTATCTTCACATGTCTGAGCATGCTGGTCCTTCACCTCACCTTCCTAACGTGTCAGCAGTCTGCAGGCTACCTCCGTAGCAACTGCTGCTGATTGCCAGTCTCACAAGTCTCCAGTTGAAGTGACTGTCCCTTCCATAAGCACTGTGCTGTTAAGAGCATTCTGACATTATTTTATACTCATTTGTCTTTTCTGCAAATCCATCCCTCCCCTGTGGTGCTGTAACCTCTCAGAAGCGGGGAGTTATCCCTTCAAATCTGATACACAGAAGTCCCAGGGGCTTTTACTAACTAGTATACCAGAGGCCTAAAAATATAAAATCGATAAGCTATTTATTGCAGATTTTATTCTGTTAAAAGCACTCATGTGAAGAGGTAGAACAAATGGCTTAGGTATACAAGTGCCTGAAAAGTACCTCCCTACATGTTGTTAGCATCCTGGTGATAGGGCAATCTTCTGATCAGTCACAGGCAGACTGCACGCTTTTTCAGCAGATTCAGCAAACTCGCACAGCTACAACCATCACAGGAGAGTGTTTAGAAAGGGTTGTCCTGCCTGTTCCATTAGAACAGGCTGGGGAGGAGATACTGACTTGTGGGTGGGGTGGGAGGACAGCAAGGCAGTAAAAGCTACTTTTGGGTTCGTGAGAATGTTCTAAAGCTGACTGTGATGGTTGCATGCCTCTGGTGACGGCCACTGTGCTGGACACTGAAAATGAAGGCACTACCTCTATAGCTTGCTTGTCTAAGAAGAATGGAGTCTCAGAGTGGATGGAGCACACCGGGAGAACACAGCACTCTGAATCAACTAAGCAAGGTGCATATGGGTTCACAGAGACTGACACAGTGAGCACAGGGTAGACATGGGTCTACACCAGGTTTTATATATATTAGCTTAGTATTTTTATGATTCCTGACTGTGAGAATGAGTCTTAGACTATTGCCTGCTCTTGGTACTCTTTTCCTCCTGTCAGGATATGACATATGAAACTTCCATATGAAAGATTTTGCTTCATCTTATTATACTTTATTTAGTCACATTTGGTTGTTATGTCTTAAAAGCCTGTTCTTTTCTAAAGGGGAGGAAAAGTGGGGAGGAACTGAGTAGAAGAGGGAGGGGAAACTATAAACAGAATATATTGTATGAGAAAATAAACTATTTTCAAAAAAAGGAATGATGTCTTACATAGGGCTTTTGTTGCTATGATGAACACCATGACCAGAAGCCAACTGGGGAGAGAGGGTTTATTTGGCTTACCCTTCTATGCTGCTGTTCATCGTGGAAGGACATCAGGACAGGAACTCAAACAGGGCAGGAACCTGGAGTCAGAAGCTGATACAGAGGCTGTGGAGGGGAGCTGCTTACTGGACTGCTCAGTTTGCTCAGCTTGCTTCTGACAGAACCCAGGACCAGCAGCCCAGAGATACTGCTACCCACAATGGGCTGGGCCCTCTCACACCAATCACTAATTAAGAAAATGCCCCACAGGCTTGCCTACTGCCTGATGTTTTCTTGACTGAGGCTCCTCCTCTCAGATGACTCTAGCTTGTATCAAGCTGACGTAAACTAGCCAGCACAAATGGTTTATTAAATTCAACACAGTCACAAAACTGCCATTATAGCAAGCCAGTGTTTTTCATAAGCACACACAAATATAGTCAGATAAAATAGATCTCTTGTACTAAGAGAAAACAAAGTTACCACAGCCTGTACTGTTTGCACTCTCCTAAAGAAAAGCTGGCACATCAGGCCCACTCACCCTGTCTACTGCCCAGGTGGAGCACAGAAACTAGACGAATATGCTGCCTTTGTTTACAGTATCCCCGTCTCTCTTCTTTCTCTGTCGTTACAGAGACCCTGGATCCAGTCAGCTGCCATCTAGTGAAGAAGGGAACCACACAACCCAGACAGTGCAGGCCAGGCTGGTTCCATATGCAGCAAGTCTAGTGATCTCTGGCCTAAGTCAAGATCACTTATATTCAGGTTCCCATGATATAGAACTCTGTACGGAGCCTTTAGAACAAATAAGGCAGGTCTGGAATGGATGCCCTGACCCTTAATCACTCGGTGTCTTGTATTTACCATCTAGGATGTGACTGCCTGCCACATCTTCCCAGGAAGATCTTCAGGGAAGGAGCTGGAGACTGTCTTCACCCCACACCCCACTACTTTATCTTCCTTGCACAAGCATTACTAATAAGCATTCGGCAAAGAGTTAACTATGGCTTCGTGTCAGATGGCCTATCTTACAGTCTCATATTATTAAAGACTGACTTTGTTTTGTTTCTTTTAGTGATATCTTTGGGCATGACTCACTGGAGGGAATGACAAAATCTATAGGTTATCTCATGACTGACCATTTGTGGTTATCTTATGACTCTTTGAAGTTCCTTGTCAAAGGACTCAATCTTGAACAAATTCAACATAACGCTCACTTAGGCAGAAGCAGCAACCTTTAACATCAGTCGGTACTTGCCCTGAGAATGTATCTGGACTTTTCCCCGAGTTACCCAAACATACCACTTAATCTGCCTGGACTGACATATACTTACAAACCGCAATTTGATGTCTATCTCATAGTTAATTCTCTCTTCTAACATAACCACAAACATCATTTTTATCAGGGAAAAGGAGGAAACAATCTCTTTCTGCAACATGTCCTTATAATGATCACACACTCCAAAAATTATGGGCTCTTTGCTAGTGAAACCTAATGATTAGTCACGAAGTTCAAAGTATAACTGGAAAGCTTCTAGCTACAAGGCATTGGCCAAGATAAACTACAGAGAGAACTATGTGTATATACAAAAATTTTCTCAGAGAGCAGTATGCTAGCATACAATAACAGAACAGCAACAAAACCTTCCCAAAGAAATGCCCCGTGCTACTGCTGACAGCTCTAGGTAAGGAAGCAGCTTCCCGGTTCTCATGCGTTCCACCTGCCTGGGCTCTTCCTAACACAGTTATTCCCGTACATGTATCTCTGCGGAGGGAGCCATGCCTGGGATGTTTCTCTTCAAACATGCCTCTAGCATTCTTGGTAAGGCTCACTCTTTCCCTGTCTTTAATTTCTATGCAGTTTCACGAGACACAAATGTTTTATTACCTGCTGTGCAAAGAGGGCGGATTCTACCCACCCCCTATCAGGCACACAGACCCATATCTTCATTAGCTCCATCTACTGGAGCCGAAGAGACGTTTTGGGGAATTACCTGAGGAAGTGCTGCTTCTTTTGGGAGTGGAGCTGCCCTCTGGGGAGACAAGCTCTTTTCTATTCTCTGAGCCATAATCTGAGTCGCTCTTCTGGGATGAGGGGAAGGTCTGTGCAAGCCACTGTGGCTTGTGCTTCAAGCTGGGGTTCCATAGTAGAACAAATAAAACCTGACCTCCAGCCTGGCTGCAGCTAGCAACGAGCAGTGTTTGGACCTCACCTGTCAGTGATCTTATTCCGTCTACTAATGCTTCTCGGACCTTAGCAACATGTCCGAGGAGTGTATCTTTGCCCAAGTTTTCATCCAGACCCCACCATTCTTCTCTATATGAACACACATACTGACAAGGCGCTTTAAAGAGCAGTGTGAGATTGTGTCTTATTTTCCTGGCTGGACAGTGTGTTGGGCCGTATGTCCACAGTCTCTGTAGTTCAGCAGTCCCTGACAGCACATAACAAAAGTGAACTCAGATGGGTTCAATCATTGACATATCAGTTAAAAATACACAGAAAAGGCTGAAAATAAAACAGAACAGAACCGCAACGCTAGTGACTCTGGCTAATGGTTATGACTTTATTAGTACATTTCTGGCTTCAATTTTCAGCGGGGAGACTAGAAAATTAATATGGGCAGGGTGAGTATAAAATTAATATATGCCACATACTGTGATCCTGTGCAGTAAATCTAATTGCACACTGAGCCAGAGAGCGAACAGAAGACACGGCACACGCTGATTGATTTTCCTCATCGAAGCCTGCAAGATTTCATTTCAAGTAAACCCCATCATTAAAGAGACAGCATATCTAAGAGTGAATTCTATGTGACACTTGTCCTGATCTAATGTCCTGTGCCGTGACAGCGATCCATTAAATACCAAACTTTCATCTAACTATCTTAGACCTCCATAATAATTTTATACTCATTCATCTACGAATGAAAGCTTTTAATGCACAGAGAGAAATGATTTAGCTGTAAGTATATATGATTCTGAGTAATTCCCCATAAAAATCAAAAAGGAATTGCAATTATGTCCAACTAGTGTTTGTAAGTCAAATAATTGAGAAGAAATTACCATTTTGCCTCAACGTTAGTATCATAATATTAGCTTCTGAAGCTTCAATATGCATTTGCTGAATGGCAGCGGTATGTCAGAACTGGCATGACAATGGCATGCAGAAAATACCACACAGAGACAACACGGAGGAGGACTCCCAGCACCAACAGCATCCAACGCTCAGAACTAGCATGACAATGGCATGCAGTAAATACCACACAGAGACAACACGGAGGAGGACTCCCAGCACCAACACCATCCAACGCTCAGAACTAGCATGACAATGGCATGCAGTAAATACCACACAGAGACAACACGGAGGAGGACTCCCAGCACCAACAACATCCAACGCTCAGAACTAGTATGACAATGGCATGCAGTAAATACCACACAGTGACAACATGGAGGAGGACTCCCAGCACCAACACCATCCAACGCTCAAGTGGACCCTTGAGTCTCAGACTCCCGACCCTTTAAAATGACAAAACAAACACTGTCACATGCTTCTGTGCAAATAGGGAAACTGAGATTCAGTGGTTCAGCAATACTCCAAGGACTGGCACGCTAGCCAGAGCCAACTTTCTGCAGCTGATTACTCGCCTGGAGACTGGCTTGTTACTTCTGAGCACCCACTGTGTAACAAACCCCATGGGGACTTGGACAGAGGCTATGGCTCTCCTGTCTTGATACCACTGACCCTACTTGACATAGGGCCGAATCAACATGCACATGGCGGTCTATATACACATTTAGTTTTATTTGTGTATAAACAATAAATACCCGCCCCCCCCCCGCCGCCAAAAAAAAAAAAAAAAACCCTAAGGAAAGGTGCCTTAAAGTTAATGAAGCTTAATCATTTGCTTTAAAACTTAAGCACGTGGCTTATTGTTCCTCCTCAATGCTCAAACTAGAATGCATGATGGTGCGTCAATTAAAATTGACATTCCAAATTTAAAAAGTCCTTTCACATTTTGCAATAAAGCATTTAACCGTCTAGTAAGTGGATGAGAATTTAATCACAGAAATGATCTACTTTGTGCGCCCAAATATCGTAATTTATCTAATGAAACAAACCACAGGTTTAAGCATCCATAGCGAGAACTAAGGAATTTGCTGGCAAGATCCTCTTGAAATTAAGTGGTAAGCTTACGTATCTAAGCTCACAGGAATCTAAGGCCCCAAGGCTTCTCTGCCTTCTCAAGTCAGAACTTTAATTTGAGGTCTCTTTTTTTGACAAGGGCAGCCATTGCAAAGTGCCAAAGTGCCAAGCCATGCGAGAGAGGACCAATACATAGTCATGAAGTCAAAGGAAAAAGCACTCGCTGTAGGTGTAGTCCAGGCTGGCATCAAACTCATTCTTCTTCTGCCTCAGCCTCCTGGGCACTTGGACTACAGTGGATATCAATATGATGGGTCTCCCACACTGCTTTTATTCTACTTTGTCCACAGGTTATTAACAATACGTAAGGCAGAGCATAAGGCAGACATCCCCTCCAGGTGGGAGCTCAAACAACAGAAAAGCAGGCACCATACCGAGAAACCCATAAACCAGTGAGAAGAAAAACGTAGGTGTCCAAGTCAATCAGCCACAACTGATTCCGAATCACATTCCTCCCACCCCTGCTGCTGTGCTGGGTGACCTGACAGGTCACGGGCACAGGAGAAACGAGCACTTACCACAGTGCAGTCCCTGCTAGATGCAATAAGAGGAATAGGAAAATGAGACGTCTGAGGAGCCTCGTTTATATAAACCCCTGTCTGATGTCCGCGCACAGCACTTAAGCTCTGTGAAGTCACCGAGTCCCAAACTGGCACACAAGTAACTGCAAAGGATGCATCTGCCGTGGGTATTAAAAACAATATTAATTAGAATTCCAAGTCTTCTGCTCAGGTCTCCCATGCTAGCTTATTTTACATATACAAGGCTTTAGCAACGTATAGAAAAAACTCTTAAAAAACAAGTTGAGAAGAGGGCTAAAGGGAAGGTTTTATTTCAGAAGTTTCTGCCTCTGCCACCAGGAGCACCAGACCACTCCTCACTAGAAAGATGAAGGAACGAAGGTAGTAAGTGCACCTTGAGACAAATCCTAGTTACACAACTTTAAAAGAAAACAGTGATTGCTTCTGAAGTCTAACATTGCTTTTTGGCCTTTACAGAGACATCGGTCAAGCTTCTGCCAGCTAGTCCGTACTGTTAGCTGTCATTTTCAGTCAAGACGCTGCCCTAGTTGCTCTCTGTTGATGAGACAGAGCATTCTGACCAACAGTGGCTTGGAAAGGGTTCCTATGGCTTATCCGTCCTCTCTCACAATCCATCACTGAAGAAAGTAAGGGCAGGAACTCAAGGTAGGCACCTGGATGCAGGAGCTGAGGTAGACTACAGAGGGCTGCTGCTTACTGTTTTGCTCCATATGGTTAGTCTGCTTTTAGATACAATGCAGAGCCACCTGCCCAGGGGTAGAACTGCCCACAGTGGGCAGGGTCCTCCCACATCAGAAAAGTGTATGGCAGACCAGTCTACACGCAAATCTGTTGGGAAGTAATTCCACAACTGATATTCACTCATCCCAGAAGACTCTAGCTTATATCAAGCTGACAAAATACTAACCAGGACACATGTCAAAGGTTCTTTTCCATGTGTTGAAACAGACTCTGAATATCATTCAAAAAATTATGAGCTACTGTGTATTTTTTAAACTTTTTTTTTAAATTGATTCTTTGGGAATTTCACATCATACACTCCAATCCCCCCTATCTTCCAGCCCTTCCATATCTGCCCTCCATCCTTGTAACCTTGACCAACAAAAAAATTAAAAATTAAAATTATTAAAATTAAAAATCTTGCCGACCCTCTGAGCAACGACCTGCTCCTCCATCAATAGCAGACATCTCCCATACAGTCACACAGCTGTCGTGTCTCTAGTTTTCCGGGACTTTGTCCACTTTGCTCCTCCGTCTTTCCTGCCCCACCACTGCACACTCAGTAATTGTGATAGCATGGGAGCTTCTGAGTACCATGTAGTATATCAATTACTCAAACAGCTTTACTCGCAAACTCATTGCAATGAGTTGTTGGCACTCTGGTTTCTCATATAGCATCAATACTGGACCCTCACTAAAACTCCTCTTGTTGCCCTGAGTCATGGAGATACTGCACCTATAGTTCTGCAGGACGAGTCCCCAGCAGGTCACTGATGGGTAGATATTAGACTGGGCCAACTCAAAACCTGGATATGGGTCAGTCTGGGTCATTGAGAGGGACCCCTCAGGCAAGGGGTAGCCAGCTCTTCTATGCCCTTACCATCAGGGTCAGCTCTCCCAGGCCCATGGTCAGGGGTGAGGGACAGGACCAGGTCTTCTGCCGCCGTGGCTAGTGAGTGATGGAGTCAGCCCTCCCAGGCCACATCACTGTTCGTTGTGCATTTTCATATCCCTCGTCACTTCTTTGTGCCAAAGCAAGCAGTGTCCATTTTTTAAACATGAACTGTTGTGAATAACTTTCATATATTTTTGTGTAGAGCATTTAGCACCCTAGAGAAGCACTACTTCCCTATTGAGAATGATGTGACTCTTCCACCTCTAAGTGGAGCATCTCTAGGTGACATGGAAACATTTTGAACACCAAACACAACTGTTGTATAATTAGAATAAGCCTCAAACACAATGTTGATGACAACAGTGTCAACAGTCACCATCACTACAGTATTTCCAGAACCGACCGTGTGCCTGATGTCTTGGCCTCAAACACTATGTTGATGACAACAGTGTCAACAGTCACCATCACTACAAGTGTTCCCAGAACCGGCTGTGCACCTGATGTCTTGGCCTCAAACACAATGTTGATAACAACAGTGTCAACAGTCACCATCACTACAGTGTTCCCAGAACCGGCCGTGCGCCTGATGTCTTGGCCTCACACACGATGTTGATGACAACAGTGTCAACAGTCACCATCACTACAGTGTTCCCAGAACCGACCGTGCGCCTGATGTCTTGGCCTCACACACGATGTTGATGACAACAGTGTCAACAGTCACCATCACTAGAGTGTTCCCAGAACCAGCTGTGCGCCTGATGTCTTGCAGGATTCTCCCTGTGTTTCCCACCACACCTCTTATGAAACAGGCATTACTTCCCACTTTAAGCACAAAATAACTAGTCTAAGGCCATGCTCTATCCATTGATCAAACTCTCTAGCTCTCAACAACAAAATCATTGGGAGTAGGGCCTGATGATGCATGTCTGTGATTCCAGCTATCCAGGAGGCTGAGGCAGGAGGATCTCAAGTTCAAGGCCATCTGGGATTCAGAAGGAGCACAGCTAGGATCCTTAGAAAGATCTTGTCTCAAAATAAAAAAAAAAAATAGCGGGGCAAGGTGGTACATGCCTTTAATCCCAGTGCTTGAGAGTAGACGCAAGAGGATCTCTGTGAACTCTACAGCAGAGGCCAGCCTGGTCTACTCAGCAAGTTCTGGATAGCCAGGACTACATAGCTAACCCTATCTCAAAAAAAAAAAAAAAAAAGCCTGGGGTGCAGCTCAGTGGTAGAGCACTTGCCTAGTATGTGGGAGGTCCTTAGGTTCAACCCTCAGTACTGCAAAAATAAATAAATAAACACAAGCTTTTTTTTTTTTTCCTAGACGACCACTGTATGTACTGCAGACCTGCAAGCCCTTATTCCCTAAAAGACATGAATCTACTTGTGTGATCTAGTAGTGAGTCTTGGAGTGCTACCTGACAGGTAGATGGGAGGCCCTACAGGGTCACCAGCTTAAAACAATGACACAGCGACAACAGCAGCTGCCATCACTACAGGAGGCAGCTTTTCTCATCACTGTGTAGCTTAACATCCACAAACACTTGCTATTTTCCTTCGGAGTTTCAGCAATCCTGGTGGGTGGCATCTTTCTCTGAATCAGGATGTGAAATCATCCTTAATTTGACAGTAATCGAGCTATACTTGTTCTTTACATATCTGATCAAAATATATCTTTGAAAGTCTACAGATAATTAAAACTCCAGGGAGGACTTGGGGAAGCTTATAGATGTATTATATTATCCGCAGTAAAGGAAAATATGAGTCTTTAAAGATCATTGCTTGGCACATGGACCTGCTATTCTTGAGATTATTTTGTGTTACACAAAGACCAATGTCTTTGCTGGGAGAATCTGAACTAATTATGGCCTCAGCGCTACACATAAGTGCTGTCAGCATCTCTGTGGTTCTCAGAAAACAAAGACAACTCCCGCTTAAGTTTCAAATAGAGGCTGAAATTAAGGCACTATGAAAATATTTGCCGGATAAAACAAATACCAAGATCAAAGCTGCTAAGGCACTGAGTGGATATTAATTACCCACTAATCCCTTTGTGTTTCAAGCTTATTTGTGCGATATTCCTCGGTGCTCCTACCAGTTATCAGAGAGTCATTTAAATTCATAAGAGAATAAGCAGAGCTAATAATATCATGAGTTTTACAATAATATTCAAGTAATACTGATGAGGATCAAAATTATAGTCTGTCTCTGCTCTTTGGATGAACAAGAAAGACGATAATGTCACGTTAAGGGTTTAACTTGTTGCCCTCAGTGAAAAAGACCTTACATCAAATAGCAGAGATTCCAGGTCAAAGCACTAAATAAATGGTTTTGAAGCGCAGACTCGATCAACTGGCTAACCCCTTTCCCCTCATATGTTCAAGCAAAGAAACTATAGGCTTAAGAATATTCTGCCTACCATTTCCAAATTTTTACTCGAAAAGCATGTCTGCAACTCAGCAATGGACCTATCAGACAGAGATGCACCAACAGCTATTATCCGATAATACCTTCTGGAGAGGAATTTCCGGGCTCGGGCCTGCGCACATCGCACATCGGAATGGGAAACAGTGGCACAGTCAAGTCCAATCCAATGTTCTCAGGCGGATCACACATTCGGGATAATTCATGGCAGACTGGTCGCAGCCAGTGAGAAGGAAGACGGCATGCTGACATACAGTAGTGTCCTTAGCAGGGATGGGAGGCTCCGGAGGGATTTACTCCCCTGGACAATAAACATGAACCATCTGGTCGATGCTGATTTTAAGGAGGACGTGGGGTATGGAGGTAGAAGAATTTGATGGGTGTCTAAAATTTAAGGATCAAGATCTCAGGGGGAAAGATTAAAATACTAAGTGAGATTAGGAAACTCATCAATTTCCTGTAAACGGCCAGGGCATACATATTTCAGGTTTCGGAGGCCACCCATTCCCTCACAACTCCAACACTGCCACTGCAGCGCAAAGGTGGCTGCGAGACCCAGCTGGCCAACAAAGGCACGGCTGTTCCAATAAACCTAATTTACAGATAATAGATCCCAAAATGTGTTACTGTCAACCTTGAGGCACATGACAAATAAAAGTCTAGAAGTGGATACGGTCACCAACAGAGAACAAGTAAAATAGGTTTGTCTGTGGCATAATCTGAAAATGCAATTCTGAAATTCTGTCCAGTTCACGATGGATGCGTTCTGTGTGCAGAGTGTGCAGTGAGGCTCAGAGGAAGCCCCAGGCTCTAGGTCATACTGTGTGTGAAGTGGGGCAAGTTAATTAACCTCTGAGCCCAACTGCTCTGACTTCAAATGGCAATGATGATGATGATGGCTAGGAGTGGGCCAAAGGACACACCAACATCAAGCCTCAAGACTAGGTGCTACTGTTAGCTCCTCCTTTTATGAGCTAAGTGCAAAGCAGCACAGTCAAATGACACAGCTGGGAGGTGGTGAAGAGTCTCATGGCCTGAAAGGTTGGTCCTAGAAACCCTCACCAGTAACCACGTTCACACCTCAAATGTCACGTGAGTACCGGATGACAGAAAGGAAGCTTTTACTGCTGTGGGCAGAAAGAACCTGGTGTGGCCACTGTCCCGACCTCTGGAGCAATGGGCTATGAGGATGGAGCCAAGGATGGTCTTGGCCAAGGCGCTCTCCCCACTGGATTTGCAGTAGAGATTTAAACGCGGCCCAGAAGAACTCTGCTGATTTCTTCTAGGCTGTCCTCTGCCCCCCAAGGAGTAGGGAAAGGAGGAGGCAGGGGCTCTCCACATGCTTGCCTGCTTCTTTCTTCTTTCTCCTGTGTATTCTAGTCGTGGCAAGTTATGTTCTCCCAGGCATTTAGGCAGAATTAGGAATAGAGTTCAGGAAAATAGAGCAGAGGAGGCTCTGCAAAGGC
Organism: Chionomys nivalis; assembly: GCF_950005125.1. NCBI lineage: Eukaryota > Metazoa > Chordata > Mammalia > Rodentia > Cricetidae > Chionomys > Chionomys nivalis. Next base: position 60,199,069 of record NC_080101.1, read on the forward strand.
CTTTTTTATTCAAGCAGCTGCTGTTGATCCGCTAGGGTCCTGCTTGTGGAGCTTGCCAAGGCCTCCCTGGCTCCCCAGCTCCATTCTCACATGTTCTTCTCTCCACACTTACTATTAACATTCACTTCTACTCCCCTTCTGTGAGAGATTGGTGGGACTGGAGCCATTTTGACTTTTTTCCTTTCCATGTAGAACAAAGTCTAGTAAAGGGCTTTACACATTAGAGAACCATTAACTACAAAACAACAAAGGATTTAAACTGTAAGTAAAAGCAATGATTTCACCAGTGTGACGAGTTTCCCAAACACTTTTGAAAAGTTTAACCATCACATGGAGGGCGCCTTTTATTTAAACCCATCAATTATTGCTAATTGGAATTAAAGCCAGGTTTCAATTTTTCTAAAAGAATCTGAATGCTGGCATGAATTAACTTTACTCAGAAAATGGATTAAGTATTTATATCTTAACACACAAAGGACATTACAGCTCAAGACAATATACAGGGTTTTCTTTTACAAGGGCAAACAGCCTGATAAAAACCAGCTTCTATCCATAAGGATTTCACACAGCTTTATAGCCGCTTCTCTCATGATTATCAGCGTCTCAAATAGACATCATGGTGAAGGGCTCAACAAATGCTTCTGTTTGGCCGAAAAAAATCACAGTGCAGAATAAAACAAAACTCTCCATCGAGAGCTGTGCTAACACCAGAGATGACAACATCCAGATTTTTCAGCAAGATGCAAGACAAGGTCCTATGTAGGTGGGCCAGGCCCAGCGAAACCGAAAGTACCTACAATTACATGGAAAACTTTCTCTGTGCATGCCTTTCTTTAAGACAGCCTGGAATTGTCATCAAACCTAGTCTATCACCTTCCCAGATCAAAGTGAACCTTGGCAGTCAGGCCAAAGTGGGAGCTCGGGAGGGGGAGGTGGCTCAGTCAGTGAACACAAGTACACAGACCTAAGTTTGGATCCTCAGTATCCATGTCCAAAGGCTGCATGTGGCTGCTCACTGCAGCTCACACTGGGGCATCAGTTGGATCCCTGCAGTTTGCTGCCTAGCCAGTCTAGCCAGACTTGAGGGTCCCAGGTTCAGTGAGAGAACCTGTCTCAAAAAAAAAAGTAGAGAGCACACCCACACGAACACACACACTCGTACTATTTTGAGCTCTTGCTTTAGAAAAGAATAAAGAGTAATCGATTATTAGTTTAAATAAGCAAATATTTACGTTTCTGTGCCAGGTCATTGGCATTAGGTCCAAGCTTAAAACTGTATATGACATATGAGCTCACAGAGACTGTGGCAGCGTGCACGAGGTCTGACCAAGTCTAAGCTAGATGAGATCCTGTTGCTGAGGGAGGAAGTAGAAATAAGCTCCCGTCCATAATCCAGACCACTTAGAAAGGAAAAATCAGTTTTCTCCAAGTGCGTCTCACTTAGGTACACAAACCATACGTAAGGGCAGGCCCCGTGCTCACCAGTAGACGGCCCACTCAAAGTGAACTCACTGATGGTTCTGGAGGATTTGTTTCACAACGCTGTCTCCCCCGCCACACTGCAGATGTTTACCTTACACATGTGGTTTCCGGTTTTGTTTTCTCTGTGCATGAATGTATTTCCAGCATCTGTATGTGTTTCTTGAGCTTTTTCTTTGACTTTCCCCCCCATTTGTTTATTTTGTTCGATCCTGACTTGTTTTTATTTCATCTTATTGTATTATCTTTTCAGGTGCTTGTTTGTATTCTAATGAGAGAAAGGAACGGCGAGGATTTGGGTGGGGAAGTAGGGAGATCCAGGAGAGGGGAAACTGTAATCAGAATATATTATATGAAAAAAAATCTATTTTCAATGAAAACAAAGATGTTGTGTGTGAGTGTAAAGTTTCCTTCCAGCTGTCTTCCAGGAACTTACCCTGAACTTAGGCTTTTTAGAGCTGAATGTGTTTTCAATGATGAGGCATCTGCTTTTCAAGTTCACATAAAAGACAAAGATCAATAAATGCCCCAAGAGCTAAGAACTCCTAAAATGCTTAACTATTAATTCATATGCCCAACTTTTAAATTAATATGGAAAATTAATTCTATCTAAAAACCAAACTGCAGAATGGTATTCTTGCAGGTTATCGTTTTTTGAGACAAGCCCCACATGTTGATGACAAACTTCAATAATTGCGAATTCTCAGTTATCCACTTATGAGCAATAACCCATTGTCTTTAATAAAGCATAGGTATTTGCCATCTTTCAGAGGCCAGTGTTTTCTTTCCAGGATACAGTGGGTTTCTTGTGGGGATCACATAAAGAGATGTGGTGGCATTTTCAGAGGCCCTTGTTGCATCTCCCTGCTAATTTAGTTTTCTTCCTTTTCCTTGCTATTATCGACATTCAATTTGGAATAGCTCTTCTAAACTATACTATTGGAAATCAGTGACCAAGTCTCCCTAATGCTTTCAGGCTACCAGTGTGTCAAGATCACTACTTTAAAGTGTAGAAAATGGGCGAAGATCATTTCCCTTCCTAGAACAGGGAGTCACAAGGACTATGAGATTCAAATGTTCTTTCCTGTTTTTACCTGAAGCTTTCCAATAAACATTATCTCTGGTGAACACAGGACCAGCATTTTCTTTTGTTAACCTGACAAGAGCCCATAAAATTGTATTTTATAGGCTCCATAACAGCGTCTCTGCTCCTTGAAAGAATAGCATGATTCATACACGTTCCAAATTATGTCTATTTTGCATAAATGAAGTAGACTCTACAGAAAAAGTTGGACTCATTATCATGTAAAATACAACCATTAGCAGAAAATGTAGTAATTATATTCCCAGACAGAGCAAGCTCAGACTCAGGCCACTGCACTGGAGCTGGGCAGTGAGAAGAGGGAGAGCTGCTCACCAGGGGAAAGCAACAGTACTAGGGAAGGCGGCTCGTCAGGCCCGTCTTCTGTCTGTCCGCGTTGCGTTCGTGAAGCAAAGCATGCTCTCCTGCTGGCCTGCAGGGCCAGCACCTCTGCCGCGAGTCACGGATGGCCACGTGGTTCTTGTTCAGAGCTTTTCTTATCTGGGGTTGGAAAGCTTCCGGCACTCACTGACCTCCAGTGGTTCCCGCGTTAACAGACAGTGGGTGGATGTTGGTGTACCAATCAGATTCTACAACCAAACTGCAGCTGCTGATCAATAAGAGAATGCACGGTGTCCAGTACCATGGAGTCCTCAGCCAGGGGAGGTCAGGGTAAAGCTCTTTCCTGCATTAGCTGTCGGATAACCATTCATTTTGGTGGACCAGAAATAACATCTCCGCTGAAATGGCCCTGGGGAAGGCCCGGAAGATGGAGAGAAGAAAGTGTGTGGCTAGAAGGAATGTTTAACCTACTTCCTCAGGCCAGGCACCGCCTGTGCTCTGGGGACACCAGGTGGTAAGACAGGTGAGCTCTCCACTTTGCTTTCTTCTTGGTAAGGGAAGACTGACAAAAGACTAGTTAACAGCCAGCTACCCGATGGCTGAGGAAAGTTAGCAAGGAGAAAAGGAGAGAGGATGGTTGATGTTAGTGGTTGCTAGGGTTCCTAAGGCATGGGTATTAGGGATGGCTCTCTAAGGTAACAGTGAAGCTGAGATTTGAATGGCAAGAAGGAGCCATCTGGGGCTCTTGGAGAGACGGCTCAGCAGTTAGAAGCATGCACCACCCTTGCACAGGACCTGAGTTCAATTCCCAGCACTCACGCTGGACGATTCACAAGAGTGAAACTCCAGCTCCAGGTGATCTGACACTCTATTCTGGTCTCCACAGCATGGGCAGGTGCGTGTGTGCGCACGCACAATTGAAAATAAAATTAAATCTTAAGAACAAAAGCAAAATCAAGGTTTTCAACCTATAAAAGCTATCTTTGAGCGGGGTGGTGGTAGTGCACACCTTTAATCCCAGAACTCTAGAGGCAGAGACAGGTGAATCTTTGTGAGTTTGAGGCCAGCATGGTCTACAAGAGCTAGTTCTAGGATAGCCAAGGATGTTACACAGAGAAACCTTGTCCTGAAAAATCATAAAAAAAGCCATCTTGATGGGAAGAGGGATGACAGGGGTAATCTAGAAAGGCATGGCCTTGTCTTCTTATTGTGAGCTGTTTCTTCATTTTGTCTATGTGTGTGTTTGAGGCACATTTTAAAGTATTAAATTGTTTATCAGATTATGTAAAAGGGCTATAGAACAAAATAATCCAAAATGAGAAAACAGTAACTAGAACCCAGTCACTACCTTTTAGCTAACAACACCACAGATGTCATCAAAGTGTCCCTAGTCCTTGTAGTCACCATGCCTATCAGCAGAGGCTCAGAAACACACAATAAATAACCTGCTTGGTTCAGTGATCTTCTGGCAATGCCTTTAACTCTATACACGCGCTGTGTGTTCTTCCTCTTCTGCTGAGAGCACATGCACAGCAGCCACTGCTTGCAGACATCAGGACAGAGTTGGTAAAGGACTAGGCCAGTAAAGCGGTAGACCCACTTGGTCTGGGAGTTTCTTGGCTGTCTCGCTGTATTTTATTTTTTATTTATTTTTTTTATCATTCATAGATTTTTTTTTTCCCTGCGGGAACTGTTGGAAGTTTTGCTTGTTTTACTACTGGCTGATGTGTTGTGGCTACAGCCACCGCAAACAGTCCTAACCTTGTCTTTATCGGAACATGTTGACCATGGCTGACAGCGTGACTGTCGTGAAGTCTACTTTAGATGCGGTCAGATGGCATTAGAGCTTCATGCTGGGCAATGCGAATGCACAGTGCATTGTGGGTGTTTCTCTGAGACAGAGTAGAGGGAGAAGGGGAAGGTGATAAGGCAGAGAAAAGAAGAAGATACGCAAGTAGAGGAGATGATCCAGAACTGTCCTGAGTGTAAAGGTTAAAGCTTAGGCTTGGCTTTCAACTTGATAGGATTTATAATCACCATGGTAACAAGCTTCTCTCTCCGTGTGTGTGTGTGTGTGTGTGTGTGTGTGTGTGTTTCTATGATGTAGAATCACTATGGGAACAAATCTCTGGCGCTCTCTCTCTCTCTCTCTCTCTCTCTCTCTCTCTGTGTGTGTGTGTGTGTGTGTTTGCAGAAAAGGTTAACTCAGAAAGGAAAATCTCCAAATGTCCTAGGTTAGGGCTGCAAACAGAGGAGAAAGTGTGTTGGACACCAGGATTCATTTCTGTGTGCTCCGTGACTGTGGATGCAGGGTGAGGTACCTCAGGTTCCTGCTGCCATGCCCTGAAACTGTGACCAGAATAACCCCCTTCTCCCTTAGGTTGCTTTGTCAAGTGTTTAATTACAGCAAGGAGGAAAGTAACTAATACAGAGGAAGAAGTGAAATTTCAAAATCTAGAGCAAACATCCCATTGGGAGCTGGATCGTCTCTCAAGAGATATCAGACTGAGCCATTTCAGTCTGTGTGCTTCCTTCTGCTCTAGTAGACTCAGACAGGCCCCTAAGAGCCCGTTGTCTCTCTCTCCATACACTAACAAAGTGTTCCACCCGGGGTCTGTGCCACGAGAAAGAGCATGGGAAGCAGCTTCAGCTGCTGATGGTAGCAGCAGCAGCTGGGAGTCCTACTTACCAGACAGGCCCACTCACAGCAGAAGCTTCCGTGAGCTCCTCTGGTGAATGCCAAGGCACTGAGAACAAACATGGAAACACCTTTGTCACCGGTGGGAGTTTATTTCACATAGGTGAGCTGGACCATAAGCCTAGAGAACATGAAGAGAAGGCTGTCTGGTTGCAAGGCAGAGCTGGGACTAGGAAGAGAAAGCAAACACAGAAGGAGGGAGGGGTGAAACCTTCATGGCAAACTCCCAGATTTGGGCAGGACTCCCCTGGGCTGTCCACCATCTGCCTGGAGTCCTCACACTCTCCATCCAAATCCTATGCCACTATCCTAAGACCTAACTCTTCGGAGTGAGAACTTCCTCTAACTGGACTCATATCAAGGCTGAGAATGCTCCAAGGAGAGGGTCTTCCATGCATATTGGGTAGGCACTGCTCATCCCATCCCTGCGTTGGCTGCTGGGCAAGACACCATTAGAACAACTTCTTTGTTGCCTGCCAAGGCGACTGAGGCACACACAGAGGAGGAGGGCTCTTCTACAGTTATGTGACACATCAAAATATTAGAAACCACGCTTCACCCCAGCAGTCTGAGTTCAACGTCACAGTACATTAGAAATTGGGGTGTGTTAGAAATGGTACATTTGATGTGACACACATCCCCCCACTGTTTCCTGGACTGATCGATGGGGTAAAAAGGGCCTGAGGAGTGAAGGGGCCCTCGAATGGAGCCAAGCACAAGGATGAGGAGAATGACCTCTTAGCTGACTCCTTAGAGAAGTTTAGAATTAATTTTCAAGGAGGGGCAAATAACCAGAATTAAAGAAAGTAGGTTGTGTTGATAAAGGTCACAAAGATCTCTAAAGCTGTTCAGGAAACAGCCCTCAACATGATGGTGAGATTCCTACGATTGTACCCTTTCATCTCCACACGGGTCACCCCTGGAGCGCCTCCGCTGGCAACTGGCCTTCCCACTAACGTAGACACATCAGCCAGAGACTTCCAGAGTCAGTCCTGGGAATCTGCTTTTGTTCAGCAGGAAGATGTCCATTCATACATTAGAGAATGCTCCCCAGAGTGCTCCCCAAGCCTGGGCGAGCAGCTCTAGAACACTCACAAGCTGTGCAGTTATCAGTGTGCAAAGCCAGGGCCCAGCAAAGTCAACGTGACATGCAGAGCTCAGCTACTGTCATGTGCTGAGACTCGTGACGCAGGAACTCAGACTGCACTCAAACCTCAGGCAACGGACTAAAGCTCCAGCCCTGCAGGACACGTGGCTGCTTTCAGGGTGTGGAGTTCCCAGTCTCCATACCCAAGATGTGTCTTAGGGAGTGGGAGCTGCTGGCGACTGAGTTACCACCTGAAAACTTTTTCTTTTAATAGAAACTCGCAGATTTTTAAAACTGGAAAAAACGTTATTCTTCAGGAGGGAATAATTCTCAACTGTCTACCCCTTTTATCTCATTCATTTCCTCTTTAAGAAACTAACTGGTTCTTTGAAGTAGAAAGAAGAGGCAGATGCATGGGAGACTGTGGAAATCAAGACGCAGTGCTTCCCAGTCTCACAAGCTGCCACTCACGGGTCTCTAAAACAGCAACCAGCGCCTATGAAGAACCTTAGTCCCAGAGAATCCAGGAACTTGCCTTAGGTCACACGGGGCCAGAAGCAGATAAGGCCAGAGTCTACGTCATCTGACTCCCACCCAGCTCTACTCTGCAAAGGTTAAAGAGTTCAGAAAAAACTAGTGTCTGGAATTCTATGTAATGATGCTCTGGACACTAGCTGCATTTTCCAGCCAATAGAAAAGCAACCAGTTCAGGACACAGGGAAAATTTGACATGTAGCTTCTAAAAATAAATTCAAAAGCCAAACAGCAAGTTTTCATTTGATAAATACTTTTAGGAAAAAGTTTTAGGAGTGCTGTGTTAGTTCCTTTTCCGTGACAGACACCACGACCAAGGCAACCTGTATTACAGAAGAGAGAGGGGTAGGGGTCAGTCACCATCACGGTGGCGGAAGCCTGATGGCAAGAGCAGGGGCTGAGGGCTCACATCTGAAACCACAAAAGGAAGCAGAGAGAGCAAACTCAAAATGGTGCAAGGTCATACCTGGGAAGACCCCACAAACAGTGCCACCAACTGGAGACCAAGCATTCAGATGCCAGCGGACACGAGGGACATCTCATTCAAACCACAGTTACATACGATGTATATGGCCTAGCCGCACACAGAGCCGTCCATACATTTTAACACATCAACCAACATTCAAAACTATATCAGAGCGAGCACATTCACGATGACTACCTCCTGCCCAGCGGAACCCTGGAGTCCCCTGCACTGTGAGGCAGGTAACAAGGCCTTTGTGAGTGAGTTACAGACTGGGTGTCAGTAGAGGACACGGCTGCAGCTGCTCGGGCAGCTTGTGGTTCTGAGCGACCCATTGGGCAATGCAGGGTTCACTTTTCGTCACATTCCATTAAGGTCTATACACAGAGGCACTCAGGAGACAGGAGTGGAGGCTGACGCTGGCTGAGCGTCTCCTTTCACACGTGGAAGTGCAGCGACTGCTCCTCCAGAGTCACGTGGTGCCCCTCTGGCACCAGTACATTGATTGTTGAATCTTACTAAAGCTTTCCTGCAGCAGGGTTTTTACACTGCTGTAACTCCTGTCTGACATCATCTAGGCTTTATGAATAAATACACCTACGCTCTGGGGAAACACTGATGTAAGAGGAATCAATACCTAGCCTGACCCGCGCTCTATGGGCATCTTTGAGTTCAGTGCACCCAGTGAGCAAGGCCAGGCTTGCCCCACTAACAGAGCGTACGACCTGCAGCATGCAACAAGCAGCCTCCCACTGCCCCCAAACGTCGCCATTCCTCTTTTCTCTTAACGTAGCTGATGTTTCACAAAGGAAAGATGAGAAAGAGACAAAAGGATGGAGGAGAGAAGGGTGGCAAACTCTTGCTGACTCCATCTTGTGAGCATCTGAGAAGTAACTGTAATTCCCCTGTGTTTGTGGATGTTTTGCACCACAGCAGGGTTTATAGTACTTGCTTAGGGGAGACTGGAAGGTGACTACTAACCAACTTGGCAATAGTGGTATTCTCGGGGTAATGTGCAAACCAAGAAATTTTATTTTTTCCCCAACCATCTGCAAGCGAATAGTCAATTTTTTTCTGTGATTTAGAATATAATAAATATGGGGGATGAGGCAGAAATAAAAGATTAATGAGACGGACTGTATTCTGTTGACTGCTAGCCCAGTGATAGCTAATTTACTGATCTAGACTACTAGCCAAACCTTTTTTGCTGCTTTTGGATGCTTTTCAAGATACAGGCAGGTTGCTATTAAAATGAACTGCTTTCAAAAGTACAGCTAGCAGCGTAGGCTGAAATTAACCTCATGTTTCCGAGCCAAAAGGCCAAACTTCAGAGAAAGGCTGGCAAGAGCCATCATTTCCTCAGCTCTGCCGTCGCCCTCCAAGCCAGGCAGTGGACGCAGTGGCTGGAGTTCTGTGGAGCCCGCAGTAACCTTTGATTCATAGTCACTTCAGAAGGTCGAGGCTCCTGCCTACAATAGTAGGCATTGAAAATGAATCCCATTATTTCTCCCTGGCTCCTCAAATATTCAGCTCATCATTGTGTTAGCTGTGGCTTCTCACGACACACAATTTTGTTCTGGATTGAGAGCCTACACTTGCCAGGGAAGAACCGATTCTGTCTAACAGAGCTCAGGGAACAGGAGATACATGTGAACGTGGGAAGCACACTTCCAAAACATGGGCGTGATAGAAGCTTTTAAGTAAGTTGGGACAATTTCAGTGTTCATGCCCAAATTAAACGTCATCGAGTGGCCAGCATCTACGGAGGTGGCAAAGACTGGCTGAACACTTCCCAGGTCGAAAAGGTACCTGATTACAAGTTCACAAAGGATTCAGCCAAAACTTTAGCAGTGATATCAGCAAAAGAGAGAAAGAGACCTTGGATAGGTTTTGATGGCACTTCCTTACAACAGACACAAAAAGGAAAGAGAAAACAAAGCTATATTGTTGAGAACAGTCAGGGAAAGAACAGCTTGAGGTCAATCTCTTCTCATGAATATGTTTTTTAAATTAATCTTGGAGATGCTTTCATCCAAAGAAATCTGAATGCTCCAGTTATTAGATGTTGTAGGTACCAAGATAGCTTGAAGCCTTGCCTTCAAGCTCAAGATGCCTAGGAAGGTCATATACAGTTGATATCTGCAACAGAGTGTGTTAGAGACACAGCCAATAACTGTATGGATCCTGTGGGACCCAGAGAACCAGGGAGAGCTCCTTGAGCAGATGGAAATTGAGGTGGGTCTTGAAGGCTATTCTAGAATTAATGAGGAAAGAAGGGGCCGGAGCATTCTCAGAAGTGAGGACAGTGTGCAGAGAATGACGTGCTTGTCTTAAGAGGCATGGCATTCTGGAACACTTGAAGAAATCCAGGCCTATGGGAGCAGGGTAAGGCATGCTGGAGGGGTGCCCAGGACCAGGCCACGGGGCTCCCCAGCCAGGTGTCTGGATGGGGTCTGCAGGCTACACAGGCATAGGAGTCGCTCTGTGGGGATCATAGGCAGTCCTGTGATGGAGTCTCTTGGAAAGGAGCTACAGAAGCCATCAGACAGGAACTGTGCACACGGGAAGGCCACAAGCAAAGCACTGACTGGTGGCAGCAGAGGAGCCGGAGGTCAGAAAGACTCTTGCAATGACGATTAGTGACATAAATATGTGACCAGATAATCACCAGTTCTGCTCCTGAAACTTCTGCAGTATTATCTGAAATCCAAAATCTGGGGGACTGAATGGGGAGGGGGCCATGCCAGGGCAGCGATTTCTGGCTTGAGTAACTGGGTCAACAGGGATGCCATTAATTGGAGTATTGATTCCAGGAGAAGCAATCAGCTACAAGGTGGGGGAGGAGGCCGTTTCACTGTATGCCCAGTCATTTGCAGAGCTTCTTGGGACGCATAAATAGAGATTATCAGAGAACTAGGGAAAGGAGTTTGGTACAACAGAGAGCAAGCTGCAAATTCACACTAATTTAGAAAGAAAACCAAAGACAAACAGAAACATATTTTTGTTGTAAAAAGCTTAAGAGTGAGGCCACAGGCACAAAAGGAGCAGCCAGCGCGCTGCAGACAGCGGGGGTGGGGCTGAGGGCACTACAGATGAGTCTGATACCTATTCCAAAATGCATGGTTTCCTCATTAAATCTCAATGTTCCCTGACTGGAAAATGTTCTGCACTCCAGGTCACCACTAAATGTGAAGGCAAGTTGCTCTAGTGGAAGCAGAGTGCTTTAGAGAAAGTATTTAATCCCTGAATCAAGATTCTTGTCAAATGTCGGGAGATCAGAGGAAGGCATTTGTGGAGTGCGGATAATCAAAGCCCTTAATGCACAGATTCTTTAGCCTCAGTTAACTAACAAAAAGCAACTGTTTCTAGGATCTGTAGCTACACTGGGAATGACTCAGGTCTCAAACTACATTGACCCCATTCTCCAAACAGCAAAGACTTAACTCAGAATTTCTCAACGAGTGTAAGAAAAGATTTAATTAAAAGACAGTGGTTTATTTTTACCAAGTTCGTTCTCTGAGAGGCTCAGAAAACCCAGACCGGATGGACCCTTTTTCCCGTGAGCACAGAGGAACTGGATAATAGTGTGTGATGGGATCAGGTCAGGCAGGCCAAGACACTGGAGGTTTCTAAATCTTTCAAATGGGGTGGACATGACACTTCAAAGTCCAGGATTCATTTAAAAAAGTGATCATCTTGTAGTAATCTAATCGCTAAAATCGAATACAGAATATCTTTGTGTTGACTTGGCATTTGCTCAGGCTCAAGGATTTAACTCTGGATTAGATTCTGTTAACAGGCTGGTCCAGTCCAGGTCACCCGGGGATTTCTGTGTCAGTCACCACAGCCTCATGATGGAGTAGAGGGAGCTGTGTGCACTCTCTCCATCCTCCCACCAGTTAGCACTGCCATCCCACGATGAAGAAAGAGACTGAGATGGGGTAGCAATGGCCGTGGCCACAGGGGTCTCAAAGAGCGAGTCAGACATTGAGTCTGGCGCTGATCAAAGGGAAGCATCGTGGTGTAGAAACTGTGCCTGCTGTGTCTTGGTCCCTTGTCTTTGGATAGGAAACGCCCCACGTGTTGATGGCTCGGTCAACAGTTGGTGGAACTTTTGAGAGGTGATTTGATTAAAGGGCTGATTCCATCAGTGGATTAACTGGTGATGGATTCACTGCTGAATGGGCCCTTCGAGAGGTGAGAGAAGAAACAGGATACTGGGGATGCCCCTGGTGGGTGGAGTTTGTCCTTACGCCCTTCCCCTCTGGCTTCCTGGCTGCTAGGAGAGAGGGGCTTTGACCCACCACACCCTTCAGTTGGTCTAACCACGGGCCCCAAATGATGAAGCTTCTGACTCAACTGTGGTCCATAACAGACCTTCCTCCCTGTTTCTCTCAGGGGTGGATTAGAGCAACATAAACAGATAGCAGCAGCAGTCTCTATGGCCGAGCACTTGTGATGCGTGGCACTTAAGACCGGCTATCTCACACTGGCTGGAGCTGCATCCAGAGTTACGCTAGAAGCAAGCTTAAATGGTCAATATTAGAGATGATAATGTGGATGAATAAATACCCCAAACTTACCTCTCCCCAGCGCCAAAGTTGTGTTCCACTGTTGAAATCAGAGGACTCAGTTTGTTCTAGAAAGGAACAAGAGGAAAATATTTCATATTCGACTAAAACTGTAAAAATGAAGCATAACATTATTACCTTCTCTTTTACTGAGTATTATGCAGCAAAGGAAGGAATTGATCAATAACTCTTTAAACTGTAGCATTTTAATATAAGTAGAAAGGAGTCCTAAAGGCAGAAGTTAAAGTGTGCTCTTAAAATAGCCAGAGTCTGGGGCAGGAGAGATGGATTTGTGGTTATGAGCACTTGTTCCTCTTGCAGACGACCTGAGTTCAGTTTCGAGCACCAACACAGTAGATCAGTGACTCAGCTGCCCATGGCTTCAGCTCCAGAGAATCAGATAGACTCTTATGACTGACATAGTTACCTGACACACATGTGGTACATGTATATACATGCAGACAAAACACTCATGCATATTAAATAAGTCAATCTAAATGTTTTTTAAGAAATAGTTTTATATAGTACCCCATATATAAGATACATGTACACTGTACATATCACTGTATATATAAGCAAAGAGAAATGGTACATCAGACACATGTGGTATTTAATTATGTCAATGCCTTTCTTGATTCATTGCCTCCTTCCTCCTTTACCTCACAGACTCCCATGATAGGCATGAATTATCATTGTCATAAACAGACCTGGGAGATGGGCTAAGGTAACACAGATTCAGACAAAAATAGCTAAGTGAGTGTGTGTATGTGTGTGTGTGTGTGTGTGTGTGTGTGAGAGAGAGAGAGAGAGAGAGAGAGAGAGAGAGAGAGAGAGAGAGCACATGGGAAGCGAAAGGGCAGAGAACCATGTGCTAATTGCTGGCATAGAACTAGCCGTGCAATTTTATTCCCTCAACTTGAAATACACTGTATTTTAACACAGCGTCTTATGTTTAAAAGTAAGATTTTATCACTTATAAAGATCCCTTTCTGCAGGAGGAGGTGTGATTCAAACTTGAGAAATTTCAACTCCAGTCTAGAATTCTGTTTTGTTGGATGGTTCTTAAGCAGACCTGGTGGTGCTGTATGGAGGTGAGACACGGGGAGAGTGAGGGAGAGGCGCGAGCTGCTGGAAACTGCTTGGAAGACGAGCACTAAGGTAGAGAAGTGCCTCTTCTGTGCTTTTAATTTGTTCCTGTTTTAAAAAGTTTTAAAGGGGGAAAGAAGAAACTATTCTTAGAAAGAAATTATAAGAAAACCAACGTCAGAGAGGGCGAAGAGCTGCCCAGGTGAGACTTCATGGGGACCAGCAAGACCATAGCTTAGGGAGGGAAGAGAAACAGTGGTGCTCACATAAGAGAGGTATGGTCCTATGTGAGCTGCCCAGGTCAGAGGTTGCCACCCTACCCTACTTCAAAGACCCATGGCCATGGGGTCTAAAGTCCTTGGATGTGTGTGTGCACCAAGATAAAAGGGCAGTTGAAGGTGAGAGACAGTTACTCAGCAGGAGAGGCAAGAGCGGGTAGCCTCACATCCCACTGCCTCTGTTTGCAATGATGCAAGGCCACAGGAACTCCTCTCAGTCATCTACTGAGGAAACTCCCAACCCAGGACTACTTAGGGCCACAACGCAGGGATACTGTGGGTTCTGAGAGGTCCCCACACAAGCCAGAAAGCCCATCATTTTTAAAGGAGTGGGAATCTCAAGCTCTGAAGACAGCATCAGAAAGAAAATCTTAGGAATGCTACTCGTACAAAGTGGAGACGGTACAGGGAGTTTCCTTGCTGACTTACCACACTGGCATGAACAGACGGTACAGGGAGCTTCCCCTGCTGACTTACCACACTGGCATGAACAGACCCTCCCTCCCTAGCCAGGTGCCTGCTTACCCCAGCCCCCTCAGGTCATCTAGCCAACTGGCCCAGGGGACTGAAAACACACTATAGAAGACACAACCGATAATCTAATTCCAGATGTCCAGGTCTCATGAGAGATATGCTCCAAAGCAGGTACACTCAATTTCATGAAACAAACATGAAGACATGTAAAGCCACAGATTAACCCCAACCCAATAATTGTGAGGGGATTCAATACCCTGCTCTCACTGATGAAGGAAGGCACAGAAGGTGACACATCAAGACACTCCACTCAAACAGTGAAGGGTTCACACTTGCTCAGCAGCGCATGCAGCGTCCTTCAAAACAGGCCACCCTTTGTTTGTTTGTTTTCCAAGATGGGTTCTCTGTGTAACAATCCTGGCTGTCCTAGAACTTGCTCTGTAGACTAGGCCGGCCTCAAACTCAGATAGGCCTGACTGTGCATACCAAGTGCTGAGATTAAAGACATGCACCATCACCTCTGGCTTCAATACTTAACAATTATAGGAAAATTGAAATAACACCCTGCATTCTATCTCACCAACATAGAATAAAGCAAGACATCAACAGGAAGAGAAACTACAGGAGGCATACAAACTCATGGGCCCCAAACAACACGCTCTTAGATAATAAATGGCTCAATGAAAAATTCAAGAAGGAAAATTAAAAAAAAAAAATCTTTAGAACTTGAATACCAAAATCTCTGGGGTACAATGGAGACAGTTCTAAGTATATTTACAGCACTGAGTGTCTACATCAAAAATTTTGAGATCTCAAATAACTAAACGAGGTACCTTAAGGCCTTGGAAAAACAAGAATAGTCCAAGCCCAAAGCAGCAGATGAAATAATAAAATCAGGGTAGAAATTAATAAAATAAAAACAAACAGAAACAATACAAAGAATCAAAATTAAAGTTAGTTCTTTGAAAAGATAGAAGATTGACAGTCAAATTAACTGAGAGTATCTAAAAGCAATAACATTAGAGATGAAAAGGGAGACATCACTATACAACTCAATGAAATTCAGAAACCGTAAGGATGTACTATAAAAACCTATATTACCCTAAATTGGAGAATTTGAAACAATTGAATTTTTAGATGCAGATGATTTACCAAAATTAAACCAAGATGAAATAATTTAAACAGACCTATAGCCAACAATAGGATTGAAGCAGTGATATGAAGTCTCCTAACTAAAAAATGACCAAGGACATGGAGTCACAGCAGAATTCTACCAGAACGTCAGAGAAGAACTAACTGCATTACTATTCAGAACATGAAAAGAAAGAATGTTTCCAAACTGTTTCTAGGACACCAAAACCCAGATAAGGACACAACAAGAGAAAAAACTCCAGACAATCTCCCTGATGAACATAGATGTAAAAACTCCTTATAAGACACTGACAAGCACCCAAAAGATCATTCATCACAATCAAACAGGCTTCACTACAGGAATGCAGTGAAGATTGTCATACATATACCAATAAATGTAACTCATCAGTTAGGGGGACCCTCTCAGTTCTTGAAGTCCTACCAGAACAATACACAAGAGAGGGAAATAATAGCATGTGAATAGAAAAAGTAAGTAAAAGTATCCATACTTACAGATGATATGAACCCGCACATAAGAGACCTTAAAGACTCCATGGGAAAAAAAAACCCTCATAAAGCTGATAAACACTTGTAGCAAAATGGAAGTAGAAAAATCAATGTACAACAACTAGTAGCCTTTTTATATTCCAATGATAAAAATACTGAAAAAGAAATTAAGAAAACTACTCCATTCACAATAGCGCCAAGAAAATAAAAAATAAAAGAAGTTGAAATCAATATAACCAAGGAAGCAACGACTTCTATGATGAAAACTTTGACACTGAAGGTAAAACTGAGGAAGACACTGGAAAACGGAAAGACCTCACATTCTTACTCATGGATCAGAAGAAAAATACATCGTGAAAGCAGCCACCCTACCAAAAGCAACCTACCAATTTCAATGAAATCTTCATCAAAATTGCATGAACATTCTTCACAGATACATAAAGATATTTGATTTATATGGAAGCACAAAAGTCCAATGATAGCTAAAGCAATCTTGAGCAAAAAAGAGCACTGCAGGAGATGGCACAGCCAATTCTGAGCAACACTAGAGCCACATAATAAAAAGGGAACGATATTGGCGCAAAAGCAGACACATAGATCATGGGAAAGAATAGAGGACTCACATTCTCACATTTAAGCCCACACAATTACAATCACCTAGGTTTTGACAACAATCTCCAAAAATATGCCCCTGAGGAAAGTCAGTATCTTCAACAAATGGTATTAGGAAACCTGGATATCAACATGTCAAAAAAAAAAGAAAGAAAGAAAAAAAAAAGGGAATGCTCTTCGACACTGAGGCACAGGTTAGGACTTAGAAACAGGACTCTAGTAGCACAGGAAAGAAGACCAACTTTTGACACGTGGATCTCATGAAACTGAAAAGCAAAGGCAAACCCACAGAATGAATGGCAACCCACAGAATGGAATGTTTTTCCAGCTATATATCTGATAGAGGATCAATATCGGTATCAGTATCTAGAATATGTAAAAACACAAATAACCAAACTCTGAAATAATATCGGCCCAAATTTAAAATCAGACTATGGAGCTAAACAGAGATTTCTCAAAGCAGCAATACAAATGACTGGGAAACACTTATGACGAGCTCCATATTCCTCGTCACCAGGGGATCATATATTAAAACCACTTCAAGATTTCATCTCCTCCCAGTCAGAGTGACCACCATGATGGATATAAATGCAGCAATGCTGGCATGGATGTGAAGAAAAGGGGCCTTTGTACCCTGCCGATGGGAGTATAAACTAGCACAGCCATGCTGGAAATCTGCCTGGGTCCCTCAGAAAAGGAAAACAGGCCCACCACATGACCACTCCCACCCTCCCAGGGCGTAACAGCCTAGAAGAGACACGCTCCATGCTCACGGATGCTCTAGGCACAATAGGTAGAAAATGGGGTCGGTCTAGACGTCCACCAGCTGATGTATGGATAATAAAAATGTGGTATGCTCACAACAGGATTTAATTCAGCTATAAAGAAGATAAAATTATGAGCATTTCAGTTAAATATATGAAACTGGAAAAATCGTTGAGATAACTGAGGCCCAGAGAAATACTGCGTGTTCTTCTCATATAGATCCTAGCCCTGACCTTTCGGTTGGCGTGTCCAGCTTGACATACCTCTAGAAACCAGAGAGGGGCAGTGGTTAAGTGCTGCCTTGAGGGAAGGTGGTAGCATACAGGTGAAATGACTACACACAAGGAGAATGCTGGGGGTGGGAAGGCTTAATCAGGGAGGAGGTGAGCAAGGAGGGAGAGGATAAGGGGACCAAACGAAGCGGGTATGCTAAAGCCACATGGAAACCAACAAAGAACACAGAGAAAGTGTGGACTTATTTCTGCTACTGGCTGGCTCGCAGTTCCCTGAGATCTACCCGTCTCTGCCTTCCAGTGCTGTGCTTACAGATGTGCGCTGCTGAACAGTTTTTCCGTGGGCCTGGGGATCTCATACTTGCAGGGCAGGCCTTTACCCACTGAGTCCTCATCCTAATCCTCAAACTGTCCCTTAAAGAAGCTAGACAACTAATATAGAAAGGAGGATCTTATAAAAACCCTTGGCATTAAGCTGGAAACCAAGTGTGCTCATAAAGACTGACAATTCTTGCTAGCGAAAGGATCTTACAATGTGCTGTAATCTCATCCTGTTTTTGTCCATGGTCTGCCTCATTGTTCTCAACGCTCTCTTCCTTTGTTAGAGCCCAGTGAAGAGATGAGCTGTACACACCAGTGTAAGGTTTATGCTCAATAGGATATCTCAATTTATGCCCTGCTATCATTACAGCTGGATAGACTGGTGGAGGGGGAGAGGGGCTAGTAACTTTTACCCCAATATATGACAATCCAAAATGTTTCGAGTTTGGACAAATGTCCCACATAAGGCAAAATCACCCCAAGTTGAGAACTGTTGGCCTTATTAAATTTTAATTTAATAATTAAATTTATTAATTTAATAATACTTACTAAAAGACAACATGACTTCTACCCCAATGTCCATCTTACAGAGAGAGATGGCAGTGTGAGTGGGGCCCTCTGTGAGGAAGCAGACAGAGAAGAGAGAGAGAAGCTGTATTCACTAAGCCCTGATTAGAGTCTTAGTCAGCTGTGAGGTTAATGGTCTTACCTGCAACATCCTGTGTTTCCTGATGCAGTAAATCTTCCTTAATACCCTGAGAGGTAATGAGTTAGTGCATGGTAAGGATGTAACGAAATGCCAAGCTCTTTGGCATACACTAAAAATAAATGTGGCTACAACTTCTATACACATCAGTGCCTCTCCTTCACCTTTAGTGGACTAAATGCCTAACTTCTTGTCCTTAAGAACAGCTAGAAAGGCAGATTCTTAATGCAAGGTCTTGTATTTTATGACTGGGTCATTACCATCTTAGAGCCAGACAGTGGTTTGGAGGAAGGGAGGACACAGGAGTCAGAGGTCAGGCCAGAATCACTAAATGTTAATTAGTTTCATCTCTGTGTAAGTGTCCCAAGAGAGAGAGGAATGATGCTACTGTGGTGGTCTGAAAGAAAATGGCCCCAAAGGGAGTGGCACTATTAGGAGGTGTGGCCTTGTGGAGTAGGTGTGGCCTTGTTGGAGTAGGTGTAGTCTTGGAGAAAGTATGTCACTGTAGAGGCTGGTTTTGAGGTCTCATATATATGTTCAAGTCACACTCAATGAGATCGATCACTTCAGGTTGCTTGCAAGATATGGAACTCCCAACTCCCTCTCCAAAACTATGTCTGCCTACTCGCTGCCATGTCCTGCCATGGTAATGGACTAAGTCTCTCAAACTGTAAGATACCCCAATTAAATGTTTTCCTTTATAAGACTTGCTGTGGTCACGGTGTCTCTTCACAGCAATTGAAACCCTAAGACCAGAACGATGAGGTTGACTAAATCTCCACTTCAACTACCAGCCTTCCTGAGATCCTTTAATGAGACATGGTGTGGGATGTCCTTCTGTATAAGTGTTGCTTTTACGGCTAATGAATAAAGCTGTATCGGCCTATGGCAAGGCAGAATATAGCCAGGCTGGAGGAAATGTATATAGAGAGTAGGTAAAGTCAATGAGAAACCATGCAGCTGCTAAAGCAGGACACGCCGGAACTTTACCTGGTAAGCCACAGCCTCATGGCAATACACAAAATAATAGAAATTGGTTAATCTAAGATGTAAGAATTAATAAAAAGCCTGAGCTAGTAGGCCAAACATACAAAGGACAGAAAGCTTTGAATGGAATTTAATGTTGGGTACTTTTTGTTTTCTCCTAATCTTTAAAGGGTCTGGTAGGTAAACAGTTTTTACTAAATACAGAATTTTTAGGTTCAAACAAGTCCCAAAGCCAGGGCCTTCCTTAGCCTATCTATTCACAAAGGATGAGAGAGTTTGAAATATGTATGTCGACACATGCTTTTTCCTAATTCTGTTCTCATCTAACCCACCTCAATAATTATTCAAATATTTTAAGCATCTCCATATACCTGTCACTATGATACCTGGGGTTTTGATATTGATCAAAACAGACTAACTTCGATGTGAGATGTCCTTTCGTATATGTGTTGCTTTTATCGGTTGATGAATAAAGCTATTTCGGCCAATGGTTTAGCTGAATAAAGCCAGGCAGGGAATCTGAACAGATATATATATATATATATATATATATATATATATATATATATATATATATATAGAGAGAGAGAGAGAGAGAGAGAGAGAGAAGGCAGAGCCAAGCAGGCTCCATGAAGCTATCTACCAGGCAGAATAGCTGAGATGTTCACTGAAGAAACCAAAGGGTCAGGGGCACCCAGGAGTGGCTGTGACAGTAAATGCAGGAGTTGGGACCGACTTCACTGACAGAATGCTTTCTGAGAGACCATGACACAGTGGGGTATCAAAAGTCAGAATGCCAGTTCACGAGAGTGAGGAGAAGGAAGGATTTGAGGTTTGAAGACTGCATGGGCTACCCAGCAAAGGAAAGAAGCATTTATTTGGCCCATGGTTTCACAGGGATTTCAGTTCATCATAGCGGGGAAGGGTGGTTGCTCTGTTTATGGTAGAACATGGGCAAGAGTTGCTGTTCACACCGGCTGAAGCCTCAAAGGCCTATCCCCAGTATCCTGTTCCTACCACTCAGGCTCCATCTCTTAAACATTCCACGGGCTTCCCAAACACTACCTGAACTGGTGAATAAGCTCTCCAAATGTGAGTCTAGGGAAAACACCTAGATTCACAATGTGATAACGGGAAGTAACACAGAAGAGGGGATTAGTGGTCTGCAGCCGAGGGGCTCCTGTCATGAGCAGGAGATCGGTTAGCATAGTGGTGTAGATGCCCTCTGTCCTGCTGCCAGTAGAGGTGAGTGGGGGACTGGAAGAGGAAAGTGGGGAGAAGCAAAGACTTGAGCCGAATACCAAACGTGATTACAATGAAACACCATGCAATCCAATCCAGAAAGCGGGAAAGAACTGGAGGGCTAGCAGAGAGTGAGGGAAGGATCAACAGGCAGTGAGCATGTGGGGGTAAGGAGGAGGCACAGAAAGACTGGGAGGAGGTAACAGAGAAAGGGAAACTTGGAGAAAAAGTAGGTTAGACGCTTACCATTCAAAATACAGTCTTCGAATTGGCAATACCTAGGGGTTCAGACCCATAAAATCTGCATTTTAATACTGTTGCAGGTGATTGAAGTGCACAATCAATCTGGGGAAGAATAACTCTGAATCACTGTTGTGTCCACACCAAGGTGGATGACTCTATTTGCATAGAAGCAGTAACACCGTGTCAGATGGCGTGAGGGCAGGCTTCTGAGGTGACGCCTTCCTGGGGCCTCTTTCTCAGACTTAGCTCCCACCGTTCATTTGAGTGTCTTGAATTTCCACTAGTCTGTCTGATGCCCTTGGTCTGCAGGCCTTGGTCTGTAGGCCTCGTTTTTCTCCCCTTGTCTTTCCTCCCTGGCAGCAGGTGGAGAGCATCCTTTATTTCCTGCGACCCTAGTCCAGGTACACTCCTCCATTCTCCTCTAACTGTAAGGGGGAAGCCGGAGGTGCAGTTTCCTCAATCCTGCCTGCATAACTCTGTATGTTCAGGGATCTAGTAAGAGACATTAGTGCAAAGTAATACAGAATTGCCCTTCACAGCTTTTTAAAAGTTTAGCTTTCCAATTCAATAACCCTCACGGTTCTGTACCTTCTTTAATATGAGTAGGCTGTCTTCACATTGTATTGTTTTTTTAATTCTCTCTCCACACATGCGTGCATGCATGCGCACACACACACATACACACACACATGCACACATGCATACACACACGCACACATACACAGAAAACAACAGCTGTGTGACAACACAGGATGAAAGCTGAGGTTGAGCCTAATTAATGGCGGCTTTGTCCCTATGGCAGCTTTATTCCTAATAAACAGGGTGACATTTTATTAACCCAGACACAACCTCCTGCATAAAGACTTGCATACAAAGCGGTGGAAAATCACAAATGTGGAGTCTCTCATTTTCTTTTTCTGACACATGATTTCAGGGGCTGTCACATACACCAGGATTCTTACGGTTGCTGACAGTGATCGATTCTGAGGTCTTGCAATCCCAGATTCCTTTTTACACAGTTTCACCCCATGCACCTCGGCCTGTGCACAGTACTGTACGGGAGCCATGATAGCATCACTCCATGGGTAGGACAACCGCAGTCAGAAAGGTGAGGTGATGTAGCTTACCAAAGGTTTCTCCAAGCTCCAAACCAGCATATCAGGTGTCATAGTGACGCCTTCCACAGATGCATGCCTGTATGCTGAGGGCATGACACATAAGTTTTCTCTGTATGGCTGTATTCCTGTGTGCACATGAACATGACTAAATATCATATGTGATCACAGGAATAGGGAGGTTTAAACAAAGGGTCTCTAATTTCACTACTAGTCAATATTTGGTTGTGATACCCTCAAAAGTGGATATGAGCATTTTTCTTAATATATGATAATTCATCTCTTGCTGAGTTAGGTCAATGGAGAAGCCATCCTAGCCATCACTCTGCTAACCAGTGTTATGGTATAATAAACTGGCTTATCACCATGGGTACCAGAACGATGTGTCCAGCAGCTTGCCTGCCTGGCCTTAGGAGTACATCAGCTCTGCTGCCAGGAGGCAATGCCAGTAACTGCTGCTCCTTTGATCCCTCCCTCCATCAAGGAGACCGAGTGCTTAGGCTAGGTCGGCAGACAAGTGTACACAGTCAGTCTCTCTCCATGAGTTAATGACCATGATGCTTTGGGCTCACTGCTTTCCTCCTCTGTATTGCTCACTACCCTATGACTCAGAGACAGCCATGCCCAGCAATCCCCACATTGCTTCACAAGAGCAGTGTGCGGGTGACCCGTGGGGCAGAGCCCGGACAGGAAACTCGGAGAATAGTTTAGGAACCTGTGAGTTCACACTCAGGGTTGTGACACTGAGCCAAGCAAAGCTCCTGCACATTCACGGGATCAGGATTTCTGGGCTGATGAGATATTTCTTTTGAAGTCAGTGAGGCTAGAATCAATCAATCAACAAGAAAAGCAGTTCAGAAACTGACTTCTTCCCTCCCAGCTCTCACAGGGAAGAGAAACCAAAATCTTGTTTTTATTGTCAAAAACACAGGGCAAACTTTTGAGTTTCCTAGAGATTAAAAGGAACAAAAGATGTACGAGTGCAAACATTCGAAGGCTCATCTAAACACGTGCCTGTCGTATTTTAGTGCACCCAATGTCAGAATGAGCATATATCATAACTCCATATTTATTACTATCTCTATATATTTCTCTGGCTTAAATTGCTAAGTCTGGTAAGCTGGGACCAAATCTAGTCAGTGCTTTCTGGAATGTACATGAAACTGTTATGCATAGTTAGACATTAAAGGGTGTCTGACAGAGACAATTATAAAGAATGGGGATTGTTGATTCCATGGGAGGCACACGGTAAAAGGCCCCTGTCTTTCCTACAATGCCATAGAACCATCTAGTTTAACAGACGTCTGTGCACTGGGATCCACAAAACTAACTGTTGAGTGGTTGTGGACCAGCAGTATCAACATTGTTCGGAACACCCTAACAGAAAAACGAACCCCAGACCCGAACCCACACCTACTGAGTCAAGATATGCAACTTTACAAGACACCACAGTTACTACTACGCTCACTAACGTCTAGGAAGGCCCATCCAGTTCAACTGCTTCATTTTACAAGTGAGGAGGTCTCAGGCCCAAACAGGCTGAGGGACTAGCAGGGTGTAACTCGCCCTTCTTGGGACGCCAAGATCCAGATTCCGGCTCACTCTGCAATGCTCTTCCTCACATGACCCTACTATGGGATGCTGCGATTTAAAATGTGAATAAACAGCACTCCGTGCCATCCAGGGAACCATGCCAGACTGTTTGTGTTCGCTTGTCATGGGGTCTATTCTTTCTTTAAAGATTTAATTATGGGTATATGTGGCTGTAGGTGGACTTGTGTACATGTGAGTGCCAGTGCTTATGGAATTTAGATGAGGGCATTGCATTTTCTGGAGCAAGAGTTACATTACGGGCAGTTGTAAACTGCTTGACATGGATGCTGAGAATTGAACTCAGGCCCTCTGAAAGAAAAGTACCTGCTCTTAGCAACTGAGCCAACTCCCTACCCGCCACCTGTATACTTCCTACACCCTAAAATACCCTTACAAGATGCTAGGATGGACATGGAGAAGAGCATGTCTCAGAAGCAGGCTCGATCACCTCATGCTGCCTGGGACTGATGGCATGTGGAACTGGGCACCTTGCTTTTGGGGGGTGAGCTGGAAATCCCCATATTTCTACATATCTCTGGTGTTGGGACTATTATGTTAAGGTGTGTTACTTTGTTTGTGTTGCTTTGTTTAACTCTGTCACGATGTGATACTCTGCCTGTCTAGGACACCTGATGGTCTAATAAATAGCTGAGCAGCAAACAGCAAGGCAGGAGAAGGGAGAGGCAGGGCTGGCAGGCAGAGAGGTTATATAGACAGGGTTTTGGAGGAGAAGTATCCCGAGAGAGAGGAGAACATCAGGGGCCAATCACACAGCTACAAAGCAGTCCACAGAGTAAGAGTAAGATTTACAGAAGAGAACAGGAAAAGCCCAGAGACAAAAGGTAGATGGGATAATATAAGCTAAGGAAATCTGGAAAGAAACAAGGCAAGCTACAACCAGACATTTATAACTAAGAATAAGACTCCGTGTGTGGTTCATTTGGGAGCTGGGTGGTGGCCCCCCAAAAGAGCCCAAAGAGCTTAACATCCTATTACTACACTCCGGCCCAGTGATGCGGCTCTGACCATAGCTCTCCTCTGACCCTACTCTTTATCACATGCTTCAAAGTCAAAGCTTACACGTGGCTTTGCCTTAGCATTCTGGAGCCAAGCAAACTGCCAAACCCTCGAGGATGTGTATCCCAAACAAGATTAGAATCACAAGCGCAGGAACTATCTGAGTTGCTACCGATATCTTGGTTTTCTAAGCCATCCTCTAGAGCAGCTCTTTCCATACCTGCCAGTCTGGATATCACACACTTCCTAAAACAGGCTTGGAAACGTTCATTTCTGAGTAGGAGAACTTGATTATGTCATTTCCCCGAGGTTTCAGCTGTGAGAGCAGCCAGAGGGAAAGGAGATTCAATAATACTCAGACTGCGTGAGTGTTGTGCTACTAATATTTTAGGAAGCTGAAAGGGACAATCTGTCTGGCAGGCATCTGTCCTCACTCACGTGTGCACAGCAATGGTCCCCTCCCAGCAGATGGTAACTTTTCTGGGAAAAATTAATTTCTCCGTATGTGAAGAGATTGTATGTTTGTCCATAATCAACACTTTGAGTACCAATTGAGGAATCAGAAAAGAACATGTTGGGTATAAGTGCGCTACACTGAAGGGGGGATGGCTTCAAAAAGGCAAGAAGGTAGCTGAATCAATGATCCGAGATGTGGGGAGAATATTAAATGTTGCTGGAAACACTATGAACCATTGGAGAGGACGAGCAATTGATCCATGTTCTACAGATTCCTAAATAAACCATGAGATCAAACTGTTGCTCTCCTGAACTGGCTCACAGCTGGGGCTCTTGCCCTGGATGCTACTAACCTGTCCCCTCCCGCCAGACTATCTCCGCTATTCCCCACCTACCCAGTCCAAATCTGTCTTTCTGATCTCTTTAATCTGAATCTAAGGCCTAATGTTTGTGTGTGGTCTTTGGCCTACAGACTGTTTTAGATTAATGGTAAGATCGTTATCTTCCTCTCATCACCTTGCACCTCTGGCATACAACATCCATCTTCATCTTTTAAACCTTGTCTCTACCACTGCTTCCAATGTCCACACAAAACACATACTTGTACATATATAGAAACATACATGCACACACACACCCCTCCCCACACCTTCCACCTGAGGGGAAGAGGGAAGGTAACAAGAACAAAAGAAAGGGACCTTTGCCTTCTTTGCATGGATTTCCTATCTCACAGGCCTGTGGAGAAATAGAGAAGTGGAGAGAGCAGAACGGTGAAGGAAGTTACTTCACGCTCTTGACGCACTTCTGAAATGTTCCTCCTCTCTGCACTCTGCAATATTATGAGTGGAACCTGAGATTCTCTCATAGCCCCCGAGTGTTTGGGACACTAGGTCCACAGGTGGTACTGTTCTGAGAGGCATGGAGCCTTCAGAGATGGGGCCTAGCAGGCAGAGCAGGCCCCCAGAGCAAGCCTTTGGCACCTCTGTCTTCCTCTGGCTCCTCCTTGTCTCTGTTTTCTGATCTGAAGTGATCTGAACAGCCGCTGCCACAGGCTCCTGATGCCATGGCCTGAGCTACTCTGCCCCAGTCTGAAACACACTGGAGCTGTGAGCCCAGACACACCCTCCCTCCCTTACGTGTGCCTAGCAGCACTGTCACAACAATGCAAAAGTACCTGACACAGCGGCCCACCCAGGGAGCCCAGTGTGTGTGATAGAGTGGGATCAGGGTGAGGAGGAGGTGAGAGGCCAGAAGAAAAACACCTTATTATGCCGATCAAGACTTCAGATCTACTCTCTACGTTTCTTCAGGTTAGCAGCTGCTGAAAGAAGGGAAAGAGTGAAGCCCCACACCTCCCTGCTCCCCTCAAAGCCCTCGGAAGGGAGAGAGTAAAGCCCCATGCCTCCCCGCTTTCCTCAAAGCCCTCAAATTTCCTTCATCCCCATCTTGTGTGCCCTCTGCTCACTTCCACACTTCCCCTCCACCATGACAATCCTCCTCACAATGTGTGCTGGTTCCTCCCCTACATCCTGAAACCCAATCATCAGAGCTCTGGAAGAGGGTTGGAAGAGCAGTTCCCTAGAGAGAGGACCCAGCTTTTTGGACTTGGGAACCACTGGCCCTGCTGCCTCCCATCCCACAACAATCAAGAGAAGACTGTGGCACCCTTAGAGACCCACCTTAGAGGAGGCCTACCTTAGCGGCCCACCCGGTATAGATGGATGAACTCGTTCTCAACATACAAAGTTAAGAACACGGAATTTATTTCCTTTGAGTTTTTTGATATACATCATTTAGTTACATATTTTTTGGCACACGTAACTTAGTTTTATATTTTTGTATACATTATTTAGTTGTATGCTCTTTCATATACATCTTTAGCTATATAGTTTTTCTAATGTATATGTATAGGCAAGGAGGCTTAATCATTCAGCCTGCTTAAAATTAACTTCAAAAATTTTAAAATCTGTTAATAATGATACGTTAAAAACAAATACCTAAGAAAAACTGCAGTTAAACCAGGAGTAGCGTTCAATCCCAGCACTCAGGAGACTGATGGAAGGTGGCTGTGTAAGCCTGACTCATCTGGGATGCACAGCAAGTTCCAGCAGCCTAAGTGAGAGTATCTCAAAACAACACAAAACAAACAAACAACACCTTCCCATAGCAACCAAAACCCCCAAACAACCCCACCCTCAAACCACAACAAAACAAACAAACCTAGGCTGGTTAATTCCCCTGCACATGGAAGACTCTTCTCTGGGCCTTAGGAATGAGGAGCTACACCCTCACGTCTCTTTCATGGCCAAGGTCTTCCAAAAGTGTTCGATGCCACAAACAGATGTATCTCGAAAACGGAGAGCTAGCTGTGTTCAGCACACAGGCTAAGTCAGAACAGACATCTAAGGGTAGAAGTGGGTCCTCTATGAAACATCAGGAAGAGCTCATGTCTGACAGCTCTTGTGCCGTGAGCCTTCCTTCTACTGCAGCAGACACTACGAGCTCACAATGCACCATGCACTGCTCTCTGCCATTCATTCATCTGACCACCCTGCTCCCACCCATACCACATGATCCCTCTCTACAGACAAGAAACTGAGCACCAAGAGGTGCTCTCTGTTCATGCTTACCGTGGTAGGAGGAAGTGTAGTAAGGAGGCCCCTTGTTCATTTCCCGGCCACCCAGACTCCCGGAAAAACCACACAGAAACTGTATTAATTAGAACACTGCTTGGTCCATTAGCTCTAGCTTCTTACTCGCTAACTATTGCATATTAATTTAACCCATCTCCACGTGGCTGTGGCTTACCGGCTAAAGTTGCAGCATCTGTCTCCGGTGGAGCTACATGGCTTCTCTCTGACCCCGCCCTTCTTTCTCCCAGCATTCACTTTAGTTCCCCCCCACCCCCGCCTAACTCTTTCTGCCCTACTCTGCTATAGACTCAAAGCAGTCCTTTATTAACCAATGGTATTCACAGCATAGCATACAGAGGGGAATCCCACATCAAGGAGGAACAGTGAGAGACAGAAAATAATACAAATAGTTTGTATTACAAACTCAGACCCTCACCCTCTCCTGTATTTTACAACCTTTCACCCATTTCTTTATCTTCCCTCTGCAGATGCTGCCCTCAGCAACACTAAGGCTAAGAAGTCGCTGGTCTGGGAAACCCAGACTGACCTCTCCTCCCAGTAGCATTCACACAGACTGGCAGTCAGAGATGGCCCAGCTTTGACCTCAAGTAGCCCTTCCATCCCTCCATTCTTCCTTTGTTGCTTTGCTTTTCCTTAGGTAAATTCTCATTCTTTGATAAATTTTAATTTGTTTCTTTTCTTTCTTTTTTCAATCATAGGAGAGAGCGTGAATGCTGTTCCCCACTACCATACTTTATATAGAGGATGTTCCCAGTCAGGGAGATTGCAGGGTCAGCATATCCAGAGTGCTAAGACAAGCCTCACCTTGGAAAACAACCTTCCTTTCTCCTTCCTTCCTCCCTACCCTCCCCTACCGAGCGGCTGTGTATTGCAGGTGCCCAGGGAGTCTGAAGGAGGGTGTTGGGTCCTCTGGGGCTGGCACTGGTGCGGGTGCTGGGGACTGGCCTCCAGTCCTTTGCAGAACAGCAAGCACTCTGCGCCTCGGAGCTGCCACCTCACCCTTTCCTGTGATGGGGCTAGGAATGGGACCTGAGATCCTAACCTGCTAGATAAGCATTCTACCACTGATCTATATCCCCAGCCCTCCTTTCTTACTTTTGATCAGCGCAAATGTTAACAGAAAAGCTAAAGAGAATATGAAAGCCAAACAGAATCCACGTCGTTAGCCATTTCTGTAGTAAGCACCAGGCAGCCTGGAAGGCTGTTACAGCCGTGGACTCTCCAGTCATCCTCCAACCCTGTGCCGCTGTCTAGTTTCGTCACAGCCTCCTGGCATAGCTCCCTTGGTCAGACGAACAGCCTTTTAATGGTACTATAGTCTGCAAGACCACCATGCTTAGATAATACTGAATCACTTGGGAGTCCAATACCAAAAAACACAATGGTTTTACTTCTGGACGTCTAATTTGCAACAAAAATGTGCTCAGTGTTGGCAAGTCTGTCAGTATGAACAGCTCACTAATCCTTCCGTCATGGCGACTCCTTCTACAAGGTTCTTCCCTTCTATTTCCTCTGCTGTCCACTCCTTTAGACCGAGGCAATGAAACTCAGAAGGACTTTCACATTTGGTCCCTGAGAAGAGGCTGTCAGAGTGTGATGACGGGGCTTGAGCTGTAAAACTGAAAATGGCTCATTAGAAAACCAGACGCCGAGGAGGTGTTTCCCCTTCCGTGAACCCAGTCATGTAAAGCATGAACCCAAACCAACCTATAAGCCTCTGCTGAAACTCCGGAGAAACCACTAGAAGATCTTTAGCAAGCAATGTTACAGCAACTGTAACAATGAAGAAGATAGCCTCCCAAATGTGGAAGGAGAAATTTAGTTGCTACGTCCTATTTCCTTTTATTGAGTAGCTTCAATAGACAGACCAGCCATTTCAACCTTCCTGAGGCTGTGGGGTCCTGAGCTCAACAACCGTAAATTTGCTAACAATAACAGGCAAAAATCTTTCAGTGATGTAGAACCAGAAAGAGTATAGCCATACAAGTTACAAAAATAAAAATAATAGGAAGGACATAAAAACCATTTGAAAGAAATGTGAGAAACACACTAAACAAAAATGGAGCATTTACTAAAGAGATCGGATAGGCGTGAAAACCTTGAAGAAGGAATCCTATTTGGACAGGTGGGCAAGGAAACAGAACATAGTCCCAGAAGGAGTGACAAGTTTCACAATCGAGAAAGGCAAGAGTGGCCACGTCAGATGCTGATTGGCCAAGCACATCCCATGTGTGCAGGAAGTGAGCCAGGGCTGTCTTCACAGGTCTAGTTGATGGGGAGGTGAGTAGAAACACTTGCCCCAGCTTTAAGAAAAAGTGTTTCGTAATGTTTCAAGGCAGCTGCTGGGGACAGCACCTGCACCACAGCAAGAACAAGGAAGAGAGCAACAAGCCTTCCTCATGGAAGAGCAATCCTTAGATATCTGTGATTTGGGGAAGCATTTCGGGAGTGTGAATTCTAATTCTCCCTAAGAAAGCTAAAAATTTGGAGTTTCTGTTATAGCTCACAATGTTTAAGTATATGCTACTGATAGAAGTCAAACGGTTAATACTTTACTAACAGTATGGGTCAACAAAATATGCTTGAGGAACTGTATACTTTTTAATAAAATGTTTACATCTCTGGTCCAATTCTTCTTTCTCCCCTGCCCTTTTTTGTGTGATCAAGGAATAGGACCCACTAAGCAGGAGGGCAAGTGTTGAATTACACGTCTGGGGGACATACACATGAACACGATCTAACAGCATCATTTTGTTGATGTTGCTGATACTGGGTTTCCCCAGGTCTCTGTTTTGCAAACAGGGTTTACAATTACTCTCTCTCGTTTGGCTCTGTTGCCTTTTCAAACCTCTAACAAGGTCTTCTGTGAAGCCAAGTCTTTAATAACAGTCTACCCACAAGTATTTCCTTTCATACACCTTTCACATAGGTGCTTGTGTCTGTCTGAACATCAGGGAAGCACAGCTGTGTGGATCATCCTGGCATTTTCTACCGTGTTCCACTGTGTTTATCCTTCTCTCAATGCTATTTGTTCTTTCTCAAAACTGTTGAAGTGATTATAGTCCTTGTCTTTCTATACAAATTTTAGAATTTTGCCTAGGTCTACAAAAAAATCTTGCTGGGATTTTTAGAGAAACTGTGTTAAAGCACCCCACCAACTCTGGAAGCATCAGCATCTTCACTATGTGGCGTCTTCTCAGACATGGAGGCACTCTGCTTTGTCAGCATCTGAGTTTTCAACAACAAGCTCTTCTTAGATTACACCCAAGTATTTTTTCAGTTTTGTAATTTTAATATTTTCCCCTTACACAGAATTAACTTTTAAGCATAGTTGTGGGATTGCAGCAAGTTCAACAGAACTTAAAGAATTTCTATATATTCATGACTTCCTCCTAATACAGTCTCCATCTTATAAAAAACATACATCACAGGGATTCATTAGCATAAATAATAAATGCACACTGACCTATAATTACGGCCCAAATCATAGCTTACGTTGGGGTTTGCTTTTGGAGAATTGTGTTAATTTTGTGTTTATGTATTCACTTCTAATAATTAAAGAGCACTACTGATCTCTATGTGATTCTCTCGGGTCTCACGAGCCTCCTGAACTCACTCACTAGCTCTATGAGCTATGTTGTAAATTCACTAGGATTTTCTGCTCAGACTACTATAGGTAGAGGAAACGGCTTTATCTTTGTCTTTTTGTACGCTATTTCTTTATCTTGCCTTATTGCACTGGATGGGAGTTCTAACATTACACTGGGTAGAAGTGATGAGATTATACATCTTTATTTTCTTCCCCATCTTAGGAGGAAAACATTCAGTCTTCTACTATAAAGTAGTTATATGCAGTCAGGCAGTGGTGGCTCATGCCTTTAATCCCAGCACTCAGGTGGCAGAGTCAGAGGCAGGTGGATCTCTGCAAGTTCGGGGCCATTCTGGTTAACAGAACCCGTTCCAGGACAGGCTCTAAAGCTACACAGAGAAACTCTGTCTCAACAAAACAAAACAAAAAAAAAAAAATGTTGAGGGAGCTGTGGGCTGTGTTCCTGCCGCCCCAGCTCATGGTCGCCTGGCTAGCTTATGCCTCAAAATAATGACACACAAACTGTATTCTTTTAAACACTGCTTGGCCCATTTCTATTCATGTGTGTGGCACCCCAAGGTGTGCTTACCGGGAAGATTCTAGCCTACGTCCATCCTGGGTCGGAGCTTCATCGTGTCTGCTCTGGAGAGGAGAGCATGGCATCTGTCTCTCAGAGGAACTGCCCTGCATCTGAGCTCACTTCCTCTTCCTCCCAGCATTCTATTCTGTCTAATCCACCCACCTAAGGGATGGCCTATCAAATGGGCCAAGGCAGTTTGTTTATTGACAAATGACCTTCCTCCATCAAAAAAAAAAAAAAAAAAAAAAAAGAAAGAAAAGAAAAAGTGTTTTTTGAAGATATTTTTCAATTTTTTTGTCAGTTCTGCTTTTCTATACTTTCTAAGATGAGAGGCTTGAAAATTATTTAGCATTCCATTTTGATTCATCTGCAGTGATTTTAAGGGTATGTCCTTGTATAGTTTTGGTGGGTGCTGTGAGGATTTCATCATGTGTATAATATGCATCATGGTCTGCGGTTTCATCACTAGAACTCTGAATTAAGAAAACTTCATACTTCTTCATCCTGTTGTGTGTGTGTTCCATCCATATATTCTTCTATATATGTTTCAAACCCCATTAGACAGTTACAAACTTGTGTGTATCAACTCCCATATAAAGTTTAGGAAAGTCCCCAGGAGGCAGGGGCAGATGGATTTCTGAGAGTTTGAGGCTGATCTACACATAAGGAGTTCTGCCACAGCCAAGGCTACATAGAGAAACCCTGTCTCAAACAAAACCAACCAGCCAAACAAACAAAAAACTAAACTAAACAACAGCAACAAGAAGCCTTAGGAAAGTCTACTATTCAGCCATATTTATATTCACTGATTTTTTTTTAATTTTTTGATCTTAAAAGATAGTTACCTCTCTTTTATTACGGCATTTCCTTTAGCAATTCCTTAAGGAGATCCACTGGTGATAGATTTGTTTTATTTCATTGGGGAATTTCTTGACTTTCTTTTCTTCCGAAAGGGCATTTTCATGGGATACAGGATTCTGAAGAGGCAGTTCTTACAGCACTTGAACTGTGAAGTGTTAGTTATTGTTGATCTATGAGGTTGCTGATGAGCAATCCACTACCGTTCAAGTTGCAGTTCCCACAAGTGCTCCTTACTCAAGACTTGCCAAAGTGTTTGGAAGCATGACGCATCTTGGCATGGCTTTCTTTGAACTGATTTTGTTTGAGGTTAACTCAGTAGATCAGTTTTATATTGCTGCTGTTACAAATTGTCACACATTTAGTACCTTAAGTTATCTCAAATTTATTATCTTACAGATCTGGAGATGAGAAGCTGGAAGCCAAAGGAGACTCCATCTTCTGTCTTCTCCAGCTTCTGGATGCTCCTGCAGATCGGACTTGCGACTCTGTACTGCAGTGTCCTGTCTGTCTCTTTTTTTTTTTTTTTAAATATTTATTTATTATGTGTACAACATTCCTTCCATGTATGCTTGCAGGCCGGAAGAGGGCACCAGATCTCATTACAGATGGCTGTGAGCCACCATGTGGTTGCTGGGAATTGAACTCAGGACCTCAGGAAGAGCAGTCAGTGTTCTTAACCTCTGAGCCATCTCTCCAGCCCCTGTCTGTCTCTTTTATGGGAACTTTTGATGTAATATTGGGGCCCAATAGGACAGGAAAAGGCACTCTCTTATCTCAAAAAAATCCCCCAGTTACCTCTGCAAATTCCTTTTATCGTGTACACTATATGCACTTGCAGTTTTAGGGATCAAGGGGTTGGGATCTGCTGCAGGGAGTATTATTCAGACAACTACATAATATTGTAAATCCCAGCACTTGGGAGGCAGAGGCTGGCAGATCTCTGTGAGTTCGAGGACAGCCTTGTTTACAGAGGGAGTTCCAGGACAGGGAAAGATACACAGAGAAACCTTGTTTCAAAAACCCAAAAAATTAAAAATAAAAATAAAAGAAATGGGGTTTAAAATAAAGCCACATAAAGATGGAAAATACACAGAGAGTCTGGATACTGTATGTTATTGTATTGTCTTTGAATTGCTTGAATGCTGAGAAAGGAGCAACAGCTGCTAAAAGACATTTGATTATAAATGCTGCTGGATTAACCCAACATATATATTTTGAAAATGCCTTGACTTCATAATTTAAGTCAAAAGATATGTTACTTTGGAGAAGAGGTTTTGCTTTTGTTTCCACAGGAAATGAGGGACTGTGGATTCATTCTGTGTTAAGAAATATCAGGAAGGAAGATCCCCTGAGAAATTTCTGATAGGAGGAATGGCCCAGATGTCTGAGTTCTACATCCAGAACAGTTCAAAGACTGCTGCCTGAGATAATAAAGCCTCACAGGATATTCTCATCAGAACTTGACCATAATTCTAAATTTTCTTTAGGTCCCCATATGATTATCAGTGCTCCCAATCAGCAGGAAGTAGCCTGGAAAACTACACCCACATTCCCCCTAAAAATGTATTATGGATGTTTGTCTTTGTTTAGAATGTTGGTTGCAAGTTATGGATAATGGTCAGGAAAAAAGCTAAACAAAGGATATTCAAGTCAGAGTTCTTGTTTTGGAAAAAAAGAGAGGGGAAGTGCTGTGGGACAATGGTCCTATACTTGGTAAAGATTTGTCACTTGTATTTTAATAAAACGCTGATTGGCCAGTAGCCAGGCAGAAAGTAGAGGTGGGGTGATGAGAACAGGAGAATTCTGGGAAGAGGAAAGAGTTAGTCTGAAATTACGACCCAGTCACAGAGGAAGCAGGATGAGAATGCCTCACCAACAAAGGTACCAAGCAATGCGGCTAACACAGACAAGAATTATGGGTTAATTTAAGATGTAAGAATTAGTTAATAAGAAATCCTGAGCTCCTAGGCCAGCCAATTTATAATTAATCTAGGCCTCTGTGTGTTTCATTGGGACTAAACCACTGTCGGACTGCGCGGGAGAGAAACCGCTGTCAACAAATGGTGCCAATGTGGACAACTATATCCACATAAAACCTGAGAGAGCTTGGGAAGTCATTCTAGAAACAAAAGAACAGAGTTAAGCACGGCTTCTGGGTAGCAGCATTTTCTCAGGTGGGCTCTGTTTGCTAGAGGCATGAGTGTCTCATTTAAGAGAGGCTTCCTGACTCAACTTTAGTTGCAAAAACCTTGCAGCTGTGTTAAGAGGACCTGGCAGCAAACATTTAAATGGTGTTTATGAAGAGCCAACAGCATGCATCTTGGTGGCAGCACTGACCTTGAAACTCCATAGAGTTGTGCCAATAAACATGGCTCCTGCCAGTGCCTCCACCATGAAGCTAGACTCTCAGAAAGCTAAGGAATGTGGTGGATCC
Organism: Chionomys nivalis; assembly: GCF_950005125.1. Taxonomy (NCBI): domain Eukaryota; kingdom Metazoa; phylum Chordata; class Mammalia; order Rodentia; family Cricetidae; genus Chionomys; species Chionomys nivalis. The sequence goes on from NC_080101.1 coordinate 60,234,208, forward strand.
TGTAGTCAAAACCACAGCTCTAATCCTAGCCATATTGCTTAGCAAATTAAAGACTCAGAAAAGAGTCAGAAAAAGAGAGATATATAGTAAAGATAGATTCAGATGAAAGAAAACCTCTAAACGGTTTACAGTGTGTTTAAAAATATATGTTGGCTCGAGAGAGAAAAGTAAAAGGATAAAGTTCTGAGGGAGACAGAGAGAGAGAGAGAAACAGAGACAGTGTAGTTGGGTTTAACCCCAGCTGGGCAGTGGTGGCGCATGCCTTTAATCCCAGCACTCGGGAGGAAGAGTGTCCCTGGAGGGACAGAAACCTCAGACAACAACATTGCACTTCTTATGTGTGTAGCTTTATAAATAAATCTTTTGATCAGATTTGTAGGTTTCAGTTACTTACTCTGATGTTTTAGTTCCCTGCCTTTTTATATTCTTTTCTAGATGACTCCAAAAGCACAATGTTAGATTTTCAGTCCACTCTGAAGGTTACTGGGGTTCTGTTATTTTGTTTCTTTGGTTTACTTTCTCCCCATTATTCAGACTGGATAATTTCTATGGTTCTAACCTCCAGTTCACTGATTCTTTATCATGTCCCACTGGGCTCTGTAGCTTGTCTGCTGGGATTCTCCCTCTGGCTACTCTACTTTTTCATTCCAGGATGGCACTAGGTTCTTCACTGTATATCCATGGATTTGCTAGGGTTTCAGTGCTTACATTTGTAGCTACTGGTCCATGACCGTTCACTGAAGCATTTACAATGATGGATTCTCTAAGTGTAGCTGATAGCGCTAACATCTTGCCACCTGGTGTTGGCCTCTACTGCCCCCACAGGTTGATAGCTGCCTTGTTCCTGGTATCAGGGTTGACTTTGCTATTGCTTTTCATTGAAATGTAGACCTTTGGGAAACAGGTTAGATCGCTGGATCACTATTTTAACTTGCATTCTTCTGATAGCAACTGCAGCAGGAGAAGCAGTGTGGGGGAGGGACAGGGAAGGTGTCACTAGTGCTAAAGGCTGTATCGGATTCCCATGTACAACTCCACTGGTGTCTGAAGGGATTTCTGAAGGCCTGGCAGGAGTGAGACTTTGGGTCTCCCTTAGGTCCCCACGGATACTTTCCTGGCTGGAAGGAGTCACCCATTGTAGTAGGAGCTGCGGGCCTCTTCCCACAGCCCGGCTCGTGGTTGCCTGGCTAGCTTATGCCCCAAAATAATGACACACAAACTGTATTCTTTTAAACACTGCTTGGCCCATTTCTGTTCATGTATGTGGCACCCCAAGGAGCGCTTACCGGGAAGATTCTAGCCTACGTCCATCCTGGGTCGGAGCTTTATCGCGTCTGCCGGGGAGAGGGGAGCATGGCGTCTGCTCCAGAGAGCAGAGCTGTCGAGTCTGAGCTCACTTCCTCTTCCTCCCAGCATTCTATTCTGTTTACTCCACCTATCTAAATTCTGCCCTATCAGATGGGCCAAGGCAGTTTCTTTATTAGCCAATGACCTTCCTCCATCATTTCCCCTTTTTCTGTTTAAACAAAAAGGAAAGGCTCTAACATAGCAAAATTACATATAGCAAAACAGTTATCAAGTAAGAATTACAGTTACAATATTTACAATATTTACATCTATTTTATCTTTATCATAACTAAAGAAAACTATAACTATCTATCTATTCTTCAACTCTATCAAAGACTCCAGAAGGATATAATATTACCTAAGCAAACAAGAAATAAGCAACTTCTAAACTCTAGAAATGACAGAGACATCTCGCTGCCTTGACAGTCACCCAAAGTTTCTCTGTACCGTTGGGGCATCCATCTTCAGCCTAAAGGCCCATAGTTTCCAGCAGACATTTCCATGAAGCAGGAAATTTCAAAGGCAGTTCAGTCACTATCTGCTGTGTCCTGCAGAATGTCTCGCATGAATTCATGTCTCTTTCATGAATCAGGAACCCCAAAAGATCATCTCACCTTTAGGCAAGTTCAGCAGTCCTCTCTCTGCGGGTTCTTTGTGTCCAGTTTATACAATAGTCCAGGCAAGAGCAGTTTCTTGCCCAAATAGCTATCAAACTCCCTAAGAATCCTCTTCGATGCCCATCTTCTTTCTTCTTGAAGTAGATTGGTGCTGCCAGGAGCAGAGTGTCTCATTGTCATGAAAAACCCTAAGTTATTAAAACATTTAAAATGCCATATTCTGTAATCTTTGAAAGATATGATGAATGCCTATCTGAAATATATCCATGCACATCTAGAAAATCTAACTAACATGACTACAAACTTGACTATTATAGATAACTATTCATTAACAACTTATATACATTACATTTTTAAGTGAACTACACAATCACAATACCTTAATCAATATCAGAAATACATATACATATAACAAAATTGACCTTAAATCTAAATCACTAAAGCAAAGTCCATATCAATGCAAATTATTCATACCTATATCACAACCCCCTTTAAATGTAAAAGAACATTTATAAACAATATTTGGGAATATGGGCGCAGTTATTTCTCTCCAAACTGCTTCCTGCTGAATGGGGGCGCTGTTATTCAGATCTTTCATGGAATAACCTGTGTGCCAGGGTCATCTCAGTCGGCAGTTGAGTGAAGTAATTTTCTGAAGGTGTTCACAGCAACCTTTCAGGAGGGCGTGGTCTATCATACCATATTGGAATAGAAAAAATCAACAGGGTCTCATCCTCTGTGAAAACAAAAGAAGAAACTCCTTTCCAAAGCATCATGTCCTTAGATTCAAATTCTGAAGTCAAGGTATTTTGAAAATATCTATCTTGGATTAATTCAGCAGCATTTATAAACAAATATCTTTTATGAACATAGTTGAGCATATACTTTTGTTGTATGTTTGGGCATCTCTTGGGTATATTCCCAATAGTGGTATTGCTGGGTCAAGAGGTAGGTTGAACCCGACTTTCCTGAGAAACCGCCACACTGCTTTCCAAAGTGGTTGCACAAGTTTGCATTCCCACCAGCAATGGATGAGAGTGCCCCTTTCTCCACAACCTCTCCAGCAGAGGCTATCATTGGTGTTTTTGATTTTAGCCATTCTGACCGGTGTAAGATGGTATCTTAATGTTGTCTTGATTTGCATTTGCCTGATTGCTAAGGAAGTTGAGCATGATCTTAAGTGACTTTTGGCTATTTGAACTTCTTCTGTTGAAAAGTCTCTGTTCAGCTCAGTGCCCCATTTTATAATTGGATTGATTAGCCTTTTACGGTCTAATTTCTTGAGTTCTTTGTATATTTTGGATATCAGACCTTTGTCAGTTGCGGGGTTGGTGAAGATCTTCTCCCAGTCAGTGGGTTGCCTTTCTGTCTTAGTGACAGTGTCCTTTGCTTTACAGAAGCTTCTCAGTCTCAGGAGGTCCCATTTATTCAATGATGTCCTTAGTGTTTGTGCTGCTGGGGTTGTATGTAGGAAGTGTTCTCCTGTGCCCATGTGTTGTAGAGTACGGAAATAGAAAACACTATCCTGAGTGAGGTAAGCCAGACCCAAAAAGAGGAACATGGGATGTACTCACTCATATTTGGTTTCTAGCCATAAATAAAGGACATTGAGACTATAATTCGTGACTCTAGAGAAGCTAAATAAGAAGGTGAACCCAAAGAAAAACATATAAGCATCCCCCTGAATATTAACCTTCATCAGGCGATGAAAGAAGACAGAGACAGAGACCAACATTGGAACACTGGACTGAAGTCTCACGATCCAAAGGAGGAGCAGATGGAGAGTGAGCACGAGCAAGGAACTCAGGACGGCGAGGGGTGCACCCACACACTGAGGCAATGGGGATGATCTATCGGGAACTCACCAAGGCCAGCTGGCCGGGGACTGAAAAAGCATGGGACAAAACCGGTCTCGCTGAACATAATGGACAATGAGGACTACTGAGAACTGAAGAACAATGGCAATGGGTTCTTGATCCTATTGCATGTAATGGCTTTGTGGGAGCCCAGGTAGTTTGGATGCTCACCTTAATAGACCTGGATGGAGGTGGGTGGTCCTTGGACCTCCCACAGGGCAGAGAAACCTGCTTGCTCTTTGGGCTGAGGAGGAAGGAAGACTTGATTGGGGGAGGGGGAGGGAACGGGAGGTGGTGGCGGGGAAGAGGCAGAAATCTTTAATAATTAAATTAATTAATTAATAAAAAAATCAGCAAGGAAAAAAAAAAAAAAAAAAAAAAAAAAACAAATATCTTTTAGCATCTGTTGCTCCTTCCCCAGCATTAAAACAATTCAAAGAGAGCATAATAGCATACAGTATCAAGATTCTCTGTGTATTTTCCATCTTTGTGCAGCTTTATTTTAACTCTATTTTATTTATTTTTACTTTTGTTTTATATTCTCTGTATATATTTGTCCTGGAATAACTCTGTAGACCAGACTGTCCTTGGACTCTCAGAGATCCTTCTGTCTCTGCCTTCCAGGCACTGGGATTAAAGGTGTGTACTACCACACCCAACTACTTTCTTCCTTTCTTTTAGCCTGCATATATTTTTTACACACTGTAAATCATTTAGAAATTTTGTTTTGTTTTGTTTTTGAGTCTCTCTTTACTGCATATCTCTCTTTTTTTATCTGACCACATGAGCCTTCAAATTACTGAGCAATATATGGGTAGGATTAAAGCCGTGGCTTTGCCAGCAGGTCCAACCCATTCCTTAGCTTTACAGCCTCATGGCAGAGGTACCGGCTGTAGCCATGTTTAACACCACAACTCTGTGGCGTTTCAAGGTCTTTGCCAACAAGCAAACTGCAGCATTACGTCCACAGACAACAATCAAGTCCTCTCTCTGTAGTAGGCCCTCCTGCCTCAAACAGTCAGAGTTTGCCCTGGCAGGATGGACCAGAACGCCAGCATTTTAAAACAGCACAACTTTTTTTCCTGCTACGGCTGAAAACAAACAAGCATGCAGTCAGCTTTTATCAATACCTTTTAAGTGTTTCGTGGCAGGACCTCTTAATGAGCTGCAGGATTTTGCAGCTAAAGCTGAGTCAGGAAGCCTCTCTTAGATGAGAGCGCTTGCTTGCCTCTAGCAAGCAGAGCAGACCCGAGAAATTGCTGCTACCAAGAAAACACGCTTTACTCTATTCTTTCCCAAGCTTCCTCAGGCTTTCTGTAGATTCAGTGCCCCATGTCTAGGCGCCATCTGTAGTAGGGAGCTGTGGGCTGTGTTCCTGCCGCCCCAGCTCATGGTCGCCTGGCTAGCTTATGCCCCAAAATAATGACACACAAACTGTATTCTTTTAAACACTGCTTGGCCCATTTCTGTTCATGTATGTAGCACCCCAAGGAGCGCTTACCGGGAAGATTCTAGCCTACGTCCATCCTGGGTCGGAGCTTTATCGCGTCTGCCGGGGAGAGGGGAGCATGGCGTCTGCTCCAGAGAGCAGAGCTGTCGAGTCTGAGCTCACTTCCTCTTCCTCCCAGCATTCTATTCTGTTTACTCCACCTATCTAAATTCTGCCCTATCAGATGGGCCAAGGCAGTTTCTTTATTAGCCAATGACCTTCCTCCATCAACCCATTGCTTCTCATGTGATGTCTTCTGACACCATCGGGTGAGGACGACTGGGGACTGCAGCCCAGCAGGAGTGAAGTCCACTATTGAGTACTCTCAGGATGGAGTTTATACATCTCTGGATAGTTTCTTAAGAGTATAGACTTGTTGCTTAAACGTTTTTCTTCTACACTATCCCAATTTTAGTACTCTGGCTAGAGAAAACAGATTTTATTTTTTATTGATGATGTTGTGTGCTTGCTTGCTAATTAGTCTTGCTGTTGTTTCTTTGATAACTTTTTCTACTCCAAATCTGGAATATGTGAGGCAGAAGGAAACCCTGAATGTCATATCCTTGGATCATTCCTGGGGTCCTTAGAGTCTTATGCTTGATTCATATGCAATACATTGAGGTTTCGTTGGACTTAGAGGAATGGAGAAACGTATGTTTATGCCATCTCCCTGGCGGCAGAGCAAGTAGTTCCCTTCATACTGAGGCTAAAATTAGAACTGTCATTAAGGAAGGAAATTGCATTTGCTATATTGAAAAAGTTCTATCACGTGGCAGCAGAAGGTCACATGAAATAAATTTGGAATGGTTATCAAAGAACCTGAGGGGTTTTTAAGTAATATGTTTTAAGTATTTTCCCAAAGAAAATACTTAGTGATGTTCACTTTTTTGTTTAGAAAAAAGAAGAAAGTGACCTTTTCTGTGTGGGTAATATTTCATAATTACTACCTAACACATATGCTTTAGTTCCTTTCCTACTTTGAGGGAATCTTTCTTTTCTGTTTAATAAGAAGTAGCTTGCTACAGTCTATCAGGACTGTACACCGTGGCAATATAAAAAAATAATATACAGAAAGTCTCTCTAACAAGCATTGATGAGTTCTGGGTTTTGTCAATTAATGGGTTGCTCTTAAGAAATTTGGTTAAAAGTCAAATAAGATATGTAAATGGCAAGGATGAGAAAGGCGCCTTAAGAGACACTAGAAGCTCTCTGAGGTAGTTGGGTCTATGGGGTCTGAAGCAGTTCTGAGGAAATCAGGACTCTGGTTTTGTGCTCCACATGGAAGCTAGGCGCAATGGCAATTCCTCGGGCCAGACACCAAATCCATAGCATCATCGCCTAATGCAGCTAGTTTCTTCCTGGGGTGACCAGAAGGAAATGCATGGTGTGTAGCGAGGAAATATGAAGTGAGCTTTAGCAGGCCATTATGGAGGGTTAGCAGAACCAAGCTCCATGAACCAGCTTGATCCCAGGCAATCCATTGCGTACCGAGAAAGAACACTTAGCAGTGACAGGACAGTGAAGGGAGGGAGAAAGGACTCGCAATGGCATCACCAGACTGAAAGGTAAATGGCAATGTGTTCTGTGACTGAGAGTCCCTTACCAGAGGGACCCCAAACCACATACCTGCCCCAGGGAACCCATTTAATGAAACAGCAGCCCATTCCTGTGCTGTCCCCACTGAGGGAGCTGCCTGCCAGACCCTGAACATCCTGACAGAGCTGAGGTCTGCCCAGGGCTTCTGTGTCCAGATGCCTCAGAACTGAGACAAATAATGCTATGTAAACTTAAGGCCTGTGTGGTCACAGGAAGTCTTCTATATACAAAACGTAATGGTTAATACAGTCAAGTAAATTCTACTCCACAGTCAATATTTGAAGTTGTTGAATGCTACAGTTTACATTATAGCATGAAGGATTTTTTTGGTGGTGGGGTGGGGTAGGGATCTGTTACCCTTTCTATATATATTGCTAATTACTTTAGAAACGTATCATATTTTTAACCCAGCAAGCAAGCATACAGTGGCTATTTAATATCAGAATTTTGCCTTATTTAACAATGAAAGCATCTTTAAATAAAAATGTAGAGATAAGAGTAATGTAAAAGAAAGGTCACTTAGTTTGCTTTCTTAGGAGGGACTATGATTAAGGAGTGCAGACCCAATATTAGTAGTTCTTGCTCTCACTGTAGACAAAGAAAACGTGCACTTCTGTTTAAATGTTCATTTCATCCGCATGTTCATTTCCTTATCTAATTTGAGTTTAACCTGTAATCTGTAGGCACTTCCTTAAGCCTATTTTCAAGTGTTCAAATCTCCTAGTCTGAGAATAAATCAATATGCTTACAAAGCTTGAATATGATTAAAAATACTCAGGCAACTGGTTAATGAAATGTAATTATCCAATCATACAAAACATCAGTTTTAAGATAAACTATAAATATTTAAACATGAAAAAAAAAGTATAATATTTTAAATAAACAAGGTAAAAAGTCTCTTAGAAGCTCAAGGTCAAAGTTCACAATCCCCAGTCCTGAGTGGGAAGGACCATCACACACTACAGTGACCCCCCCAGTCCTGAGTGGGAAGGACCATCACAGACTACAGACTACCCCCAGTTCAACTAAAGCTAAAAAGTGCCAGACTACACTCTTAAAAGGTAAGCTTCAGAATACATGCTCTGCACCCCACAGAGTTACAACCCCAACACAAAAGCCCCAAATGTCCCCAAACCTGAGCACTCACGTGATGCTAAGAGCATTTCATATTTGAGACGAGGACAGCTCAGCTAGCAGGGCCTATGCAAATATTCCAACATCGACAAAACTCTGAAGCATTTTAGATAAGAAAACTCTACTAGAATTTTGTGGGGGCTCCCTGTCCCTGGCAAAGAAATGTGAAAACAGCCCATAAAAGCAAGAGAAAATATTTTCTTGTTTTGAGACCCACAATAGCAGTGGGAAAGTTTCTTTTACACACACACACCTTAAGCAGAGCTTGCTCATGATTGTAGGATGGGATGCTTTGCCCTTCGACTGGGGAAATACAAACTTGGCAGCATAATAAGATGCCACTTTGCATGCACTTCACAAGGAAGCGAAACCCGTAGTGATATCCAGCTGCGGTGTGGAAGGATAAGAAGGCATGGCCTCCCTGAAAACATTCCCATTTCCTGTTAGAATGGCTGTGTCCACAACTGATGATAGACTTAGCCTCTCTTAGGTATATCTGAGTACAGTTCCAAGAAACTATGGCCTACAGCTAAGAGTGCTTTTATAGTGTTTTTTAAAGAGCAAGTAACAGACACCAATGTACTCTGCAAAGCCTATCTTATGTACTAAATGTTCGTCTACAGAAAAAGTTTGTGAGCTTCCATTTTAAAGAGGACGTGTGTGCATGCATGCAAGTGTGTGCATGCATGCAAGTGTGTGTGTGTATGTGTGTGTATTCTGAGTCCTGTAGTCACAAACAGGGGCTGGGTATATCAACTGTGTGAGAGTCATACAACACAAGTTTACTTGGCAACAGCAACAAAAAAACTACAACTATTTGCAAAACACCGAGTAAAGAAACAAGTCACAAGATACACAGAGCATGACTGCACTCGCATGAAGTACCATAAGCAGCCAGAGAGCACTGGGGACATATGCATGGGTGTTGAAGCCAGTTAGAACCCCAGGGGATAGGCCCTGTGAGGGACAAACTCCCTCTGCTGGAGAGCTACGCTGCAGTCAGTCATTCATGGGGTAGAGACTCACTTGTGGTTATAAAGACCCCAAATGGCTGTGAAGATCCAAAAGGGCACTTCTATCTGCTGTCCACCATGATTAGAGGATTGACAATTATAGAATAGGGATGACATTTTAGTTGGCACTAGGATTCTATGTGTACAAACATTAAAAATTAGTGAGGGGAAAACACAGATTCAAAGCTCAAGATCCCTGCCAATAAAATATTACTCTTATTTTTAAAAGATCTTTACATTGGCCAGCCATATCGTGTTTTATAAAAAACCACTCAATATCTATTATCCCCCAAAAGCTTTGAGTCTAAGTGCGCTTCTTGACTATGTGTTTAAGGATTTAATGTAGCCCGAGTGATTTAAACTTTGTGAAAAATGAAACACTGTGCTGTGATAGTAGTTTGCTAAAATTACAACTGGACATTAATACTATTTTTATGATCTTTAATTTCCCCAATGTCCATTACCTCCCAAACAGCAGCGCCTGGCACTAAAACAACATTCCATAATCATTATTAATGGCCCTCTATTTTTCCCTCTAATGCATTTAACCCTACAATGTGGTTATCCTTGCAATGAGTAAACAGCAAAATGACTATGATATATTTAGGTATAATAAGAGGGATATGGTGACGTGGAAAAATAGCTGGAAAGAGTTTTCTCAAGGGAAATAGCCTGAATGAAACTGTCTTGGTTATTTAATGCAAATATTAAACAACCACACTTTGCACATAAACACTGAGGAAAAAAAAATCCAGCTGAACATGTTAACAGAAAAACTCAGAAATGGTCCATTTAACAAGAGTGAAGCTGCAGAAGGTGTTGGGATGAAAAGCATTAGACAATTAGAGGTACATTTGTCGTCTTAAAGGGGGAAGAAAAGTTGGATTAGCAAAGAACGTTGTCTTTTTTTGGCAGTAACAGCTGACCTGTTTGTTTTCAACTTTTTGAGGAAGCGTTGTGCTAGGTTCTTACTGTTCATCCTTACAAGTCAGTGTGTTAAATGATGTTTACAGGTGGAGATTCCTTGAATTCTGTGAAGAACTGAAAGATCTCAGACTTCGTCTAACTTGCAAGCTAATACACTTTTAAATATTTTTATTTTTTATGCTATGAGTGTAAGTGCTTTGTATGCAAGTATGTCTATGCATTGTGTATCTGCCTGGTGACCTTGGAGTTCAGAAGAGGGTGTCAGATGCACTGGAACTGATGTTAGATAGTTCTTAGCTGTCATCTGTGCTCTGGGAAGCAAACCAGGTCCTCTGGAAGAGCAGCCAGTGCTGCAAACCACTGAGGCATCTCTCCAGCCCCACAAGTTAACATACTGACTTGCACATCTTTATGGGAGCTCAAGAATAACACTGTGGGACGATCAGCACAGGTTTTATGCTCAGTCTCTGCTGCCTGATGCTCGAATTCTAGGGGTGCTGGAGAAGGGCCTGGGTCGATACTGTGATTTCTACAGGTTTGCACCACACCAACAGAGTGCAGGGATCTTCCTCTGCAAGAAGACAATATTCTGTGTTCTTGCAATAAACTCTTGGTTTGGAGGAAACACTCTCTTTCCTTCATGGATGTTCATATCACAAATGTACTTGAAAGATAGCTCAGCAGAAGTAAGTTATGAGTGCCTTGCCCACAAGACACACTGGAATGTGAAGGAAACATGGAGAATACCCTCCCCATTTCCAGTTTTGCCGTAAACAAGCCTTTGAGACTGTGGTGAAAAGGGTGCTGTAGTTTCCGATTAATCTGTGGAGGGACTGCATCTCTCTCACACTCCAGGAACACAGTACATCTTCCCATTTACCTCACATATATTTCAATAATCCTATGATTTTTCTTCACAAAGACAAGATCTAATTTTGTAGTTTCTCTTGTTAATTCAAATATCACTCCCTATATTTAAAATATTTAAACAATTATCTATTTTTTCTGGGTACAAAATAAAATGATTACAATGATCATATATTCTAAACCTTCTCTTAGAGAACTTGTCAAACATCCTTTTAAAACTCAATAGCATTCCATACACATTCAATGAGTGTCCTAGCACATTCTTTGGGTGGTCTATAGAACTAGAAGACTTGTGTGGCGGACATTCAACTGATGCTTTGTGCACAGTAATTCATTTCTAAAACTCTGAGAAAAAGTTGACTATGTAGATAAAGACAGACAGGATATTGAAATGCTAAAGGTCACACATATTTGGTTACTACAGAGTAGATTTAGTGCTGGACACTGGGGAAGTAGATATTAAGACAATGCTTGTCATCCAGCAGCTCACAAGTAAGGCACGCAGACATCCACAGCAGATCACAGAAAGCTCTCGAAAGGCCTATGATAAGAGTGTGAAGTGGAAATGAAGGGCCTTTACACCGGACTGAGTTTAAGATTGGACAGGTGGGATCAGCTTCTCAGAGGAAGGAGGTCCTAAAGAGTAAGCGGGAATTAGTAGGCAAACTCGGGTGCAGTTTCTGCAAAGCCTCAGGCCACATTTAAGCACCCTGGTTGCGGAACTAGAGCACGGGAGAGTGTAGGAATCCAGGACAATTGATGTCAGGAGCCTGATCTCTAAAGACTTTGCAAGCCACGCTAAGGAGGCAGAACTTTCTGGAGATCATCTTCAAAAAAGACAACGTAATATTTTAAAGAATGACATGAGCAAATAAATATGCTAGAAAATTCTCCCCAGCACCAGGGGAGAACACAGATCTGGCCAAAACAAGCAGAATGCAAACTAGATAGGAGACTTCAAAAATAATATGGGACCATATGTTATCCAGATGATGGCAGAGGGATTTAAAATTAAAAGTCAGACGCAATGCTTAACAGACACCTTAAAGGATGAAGCTATACCAGGCTGAGCTGTCTTATCTGCACAGCTAGTGATAGGTGGCAGCAAGACGGAGACTGTAGGGTGGGAAGAAGTAATGGGAGGGCACACATGGAACAGGACATTTTAGGTTGGCAGATTGATGTGGGATTCCCCTCTGTATGCTAATGGTGCCTACCATCTGGGGCATGGATCCACATAAGACCTAAAAAAACGCTTTAAAAAAAGAGGGCTTCTTCCCAAAAATGGGAGCCAAGCATAGTTTCTGGGTAGCTGCATTTTTTTTTTTTCAGATAGGCTCTGTTTATTGGCAGGAAGCAGAGACGTGGCTCCTTTAAGAGGTTTCCTGACTCAGCAGTAGCAGCAAAAACTGTGTGGCTCCTTTAAAAAGGCTTCCTGGTTCGTGCTACTTGCAGGAACCGCTGTAGTTCTTTCAGGAGGCCAAGCATTTGAATGGAGCTTGTGAGCAGAGTGCTACAGGTTAAGGGAAGGCGAAGTGGACCTGTTGAGTCTCGGGAGTTGGGGTGGAGCAAGACTTGCAGAGTTGGCAGTAAACACACCTCTGCCATGTTGGACTGGGTGGAGCCAAAAGGCAAAGCAGTCTTAGTCCTAGCCATGCTGCTTAGCATTTTAAGAAGTGCTCCTGGTCAGAAAAAGATTACAGATACACACTCAATAAAGACAGATTCAGATGAAAAGGGCTTTTAAATGGGTCACAGTGTTGGATAAATATATGTAGGCTTGGGAGAGAGAAGATCATCTACAGAAGATCATAATGCAAAGATCCACTTTGTGTCAGGCACCAAATGAGAACTCACAAAGAGGCACTATGAACAGCTCATTTCCTCTATATACTTGAGAATTCAAATACATGAATTGATAACTCAAGGCAGGCTTTAGTATATGGAGAAGTCCATAAAACCTTTGTCCATCCATAAGTGGCATGCTATACCAATCATATTTCTAACAGGTATATCCCAGGCTACAGAATCAAACAATAGTACCCTCAAAACAGTGTTGTACACACCTGCCTGATTTTTCAAAATACATTTATGTATATTAAAGTGACAATTTCTCTTTTAATAATGGGATTTAAAGTAAAATTATTCATTCTAAATGTGATTTCATCTTAGATATATTAAGTATGACAGATCTATAAACTCTGAATCCGAGAGAAGTGTTTATAAATGCATTAACTTGTCATTAAATGCTGATGTCCTTCTGCACATCTGATTATTATCCTTATCCAAAATTTAATCACTCATCACAGAGCTGATATGACAAATTAAACAATATTGTAACTTCGTAAATTAAGTTTTTTCTACTGTGTACAGAAAAAAAAATCCACTGAAGATTGTTCCCAAGTAAGGTCATTAGAATATCCCACTTTTCTGGTCAAATGGAATGGGCTCTCATTTAATAATTGATTCTTTAATTCTTTAGACAGACATAAAATCTGGAACTTATTTCTTGTAATGATGAACTTCAAGAGGAAAAACTATCACAACGAAATACAGGGAGTGTAGGCTAGATTGTGACTTCTGCCATGTCTTTCTTTGAGCCCAGCCCAAACCCTTGCAGAATGCATGACCTCGACAAGCCACAGCACTGATTCTCAGTTCACTCTCTGACAAGGTGGCAACAGTGAGGCCTTCATGATGCACAGTTCCATGTTTCATGAGCACTTGTCTTGAAGCTGGAGAAATGGCTCAGTAGTTAGGAGCCTTGTTGTTCTGTTCCCAGCACTCACATGTGCCTCACAACCATCTGTAATTCCAGTTCCAGGGGACCTGACCTCCTCTTTGACCTCTTTGGACACTGCACGCACATGGCACATAGACGTACATGCAGGTAAAACACCCATACACATAAAATTATTTTTTGAAAAGAACACTTGACTTTTAACAAGAACTTAGGGAGTGAGGGCTTAAAGGTATATAACAATGCTACCACCGAGTCCCCGAGGGTCCCCATCTATAGATATAACCAGCCTGTAACAGTGCTGCCACCGAGTCCCCTAGGTCTCCATCTATAGATGTAACCAGCCTATGACAATGCTACCACTGAGTCCCCTAGGTCTCCATCTACAGATGTAACCAGCCTATGACAATGCTACCACCGAGTCCCCTAGGTCTCCATCTATAGATGTAACCAGCCTCATGTACAACTTTTTCCTTTCCATTTTCTCTCAAACAACTACAATGTACTAAGTATTTGCAAAATGTCTTAATTACTTCTCTATTGATATGGTAAGATACCATGACCAAGGCAACTTCCAGGAGAGTTTATTTGGGGCTTACAGTTTCAGACTATTAGCCTGGGAGCACAGAGGCAGGCATGGTACTGGAGCAGTGACCGAGGGTGTACATCTAAATCTGCAACCGTGAGGCAGAAAGAGAAAGCTAACAAGGGTTCTCCTGGGCTTAGATATATGAGCCCTTGGGGCCATTCTCATTCAAACTACTACACATGGCATTTCCATTATATTTAGCATTATATGTAATTTATATTATTTAAAATAAACAGGAACACATGTATAGGTTATATGCAAATACTATGCCATTTTATACATAGGCCTGAATGATTTTAACATCTGCAGGGCATCCGATAACACATCTGCCATGCCTATCAAGGGACGACTGCTTGAAAATAGCATGCTGACTGTAGACAGCCTTCTGGGGCCATCAAACTTGCTGAGTGAAACCAGAAATGACTGCATGCCTGACCCAAATCTGCCCCAGAAAAGACATCTTGCCTTTGGAGAGAAAGCCAGCTATCAGACACAGACAGTCATCGAGAACACTATCTAGTACAATTAATTTTTTTTAAGACCTCATGTTATCAAGATGAACATTCATGATAGTTTGCCAATATTACTTTGTAATGCACAGACAGAGCTAGAAAGTGTTTCCAGACTTGATGTTTCCAGACATCGCATAGAACTAACTCAGAATGTTCTCGCTATAATCCCCAAGCTATTCCCTATACATGTCTACTCTCCCCTCAAACTGGAATTAACTGCACACAGTTTTTTCCCTTCAAGGGTGTCACTGAAATTCCTCTTTCCCTTGCTGACAACTGTGGGCACAGATGAGGGAAACATGTTGCACCCATGGGTGGCTTGCCTTGTCTTCACGCAAGTCTCCCAGACATGGCCCCGGGTCACCGGGAGCAGAGAGAGTGAGGCTGAGCACACACCCCAGGCAGCCCAGTGTGCCTCTGGGAAAACCTGGACACAAGACATCAGCCTCTCCAGACAGCCACCCTCCCACGGTGGCAAATGAAGTTGATTGTTGCTGATGAAAATAACTGCAGCAAAGTGTGCACGCCTCAGGCTTTGAAGGAAACCCGTAGCAATCTCTAGGCTGACAAACCTGGAGTGGATCGTGAATAAAATGGCCAGGATCTCTACTCTGAATTTATTCTGTGAATCACTGAAGCTGGTTTCCAGGCAGAGACAGGCAGGTCCCAGTCTGAGTCTAGGGCGAGCCACGGTCAGTGTTCTGGGTGGCCTCGGTGCAGTGTCCTGTGGTCTGTCCCTGGTCAGCTGCAGATGGCCAGTGAGGCTAGCCTGGGAGACTCTTCTCTTATCCCGTTCAGATTCTTCTGTCCACATATTTCCCAGGAGGTCAAACCCCACATCATGATGAAATCTAATTAAATCCTCCAGATAAACATATTCAGTATCCTATCTACCGCAGAAAATGAAGGCAGAACCGGGCCTCACACATTCAGAAAGAGACAGACAGCTAATTTACTGAAGCCGGTGTGTTTGCGAGCCAGCTTTTAACTATGATTTGTGATTAGCAGTGTGCTTTCCAGTCAGCAACCTTCCTTCCACCCTTCACCATCATCCGCACAGCTCCTGGTTCAAGAGCCACTTAAGAAATAAATGATTCATGGCAGCTGGAAGCGGCACAACTCTCTGTAATGCATAATGGTTGGTTTTGAAGTCTATGGGTGGTAAAAAAAAAAAATTGCTACCCCTTAGCCTGCTTCAGTCCTATTGGGGAAAAATGGCAAAAAGAGACAAAGGCCATACAGGTTAAATACCTTCTTTGCAAGATAAATATTCTCTGCTTGCAATTCTAGCTCTGAGAAATACAACTAAACTCTTAGAAGAAAAAGCTTGCAAAACTGTATATTTCTGGTTCCAACCCAAGACAGGCTATCCAGAGCCCCAGGTTTGAGAGACAGGCGATGCTCCCCTGTGAGACGTGCTCGCTCATGGCCAGTCCTGGGTGGGGTGGATATGCTCTTACCATTGACACACACATGAGGGTCTGTTTATGAAATAAAGTAAACTGTTTTGTCGGACAGGCCAGTGCCGGCTGTGCGACCTTTGGCCAGATGTTTAACTGCACGGAGTCCACTTCCTAATCTGTAACTCAAAAATAAGCTTCTCTCGCAGGGTTCTTGTGAGAATTAAATGGAATACTAAAGAAAGGGTACAGTTACCAGATACAATTTTTCTTGATGAGTGACCCATGCATCCCTGCCTGAGATGAGCTACGTAGAGATGAGGTCCTACTCTACATTCTTAGGTAAACACCAGACCAGGAAGCTGACCCTCCAGCCTGCACCTTCTTTGTTGAGATAGGTGCTCATGTACCACAGGCTAGCCTCAAATCTGTCATGTAGCAGACCTCAGACTCCACTCTCCCCTCTATCTCGAGGGTGCTGTAACTACAGGCATGTGCCGCCATACCCAGCTCCTGTGACACTGGAATTGAATTCAGGGACTCACGCATGGTTGACAAGCTACCACCCGAGCCACACCCCTAGCCCTGGAAGGCCTCACTTCTGATAAGCACTTTATCCTGTGAGCTTAGCCTTCTGTCTCGCCAGGCTGTGAGTACAGAAGAGGCGCCCAGCAGCAGTATTTCAACATTGGGTTGGCATACTGTGTTTCTTAGCTCTGATTCTGAGTTCTGGGTCTAATTCATCTTGTATGAATTAGATGCTACCCTAAATGACTGTGGTGGTTTGAATATGGGGTATGGCCCCCACAGACTCATGTGTTTGAATGTTTGGCTCGTGGGGAGTGGCACTATTCAGAGGTGTGACCTTGTTGGAGGAAATGTGTCACTGTGGAGGCCAGGTTTGAAATCTCATATGTGCTCAAGTCATGCACAGTGTGACAGTTTTCTGTTGCCTGTGGATCAAGAGGTCGAACTCTCAGCTCCTTCTCCAGCACCATGTCTGCCTGCACTCTGCCATGCTTCCAGCTATGATAATGGACTAAACCTCTGAACTGTAAGTGAGCCCAAATTAAATGTTTCCTTTATAGAGTAGTTGCTGTGGTCATGGTGTTTGATCGTCCTAGAACACAAAGCTGGACATAGGCCATAGCAAAGACACCCTGCTGTGAGCACAGGCACCAATCCTTAATTCTCTGTTCTTTTCCCTGGATCTTCTTTGTCTAGTCAGGGTACAAGTCCTTCCAGGCCTGTTTGTCTCTTATATTTATATTATATAAATGTCATATTGGGAGGTCCTCCCCACCCCCAGCTGTCTAATCACTCTCAATGACAGGAATATAGTTTACTTTCTAACAAGGACCTAAAATTGGTTGACAGTCACTTGAGAATCAAGGCAGACGGCTGTTGGCTGCTGTGTCTGCTACCTACCATTGTGCCTGCCACTTAGGTGCCCTGTAAACAAAGGCTGAGTGGATGAAGATGCTAATCTATTATCAGCCTGCAATGGAGCCAGCCAGGAGAGTATTCTCACACTGAGGAATGAGCACCGATGGGTAGAAACGCTGCATTTCTTACTTCATAATAGGACAAGCACAGGGCACAGTTTGCTTTGTGCAAAATCTGTGCCCAGAGGAAAGCGACACATAAAAAGAACTTTGTAATCCAGTTCCATTGAAGAAGGCTTAGTCATCTGCCATGAAAAGAAGCTCGCAGAGTAAACCATCTCTTTGGCACTGGAGGTCAGTTATTTTCACATCAGATTTCTTCAGAGAGTTCGGCATATTTATTATTAGTATCAACATTACCTCACTTATACCTTCCTACCTATGAATAAAAAGAAAACTGTTGTCTTTGAAAAATATTGTCCACTTATCCTAAAACAACAGGGTCGAGAGAGTTCCGCAAACACTCATGTTTTAACTGTTCTCGGCTTGTTTGGAGACTATGGGACAACTGGGCACAGTCAAAGGTCCTACTTTGTGCCTTTTAGAAAAACACACATCTTCTGGCCACAGAGATTCTAGGAAGAAACTAGAGATAGGCTGAATAAAGCCGGCCATCCCAACCGGTCTCTGCCAACTCCTAAAACTACTCATGTGTAAGGAAGAACGCTGCAGAACATTGATGTATGTGTTTTCTACAAAAAGAGAGAAAGAAAGGCTGTGGATTTGGGGAGGCAGGAAGGATCTCGGGGAAGATGGAGGATGTGAAATCAGAATAGGACTATACTGTATGGGAAAATATCCATTTTCTATTTTTAAAACAGGAAAATAAAAAGAAAAAGTCACAAAGAGATGGCAGTTTAGGTATGGGCTCTTCTCGCTTGTTAATTTAGAACATGACATCCATGTCACTATTTCCGAATACAGGCCCACCATCCATCTTTTCCTGTGGGCCACTGAGAAGAAGGAATGGGTCCTCTGTGGGTGCCACATTGGGTAGTGAGCTAACTGCAGGTGTGGGGCAGGGAGGGGTGGAAGCAGGAGCATGCCTGTTAGTTTACAGAGTCACCTAAGAAGAACTGGAACCCCTGGGTTGTATGTGCGCAAGCCTATGATGGAAATCCTCACAGCCAGCCTCAGGGCTCACCCAGAACGCTTTCTTGCTTACTGAGGTCACATGACTGCTTGGGACCTACTGATGAGAATCTAAGGGAAGGCAGTGGGGAAAAGTCACACTGGGCAAGTGGGCATGGATGCCACTTACCATAATCCTGAGCTGAAACGGAAAGCAAGCAGAGGACTGGGGAGTGGAGCTTCCCTTTTAATGCCTTCCAATCATGTCCAAAAAGTTCCATTCCTTCCACCATGATGAGGGTGATTCATCTTCCTTCTAATTCCTCCTCTTCTTTTTAAAGGTTTATTTTATTTTTAAATTATGTGTCTGTGGCCGGGCGGTGGTGGCACACACCTTTAATCCCAGCACTCGGGAGGCAGAGGCAGGCGGATCTCTGTGAGTCCGAGGCCAGCCTGGTCTACAAGAGCTAGTTCTGGGACAGGCATCAAAGCTACAGAGAAACCTTGTCTCGAAAAACCAAAAAAAAAAAAAAAAAATTATGTGTCTGTGTAGGTATGTGAACATGGGTGTCGATGGAAGACAGAAAAGGGCATCCTGGAGCCAGTGTCGCAGACCATTGTGAGTGGCCTAGACTTGTGTTCTGGAAACCAAACACAGACCTCTGGGGAAACAGCAAGCACTCTTGACCATACAGCCATCTCTCCAGCTCTCACAATGGCTCTCCATATAGACAGTATGCCGGGATTTTGAGTACCGCTAATTATTAACATCAGCTGTATCCTCCACTTTTCAAAACCCATCAAGGTCGAGACCCCACAGCAGGGTCCTTTAATCAAAATAGCTGGGTAGGAACCAGTTGGTAAGTTGTAGCCCTCGCCAGGGATGCTAATGTGTAGCTAGCCTGGAACACTATCACACGAACAAGCATGGCTAACACACACAGAGCTTGGGGGGAGTGTGTAGCAGAGAGAAGGTGAGGTTCTGAGGGCAGAATGGGAAATGTGGTAACATGGAGAATGTGTGCAAACTCCGAAGGACACGCAGCAAGAGAAAATACCAAGATGAGAGCAGTTCCCCCTAAGAGGAAGCAGGGAAATGTCACTTGCCGAGAGGCTATCTGACTGGAAAGCTCTGGCTGGTGCTGGAGCAGCAGGTGCTTATATACAGAGATGCCAAGGGCAGGTAGCACTCTGCAAACAAGAAAAGTGGGGTTCATGCTTTTACAGCCAAATGCTGATATTCAGTCTCTCTATGCTCATGGCTCATCTTCTATGTTGGTGAAACAACTAAGGACCTAACAAACAGAAGCAATTAAGGAATAAAAATGACGTAAACAATTGCAATAAGTTTATTGCAATCCATTCCCTAGCACATACACCTGCATGCTACAGAAGCATGCAGAATACCACCTCGCCTCACTCTCTCTGGTGACCTTCAGTTTTGCCCTGCCATTCTAAATTAAAAGTTGTAATTAATTTTTGAATATTTCACATAATGTATTTTGATTATATTCACCCCACTATCCCCAACTCCTCCCAGGTCCATCCTCACCTCTTTATGGCCCCAACTTTATGTCTTTTCAAAACAATTATTCACAGAGTTCAGTTTGTGCTGTTTGCACATTCCTGGGTGTGAAGCCATCCACTGAACTGTGGTTGATCAACCAGGGACACACCCTGAAAGAGAACTGACTTCCCTTCCCTAGAAGCTCTCAGATGCCAATAGCTCCTCAGTCCCTCTCCATGCTAGAATGTTGACTGCCTTCATCTCTTACAGGCAACTGCAACTACTATAAGATGCCTTCTGAGATCTTATTAGCGGCCTGGATGGTGATCTGATCTAGCAGAAGGCAGACATCTTGGATGGTCCTATAAATGCATTTATTTTTCCTCTATCGTTGATGTGATGGTATGGGTCCCACAATCTGTAGTAGGTTTTTAATCTAGTATTTTTGCTATGATAGAATGCACATTTACTTGTGAAAAAGCAAACTTTACTCCCTGGCCCAAATCTGCATTCACAGTCATAGTGGCTTTCGAGCAGGGCAGGAGTGCCCAAAGAAAATGAAACACTTCAGACCCACCTGAGCAAAACCACCGGAGTGTGGAAAAGAACGCAGATGGGGGGTTTATGAGTAAATGACTGTGGAGGCTTATTTGGTGTCATTATTTTACAGGGCAGTGAGGAACCTGATTCAGAACATGCCTTGGAGTTTTACTCTGAGCAATGCCCTCCTTCTGACTGTGAGTCCAGTAGAGACCCATGTTGGAGTAAGGCCACTAGTTAGTTCCCGGCCGCTTAGCCCTGAAATAATCACACAGAAACTATATTATTTAAATCACTGCTTGGCCCATTAGCTCTAGCTTCTTATTTAGTGGTTACCTGCCCACTGGGGGGTGGCCTCTTATACTATATATGCTGATGCAGAGCCTGCATCCAGCCTCTCTGTTCTAGTTGCGGATTTCAGTTTCTGGTCTCTGATCCAGCAGAGGATTCTGATTTGTGAGTCTACCCCTAAATAAATAATCATCTATTTCTCAATTCTCAGCTAGTGTGGGATTTCTTTTAAGCATCCTTCTTCACATCTCCATTAATCTGTGCATCACCATGAGGTCGTGGCCTACCAGCAAAGTTTCAGCGCATCTGTCTCAGGCGGAGGCTCCATGGTGTCTCCCTGACTCCACCTCCTTTCTCCCAGAATTCCACTTTGGTTTCCCCACCTAGCTCTGTTCCCTTATAGCTTTGATATAGGCCCAAGGCAGTTCCCTTATTAACCAATGATATGATATTCACAGCATACAGAGGGGAATCCCACATTAGACCCATACAGTTTTCATCATGCCCCTGACTTTTCTGGGTTCAAAGTACCTTTCTTTACCTCAAGAAAGAATTTCCTAGCTACAGTACTGAAAACAGCCTGGTGCTGGCATAAGAACAGACAGGAGGACCAATGGAACCAAATAGAAGATCCAGATATCAATCCACACATCTTCGAAGACCTGATATTTGATAAAGAAGCAAAAAATATCAAATGGAAAAAAGAAAGCATATTTAACAAGTGGTGTTGGCATAACTGGATATCAACATGTAGAAAAATGAAAATAGACCCATATCTATTACCATGCACAAAACTCAAGTCCAAATGGATCAAAGACCTCAACATAAAGCCAGCCACACTGAACCTTATAGAAGAGAAAGTGGGAAGTATACTTGAATGCATTGGCACAGGGAACCACTTCCTAAATATAAAGCCAGTAGCACAGACACTGAGAGAAACAATTAATAAATGGGACCTCCTGAAACTGAAAAGCTTCTGTAAAGCAAAGAATACGGTCAACAAGACAAAATGACAGCCTACAGAATGGGAAAAGATCTTCACTAACCCCACATCAGACAGAGGTCTGATCTCCAAAATATACAAAGAACTCAAGAAATGGGACACAAAAGATCACATAATCCAATAAAAAAAAATGGAGTACAGACCTAAACAGAGAACTCTCAACAGAGGAATCTAAAATGGCTGAAAGACACTTAACGAAATGTTCAATATCCTTAGTCATAAGAGAAATGCAAATCAAAACAACTCTGAGATTCCACCTTACACCTGTAAGAATGGCCAAGATCAAAAACACTGATGACAACTTATGCTGGAGAGGTTGTGAGGAAAAGGGAACATTTCTGCATTGCTGGTGGGAATGCAAGCTGGTACAACCCCTTTGGATGTCAGTGTGGCGATTTCTCAGAAAATTAGGAAACAACCCTCCTCAAGACTCAGTAATATCACTTTTAGGTATATATCCAAAGGATGCTCAATCGTGCCACAAGGACATGTGCTCAACTATGTTCATAGCAGCATTGTTTGTTATAGCCAGAACCTGGAAACAATCTAAATGCCCCTCGATTGAAGAATGTGGTACATTTACACAATGGAGTACTACCTAGCAGAAAAAAATAACAACAGCTTGAATTTTGTAGGAAAATGGATGGAGCTAGAAAACATTATTTTGAGTGAGGTAACCCAGACACAGAAAGACAATTATCACATGTACTCACTCATAGGTGGTTTTTAAACATAAAGCAAAGAAAGCCAGACTACAAATCACAATCCCAGAGAATTTAGACAACAATACCAACACTAAGAGAGACTTACATAGATATAATCTACATGGGAAGTAGAAAGTAGAAAAAGACAAATCTCCTAAGTAATTGGGAGCATGGGGACCTTGGGGAATGGTTAAAGAGGGGAGGGGAGCAGAGAAAAAGGTAGAGCTTAATAAATATCATGGGGAAAAAAAAGAAAGAATTTCCTAGAAGATTTTCCTCCCTAGTTTCCAGTGTCTTTTTATACCAACTATTTTTTCATCCTGAAATTTTGTGATGGGCATGAAAAGGCTCTCAAGCTATTTGGAATGATAACTGAGATTATCATTCCCATTTGCTGGGATTGTTGTCTATGGATTTTTCTTCACAAATTATTAAGTATTCATTTAGGGATTGTGTGTGTGTGTGTGTGTGCACGTGTGTGTGTGCCCATGTGCATATGATCATTTGGGTACATTTGTACATGGGTGCTCTGCCGTCCACATGAGGTACCCCCTCTATTTCTTCCACTTTACCTTTCAAGAAGAGTCTGTCACAGGACCTGGAGCTCAGCAGTTTGGCTAGACTCACTGGCAGGTAGCTCTTTATCTGACCTCTTATGTGAATACTTGAGTTCAGAACCAGGTCCCTTTGCTTAGGTGGCAAGGCCTTTATATAAACAACTAAGACCTCTCCCCAGCCATATCCATGGATATCCTTTTTAAACTAATAAATTCCCTCAGTCTTCCCAGGCCCCAGCACTGAAGTAGGTAAGCATGGCTCCAATCCAGGTTTATCACAAAGAGGGGAAACCACAAACCACAGTCTGGCTGATCATAGCCACACCTGGCCTTCGCTCACTCAACTCAGCAGCTGACTTGGCACTGTGTCAAGTCTGATGGGATGCTAGCATCGTGGCTAAGTCCTATAAAATGTGCACGAGGCAGAGGGTGAGAGGGCAAGGAGCTGACAAATGAAATGTAACACCCTGCACCCCCTGGCATCCTCAGAAACTTCCTAGGGCTGAGACGCAAACAACGGCTAAAGTGGAGACATTTCTGAAAATTTGATTCACTGTTTTTTATTGCATGAATTTGCTCCAAAACCTCATTTGAACTGATTTGAGCTTTTTCTCTGTGCAGATACAGAAATGACTGTGTTTTCTAGATATTAAGAGTATGCGAATTGTATTACCTTACCTTTCTTTTTTTGTGGTTTGCATTACCTTCTAAAAGCTGGCTTTTGTTTGTTTCACTGTGTGTCTCAGTATGTAGCCCTGGCTGTCCTGAAACTTGCTGTGTAGACCAGGCTGGCCTCAGACTCACAGAGATCCACCTGCTTCTGCCCCCTGAGTTCTGAGATTAAAGGCATGAGATTGGATCTTTCTACAGGGCCCACACTGGCCTCAAACTCACTATCTTCTCCTCAGCCTTCTCCTGGGTGGGAAAATTCCAAAAGACATTTGGCACACGGATTGTTGCTCTCTGCACAACTTCCAGACAGGCAAGTTTTCCAGAGATGGTACTTTTGTAGCTCCAGTCATGAGGGCATCTACTTGACCTCAGTCTAGCACCTTTGTAGACCCCATCATGTAGGCTCTACCTGACTTCAGACTAGCACCTTTGTAGACCCCATCATGTAGGCTCTACCTGACTTCAGACTAGTACCTTTGTAGACCCCATCATGTGGGCATCTACCTGACTTCAGACTAGCACCTTTGTAGACCCCATCATGTAGGCTCTACCTGACTTCAGACTAGTACCTTTGTAGACCCCATCATGTGGGCATCTACCTGACTTCAGACTAGCACCTTTGTAGACCCCATCATGTAGGCTCTACCTGACTTCAGACTAGCACCTTTGTAGACCCCATCATGAGGGCATCCACCTGACTTCAGACTAGCACCTTTGTAGACCCCATCATGTAGGCTCTACCTGACTTCAGACTAGCACCTTTGTAGACCCCATCATGTAGGCTCTACCTGACTTCAGACTAGCACCTTTGTAGCCCAGCCATGAGGGCATCTACCTGACTTCAGACTAGCACCTTTGTAGCCCAGCCATGAGGGCATCCAGCTGACTTCAGACTAGCACCTTTGTAGCCCAGCCATGAGGGCATCCAGCTGACTTCAGCATAGCAGTTTCCACAGGATTTTACTCGATGGATTCACAGGCTGAAGAGGGTAGGAGAGAGGGGGCTATTCGTGACCGCAGGAACAAAGCAGAGAGAAGCTGAAAGTGGGCACATGGTCCAGTCTTGACTATGGCACCCGCTGCACTGCATGCAGGCTCATCCCTCGGCTGTAATGAACACAGCCACATGGTATGGAAAGGCCACAGGAAACATGACCAGTGGAAAAGATGACGAGTTACAATTCACATTCCAAATGAGATGTCCAGAGTTTTGTTGTGTTTTTTTTTTTTACTGTTGTTTCTGTTTGTTTGTTGTTTTTTAAGGTGAAGCAGAGAAAGACAAGTGAGACAAAGCCAACAACAAAGGTTCATGGCTGCCAGGACCAGTAGAGAGTGTGGGGACACTGTGTCAGGCACAGGGCTACGCTCCGGCGTGGACACACTGCGACAGGCACAGGGCTCTGGCGTGGACACACTGCGACAGGCACAGGGCTCTGACATGAGACACGTGACAGGCACAGGGCTCTGGCTGGAACTGAAGAGCCCAGCTGGGGCAAGAGGTTGCCAGCTCTGGAGCTTCCTAAACACCACAACCTGCTTCAGTTACAGACTCTTCTGGCAGCACAGAAATCCTACCTCCAGAAGATGCTGAACACTGGCATTTCCAACTCAAAGGCGACACTTTATGCCAACAACACCCTTCTTTCTTAGCATTTTGGCCTAATAGCCCTGAAATGGGGACAGAAGACAGTAAGTGCTGCCTATTCCTGAATAGCTAGGGGAAATGAGAACTGGTCCTCTCTGTAGACAGAACATGATGACCTCCAGATACCACATTATAATTAGCCATGAATTCTCTAATCCTAAATCATACCTCTTTCCTCAAAGTACAGCATGAACTACAGAAAATTTAAAGTTTACTTAATTTAAATTTAAAATTTATTTAATAGTCATTCTTGCAAGGAGAGTGCACACTTGTGAGGTGCAAAGTGTGCCTCGGTGTTCTGAGAACCGACAGTGTGCATTATGTAATCACACTGAATACGGGCCTCTCTCATCGGAACCATCTCACTCTCTGGCTGCGCAGAAAGTGTAAAGCAAAATTAAACAGGTGTTTCTATCTTTCAGACAGCTTTCTAACTTCAGCACTATAGACAGACATTTTGGAGCATAAAATTCCTCACCATAGTGTAGGGGAGTGGCTCAGTGGATAAAAAGTGTTTGCTGTGCAAATCTAATGGCTTGAGTTCCATCCCCAGAATTCACAGCGGAGGAAGAGAACCAACTCCTGAAAGTTGTCGTCTGATCTCCACAAGCGTTTGTGGATGTGATTACACACACACACAGAGACACACACACAGACACACACACACCCCACTTCATAAGAAGAAAAAATTTAAAGAAAGCATCAAACAGTTCTTCAGAACAGAGGCCTGTCTTGTGTACGTAGAATATAGAAAGGACACAACTTTAGCTGATGTTCTCTAAAGACAGACACTGGAAGATTATGAAAAGAAAAGGTAAGAAATTCTCTTTATTCTCCACGTAACTGTGGAGATGTAAAAGGATTTGCAGTCCAAGGCCGCCAGGTTTAAGGATATGTGGAGCTGTGTAAATACAGTTCAGAGGTTCTAAATGCCAGACGCCCTCTGGCTAGGAGCAGTCTGAAAGAAGCAGGCTCGTGCCATCACTGGGCTGTTTGTTATGAGCTGTATCTCCAAGAACAATTTTGAAAATGCCATTGAATATTTATTAAAAGGAAAGATCTATAATAATTCAGGTTTTGGCATGCTACTATTAGCTAATAACTCATGGCTGGAAAGGTAACGAACTGCAGAGGGAGAAACCATTAAATTTCAGAGAAAGGTAATTTAAGAGAAAGGTTAATACATTGTGCATCACCATTTTTTCAATGACTGCAATGTTTAGCGGCTCTGTTCCTACCATCTTAGAACTTGGCCCAAAAAGCTGTTATTCATATCAAATTGTTTTAACACAATTCTATAAGCATTTTGGTTCCAATTATATTTTGTAGCTACAAAGCTTATTTACTTTGTTGTTGAGTGTGTGTGGGTTTTGTTTATTTTTTGTGACAAAGTCTCACTATATGGTCCTGACTGTCCTGGAACTCACTGTGTAGGGCAGGCTGACCTTGAACTTGCGTTGATCCCCCATCTTAGCCTCCAGAGTGCTAGGATTGGAGGTGTGTGTGCCAACGCGCCCAGCAGACGCTGAACGTGACACAGAGCTAATGTTTAAACTCAAGACATGCATTTTGGCCAATATGACCAATAGAACAAAGTCAAAGACACTATACAAATACGTACAGTTATTTTTAAGAATTCATGATGATCCTAACACACCCTTATTCATCACTTAGCATAACAAAGAAGTGTGCTTTTAACCCTGATGCCAAGAACTTAGTCACCAAGTGGAACACCACTCTGGGTTTCAGTTAATCCTCCATTTCTTGTTACTTTCTTGGACATAAAAAAGCTATTGTAGATGGTTTATGTGTTAATTCTTAACAATCAAATAGGCTTAAAATGTTTGCACTTCCTCCTGTGAGTCTTTGGTAAGTATATATAGATTTAAGACTCTGAAATTGGAAGCGTGTAATTCTTAAATCCACTAAGAGACAGACCATTCACATTATGCAAAAACACTGTACTCAAACTCAACTGTGCACATAATGATAGTATTCAAATTAGATCACTAATTTAGACATGTTCTATCATGTCAAGTATAACAAATATAAAAATGTATGACTGAAATCCAACAAGAATAAGAAAAAAAGGAAAGAAAATGCAGCTACTTTTTTTTAGGAAATGAAAATTCATAGCACACGGTATAATTCACTCATATGAATATGAGTGAGAAATCCAGCTTCACTGTTCATGTTGCTGAGTGTGTGAAACAGGGTAGAGTCACCGGGACAGAAATCAGCTCTGGCTCTGGACTACAGTATCTGCATCCGGGTGAAACTGGAACACATGAGGCATGAAATGAACAAATTAATCTTCATTTGAATTACTTAACATATTATTATAAAATCATATTTAAAATACCATAATACTTTCTATTGTTATTTAAATTTGCATGTGCCTATATTGCAATTTCTCACTGTAATGGATTAAGCCTAGTATACCACTGGGTAGAAAAGTAATTACCAGAACTAAGATGGCTGCCCAACATTTTATTAACATTTTAGAATTTACGAATGTCTCATTATTTAAAAAAAAAAATTGGCACCATCAACAAAAGAGCAATCCAATGACCGTCATAGAAACATCAGCCCCTTTTGATTCAACTTTTACTACTGAAGCTAAAATGCAAAATTGGCACCATGAAGCTTGAAATTGAGATTTTGGGATAGCATTGGCAACAGCCTTTGCTACTTGCCAGAAATTGTTTTCATCTGGAAATTGCCAGGCAGCAGATTCCCAGGGTACAGTTTGTGTATGTGAAATAAAAAATGCAACATCATAAATTTGTTTCAATGGTTATGAGAGTACAAGTCATCTCATGACTCAGACATTACTATACATACGGAGTTACACAGTATTTAATAACAAAATTAAGGAAATTAAAATTTTAGAGTATTCAGAGCCAAAATACAGGTTGTGAAACTGGCAACTTTAGGTTTATACTGTATCACCTTGTAGTACTTAGGTAAAAGAATGTCAGTGTCAGCCGGGTGGTGGCGGCGCACGCCTTTAATCCCAGCACTTGGGAGGCAGAGGCAGGCGGATCTCTGTGAGTTCGAGACCAGCCTGGTCTACAAGAGCTAGTTCCAGGACAGGCTCCAAAACCACAGAGAAACCCTATCTCGGAAAAAAAAAAAAAAGAATGTCAGTGTCAGACTTCATTCAGCCTTAAGCAGGTAACAAACCTGCTTCAGCAAACCAAGACAAGCTATACTGGTTCAAATGATTGGAGCTCTTAAGGAATCCAAGAGTGTAATTGTACTGGCGTAAATAAAGGCAGACAGAAATTATAAAAATATTTTCAGCTTTAATTAGGGGAAGACTCACAGAATGTGTGGTTCCAGAGGAGGCGGGGAGCACGCCCGCCCGCAATCTTTATAAGTAAAAAATATCCTCGGGGGACCCCGCCCTACAAGCAAGGTGATTGGCTGGGTCTCCCCTACACAAGAGTTTAAACTTAACTTGACTGGGTTTCATCTGAAATACTTGCACACACAGAATGCACATTTCTCATACACAGTAAGCACTGTAATTAGTAAATAAATTTCTACTGTAGGCAAAGAGCAAACTTAACTAGTAGGTCTCTATGCTTTACAGATAGATGCTTTTTAATAGTCAATACCAATACACATAAATAAAAAAAAATGCTTGTAGAAATAAACCCACATTTTCCCCCAGGTTAAGCAGATATATTTGCAAAAAATAACTTTTGGTACATCAAACAGAGAATTTAGCCAACGACAGTCCCTACTCTTGATGCTTTAAGCAGATTAATTTAAAAATAGATCGTAAGCATTCCATCCCTCCTCCAAGTTGTCCTTCAGTAACAAATGGCAAAGAAATGGAGCAGAACCATTAGAACTTGGAATTTGAAGTCAGAACAGGTCATTTTGGGTCTAACAAGCTTTATCATTTAGCAGCTGGGTCTCCCCCTCAGTCCTTGGGACTTTCTCATGTTCCAGTTTCTATAATGTAGTGTAGTAGTTTGAATATAAATGCTCCTTCTGTAGGCTCAGGGTTGATTACTTGGTCTCCAGCGGCAGGAGGGGGGGGGCGGGAGGCGGGGCAGGGGACGGACACTGTTGAGGAGGTGTGGAACCTTGCAGGAGGCAGTGTGTCACTGGGGGAGGGCCTTAAGGTTTTATAGTTTCACTCCATTTCCTGTCCTCCTTTGGCTTCCTCACTGCAGATGCAAAGGAGCAGCCACCCCCTGGCACCGTGGCATCTCTACCACAGCAGACTGCCTGGCTCTGTGGCATCCCTACCACAGCAGACTGCGTGGCTCCGTGGCATCTCTACCACAGCAGTCTGCGTGGCTCCGTGGCATCCCTACCACAGCAGACTGCGTGGCTCCGTGGCATCTCTACCACAGCAGACTGCGTGGCTCCGTGGCATCTCTACCACAGCAGACTGCGTGGCACTGTGGCATCTCTACCACAGCAGACTGCATCGTTTCTTAAACTGCAAGAAAAACACCTTACATTTTTTTTTTATCAGGTGTTTGGCCACCACATTAAGAAAAGTAACTGCAAATCCCAGCACTCGAGAGGCACAGGCAGATCTCTGCGAGTTCGAGGTCAGCCTGGTCTACAGAGTGAGCTTCAGGACAGTCAGAGATTGCTACACAAGGAAACCCTATTTCAGAGAGAGAGAGAGAGAGAGAGAGAACTGACAGGGAGGGAGGACAAAGTGTTTGAGGGCTTCCACGTATGATAGCAATGACAACTGTTTTCACCGTTAATAAATGCTCCACATTGTCTACAATATAATATTTTCATAAAACAAGTGAAAGCCATGCAATTTTATACACAGAGTACTTCAGCTAATCTGATGGGCAGAGAGTGTCCTAAACTATGAAAGGACTAGGGCAAAGGGTCAGCTCCCTGATGGCACCATCTGTGAGAAAACCCTACCTCTATAAACTCCCCTTCCCGTGCACTCCTTCAGGTTACCAAAGGGGATGCGCTTGCCTTGGAGAACCCAGCGCCTTCTGCATTAGGAGAGCTTTTCTCCCATTCCTTCCACTCTCCCAGTGGCTGTGTTCCTCTGTACACGGAGAGGGAATTTAACGAAGACCATGACGGAAATGAGAGCAAGCGTGACAGTGCACTCCATGAGGAGGTCGATCCTGGGCCTAGCTCTGTGGATCACTTTACTTCATTTGTGGATGGCGTCCCCACCTACCAGCCAGAGTTAACACTGACTGGGAGGAACTGAAAGCACGAGAGAAGAGTCCCCACTCCAGCACAGACACCAGTAAAGGAAGGGCACGCCGCCCTCAGTGGCATCTTTCTGTTTCTCTTCTGTGTCCCCAGGCTCCCATTCAACCAAGCGCCTCATCCTGCTCTACCTCTGGCTTCTGTCACTTTTCTGTCAGAAATTTCTCTCGCTCACCCTTCCCCTCCCACCCTTTGCTTCTGTGGCCTTGTCTTTATTTACTTTTTTATCCCATACATTCTCTCAGGCAGACAGCAACTTCGACAACCATTTCAAATACTGTTATCTATAATATAATGAGGCCCATTTTTCTAAAAACAAACAAACAAACTGAAAGTCACATTATGACCAGAATACCTCAGACACATTAATAAACTGCAATGGACTGTAACTCTTCATTTGCAGCTCGGTGGTTGCCTTGAATTTCAAAGTCAGTCTGCATAGCATCTCTAGACTCTGCTGCCCCTCTGGTGTCTCTCTGCATAAATCCACAGCTTAACTTCTTCCCCAGTGGAATGTTCCAGTCTCAGCATTCTCTGTCAACAGCAAAGGTTCTTCTGTCTCTTCAATTATCTGAGCAAAGCCATCTGGGGACCCCTCGAAAGTCATTGTCCCCTCCTTGCTTCTCTGCCTCTCCCCAGTTCTATTCCCTTACCAGTCTGAATTTGGACTTTAAATCTGGCTTTCCCGTTCTGTGTCCTAGCTCATCTGTTTTGTTGAGTATTCTAAAAGAACAGCCTAGGTCAGGTCTGGGAGTACTAGTTGGTCATCCTAGTTACTTGTGAGGTTGAGGCAGGAGGATTACTTGGGGGACATTATGAATTCAGGCCAGCTTGAGCAACTTAGTGAACCCTGTCTTAGAGTGAAAAGAACGCTGGGGACATTGCTCAGTGACAGAGTGCTTACCTAGTGTGCATGAGGACCCAAAGAGCAGAGTGTGACATGCTCAAAGTCACTGCAGGACCAAGTGTGGCCATACCAGGTCTCTTCACACCGTGCACTGCAACCTCTCCTCTCAGCTCCATGGCAAGTCTGCCACACCAACAGTTCCCAACCACATGAACTGAACTGCTGCTCTACAGCCTACTAGCGGCTCAGTGACATCATCAGACTCACTTCAGACTCAGGCCAGGCACAGCTTCCTGAAGGGAAGCCAGATGCTTACTCTTTCTTTTTTTTTTAACTCCTAAATTTTTCATTTATTTTTTATTAAGTTAGTTCTTTGACAATTCTATGGAGCAGGATATCCCTGTGCCTGACACTTCATCTCCTAAAATGTGTATCTGATAAATGTCCAAATGAATATACATCACTCTCACTGAAGTTGATGTAAATGCAGATAAGCTGTTGGTGACTGGTTAAGTGTGAACCAGAGGCTCCCAGCTCTTTTCAGATGTGACATAAAATAATCAGGCCACTCTGGGTACAGTTCCCAAGGGCTGAGTGCAGAGGGTGTGGGGAACCGTGCACCGCCATGTTAGCAACTGGCCCTCTTTTAAAAGGCAGGAAGTCACTTTGGAGACAGGGCAAGCCTTTAATCCAGCTCTCGGGAGGCAGAGTTCAAGGCCAGTCTGGTTACAGAGTGAGTTCTAGGACAGCCAGGGCTACACAGGAAAATCCTGTCTCCAAAAGCAAAAAAGAAAAAGAAAGAAAG
The DNA here is from genome assembly GCF_950005125.1 of Chionomys nivalis. Lineage (NCBI taxonomy): Eukaryota > Metazoa > Chordata > Mammalia > Rodentia > Cricetidae > Chionomys > Chionomys nivalis. The sequence continues at coordinate 60,266,602 of NC_080101.1, forward strand.
AAGGAAGAAAAGTCACCTGTTTTGTGGCTCCATCGCCTCTGACTCACTTAGACATGGTCCCATGTTCAACACTACTGGGTGAAGAAGCAAGGGTCCATGTTAGAGGCAAAGGGCTGGAGGGGCCTTATCAGTGATAGGTGGAGTCATAACAGATGAAACCAGGTGCATGAGGAGCCATCCGGTCACTCTCATTCCTCAGAGAATAAATACACAGCCCCGAGGCTGGCTGGGCAAGATGGCAGATGGCAGCAGCCTGTGGCGGCAGTGTTGACACAGTCACACCTTTTGGTCCTCTGAGGCAGGCAGGTGAAAGCACCACCTGCAGATAAAGGGCCCATTTGCTCTGCTGGGCTGGGCCACCTGGAGACCTGGGAAACTGGAGAGGGTGGAATAAAGCTGCCAGCAACTTTAAAGTCCACTTCGTGACATTCACTCCTGTGACGTTCCCGGCCTGGAGAGCTCTGTAGCCTAATAAAGGGCACATGCAGATCAAATTTCCTGTCCCCTGGCGAGCTATGTTTAGAAAAGAGAAAACACTTTTAAAATAAGTTTTTAATCATTTTCTGGTTGGAAAACCATTCAGTGTTGTAGCCTAGTGCAGGGATTGGGAAGCCATCAACACTACGCCTGCATGTTCCAGCGATACTTTTCAGTTCAAACTGAAAAGGTGTTGGTTCCAATGTGAAATCAAAGGGAAATGGGCTGAGGATGCAGGGCAGTGACAGAGCGCTTGCCCCGCATGTGCTGGGCTGGCTTCTACGCAGTCAGTCTGTCTCTCTGTCCTCTGTCCTGCCCCCACACCACCACAGAGGCATTATCTCAGGGAGAGGGTGTAGAGTATCTGTCGTCTCTCCGGACTGGAGTCAGGAAGGCTACACCACAGACATGAGAGGTTGCATGCAATGCCCTTATTTAGAGAGGACACATTTGAACCTATTTGTTAGATATGTGGCATTCCCTTTAAGAACCATAGTCATGCCAAGAGTGTTAGCCGCTGTTGTAACTCAGGGATTTTTAGATTAAAAACAAAACAAAAAACTCTTGAGAAAAATCTTAGGCCTTTCAACTTCTCCTTTCTCTAAGGACAATGATGCAAACATCCGACCCCAAACACAGATGAAGCAAGTTCGCCTTGTCACCGGAAGCTTTCGTACTCCTTACAAAGTAACACGTGGTTTCACTCTCTTTTTCGCAAACTGAAATGTGGGTTTTGAGATCTAGCATAAATCAAGCTCTATCTCAACAAACATACAGAGATAGACTTCCTATTCAGCCAGCCGCTCTAGCTGGGGGCGGGAAGGTGCCGGATAGCAGAAGAATGTTTCTGCTGCATGACTTATCACAATGGCTCAAACCCCAGAGGCAGGAGGATATTCTGTGGGAATACCAAAAGGTTCTGAGTTCTACTTTTTCTTACAAAACTCACTAATGTCATCTTGGATCCACGACCTTTCTGGGCCCATTTCTGCTTCTGCGAACGACTATAATACAGGACCCGCCCTGAAGGCTAGTGGAGGGTGGAGGGAAACAGCGGACACAATGCTGCCACCACAGCTAACACGGAGCAGGTGCGCCTCCCTGGCCACTCACTCCAGCTCTTACCAGAAAGGATGGCCAGTAGGGACCAGAAAAGTGCCCAGAGAAATCAAGTGCAAGGTCGTCTTCTCTCAAGCCCACCCCTTGCCCTTGAACTCTGCAAAGACCTGGCCTTGAGGTGTAATCTCTGCTTGCTTCTACAACCACGAATGTGCAGAACTCCCAAGGCTCCATACAGTGCAGGAGCTAAGATCAGAATCAACTCCCAGCATCTCCAATACAAAGTGGAAAGTCAGAGGCAGAATGGCAATAGAAAGGAGCAAATGGGGGGGCTGGAGAGATGGCTCAGAGGTTAAGAGCATTGCCTGCTCTTCCAAAGGTCCTGAGTTCAATTCCCAGCAACCACATGGTGGCTCACAACCATCTGTAATGGTGTCTGGTGCCCTCTTCTGGCCCGCAGGCATACACACAGAGAGAATATTGTATACATAATAAATAAATAAATAAATATTTTTTTAAAAAAAGAAAGGAGCAAATGGTCTTTATCCACTTATATCCATATTAAAACTGTTTTGCATACTTTGCACACAGACCTCCTCCATCCAAGCACTAACCAAGCTTGTTTGGCTTCAGAAACCAAGAGGGTGGATGAAGGGTGGTACGGCTGCATGCTGTACATGGCCCTTCTGACAGCCAAAGAAAACCGGGTGTCTGGGGGAAGTTTGTAGATTTAAAAGTGGCGACAGAAAATCCACTGAAATCACACAGACAGGAAATAAAACAACCATATGCAAATAATTTTCACAGACTTAACTCAAGTTATAGGCATGTTCCTGGGAGACATTTGACCAGAAAACGTGGACCAGGGAACAGGTGACCGAGGCGGAGGGTGTGAGTAGCCTCTGAAGAGGAGGCTGAAAAGCAGCAGCAGCAGCAGCAGGAGCTGGGGAGATGACTCGGTTGGCAGCGGGACTTCTTTCGGCACACTGCAGCTGTGGTGTTGGGTCTCCAGGCTTCCAGAAGCTGCCTACTGGCAACTCGCTCTTGGGAGGCTTGACTTGAGACAAGGGGGTGGAACCTTTCAGTGGTGGTTTCATTAAATATTAAATCACCTGGGGAAGTCCGCTCCCTAAGAACTTTCTCTAGCAATTAGATTTTAGTGTCTAGAAGATAAAGGCCAAAGGCCAGAGCATGATGACTGAGGTGAACCTAAGAAACTCACAGAAGTACCACGGCCGCTCAGTCACTACAGACCTAGGACTCAGGGAAGAAGCTCAACAGTCCATGGGTATTTCAAACCAAGACGGCTCATACGGAGTCCCCACAACTTCTTCCCATGGCTTTGAACCTAAGACTGAAGGAAGTGTGCCGATAGCTGGGATGGAGGAATGATTTCCATTTCAGAGCACTGAGTCCAAGCTAAGCACAAGGTACCACTCCTGCCTGAGTGGAGTCCCCCCATGGACACTGGCCTATGCTCAGAGACACTGCGACTTGACTCTCTGTCACCATGGCAGCTACGCAGGCAGGCAGGGGGCAGAATAGACTGAATCAGCCTCCAGTTTGAAGCATCAAGTTACATCAAGTTTTCATATATATATATATATATATATATATATATATATATATATATGAAAGAAATAACAGAGTAGAGTTCCCACAGGAGGTAAAAACACCCTGTTACCTCTCTCACACTAGCACTAAAGGGGACTGCAACCAGGGCCTGGTATTTAACAATGAAGATGATAATAGCTTCTCATCATGGAGAAATGGACTGGCAATTTGGATACTTTAAACTTTAAACAAACTTCCCATGGACAAAGAGGAAAATAAACCATCGATGTTGCTTGTAAGCTGAGGCAGCAGAGGCAAAGAACACAGTTTCCACCAGGCTAGCTCTAATTGCTATTATTTGATCTCAGCTTCAGCTTCCTCCTCTCTAACACTGAGACAAGCCACCTCCCTTGACGGCCTGCAGGGAGGTACCGCTGGAGCAGTGAGTCCAATGCCAGCATCCTCACTGTTACAGGTCACTGTTAGACTGTGACCTGCTTCTGTGAGCCTCCAGCTGCTGTAGTGTCTTTAGCTTATCCCAGGACAAATTTCCTCATACAGCAATCAACATTTTTTTTCCCAAAGTCAGCCTTTCCCAAAGTCAGCCTTGACACCAGCTCAATACTTGACACCAGCTCAATACCTTCACATGCAAGATTCCACTTAATCCTCACACAACACAATGAGGGAGGAGCTACTGTCACACCCACCCATTTTACAGATGGGGATACCGAGGCACAGAACTGTAACTTGCCCAGACTCAATGCCTCCAACAGAGACAGCCCCTAGACACAACAAGCTAGCCTGTTTGATGCCCACAGTTGGCCAAAATTTCTTATAGAGGTCAGCACTCAATGCTCTTATAAAGTCAATATGTTGACTGACTTTTTAACTTTTAAAGCAAAACCTTTCTTTTTTCTTAGAATTCTTTTTGTTGTTGTTGTTGTTGTTGTTTTTTGGATTTTCGAGACAGGGTTTCTCCGCAGCTTTTGGAACCTGTCCTGGAACTAGCTCTTGTAGACCAGGCTGGCCTCGAACTCACAGAGATCCGCCTGCCTCTGCCTCCCGAGTGCTCTTAGAATTCTTAAAAATAAAAACTGTTTAAATCAGGTGCCTGTAACTAGTTAGTTCATCTTGGTTTTATTTTTCTTCACTGAAACACCTTAATATGTACACACCTCTTTCTAAAGGTCATCTAAATAAACCTTATGTTGACTCACATCCCTGAGTGTTTATTTCAAATACGAATTCATGTATGTCTTTTTCTGTGTACGTATTTCTCTCTGCAGATGCATACAAATCACAAGGCAGCGGCAACGTGAGTACTCGGTTAATGTAACACCTTCTATGGTCAGTACTCTATAATAATAACCACTACTATCAGCCACCCAGCAGGGCTGTATGGTATTTCAAAGGATTCCTTTTACAAATTCAATCAACTCAAGTATTAACATCAATGGCATTAATCCATTGCTCTGCTTTAAAAGAATCTCTAGGGGGCAGCTGAGAAAGAAAGGTTAAAGATTTCTACCCTTCAAAGTAGGCCACTACAGCTACCTATAAACCATGCTCTTTGTTTATTAAGATAATTAAACCCATCAGTGCACTTAACTTTCAGACTCAACAACTGTCTGCACGAACAGTCTCTACTTTTCCTAAAACAAAGAGGATGTGTTCTATCTAAGGGGATCCTGAGCATGCTCTCTGTACAATGTATGGTGTTTTAAAGCATGATTTATGTATCTAATTCCTTGAACTGCCTTGAAAAATACACCGAGTTCTTCCCATGCTCCCCATTAAAAGAAGACACTCCAATTTAAAGACTGCCCGGATTCTGACTACAAACCGCTATATCATGTCAACATTTTCATTAAATACGGTTCAAGCTGGACTTGAAACAAATGGAGTGAAGACACAGCTGCAGCCCTTGCGGATGCAAAGCTACCCCGTCAGGAGGCTTACATAAGAGATGCTGGACAACTCAACCATCATCCGAATGTCTTTCTTTGAGACTTGCCCACATTCTTAAAGCACATGAATTAAAGCGCGCAGATCGCTTTTCTCATTTTCTCTGCCTTAGAGCACAAAACACTCAGCTGACATAGAAGTTGTTTTTCCCTAAAGGACTACGTTCCAATTATGGGAGGTTGCCAACTTCTGCCTAGGGGAAGGGTGAAGTGGGATGCACAGAAAGCCTGCAGGCCTGAGCAGCAATGTCTCAGCTTCTCATCTCTGTGCCAGTCCTCAGAGGGGCTGTCAGCAGAGCCTCCTAGGATGGAGGCAGCGGATGCCCCTGACCCCACGCCGTGCAGAATCAAGGAGATGAAAATGTGCAATTAGCGGCGGGCCAAAAGCCCTCGGAGCACCTGTCTCTCCTAGCACATTTCCAACTGGCGCATGCAGCAGAGGCAGGAGATAGCCCTGGACTCCAGCCTCGAGTCCTCGAGTACCAAGCCCCCCTCCTTTGCATCCCAGCACTCCCTCCTCCAGCTGTAGCCGGGCTAACAGGAGGTGCCACCTCGGCCTGGCACGACAGGAATAAAACCTGTCCTTCCCACGCTGCCTGCAACTTCAGAAACTACAGTCAACTTACTGGCTCGCAGGAGGCAGGGGTCTTCTGGGGCTTCGGCGCGCTAAGAAGCGCAGCAACTCCGCCGCGCGCAGCCCGGCTGGCCCTCTGTGGCCCGTGGCAGGGGGCGCAGGATCCGCCCGGTCCTTGTCGCCTGGGCTCTACCGCGCCCGGGGCGGCGCACTCTCCCGGGCGCACCGTGCGGCCGCGGAGACCCGGACTGCGCCGGAGACCGGAGCAAGCGCCGTAGCGGCCGCCAGCCCCAGAGCTTCAGGTGCGTGTCTCCCGCTCCGAGGGAATGCGACGCCACGGAGTCCCCGCACGGGAGGCGTCGACGTGCAGCCGAGGCGCCAGTCCGCCCCGGAGGAGCAGTCACAGCGCCCGCACGCCGGGCAGGAACCGCAGTCCTCACTGGCCGGCGCGCCGCGGAGAATGACAGCGCCGAGGAGCGGCGCGCGGGACCCAGTGCGCATGTTCGCGACTGCTGCGGCACGTCACGGGGGCGGGGCTAATGGGAGGGGTAGGGCGGAGCGAGTGGGTGGGCGGGGCCGGGCGCGAAACGAACTTGGCTGCCCGCTGCAAAGGCAGGTGCTAGAGGCTCGCAACTGGGGCTGATAACCTAAAGCTCTGGAGTTTGTCTCCTGAGCCCACTGTCTCGTAAAAGGCAGTGTATCGGAACTGCATTAGGGTCCCGGGACAACCCACAAAGGTCAAGTTTCACTCAAGTGATTGCTTAACCCCCAAGAGCTGCAATTTGCGGGACACCTTCTTTCATCTTGACCGTACATACTGTAAGAACTTGAGGAGCTTGTAAGAGCCCTTTGCCCCGGCCGCACCCCCAAAATAAGCCCAGGAGACACGAGAGGTGGGGCCCAGGTATGCAGGTTGTAATTAACATTGCCCAAAGCTCCTCAAACTTCCTGGTGGTTTGGTAATATAGAGCCTCCCATGCAGACTCAGAGGGTCCGTAGAATGGGAGAATCCCCGTTCAAATAGAGTCCAAGATGACACCCGTGCTGCAAGCCTCCCCCGCCCTGCATCCTTGCCACTTAGAGGGCAGAGAACCAGGAGCAGCTTCTGAAGTGTTCGTCTGTTTGAGAATCAGCGGGAAGAGCCTTTAACTCAGGAGAACAAATTTCCAAGGCATATCCACAGTGATTCTGGCTAGCCACGAGGCACAGCGGGTGGGAGTGGGGGTCCTGGAATCTTGCCTGTAACAATCTGTAGATAAATCGAACAGGGGTTTTGTTGGCTTGGAAGTTTATGTTTTTACACCCACACCCTGAAATTGAGGATAGACGTAGGAACACATAACCAGATGTGGAGCTCAGGACTGCTAAACTAACCAGACTAAGGCGCCCAGTTTCTCTGGTATTTTTGAAGAGTTCTTTAACAGGAAAACAAGGCACTGGTGATACTGAACATCCACTGGTTCACTTTGTTGGACACTTGTTTCACTTTTAAAGGGAGTGTGAAGTTGGCTGGCTAAAAAGTGCTCATGACAAGGGAAAGGAAGCAGGGACTGGGAAGGGAATGTTACTATGTTGCAGAGGAGAGTGTGTGGGAGATTTTTGACCCAATCTTCAGTGTGGAAAGGTACTTTGGGGCTAAGATTGCAGGATCCGGCTTGACTTCCTGTTTCAGAAGTTCACTGACTCAAGAACTTATAAAACTGTGGATTTCACTACCAAGCTGTGTTAGTTACTTTTATCATTGCTTTAACAAATTGCTCAGCAACAGCAACTCAAGGAAGGAAACCATTGTTTTGAGTCATGGTTTGAGAGTCCAGTCTAGGATGGTGCAGAAAGCAGGGGTGTGAAGCAGCTAGTCACACTGCGTCTGCAGTTGGCATGAATGTTGGGGTGCTTAGGCACCAATATCCCAACCCTCGGTATGGCCCTGCCCACTGAGATAAACCTCCCTGGAAACACCTTTGCAGACACATCCAGAGGCTTCTTTCCGAAGAGACTCTAAATCTTGGAAAGCTGACAAGATTAACCATCACAATTACATCATTGATTCCCACAATGATTTTCTAAATTAGATATGAAAAGTTATCGTATCTATTTTACATACATCGAAAACACATTCTGGAAGGCTTGGTTGGTGAAGTGCTGGCCTCACATACATGAGGACCTTGGATCCCTAGAACTCACTTATGTGGCTAGATGTAGAAACACACAACTGTAATGTTAGATCTGGGGATGTGGAGATGGACTGATCCCTGCGGCTCCATGGCCAGGTATTCTAGTCGAATCAGTGACATCCAGGTTCAGCGGAAGATCCTGACCCAAAGACCAGGTGGAGAGCAGTTGAGGAAGCCACCCACTATCAAACTCTGGACTCTGCATGTGTGCTCATGCACACACATAAACATGTATAAGCACAGGTATCACACACACACATCCAATGAAGTAAAGCTAAGGCAGAAGCAACAAGAAGAGCCCACTCCGGATATCAGCTGACTGATCCGGTGAACGCATACTGAAGATGTCAGGCAGGGCTGTGATAACTCTAAGGAAATGATTTGAATCTATAAAGAAAATGCTTCCTGCATTTACTCTCCATGTGTTTCTAAAGACTTTGCCAAAACTTTGAGTTAGAAAGTTCATTTTCCAATGAGGAAATATGTCTTTTGTATCCATCCAATTTCGCAGCTTCGTGTATTGGGGTTGCAAAATGCAGTTTCCTGAGCATTATAGTCCTGCGGTTACATCGTACAAGTTCATAGCCAGGGATTTAGAGGAACAACACTCATGCCCTCCAGGGACTGGAGCAAGCACCATCCTCATTTTACCCAGGAAGAGCGATTGAGGAGAAAGCACTAATCCTGGCAAGGGCAGTCTCCTGTCTCAGTCTCTTTCTCCAGACTCAGTCTCTTTCTCCTTTCACCAAACTACTCACTGGAGATAAGTTTTCATTTCCAAATTGTTCATATCAGAATATGTAACCACCCAATGAGAACTCAAATGTGTTTCAAAGCTAATTCTCGTGATTAATGCATAGACTGCACTCCCACTCTGAAAACTTTTGGAAGCAAGTGTTGTTGTGGAATAATCTTTTGGTTCCCTGTGAATATGTGTTGCTCTCATTGGTTTAATAAAGGACTCAATGGCCAATAGTTGGGCAGGAAGAGAACACCAGAATGAAGAAGGGTGGAGTCACCAGGAGACATGGGGAGAAGCCAACCAGACACAGAACAAGTCTGGCCTACAAAATAAGATAGAGAGGTAATAAAGCCAAGAGGAAGGAAGTAAATTAATATAAATGGGATATTTTAAGTTATAGAGCTAGTTAGAAACAAGCCTAAGCTATTGGCTGAGCTTTTATAATTACTAAGGAGTCTTCATGTGGTTATTTGGGAGCTGCCTGGCAGAACAGAAAAAAAGTGTATATTTATATATTCTACTACAGAGGTCAGCCTGTCCCTACTGTAACTGTAATATCTTTTGATTATAAAATAAAAAATGAGTGAGGTCATAAAAGGACAATTTCTTTAAAATGAGGGAATCTGCTACACCATAGATTATAAATCTGGTTAAGTTTTTTAAATGTTTTGTTTATTTTTATCCATCTGTATGTGGCTGTGCTGTATGAGTTTATGTGCACCATTTGTATAGAGATGCCTAAGAAACCCAGAAGGCATTAGATCCCCTGCAACTGAACTTACAGGCACTTGTCAGCTGCTGAATGTAGGTTCTGGGGATTGCTCCTGGGTCCTCTGAAAACCAGTATGTACTCTTAACCACAGAGGCATCTCTCCAGCCCCTGGTCCAGTTTTCCCAATAAGAGCATTTTGATTAAAAGAGAAATTAGTAGAATATATCATGTTGGGACTTCTAGGTAAAGAACCCCATGTTTAGCCGGGCGGTGGTGGCGCACGCCTTTAATCCCAGTACTCGGGAGGCAGAGGCAGGCGGATCTCTGCGAGTTCGAGACCAGCCTGGTCTACAAGAGCTAGTTCCAGCACAGGCTCCAAAACCACAGAGAAACCCTGTCTCAAAAAAAAAAAAAAAAAACAAAAAAAAAAACAAAAAACCAAAAAAAAACATGTTTGTAACTTTTCTTGTTGCTGTGACAAAATAAAGACAAGTCTGGGAAGGAAGAGATATTTAGGATCATTGTTTGAGGGGTGCAGTCCATCATGGTGAGGAGGCACGAGACAGCTGAACACACTGCGTTCCCAGACAGAACACAGAAGAGATGAGTGCTGGTGCTCAGCTTCCTTCTTTTCTCTTCTTTCTTTTTCCATTTCTTCACTCTGGGACCGTAGCCTGTGGCATGGTACCGCCCACACCCAGGGTAGTTCTTTCTTGCTTAGTTAATGCTCTGCAGATACCTGTCACAGATACGCCAGACTTGTTTCACTTAGGCCGTTCTACATCCTGTAAGTTGAAAAACCCACATTTATTCTAGTTTACCAAGGTCCCAGCAACTCCATCTAAAATATTTTTCTGGGTGATACTTATTGACTTCAAGCAATTCATGGCTCAAAAAAAGTAATTAATATGACCTACTGTCATTGTGTTTTGAGCCACTATTATTGACATTTAAAACATGAAACATGTAATATTGCCTTAGTATTGATTGAATCTTAATATTGACCATGTCACATTTTGAATTTATTTATTTTTAGCTGCTATTGTTACGTGATAAGAATAACAGATTCTCTGTCTCTCTCTCTCTGAGATTTGTATTCCTTATGGCCAGCAGGGCATGCTCTTTGAGAATTTCTTCATCCAATGACCCTCAAAGTACCACTCATGAAGTTTTCAGTTACAGACCGTAGCAACTACACGAATCTGTTCTTTTCTCCTTCAAAAAGCTGTACCCAGGATATAGATTTCCCTCTTTCTTTAAAATTAAACTATTTTTGTTGAGAATGACAGGATGATCACTGAGTTTGAGAATCTGAACTGAAAGATTCTTCACCTTTCTTAATTACATTTCCTGATCTTTTTTTGCTCAAAGGGATTCTTGGACATGAAAATCTCCTATTCTGCCTACCCCACAGAGACAATCCAGATGAGAAATCTGGGTGGGGGTGGGGTGGGAATCAGAGCGACTGGTGAGGCTGGGTCAGAGTTGAAAGCAAAAAACTTAGATGCCACTTGGTGGAAAGCTTGCTAGAAAACTCTATACTTGACTTTTGGGTACAGTTGCTTGTCAAGTTTGCAGGGTTTGAACACACACACAGTGGCAAACAGTGTGGCTAGAAACTGTAACTGAATCCCTGGGCTCGAGTTAGCAGTCTGTCTTGTTTCCTGAGCAGCTTTTAGATCTTTCTGAAAAGCTCAGTGTCCTTGCCCTGACAAAGGGAACCGCACATGCTCAGATCTAGAGCAGTTCACTGTGAGAGTAGGCAGATGAGGGCAGGAGGCTATGCTGGAGGAAAAGCTTACTAAAGGCACTCAGCGTCATGTGCCTTACTGCAGAGTCAAAAATGAGGCAGGACTTACAGATTTGATAGTTTCTGATGGGCAGAAGAAAACTTCTGACAGCAAGAGACAGTTTTTTACAAAGGTGAAAGCAGAGACTGTTTTCAGAATTGTCTTTATATTATGGTTGTCCCCCATTTCCTGACTTACCCTGACCTCAGAGACTCCTTACACTCCTCTCCTGGGGCCAAGCATTCTGGGTCTGTGGCTGTAAAGCTGGTGTGCAGAGTCGGCCTAGGTTCACATCTAGTCTGCATCTACCAGCGTAACACACTAAGCCAAGGATCAAAAGAGGGGTGTCCAGGCTGGCCTCAAACTCTATCCGTATTCAGGGGTTACTTTGAACTTTGAACCAGTCTGCCTCCACCTCCCAAGTGCTAAAAGAACAGCCCTGTTCATCACGTCTGGTTTATGCAGTAGATGAGAAGAACCTCAGGTAAAAGGGAAACACTCTTGCGATCTCTGTCACCCAAAACTACAACCAATTTTTAGTGAATGATTCATTTCTGTCATTTCTTACCCCATTATACATCTTCCTCAAGCCCCACCTTTTTGATCTTCTTCTACCTCCAGTCCTGTACCATCTCTGCAGTGCAGGTCAGCTCCTCCTGTTCCATGGGGACAAAGGACGGCAGGGAAAGAAAGCAGCCTCCAGCCAGGGCCATGCTTTTGAAACACAAGGAAGTGCATCGTTCGCACAGCTCTCTTCTGCTTGAGTGAGGTTCCTGTTTTAGTCCCATACACGTGGCAATGGCCAATCCTCCCATCTGGGTGAAGGAATATAGCTTAGTGGTGCTGGCCGAACATGCACAAGGTCCCTTGGGTTTAAGCCTCCCAGCACTGAACAGACAAAGTAGGACAATGACAGAAACCACTCTCCTATTTTGAATAGGTATCAAAACTGGCGTTTGGAGTGTTGCTTGGTGGTCAGGTCATAGTGAAGTCTCACCCGTGTGCCTCTAGGGGAAAGTAAGGGTACAAGATCAACCTCAGAGAAGAACAAGGGGCCTTGGAAATTTCACAGCAATTCACACAGAAAGAATTCCCGTGGGCAAAAAGCTGTAAAATAAACCATCACTCCAAGATGTCTTGTAAACCCAGCAGTTGCTTTTAGAAATATTTAATCCCGAATTCCACTGGAAAGCACATGGTATTTCCTGTTTCTGGAAACAGAGGAAAATGGAGCTCTGTTTAAAGCAGGCAGGCAGAGCCAGATGTTGGCGCTGGTAATAATCTGCAGAGCCCAGCACGCATGTGGTGTAGGCAGAAGAGATGCCGGCCAGCTGTCTACGGCTCTGGGAGACCAATTTCTCTTGGAGAGAAAAGAAACAGAGCATGGGGGCTGTTTTGCTTGTACGCACAAGGAGACAGCTGAGTCCAATAGATGCTATTTTCATTTGGAGAGCCAGCACAACAGCAATTTCAAACGTTTTTTTCTCTTCTTTTGATGCATTTCCAGTCGCATATTCAAGAAATGTTCAGTATCTAACAAAATCCAGTCACTTAAGAAATAGAAAGAAAATACTGTACTATTCTATTTTGAAGCCAATTTTAAACAATCTCAGAATAGTTTTCTTTGTCCATATTAATAATTAACTTTTTTCCTCTGAAAACATACAATTGACCTTTTCAATTAAAATAACTCTGGGACATGTGGATGCTGCAGTTTGAATATGAGATGCCCCCACAGGTCCTGTGCTGACTTGGTCCCCAGCTGTGTGCTATTTGGGGAGATAACAGACAGTTCAGGAGCTGGACTTAACTGAGGCAAGCAGGGCATTGCAGGGTGGGCATGGAATATCTTTGAAGGTTGTACAAGGTGTCTTAGTGGGGTTTCTGTGCTGTGAAGAGACACTGTGACCATGTAACTCTTATAAAGGAATAATTTAATTGAGCTAGCTTAGACTGTCAGAGGCTTTGTCCATTATCATCATGGCGGGAAGCATGGCAGCATGCAGACAGATATGATGCTGGAGAGGTAGCTGAGAGCGGATCTACATTTTGAAGCATCCGGAAGAAACAGTGAGACACTGGCCAGGCTGAAACACCTGAGACCTCCATCCCCAGTGCCGCACCTCCTCTAACAGCACCACACGTCCTCCAGTGAGGCCACACCTCCTCCAGTGAGGCCACGCCTCCTCTAGTGAGGCCATATCTCCTCCAGGAAGGCCACACTTCCTCTAACAGCACCACACCTCCTCTAGTGAGGTCACACCTCCTCTAGTGAGGCCACGCCTCCTCTAGTAAGGCCACACCTCCTCCAGTAAGGCCACACTTCTTCTAACAGCACCACACCTCCTCCAGTGAGGCCACACCTCCTCTACTGAGGCCACGCCTCCTCTAGTGAGGCCACACCTCCTCCAGGAAGGTCACACCTTCTCCAGTAAGGCCACAACTCCTCTAACAGCACCACACCTCCTCCAGTGAGGCCACACCTCCTCTAACAGCACCACACCTCCTCCAGTGAGGCCACACCTCCTCTACTGAGGCCACGCCTCCTCTAGTGAGGCCACACCTCCTCCAGGAAGGTCACACCTTCTCCAGTAAGGCCACAACTCCTCTAACAGCACCACACCTCCTCCAGTGAGGCCACACCTCCTCTAACAGCACCATACCTCCTCCAATGAGGCCACACCTCCTCTAGTGAGGTCACACCTCCTCCAATAAGGCCACGCCTCCTCCAGAAAGGTCACACCTCCTCCTGTGAGGCCACACCTCCTCTAGTAAGGCCACACCTCCTCCAATAAGGCCACGTCCCCTCCAACAGCACCACACCTCCTCCAGTGAGGCCACACCTTCTCCAGTGAGGCCACACCTCCTCTAGTGAGGCTACACCTCCTCCAGTAAGGCCACGCCCCCTCCAACAGCACCACATCTCCTCCAGTGAGGCCACACCTCCTAATAGTGCTGCTCTCTATGTATGAGCCTACGGGATCATTTTAAATCAAACTACCACACCTGGTCTCTGGTTCCTTTTCTCTCCTCTTCCTGTTCACCACGGGAATGGCCTCTGCTACAGGCTCCCGCCTCCATAATATTCTTTCTCATCATGGGTGCCAGAATCCAAGAGCCAAGGACCATGTACCAAAACTTCTGAAACCATGAAACTAAGCATCTCTCTGTCCCTCTGCGGTTATTCTGTCAGGTGCCCTATCACAGCGTCAAAGTATCACTACTATCACTGTGATTTTAGGAGGAACAGAAGTCTGCTTCACCTTCCATATCCTGTTCCCAAATCTTCGGGTAAACTGGTTTTCTCATCCTTGCTTCTGTCTCCACTGCCCTTTCTTGCTTTGAGGTTTTACTGGCATCTTTATCTGCGTTCTGCTCTCTAATTTGTGTTCTTCAAAGCTAACCATACCCTAACGCCTAATTCACACCTCCCCATTTACATGGCGTTGACCTTGGCCACTCTCCCTAGCAGAGGTCTCCACTTATTTATGTCTACCTCCTTACACTGCTTTCTACCTCCCTACACTGCTCTGTATCATAGACGGCAGAGTGTGTGTGTACGTGTCTCACAGGTCTTTGTCTCTAGCCCTTAACTGTCTAGCTGCTTCATTCATTCCCATCTTTATGATGGCACTGATTGTGACCATGTTTGGTGTATATAGGATTGAGGGAAGGGAAACAGGGAGAATGTTAAAGCCAATGCATCATCAGATCCTGTTTGGTGTGCAGAATGGGGCAGATGATCAAGTGCTTACTGCATTTGAGTTATAGGGAGAGGCAATGGCTTCCAGAAAAAAAAAAGAAAGAAAAAAAAAGAAAAAAAAAACAACTCAAATCTAATTACTAGGAGTAGGGTAGTAGGTATGGACCAGATTGGCATTAAGAGTTATCTTATTGAACTCCAAGCAAAGAATAATCAGTATTTACCCCACTGAGTAACAATAGACAAGATTAACTCCAGAACTAGGAGAAGGATTAGGTCCCCGAGTAGAGGAAAGATGATCTAAGGAACAGAAAGGAGAGCACAGCAGGAAATCAAGCAGAGACTTCGTTCTTCCTGCTGTGGTGCCTTCTTAGCGAGTTTCCTGAGTTGCACGTAGAGTACTGTGTCTGTCTTTCCCTACGCTACGGTCCTTCTAGCCTACTCATAGTTCCCTGCTCAGGTAAGCTACCCTAGGCTGTATTGCGACAGGCTGTTACCACTGACTGGACCAACTCCGTGACCTGATGCCATAGCTTGACACAAAGGTTTTTTTGCATCAGGGGCAATTGGTTAAGCTAATTAGAGTAGTCTTGGCTCAAGCACAGGCTGAAGAATAAGGAATGGGCTGGGCAGTGGTTGGAGGAAAATGGAACAGAAATCAGTGCTAAAGCAAAAAGTAGATGAATATCTGAGCCAATGCAGTGGTTTTCCGGGTATCCATTACCCTATCCTTACAAGAAAAAAAAAAACCCACACCTAATAAGCTGCACAAATAATGTTTAAAAAGTGAGTGACTGGGAAGGAATGGTGGATATTCTGAAGCCCGAGGAAGACAGGATTTGGACACATGTGATGTAATAAAGCATGTTTCTAGACTTTGTCTCTCGTTTCTGGCAGAGGACTCTGGTTCAAAACCTTTAGGATTGCCTGAGGCATAGAATAGCTTGTGCTATTCATAATTAATCCCCTGGGGGGGCTAATGAGACATGAAGTGTGATTAGAAGACTGATCTGGGGAGGAAGGCTGGCTCTGGAGACTAAGTGCAGTCACATTTTCAGTGACTTACGATGCGGGCACATAGTGACAGTGCAATTAAAACCTCAGTACAGCGTGTCTTAGAGGAGCTTCTTGGTTTGTGAATAAAAGCATGCACCCAAGAGTCATGTGCTGGACTCCACAGGTCGGAGACACCTGCTGTCAGCATCTTTCATGAGCTGGAGTGCCCTGTAGAGTAAGGTGAAGGAGGCTCCTGAAACCCCCACATGGTAGCCACGTCGGACAGCGCTGTGGGTAGCCTAGGCCCCTGCTTTCATCTAGCATCTGATGTGAAAGCTGTCTAACTTGAGGGCTCTGATGTTCCCTCCAAGTAACTCACGCGTGCACTGAAAACGTGCAACACACAGAGTGACAGAGTTGGCAGCCAAACCCAGGGTTTCATTCTCCAAGTCCTTAAGGATGCCACACCTGTGCAGTCTGTTTACAGGCTGGATGACAGAGCAACAAAGGCTCTGCTGGCTCTAGAAGAAGCAGAAGGCAGTTTCGCCAAACAGTTAGTGTCCCTAACAACCTGTCTGATGCTAACTGATGCTCAAGGGAGCAAGCAAAAGGCTTTAATCTACACAGCCCATTTCTCCAGCTGAAGATTGCTTTTCTTCATATCTATCATACTTTTAATTGACTATATCTATCATACCTTTCATTGAATATATGTATGTCTATATATGTCTATATGATTAATGTTTAAGTTTTTCACAATGAACAATGAGTTTTTTCTGCAGTGACATTTGAAGTTTCCAGGAAGAAGATGGGGCCCCATAACAAAAACTCCACCTGGTTCATATGACGTCATGATACTGATAGCGCTACTACAAGACCCGTTTTGGGTACCAGCTGCACAAGACAATCCCAACTTGGTTAACTGAAATGGTGCACATCTTATACAACATTCTGGCCAGACCTGCACAAAATACTCAGAGACTATTTGCAATTTTAAAAGACATTGATCTTGAAATTTAACCATCATTTTACTTTCACAGGATCCCCCAGAAAGAACGTCTCCCCCATGACAGCTGGAAGTAACTCTAGAGGACAACGTCCCCTCTCCCAGTAAAGTTTGTCCTTGGGTTTAGGGACATCATTTAGGGGTTGATTATAATTAGTATACGGTTGAGGGTTGGGAGGTTGGGGGAGGAATTTTATAAGCTCAGGGATCTTTTGAAAAAAAAAAGAAGAGGGATAATTGGATGATGGGATAATAGATTTATAATTGTGAGTTACTGTTTTTAGACAAATATATTGGTATCAATTCTTGTATATTGATACAAAGTTAAATTATATTGACTATTGTATGCATGCATGTTTCTACCTCTGTTTAAAACATTTTTTATGTATTGACATATATTGTATATATTTACCATATTGCAGTGTACATTTCTACCTCTGATTAAGATACTTATATATTGTTTGTGTATTGATATATATTTACCATATTGCAATGTATATTTGTACATTGTTTATATTTGGAAGTCATTGTCCTCATTTGTTACATAGTTGTTTATTGTCTTAGTCTTTAAGTTAGATAGATACTGAGAATTATATAAATCAATAGTCATCTAAGTTTGTCATTTATAATTAGACTAATCAGGTTCTTTAGATACATACAGATTATACTCAGTATAGATAGATAATCTTCAACCTCTTCAAAGAGCTGTAGAAAATGGCCTTTAATCTAACTCAGAGTTTCGTGATAGTGAGACACAATTGCTTCTGGCAGCACCGATCTATTCCCAAGAGAATGTTGAGCACCAAAGACACTTCACCTGGCCTTTGGGCAAAGAAATGCTCAACCCCTGACAGAGATACAGAGCGTGCATCAATGGATAAAACAGGACTGTCATATCCTGCCAAGACAGGGTAAGATAGTTTTGAAAAGTTGCTTGCCTTTAAAAATGGTATATCAGTTATGTTAGGCCTTAGCCAAAGTTGGTTGCTTCAACGCTCCAAACGTGACTTTGGGTGATTGCCCAGGTAGCTAGTTGTCTCTGTGATTTGTTGCATGTTTTGGAAGTTGTTTTACTGAACTTCCTAATTACCCAGGTAACATTATTTCCCTTCTCAGATCTTCGATGGGGTTGAAGACTATATAAATGTAGTTACTTTTTTCTCATGACTTGGCCAAGTTATTTATTATATAAGACATAAGCTAGTTAGAATAGGATATTTGTACTTATTGTATATAATTTCGTAGTAGGTTTAGAACTCTCTTACTTAAACAAAAGGGGGAGGTGTTGCAGGAGATCCTTCTGCTCCCCCAGCCAATAGCCGCTGAGATACCAGTCCATTGGGGCGTGGTCTCTCTCTTTAAAAAAGCGGCCACTTTCCTCCTCACTCTCTCTTACTTCCTGCTCTGTTTCTGGCGACTAGACTCCCTTCCTGATTGCGCAGAGGGCTGTTGTCTGGGACGGTGATCTGTAAGTATTTTCCCCTTTAAATAAATAACCATTCTATTAATCATAATTCCAAACTGGTGTGGGATTGTTTGTGATTTACGCCTTCATCATCTGGTGCCCAATGTAGTTCATTTAAAATTTTAATGTATATAGGTTGTTAATGGATAATTATCAATAATAGTCAAGCTTGTAGTCATGTTAGTTAGATTTTCTAGATGTACATAGATATATTTTAGATAGGCATTCTTCATATCTTTCAAAGATTATAAAATATGGCATTTTAAGTGTTTTAATAACTTAGTGTTTTTCTGACAATGAGACATGTCTGTTCCTGGCAGCACCAATCTACTTCAAGAAGAAAGAAGATGGGCATCAAAGAGGCACCTTATAGAGTTTGATATCCATTTGGGCAAGAAACTGCTCTTGCCTGGACTATTGCATAAACTGGACACAGAGAACCCCCAGAGAGAGGACTACTGAACTTGCCTAAAGGTCAGATGATCTTTTGGGGTTCCTGATTCATGAAAGAGTCTGCGAGACATTCTGCAGGATACAGCAGATGGTGACTGAACTGCCTTTGAAATTTCCTGCTTCATGGAAATGTCTCTGGATACCACAGGCCTTTAGGCCGAAGATGGATGCCCCAATGGTACAGAGGAACTTTGGGTGACTGTCCAGGCAGCGAGATGTCTCTGTGATTTCTAGAGTTTTGTAAGTTGCTTACTTCTCATTTACTAAGGTAATATTATATCCTTCTAGAGTCTTTGATGGAGTTGAAGAATAGATAGATAGTTATAGTTTTCCTTAGTTATGATAAAGATAAAATAGATGTAAATATTGTAACTGTAATTCTTGCTTGATAACTGTTTTGTTATATGTAATTTTGCTATGTTAAAGTTAAAGCCTTTCTTTTTTTTTCTTTTGTTTAAACAGAAAAAGGGGAAATGATGGAGGAAGGTCATTGGTTAATTAATAAAGAAACTGCTTGGTCCTGATAGGTTAGAAATAGGTGGGTGGAGTAAACAGAACAGAATGCTGGGAGGAAGAGGAAATGAGGTAAGACGCCTCAGATAGACACCATGCCACTCTTCTCCAGGGCAGACGCGATGAAGGAAGCCGCCAAGTCAGACATGCTGAATCTTTCCTGGTAAGACTGGTGCTACACAGATTACTAAATATTGGTTAGCTAAGATGTGAGAATCAGCCATTAAGAAGCTAGAACTAATGGGCCAAGAAGTGTTTAAAAGAATACAGTTTCCGTGTAATTATTTCAGGGCATAAGCTAGCCAGGCAGCCGGGAGCCGGGTGGCAGGAACGCAGCCCGCAGCTCCCCTCTATAGAATGGCGCCCATTTTTAAGTGAACTGGGAAGCACACTTACTCATTCTGCACCTGTTGTATCAAACTCTGTCTAGTGGATTGTCTTAAAAACACTAAGCACTGAGGCTGGAGATTACTCAGTGGTTAAGAGTGCTCACTGCTCTTGTAGAGGACTTGGGTTGGGTTCCAGAACCCACATAGTACCTCACAAACTGCCCATGGCTCGAGCTCCAGAGGATGGGACACCCTCTTCTGACCTTCCCGGGCTCCTGCATGCATATGGTATACACAAACTTACCTGGGTATATAATAAATGAGTGCATAAATGAACAAACAAATCAAAAATTTTTTTAAAAAAATTCAAAGCGCAGGGCTGGGCAGTGGTGGCACACGCCTTTAATCCCAGTACGCCTTTAATCCCAGCACTCAGGAGGCAGAGGCAGGTGAATCTTTGTGAGTTTGAGGCCAGTCTGGTCTACAGAGTGAGTTCCAGGACAGGCTCCAAAGCTATATAGAAACCCTGTCTCGAAAAATCAAAACAAACAAACAAAAACAAAAACAAAACAACAGCAACAACAACAAAACCAAAGTGCTACTAAAACATTCTATAGTTGACAAGATGATACAGAAATAAACATTTTTTATTAGGTTTTATTCTTAAAATGTTTGCCGAGCAGCTGCCGGCCCGGCAGAGACGGTTGTGAGTCCCTGCAAGATCCCCGGGCAGTTCCAGGAGAGCCAAGCGGGCGAGTGTAAACCAGCAGCGGGTAAAAGGCACATAGACACAGAAAATAGGCATAAACATTTATTAAAGGAGAGAGAGAGAGAGAGAGAGAGAGAGAGAGAGAAGAAAAGGGAGACAGGGATAGACACGAGAGAGAGAGAGAGAGAGAGAGAGAGAGAGAGAGAGAGAGAGAGAGAGAAGAAAAGGGAGACAGGGATAGACACGAGAGAGAGAGAGAGAGAGAGAGAGAGAGAGAGAGAGAGAGAGAGAGTTTTCAGATGGGACGAGTGGTCAGAGGTCGCTGGGAGTGGGCGTGGAAAGGGGTGTGGACCAAAAGAATAACATTAGGTATCTAGCATTTCATGTTCACTAAACGTCTTGTCACTCTGGATATCACTTTAGTGCCATTTCCTTCCTGTTTTTCACAAATGGGAAAATTTAGGTCACATGTAAGTGCCTTATCTAGGATCTAGAAGTGAGTCATGATGAGATCTGCAATTAAAAGTCAGTTTCTTCTGCCTTTCCAAGTCCAGACATTGTGTAACTTCTCAGACCGTCCTCAAGTGTTGAGAGGTGTTGGTCTGTCATAGTTAGCCCAGCACACACCGGGAGAGGATGACAGTGAACCGCCAAGAAGATGGAGATCTGGTTCTTTTAGTCACAACACACAAGGAGGCACTTGGTCATTTAGATCAGAGCTGCTTGTTTTGCTTTCTGTTTACTCTGGGCGTGACTCCAGGGTCTTTTTTTTTTTTTTTTTTTTTTTTTGTCAAATTAATTCTCAGTTATACAGGTAAGGGATGGCAATGTAAGATATGCCAAGGAAAAGAAAGAGAGTTCAAGCAGAAACAAGAATCCTTAAAACAGTAAAACCCCCAGAATATGAAACTGACTGCCTTGCTTACCGTCCAGATTAGATGTAGTCTGCCTTACTAAGTTGCACCTGACCTCAGCATTTGAGCTTTCATGTTAGAAACAGAATAGAAATTGTGGT
The DNA here is from genome assembly GCF_950005125.1 of Chionomys nivalis. Taxonomy (NCBI): domain Eukaryota; kingdom Metazoa; phylum Chordata; class Mammalia; order Rodentia; family Cricetidae; genus Chionomys; species Chionomys nivalis. The sequence goes on from NC_080101.1 coordinate 60,287,840, forward strand.
TTTGCAGCTTGAAGGGTTTTTAGTCATCATGGGGGATATAGGCCAGCAAGTGATCTCAGATGGGAAAGCAGTGTAAAATCTCATTTTATCTTGTCTGATTTAGCTTAATCTTCAGAAGTGATTACTTTTCTAACACAAAGTTTAATTTTGTGACTATAAAATCTCTCAAAACATGGTAACTGGCGTTAGGTAACAGCCGTTTGGGCAGCATTCGGCTTGACAGCATGCGGTTGTGCCTACTTAGAGCTCAAATTCCCCTCACACACGGTGGAAAACCCACAGCAGGGCCCTCAGTAGAAAGCCTGTGTTGGTAGAATGGCTCTCAACATATTTCCTGACGTGGTCTCTGATGGTCTCTCCTCCATCCAGGGAAAGCCTCGGGACCATTATGTTCCACCTGTGTCTGGAAACAGATGCTGATGGGTGCCAGCAAACGGCTCTCCTACTTGCTGGCTCATCATTTAGAGGTAGCAATGTGAACTGTTCCCCCACAGATTCATGTGTTTGAATCCTTGGTCCCCAGTTGTTGATTGGGGACAACGTTGTTGAATCAAGAAGTAGGACCTAGCTAGAGAAAAGAAGTCTCTTGGAGGTGGGGCTTCAGGGACTAGCCCGGCCCACTTCTAGCCATACTCATTTGGCTTCTTTACCCAGGTGTGAACAAGCTGCCTTATTTTTTATTCCTGCTACGATGTCCCCTTTCCCCCAGCAATGGACTGTGTCCTCAAACCATGCGGTTAAAATAAATTCTCCCTCCCTTGTGTTGCTTCCCATTGGATATTTGTTAGTAGGGAAGAGAAAAGTCACAAATATGCTGACTTTGTTTGGAGAGCAGTCAATTTCAAGGGAGTCTAAATCAGTTATCTTTGGAGATCACCCATCTCAGCACCACCTCCAGGGCAGTCAGCTCAGCACCACCTCCAGGGCAGTTAGATAGCTGACAGAACTCTTTTTGGGCCCAGGGGGATGGGGCCCACCGTAGAAGGACCCTGCTGAAGCCACAGGAGAACTGAAAGAGTCGCTCAGAGGAAAAATGGCCTTAGTTGTATAGTTCTGAACTTGCTTGATCCCAAAGCCGTGTTTCTAGTTTGTAAAGAACCAGCCAATGTTGGCTCCTGCATGCATATGGAACACAAGAATTTACCTGGGACTCAGCCCCCAGCACCGTGGTGGGCAGTGTAGGCTCTGGGGAAGGTTACTGAGGCTTATATGCCTCTTCTGGTAGGTGTCAGTATCTGCCCTAGTTGTTTATCCTGCTCAGGAGTCCTTTGTAAAGTGAGACACCAGTGTATCTTGTTTACTGTTTGGTAATGTGTCAATGAAGTATTCTAATATTAAACCCGATGATTTTTAAAAACTTAGGACAGTCTCTGGAGCTTAGAAAGTATTCAATCACGGCTCCCTTGTGAGGTGCTGTGGGCAGCTTGTGTCCGTAATTCACCTATCTTTCACACAGACAGTGAACTAACGCATTCAGTAGAGATGTAAGTACACAGGAGCTGAAGAAGCTGTGCGAGGCCACATAGCTAGCAGGCCTGGCCTCCATGCATTTAAACTCAGCCCATGCCCTGAGCCACTGCTCTCTGACGCGTGACTAATAAATCAATGTGGTATTTTATTTATTGCAGTTCCTTCCTGTAAATCTTTCCAGCTCTGTGACCCAGCCCTGATCCCAGCTCCTTCAGGTCTCAGGTCCCGGGAGGAGCAGCAGCTGACTCCTCCCACAGCTAAACCAGGGTGATTCATGGCAAAGCCACTGACTATTTGCAGGGCTGCCAGGGTGAAGAAGGAAGGGTAGTGGAGGGTGGGGGTAGGGTGGAGTAGGGACTGAAATTATGCACAGGGTGGTACTTTCTTTCTTTGTTTGCTTGTTTGAATATGGAAACTCAACCTTTGAAGACCTCTGTGGCTTAATTTCTTACATTGTGGCATGACAGGGTAGACCTGCACCCCTGCATTCCCCATGTCTAGAACTTCACGACAGTCTATTTATTTAACGGTTACTGAATACCCTCCTGGCACAGCGCATTGAACTGTTTGCCAAGGACAGAAGAAAAAAGAATAATACAAACCATGGTCTCATCACCAAGGCATTCTTACCCTGCATAACAGACAACTATGGAGCCATCATGGCCTGCATGAGCTGGGCGATCAGGTTCAAACACTGGTTTTCCATTCCTGACCTGTGCATTGCCTTTAAAACTCTCTCTCTGAACTTTCATTTTCTCTTTGTAAAATGGGTTTTGATGACATTTTTCTCATCGGGGTGGGATCGTTGCTGGCATGATCATACATGTTGTTTAACGTGTTCGATGGGTGCTTTGAAGAGATGCTTTATTTACAAGAACAAGTAGCGGCATCTCAATAGGAAGACACACACTGTGGGAACTTTGAAGTACATGCGGTACCATAGGCTACGTTAGCTTCCTGGAACTACTTTCAACCTAACCTAAGAAAAAATTCTATTCCAGACATACTGTAAATGTTCTGAATTTGAAGAAAGTCTACACACCAAACAAAATTTTACAATTGGGAGCCTGTGTACCTTTGGTCTCTAGACACATTGTCAAGTGCTTTCAGAGACGGGATGTGTCCTTGGGGCAGTGACTCGGGCCTGCACAGGCTACCTTGTTCCCAACAAACGCAACAGTATGTATACAAGTGAGAGAAACGGATGAAATGTTTTCCCCAGTGAACAGAGAGGGAGCCTGTCTTCTCCACCCAGTTCTAGTGTTTTCTTTCATGTAAATGAGTCCCATTTGCACAAAACACCTGACTCCCTCCACCATCCTCATCCTCACATGGTGTTGGGGCTGAAGAAGGGGAGACTTTATTTGACTGTTGAGATTGAAAGGAGAGCGTAGGCAGCTTGTTCCCTCCTCATCTCTGCTCAGTTTTGTTCTTTCTTTCATGGTGGTTACAACTTAGAATATGCTCCTGAAGAGGGAGATGTGTGTTGCCAGTAGGCCAGCAGCAGAGATGGAGGTTGCCTCGCTGTGGCCATCAGTGTCTTTGGAGTGCGCGGGGTGTGCTGTAACTGCCTCCTGTAACATCTTTGTTGGTTAAAAATGGTATATTGTCACCCCCATTTACATAACTTTTTTCTTGTACTTAAGTTACTTGGAACTAAAGGACAGAAGGTATTGATTGCTAATCACCATTCATCGCCTGTCTCCCACAAGTTGTGCAGTCTGGGCTCTGTTTCCCCTGCTCATCTGTATGGAGCTCTCCTTTCTCTCTGATGGTGTGTGATGGTGGTGGCGGGTGGCTGTGAACTAATAGGAGCAGTTTCCACATAGAGTCTAAGACTGTTAAACTGAGTCAGTATATAGGAAGAACTTAATTTGGCCTTCTACATTTGAAATACGCTGTAGAAAGATGAGAATGACCAACATTCTCATAATTAAGATAGTATTTCAATATATTACCTTAATGCTAAAAGAGCTTGTACTATTTTTTATATATTAGCATGGTGCATATCCATGCAACATGAGGAAACACAGCAGTTTGCTAATTTGTATATTTTGGGATAAAACACAGTCTACATTGTCTACATTTAAAGCTACACTGTCCAGTCTAGCCAAACTGGGAGTGGTGGGTAGATTTGTGATTGTTCTAAGTAAGTCATGGCCTGTGTCTTCTCTAAGCATCTTAATGCCATCACTTACAAGGTGGTCCCCTTTCAACTCTGGGCTCCTTGAACAATGTCTGCTCAGTTCAGTGCATATACAGTTCAGTCAGTATCCGTATACTCAACTCAGCTTTCTTCACGTTGCATTCCATGCTCTGTTTGCACAAGAAAGAATCCTACTCCCCTGAGGAGTGCTAGAAAAGAATCCAATTTGCTTATTAGAATATGATTAGCAGGGAGATGTTTTCTAAAAGCTGGAACACCTTTATTTAAGCATATGTATTATGATTTTTTTGGCTGTGTTTCTGTTGTGGTCATGTGCATGTGGAGGTCAGAGGTCAACTTTGCATGTCATTTCTCAGGTATCATCTACATTGTTTGTTGGTGCAGTGATTAGACTAGACTGGCTGGCCAGTGAGCCCCAGGGACCTGCCTGTCTGTGTCTTCCCGCTGCTGGGATAACCATCACAGGCTGTTCTAGGATATTTTCCTTTCTGGTTGTTTGTGTGATATATACCTGGGTTCTGGGGACTGAATATGAGTTCTCATGTTTTTATATCAAGTACTTTATTGATTATCTTCCTAATCCTCACTAGGCTTCTTCTTTTTATTTTTTCTAAATCTAATATTCTTTGTTTAGCTTTTCTCCTGACCATTAGCCATAACAACTTGTAAGCAACATTCTAAACAAAGGAAAATATTTATAATCCATTTTGGGGGAATATGGGCATAGTTCTCCAGGCTACTTCCTGCTGATTGTGGGCACTGATAATCTTATGGAGACCAAAAGAAAATATATAATTATGACCAAATCCTGACTGGAGTATCCTGTGAGGCTTGATCATCTCAGGCAGCAGTCTTGAATCTGTTCTGGACGTAGAACTCAGCCATCTGGGCCATCTGTTCCTACCGGAGATTTCTCAGGTGGTCTTCCTTGATCAAACTTGATTTTTCTTAACTCAGAATAAATCCATAGCCTCTCATTTTCTGTGGAAACAAAAGCAAAACCCCTTCTCCAAAGTAACATATCTTTTGACTTCAATTGTTAAGTCAAGGCATTTACAAAATATTTTTTTAATCCAGCAGCATTTATATTTAAATGTCTTTTAGCAGCTGTTTCTCCTTCCTCAGCTGTCAAGCAATTCAAAGACAACAAAATACTGTACAGTATCCAGACTCTCTGTGTATTTTCCATCTTTATGTGGCTTTACTTTAAATTCTATTTCTTTTATTTTTACTTTTAATTTCTGGCTTTTTGAGACAGGTTCTCTGTGTATCTTTGGCTGTCCTGGAACTCCCTCTGTAGACCAGGCTGTCCTTGAACTCAGAGATCTGCCTGCCTCTGCCTCCAAAGTGCTGAGATTAAAGGCGTGTGCCACCCACACCTTGAATTCACAGAGATCTGCCTGTCTCTTTCTTCTAAGTGTTGCAATTAAAGGTGTGTGCCACCACACCCAACTACTCTCTTTATTTTATTTTAAGGACTTTAACCTTTTTCTTTTCTCTCCCAAGCCTGCATATATTTTTAACACACTGTAAAACATTTAGAAGTTTTCTTCATCTTTGAATCTCTCTTTACTGTATATCTCTCTTTTTCTGACCACATGAGTCTTTAATTTGCTAAGTAATATGGAGAGGATTAAAGTCGTGGCTTTGATGGCTGGATCCAGACCATTCTTTAGCTTTCTGAGATTCTAACCTCATGGCAGAGGTACTGTCTGCAACCATGTTTATTGCCACAACTCTATAGTGTTTCAAGGTCCTTGCCACCAAGCAAGCTGCAGCAGTGTGCTCACAAGCCACACTCAAATGCTCTGTATCAGGACCTCCTGTCGGAAAGAATCAGAGTTTGCATTGGCAGGACAGCCCCAAAAGCCAGCATTTTAAAATGGCATGGCTTTTTTCCTGCCACAGCTGAAAACCAAAAAGCATGAGGTCAGCCTTTCATCAACACCATTTAAGTGTTTTGTGGCAGGACCTCTTGAAAGAGTTGCAAGGTTTTACAGCTAAAGCTGAGTCAGGAAGCCTCTCTTAAATGAGACACATTTGCCTCTCGCAAACAGAGCCCAGCTGAGAAAATGCTATCAATAGTGTGCTTAACTCTATTCGTTTCTGTCTAGAATTGCTTCCCAAGCTTTCTCAGGCTTTATGTGGATGCAGTTGTCCACGTGGACACCATTTGTTGTCTGAGGTTTTCTATCCTGCCTGGTTCCCACAATTGTTAAGTCCCAAAGATATCACACAGAGCTCTATATTATAAACTGACTGGCCCATTAACTCAGGCTTCTTATTAACTCTTATAACTTATATTAGCCCATTATTCTTTCCTATGTTAGCCATGTGGCTCAGTACCTTATTCAGCAAGGCAATCACACCTTCTTCTTCTGTGGCTGGGTCAGGACTCCTTCCTTTTAATCTTTAAACTTGTAAAATTTTTAGTTGATACAGAATTAGAACACTGATCTCTCTACACCTCCTCCCAGGCACTCTCCCTCCAACTCCTTACATGCCTCCCACAAGCTGGTAGCCTCTCTTTTCAGTTATCATCATTACACACATATATATGTATATATACTCACAATGTATAATAATTACACTCCTTTGGGTCCACTTTTGTTGTTTGTGTGTATATGGTTTCAGGGATAACCATGCTGCCCTGGGCAAGCAATAAGGGGGATCCTGCCTGCCAGGGGCTTCTTCTCCTTTTCCTAGAAGTTCTTAGTTTCCCGTAGTTCTTTTTCTGGATATGGGTCCATGCAAAAATTCCCCCCACCTTCACATGTCAGTGACATTGCCATTGTTCTGGATTTATTTAGACAGACATTCCTAGGAGAGACCGTCTCACAGCAGACTTCCTGGTCTTCTGGCCCTTGACTCTTTCTGTCCCCTCCCTTGATGCTACCTAAGCCCCAGATGCTGGAGCAGTGTGTTGTAGACATATCTGTTGATCTCTGCATTGTGTCCAATGTGGTTTTTCTGTGATGGTCTCCATCTTTGTGAGGAGAAGTTTCAATGATGAAGAAGGGTAGGCACATTTATAAAGGAAAGATGACCTTCATAAAAAGACAGTTCAGTCGTTGGCAAACAGACTGACCAGCATAAAAGAGAACCCCATTTTGAACTACTACCACTACCTACTTGATCCCCACCACTTCATGCTCCTAGATTTCTTATAGTAAAACAAAATATTAGGAAGAAACTTATACTGATTGCTTATCAGTATGAGATCTTCTCATAAATTAATATATTCAAAAGGAAAAAACAGACTACATCTAAACCAGGAAAGTAAACAGGAAAAATTTAGGGGATGAGAAGGTGAAGGTATTAAAATACTAGGTTCTTGGTGGTATAATGAGCTTTATGAGTATTTTTTCTCTATCTCAGGACACTTTTATATATTTTCTACATAACTATACATTAATATAACAGGAAAAAATAAATATACAAGGAAGATGTTTGTACCATTTAATTAATTTAATTTATTTTTCCATTCCTAAGTTTCTTTTTAAAAACAGCACCTGCCAGAAGAATAAGAGCAATTTCTCTTTCGAAAATGATAAGGTAGTGGTGGCACATGACTTTAGTCCCAGCACTCAGGAGGCAGAGGCAGGCAGATCTTTGTGAGTTCAAGGCCAGCCTGGTCTACAAAGTAAGTTCTGGGATAACTGGGGCTACACAGTGAGACCCTGTCTCGGGAGTTGGGACAGGGAGAATCTGGGAGAAAAGAAAATGATATGATTAGACTATTTGTTGTCCCAAATATCATTACTCTGAACTTTCTAGTGCATGTAGGGACACCTGTGTGCTGTTGCCCTCCTCCTAACACAGCATAATGTATCTTAGCAACAACCGTGTGCTGTTGCCTCCTCCTAACACAGCATAATGTATCTTAGCAACAACCATGTGATGTTGCCTCCTCCTAAAGCAGCAGAATGTATCTTAGTGACACCCGTGTGCTATTGCCTTCTCCTAACACAACAGAATGTATCTTTGAGTTGAACTCTACACATCATGATACCATAGGCCTCCTAGAATGGGGACTGCTGGATCAAAAGCAGGCACATTTACCTTTTAATTGCCATTGTGAGTGCGTCCATTAGGTGATAACTGAGTACAACCCTTTTCCTTTACATATTTGAGAGTTCCAGGGAAAGGAGAGTTCAACTCCACTTGTAACCAAAGGAAACATTCTCAAAGGAAAGCCCAACACAGATGGAGGTGATGCCTTCAGGAAGTCTGGCAAGGGATGGAGTTCTCGAAAGGTGAGGCCATGGGTACTTTCCCTGGGTATTCCTCACCTAGCCGTAAACAACAGGCTAGTGCCTAACTGGAGCAGCCAGGAGAGGGGCAGACAGGACTGGTTAAGGAGTGTTTCTGAAATCCCTTCTGATGAGTAGGGTTGCCATGACACAGCTTTTGTGCTGATTGTTGAACAGCCCTATGGGTTATTCAGTCTGTACAACTTTTGTTGTTGAAGGCTGCTTGTTTGTTCTTGGCTGCCCAGACCCAAAATAACCACACAGAAACTGTATTAATTAAACCACTGCTTGGCTTATTAGCTCTAACTTCTTATTGGTTACTTACATCTTGCATTAGCTCTTATATCTTAATTTAACTCATTTCTATTAATCTGTGTGTCACCACGTGACTGTGGCTTACCAGCAAGGTTCTGGCTTGTCTGTTCCCAGAGGTGGCCACATGGCTTCTCTCAGACTCTGCCTACTCTCTTTATACAGCCTGGCTACATTCTGTTAAGCCATTGGCCAAAAGCAGCTTCTTTATTCATTCACCAATAAAAGCGACACATATACAGAAGGACTTCCCACACCATTGAGGGACAAGGTACACGTCTAAACAGCCTGTGGTATCAGTGGTATCTTTCAGTTAAGAATACTTTCTATTCCATCCAACAGGAAGTAAATAGCAGTAGATTGTTAACATTTGAGGGTTTTTTTTTTTCTTTCTTAAATACAAAGTCTACTTCCAGGAGGCTGGGAGCTGACCCATAGGCTGGCTGGCGTCAGGGTATGTGTGTTGTCCTCAGAGCTGGCCCATGGGCTGGCTGGTGTTAGGGCCTATGTCCTGTCCTCAGAGCTGGCCCATGGGCTGGCTGGTGTTAGGGCCTATGTCCTGTCCTCAGAGCTGACCCATAGGCTGGCTGATGTCATGGCCTGTTCTGTCCTGGGAGCTGGCTCACGGAGTGACTGATGTTAGAGCCTGTGTTCTGTCCTCAGAGCTGGCTCACGGAGTGACTGGTGTTAGAGCCTGTGTTCTGTCCTCAGAGCTGGCCCATGGGGCTGGCTGGTGTCAGGGCCAGTGTCTGTCATCCCCAAAGGTCTCTTGACCCTGCCATGGTGGCAACATGGTCACCCAAGCTCTGCTCTCCCACCTGTAGTCAAACAAAGAGAAAGGAGGAAGAGTAAATCGTGTATCAAGTATTCACCTTTCCCCAGACCCTCACGGCAGACAGACTTCTGTAGTAGTTTTGCTGGCTCCCATTCTGAGAGAAGCTAAAAGTGTAGAGAATGGAATGTCACAGTGGTCTAGTTCAATGTGACCATTCTTGGCAAATGTGTACTCAAATTCTCAAGCAAAACCAAAGTTCTTAGAAGAGGTGAGACATTGATGTTAGTGGATAAACAAAACCATCCTCTTATGGCCTGGATATTGAAGGGTATATATACAATATACTGGTGAAAATGAAATAGCTCCTCTGTTTCCCAGATGTTTATAAACTTTGTGAGAACTTGTCTCCCTTGTCTCCCCCGCCTCCACCCCAACAACTCCAACTTTGGGAAATTATTCCCAAGTGGCAGCTGCTGATCAAATGAGCAGCTCTCCTCTTTACTGCATAGTGTAAGCAACAAACCAGTGCTGTCTCCTTGATCTGCACAGATTCCTTGATAAACAAAGCGTTTCCCAGGATGTGGAGAACGGTGGTGGTGGCAGTTTACATGCCCTATGTAAGACGACTCTCCAGGGATGGGCCAGCGAGCACTGTTTAGTGTTGAGACTAATCCCACCTCTGCACACACAAACACAAATGCTGTCACATTATCATGGGCAACAGATATCAAAGCATCTTCAGTCTGTGATCAAAGAGTCAGTGACTGTCTTCATGGTAACAAGTATTTTCTTAATATAAAACGGTTTCCTCCTTAAATAAGCTCAAAACTAGTGCTAAATACTCTATATTTAATATATCTCTAAAGTCACATTTTTAACCATATGACGCTGATACATTTGTGTTTGACAGAGGATAAATGGGAATAGAATATCAGACTAGTAATTGTACTGTTAGTTATATTTAAGTTAAGAATTAATGGGAACCTTTAGAAAACTTAGGCTATTTGGAAATTATGAATTGGCCTATGTATTGTATTTACTAAACCTTTTGTATATATTAAATTATTTTGAGTTGAGAAAAGAACATCTTTTAAAAATAAATTGTTTCATTGAACAAAAATCACCCACTATCATGAAACTGTGATTTATTTGGAAATATTAGAAGGAAGATTTAAAGACTTAGTACTTTCAATATATATTCCAGGGATAAAATTCCGGAGAATATAAATATGTGGTTTTATTACATATTAATTAAATTTTTATCAAAACAAATGCTGTTTATGTTATTATTTTTATCAAAGGAAGGGCATAAGTATTTTCAGCCTTCCAGCTCAGACACTTACCTGACATGAGTTCCTATTAATAGAAGCACCTAATGGGACACAATGGAAGAAACAGAGCGGAGACTCGGTGAGGCAACAATCCTGACATTTATTCATAATCCCTCCCAAGAATACGTGAAAATGCTTTGCTAGGTGATTTCAAAGTAATAAGTATATCTCCTCTCACACAGGAACGTCGAAGATGATCAAATAAAACTTAAAAAAAAACATTCTGATGGAGGTGGGTCTTGTATTAATCTGTTGCTTTCATTGGTTAATTAATAAAGAAACTGCCTAGGCCCATTTGATAAGCCAACTCTTAGGTGGGTGGAGTAGACAGAACAGAATGCTGGGAGAAAGAAGCCGAGTCAGGGAGTCGCCATGATTCTCCCACTCCAGACTGACGCAGGTTAAGATCTTTCCTGGTAAGCCAGCTCATGGTGCTACACAGAATATTAGAAATGGGTTAGATCAATATGTAAGAGCTAGCCAATAAGAGGCTGGAACTAATGGGCCAGGCAGTGATTAAAAGAATACAGTTTCCGTGAAATTATTTCAGGGCATAAGCTAGCCATGTGGGTGGCTGGGTGCCGGGGACGCAGCCCCGCCGCTCATATTACAACACCATTCCTTTTCCATTCACTCTTCTTCTGCTTTACTGGCATGGAACTGTCTGGTTTGTAGTTTGTGTTACCCCAGATGTCACCTCGAGATAGGTCGGGGTTACTCAAGCTCTGGGTTTCCAGGTCTGGTTCTCCAGGGTCTGTGGGAAATTCAGTCCACGAGAGAGGATCTGGGAGCTGTTTACAGACCTCACAAGGTAGAGGGGAGAGAGCAGGAATGGACAGGTCAGCCTTCCCAGTCTGCTGCAGACTTGTGAGCAGGGGTGGGTGCGAGTGGGTGCTGAGTTTCACGTGGTAATGAATGTAATGGTCCGTCCTGTCTCCTTAAGAGACAAGCCAGCACCCCCCCACCCAGCTCCGTCTGCTGCATGCAGCCTGAGTCTCTTCCTTTTCCATCTCCCTCTCGAAGAGGCAGCTTTTCTCTCTGTCTCTCTCCTTTTCTTCTTCTCCCCCTTCCCTTCCATACTTCCATAACCCACTAATAAATTTCCAACCTTACTCTGCACGGTGCGCCCTATCTGTCTGTCTCTTGCCCACCCCCATGTGGCTCGCTACCTGGGACCAGCAGCGTGGTGGTCTCCTGCGCAGACACTGCCTGGGACTAGCTGCTCTTGGGACACACTGACCCCTGCCTGCCACCATATGGCCTGCTGCTTGCCTCGGCTTGGGGACCTGCAGCATCTCTGCCACTGCAGCTACTTGGAGAAATGCGGCATTTTTATTAATCCATTTCAACGAGGCTTTGAGAGTCTGAGCCAAATTCATGGGAAGTCTCTCAGACACTGACATTTCCCACTGGAGAAGTGTACTGTTGATCGGGAGACGTAGTTTTGGAGTAGACTGTTGTGATCCAAAGCGATGTGGTGGTGCCACAGGCCTTTAATCCCAGCAACCGGGAGGCAGAGACAGGCAGATCTCTGTGAGTTAGAGGCCAGCCTGGTCTACAGAGCTAGTTTCAGGACAGTTAGGGCTGTTACACAGAGAAACACTGCCTTGGGGTGTTCAATCTGCTCTTCACACTAAGCCAACCTCCTGAGCAAGACATTCCTGAGCAAGACCACACACTGCCTTATCTCCTTCACCCGCCCTCTAGATAGGGTCGTGTTGCTCTCTTATCTGTAAGCTCCTGGTTAGCTCCAGCACGGCCTGAAGGTGTCTGAAACACGGACTCATTCAGCCACCCCATTTACTTTTAGAATTTTCCTTGATCACATTCTTTAACCAAGAACAAGTTCGCACTCAACCCTGGAGTCCCAATGCCACCCAACGCCTCCGACCAACGTTCGCTCAAGCTGTTCCGGCACCTTCACTCTCGGAGTCTCAGCCTATCCAAATGCTACTTGTTTGTCTACATCCAGAGAACCTCCTCACCGAGCCACTTTTCTAGTCGATGATCACCTCTCCCTTGAACTCAAATTGCCAGTGTGCAGGTGTCTATCTGGTGCGGTTTCAGTTCACTTTGTTTCTTTTCTTCAAAGATTCGTCAGGCAGAAGTTGTATTACGACCACACCAGGCAGCAAAAGTACTGGTGACCATCTGATGTGTGTTTACTGAAAAGAGAAAAGCCTGAGGATATTGGTTTGTGGCAGAGAGTGGGAGAAGAAAGATGTTACTGTCATCTCATGGTTCCTGAAGACATTCCTGCACAGAGACTCGGTTAATTTGTTACTTCTTAATGAAGTATTCCTTCCCCCGAACTCAAAACATACTGGCCTTAGATTTGGAGGGAAAGGAAAACAGACAGATTTTTTTTTTTCCATTTAGCCTTTGAGCACTCATCTGGAAAGGGGAGACACAAATCTGGGTGGGTATGGGAGCGTCCATCTTCCCTTCATCTCTTATGTACATCCCAATGGTGCAATATTCTCCTGCCAAGTTCTCATATGCAGACTGAACTGTTAGGTTTCGCATGCCTGCCTGTGTTATCTTTGGATCTGCATCTACCAGAAGAGGGTTGGCCAGGGAGTGGGTGCAAAGCAGCAATTGTGGGCACTGTGCTATACAGAGAGGGAGGAAGTGGGCATTCTTACCAAAGCAGACATCTGGTCACCCACAGAGTGATTGCCAAGAAATCACAGGGTGAGTTGGGGTGATGAAGACACAGTAGGAGGAAAAGGGGCAGATGCCAGGGTGTGGAAGTGGAGACAGAGGGACACTTTGCAGTGCAGTGGCCAGTTGGATTGCATCGGACAACTTTCAGCTCCACAATAGAAGCAAAAATGGTAATCGCTGTGTCCCACTGTGTGCTCATCTTTAAGTGTGTAACTGATTTCTGCTTGTAAGCAATTCTAGTCCAGTAGAAAAGACATGAAAATGCAAAGCACGTGCTATAGTTTTATTATGACATGGTAGATAATGCAATCGAACTTCTTTCTCTTTCTACACTTAATTTACCCATGAGTTGTAGTCAACTGGTATGCAAAATATATCTCGAATCTCTCTCTACCTTTACCACACAACCTTAGAGAAGATACTGCTCGTGTCCTTTGAGGATGACATCGCTTCCTTTCTTCTAGCTTTGTGTTGCCATGGCACATGTCACCACCCTCTGAGCTGTAGCTAAGCCAAGGGGACGTTTCAAAAGTTATCATTCATGTTCGTTGCTGCATTCAGGTTAGTGTATCACCAAGTTCTTTTCATAATATTCCTGATGTCTGCGCGGCCTGCCAGGGTCCTAGCATGCTGCAACCCCGCTTGCTAGGTTTCAGAGGGAAAGACTCTGTAGGTCCCCATGTTTGTCGAGTGCGCACTGGAGAAGGAAAGGACCTGGGTGGTCTGGACCTTGCCCCGAGGGCCTCTCAGGGCAGCCCCTGCCTAGCTGCTGCCAGCTCACCACAGTGTTCAAGCTTCTCCCTGCTCCCGGACATCGCCGGGGCTGGCCTCCTTTAGAGCCTACAGCAGCTGTTTCCTTATTCTGCCTCAGACACTTAGTTCCTCATTTTTGCAGGGCCTCTGTTTTCTTTTTAAATATATTGTCTTCTCTTTTTGATTTAACATGATAATTTTATGTATTAGTGGGCCCAGTGGCATATTTCAGTATATGCATAGTGTGTACGTGAATCAAATCCATCTAGATTTTCCTTCATCCATCCCTCTTACTCCCCTCCCCAAGCTCTAGTAAATCACTATTCTACATTTAGACTGGCTTTTTTTTTCAAACTTTCACATACGAGAGACAGAACACATGGTGCCTTATCTCTCTGCGTCTGTCCCTTTCCACTTAACATAAAGTCCACCAGTTCTATCCACTTTCCTGCAAATGGCTTTTCCTTTCTCTTTGTGGATGAATATCGTTGAATTCCATTGTGTATGTAAGCCATGCTTTTATATTTATCTGTTAATGGGCCATGGGGAGGACTCCTTATCTTAGCTATTGTAAGGTGCTTCAGTAAAAATAGGCACGAAGAGATCTCTTCAGCCTGTGATTCTGTTTCCTTTGGATTTATGCCCAGAAGTGGGATAGCTTGAACATATATAGCCCTGATTTTATTTTTTATTTATTTTTTGGGGGGAACTATCATATTGTTCTCCATAAGGAGAATGGGAATGTACGTGAATTGCCTTTTCCCATATCCCACCACCTGTTTTTAATTCAGACAGACCCCCCAGTGAAGCCTTCCTAATGGTCCGAGCTCCTAGTACTCAGAGTAGTCAGGGTACCTTTGTCCCTGCCACCCCGTTATAGCTCTCCATGGTGCTTAGCAACATCTGTATGCTTCACCCCATCCCCACTCCCTCTTCCCACCCAGATACAAGTCTGGAGAGGAGAAGTCTTGAGACAGCTTCAAGGCCTTCTTCACATTGCCTAGTATGATGTCCTGTATATCACTGGTTCTTATTCAGGAATTATTAAATAAATAGATTAAAACTACTATTAAATTCAAAGATATACCATTGAAATAATATAAAATGGGGGCTGGAGAGATGGCTCAGTAGTTAAGCGCACCCACCGGCTGTTCTTCCAGGGGACCTGGGTTCAATTCCCAGCACCCACATAGCAGCTCACAACTATCTGTAACTTCAGTTCCAGAGGATTCAACACCCTTATACAGACACAGGCAAAATACCATTGCACGTGAAATAAAAAATAAATAACTATTAAAAAATTCAGAGTATTTGTGAAAAATTCTTGAGGGAAGAGAGATAGTTTTTACCTATAAAGAATGGTGAGGGCCACGGATATAGAGGGAACAATTATGTGTGTATTTGCATTTGTCCAAGAGCGGTCCAGCAGGAGGCGCACAGAAACGAAGGAGGTCAGGGGTAGAAGAGAGTCATTGCATTATCAAGTGATGTGTGTTTACTTTATACACACAGAGGAAATGATCTATGTGTGTGTGTGCATTTGTATATATTTATTGCCTTGGGGGATGAAATGTTGAAATTCTATGTGGTACCTGAGAGCCAGGATAGCTGTTTATCATCTTATTTCCAGTCATGACAAAACAGATCAAATTGCAATCCACGAGTCACGAATGTAATGAAAAAAGTCCGTCAGCCCCATAGATTTCATTTTTGTGCCAGTTTTGATGATTTTATTTCATTTATTCGCCTTTTTTTGGTCCTTTTCTCATGAACTACTTTGCTGTTTTGAAAGAGCAATTCCCTGAGTTATTCAATCTAGAAATAGTTTTCATTTATTTGACATTTTATTTTCTCTCAGGAATGGCCCTTATAAAATATGTATTTCTTTTCCTTGAGTGAGGTGATATATTTGATATATCAGATGCTACCTACCAGGTAGAGTGAAGGCCTTTAAAGGACAAGGAGGGTATAAACTATGAACAGTGTTGTCTTAGTGATCCAGTTGTCACAGGAAATGTTCTTTCTTTATTCCTGGGGACTGTCCTTGCTACAGTTACAAAAGGAGTTAATATGTGTCTAGGCACCGCCATTACTAACTCTCAGAAAAAAAACAAAACAATAAACCAAAACCAAAACAAAACCAACACATTTCTGATATAAATCTTGGTTGAGCAATAAATCAGTCCTAGAGTATATTCTTTGCCAGAAGAACAAATGATTTGAATCCTGCATATTTGAAAGGCTGCATATTCTCATATCCTGGTTAGATCCTTCTTTCACTGCAGAGGGTTTTCAAGCAGTGTCAAGGAAGTGTGGCAATTTCCGTGAGTAACAAGGAAGTGGGGAAACCTTCCTTAGGTTCTCCAGTTCACAGAGACACTGTCTCAGCAATGAATTTACGGAAAACTGAGAAACTAGAGCGTCCCCTTTCCCTCCACAAATACTTGAGAGCGTCTTGGCTCCAGAGCATCGCATTTCTGTGGTCACACTGACGCTTCTTATACAATTTCTAAGGTAATAGTTTTCCATTTTATAGCTGTCATAAGAGAAATGAGTTCCTCCAGGGGATATTGGAGTGTCTGGGTCTTCTCCAGGAATAAACCAAACTGGAAATGGGTTAAGAGGGGAAAGGCAGATTAGGGTGGAAACTTTTGAGTTCTGGCCTGCATGGCACTGGGCTGTAGCTGAGTAAATGCGGGAGTGGAGAGCCAGGCAGGATCTTTCCAGGGAGGAAACAAGAAAGGAGAGGTAGAACATTGGTGCCCCTGACTGGGACAGATGGAATGCAAGAGCAAACCAGCTTCTACCAAGCACAGGGGAGACAAGGGCCCTGCTGCTCTAGGAACTACTGGATAGTTTACACAAGGAGACCTTGAATGCAATTATGACAGTAATAGATCTTTATGAGTAACAACTGTGCTCATTCCATTTTATGGCTCAGGAAACAAAGGTATAGGAAATATAAGATGCCAAGTGGTGGATGCAGGAACAAAATGTCTCTCAAACCCTCAAATCTATGAATATATATGTGGACATATATGTATATATGTATATATATATATATATATGGGAAAAGTTCATATATATAGACACACAGATCCAAATGTTTATGTGCTTATATATTTAATTTGAAAAAATTTAAACACACATATGCAGAAGCTAAAATTAGCTTTAATCTTATCATGTAAAACTAACGTAATGCAATACCTCAGAAAATTCCAGCTTCTAAAGGAACTACCACTTTATGTGTGCTTATGTTAATTCCTTATTCAGTGCATGTATTCCTTTTTCATGTAGATAATCACATAAACACGTTTTTCTGGGACAAACAATGCTGCAAAATTATATACGTACATACCTAAATAATATATGGAAATATAAATGCTTACATATACACAAAGAAAACTTAGTCCATGTTGCCAGTAAGAGTTATACCAGTTTTTGAGTTTACCCACGTGCCATACAAAGGCTCTGCCTATGTTCACACAAACTAGTTATGGTTCTGAAGTCAGTGGGATTCTGACATGGTAGCTCATTTGCTTGCATATTCTGAGTCATTATTAAAGACTAACTTTTCCACATATTTATTGACATTAACCCAAACGTATTTCTTAAGTATATTTATTTTCTTAATTTCTGCACTGTTTTTGGGGTGTTATTTGTAGTTTTGTGCATATGTATAACAAGCAGAATGGGGAGAGGGATGGAGAGTGTCGGGAAAGAGTGGGTAGGGCATGTAAAGGCTTAGATGTGAGTTTGTAAGGTGGAGATAAATTTTCCTTTCTTTTCTTAAATGACACTTTTTTAAAGTTAAGATTTAAATAATACTAGCTCTTTCAGAAGATCTGTCTTTTTTTTAGTAGTCTTTTTTTATTAATTAATTTATTTAATTATTAAAGATTTCTGCCTCTTCCCCGCCACCACCTCCCATTCCCTCCCCCTCCCCCAATCAAGTCTTCCTCCCTCCTCAGCCCAAAGAGCAAGCAGGTTTCTCTGCCCTGTGGGAGGTCCAAGGACCACCCACCTCCATCCAGGTCTATTAAGGTGAGCATCCAAGCTACCTGGGCTCCCACAAAGCCATTACGTGCAATAGGATCAAGAACCCATTGCCATTGTTCTTCAGTTCTCAGTAGTCCTCATTGTCCGTTATGTTCAGCGAGACCGGTTTTGTCCCATGCTTTTTCAGACCCCGGCCAGCTGGCCTTGGTGAGTTCCCGATAGAACATCCCCTTTGCCTCAGTGTGTGGGTGCACCCCTCGCGGTCCTGAGTTCCTTGCTCGTGCTCACTCTCCTTCTGCTCCTCCTTTCGGGTTTCTGTTGCTGTGAAAAGACACCATGATCACAGCAGCTCTTATAAAAAAAACATTTATTTGAGGTGGCTGACTTAACAGTTTCAGAGGTTCAGACCACTATTGTCATGGCAGGGACGGTGGCAGCATGCAAGAAGACATTTTGCTACACGCATCTTTTTCAGAAGACAAGAGGATACAACTATGCCACTGATAGGTTGAGCACAGAAAATCTCAAAGCCTGATCTCACAGTAACACACTTTTTCCAGCAAGCCATACGCACTCTAACAAAGTGTTAGATAATCCCACTACATATGAGTTTATTGGAGCCAATTGTATTCAATCTACCACAATGTGTTTGAAAACTTAAATACATAAAATTGTAAGATTTCTTTTTATTTATTTATTTTTTTATTGAAAAAATTTCCGCCTCCTCCCTGCCTCCCATTTTCTTCCCCCTCCCTGTCCAGTCCAAAGAGCAGTCAGGGTTCCCTGCCCTGTGGGAAGTCCAAGGTCCTCCCCGCTCCATCCAGGTCTAGGAAGGTGAGCATCCAAACAGGCTAGGCTCCCACAAATCCAGTACAGGCAGTAGGGTCAAAACTCAGTGCCATTGTCCTTGGCCTATCAGCTCTCATTGTCCACCATGTTCAGAGAGTCCGGTTTTATCCCATGCTTTTTCAGTCCCAGTCCAGCTGGCCTTGGTGAGCTCCCAATAGATCAGCCTCACTGTCTCAGTGGGTGGGTGCACCCCTCGCCGTCCTGACTTCCTTGCTCATGTTCTCCCTCCTTCTGCTCCTCATTTGGACCTTGGGAGCTCAGTCCAGTGCTCCAATGTGGGTCTCTGTCTCTATCTCCATCCATTGCCAGATGAAGGTTCTATGATGATATGCAAAATATTCATCAGTATGGCTATAGGATAGGGCCATTTCAGGCTCCCTCTCCTCAGCTGCCCAAGGAACTAGCTGGGGACATCTCCCTGGACACCTGGGAGCCCCTCTAGAGTCAAGTCTCTTGCCAACCCTAAGATGGCTCCCTTAATTAAGATATATGCTTCCCTGCTCCCATATCCACCCTCCCTTTATCCCAACCATCCCATTCTCTCCCCATCCTCCCCTTCTCACTTTGAATGTTAAGAAAAGTTGAAAACATCATTAGTATGTAATTACTTCTATTTTTTCATTCTATCATCTCTGACATCCTTCCTGCTCGATCTAACCCATTTCTAGTGCCCACACACTTTACAATTTTATAAAAACAGTTCATTTTAAGGATATTAAAAAAAATGGTGAAAATGGAGCTCTGGAGATGGCTTAGTTGGTAGATTGCTGGTGACACAGGCAGGAGAAGCTGGTCTTTGTCCCCAGACCTGTGATAAATGTGTGTGGCGCTGTAGACTCCTGACCCCAGTGCTGGGGAGGCTGACGTCAGCTGTTCCTGCGGGCTCCCTGGCCGGCCAGTCTAACCAGATCAACAAGCCCCAAATCGGTTGGTCTATCTCAAGGACAGAAGGTGGGCAGGTCCGAGGAGCAGCACCCGAACTGCCCTCGGGCTTCCACAGACATTTGCACAAACAAACAAACACACAGTAGTGAAAACAGCACATCTTCTCTGTTTCTCTCAGAAAGCTCAGAGTAAGACAGTTCTATAAGGAAATACAAAGCCTCAGAAGTTTGCTTTTTTCTGATTTAGAAAATTCTGAATGTGTTTTCCCTCCGGACATGAGAAACTGCCTGTGTTAAATCGGGATTTTCTGATATAAATGGACATGGGCTCTCTTGACAGTTTTGCACATTTGAATTCTGACAGGCTGCTGTACATATGCCTGGAGGGTCCTTCAAAGACTGGGTATTATAAATCAAAATAAAAACCCCACTTCTCTGTATTAAAACTATTATCCCTGACCCATTAGGCACAATCCTCCAAATCTTCATTTTAATCAGATGTGGTGTTATTAAACACTGTACGTTTATAATAGCCAGCTCTCTGCTCATTGTAATTCATGGTAGTGTAGAAGCTGCCATTCATAAATCACTTGTTTTGTGTTCCTGCTTTCTAATACCAGCCTAACCTTTTGCTGTGTCTCACTGTCAAAACATTCCAATATGGTTAGATGCAATTTCATTGTACGTGTGTGCACCCGCCTAGCCTGCAGAATAGCAGAAATGATTGACTGCAGCCGAATGGCTTTCTCTCCAAACACCTGTACTCATTAAAGCCTCCAATACACGGACAATTCTTGACAATTGTGTTCATCATAGAGACCTTCTTTTCAGAGGCACAACGAACCAGATGTGGACTGTGTACAATAGCTTCTCAAAAATGTGTGGGTAGTGGGAGATTTTTATTTGCCAAGCGTTCCCAAAGATCCCATTTTGAGCCAGCTCAGACGTGACTCATCGGCGCCTTTGGTGATTCCATGCCAGTGGTAGCCCGCACAAAATGGTAGTTCCTTTGTTGTCTAAAGCTAAGGCGATCCCATACTATTTCTTATGTAGATGACATACTTTCATTGACCTCCTTTTGCTTTATCAGTAGATAAATCTTTTCCAGGTCACACCTGTCAAATCAGTCCTCAATCAGACGGTTCCCAGCACCACACACCAAAGGTGTTGGAGAGATCACACCAGGACAGATGTAAGAAAAGTTTTTCCGCAATAAAGATATCATGAGTGGTCTCAGGTATCTCTGCTATCTGATATTTAAAACACAAATGATACATCTTTGCTGACAGTATTTTCTTTTTCCTTCCTATTTTATATACAGAAATCCAGAGATGGGTATCACGAAGACAATAATGGCCAGTTTAAGACATTCTAAAGGCAAGACTAGAAATTAACATTGCAGACAGACCCATTTCGTGTGCAGACAATTACATCTCAACACAAATGATGTGTGGAAAGAAGTCTTGGGCTATGTACATGGCACAGTGGGTAAAGCACTTACCGAAAAATCGTTAGGACCAGAGTTCAAGCCCCAGAACTCATTTAAAACAGATGTGCATGGGAGTTGCCTGTCGTCCTAGGGTGGAATAAACTGGGACATGGAATCCCTGGAGAAAGTTGGCTACCAGTCCTAGCAGAAACCACGGGTGACCCCACCTCATTGTGTAAGGTGGAGAAAGAGATGTCAACCACAGGCCTCGACAAACAGGAACCCCACCCCTTACCCAGCACACCATATAAACATACATAGACAAAAAATTAAATTCATAAAGATAAATCTTGTATAATATGTAATATGTAATAAATCTTGAATAATATGTAATATAATCATCTCTTCCCTACTCTATTCTTTGACAATAGTCATGATATTCTTTAATAGACAAATGCCCTTGCTTGTTCCTAGGGGCATATGAGATAGTCTTTGAAAGAAAATGGAAAGCCTCGCTGCTAACCAAGTATTTACTCCCCTGAAGAACTTTCCCACCGTTCAGATTCTCTAAGAAAAATTTAATTTCCCTTTTAATATCTCTCATATGGGCATAATATCAGGCTTCATTATTTTTTTATCTGCAATTTCCTTATGAAGCAGAGATGCAACTTAATAACCAATTCTTTTAAAACAAAAATTGGCTGATAGCTTTTCATTGTTTATAATAGTGAAATAGGTTAGAGGCAGTGAGGGAAAAAACTGCTTACTTTTGGCCATCTAGGGAAGAAATGTGATCTCATCAAATAGAAAAAAACCTTCAATGTACCACAGGTTTCAGCAGGAAAACTGGATGTGGTCTCAGTGTGTGGATGGTTGGCAAGAATCCAGATTAGCTGTACAAAATGCACACTGTTTTCCTGTGGCAGTGTGCTATGTAGCAAAGGAACTTAAATCAGGTACAGTGTGCGTTATCTGTCTTCTTTATTTGTATAAACATAGAATAAGGCTCGTGGGAGTGGCCGAGCGTCCCCGAGGTGCTGTGGAATATGCAAAGAGAGCATCCAGTCTCCACTGAAAGATTAAAGAACTGGAAATTTCTCCTGAACTTTTACATAGAAGTCCTTGATTACAATAGAAAAATAAACAGTCCCTAATTTCTTGGCTCTTGTATTTGATTACATTAGTGAGCCCTCTTCCAAGATTAAGTTTGACATGACTACAGGCATGTTAGTCATAACACACATCTTATCTGAGTGATCCAGCACTCGTTCCAAGCACTATGGGAAAAATAAAGTCGTTGAGATAGTTGTCTGAACATCTCATGCTGAGCACTGAACTGTGTCTTAACATGTTCCTAGTGTTTAGAAAGCCAAGCATATTCCAGCAGGTCACAGGGTGTCTATGTCTACATAGAGATGTATCATATGTGCATAGACATAGACAGGTTATCTCCTGTTTCCCTGCCACCCAGTGCACACCTTTGTCTAAGTCCCCGTATTAGTTACCATTCTTGTTGCTGTGACCAAATACTCGACAAGAATCAGTTTAAAGGCAGAGAAGATGATTTTGGCTGGCAGTTTAAGAAGGGTGTAGCGTGAAGTAGCTGGTCCTAGTGCATTGGCGGGCAGGAGACAGAGAGGGCACTTGGAGAGGAGGTGCTCTATGGAACCTGAAGGCCCACCCGTGGAAACTCTCTTTCTCTATAAAGGCTCCGCCTTCCAAAGGTTCTACAACCTTCCATCAACATCGACCACTTCCAGGACAAAGGTCCAAACACATGAGCTCATGGGGGGCATTTCGCGTTCAAATCACAACGGTCTCTAACGCATTGCAGATGTGCGGTCCTGGCTCTGCCAGCCTCTTCCTGTGGACTCTGGTATCTTCTTCTTTAGCAGGGGTCTCTCATTCACTGGTTTTTCTGAATCATTGTATTACAGTACAGACGATGATTCATGTAGCATCATGAGAGGCTTAGGGTTCAGGTCGAACTAACTTAGTGTAGAGAAAGTCAGGTGAATATAGGCCTATGATGAAATGTTGAGAGTGAGATAAAGAGACATCTCTAAGGTGCTGTGGAAACCATAGCAATTTAACCGTTCTCTCTTGGACAGCCTCTATTCCTTTCTGTTTGATTTCTTAGTTTGATTTATTATCATTTGACATTGTATATATATTTACTCATTGGTTAGCAAATTCTCAAATAGTCTCAACCTCCCTTCCCTAAAATACAACACAGATTTTGAGCGGGAACCTGAGTGCCAGGGTAGTGGGTGGCACACAGACCTTGATAAAGCAGTGTTTGCGGGATGAGTGAAAGTATGCGAGATTCTGTATCAGATGCTCGAGAAGCAGCGAGGTGATCCTAACTATCTAACTAATATGGTAGCTTCCCGAACACTGATGAGAATGTGGGCATAGCCATGCTGGATATGCCGTCATGTGAAAGCCGATGTTGCTCAAGGAGGGAGGCCAGGCCTGGCAGCTCTGAGATGACATTTGAAATATAATCTGAACCATGAGAAGGAGGAAGTCATGTGAGCGGAGATGATATACAAGCAAGTCACAGCGCATGGCTGCAATGTGCCCCTTCAAGACTGGTAAATGTGATTGTGGCCTTTAAGAGGTAATGGACCCATAAAGGATGCTCTCATGGTAAATAGGGCTGAAGCCCTTTAAGAAGAGGCTTTCCTACCCTTCCATTTTCTGCAAATGATGACACATTCTTTTCTTCTGGAAGACGCAACAAAAGGCACCATCTTGGAGACAGAGAACAACCTTCACCAGACAAACAAATCTGGAGCCACTCTGACCTTCAACTTCCCAGCCCCCAGAACTGCGAAGCACAAATCTATTCTAGAACAGTCTCAGTCTCGGTGAACTGAAGCTCATGTGGAGGATGTTACTTCTGGGGTCCAAGAGGCCCATATGCCTAGACTAGGTTTATAGAATGAGGTGTGACAGACCTGGAGGCGCCCTGCAACAGGTGTGACAGGGGTTAGCTTTTGTGGCTCCAGCAGGAAGCCACTAGCACTTTCTAAGCAGAGGAGTACCATGATCTGATTCCTGCTTGAGACAGCATTTGTGCACAGTCTCTGTGACTTCTGCAGTTACCTTTCGAAAGGCGGTCTGCCAAGAAGGTCAGCAATGTCCTCTCGAGGAGTCTGTGACCGAGGTGTGAAATGAACAAGACCACAGCCTGAGGTGATGCTGTAGCAGGAGGCTGTGGGAAGTCCTGGGAATCCAGATATGTTTCAGAGAAAAGGGAAGACTTGAAGGAAGACTTAGAAAGGAGATTTACAGCTGGAGCAGAAAGTCAGGGACAGAGTGACAGAATTTGGACACTTTAGGTGAGGAAAGGCGGTGAATAGGCTCAAGTAAAAAAATCGAGTGAGCAGGATTGACCTAGATGTTACATACTTATGGAGAACTCGAATTTCACCATTGAAGCAGAGACCAGAAACAAAAAAGCAGTGTTACTAACCTGTGGTGGAGGGAGGTAAGAGAGAGCTTTGGAAAGAGCAGAGCTTAGAGATATTAGCGAATTTCATGCACACTGATTGTGCCAAAGCAACAGCGCGGTTTCCCTTAGCAGATGCAGTGGAAAGACAGGCAGATGCAGCGAGAAACAGCACGTACACAAAGCAGTGACAGGCTGAAGCTCCTGGATCCTGGCTGCCTCTTTCCATATTTATATGTGATCTTCTACCCCCAGGATAAGGTATCCTGGATCAAGCAAAGGGAAAAATTAGAGATTCTAAGTTTGACTGAAAACTTGATTCAAATTAGTGAGAACACAACTATAAATATTACCACAAGTACCTGGGGAGAAAAATGAGGCAGGTGTAGCTATTTGAAACAAGGAAAGAAAGTCCCTTTCTTAAGATAGCTGGCTGAAAGCGTTTAGGCTTTGGCTTAGAACATGTTTGCATGTTTGTATTTGAATCCCAGGAGGTGTGGTCTGCAGGAAGTTCATTTAAATAGGATGGATCAGCAATGCTCAAAAGGGACTCAGATTCTGGGAAGCTGCAGCATTTGTCAGACCCAAATCCGTGCTGGAAATAGATTGCCCTCAGAACCTTCTGGAAGAATGACCCTTTCTGAGAGTGTCCTAGGAAGATTATAATGAGAAGCTATGTGCTTGGGATTAATAGCGTGAGACATGAGCAAGTGTTGAAATGTCCAAAAAGCTGGAATTAAGCTCATTCATTTACCCATTTGACACAGGGAACTGCAGTCAAGTCTAAAAGGATCTTATAGGTCCGCAAACTTGCTGAGGTCAACGACCACAGTCAAAGCACCTTTTGATTGGCACTTAGCTCCAGTAAGTGCTCAGAGAGCATTTGTGAATGAAATGGCAAGTGTCTGGTAAAGGAGAAGAGGCTTGTTGTATTAAGAGAAACCTTTTAAGTAAGAGGAGACATTGACTTATCTTTTAACAGAAAGAGGTAGAAATCAGATGATGGGGGTGGGCTGCAGCTACTAATAAATATGTAAGATTTCCTTTGAATCCAAATGTTGACAGGTTGAACATCATCAGTCCATTTATTTATCCAGCATTGCCCCTGGGTTCTACTGTGCCCTATGTTAAAACTTACTACGTACATGTTGAGAAATAAAACACATGAAATCTCTACCTCCAGGAAGCTTATCGTCTAACAAGGAAGATTCACAAGTTAGTAGGTAATCCAATTAGAAAGGCATATGAAAAAGCCAGCGTGTGCTCAGAGCGCATCTTGAGGAAGTGACTAGGTAATGAAGGTCACTGAGAGCCCTTCCTGTGGGCTGCCGCAGAATCTGGACAAGAGTCAGCTGGCCCTGGGGTGGGGGTGGGGGGAGTATTGGGAGGTCACAAAGGGCTGAATTTTCGGTCAGGCAAAAGGCACAGTACGAAAAGCTGTGAGACAGGAAATACATTGCTCTTTGGGGAACTGAAAGGAGGATTTGTAGACCAGTTTTGAGGCTTGGCTTTGAGTGAAAATGAGACTCCCAAACTGACAGTGAGGTGCATGGTAACCCCAGTACCTAGGCATTAGAGGCAGGACGATGATGAGTTCAAGGCCAGTCTGGGCTACGTTCTGAGACTCTGTCTAAACAAGACAACAAACAAACAAACAAAAACAAAGAAACAATACAAGTGGGACGTGGGACGTCTGAGTGATGATGTAGAATAAGGAGTAATTTATAACTCCAAAGGATGAATCATCACTGGGGACAGATATTTGGGGCTTTGTGGTGATGACAGCATATATTTGAAAGAGAGACAGAGGAAGTCGTAGGCCACTCAGTAAACAATTGAGCTTCTGGCTCTGATAGGCACAGTGAAGAGGACTCAGTGGTTGTGATGACTCCCATGAAGAAACCAGAGAAGACTTTCAAGGAGAAGCCAGCCAGGTGACATGGAACAGGTACATTGCATGCACGCATGTGCAGAGCTGACATCTGCTTGTCTCTGTGTAGCTCAGGCAATTCTCATGGCCCCTCTATCCCATAACACATAACCACAGCACACTCTATCATGACAGAGACCCTTCCACACCTCTCCAGGAAAACGAGGTCATTCCTGGTGTACACTTCATCTCCTCCCTCTCCTTTTCTCTTTCTGCCTTTCTTTCTGTCACGCAGAACTACTCATCTTCTCAATTCAGCTATACTGTCATCTCCTCTCCTTCCACCTCCCGAGGTGTGCACCCACCATGACGAGCTGCTGTGAAGGAGGAAACCCAACGAACCAAGAGCAGGAAACCTGTGTGAACAAGGAGGTCAGGTCAGGAAATGGGTGCAGCACAGTTCACTGCCAAGTGAAAGATATGGTTCAATAACCTGCTGCCAATTTCCGGCCGTGGGGCCTGGAGGCCTCTGGGCCAGGTGCTCCCAGCATCCTCAGCGTGTGCAAATGGCTCAACTTTGGCTGCAAATGGGAGCTCTAAATTTGCAGTCAAATGCATGTCGTGCGTGTGAAAAGTAAGAGTAAAGTGAAGAATTCCGTTCTCATGTCCAGCCATATCCCATCATGTTGTTATTAAAGGTGCCCTGAGTGCTATCCTAGCGTTATTTAATGTAGCCCCAACGAAAGGTCTTCACTATAGAAGGTAGTTGTCCTTAACTGAAAGCCACAAAAATGAGCTAAGCGCATGCCCAGTAACTAGCTTAGGCAACAGATGAATCACCCTGTGATGTTTGAGACAGGTTTTTTTTCAGCAAGAGGTGAAGGGACAAGGGACATACTGGCCACTCATTAGCAAGAACAATGAGGTGTCAGAGTAATCATCTAAACACGTACCCTGAGGTGTCAGTCGCCCTCAGTTCCTGAGAGCCAGCATGGGACAAGCAGCCTGGTGGGCAAGCAAGAGTATGGTGGTTTGCCTTCCTTATGCCAGCCCTGTGAGCCAGGGCTGGAGCTTCTCCTTCTTACAGCCATGTCTCCTGATCTCTAAACTATATCTGCATCTGTTCTTCTGAATCTGCAGATTCAACGAACCAAGATTAAGCACACTTTAAAATTGCATCTGTATGACGCATGTGCACCTTGCCTTTACGGTTCCTTGACGAGTACAGTATAATAGATGTTTACACAGCATTGATCCACAACAATGGATCCAGTGTTTGGATGGCGCAAGCATGAGGACCAGAGTTCAGATCTGCAGCACCCATGTAAAAGGCTGGGAAGGGTGGTGTGCACCTGTAACCTCAGCGCTGAGAGATGAACAAGACAAGTCAGTGATAGACCATATTTCAAAAACAAGATGGAGAAAGATTAAAGAAGATACCTGATGTTGGCTTCTGGAGCCCATATTCATGTGTATACACATGTACACACACAAACACACACACACAAATATATATATATATGCCATAAGATAAATTTTATCAAAAATATATTTAGAGATGACTAAAGTATGTTGTATGGGAGGACACTGATGGTTGCATACAAGTGCACCATCAGTTTATATAAAGAATATGAGCATCCTTGAATTGTGTTATCCAGGAAAAACCCCAGGGGGTGCCAAGGGATGACAGAGTGACTTAAGGGTTAATGATTAACGAGATTCTTATATTAATATCAAACACCATACCTGGCCACTCAAAAAGTGGGAGTTTCCTGTTACCTGGGAGGAGAACACTGAGTCCTTCAGTCCTTCTTTTCGCCCCATACCGCTAACACACCTTCTCCACAGACTGGAGGACAAGGGCTCCTTTCGCCAGGTGTTCCTAGCTTTTAAGGGCTCTCCAGGAACATTAGCGTGTGATCCATCTGAAAAGCCTACATGTCTCAGTTGGACTTAAGATGTGATCAACAAGAGGGAAGCCCTGCCTGGAACCGGAAACCTAGCTAACTACTCAGTGCTGTAACGTCATGGTTCTTGGAAAAGAATCTACAACCACTAACTTACTAATCAGTATAATCCCTGAAAACAATCTGTAAACACCCACCCTTCTGCCCACAGATAAAAAACTTCCTTTTGCAGCAGAAGAAGACTACTACAGAACCAAAACCAATCAAAACGCAAAGCTGCGGAGCCCAGTCCCATAGATACATCTGCAAAACACTCAGCCAACACTGGACAAGAGGGGCAGAAAGACTGTACGAGTCAGAGGGTCAGGGAGTTGGCTGTGAGACTGTGGCCCACAACATGAACAAGGACAACACCAGTGGGCGTGACAAAGCAGACAGGGAAAAGCTCGCTAGGCCTCAGCCCTACACAGAGAACCACAGCAAACTGAGGCAAGCAGGGAGCAGGAGAACTGTTCTGCCCCGGGAAGGGCACATCAATAGGTCCTTCAGGGCCAGATGGTTGGCCCAGAAAATATACATGCAGGTAACATGATAGAGACTGAGTATGTTATATTAGGAACACATATATGCATATACATTGACATTTATGTACGCAGTAGCAATGAATAAAGAGGCAGGAACTGGAAGGAGAGGGAGGCACCGCATACGAGAGGGTCTGGAGAGAGGCAAAGGGAGGGAGAACTGTGGTTATTATATTATAACCTCAAAATGTACAAAACCATAAAAGCCCCACATTTCTCGTTCCTCAGACTCACGGATGGTGACATAGTGGTAGCCAGTGGGAAACACTGTCCTGGAACATAGCCACGCCCGCCATTTCCTGTCAGATGACATGTGAGGTCTCCAGTACATAAAGAGCACAGCATCAATATCGAGGCGCTGCCTTGTTTCCACAGTCACTTCCCTGGGCCTCCTAGACGCCTGAGCAGGCAGAGCTCCACAAGTACCCCGTGCGCCTTGTGGAAACTCCTAAACACCAATGTTTCAATTGGATCCCTATTAGGAAGAAATTTATTTCTGTCACTTTTTTTTTTTACTTGCTTGGTTCATTAGCCACCTCTCTTAATAAATTATGTAATTTTTCTTAGATAACTGACTAACTTGACCTTTTGAAGTTGGGAAATAAATCAAAAAAGAATAAATAAAAGGGTGGTAAATTGTTTTAAGTATATCAGAAAGCCTCATGCATTCAGGAACTCATTGCTTTTCTCCAAGCCAATGCACAGAGATCAGCACAGAGAGCTGCTGAATACAATGTGAGGAAAACAGCAGCAGTAATCCCAACTGGATTGCACAGCTGTGACATCACCCTCTGATGCCAGCCGTCCATAGGATCGGTTGCTGTGCTGTACTTTAGGCTTAGGGAACCAGTATTAAAGCATGCAGTCTTGTCTTTGATGTGTTAGTTTTCTGTCAAAAACTCCTGACAGAATTAGCAGCAATGCATCATGCTAAGGAGACAGGGAGTCCGGCAGCCAACCACAGCCTGTCTCCTAGTTCCTTTAGTGATGAAGGCATACTGTCATCTCTTGCTTGGATTCAGGACTTTGGCAAAAATGGTCTCTCCTCTGCATTTTCTCCACAGCAGCAGTTTAGAGCTAGAAGCAGACTGCTCAGTTGTGTTGCTCTCTGAAGAGTGAGTATAGGTGGTGGTCCTTTACTGTATGATTAGAACCGTGAACTACACTGATGTCAGGAAAGGCACGAAGAGGATTCAGCAGAGTCCTTTAAGGTGGTACAGTTTACGATAAGAACACGTGTGCCAGTCATCTTCTTGCTTCTTACCTTTGTGATGAGGAAGTGTTTTTTAGTAATAATGAGCTCAGGAGACAGGTAAAATTCCCCAGAGGATGTTCCAGTCCATGCAGGTTTACAGTGTAAATATGTTCATGTTTGCGGAGAAGAAAACAAAGCACAGAGACTGACAGGAGTCCTGAGAGCTTGAGCCGACTGTGTCGTCTCCCTCTCCCACATCGTTTCTTGTCTGTGTTTTCACCTTGGAATGCGAATGGGGAGGAAGGCCGAGGGAAAAGGGCTGTACAACACTACTGTGCTGAGTGGCCAAGGGTCAGGCGTGGCCCGTCTATGACCTTTGCGGTCACTATTTCCTTAAGCTCTCCAGTTATGCAGCCATGCCGTCCTCATCCAAAGTTGCCACGTCTACCTTTGAGCCCCAATCTGGATTTCTTCATTTATCTCCGAAGACATTAACTTAAACCCCAGAAAGCTTTTGGGGATAAAATGTTACCACTGATCATTTTGGGATCTGACCTCGGCCACTGTGATAGGGGGGGCTTTGCAGTTATTGTGCTGATGTTCTCTTGCTGTGCTGGGGATAAAAGGACCTTGTCCATGACAGGGAAGTCCCCTACCCCTTAGTGACGCCCGAGCCCCTGAGAGGGTGTTTTCTGTTGCGGGTAGGCCACCTCTGGTGTGTAGCTTCAGAACATGGCTATGGTGTAGGAGGTGCGAGGGCTGGTGAGTGGCTATGTTGTGGGAGTGGCTATGGTGTGGGAGTGGCTATGGTGTGGGTGACGCCAGCTGCTCTGCCAGCAGGTTCTCAGCATGGGAGTAAACTGGGGGCGAGGAACATGAGTAACCTACAAAGCTGAAAAAGGGCGAAAACTTCCCGATTGCTTGTCTTTAAAACCAGTACAAATATTAGTAATGAGGGAGGGGACTATCTGAAAGCTTGGGAAGAAGCTGATGCAATAAATTATGACACTGGATGCAGCTAAAGGCTTAGGAAACACAGCATCCTCTCTCAAACATGGTTTCCCTTTGCCCTAGGAGATTGCTTGAGATGGAGAAGTGGAGAAAGGGTTTTACAGTAACCCACTACAGATGTACAAATGCCCCAGGGCTGTTACAAGGACCAAGCCCCACCTTCTCTGAACAGCAGATTTGGTGGCGGAAACAGATGCAAGCCATTAAATCAGCACTGCAACCCTTCCTCTGACCACTTGTCTAACATTCTCACTTCTTTAAAGATCGGAGAAGATTAATTTTCAATGTTGTTAAATTAGAATAAAATGCAATAATAGTGACATTTGACTATTTGAAGAAATGTACTTTCTTTCATTGCAAGAGTAACATCTAAACCACACAATTCATAATTTAACCACAATTTGGAAGAAATACAATTCATAAAAGAATAAGACATTTAAAAGAAATAAACTATCCTCTGATATAAACAACTTAATTTAATAAGAAATATGGTTGAAAATTATCAATACTCTTCCAGCTGTTAGCTATATATGTAAGGAAAGAAATGTGACAGAGAGGGTAGACACATGGTATGTGTCTAATTCTAAATGTCATTTTAAACTAAACAGCACTATACACATTTTCACAGCAGGAATTCAAAGACAGATTTTTGGCCCACTTAGCTATCTAGTTAAGTCAGACATAACTGGAGGATCTCTTTCTATTGTGTAGACTCGTTAAGATAATTCTTCACTTTAGGATCACCAATCTAGCTCTTTTCAAGGAGCGGGAAGTGTGTGTGTGTGTGCGTGTGTGCATGCGTGCGTGTGTGTGTGTGCATGTGTGCGTGCACTGGGTTTAGATTTAGAAATGTAACTTTTCATACTATCCTATTATAATAGCACACAGTTGCTTTTCAGTCAATATTTTAAATAAGAGCTCTCAAGTCTTCCTTAATAACCGTTTGAGGAATATTCTGCTTGGTGTTCATACAAGCACACCAGGTGTTTGGATCAAATCCACCCTCTATTCCTGAACTCTATCCTATGCTACCTCACACTCCACCATTCTTCCCTCTCAACTTCACGAGCTCTTTTTATTTCTTTAATACTCACTGAGTCCATTTAGTGATGTGTGTGTGTGCATCAGTGTCTGGTAGAGACCAGAGCTCAGGTAACGTCCCAGGACTTAGTCCCTGAAGAAAATCAATTCTTCCTCTTCTAACAACCATCACTTGGCAGTCTCTCCAGAAGTACTTCATGAGTCCCTTGCCAATGCATGCTGGGACTTTGACCTGGCTTGCTCTTGTGTGGGTGTCGTGCCGGTAACACCGCTGCTGCGAGTCCACCTGAAGACGCCTTTCCCGGCACTGCTCCCCATTTCCAGCTCTTACATTGTTTGAGGCCCCATTCTTGAAAACATTTCTTCTTCAAAGGTTGTGGCTTTGGGAAAAGAAAAGATACCCTTTTAGATGTTTCACGAGATTAAAGAACTTTAATTCAATGTACATGGTCTTAAATTTTAATTGACTCCCATCAGTTTGTGGGTTTGCTTATTTGTTGATTTGTTTTGAGGAAGAGCATCCCGGTACTGCTAGACTAGTGCCCCAGCCTAGACTGTTTTTGAGTACATGGTTCTATTGCTTGTCTATCCAATAGTTAGAATTACAGATACATACCTCCATGTCTAGCCTTTTCCCATAAGCTAGGAAAATATAATAAGAATGTCGCAATCAATCTATGCTTTAATGTTTCAGCAAATAGATTTCGAAAAATGTCATAAATAAAATCATTTCGTTTTAAGAAGGGATGCTAAGCCCTGGGTCTAGAGTATTTCTCATGTAGCCTTTGATGGACTAACAACACGTTCAGCAGCCATGGCTGTATTGTTTTGTTTCACTGTGCCGTTGGGCTTTGATTATTTCTTTAATGACTTCTGGATGCCCATGTGGCCACTGTCAGTCCCACCTGGGAAATCCCCACACTGAGAACACATTATGATGCTCTCTGCAGCAATTTGACTCAGTAGATGCCAGTTTTTCCAAATAAGACTCGGAAAAACTCAGTTCAAATGAAGTTTAATAGGTCAATCAAAGCTCTTGACTAGTGTTTCGTAGAAATAAATGTCTTATAAAATATGTGACGTGCTATTATGTACCTTTTGATTCATAAAGTTGACTCACAGTAGATTTCTGATAACATGTTCTGGTAGTATCTGTTTCATTCTTACCAGCTTTTCTATGCTCTTGTGGCTCTTACATCCATACTGAATGGGCAGAACAAACTGGATTTACTGGGTCATAAAAAAAAAAAAAAGGCAAGAGAGAACGAATGTTGGTGAAGTAGGAGGGAGTTGGAGAGGAAAAATGGGGTAGATATGACTGTATTTTAATGTAAATAAGTATAAAAATGTCAAATATAAAGAAAAATGAAAGAAAGAATTGGAGCTGGGGAGATAGCTTAGCTGACAAGGGCAGTTCCCATGACCTGAGTTTGATTCCAGGGACCTGTAAGGTGGAAGGAGAAAACCTAATGAATTCCAAAAGCTGTCCTTGGGTGTCCACACTCACGCACACCCCATTCCACATAAAATGGGGTGCCTTGGTAGGTGCACACCGCACTGCACAAGTAAATAGATAAAATGTAACTTTAAAATATTTTTTAAAGAAGGAAAAGTTTTTTTTTTAATGTAATTCTTTATTGAGTCTTGGGAATTTCATATCATGCACCCAAATCCCCCTCTCCTTCCACATCCCTCCATATTTGCCCCGAACATTGTGGCTTCCCTCCCCAAAAGAAACCTCCCCCCAAATTAATTAAAAATAAACAAAGCAAATCAAAATAACACAACTCTGTCTTTCCTGTCTCTGAACACCTCTTCATTTGTCCCGGTGGCATCAGGACTGAAGTGTGTCAGGAATTCTACCCTTTTGTCCGACCAGCCCCTCCTGCAAATGCCCATTGCAACGAGTCATTGGTCTGGCTCACGGCCCCCGGCACACCATCATCACGAAACCCTCACCAAACTCCTCGTGGATGCCCTGCTGTTGCCCTGAGTCACGGAGACCCCGCAGCTGTGGTTCTGCAGGACCAGCCCATCACATGCTCTGCAGGTCACAGATGGGGTAGATATTAGGATGGGCCCATCCAAGACCCAGGGTGTGTGTCTGGGTGGTAGCTGAGCTGGTCCGTTTGGGCTGTTGGAACCTCACCCCTCAGGTGAGGCGTGGAGCCCATTCTCCTCCAGCTCAGATGTCACCATAACCCCTGTGGCAGTGCTGGCCCTCAGAGAGCCACATGGCTCAGGTGACAACCCAGACCCCAGGTATTTTCATGACTTTTAGTGGTAATATGAGCCACAGATATCAACACAGTCTGTACCCTGAGTGTGGTAGAGCTATGAAGAAGGGCAAGTTTTAAGCAGAGATTGTCATTGACAGCTTGATTTACAATGGCAGTAATAACATCTATTGATGACTCTTGGATCTTGTTTATTTCAGTGCTAGTAATGGGATCCAGAGCCTTGGACATGCTAGGCGAACTAAGTGACAAACAAAGGCCTCTGGAGCCTAATTTTTTTTTTTAAAAAAATGCATTGAACATTTACTTATGTTGCCTAAAACTTTTATTTTAGCGTTACCTATTGTTTTTAAATTGTTAAGTCTGGAAGAAATTAAATGTGCAAAGAAATAAATTATTTCTCAAGTCAGTAAACTTAAAATATGAAAGTGATGCAGGGTAATCTTGTACACTGTGAAGATGTGTCTCTGCTAAGGCACCTTATGGTTGGTTTAATAAAGAGTTGAACAAACAATAGCTAGGCAGAAGAGAGTAGGCAGGACTTCCTGGGAGAGAGAGGAACTTGGGGAAGAATCTGAGAGGTGGGGAATTCACCAGTGAGACTGTGAGGAAGTCGGACGTGCACTGCATTGAAGAAGGTGATTAGCCACATGGCAGAATGTAGATTTATATAAACAGGTGAATTTAAGTCTTAAGAGCCAGTTGGGAGCAAGCCTAAGCAAAGGCCAAGCTTTCACACTCAGTAAGGAGTCTCTGTGTCATTATCTGGGAACTGCTGGTCCAAAGAAAAACCAGTTACAAGAAAGTCTTGCATCGTAAGCTCTAAATCTGGGCCAACGACTGCAAAAGATACGTGCAGGCTCCTTGCAAGGTTCAGCAGAGCCCCGAGAAGGCAGAGCACAGCAGCGCTAACTACCTGTGTTAGGTGTGTAGCAACGTCGCTTTGCTTTGTTTTGACTTATTTTTCTTTAGTTCTGTCGTTTTCGTGCCGAATTCCTCCCTGTAGCACAGGTAGCAAAATCCTATCTTCATCAGGGTCAAGCAGTTCCGGAAGTGATGCGCTGCGCCACAGCAGTTTCCATCAACACAGGGAGGTGAAAATGACTGCGTTTCAAATATGAAATAAGCTTGCAATGACTAAAAAGAACGTTTTGGTTAAAAGACTTCATGAGCTTCTCTACTTGCAATTAGCCATGTCGTTTTATTCAGAGGAAGGCTCCAGGGAGCCTCGTGTGCCGTGGAAAGTCCGATTTCCACGGTGTTGTGCGGTTCACGAAGCTTTCTCACAAGCAATTTCATTTTAATTTCTATGGTGCCTGCTTATTTTTATGTCCAATTTGAGAACTCTGTTCAGACCCATCGTCGGCGAAGCTTGAGGGTGTCGCTGACACAGAATTCGGTCGATACCGGCTGAGTTTGGTCTGGGATGAAAAATGCCAGAACACAATAATGAAGTGAAACAGAAGATGGTCCCTCTCACAGGGCACCCTCTTCAGCAGCATCCTGGGGGCAGTACTTCAGGGATAGAATTAGTCGAGGAGGCTTTGAAATTGATTCAATTTTTTTATTCTTCACAACTTCTCCTGGGAGATCGTATTATTTGCGTTCAGCTTTTAAAATCATTTCAGTTTCACCCCTGTTGCTTTCAAGCTTTTTCTTCAGGAATTTGTGTAGAATAAAAGCTCTGTGCAGTCAATATCCACGAAAATGAAAAGAAAAATTGATCTGCGTAGACTTCCCTTAAAGTCCCAGCCTCTGCTGGAGGAACAGTTAGCACTCTTGTTTGCAGGATTCAGATAAATAGCTCCCAGCATTTTCTCTGGATCCAGTTCTCCTTTGTCCCTCTTCTGGCACCTGGATTCCTTAGGCTGTTTTGCCACAGCCTTGAGCTAATTGTGAAGGGTCTTCTTGTCACTGGGGTCCTTCTATTTTAATCCCTGGAATAGTTTGCCTCAACCAAGTACATCTGACCTATGTTTGAATGTAAATATGAAAATTGAAAACTGAGACAATTATGCTACTGCTCTATACAGAAAGGAAAACAATCAAAAACCACGGCACTTGGCAAACTTTCTCAGGAAGTTCTTGGCAAACAATCTTTTCTATTTCAGCGACCCAGAAGATTGTCTAACCTGTTATCTTTTGGGTACAGAGCTGCCTCACGTCACAGAGTTTTCTCATCATCTCATTTCCTGCCTTCTTAGACTGTATCTCTTCTAGGAAGATGAAGATGGGATAAGAAATTTCAGAAGGTTTGATGCATAGAATTGAAAACAATGCTGTCAAGACTTCCAAACTTATCTTCTGGCCTGATTCACCAGTCCTCTACCCGAGCCAACTGATACTTCATCCGTTTGTTCATTATTTATCTAGTGCTTGCTTTATGCTAGGTCCTGGAGGTATAAAGTTGTCAATGTCTTAAAAAATTCCAAGATGCGTTAGAAGGCAGTTCTGTGTGATTTGATGCTGTAGGCAAAAATAAATAGCGTCTGAAAGGTTCAGAGAGATGTCCAGAGGCAGAGCAGCAAGAAACATTTTTAACCCAAACTATTCTTTCTTGTTTATCTTCTCTGATGTTTCCCCTCAAATCCTTATTTATGGTTGGTTGGACTGCTTTGTGTCTCCTAGGTGTTTGGGCTCTGTCATTCCAGGGTAGGCACTTCCAACAGGCCAGACTTTGGCAAAGGTTCATCATGGTTCTCTGCCAAGGGTTCTCACTGGCAGATGGCAACAGCTGCTGCAATTGAGTTGAAGAAAGTACAGGAGGAGTCCTGCAGAATGTCCTTTTTATTATACTAATGACTTCTTTCCTGAGAGCGGCTTTTCATTGTATCAGTGTATAATTGTTTCTGCTAATGCATTTGCTCTGATCATACAAAAATCTAATTACTCTATGTAATGAATCATTAACAATTTCCTTAAATTCATTTCAGTGTTTGCATGCTGGCATTCAGTTTATGCTAATAACCCTAAAATATTCACGCTTTTAAGTCTGAGATGCAGATGTTAAAAATTTGTTTTAGTAAATGCACGCTGTGGATCTACATTTTGTAAAACGGTCAAGTGTAAACTCCTGAAGATTATTCTGGAATACGCCATTCTGCTCATCTACCTACCTTTAAGGCAGAGGTCCCTCCCCCTCCTTCATCACCACATTCTGCTCACCAACAGAGTAACACACGGGGACATCTACCGTGAGAGCATTAGGTGGTGTTTGTAATGAAGGAAGATTGCAGGGGGAGGGGACAGAATCTGTTCTCATTGGCTTATCGAAAATATTTCCGCCTCTATCCAGTTGGTGAAAGAGATATTAGAAATTAATATTGTTGTTAATTTAAGAAAGCAGAATTGAAACTCAATTCCCAGCACTTCCACCCTTCTGAACTGTATACCAGGACGTCACCTCCTCTACTGGGTACCCACACACCAATCACCTCCAAAGCTTATGAGGTCAGTCTCCCATAATCCTCATTTCACAGATTAGAAAGAGAATTTGAGAAGCGCAGCAACTTGGCCCAAGGTTACAATATTTCACTCACAGTGGCTCTCAACTGGGCTTAGTTCTGTCTGGTTGGGGACATTTGGCTATGTCTGAAGACATTTTTCTCTGTCACAACCAAGCACAATGAGGAGAAGACATTTTTCTCTGTCACAACTTACACAATGAGGAGAAGCGAAGGAAGCTGCCTATCGTCCCACAAGAGAAGGTGATCCACCCAGCATGCCCCTAATGCTGTGCCTGGGCACTGCGGTGCTGCAGCTGTGTGCAATGCCTCGGTCACAGCTCTGTGGGCTGCTGGTTCCAGAACAGCTGGAGCAGACAGCTGCGGTGGAGAAGGCTGTGTGAGTACCCCACCTCCAGCACCTGTGGGAGTGCGGCTTTGCTTTCCTGTTTGAGGACTTTGGAGCTCCGCGGAGGAACTAAGGAAGCCGTGAGTGAATATATATTACTAGACACGGGCACACCTATGACACAGACCAAATGCCTCAGGTTGGCAAAGTCTTCTCCATACTGGTCAGGTCCAGAATCGGCAAAGCCTTCCTCTGGGTTGAGTGTGAATGTTGACGGTATGTGCAAGTGTAAGTATTTAGGAACAATTGAGCAATGTTTACAAAAATCAGCAACCGCGGCTTCCTCCTGGATCTTTTTTTAAAAAAAATATTTTTATTTTATGTGCAGCATTGGTGTTTTGTCTTCATGTATGTGTGAGTATGTCAGATCCCTGTTGTGAACTGCCATGTGGGTGCTGGGGATTGAACCTGGATCGTTATATCCTCAGACTTCCCACCAACAAAGACCTACACTAGCTAACTCCTCTCCCAGGGCTGGGCGTAAGAAGCTTTCTGAGGTTGTTGCAGTACACTCTATTGGAGCAAGCACAATCTACCAGATCCCAGCTTTTCTGTACATGTGTGTCTGGTCCTCATTCACTTGCTGCCACAGGATACCTGTGGAGCTGCAGCCTGGGCTGTGCGCACAGTTTTTACCTGTGGAAGTGACTCCCAGCCAGTGTCAGATTCTGTGCTCTACAGGCCAGCTTTGAGGAAATTCCATAGAGACCCTGTCTCTGGAGGCACTGAGGCTCAGCTGCTCTCAATGGTCACCACTTAGGTGAGCTGGGGTCCTCTGCCTTTTCCTCTAGTTAAGGTTTGGTTTGCCCCAGGGCTGTTGACACCGTCCACTGCTCTGTGGGACTGCAGTCAGTAAGGACCCTTTATCAGTACTTACCACTTCCTCGCCCTCTTCTTCCAAAGTGAACTCCTAAATATAATCCCTGTACCTCACTTTCAAAGAACCCAAACTAAGATATAGACAGTGAATCTTCCTCTCACACTGTAAATGCAACCACTCAGAACCAGACGGTAACTAAGGACAATCAGTAGTCTGTGGCCAGGAGTGGTCTTTGCTGTTTGCATGGTCAAATGCTGAGCATGGCTTCCCCGAGACTCTTCCAATTCTCTCCCTGCAGTGTCTCTCCAGATCTGCGCTGTCTCTCCAGATCTGTATTGTGTCTTTCCAGATCCCTGCTGTCTCTCCAGATCCCTGCTGTGTCTCTCCAGATCTGTGCTGTGTCTCTCCAGATCTGTGCTGTGTCTCCAGATCTGTGCTGTGTCTCTCCAGAGCTGTACTGTGTCTCCAGATCTGTACTGCGTCTCTCTAGATCTGTACTGTCTCTCCAGATCTGTACTGTGTCTCTCCAGAGCTGTACTGTCTCTCCAGATCTGTACTGTGTCTCTCCAGATCTGTGCTGTGTCTCCAGATCTGTGCTGTGTCTCTCCGGATCTGTGCTGTGTCTCCAGATCTGTACTGTGTCTCTCTGGATCTGTGCTGTGTCTCTAGATCTGTACTGTGTCTCTCTGGATTTGTACTGTGTCTCCAGATCTGTGCTGTGTCTCTCTGGATCTGTACTGTGTCTCCAGATCTGTGCTGTGTCTCTCCAGATCTGTACTGTGTCTCTCCAGATCTGTGCTGTGTCTCCAGATTTGTGCTGTGTCTCCAGATCTGTACTGTGTCTCTCCAGATCCCTGCTGTGTCTCTCCAGATCTGTGCTGTGTCTCTCCAGATCTGTGCTGTGTCTCTCCAGATCTGTGCTGTCTCTCCAGATCTGTGCTGTGTCTCCAATGGTCATCTATTCTTCTTGTGCATGTGAAGGATGTGTGTTCATAAGTATGTGTGCTCACATATGTATATATCAAAGGCCCCTCATCAACCTCTCTTACCCCTCTCTATCCCACTAAATCTTTTCTTCCTAACTTCTCCTTACTTTCCTGTCTTTACATACATAGGCATGTGTGCATGTGTGTGCGTGTGTGCATGTGTGTGCACAAACCCTGCCTTTAACTAGGGTTTCCTGCATGAGCACGGGTGGGAAGTTATTATTTGAGAAAGGACATTGTCCCAGTGGTTACAGCACTAAGGACTATGACTCCCCAATCCCAAGGATACCTGCCTGTATCTCATCTGGGAGGAATGAGGCCTTTGGAAGCTCTCCCTCTGTCCATGACTGGCTTGACAGACTGCATCTTGTGAAGGCAGCCACTGCTGCTATGAGTTCTTGGGCAAAGTGGCCCTAGTGCCCATGAACATGTTCACAATATTGCAATTTCAACCGTTCTTTCCAATCATCATTGTACATTTTCCCACATTTCTTTTCTCCTCCATCCAGCCTAAGCAGGGGTGACTCATCTGTGCTTTCTCTTTCCTCGCTTGCTGAGGTAAACTCCTGTACTTTAGATGGTTGTCATGTGACTTCTGTACTCCAGATCTCTGCTTCCCACGCTGACGTTTCATCCACGCCCATGATGCTTTCTTTTTCTTTCTTTTTTTTTTTTAAATATAAAAACAGGGTTTATTAGAGTGGCTTCTAGCTTATGATTTGACTATTCCAATAATGGCTGTCGCTCAATGGAAAGTTCAAGAATCCAGTAGACTGATGCTTCAGAATTCTCGAATCCCAGGACCCCAAAGAAGTGTGCTCTACTGCCAGTGAAGAGCGAACTTGCCAGTCAGAGCAAAGGGAAGCAGGCAAGCAGAGGGTTCCTTTGTACCAGCCCTTTGTATAGGCTGTCACTGGAAGGTGTGACCCAAATTTAAGGTGCATTTTCCGGTCCCAAGAGACCTAGATTTAAGGTGGATCTTCCCACCTCAACAGATCCAGATTTTTTTTGGGGGGGGAGGGGTCCTCCCACTTCAAATTATTCAGTCAAAAAGAATGTTTCATAGCTGTACCCACCATCTTGGGATTTAATTAATTCAGGACGCAGTCAAGTTGACAACCAAGAAAAGCCATCACAACCACACACATCCATGAGGACTGAAAGTGACCTGCTCTGTTAACACCTATAAAACAGATTCTTCCAAGGTCCCAGGAGAGGTGGTCCACCATTGTTTGTTTAACTAACAACTGTAAGTGAGAGACTTAAGGCTTTTTAGAAGAACTTTGACATACTCAATGATCTGTACATAAACAGCCTTTCTTAAAAGAAATTTATTTTCCCCCACACAGAATATTCTGATCTGGGTTTCTCCTCCCTTGTCTCCTCTGAGATCATCTCTATCTCCCCACCCATTCAATTCCACACCTTCTTTCTCTCTTTCTTCAGAATAAATAGAGCAATAAAAAATAAACAATCAGAATAAAATAATGCAAATAGAAAAAAAGAAAAAGGAAAGACACAAAACAAAATTATAGAAAAAGTACAAGAAACACATATACACAAGACGTGCACACATGCACACACACGCACAAAACTCATGGAAACACATAAGCTATAATAGATAAACAAAAGAGAGTTAAGGTAAAAAAAAAAATCATACACCGCTGAGTTCATTTTGTGTTGGCCATGTACTGCTGGGCGCGGGGCCTCCCCTTGAGTGTGGCTTGTGTATCCAGTGACTCCACTGGGAGAATGACCTTTCCCTTTGTGAGAGGCTGTCAGGTGAGCAGCCGTTGGCTTAGAGATGGGAGCTCATGTCCACTTCCCCTCTCAGGGATGGGACTCCATCCAGCTTGGCCCTCTGCAGCCCCCGTACGCACCGCCGTAGTGTCCTGGGTTCGTCTGTACACCAGTCCTTCTGTGTTTAAGACCTTGCTTCCTTCATGTCG
Source organism: Chionomys nivalis (assembly GCF_950005125.1). Classification (NCBI taxonomy): domain Eukaryota; kingdom Metazoa; phylum Chordata; class Mammalia; order Rodentia; family Cricetidae; genus Chionomys; species Chionomys nivalis. The sequence goes on from NC_080101.1 coordinate 60,329,635, forward strand.
TCTGTCCTCACTGGCTCTTCCAATGTCTCTGCCTCCTGTTTCACATAGCTCCCTAGACCTAAGGGGAGGGCTTTAAGGCAAAGATTCAGTCCCAGACGTAGGGTTCCAATGTCTCTTGCACACAGACAAGTGTGGGGGGCTGTGCTGGTTCCCATCCCCTGCAGGAAGAAGCCACTCTGACGCTGTCTGAGCAGGACCCTAAACTGCTTCACATTGGGCGTGGCTTCTGGGCGCCCTGATACGGAGCCCCATTATGGTTTCTTTGCCTTCAACTTTGAGTCAGAATTCCTAAAACCTATTTTTAAGGATCTGGATTGCTTTTTATACATCAACCCAGCTGACAGTCTTTCTTCCTAATAACCACTCGGCTGAGAAGCAATTCCCCTACGCAAATTCAGTGTGCACTTTTAGTCCCTAGGCAAATACTAGTTCCTCCACCAACTCTAACGGGCAGCCCTTTGGGGTGGGGGTGGGGCAGCAGTGATTGAACTCAGGGCCTTGTATAGGCTAAGTGAGCACTTTGCTCCTCAGCTACCCCTAGGGCTTTTTTTTTTTTTTAATTTTTGTTTTTACGCAGGGTCTCACTAAGCTGCCCAGCTGGTCTTGAACTTGAATGTGCTTTTCACGAAAGCAATGGAGTTTCAGTGGAGCTGGAAGCAGAAAGTCAAACACAGCGATTTCTAACTTTTAAGTTGCGTTGCTATCTTACAGACACCAGAATGTTGTAGACAACATCAACTTGATTTTGTAGAATTGAGTTTTTATTCTAATGGAAGTATTCCAATTAATGTAAAATTTGATAGGCATATAGATGGATGTGCAATTTCTACCTGCATTTTATTTTGGTTACATAACAACACTATGAAAATAACACTATAGGCAAATAACTGTTTTAACAGAGTTTAGGAAGCCACTTTGCAGACAGTAAATTTTATTAAGTATTTGCATAAAGTTATTGTATATGGCACACTTAACATGCTGACAGTATTCCACACACTAAATGTGATGTCATTGACTTATTTAACATATGGCACGATGACACACAAGACTGCACTTTAAGCACGAATCTCAGTGTAGGGCTATGATTCTGGTGGTGGTGGTGGTATTAGCTACTGAGGAGGAAGGAAAGAGACTGAAATGGTTGGTTGGTCTCCGAATGTGACGTGGACACAGCAGACACATGCTATTACAGTTTTATGGGGAGCAACTAGGGATCCTTAGGACAGTGAAGGGGCGCAGCTGGGGACAGCACAGGAAGAGGCCCTGTTTCTGCGGAGCAGGCGTTTTCATGGCAGAGCGTGAGCACGCAAAGAACCCGACAAATGATAAAAGTGTGTCATGTCGTGCAGGACATTATAGATACGATCAACTTGAATCTATGAAATTTATTTATTTTTTTTTAATTTTTCGAGACAGGGTTTCTCTGTGGTTTTGGAGCCTGTCCTGGAACTAGCTCTTGTAGACCAGGCTGGCCTCGAACTCACAGAGATCCGCCTGCCTCTGCCTCCCGAGTACTGGGATTAAAGGCGTGCACCACCACCGCCTGGCTGAAATTTAATTTTTAACCAAGTGGAGTGATTTCAATTAATGAAAACTTGTAAGTTGAGGGGTTTTCAGGCCCACCTTTGCTAAGGAGAGAGGCAGGCTGAAGAGGAGAGCTAGGAAGTGGTACGAGGGAGGTCAGGACAGTGGCACTCGCTGGGGCCACTGTGGATATCTGAGTGCAGATCTTCATAAAGAGAGGGTGAGTAGGGAGGGAGTCTCCAGTGACGGGGCAGAGGGTCCAAAGGCCCTGAGGACAGTATAGGAACAGTGAGTCACTGTCGTGGGAAAGGGTTAGGGCCATGTCAATGTCACAGGGTTCAAGGCATAAGGACTATTTACGGTACTGTTCTAACTCTCAGAAGAAATGAAGTTATTAGGATTTTAGAAGAGGAAGTGATATAATGTCATTTACTTTTTTGCTAAAAATTTTTCTCACCATTTTGTGCTGAGAGTAGACAAAGCAAAGGGGACCTAGAGAGGTTGGTAAGAGGTGGAACAGACAGCTGGGGCTGCCAATTCAAAATCCCACAGGGTGGGTGACCTGAACAGTAGGCCCTTATTCTGCTCAGTTTAGGAAGCTGAGAAGTACAGACTCAAGGTACCAACTAGGAGTGTTTCATACCGAGGCTTCTTTCTCAGCTTGTAAGTAACTACCATGTCACTTCGTATTCATGTAGCTTCTCTGTGCTAGGCATGGAGAATAGAGAAAGAGAGATGGGGGATCTCCTATTGACCTTCCTATCTTATAGGATAAGCACACACTAATGCCAAAGTGCTAGGGTCCCACTCTCTTGGGGCTATCTAGTTCCAATCACCTTTACCGTGGTGGTTTAATGAGAATGCCCCCCATAAACTCATATATTTGAACATTTAGCCTGCAGTTGGTGGAACTGTTTGGGAAGGATTGGAGGTGTGGCCTTGTGGGAGGAGGTGTGTCACTTGAGGTGGGCTTTGAGGTTCCAGAAGCCCATGCCAGTCCGTTAGCTCTCAGCTGCTACTCCAGCACCATGCCTGCCTGCCTGTTGCCATGCTCCCCGCCATGTGATGCTCATGAACTAACTCTGAAACTGTAAGCCCCCAATAAACCGTTTCTTCTACGATTTGCCTTTGCCATGGTGTCTCTTCGCAGCTATAGAAAAGTGACTAAGACATCTCCCAAACTCCAAATGCCACCACATTGGTTCAGCATATGAATTTGGGGCAGACACAAATTTTCAGTTCACAACAGAAGGTCACTGCAACAATTTGGGTGAGAGATGGCTGAGAACAGGGTATAGTAGAGGATACAAATGGTGAAAGTATTTTTAGAAGTAGAGTAGATTCTGTCAGCTGAAAATCTGATATAGATGTTGGAAGAAAAAAATGAGTGAGAGGCAGGAGAGGACATTGTGTGGGCATGCTATTATTACTGTATACTGTGATCTTCAATATTCATACACAGTGCTCAACATAGCAGGCAGCTAGTAGTCTCTGGGACAATGAGATTCAAAAGTTCTTGCTTTAACGAGTTTCAGTTTGCGAATTAATGTGAGCAGGGCATGCCACAGTGAATTTGGTCCTGTTTGACCCTGTGACTGGAGTCATGAATGCGCCAGGCCGGGGATGTCAATACTCTTTCCACACAGGCTGTCCTGTGCAGCTGAAGAAGGCTCTGCCACAGGTCCCAGCAGCATTCCCCTGGGAAGCATCATAGCATTGCTTTTATGTGTTTTGTTTTCTAAAAATCACCATTTCACTCACAAGTGGTCTTTTATTGCTGACTGTCTTGGGTACAGTCCCCACCAGCTAAGGTCTAGAGAATCAACAGGCAGAAGCTATCTCGGGGGTCCCGTGTCACCATCCAGAAGCTGGCAGAGGTCTCCTGCTTTCTCCACACACAGCCAGGTGCTCTGATTTGATCAGCTTCCAATTGCAGTGCAAGAGAGAGTTCATGGGTTACGTGAATTTAAATACAGATGTGGTAAAGTTCTTCTGTTTGGAAAGGGAAGTTACATGTGAGGTCAGTACTAATCATAGATAAAGGCTGGTTTTTGTCTTGAAGTCTCCACAGACAGGAGAAAATAACATTTTCCTAATTAACGAAAATGCTAGAATGTTATAGAATTCTTTTTAAAAAACTTACATTACATCTTCATGTGGCTGTGTTTATGGGAGTGTGTTTATGGGAGTGGGAACATAGATAAATGTGTAGGCCAGACCTTGGTGATGAAAGTCCTCCTCAGTTGCTCTCTACCTTACTTTCTGGGACAGGATCGCTTATTGAAGCAAGCACTCACACATTTGGCAGGGTCAGTTGTTCTGGGAGCCAGCAACCCACCTGTCTTCACCCCTCCAGCACAGTGAGTATACTTGTGCACACCCTTGTGTGCTTGTTGGGTGGATGGGTGGGTGAGCGCTAGGGAGCTGGACTCAGTTCTTCACACTTCACGACAAGAACTTTTCTGGCCCAGTGATTTCCCAAGGCCTTGACCTGTAGCAATCACCATGGAAGCAAATGTCAGTCTCAGTTAGAAGGCTTTGAGCTGCTAGTAGCTTGCCCATTCTATTAGATGCACATCTTGATATAGAATTTCATTATTTTGTTAAGTCAATGAAAAATTTGTCTTCTCAATCCTATGATAATTGGAAATTATCTTTATTTCTTCATATTTTTATGACTTTTCTCTACATAGATGCTGACCAAGGTTTCTGTCTCGCCTGGTTTCTCAGCCATTCAATCCCAAAGAAACACGCAGAGGCCTACATTAATCATAAACCGGTTGGCCTTTTATCTCAAGCTTCTTATTAACTCTTACATCCTACATTAACCCATAATTCTTGCCTGCCTTAATCACATGGCGTGGTACCTTTTATCAGTGCAGCATTCTCATCTTGCTTCCTCTGTGTCTGGGTTACAGCTACAGACTGAACCTTTGCTCTTCCCAGAATTCTCCTAAGGTTGCCCAGCCTATACTTCCTGTCTGACAACTGACCAATCAATATTTTATTAGACCAGTACAAGAGACAAATCTTTACAGGGTACAAGACCATTGTCCCACAGCAATGGGCTTTTCAAATATTAAAGACTTTCTATTGTAGAAAGGAGTAGAATGGTGGTCTGGGAGATCAGGGAAGCAGAGGGAAAGGAGTTAGAGGAGAGCATCAGAATACTGAGAGGAAAATCCAGCTGCTGTGCAGCACAGTGCGGATATCTATCACTCATAGAATCCTATGGCCAAATACTACTGTCTTAAAAAGTGTGATAAAATGGCTCCTAACAACATTCTGCTGTACCGATAGATCAGAGCCATATTCACCCATCGTCAGAGAAGCTTCCTCCCACAGAAGATAAGAGCAGATACAAAGACCCTCAGCCAGACGTTACACAGAAAGAGAGATCTTGAAACACACAGCTCCATCAAATCCCTCCCCTCGGAGCGGAGGGAACCTCACAGAAGAGGAGGTGGAAAGAGTGTCAGAACAAGGGGATGGAGGACACCAGGAGAACAAGGGCCTCTAAATTAACTGAGCAAAGCTCACATAAACCTTCCAGAGACCGAGGCAGCATGGACAGCGCTTACACGGGTCCGCACCAGGTCCACTATGTACTTGTTACAGCTCTCAGTTTAGTGGTTTTGTGGACCCCTGTGTGAATGAGTGTGTCTCTGGTTCTGCCTTCTCTTGGGGCTCTTTTCCTGCTGTTGGTTTGCCTTGTCCAACTTCAGTGTGAGTTTTTAAATTTTATCTTACTATATTTTGTTTTGTTATGTTTTGTTGTTCTCTTTTAGAAGCCTGTTCTTTTCTAATGAGAGACAGAGAGGGAATGGATCTGGAGGTAAGGAGAGGTGAGGAGGAGCTGAGGAGCAAAGGGAGGGCAAACTGTAATCAGGTTATATTGTATGAGAATAGAATCTATTTTCAATAAAGGGGAGAGAACACTATGGCATCAGAGTTCTCGTCTGAGTAGTTGCATAGATCACATTTAATGATAACTTATCCCTTTCTGTTGGAAAAAGTTTCCTAGTGATTATAAGTTATATATAAAGTTATCTAGTCTTTTAGCTACTGTTTTTATCATCCTGAATTAAATATTCATTCTGGGAAATGCAAAAAATAATGCTATCAGTTTAAATATGAGAAAACAACATTAAAATGTGACTTAACACCTTAATTTTGAATATATACAAGCTAATGTTAAAGTTCATATGGAAAAGGAAAAGAATAAGAATAATCAAGAAAAATTGGAAAGTCTCGTGGGAGTACTAACTTTTCTATTTCAACTTATTTGAAATTCCCAGTAACAAAAACAATGTGGGAATGCTTTCTATGGAAAGATGGATAGGCCTACTATAAAGTAGGTGACCTGACTTATAAGAACACTGTCTTCTAAATGAGTCAGTTGATGGCAACAGTTCCATTGCATAATGTTGGCTCAGTGGGGAATGGGGACGCCTGCTCAGTGGCTCAGTGTGTAACCTGAGAACTGACCTTTCCAATCCTAGACTTTCTCCTATCCTTCCCCTTCATTCCACAGTCAGAATTTCCAACCAAGTGCTTCCCCAGAATCCGTTATTACTGATGCTGTAAACAAAGATTTGGAGGACTAAATGAGGAGGCATGGGTTTATATGGTCCAATGTTATTCTGGCATTTTCCAAACGGCTTTGGGATTGTATTTATATCTATACAAATTTATTTTCTGTTGCTTTCTGAGGAATTTGTGATCACACCCATGACCTCTTGCATGGCAGGCCTGTTCTGTATCTACAATAATTTGTGTCTGATGCTTCACAACAGCAATGCTGAGAAGAACCAAGTCAGTTTTAGCTCTATTATGCAGCTTCCTGGGTTAGAGATTACAAGTGTATGGTTGTGCAGTTCTGGTTTAAGGCATCTCACGATGCTGCAATCAAGGCTGCAACTGAGTCGGAGGTTATTGAAGGATGTGCAGGACTGGAGGTCTGGTTTCCAAGGAGCCTGTTTTCCTCACCAGAAAGGTGGTCCTAGGTGTTGGTGGAAGGCCATAGCTTTTTGCCCCTAGGGTCCCCCATAGACTATTTAGGTGTACAAGTAGCATGGCAGTGGACCAACCCCAGAGTCAACAAGCTGAGAGAAAACAAGAGAAACACCTCACCTTCTATGATCTCACTTCCAAAGTGCCATTTCCATGAAAACATCTGACTGGTTAGACACCTGTACCAAGCTTTATTTTGGGACACCAACTAGTTCCCAAATCTTGACATGGAGACTTCTTATTAGTCATGAATGCTCAGCCTTCGCTTATGCTCGTTTCTGGTTAGCTTTTTTCCTTTAACTTAAATTAACCTGTTTCTCTTCAGCTCTGTTTTGCCTCAGGACTTTTTACCTTTCTTTCTGTTTGTCCTGTCCTGTGTCTGCTGGCTAGCCCCAGGCATCTCCCTCTCTTTCTCCCTTGTTCTTTCTTCTTGTCTTGAGCCTAGAGTTCTCCTTCTCTTTATTCTATTCTCTGTGCCCACCAGCCCTGCCTATCCCTCTTCTAATTAGCTATTGGCCATTCTGCTTTTTATTAGGGCAATCAGGTGCCTTAGGCAGCCAAGGTCAAACAGATGCAACACATCTTTACATAATTAAAGAGATGCAGCAAAAACAAATGTAACACATCATTACATCATTAACAAAGGCAGCAAAGATGTAACACATCTTTGCCTAGTTAAAATAATATTCCACAACAGACACCTACGTTCTATTTAACACAGAAGGAGGGCACAGAGTATGAAATCCAGTGGGCATGTCTTGGTGATTGTTGCCAGAGAGGCTCTTGGAAACATCCAGGCTATCCTAGAAAGCTATGGACTTGGAAGAAATCAAGTTGATGAAAATTTCATGAAATAATGAGGATAATACATCTTTCATAATGAACTATGCTCTTCTTTCTGCTACATTAGGTTTCGTTGTCAATGCTGCTCTAGAACTTGGTTGGCAGAATTATGAAGTAATTGGCGAAATCTACTGGGTCAATAATTGTTTGCCAACACATCAATTGCTGTAAGGCAGATGGATTGGAGATACTCTCAGCCCTGTTTGTTGAGCACTGAGATTTTTTTCCTTCAATAGTGTGCTTATCAGCTGCTATAAGGCTACAGTTATTAAAAAAATACTTTATTACAACTTTATGTTTATCCTTTGTTCATTTTAAAAGCCCTTCTAGTATAACAAAGGGTCAACATCTCCATCAATGAATTATGAAGCCAACATTTAGTGAAAAAACAAGTAGTATTTTTAGAATAGATCATCAATTATTTTTTTCTCATGTAGAAGAATCACCCGAGAAGACCCATTTGAAGGGTAGTTTGAGAACCTAAAATATATACATTTATGAAAGTGATGTAACTGGAATTGTGAACTAACCGGTTGGATAATCTCACATCACCAGCTGAAGCTTGCAGTACTGGGAATGGGTTATATCTAATTGATCTCTGCTCATGGAAATCCCCAACAACCCAGACCATTGCCAAGGCTATTGCTTGCTCTCCACAAACTGATTGTGAGGTTCTCTTGCTGAAGACAACACCTGTACAATTCATTGAACTTGGAGAAATCAAGCTGGAGACTACTAGCCTTCACCCCAGTGGCTAGTGTTCAGGGTACTGGAAGGAGTGAGAGACCTTGGAATACTCTGGTCTAAATAGGATGTCCCTCTCTGCCAGTTCCCTTCCCTCGGGGCTCACAAAGCCCTGAAGAAGAGTAGGCAGAAAGAATGTAAAAGCCAGAGGGAATGGATAATCTCAAGAAAATAAGGTCTTTTAAATAGAGCAGGGCTGGTACACACCTGAACTCACAGGGACTGAGGCAACATGCACAGAGCTGCACAGAGCTGCACATAGCTGCAGAGGCCTGGTTCTGACAGGGTCAGAGTGCCCAGAGGGATGTCTTTGCATCCATATGCATTTCCTGAGCTTTTTCTTAGCCTCTTCATCTGATGGCTTATTTTGTCTTATTCTGGTTTGTTTTTTATCTAATTTTATTTTATTAGTATTATTGTTTGTATTCTAATGAGAGACAGTTGTGTGTGGGGATTTGGGTGGAGTGGGGGAAGTGGGGAAGGATGTTGGAGGAATTGGGGGAGGGAAACCATAATCAGAGTGTATTGTACTAAAAATGTATTTTCAATAAAAACAAAACACTGTTTTCAGTACCCAGTCACAGAAAAAAGCTCATTAGGTCTGAAGTAAGGTCTTAGAACCAAAACTTTAAGTAAGTGTTGGTCTGGTTCTGAAATAGCAGTCCACAGCAAGACACGTAGAATATCCCCAAAAATCACTAATGCATCATGTCCATCTCCAGCAACTTGCAGACTCAACCTACAGCGCAAAAGAGTTCTGGCTAGAGGATCTCTCAAACGTTAATCCTGAAAGAGTGGTGTATTAGGAAAATGTATACAGTTCGACCAGAATTTTCTATGGATAGCAGTAAAGCTCTGAAGACAATCTGTGGTACAATGAGGTGCAGAAAAAAGAGTTTGTCTCCTTATGTAAAGCAGAGAGTAGAGAACTTGCTTTGGATGAAGAGCTGAGGATGAGAAAAGGCAGACAGCACAACTCTACGACAATGCTGTGGTTAATTAGGATGCCCACTGAGACTGGATCACACTTCAGTTCCCGGGAAGGCACTACCAGCAAATGAGTAGGAATTAAGATTGCTTGTAGCGCCTGCACTATGGGACGGCATGCCAGCCGGGAACTAAGCTGGAGACCTAAACACACATGCACACAGACAGATGAGACACGGGGACACGGGTCATCCTTGATACAAGAGTGTCAAGTTTATTGTGCTCCAGGGAAGCTTATGTAGGGATCCTTAACTGATAGCCATGGCCCAGCTCTCGGGATCTTTCAGCTGCAGGCCTCACCAGAACCTACTCCCCTGCCATCAGGGACTCGTGATCAGAGCAGCTGCAGGTGCAGGAAAACACTATTTTGCTCAGTTCACTCCAGCAGGCAAAGGGTCTGAGGCAGGCAAAGAAAGTCAAGGGGCCAGGGGTCTGCAGTCCCCAACAATTGCTATCAGCCTGTACTGTGCATATAGCTTTAGCAGTCACTATACATAATATGAAGGTAAAATGTAAATATTTCTCACTTCACTAAAGCCTAAGTGTTCTCAAAGAATACCCAGCCATTTCGAGTTTTAAAACCAATGAGCTGGGGAGATGTTGCAGTAGGTAACACACTTGCCACACGAGCCTGAGGACTGGAGTTTGAATCCCCAGCACTCAAGCAGTTGCTTTGTAGGTACCAACATCACACCGAAGGGGCAGAGATAAGATCCTCAGAACAGGAGACCTATCTAGACTCACGAATCAGTGAGCTCTGTATTCAAGTGAAAGATTCTGCCTCAAAACATAAAGTGGAGAATGATGGATGATGACCTCTCATGTAAACCCCTGGATTCCACATGCATGTACACACACACACACACACACACAAATGTGCCCACCTACATGTGAACATTCATACACATATGCAATCACGCCATATACATACACAAAATAAAAACTAAAAATGCGAGTGAAAAAAAATCAATGCATCTCTGGGTTTGAGTCCTGGGATTACTGTGACGAACTCTCAGGCTGTGTCCTTTACAGAAACCAAAGTCCTCACAATTCTGGACTCCGTAAGTCTCAAATCAGTGTGCCAGCAGGTTCGTCATGGGAAGGTTCTGTTTTAGCTTCTTCTGGCCTCTGAGCTGCTCGTCTTCCTGTGCATCTTTTCTGTGCCAGCTGCATCCCAATCTCTCCTCACACAGTCAAAATTTCACTTGGCAAAGGTGTAGCTGGTGACCACATTTCTACTTCATTACCTTTGGAACTATCTAAGCACGGCCTCACATCCTCTTCTTGGGAGCAACAAATTTCAATGCATACAACACTATTAATTATCCTTGTAAATTCCTATACTTGTATTTTGGGGTTGGGATTGAAGATCTCTAATAAATAGGGTTAGAACAGAACATATGTAAACATGCACACACACACACAAACACACATACACACGCACGCACGCACACACCGCTTTGGGCTAAAGCACTTGGGTGTGCATGGATGATGAAGGCAATGGGAATGACCCGTTGAACAATGTAAAGGAGGTGGATGCCTTGCCCTCGTCTTCCAGCGTCTTCCACTCATTTCCTATGCAAGAAACAGGCGTGAGGGAAGATGAAGTCTGCTAGCTAAACTGAATTGAATTTGGAGTGTGTTTGGGTTCTGCAGCCAAGATGCCCAGGCGAGGCGGTAATTGTTCCTTCACGGCTCACACTAGCCTGGCGTCCTTCCAGGAAGATTGGAACAAAGCAAACTGGAGACAAGTAGCCACTGAAGCACAAGCCAGGAGAGCGTGTTTGGACTCAGTTATTTTAATCTTGAGCATGGGAAGCTAAGTGGTCATCAACGGTTTTCACACAGCTGTCCCTGAGGCTTCTTGTTGTTGTCGTTCTCTTTGTCTTTTACTTTTTCTCTTCTGAACACAGCCATGCTTTTAAACATCACTATTTCCTTTAGGACAAGATGGGACATAGATACAATGGCAAACACTTTGGTAAATTAAGTCAGGCTTTCAAAAGCTTGCCATTGCAAATAAGAAATAAGAGTCAAGAATAGGTCAAATGATGAATCAAGCTAAATCCTGTAATTTAAATAGGATTTTTTTAAAAATGAGAGTGAAATTGTGCTAATTTAGTCACTTGTAGATTTAATAGGAAGAACAGTCTCAGATCCACAGCTGTTTGTGTTTCATGTAATCAACTAGAATGGAAGTGAGCGGTAATGATTCATGGGATTCTCTTTGATCCTGACATTTCATTTTCTCCCCCAGAATGGCATTTCTGGTACAAATTTTAACATTTTGTTTCCTCATCTTGCTCTGAAACAGTATCTCCACCACAACCAGCCTCTTCCTTGATACCCTGTATGCAGTTACACCATAAACAAGGTTCCTGATCTACTTTCATTTGTGTTTCTCTATGGGTCTTTCTGAAGATATGAAGAAGGACGGCAAATGTCTTAAGGTTTTTATTGCTGTGAAGAGACACCATGACCACAGCAACTCTTAAAATAGAAACATTTAATTGGGGTGGCTTACTTACAGTTGAGAGATTCAGTCCATTATCATCACTACAGAAAGCATGGTGGCATGCAGGCAGATGCGATGCTGGCGTAGCTGAGAGTCCTGCATTTGGCAGGCAGCAGGAAATCAATGGATATACTGGGTGGTATCCTGAGCATAGGAAATGGCAAAGCCTGCCCCCACAGTGACACACTTCTTCCAACAAGGCCACACCCATGCCAACAAGCCACACCTCCTAATAGTGTCACTCTCTATGAGATTATAGGGGTCAATTACATTCAAACTACCACAGCATATAAAATAGAAAATCAGACTTCAAATTTATTTCTTACAAACTTTATATGTGTAAACAAACTTGCCATTTTGCTAAATCAGTATGCACAGTTAAAATTGATAACAGAATCAAAGGTATCCGACTTTATCTCTCTCTTTTAACTGTATGCTTTTGTATGCCTAAAATGCAGTTGTACTCTAGAAACAAGGTTCTATGAATGAGAGAACAGAGTATTTTCATTAACCTACTTACTTTCATTGCTTCTAGTTAAAACATTAATAAAGAATTTTCCCAAAGCGATACAAAGCACAGGATTTTAAGAAAAAAATCTGAGGCTTGCATAATTTTACTTGGCTAAAAATTCACCATGTATTTTGACTTGAGCTGTTCCCTTTAGGGCAATGACTATGTAGCCAACTGGATCTGGCCTTAAGTCTCTGCTTTGATAATGAATTTAAAGAGGCGCTTACTTTATCTTCCTTAGGCTGACTGTGCTCCATGTTAGCCTGAGATGACGCTCATCTGAGAGGACTCTGCGGAGAGGAGATAGTAGATGCATGATGATTAGCAGCCACTGGGTTAGGAATCGCCTAGGAGACACACTTCTGGGTGTGTCTTTGAGGACATTCTCAGCTTTAACCAAGAAGGAAGACACAGCTGAAGATGGATGGCACTAACATAGGCCTGTGCCTCAAGTACAAAAGACAAGGGAAAAGAAGAGCACTGGCACCCACCTGTCCTCTCCTTTCCCTGCCTCCTGGTCTGTTGCGATGTGGGAGATCCCAGCCACATTCACCCATACCATGAACTCTGCCGTGCTTTTCCCTCCATGGGCCAAAAATAAACCCCTTGTCACATAAGTAGCTTTTGCGCAGGTCATAGGAATGGGAAAAGTAACACATGAGTGATAAATGCTTTACTTCTACCAGAACTCACTAAACTGTTCTGAATGTTAACTGACATTAGAGCTATAAGAAAAACAGGGCATTAGACTCAGAACAATGCGGAAATTAGATTAGCCAACTGCTTACCCCAAGCAAGGACCCTTGACTTTGTGTCTGTGGTTTGAACACACTCAGGAAGGAGTGCTCTCCAGATGCCAGTGTTTCTGGCTCTGTGATGAACTGCTTTAATTATGACCATATTTTCTAGGTCACTTTATGCATAAATATTGACACCCTGCCTCAAAATTAGTATTAGAAAATTGCAGCCCATGACTTGTAGGGTTTCCCATTTGTGAGGACCAAAGCTCACATAGCAAGGAAAAGAACAACATCATAATATCTAAAGGAAATAGCGCGTGCTTGGGAGCATACCTCTTAGAAAACAGATGGCTCTTTGCTGAGAACAAAATATGATTATGGTGTTTGCATGCCAGGAATCTCATACTGTTCAGTAAGGCTAGCTGTAGCTATTTTAGAATGCAGACCTTCAAATTGACAGGCCACTCAACTGTGCTAGCCTTGACTCTGTGCAGCAGGATACAGGGGAGATGCATCTTCAGGGAATCAGTGTGCTGATCCTGATCTGTGCAGCAGCACCATGTGCAGATCCACACGAGCGGTCCACACTAGTGTCAGGATACACTATTTTGATTTCAGTGGGCAATAATAGTGCCACACATAAATAGTATAGTTTGTACTTTACCTATCCTTATGTTCAGTGTTTACCTTGTGTGTGTTTTGATTGTTATCAATGTATTGTAATGTCAGTACTATGAGACATTTTTGTTTGTTTGTTTGTTCTTTTATGTGAGAAGGCTGATCAAAGAATGACAAGCCTTCAAAGATAAAGGACTTGAAAACTGGGCAGATTAGCAAAATGGGTGGAAGAAAGGGGAAGACCGGAGCTGTTCCTGAGCTAGAACCATTTGCTCTGCAGTTCCTGAGCTAGAACCATTTGCTCTGCAGTTCCTGAGCTAGAACCATCCGCTCTGCAGGTTCTAACTCAGTGGTGTCAGCTGAACTATCTCACACAGGGGCACTGGGAAGCATCTAGAGATATTTCTGGTTGTCTCTACTCTACTCCACTGGCAGGGACGTGCATGCTTCTAAACATCTTGTAACCCCACAACAAAGAATTTGGTCTCAAATGCCAGTCTTGGGTCTTTATGCCTAAAAAGCCCTACAAATTGAATGTCGAGGTCGTATATATGTCCCTACATCTGTTTTATCAGAGGATATCTCTGATTGTAATAAAGTAATTCTTACATTTTATCAATCTCACTTGTTCAGCATTATAAAGATTCTATAATATAACATAGAATGATTTCTGGATGTGACATGGGCGTAAGATTTTTCCAAAGACACAACTTACTCTGATCAAATAGTGAAGTTAGAGTTGTCGTCCTCCCAATACGGTAGAAAAGGAAAGCATGTGGCCACCAGTACCTGAGGGATATGTAAATCCCTTCAGCCCATTTCCATTCATGGGCACTGCACAGACTCTGACGACCCAGAGACCCAGAGCAGTGTGGGGCAGCGAGGTGAACCGACAACCGTCAGCGGATTAGCGAGGGGAAAGAAGCAGAGTTATTCCATATGTGGTACACCTGAGGTACAGGGCTGATCCAAAGGTGAGAATGAGCTGATGGCTGGCTTGTCACACTGTAAGCCATTGCTTTAATAAGACATCCTATCACACTAGTGAGAAGGGTTCCCTAGTGCACCTCCTCCTCTCAAATTCCGAGAGAGAGAGAGAGAGAGAGAGAGAGAGAGAGAGAGAGAGAGAGAGAGAGAAAATGACTTGGGGAAAGAGATGAGTTCCTGGGACCCCTGACATCTGTTGCCGTCTGTGTGGGTGTGGTATTAACTTCCATCTTCCTCTCTGTGATAGGAGTTAGTTTTTCTGTGGTAGACTGGGTTTTCTGGGGAGGATTTATGACCACTGAGTTCCTTTAATAGGACCTAGGACCTGGAGCTAGAGAGGAAAAGGTGAGAGAAAGCATGTATTGTTCCCTTAGAGCCTTCGGTTTGAAGTTCCAAGCGTCATGTTTTCGTTGGCATTTTATAACTTCGTCCCAGAGAAACAAGCTCAAAGGAAGCCGACAATCTCCCTTCATATTCTAGACTAGACAGGAGACTACATAATTCTCACCCCCTTGGTCCTTTGTTGTTGTGAACTGTAATTCCTGGGTGCTGTGCACTGAGTACTTATTTTTCCTGGGTGGGCTGGCGGCGGGAGTAGGCTGATTGCAATGAACAGCTGAAGATTCGCCTGTGTAATCTACTCTGGGCAGACAGGTATTAAAGGTGTCTTGGTCCACCTTCTGTTATTATAGCAAAATACCCATCACTGGGAAGTTACTGAAGGAAAGAAGCTTATTTGGGCCCACAATATGGAGGCTCAGAGTTGGCAGGGACCACGTCATGATGGAAAGTAGAAGGGCAAATGGGTTCACTTGAGGGGACAAAGCCCAGAGGAAAACAGTTTGTAGCAACCAGCTCTAATCGCATGGAACCCTGGGATCTAACTCACACCTGTGGATACGGCCTGGTTCCTTCTGTGGGCACTCCAGAGTCCTCACTGTGGAGGGCACAAGTCACAGCCCAGAGGGATGCATGCTTGCTTCTTTTTGACTGAAGCACGAGATCATAACTCGGCGAGGACATCTCAAGCTACTACCAATGCCACCTTTGTAAATAGGCCATTGGTTAAGCAAGTTTGAAGGGTGGGTTCAATGTGACAGGCGACCCTACAGCTCTAACACTGATGACAGTAATTTACCTCACCAGATCAGACCAACTGAGGTATTCTCAAAGAGTGTAACTGTCTTTAACAGCAACGCATGGCTTTACCTATGGGAAAGAAAGGCTGGTGCTGACCGTGTGGGCTGTAGCTGTGTCCCCAGGCTCTGCACACGCGTGTGAGAAACTGAGCCAAGTGGATTTTTCTGTAGTCTCCTTCATTTGCTAAATGTAAATAACATTTTCAGGTGACCCACCGTTCTCTCGCTGGGAGGTGCTCAGCAGGAGCAGAGGACTCTTCGCCGTGTAACTGCTCAGCCCTGATGACTTCGCTACAATTATTTGCTGCTATTTACAGCATTTGCAGAATAGAGGGAAAATGTCAGATAAGCACATGATATTGTCCTCATCTCTCCCTCCAAGGGATATGGCTTTGTAATTTGTTTAGCATTTTAGTAAATCCATTAACCTTTCACCCTGGATGCAGAAAATGGGTTCGATGGTTTAATTCTGTTCCCCCAGGAGTCTATAACCACATCGTAAGCTGCAGCATGTTGGACATTAATTAGAATACATTTTCAGTCACATCCAGATTCAGAATAACGGGAGTCTAGAAAATATGTCCTAAGGAAAGCCAAAGAAATGAGCCTCCTGTGACCATGCTGATTTCTCAGTTCACCTTGGTTTCTGTTGACGGGAGTGGTTTCTGTTTTTGAAATGAAACACCACAATCAAAAGCAAGCTGGGGAGGAGAGGGTGTATTTGGCTTGTACGTCAGCATTGCTGTTCATCATGG
This sequence comes from Chionomys nivalis, assembly GCF_950005125.1. Lineage (NCBI taxonomy): Eukaryota > Metazoa > Chordata > Mammalia > Rodentia > Cricetidae > Chionomys > Chionomys nivalis. The sequence continues at coordinate 60,346,011 of NC_080101.1, forward strand.
AAGGAAAACAGGACAGGAACTCAAACAGGGCAGGACCCCAGAGGCAGAAGAGCTGATGCAGAGACCATGGAGGGAGCTGCTCATTGACTTGCTTCCCATGGCTTGCTCTGCTGACCTTCTTATAGGACCCAGGACCATCTGCCCAGAAATGGCACCACCCACCACCGACTGGGTCCTCCCACATTGATTACTAAATGAGAAACTGTCTTCCAGCTGGATCTCACAGAGGCATTTCCTCAACTGAGGTTCCTTCCTCTCTGCTGACTCTAGCTTGTGTTGACACACAAAACCAGCCAGGACAACTAGCACTGGGCACCAACAGTAGATTACATGTTGTTTCATAGTTAAGACTTATTTTATTAAAATTACATTTACAGGTATGTGCTTGTGAAGGCTTGTGCTATGGAGGCCAGAAGAGCGTGTCAGATGCCCTGGAATTGGAGTACAGGTGTTTGTGAGCTTTCTAACATGGGTGCTGGGAACTGAACTTGGGCCCCCTGCAGGAGTAGTGCAGGCTCTTAGCCACGGAGCCAGCGATCCTGCCCTGCCCTAATTTGCTGTCTATTGCTGTGATGAACACTGACCGAAGCAGTTTGCTTAGTCTCATGGTCTTGATCACAGTGGTTGCTGTCACAGGAACTGAAGCAGAGACTATGAAGGCCGACCCCTTTACTGGCTTGTGTTCCTTGGCTTGCTCAGCCCTTTTTCTTACACAGTCCAGGACCCTCTGTCAAGAGGGGGCGCCACCCTCAGTGGGTCGGATCCTTCCATAAAAGTCAGGACAAGCTCCAAAGCTACAGAGAAACCCTGTCTCGAAAAACAAAACAAAACAAAACAAAAAAAAAACAAACAAAAAAAAATTAGAAAAATCAATAATCAAGAAAATGTCCCGTAGACTTGTCTGCAAGCCAAGCGTACAGAGGCATTTTCTTGGCGGAGGGTCCCTTTGCTCACATGACCTAGCTTATGTCAAGTTGACACAAAAATCAAATCAGCACAAACCCCGAGCTAATCTAAATAAAAAAATTCACTCAAAATAAGGCCGTCTTTCCTGTGTGTGATTGCCACTGATTTCCGGCACGTCTTCTGAAGTCTTGAGTACTTGTGGCTTCTCCAGGTGCTGTGATGTCTAGGGCTTGGAATTTAGAGGAATATTTCAGAAGTCAGGAAGCAACTGTTTGAATCTTGCATGGAAAGGCAGCTTAAGCTTTTCTGTTTCCCTTTACACCTCTGGAATCCAGTCTGAAAGCCGGGGGGGGGGGGCGGGGGGGGCATTAGTAATCTCCCGCAGTTAAGGTGGCAGAACTGAAGGCAGGCTCCCACGCTCCGGAGAGCAACTACCTGCACCCAGCGGCTCTCTGCCACCCGCGCGTCTCAACAAACCAGCCACACTGAAGGCAGGCTCCTAGGCTCCGGAGAGCGGCTACCTGCGTCCAGCAGCTCTCTGCCACCCGGGAGTCTCAACACATCACACACCCTGAAGGCAGGCTCCCAGGCTCCCAGGCTCCAGAGAGCAGCTACTTGCCCCCAGCGGCCCTGTGCCACCCGCACGGGTGTCTCAACACACCAGACACACAAGGCTAAGGGCAGGTCTGCTCCAGAGTGTGACTCAAGGTCTTTTTCCCAGGTTCCTGCCACTGGAGGTGACACTGGGTAACTCTAGTCTCTTTGGACACAGGGTGTGTCCTTACTTTGAAGACTTTTAGACTATTCTTGTAGTCAGGCTAACTTCCTTCATCTTTCTTGTGTCTGATCAAAGGTATGTCTTCAGGCCAAGTTCCAGTATTACAGTGATGCCTGAGGACTTCATCTGAGTCTGGATGGACAGGATCTAGAAGTTGAGAGGACACGTGTGTGTGGATCTTGAGGGTTTCCCCCGTTGTTATTTGATGGGAGCAATATTTATTAGATGGCCTATGTCTCTGACTAAGTTGAATTTTATTCTCCTGTGAAATGGAAGTGGGTGAGGAGGGAATAGAGAGTAGGCTACATAGGCATGGTGATTTGAATGAGAATGGCCCCCAGAGGCTCAGATATTTGAATACTTAGTCGTCAGGGTGTGGCACCCCTTGAGAAGGACTGAGAGGTATGACCTTGTTGGAGGAAGCCTGTCACTGGATGTGGGCTTTTAGATTTCAACAGCCCTGGCCAGGTACAGTATTGTTCTTCTTGCTGCTTGTGGATCCAAACGTAGAAATCTCAGCTCCTTCTCTGACGCTGCATGCCACCAAGCTCCCTGCCATGATGATAATGGAATAACTCTCGGACCGCGTAAGTCGGCTCCAATTAAATGCTTTCCTCTGTAAGAGTTGCCATGGTCACTGTGTCTCTCCATAGCAGTACAACAGTGATGAAGGCAGAAAGTCTACAATTTTGTTCCTATATTTTTTGAAAACTGAATGGAGGAACCTCTGGGGCATGTATGTAAAGAACGTTCCCTTTACCGGGCACAATTCTCTCTCTCTGGTTAGGGGGTGAGTAGCTGAGTAGCGAATGTGGGGAAGAAAGAAGAGAAGGATTGAATGTAGATGAGGAACAACGCCTTTAGAAAGACAAGATAATTACACATGGTGGGAAGCAGAACTCTGTTCCTGTCAGAGAGAGGAACGAGAAATGTGTGCAGGAAAGTGCAGCACCCAGCAGTTAAACTATTAGAATATTCTTCAAGGAAAAGTATCCACTTTCAAAATAGCTTTTAAATGTGCTCTTGTGACAGAAACCTGGCCCAGGAAAGAATTTTAAGTCATTTAACACACGAGCCTCTCCTACTTTAAAGATTTGGAAACTGAGGTACAGACAACTTAAGTGACCAGAGCAGGCGTATGAATAAACAGCTTTTCATTTCATGTTCCAGCCCGAAAGGGGACATCCAACGCTAGCAACAGACAATCTCGGGTCTCGTGTATCTGTTACGTTAAAAGGCAACAGGGGCTTTAAAACTGTGATAAAGTTAAAGCTGGTTCTGTGTACCTGGACACTGTGGTCCCTGCTGGCACCAGGTTGGCACTCTGACCATAGTGCCACCTCCTCTGAGTGATCAGGAATGAACCCCCCCATTTCTTCTTCATAGTTCCCCAGGGAACCTCTCTCAGGAGTAATCGCCCAAACCTTGGCTTTCCGACTTTCAAGTTCAGCTGAGAAGAATGGTTAAGGCCTTGCCCAGGTCTGGAATTGCTTTTCTTTAAAAAGTATTGCGTGAATAAGGGCTTTTGGAATATTTGTGTGTGTACTATTTTAGTTTCCAAGTGACAACAGGCAGTTTCCCAGATTTATCAAATCAACTGGCCTTCCATCAGATGGCGTTCCTTATTGGGGCCAAGCTATGTGGATCACTTGCATTCTCTAGCCCTTTCCTCATTAAAAAATACTAAAAATGACTCTCTTAGCTCTTTGAAAATTATATCTTTGTGAACACCTTACCATAATGGAGACTGTGTCGTTTGCACAATGAACCAGGAAACATCCAGGCTTGTTGTTCTACATCTCAGAATCCATGATTCGATAAAAGCAAGGCATAAACATAGACTATGAAGAACATAAGCCAAGAGCTTTAAGGAAAAAACTCTCACATCTGTCTGCAAGTTGTATTCCTCAGAAATATATCTTCGCTGGCACAGAAGCGTCGTCTTCAAGCCACACAGAGACTGCCAACAATCCTCACTTGAGTCTTCTTCTGGTGGAAATTCAAAGAATTGTATCGTATGAGAAAGCTGTTTCTGTAAGTCATCAACATGTGACCTCATAGAATGTTCTCACTAGCTTTCCCTGGGAAGTTATAGTTCTATAGAGAAATCCGAAAAGCTTCTCTCTGAATAAAATCTACATAGAAATTATGTAGCCAGTTAATTCTGGATTGTAATTACAACCAGATGCCAAGTTCCTTGTGCCGCCTTTACTGTTTATGATCAGTAGTTCAGAATGCGTCCTCTTCTGAAGCCATACAAATCGCGGAGCCTTCAGAATGGGCAGAATGTCCGCGCTGGCAGCCCGGGGTTAATTGTGCACTCTGAAGGGAGGATGCCAGGAACAAACCACCAACAGGCTTCTTGCTACACCTGGGGTTTTCTCTGTGGGATTTCCATCCTAGTGTTGACAAAACTCGACTTTGGATAGACTTGAATGATTGTTGGGACTATGGCCAAAGTGCTAATAGAGAGTGGAATCTCCTCCATGCCCCTCCTCCACGCCCCTCCTCCACGCCCCTCCTCCACGCCCCTCCTCCATGCCCCTGCGAGTGGGACCACCTCCACACTAGAGTGACTGGGACTGACTCTTTCCCTGATGGAAAGAAAACAAGTACTTTATGACTTCCCCAAATCAGAATGGTGAAGGCTTCCAAACCAAAAGCCTCTACTTATTGTCATTCATTGTAGTGCCCTGAACTCTTTCCTGAGAGAAAGCTTGGTTTGAAACTAAGTTGAAAGCTACTGCCCATGGATAGGTCACGTAGGCGGACTAAATACGCTGCCTGGTTGAGGCTATGATGCAGGCTGCAGACACAGCATCAGGCTTAACTTGCTGAACAGTCCGGGAAGCAACTGGAGCTAATGCAGTGCCCAGCTTTCCAGCTGAGTGAACAGGCAGTCCAGAGTGTAGGAGCCCCGACCCCACACAGGAAACTGACTTGTCTTGGGACTGACACTTAGCAAGAGCTGCCTGTTTCCCTCTTGGAGTAGTAACTCACTGGGTAAGAACTGATGACATTTTTAAGAGGACCTGTCTTTAGGAAGTTGGGTGTTTCTTGGTGGTCTCACATACTTCAGTGCTTACCAATAGGTGCAAACACAATAAGAAAATAATGCTTATAGAAAGAACATTGTAAGGTTAGTGAAGATCTTTTCCCATTTTGTAGGCTGCTGTTTTGTCTTATTGAACATGTCATTTGCTTTACAGAAGCTTTTCAGTTTCAGGAGGTCTCATTTGTTAATTGTTTCTCTCAGTGTCTGTGCTACTGGGGTTATATTTAGGAAGTCATCTCCTGTGTCAATGCATTCAAGTGTACTTCCCACTTTCTCTTCTATAAGGTTCAATGTGGCTGACTATACGTTGAGGTCTTTGATCTATTTAGATCAATTTGAGTTTTGTACATGGTGATAGACATGGATCTATTTTCATTCTTCTACATGTTGATATCCAGTTATGCCAGCACCATTTGTTAAACATGCTTTCTCTTTTCCATTTTATATTTTTTGCTTCTTTGTCAAAAATCAGGTGTTCATAGGTGTGATCTCCAAAATATACAAAGAATGCAAGAAATTAGTCATCAAAAGAACAAATAATCCAATAAAAAATGGGTACAGGCCTAAGCAGAGAACTCTCAACAGAGGAATCTAGAATGGCTGAAAGACACTTAAGAAAATGTTCAATATCCTTAGCCATCAGAGAAATCAAGATCAAAACAACTCTGACATCTTACACCTGTAAGAATGGCCAAGATCAAAAACACTGATGACAACTTAGGCTGGAGAGGTTGTGGGGTAAAGGGAACACTCCTGCATTGCTGCTGGGAGTGTAAGCTGGTACAGCCCCTTTAGATATCAGTATGGCCATTTCTCAGAAAATTAGGAAACAACCTACCTCAAGACTCAGCAATATCACTTTTGGGTATATACTCAAAGGATACTCAATCTTACTACAAGGGCATGCACTCAACTATGTTCATAGCAGCATTGTTTGCCATGGCCAGAACCTGAAAACAACCTAAATGCTCCTCGACCAAAGAATGGATAAGGAAAATGTGGTACATTTACACAATGGAGTACTACACAGCAGAAAAAATGACATCTTGAAATTTGCAGGCAAGACGGATCTAGAAAACATCAGATTCACCAGGCGGTGGTGGCGCATGCCTTTAATCGGGAGGCAGAGGCAGGCGGATCTCTGTGAGTTCGAGGCCAGCCTGGTCTACAAGAGCTAGTTCCAGGACAGGAACCAAAAGCTACAGAGAAACCCTGTCTCGAAAAAATCCAAAAAGAAGAAGAAGAAGAAGAAGAAGAAGAAGAAGAAGAAGAAGAAGAAGAAGAAGAAGAAGAAGAAGAAGAAGAAGAAGACGACACCAGATTCAGTGAGGTAACTCAGACACAGAAAGACAAATATCAATATCCTCACTCATAAGTGGCTTTTAGACATAATGCAAAGAAAACCAGCCTACAAACCACAATCCCAGAGAACTTAGACAACAATGAGGACACTAAGAGAGACTTACAGAGATCTAATCTACATGGGAAGTAGAAAAAAACAAGATCTCCTGAGTAAATTGGGAGCATGGGGACCATGGGAGAGGGTAAAGGGGAGGGGGGAAGAAGAGAGGGGAGCAGAGAAAAAAATATAGCTCAATAAAATCAATTTAAAAATTAAAAAAGAACATTATGGGAAAAGCCTGCCATCACTGTTCAGTCTGATCAGCCTTCTTTGGTTGCTTTTGTCTGTAGCTGGACAATTAGTCTAACGCCAGCATGGAGCATCACTGAGCTGAGCAGAGAATACAGGAAGATTTACATTGACAGGACGTCAGAAGAAGGCTGCTAGGGACCTGGGGTGACACATCAGGTCTCGGTCTGGATATAATAACCTGACCTGGTACAATCTTGTAGCATATCTGTCGGGTCCCCATAGACCTGTGGAGTGAAACCTGCCACCTTGGGGCTACAAAATGTGAGGTTAACACCAGCCATTTAACAGTTTGCTCTTTAGAAAGAAGAGAAATCTGTGAGAGGTTCTAGAAAACTGAGACCCCGCAGTGGATGCTTCTGTTTGCTTTGTCTGCGTTGGGCTCTTTAGCCATCATCTCCTGTCCGTGTCAGGCCAGGAAGTAGGTTTAGTAGGTGAACAGAAGTGTTCTTAGAAACTGAGGGCTGGGATGTCTTTCACTGGGTAGCCCGAGCGTGTACAAGACTGCAGTTCAGTCTCCGGCATCAGAAAAGATTTATTCATTAGTATATTGGTAGGTAATTAATTATCTAGCACCATGTTTCTCTTAAGCAATTTCTCTTATCTAGAAAAAAAATTACTTCCAAATATCTCTCTACCATGGAATGATATCCTTCAAAGCCCCGGGAATTGGGTCTCCGTCCTGAAATGCACTCCCCAGCATAGAAAGTCTCATTTTATGGTGAACTTCCTGGATGTAGCAAAGGCTGGAGGAGGGGTACTGAGTCGTTTCTTTGGGAAGGGTCTGGTGCTGATAAACCCTTATCTGAGTGTATACCGGTTACTACTAGACCTGTGTGACCTGAGAAAGGGAAAGTGAATGAATGGCTTCCTTAGATTCCTGGACAGCTTGTCCTTTTCTTCTGAAATGGAAGGAGCGATTCAGTCTACCCCTAGCTGGCTGGCTTGTGCAGGCATAGTCTTGATGTCCTTAGCATGAACAGCTGCTGACAAGACTGTAGTGGGTACAGATGGGAAGTCTGCTCATTGCTCACACTTCCTCCCTTAGGGGCACAGCCAAGCGACAGTCGCATGCCAATCCTCATACCTTACTGAGCATAACACTAGCTTTCCAGGCTCTTCCCTTTCCTTATTTCTGCAAACTGGGGGATGTCTGTCAGTCAAACCTACACCCAGTCTCTGATCCCCTAAACCCTCACAAGTGTACACTAGTTTCTTTGCTACTGATCGTTCATTTTCTTGGGAACAATCTATTATGAAATGCCTATTTTTCACCCAAGCAAGGAAAAAAAGAGTGCCTAAGTACAAAAAAAGCGGTTTTGAAAGTAGAAGAATAACAGAAGACAAGAAGAAGCTGGCTTAGAATCACAGATAGCGTCGCATAACAGGAGTAGAGGAACAGAGCATGGGGGAGTCATGCGTGATCATTAGCAGAACAAGCCTTTCCTCGGGTTAATAGTGCAGAAAACGTGGCTGACGCATCCTTTTCTCCCCTCCTCTAGTTTCAAAGATTGAACCTAGGACTTCATGCATACCGGTCAAGCATCCTGCCTCTGAGCTATATTCCCCAGCTGGGTTAATGTGCTCTTAAAATATTTAAAGCAACTAATGGCACAACATGGAATTCGATTAAAAAATAACATGAATCTATTGATTGTGATAATGGACGTAAAGATTAAGTGATGCAATTAAAAGGGGTTTTCAGACAGTCTGTGGTTACAGGTGAATCGGTGAGTGGATGGAAACCAAGCTACTCTAAGGATAAAGTGTGAGCTGGTGACAACGGTGGCAGCTCCTTAGGAGCAGAGTCGTCAGCAGCCCTTGACTGGACACACAGCACGGGGTAGTGAGCCCAACAGGTATCAAGTGCATGCGGTGAGCCAGCCACCTGGAGATGCTGAGGACACAGTGGTGAAAGTTAGTTCTTTGAGAACTTCCAAAATGCATTTTGATCATCTATCTATCTATCTATCTATCTCTATCTATCTATCTATCTATCTATCTATCTATCTATCTATCTATCTATATCTACCTATCTATCTCTATCTATTTATCTATATCTATCTATCTATCTATCTATCTATCTATCTATCTATCTATCTATCTATCTCTATCATCTATCTATCATCTATCTCTATCTATCTATCTATCTATCTATCTATCTATCTATCTATCTATCTATCTATCTATCATCTATCTCTCTCTCTCTATCTATATCTATCTATCTCTATCTATTAATCTATATCTATCTATATCTATCTATCTGTCTGTCTGTCTGTCTGTCTGTCTGTCTGTCTATATCCATTTCCTTTTCTACCAAATTTCATATTCTTACCACCCACCCCAGCTTCTTCACATGAACCTATTAAGGACAAAACCAGGCAAGGGAAGTATGGGAGTGGGCTCAGAACAATACAGGTACAATATTTATAAATTGCTTTTCTTTAAGTATATGGTATTGAAATCACTAATAGAAACACAGGAGGAAATATAATGATCTTTCTGCCTTTTCTCCTTAATATTTAGTCATTGAGAACTAATAAGCATAAATAAATATAAAAAGTGCTCTAGTAACTCTTAGTAGTTTTGACTAGTTGGCTTTTATGTGTGTGGTATATGCAGTATCTGTAGTTTGCAAAGAGAAAGGTGTTTTGCTGGTATTTGTGAGTATCCTGTAAGAGTCCCTTCCCTGCTAAGTCTCTCTCTCCCCTCCCCCCCCTCTCTTCTTCTCCCCCTTTCACACACACACCCCTGCCAATAGTTTATATGCTGGTTGGACTTCCTCAGAACATGGATTGTCTCGGCTGACTGGAGGGAAAGAACAGAGTACTTAGGAGAAGGAAATCATCTACAAAGACCTCGTGAAAGCCAAATGTTACTTACTGCTATTCACAGTAGAGCGGCTTTGGTCCTCTACCCAGAATTCCAGAGTCCTCTATGCTTAAGCCTCTGCTTCTTTTATATTTTCAGAGATGCAGTGGTTTGGGTATGAGTTGGATGCTCTCCTCCCAGATTGGTTCAAGGGCTGGGAGCCTGACTTCCAGTGTGGTGGCGTTGTAGTGGTAGAGCCTGTAAGAGGTGAAGCCTTCTAGACACAGTGGTCCATACCTGCAATTCAAGCACCCCACAGGCTCCAATCCCAGCACCCCACAGGCTCCAATCCCAGCACCCCACAGGCTCCAATCCCAGCACCCCACAGGCTTCAATCCCAGCACCCTACAAACTACAATCCCAGCAGCCTACAAACTACAATCCCAGCACTCATAGGCTCCAATCCCAGCACCCCACAGGCTCCAATCCCAGCACCCCACAAGTTACAATCCCAGCACCCCAACAGGTTGCAATCCCAGCACCCCACAGGCTCCAATCCCAGCACCCCACAAGTTACAATCCCAGCACCCCAACAGGTTGCAATCCCAGCACCCCACAGGCTACAATCCCAGCACCCCACAGGCTACATCAGGAATATTATGAACATAAGGTCAGTTTAGGCTACACAAACAAAAAGCCCCCCCAAACAAACAAGGCGAAACCTGGTGGAAGGTAAGTGGTTACCTAATTTGGAAGGGCTTAATGAAGTTCTTGTGATAATTCCAGGTATTTCCTTTAAGAACGAATTGTTATAAAAAGAACAAACTGAGTCCTGATTCTGAATCTCTCATGTTCTAGCTTTCTGAGTTGTAGTGAAGAGTCGAGCTGGCCTGCTTTTTGTCCTGCCCAGCTCCCGCATGGCTAGCTTTACACCCAAAATAACAACACAGAAATTTTATTCATTTAAACACTGCCTGGCCCATTAGCTCTATCCTCTTCTTGGCTAACTCTTACATCTTAATTAACCCATTTCTATTAATGTGTATTGCCACTTGACTGTGGCTTACCGACATGAGTCTAACCACCATTCGTCTTGGGTAGGAGAAGCATGGTGTCTTCCTGACTCTGCTTCTTTCTCCCAGCCTTCTGTTGGGTATACTCCGCCTATCTAAGCTGCTGTCCTATCAAAAGGCAGTTTCTTTATTAACAAATGAAAGTAACACATAGACAGAAGACCCTTCTACATCATTTGAGAACAGGAGAATGCTAGGAAGGAGGAAGCCCATTCCTCCCTGACTCCTGCCCAGACTCCAAAGAAGCAACATGTGATCTGCCCCTCTGTGAAAGGTACTGAGCCATATCGCTAACATAGATCAGAATAATGGGTTAATATAAGTGATAAGAGCTAATAAGAAACCTGAACTAATGGGCCAATCAGTTTTATAACTTATGGAGATCTCTGTGTGATTTTCTTTGGGGTACCCGGCAGGACAGAAACCCCAACAAGTTAGCCCTCCATATTACACTGAGTGACCTCTCACATGCTGAACTACTAAGGTACCACAATGTGATGAAGCCAGAAGCCAGTGCCATATTCTCAGACCTTTAGACTAAACAAATATACATTTTGTCGTTGGTCATTTTCCAGCCTCAAATTTTTGTTACAATAGAAATGAACTGCATTGTTGGTCTCATTGTGGCAGCAATGGTGTCATGTCACATCTAGTGTGGATGTGGGCTAGAGTAAAAACATTCACTCTCCACGTGCTAGAAGTAGGAATTTATCTTATTTCCGGCAGTCTGGATCAGCTGCTGTGGTTTTCCTTGGGGAAGCATCTCCTTGATTCCTGTTCCATATGAGGGCATAGGCAGTCCTGGATTTAGAAGCTCACCATGAAACTGCTTCCCTTGGAAGTATCCAGTGCCCACACAACTGCAGAGAAAGCAGCCTGTGTCTTGCCGTTAACTGTTTGGCCTAATCCTTCTAATTTGAACATATTGTGTATTTTTGTTTGTGGCTCAAATGATTCAATCCTGCAGTTGAATAGAGAGACAGATGCATGTTCCCAAGCAAGCTGTGGCTGAGTCCCAGACATGCTCTGTCGACACACAGTGGTCACTAATCGACAACAGGCACATGGTTCTGGTGTCGGATGGCCATGTGTGGCGAGAAAACAGGCATTCATGAGTGCCTTTTTCAGTCTGAATCTTAAACCTCACCCATATAAACAGATGGTTTGATAGATATCTGGGGACCATGTCTTCATAATCATGGTGGCTTCTTTAAATTGTTGAACTGAATTCTTCTTACAAATAAAATAATGGCCTCCAAGTTTATCTTCTCCCTGGAATTTATTAAATGCTCTTACATATTTTATGCCCGGTGATATGTAGCCATGTCTTCCAGTCAAACTTTATGCACCCTAAGCTTTATATTCTTCATAAATATTTTAGCTCAAATAAACTAAATTTCAAGTGTTACATTTTCCTCCCAAGACTGAAAATATAGCTATTGTTAATCATTTCTGATTTTATTAGCATCCTCTAAATATCATAAACAAGATCAAGAATATAAATCTTGGTTTAGATTATTTTTAAAAATAACTTTAGTTTTTGAGATCTTTTCAAAAATTTCAGAAAATATTTGGGAAGATTGTTCATTTTATCTGAAAATTTAATCTTCAGTTGTGTATCTGTACTTACTTTATTCCATTTATGTATTTTTCATTTCCTAACTGTCTAATCTGTCACCTTGTCACACCTCATGTCACTTGGGCATTCATATGCGTGTGTTTTCTCCTGCGAATGCAACCACCACAGACTAGGAGTGTAGTTAGACCTACTGTAGGCTCCACAGTCAACACATGTGTTCTTTCATTTTTGCTACCATTTCTCAAGCAATATGGCATATCAATGACCACTATTGTATTTATGCTACTTTTAAAATAATCCAGAAATTATTGAAAGTGTACAAGAAGGCAAATGAGAGATGCCAGCAGTGAAAGGTGCTTGCTACCCAGGACCCACATGGGGGCAGGAGAGAACTGGTTCTGACAAGTTGTCCTCTGAACTACATGTGTGGCATAACATTATCATTCATGTGCACACGCACACACACGCATGCACACACACATACACGCATGCACACACACACAAATGTAACACGAAATTTAAAAGGAAGTATATAGGAGAATATGATCCGTTATATGCAAATATTATACTAGTTTATAGAAGACCTGAGTGCCCCCAAATTGGGTGTCCTGAGTGGGGTGTGGTGGAGGTGGAGAGGTGCTGGGTAATCACTGATAGCTAGCAATGGCTGTACTTCATGTTCCTCTTTTATTCTCCAGCTAGAAATGCTCGCTTCGAGTCTGAAGCTAACCACCCCTGCAGGGAAGGAGACAATCAGGAAAATTACACTAGGGTATAAGAATACCCAATTAGGTTCATAAGTTTCGGGGTCTCTCAAAAGGATCGAGTCTTAGTAGGGAACTTGCCCACTAATAGCACAACTCAGTGTGAAGTGCTTCAAAACGTGCAAAATCATCTTAAGTTTATTCTCATTAGCAGGAAGATGAATAAGAAAATCGAGTTTTAGAAATTTTTAATTTCCCCAAGGATTGTGGGTATCTTTGTTGTTGTTTGGTGGTTAGGTATGTTTTTAAGAGTCAGCCATTGAAAGACACTTCAAACGTCAGGTTCTGATGCCCCACCACCATTTCACACTTCCACGTCCTCAAGAACGCAGTGGTTTTTCTCCTCGCCAACTGTTTCCTCTCCAAAGGGGCATCCAGACCCGATGCTGAAGCAACAATTCCTTTTTGAGCTCCATTCGACATCTGCTTTAGTCAAAAACTCTGTGAGAGTTTTGGAATGGTTTAGGACAATTACAATAAACGAGACAAACTCACTCAATTTCTGGGTGCTAGCTCGTTGGGAACCAAATCTACTAATCCTGCAGACAGGCTCACTACCCGGAACTCTGGTGAGCACTGAGCTATCAAATACTCACTGCCTTGGGGGAGCCTGTTGATGATTTATTTGCTTACATATTCTACCACAGTGTAGTTCATCGCAGGCGCTCTCTCCTCAGGTCTGGTACCCGAATGCCACTGGCTTCTGAGCTTATTCTACCACAGTGTAGTTCATTGCAGGCGCTCTCTCCTCAGACCTGAGTACCACTGGCCTCTGAGCTTTTTCTACCACAGTGTAGTTCATTGCAGGCGCTCTCTCCTCAGACCTGAGTACCACTGGCCTCTGAGCTTTTTCTACCACAGTGTAGTTCATTGCAGGCGCTCTCTCCTCAGACCTGAGTACCACTGGCCTCTGAGCTTTTTCTACCACAGTGTAGTTCATCGCAGGCGCTCTCTCCTCAGACCTGAGTACCACTGGCCTCTGAGCTTTTTCTGTTTGCAGGTGACAACTGTTCCTTTCCCATTTCTCCCACTTCCCCCCCAGATGAGGTCTTAGTGAATGACAATGCTTTGGAGTCTCCCCACCCATGTTCATCCCTTGTGTAGGTGACTTGTTTAGGTGATCTTCTCTTACTAATATCAGCGGGTACCAACCAGGTGAACACTACTGTGAAAGGAACTGAAAGACAGTTTTGACTTTAATGTAAAGGTGGGTTTTTTTTTTTCCTGTGAATTTTATCCTTAAGAAAGTTTAAGATGGGGCTGGAGAGATGGCTCAGTGGTTAAGAGCGTTGCCTGCTCTTCCAAAGGTCCTGAGTTCAATTCCCGGCAACCACATGGTGGCTCACAACCATCTGTAATGAGGTCTGGTGCCCTCTTCTGGCCTGCAAGCATACACACAGACAGAATATTGTATACATAATAAATAATAAATATAAAAAAAAAGAAAGTTTAAGATGAACATATGCATAAAAAGACAAAAAACAAACAAAAAAACTGTGTGTTAGTAGTACACAAGCAAGAAAAGACAAGGGCCCTAGAAAGGGAGAGTGACATCTCAGGGGCCAGGAGATTAGATAGGTGAATTGTTCACAGGAAAGCATCCAGGTCAAGCATCAAGTGTTTTCTATACTAAAAGCCAGCTGTGCACTCATGTAAAGTAGATGCACGCACTAATCTCTGCATGGCAGGTGTTTTCAGAGTCTGCCCGTATGCTCTCCTCGTGACCAAGAGAACTGTGTTTATCATGGATCTGCCGGGGTCAATGTTAGTTACTCTGTGAATCTGCTCTGTAAGGGATTCAGACCCTCAACAGTAGATCCTCTCTCTCTCTCTCTCTCTCTCTCTCTCTCTCTCTCTCTCTCTCTCTCTCTCTCTCCATTGTTGATTGCTCCTTCTCCCATAATCTTCCCGAATACCACCCTCTCTCAAGGTTCATACCTATCTGTTCTTCAATCTTTGTCAATTCTCAACTGAAACTTGTTGAAATGTCTGTGTGCTTCAAGGTTCTGGCTCTCCTAGTTGCTCTGTCTGTGCTTCCCCAGGGCTGAATTTCATCCAAAGGTCTCAGTTAATGTCTTCATGTAACTTTGTTGCCTGTTCTGGCCATTGGCTATAGGACATATCCATCTAAATCACACTAAATCCTACTACTGTCTTGGGCTTCCTGAAAACACATGAAGAACATGCAAGTCTCAGGAATTGCTCTAGGAAGCAACATCTGAGGACCTGCAAGGGCGTAGCAATTGGGGTGGATCAAAGAGCTGCAGTGTTCAGAAGGCCACAACTCTCCTCTGAGGGGAGCTGAAGCTGATAGCCCTTTGGTATCTTTCCTAGTAGAAAGTGGAGCCTTTATATCCTCATGTTGATCTGCAGTTGATACAGTCACTGTTAGAAAGGGACTTAGCTTGAGTAAGGTTGGTTGTAGGTACTTAACCTCACTTTAACGGTATCTATAAACTTTTCCTAAATATATTACTTCTCTTATTTTCTTCCATTTGCTGTCTTGCTCCCTCATTCATGCCAGACCCAAGAGACAGAGGGATGGGGTCTGAGCCTCATTCAGATCTTACTAGCAACTAATCCAATTTCGGTGTCTCCCGATCTATGTTTTTCTCACTTTTCCCCATTCCACTTTTGACCTGCCATGGGGGACTCTCATGCAGATTCAGTGGCTCTTATACCAACATCCACAATAGCCACTTTCTATCTTTTGTTGTTATTATAATGATGATTTTGAATGTACATATGCATGGGGACAGTAAGTAGTGATACCTGTACATTGTGTGAACCGATCAGACAAGGACAATGAACATTTACATCACATTATTGTTATTTTCTATTTGAACACTTAGAGTTCTTCTGGTTATTGATAACTATGTACTAGCTTCTTACAAACTGAGCTGAGAATTCTAGAACTTATTATATTAACTGAATTAGTATCTCTATCTCTTCTCCTCCCAAGCCTTCCCAGTCTAGTAACCACTATGCCTGACAAATCACAACCGTGGCAAAGAATTTCACCAGTCTGGTACAAAGCCTACAGCATAACTTAGCCAGGGCTTCTGCTGCTCTGCAGAGACACCGTGACCATGGCAACTCTTACAAAGGAAAACATTTCTTTGAGTTGATGGCTTCCAGTTCAAACGCTCAGTCCATTGTCATCATGGCAGGGAGAAGGCAGACACGGTGATGACTACACTGGTGCAGGAGGTCCTTCTGTCTTTTTGTTGCTTTCATTGGTTAATAAAGAAACTGCTTTGGGCCCTTGATAGGGCAGAAGTTAGGTAGGTGGGGAAATTAAACAGAATGCTGGGAGGAAGACAGCAGAGTCAGGGAGAGCCACCATGGAGCCGCCAGAGTCAGACATGCTGAATCTTTCCTGGTAAGCCACTGCCATGTGGCGATATATAGATGAATAGAAATGGGTTAAATCAAGATGTGAGAGTTAGCCAATAGAGACTAGCACTAATGGGCCAAGTAGTAATTTAATTAAGACAGTTCCTGTGTGGTTATTTTGGGGCTAAGCTAGCCGGGCAGCCGGGATGAACAAGCAGGTCCTCCTCCCTACAACACTACATCTTGATCACAAGGCAACAGAAAAGGGTCTGTGATACTGGGTGGTACCGTGAGCATAGGAAACCTCAAAACCTATCCATCAGTGACACACTTCCTCCAACAAGGCCACACCCACCCCAACAAAGTCACACCTCCTAGTACTGTTTTCTTCCAAACCACCACACTAGCTGTTCAGAAAAGTTGGTGTGCTTCTGACCTAAGCTCTCGCCATGTTTCTCATTGTGCTGTGCCTCCCATTCCACTCCCTTTCACTTGAGACTGTCCATTCAGCTTCCAGGTCTTTGCTCAAGAATATAACCTACTATGGAATTTTTCTTGGCTGTTTTTTTTCCCTGTTGGGGGTGATCCCATTTTTTAAATTTATTTATGACTTTAGTGTGTTGCAACATAATATTAACTTTATAACTGCAATCTTAATTGCATTTTGTAGCCGTGTCTATCTGCACACTTGTATTCTCCCTGAAGGCAGACACAGTAGTTGATTTGTTTCTGGACACTGTGGAAGAAACCTCATTAATTCACAGGGAGTGAAAAAGCATTGCTAACAGCAGGGAAAATCTGGAAAAAGAAATCTGAAAAGGTTTTGTATCCCTCTCCAGTAAGCCCAACAGCCACACGGTAGAAATGTGCTTAGTGGAGATCTAAACGCTGGGTCCATTAGGGGAGAAGGTATGGAAGAGGAAGGGGCTCGGCAGAGGGTTTTCCAGGAACAGCTGCCCACGGGGAAGAGTCTGCCAGAGACCAGTGGCCTCTGCCTGCTGTGTGAGTCCAGACATGGGACAGACACTGTCCAGGCCCTGAGGACATGGGAAGAGCCAGGAGCAGGGAGATGATGGGGAATCACAGAGGAAAAGAGCTCTCAGGGGCTCGGTGTTGTGGAATATTATTTTCAGGTAGGTGATTTTTGTTTACGCTGCATTTGTTTTAACTCTGTAAAGCTGTGGTACTGCGCCTGTCTAAAACACCCGATGGTCTAATAAAGAGCTGAATGGCCAATAGTGATGCAGGAGAGAGGATAGGTGGGCTGGCAGGTAGACGGTATAATCATGGAAGAAGGGGAGGAGGATGCCAGGGGCCAGCCACCAGCCAGGCACGGAGTCAGAGTGAACGTGAAATTATTGAAGTAAGAAAAGGAAAAAGCCCAGAGGCAAAAGATAGATGGGATAATTTAAGTTACAAAAAGCTGGCAAGAAACAAGCCAAGGTAGATTAGTTGGTACAGTGTGGTAGTAATAACAAAGATGAAGGTTGCTTGTTCTTAGGTTCAGGGATGGGTGAGCTATCCGAGCAGAAATCCAGCCTGGTTCCTTTAGTTTCCTCCTGGGCAGATCTGCTCTTCTGTCATAGTTAACGAATGGTACCCTCTGACTCTCAAGTCTCCTTATTTATGTGATAAATTATAGTTAACGTTTTTTAGTCTCTACTACAGCCCAAGCCGGTTACTGTAGTGCAGTATGAAGACGGGTATTCTTGGACTTTGATAGAAAGATGAGCTTCAAAATTAGAATGAAAATGTAGCAAATGATTTAAAGAGTAGCCTTGTAATCTGTTTTGAGATTTTGGCAGGTGTTTAGAGATAGGGTTTCTCTGTGTAACAGTCCTGGCTGTCCAGGAACTTGCTTTGTAGACCAGGCTAGCCTCTAGCTCACTGAGATCCTCCTGCCTCTGCCTCACAGTCTCTAGAATTAAGGGCATGCACCACCACTGCCTGTCATTTTGAGGCGGTAAAAATGAATGTATTTTAAATTACAATTCACATGACAAACAGAAAATTGTAAACTTCAAATTTATCTGCAAGCCTTGGGTTTCTGTGCTATGGACGCTGCCTTTTGTGTTGTTTAGAATATAGTAATTTCAGGGAAACAATAGTATCCTCATGCGGTTGGATGACTTAAAGGTGAGTTTGTCTCCTTTGAAATGTTCTCCAACATGGTTGCAGCATCTCATGGTAGAAGGAGCAAAGGATGGACATGAGAGGGGTCAGGTTTTTAGCAGATAACAGGAAAATAAGTCAATAAGTTCTCAGAACCCTTAGACCCATTTCATCTCATGGAAAGAGATGCTGACATCTGTGACCTCTCATAGAGATGTGGTCAGGAACAAATGGCAAACAAAAAAATCTTTTAAGAACTGTACAGTTGAGCTGAGAAAATCATATAGCTCAATAAAAACAATAAAAATAAACAACAAAAGTTAAAAAACAACAAAAATTTAAAAAGAGAAATCTGTTCTTTGTGGGAAAAAAAGAACTGTACAATTAAGGTGGATGTGATGACACATGCCTTTAATCCTGGTATTTGGGAGATAGAGGCAGACAGATCTCTGTGAGTTTGTGGCCAGCCTGGTCTACAGAGCAAGTTCCAGGGCAGCCAGAGCTACACAGAGAAACTGTCTCAAAAAAACAACCAACCAACACCACCACCAACAAAAAGAACTGTACAATTTAAGTGTGCTAAATGCTCTTTCTAAAAAGAAAGAAACTCCAGGTAAAAGTTGATAATTAACTCAATTATTTTTATACAACTTGCAAATGTATTTCATAAAATCAAATGTATGAAGAAGAGCTGGAATAAAATCATGGATTTCTTGTAGAAATTGCCTGGTGTCATGAAAGACAGAGCAACTAGTGAATCAAGGGCCTGCTGAGAAAATGAAGTCGTTCTGGAGACGAAGCCTTTAGTTATTGTTTCTATGTGTTTCATAATAAACCACCAACCTGGTCATCACAGGTCAACTGTTTTCTAGATGAACTCGCCGGCCAGTGACAGAGGGCTGTCTCTGGTTAGAGAACAGATGTTCATCATCTGTCTTTCACATCAAAGATCTGTGGGAACTTTTGAACACAGTAGACATGTGTTAAGGAGACTCGGTTAGTTCTTGGCGTAAAGAAAACATATCTCACAGCACCAGTTTCCCTAAAATAAAAGTAGGAGCGTTACAGCTTACTTGGGAGAGGCAAACTTCCTAGCAAACCTTTCACTATTGGTGAAGTGCACAGGACCCTTTGAATTTTACATTCTGTTCAGGTTACTTAATTTTAACTTTGAAATGCTGCAAAAAATTTTAAGAATGTCACATATATATTTATACGAGAATATGCTTTGTTTGTCATATAAAAAGTGATTCTTCAAACAATAAACTCAACTTTGTTTAAAGAAAGGAGCAATTTAATTTTGCCTGCAAATGGTAAACTGAAGCTGAAAATATTAGAAAAAGAACACAGGCTTCTGTAAAAATGAATGTACATTTGTAAGAAAATGGCTAATTTTTTAATTCACTGAAAAGTCTAGGGTCTAGGACATGTGTTAGGAATGCCACAAACATTGTGACAGTCAGGTATTTATAAGGTGGTAAAGATAACTCACACGTCCACCTTTTCTTGCAGGAAGATATTAGCCACTTCAGCTGGAAATGATGTTGGGCAGAAGTCTACAGATACCTACAGCCCTTCCCTCCCTACGCCATCCTCCCCTGCCCTCCCTAGCTCTCCCCATCCTCCCCCACTCTGCCCTATCCTCCCCTGCCCTCCCCCATCCTACCCACTCTTCCCCACCCCTACCCCATCTTTCTCCTCCGTCCCCCCTCCCCTTCCTCCCCCGCCCTCCCCCATCCTACTCACACTTCCCCGCCCTACCCTCCAATCTCTTGGTCAGTAAGCCACTTGTCTATCTAGGTCACTGGGAAGGGGTTCCCCAAGTCAGCTGACCTTCAGTCAGGGTGATTAGCCAAAGAGGTCTAATCTAGTCATAGAGAGCCCTTTAAAAGATGAATGCAGAAATCAAGAGAGTGGATGCGAGAGAAGGACAGGGCTTCTCACACTGCTGTGGAGATGTGGGTGTCGTGAGTGTGGAGCCCGGGAGCAGAGGGTGGGTCTCAGCTGACGGGCAGTAGGAAAGTGATGGTCTCAGTACTATGGTCAGAATGAGTGAACTGTTGTTGCTGTTGCTTCCATTTTCTGAGGCAGGGTTTTCCCGTGTGAGTCAGGCTAGCCTGGAACTGCCAGGATGTAACCTAGGCTGGTCTCATATTCACAGTGTTTCTGCTTCTGGGTGTTGGGATTATAGGCATCCACCACCATACCTGGCTTATGAATTCCTCTCTGTAAACTCTTTACCTAAAAATTAAGCTTGGCCAGCACCTGAATTTTGTACTTATGAGACCGGAAGCAGAGAACTAACTGAGCCACTCCAGACGTCTGAATTCTAGACTGTGAAATAGTATGGAGATTGTCTTCTTAGTGGCTCACTTGGTGATTAATTTGTTATGACAGCAACAGCAAACTAATAGAGAAGCTCGGAGTCCTGAAGCAAATGAGCCATCAATCTAAGGTTTAGTCCATTCAGCTTCGCTGCAGAGGGGAACTGGAAGCAGGGCGAGCAGGTCCATCAGAAGGCGCTCATCCCCGAGTTCCACAGTCACCCACTCATCTGCCAAGGCAGTGTTCCTGACTCCCTTTCATATGGAAACTGCATTGCTGAAGAAACGTGGAGATGGGGAGCCCCTTTCTCAAAGTATCCACAACTAAAGAGTTTGGCAGATAACCAAATGGACCAATGCAGGATAGTATGTCTCCCCAGTACCATGAACGATGGGCCAGCTGCCAGGCTAGTTAGCTAGTCTGGCTCACAGGGAGTTCTTCCCATGTTGCCTGTCGTAGGCTGTAGAATAGTCTCCAAGGATGTCCCAGTCTCCAGAACCCAGGACCGTATTGTAGAGTGTAGAGGAGAAACTAAGGCGAAAATGGAATAAAGCTTGCCACTGGCTGACTTTAAGATGGAGATATTTTTGTGCTGTCCGCTGTTATCACAAGTTTCCTTTAAACTGGAAGAGAGGTTAGAAGTGCTTCAGGTTTTCAAAGGTGGCTTTCGGAGGTGGATGGGGAGTGATTACCAAAAGGACCGAGGGGACTTGGGAGGTGCTAAAATATGATAGGTTATTGTCGTGGTTTCCAAACAAACCACTGTTTTCGAAAGAAAAATATAATCATATAAATTATACCATAATAGGCTTGAGTTAAACTCTTTCTCAAAAAAAAGAAAAGAAAAGAAAAGAAAAATTTGTCATGGTTTAAGCAAGGGACTTATCAGTGATGTAATGGTTGTTCTGTCTCTTTAAGAGACAACCCACGCCCACTCCCTCCCCCATCCGCTGAGGCAGGCTGATCTTCAGCTTCCGGCCTGAACTCGCTCTCTTCCATCTTCCTCTCGGAGAGGCAGCTTCACTTCTGTTTCTCTCCCCATTTCTCTGCTTCCCCCCTTCTGTGTCTCTTTTTCCTCTTCTCTCTCTCTCTCTCTCTCTCTCTCTCTCTCTCTCTCTCTCTCTCTCTCTCTCTCTCTCTCTCTTTCTCTCCCTTCACTCTTTCCCCTCCACACCCCCCTGAATAAATATTCAACCTCACTCTGCAAGTCGTGTCCATCCATGTCTTTGTCTCCTGCCTGCCCACCACATGTCTCCCTGCCTGGGACCAGCCACTGCTCAGGGACCGGCAGCCGTCTCTGCCTGGGCTCCCCGCTGTCTGCTGCCACATGTCCTGCCACCACCATTTCGGACCTACAGCATTT
The DNA here is from genome assembly GCF_950005125.1 of Chionomys nivalis. Taxonomy (NCBI): domain Eukaryota; kingdom Metazoa; phylum Chordata; class Mammalia; order Rodentia; family Cricetidae; genus Chionomys; species Chionomys nivalis. Next base: position 60,367,764 of record NC_080101.1, read on the forward strand.
CTGCTGCCTACTGCGCCGGAAATCTTGCAGCATTTTTTTTAAAAATTATAAAAAGTGGGATTTCAAGAAAATGTGCCCTGCGTTTGATTCCCAGTGTGCATGCATGTGTGCGCATACTGTCACTGTCTCTCTCTGTCTCACACACACCATACACACACTCTCACACTCACAGTACACACATACTTTCTTACACATATACTTTATACACACCACACAGACCACATCCCCTGCTCTCTTTCTCACACACCACACACACTCTTTCTCATACACACACACACTCACACACACACACTTTCTCATACACACACCCCACACACTCTGTCACACACACGGCACATACACAGTCTTTCTCACACACCTACCTCACAACACTGTCTCACACACCACCTCCCCCCTTTTCACACACACATTCTTGCAACATACCACACACACCACATAGTCTCTCTCTCTTACACACACACAAACCCCTCACAGAGAACCTAAATGAGAATTCTTGTGTGTGAAGCCATTCAATGGCTATTCATTCACTCGAGTATACATTTCCTTATCTGGTTTACCAAATCAATGAGAACTTTAGAAAGAACATTTTACTTAAATCTATGAACCAAGAGATGAACTGAAGAGGCTGGAGAGTACATGTTCTTCCATCGTCCTACGAGAAATGAGCTCCCATGAACAGCTGGGCACACAGCGAACGGTTATGTTGAGAATTACATAACGGTGAGCTGATGAGTGTAATTTATCTTGCTCACTGTTCAAGAATGACTTTTAAAGGATTTTTTTTCACTAAAAAGAGAAACATTTTCATGCTTGCAAAGTGCTCTAAGTTCCTCAGAGAAAAATGCTCAGTACCGGAAGGGTGTTATTATCTCATGAGCTCGGGGCTTGCGCTGGCGCTCATTACGCTGGTTCCATGCATACCTCCTGGGGCTGCCAGGGCAAACTGCATCTTCTGCGATGCATTTGTAACCCATTGAAAGCGTGCGTGCTTGCTTTTACAAAGAGGAAGTGTCCTTTCAGATATGGATAACAAACTTGTGAAAAGGAAGCTGTTTTGCCCAAATGACTTAATGTTATCAGAGGGCATCAAGGGAGTGGGTTCAAACAGGGGCTTTTGGCACTGCGGCTTCTGAAGCAAAGCTCACCCTCGGTGAATCCCTATGAATTATTTACTTCTTGGAAAATTTCAAGGTGTTGTTTTATAAACAGCTCTTTTGGGTAAAGAATTTAGAAGGAAATTGTCATTTTTGCCTATTATTCTGCAAAGAGCTTTGGTACTGGAATAGGGAATTTGGAATACAGAAACTTGTTTTTTATTTTTATTTTGTTTTATTTTATTCTTTTTAGAAAGCAGAGTTTTACTTACAAGTTTTATATCTGAACAGGGGGACAAAATGCCCAGTGTAATTATTCACTAGTATCCTTCAATCGCACTATATCAAAGATACAGTCTGCTTGTCACTCTTTTAATAAGCGCTCTGTCTCTTCCTTTGGGGTTTGGGATCCCAGTCAACAGCTATAAACTGTGGAAAAGTGACAGGATCTTCCATCTCATCGAGAGGCCCCTGCAACCCAGATTCTGTTCTCCTCCTGACGTCTGATTTGCACTCCTCAAAGATGACCTTTCTGCCCTTCGTTTGCAAATCCATTGCGTGCCCCAAGGGCATGAGACGAAGCAGGCCACACACTTCACGTCACATAAAGAACTTGCCTTTTGACATGCACTTCCTCAGTTCTCTGTGGGAAAATCTTATTCGCAAGACATTCTTGGGTAAGTTCTTGGCACCACTCTCAAAAGGCAAAAACCAAACCCACAAAGTCCTTGATATACTGCGGAGTACTTGAGCCATCTGGAACTTCATCAGTCATGGGAGTAATTAGACTCCCGTCCTATAAAGAGGAATGTGCGCTCGGGACAGTGATAGGGCTGGCTTAGGCTCGTGTCCTAGAGATATGGATGAGCTGTCAAGGATAATAGCACCACTGTAACCTTTACCAACTAAAGTACACTATCCAAATAATCTTTGCGAATGTTCATTATAAAACACATTGAAAGTATGTTTCATATTTTTGACACTAATAAGGTGGCTTGCATAAATACATTTACAGCTAGTGAGTGTCTGGGAAATCTTTGTTGAAAGCTTATGGACTATGCACACTGAGAGATTTTTCCAGTTCTATCAACCAGTGTGCATGCTGTCGTTATTTATAGTTTTGCCTCCATGACTTTGGTAACTGCATATGAAATTTTAGCAACAAGATGCAATTTTGTATTGTTGAGTTTAACTATCAAATGGTAAAAGATTTAAAAATATTTAGCACATGTAATTTTTTTGTCTTTTACCTAAAATGACAGGATTTTATGTATGTAGTATAAGTGGATTTTGAGGAAACTCAGGTTACTCTGCCTTCCTATTCTATGGTGGCAATTTTCATTCTTCATAAATCTAGCAGGACTTCCCCAATAAAGAAATCAAGTGAATTAATCCAAGATGGAGCGTGTGTGTCCTAATTAACAAACTCACTTAATTAAATTGGATTGCATGACATATATGCCCATAGTCAAATAAGATGACTTCCTGGCAGGGGGCATGAGAAGGTGGGGGCTGTGGCAGATGCTGCTGAATTGGGGGTGAGTCTGTGTGTGTGTGTGTGTGTGTGTGTGATGTGTGTGTGTGCATGAGTGTGTGTCTCATGCCTGCATTGTCAGTGGTGCCGAGTGGTTCTGGACTCCAACAGGCCTCTGCTTTTCCTGTTGTTAGAACATAAACCAAAAGCATTCACTTCCAATCTTATTGAATGTGAAGACTTCCCTTTTAATAGAAAAGGAAATTGGATAATTTATTAGCCAACTGAAAATTCATAATCAATACCTTTGTAAATAATTTGACTGTCACCTTTAGATTGTCCACAAAAGCTAGGGACAGAAGGTGGTGAGAGAAACATTGTGTTCACTTGACTTTAGGCTGTGGTTCCTCTGCAGCTGTGGTTGGGAGCCACTTAAGATGAACAGTGTGTGTGTATGTGTGTGTGTGTGTGTATGTGTGCGTGTGTGTGTGTGCTCCCAGGTGTCTGTTTGTGTGACACACGTGTGTTGTGTGTGTGTACGTGCACGCATGTGTGTGTGTGCTCATTCACACATGTTTAGGTGAGCATTTGCATGTATTCATGTGGAGGCCATTGTAGTGAGGAGGCGAGCAGGCCTGCTTTTCGTCCTGCCCTGCTACGGCACGGCTAGCTTTACACCCAAAATCACAACACACAAATTGTATTCATTTAAACACTGCCTGGCCCATTAGCTCTAGCCTCTTACTGGCTAATTCTCACATCTTGCTTAACCTATTTCTAATAATCTGTGTAGCACCACAAGGTGGGGGCTTACCGGGAAGGATTCTAGCCTACGTCCACCTTGGGTAGGAGAATCATGGCGACTGCCTCACTTCCCTTCTTCCCAGCATTCTGTTATGTCTACTCCACCCACCTATGTTCTGACCTATCAGGCCAAGCAGTTTCTTTATTAATTAACCAATGAAAGCCACAGATAGACAGATGACCCTCCTCCATCAGGCCATTGGTCAAATGCAGGCTTTCTTAGGTTCCTCAGGATGCCTTCCATCGTGTTTTTGGAGACAAAAATCTCTTACCTGATCTGGTATTTGCCAGTTTAGCTCATCAGGCTGGCCAGGGAGTCCTGGAGTTGTCTGTTTCTGCCCCCTCATCATCTGGATTACAAACATCTGCTCTTCTACACAGGCTCCAAGGATTGAACTTGGGTCCTCATGCTTTAACAGGCTAAACTATCCCCCAGTTTAATATTTTGAAAGAAGGAAATAAGGGAAAATATTTTGCCTTAGCATAATAAATGGTGAGGAACTGACAAAGAACTCAACCGTTCTTAAGAATTCTTGAAGACATACTGTTTCTATTTATTATCTTTGACTGAGTGATATTTCCTATAAATATTAAATCAACAAAGCCTGCTTATCACCAACACTTTGCCCCCAATGGAGACTATTTCCGTGGCTTGCATCTGTTAGTGCTCACTCTGCGATGTGTCGTCCACACTTCCTTTCCTCCCAGGCACATGACTGGACATGTTTCCACCTTCTGTTCCTACTAACTGTGGCCACTGAACAGTAGCAAATGAAATGGGCCAGGTGTGTCCCTTCTCCAAGACTGGATCATAAAGAATGCCCCAATTCCTATCTACTCTGCCTCCCCACTATGACTGAATGGAGAGGAAGGAGGAGCAAGAGAAGGGAGGAGCCACAGGATGGGAGGATCCGGAGCCCAGGATGACCTCGATCCTCCCCTGAGATCACAGCCTCCTCCCCAGCACTGTGTGATTCTGCCCAGGCTTCACATGGTCTCCTGGTCTCAGCATATAAAGAATGGAAGGTTAACTGAACCGGGGACTCCATCTATTCAGGTTGTCATTGGTGCTCGAGTATGTACTTCAGCTGCTGTGGAATCACCCACCCTCTTGTCTGCAACCCCTTTCCCACGCTCTGTGGTTGAGTCAAATAAACTCCAAATGAGTGAAATTGATGCTTTGATCTGTCCTTGGTGCCCTGTTTTGGAGCGGCGAGGTTAGGAGATATTTGCTTACATCTCCCTAGGATGAGTTTATATCACACCCACGCTAAGTAATCCAGGTGGAAAGGAAACTTGAAGCCTTGTTTTGCTGTTTACCCTCTCTGCTGAGTAGTGGGATGGAGTTTGCTTTTTTGAATGCTGGTAGAATGCCTGCTTCATTGGGAGCTCTGTATACTTCCTTTGCTGCAAAGAGACGAGTTTGCTGTTACTGTCTGTAGCTGCTACTTGTTCTGAGCCAGTGGCCCAGATGTCGTCTGAGTTTCACACCCCTCTCAGACCTGTGTCTGGAAACATCTGGAGCTGTTCCACCATAGTTTTAATTTATACAACTGCTTTGTCTAGATCTCCTTTTAAGGAATGATATAAATTATGAGCAAACGAGTTTATCTGTCAGTATTTTTGAATGACTTTATTATATTACAACATGCAAAATATGTTTATTTAGGAGTAAGAAAGGGGCTAACGTCACCGTCTTAGTCCTTTTGAGCTGCCTCACCAGCGTGCTGGAGGCTAGGCCAGTTTATAAGAGAATATTATGTCTTAGAGCTTGGAAAGGGTAAGGATTTGTCTTCTTGTAAGGGCCGTCTGGGTTTCCAAGATGGTATCTTGTCCAGCAGGGGACAGGGAAGAGCCCTATTCCTCAGGTGACAGAAGCGTGAAGGAGAGAGATCGCAGGAGGGATGAATTCTCCTTCTCTAAGGTAAAGGCAGCACTTCCACCCAGGAGGGTGGGACCCTTACCACTTAGCTGTTATTATTACAAGGACAAATAAAATTCAACAGGAATCTAGAAGGTGAAACATATTCAACCTACAGCCATGAATTATTGTGGGAACATGTCTGTTTATTAGCCAACAGTAGGAAAAGGGGGGATTCTTTATATTCTAACACCAAGTTAGTGGTTGGGGTTTGTTTGCTTATTATGGAGACAGGGTCCCACTCTGCAGCCAGGCTGGCCTAGGTCATCTAGCAGCCCTGCTTTAGCCTGTCGTGTGCTGGGATTGTAGACAGGGTCCCGCCCTGCAGCCAGGCTGGCCTAGGTCATCTAGCAGCCCTGCTTTAGCCTGCTGTGTGCTGGGATTGGATGTATAAGTCCCCAAGCCTGGCTGGCCCTCATTTTCCTGTGCAGGAAGCTTGAATTTTCGAGGAGCAGAGGGCCATTTCCTCAGTGTTCCCCCTAGAGTCCTCTCCTCGTGCTGACCCGGTCATGGAAGCATGCTGAATCCTCCCACTTTTCTGAAGCTCTCTCCTTGGGGCGCTGGGCTCCCGGCTTCTGGGTACCATATTGGAAGACAATTTGTTCTTACACCAACACGTGTGCTGTGATCATCTGCCGAGATCGATCTTAGAAGATAAGTACTTCATTAAGCTCTACTTTGAGAATTCGGAACCTCAAGTTTTTCCTGGCTCTGTGAAGCCCATGCTGTGGTTGCAGGAGGTGTACGTGAGCTGTTTGGAGAGGGAAGAAATGGCATCTCCTCTCTTCCAGTTGATCAGGTTCCAAACCCTGGAGTCATCCTGGTATCTCCTTCTCTCAGGCCCATACCCAGACTCTCATGAGTCCTGATGTCTGCGCTGTGCAAACACTTCTTCAACCTTCACTTCTGCTAGGACCCCTCAAGCCTCGTCTGGGTGGCCATGAGACCTTGTGTTGACATCTGTGTACCTTCTAATTGTTCTCCTTGCTTCATGGTAGCTTGATGTTCTGCATTCTGCTTTCCTTATGGAAGCCAGAGGACTCCGCTCAGACTATGCCATGTCTCAGTGAAGTCCGGTCTTGGCTCCCACACTGCGGAAGGTTTCAGTGCTCTGCAATACACTATGGGTGCTCCCTCGGAGAGCCCTCTGACCTTACCTTCTAGTATCTTCCCCGCTGCTTATTCCACTCCAGCCACACTGGAAGGGAATATTTCTGCCTCACATCAAGTGTTGGGCAGTAACCAGCTCTCTGAAGAGTCTATCTTCCACGCTATCTTCAGCATGAACTGCCAAGCTTGCTTGGAGGCTCACCCCCACACTGAGCTAGAGACATGGAAGGGCTTGGGTGGAGAACATGGCAGCCACAGTGTCCACTTATGTCCACCAACCTGAACTCAGTCACCAGACTGAATCCAGTGGTAAGGGAACCGGGCCATGAAGTTTGGTGGAGAGAATATGGTAAGCATCCATTTGTCCTGGCACACTCTGGAAAATGAGCATCCGTCTGTCACTTTCTTCAGGTCTAGTCTTAGTAATCACCTCCTTAGACACAGCTTGCAGTTATTGTATAGCTACAATGCATCGGGCCTGGGCTCACCCTTCCTCTTCTGTTTCATATTCCCCTTTAATCATTGTGTCTTTCTCCTTTATTTTTGTTTGTTTGTTTTGGTTTTGGTTTTTCAAGACAGGGTCTCTGTGTAATAACCTTGGCTGTCCTGAAACTGCTCCGTAGACCAGGTTGGCCTCAAAGCCATGTGCCACCACATCCAGCTTTTTCCCTTTACTTTAAAAAATTATCTCCTGTAGTGGTTTGAAAAGTATCTCCCATAAGATATGTCTGACCGCTAATCCTAGCACCTGAGATCGTGGTGTTCTTTGGCTGTTTGCACGTGTGATTAAGGATTATGACATGAGATCATTTTTGGATGGCCGGACTGTGTCCTAAATCCAGCAAGTGTTCTTGGAAAAGAAGAAAGCACAGGTTGTGGAGTGGGAGTGGGGAGATGGCCCTGCCATCTCCCTGGTAGAATTTGGAGTTACATAGCCATATCCAAGAATTCCTGGAGCCACCAGGAGCTAGAGGAGGAAAGAGAGAATTCCTCACTAGGACCTGCAGGGATGTGGTCCTACTGACATCTTAATCTTGGTACTTGTGTGTGTGTGTGTGTGTGTGTGTGTGAGAGAGAGAGAGAGAGAGAGAGAGAGAGAGAGAGAGAGAGGAGAAAAAAGACTCAGAGATACAGACACAAGAGACAGAGATAGAGACAGAGTCAGATCCTATTGTGTAGCCCAAGCTGGCTTCCCCACCCTCCTGTCAAAGTATCTTTTGTGCTGGGAATACAGGCATGTGTACCACATCCACTTGCAACAGTATACCTCTGTGTTAAGCCATTTGGTTTGTGACAATTTATTACAGGAGCCCAAGGAGAAGGACACCTCTTCCCCACCCTCCTTATCTACTGTTCTATCTGTCCTTAAATTACCTTGTTTCCTGGTACCTAAGCTCTGCCTGTGGAGGACAGGGGTGCAGCAAGGGGCAAGGGCAGGGGTGTAGAGGCTTGGCTTTATTATTGTATAGTGTAGGAACACTGCCTGGCCAATACTGGTTGAATAAATGAGGAAAAATAGCCAAACATACCTTTGGCTTCCTCAGAAGACATTTGTGAATAACTTTAATAGCCACTGTAAAGTGATCTGTCCCCAAAGACAGTGTCTTCTGGTCTGTCCTCATTCTGTTAGTTGGTGAAGGCTGAGATTCCCAACTCTGGGATAAAACTTTCACTGTGATGTTATTGACAAGTGCAATATTAGAAATGTACCACTTATGCCTCAGTTTCTATATTTGTACAACATACCGTGTCTGTACATGCCTGGGGAAGAACTGTGTGAGCAGATACTATAGCTCCTGCCCAGGGCATGATGGGAGTGCGTCCTGACAATCTGTTGAGCTCTAAGTACTGTGTGCCAAAATAGTGTTTACTCATCCTCACCTGTTGGATGTTCCAGCTCAGCAACACAACGTGTGTGTGTGTGTGTGCATGTGGGTTTAGGCCAGATGACAACCTCCAGATGCCATCCACCTTTGTTTTCTGACAAGGGTCTCCTGTGGGAAATTGTTAATTCTGCATCACTGGTGGACAAGCGAGCCTAGGGCTCTGGATTACAAGCGCGTACCTCGACACCTGGCTTTTACAAACTGGTGAGTTCTGGAGATTAAAGTCAGATCATCACTTTGTAAGGCAAGCACTAGACCAACTGAACCATGTCCTGTTCCCGTTTCCCTTTCGATCACGTGGCTGACAGGAACTGTGGCTCGGTGTTCTGTCTTTGTTAGAGCATCATGATGCATGACACAAACCCAGAAAAGCAATCACACTTCACAACTGAAGTGCTGTTTCTATACGGTCGTAATTCACACCCGTGCTGTTTCTATACGGTAGAATTCACACCCTTGTAAAGAGAAACTAGTAAATCCAACCATTCTAAGGCGGGATGGTTTGGGTATATATTCACTCACAGTTTAGTGCTTAGCCACATAAACTGATGAGTTACTAAAATAATAATGATAATTACTTATTATTAATAGGAGACATTTTAGAGACTCAATTGTCTTTCCATCTAAAATAGCATTCATCGATCATTGCATTTCTTCGCTAAGAATTCCAATCAAGAAAGCCTTCCCTAACCACAAAATACCTGACTGTGTTGTTATATTTTCAGAAATACTTTTGTTTGGCCCATGTATGACACATGTAACTCAGAGTAATATTTTATTGAATGTGAGCAAATGCCTGGGCAAAAAAAAAAAAAAAAAAATGCAAGTTCATCCTGAGCGGCCCAGACACCATGCTCCAGGGTGAGGGTGGGCACTGCTTTCTGCTTCTCCTCCCTGAAGATGGGCAGGGCTTACTATGGTATGTCACAGTTCCTCTGTTTCAGGAGAATAAATGGTCTCCCTGCTGTTTATGTTGTGATTTAGTGCTTAGTTGTCACATATTGATACCATGTGCCACTCAAGGGCACATTTCAAAAACATAATTATTCATTTACATACATTAGCATAACATTAGAGTACAGACAAAAAGTCTCAAGTCTCTTCATCACCACTGCAGGTAGATAAATAAACCTGGGAAAAGGTCTCTGGGGGTATTGGGAAGGGGTTTGATAGTAACCTCACGCAGTGTTGCCAGGGAACACGTGTGCAAGCTCAGAGGTAACAGGTCAGATGGGTGCCGGTCATCAGTTTGGTCATTTGTTCATGAAGAAAAGTATCTCTCAGAATTTCAGAAATCCACTCTTTAATGTTAATTTTTCTTTGGCTCCCCCATGTGCCAATGGCAAATTAATGTAATTTCTGAGTGTGGAGAGAAAACAGATCGCACTGGCAAGTTAATATAATCCCTGAGTGTGGAGAGAAAATAGATCGCACTGGGACCAAAACCTGAAGCCCTTGCCCGGGCTGATGGAATCTTGAGCTTTAGCTCTCCCAGGGTCTGTCCTAGAAGCTTGCATTCTGTTACTTAGGGTTCTTTCAGCCCAGAATCTTTGTAACTGCTTCCTGTTCAGATGGGGCCTCTTTAAATGTCTGCTCATAACTCAACCTTGGGTGGATGCGTTGTTCAGTATTCCTATCGTGTTGTCTGTCTGTCTTAGTTAAGGTTCTATTGCTGTGACCTGACCAAATCAACATGGGAGGAAAGGTTTGCTTGTCCTGAACATCACATTACGTCAGGAACCTGGAGGCAGGAACTGAAGCAGAAGCTGTGGAGGAGGGCTGCTTTCTGGCTTGCTCAGTTTGCTTTCTTACACAGCTCAGGACCAACTGCCAGGGTTGGCACCGCCCCTAGTGGGTTGAGTCCTCTTACATCAATCAATCAATCAATCAATCAATCAATCAATCAATCAAGAAAATGCCCCCACAGATGAGCCTCCATCTAATGGAGGCATTTTTTAAGTTCCTCTTCTCAGATAACTCTTAGCTTTTTGTTGGATGAGGCCACTTGGGTTCCCGGCCACTTAGCCCTGAAATAATCACACAGAAACCATATTATTTGAATCACTGCTTGGCCCATTAGCTTTAGATTCTTATTGGCTAACTCTTACATCTTAATTTAACCCATCTCCATTAATTTGTGCATCACCACCAGGTTGTGGCCTACCAGCAAAGTTTCAGCACATCTGTCTCTGGCAGGGGCTCCACGGCTTCTCTCAGACTCTCCCAGCATTCTGCTTAGTTTTCCCCGCCTAGCTCTGTCCCCTATAGCCCTGCTATAGGTCCAAAGCAGTTTCTTTATTCACTAATGGTAATCACAGCATACAGAGGGGAATCCTACATCAGCTTTTGTAAAGATAGCAAAAGCTAAACAACAAACCTGTGTATTTGTACAATCAGTGATGACCCAGACATTTTCATGGCTAACTAAAAACTAAGTTCTTCAAAAATGACACTCAGCTAACACCTTGATATTTGATAGATGTTCCATATATTAAATATAGTTAAGGCAGATACTCCTATGCACTTACTTAACTAAAAATCTATTTTCTCAGTCATAGATAATCTAAATTCTGACTCCTAGAACCATAGAATGGTACCCCAAGATTAGCATTATAGAATGGCACCCCAAAATTACCATGTGAAGTGCAGCTATGGGATTCTGTTGATGGACGTTTCTGTCCCACACGGTCCCACAACTATTTAGTCCCAAATAAACACACAGAGGTTTATATTAATTATAAACTGTTTGGCCTATTGCTCAGGCTTATTACTAACTAGCTCTTTTTTTATTGACTTTATTTTATGTGCACTGGTGTGAAGGTGTCAGATCCCCTGGAACTGGATCTTCAGACAGTTGTGAGCTGCCATGTGGGTGCTGGGAACTGAACCCCAGTCCTCTGGAAGAGCAGTCAGTGCTCTTAACCGCTGAGCCATCTCTCCAGGCCCTATTAACTAGCTCTTACAACTTAACCCATAATTTTTTATGTTTAGCCACGTTGCTTGGTACCTTTTCTCAATAAGGCATTCTCATTTTGCTTCCTCTGCATCTGATAGTCAATGGCTTCTCTGCCTTTTCTCTTCCCAGAATTCTTCTAGTCTGGCCGCCCACCTATACTTCCTGCTGGCTACTGACCCATCAGTGTGTTTTAGACCAACACTTGTGACAAATCTTTATAGCGTCAAGAGCATGATCCCACAGCAGGATACTTCTACACAAAGGTGCTGGCCGACAAAGCTGCTGAGCCATGCGATTATGCAGCCTGTGCCGCAGTCTCAGGAATGCACACAGTGTCTTGCTCTCATATTCCTCCATATCTGCATTCCCTAGGAGAAGCCCATGCAGAAGGGGACTGACAGAGCAGCCGAGGACAATGTCATTACCCGGAGCGATGACCCTCAGATTCCAGCAGAGTTGCCTTGAGATGCACTGGAGCGAGGGGCTCCTGGCGCCAGGTGACAGGCTCAGGTGTTTAGAATCCTATTGACTTTAGGCCAGCAGTGGGAGCGAGTGTCAGTGAATGCCTGGAAAGAGAAGAGTTGGGATCCTGGTCTCAGCTCCTCCGTGGGGGAAACCCTTTGGTCTGTTGCTAACTCTGAAACGTGGATTTGTAGAGAAGCTTCACACTGGGAGACATGTCCCTGTGTGAACTGTAGGCAGAGTCCTCGAACAGGAGATGTACATGTGCTGATTAGCAGAACAAGGAATTTACTAGACAGAACCAAAATCACAGACTCACACAAAGCCTCCTGTCTGAAAGCTATAGCGGCTTTGATCACAGTCCTACAAACTGAAAACAAGAGAACAGCACTGGTGATGAATGACTAATACATCCGTAAAACGGCAGATTGCTCAGCAAGTAAACAACTCCAATGTATAAGATATCATAGGGGAGTTTCATAAGCTTTACACTGAGTTTTTTAAAATTAAGTAAAAGGACTACTATGTGATATATGATTTCACTCCTATGACATTCTAGAAAACAGAGATGCATAGGGAGAGAAAGCAAAATGCGTGTTGTTCTGGGGGGTATAGAAGGTAAGGAGATTGTTTGTACGAGGTACAATGCAAACTTAGGGGTTCTGAAAAGTACCACAATTGTAAGGTAGTGGCGTGTAAGGTGGATCTATGACAGCACACACTGGTCAACATGCAGCAAAGTGTCCCCTCGAAACCGGTGGAAGCAGGGCCGAGGAGATGGCTCAGTGCTAAAATGTTTCTGGTGCGAGCATGGGAGCTGAGCTCAGATCTTCAGCGCCCATGGGAAAGTCAGAGGATGCAGGGACCTACCTGTAATCCCAGCACCTGCAGAGTGGAGGCAGGGGCAGGTGGCTTAATCTGCGCTCTCTGGGGAGGCGGGGAGACAGTGCCTAGTGAAGAAAGTAAGGCATAACAGAGGAAGACACTCAATGCTGACCTCTGACCTCCACACACAGGTGCATCAAAGTGCCCACGCACCTATAGACACACACAGGGGTATATATACACATGGGCAAGCGTACCACAAACCCTGATGGATTGTTGTTTTATTTTTTGAAGGATTTTTCTGTGTAGCACTGGCTGTCCTGGAACTCACTCTGTAGACCTCGAACTTACAGATATCCACTTGCCTCTGCCTCGCCAGTGCTGGGACTAAAGTCATGTGCCAACACTTCCGGGCAGGATTTTGTTTTCCATTAATAATGTAAGAGCATCCATTCCTGTGCACAATACGTATGTGTTTACAGATGCATAGCTACATTTACTGAAGTTTAATTACTTAAGGAAGGATGCTACTCCAGACCCATAAACACTGGACTGAGGCAAAGATAGCATTTCTTCCTCTTAAAGCATAGCAGAGAGGAAGGAAGTAGAGTTTTCTGTCTGTCTGATAATAGCCTGTGGGCATGCGCTAAAACTGTGCCAATGGTGGCCGCTCCTTTTTGTTCACCATGGCTCTGGATGCTTCTTCTCATTTCACGTTGTTTTGCGACTACAAGTTCTTCTTTATTCATCGACAGCATGTTCTCTGCTTGGGATTTCTGTTGTCATTGTTCTGCCTCCCAGGGCTGGGGGAGTGGCCTGGAGAGAGGGCACAGGCGGCCACTCTTTCTGAGGGACAGAAATGCATAGCCAAGATTCCCGTGGTTTGTGTGGCTATGTTGTGACCTGAACTTGTGACTCAGCCTGATGTGTGTTGTCCATGGTCACTGTGCCCCTGTCATGAACTCTCTGTCTTCACAAAGGCCACACTGTGTGGTCGTCTGGTTAGACCTATGTCCCAGGCAAGGGTTCTAGGAGGAGCCCTGCAGATTTCCAAGGCGGTCAGCTGGGTGGGGTCTTAGGGTTTCTACTGCTGTGGTGAAGCATTATGACCTGGAAGCCAGACCTGGTGCCCAGGGCATGGCAGAATGTTGCTTACCAGCTTGCTCAGCCTTCTCTCTTATAGCACCCACGACAGCCAACCCCCGGGGTCGGGGCACTACCCAAAGTCACCAACCCTCAATCAAGAAAATGCACCACAGGCTTGTCCACAGGCCAACCGGTGGTGGACATTTCTCCAATGAGGTTCCCTTTCCAAAATGGCAATACCTTGTGTCAATTGGTATAAAGTTACCTATCAAGGTGGAAGATCATTCCAGCAGAGAAATTTCTGGAATCAGTGCTAAGAATTGATAAGTCTTAGGTATCAGGGCAAAGTTTGTGAGGGGCTTGCCTTTGCCTCACCTGAAAATCTGATTCACAGATGACAGCGGAAAACCAGGCTCTACACAGGAGTGTTTCTTCCTGTAAAATGCGTGTACCAGTTTAACCTAACTTAAGTACCGGAATTGAAAACCCAACGCGATAAGGGGTGTGGTGGTCTAAGACAGACCTTACCCGAGGTAAGTTTCTCTCTCAGACATGGAGGCTGTTTACTCTCTAAACCACGTGGGCCATTCCGGATGTAGCAGACAGAGGAGAGAGAGGCGTGGCCACTAGAGACGGAGATATCTTCTGTTGACTTATCTAGAATTACAGCCATCTCTGTTCAGGGCCAAGGGAGGGTCCTAATACACATCCCTTCAATTTTCTTTCAGGGACAATTATTTTGAGTCTGTGTGTGAGACCCTTGACGTCAAAGAATAAAAATATTTCTATTCAAAGTTTAACTGTCAGACTCAGCCTACTAAGCTTGAAAGACATTGCTAAGTGCAGTGTCTTTGGCGATACGGCCACACCCAGGCAAAGCTCTCTCCAAGATGGACTGGTTCTGCCACCTAGTGGCCTGGTTGGTGAACTGCACTAGATGGGTTGCTCCCTGAAGTAAGAATGAGTTCTGCATTTAATGTCCTGGGATTCGTTTCTGTCTCACCTACCACCCGTGTGATTTTGGAGAAATTATCGAATATTTCTTCATCTCAGTTAACTGAACTGTAGAATGGGGCTAATAGCTATGGCTGTGGTCATCACAAGGCCCCTGTGGCAATACATGAGAAACAGTGTGCTTCCTGACGGTGACGTCTTTATATTTATAATTTTATTCTCATTATGCAAGCGCAGAGCTTATAAACTAGGGCAAAGCATGAAAAATCAAGTTTCGAAAGGATGAGCATTTCTGAGTAACTTAATTGAATACTTGGGCGAAGATCAAGTTTATTTAGTGTTCCTGTGCACACTGCCAACAGACGCGTTATCTCGATTACGCTTGCCTCGTTCCAAGCCTTTCCCCACCTCCCGGAGAGCGCCTTCATCCCAACAGACAACTCGTTACATGCATGTTCATGTTCGTCTTCCTACTGGGACTTCTCTCCCGTAAAGGACCTCACAGTCTTTACGGCCGACTTGGTGCCGGCCTGGGTGGGTGTAGGAAGCCGCGGAACCCAGTGTGAAGTGCCTGTCATGAGACATTGAACTCACCCCGCGTGTTCTCTCCTCCACCGCAAGCCTGACACAGAGCCCTCACACAACAAACGCCCCATCAAAGCTGAGAAGAAAAAATTGATTTTTGAGACAGAGACTCATTGTGTGGCTCAGCCCAGCCTTGAGTTTGCCAGCAGTGCATCATCTTAGGAAGGCTGGATGTCTTCTCTCAGAGCGCCGGACTGAATTGACGGATGATAGAAATGGCAGATTTGATCCATCAAAATAACATCTTCTAATAATAGTAATAGATTTCACTAAAATTTCTGAAGATTACTAAAACAAAGAAAAAGTCGTGTTTTCCCTACTCGAGAACTATTGACATTTGATGTTTTTAAATACTTTCCCATTATGTAGGCTGATACTACTTGTTTGTTGTTTTGGTGGTCAGGATTTCAGGTGTCCCCCAGGGGAGTTTCATTCTTAGTCCCTTTAATTTAAGGCATTGTTCCAACTTCCCCAGTATACCAGAGCACATAAAGAGTGTGGTTCCCAAAGCCTGGCATTTTCTCTATTTCCACAGGAATGACACTGAGCCAATAGCATTCGGTAACTGAGACACACGAGTATCCACACATGCGGCTTGAGCATTGGCCTGGGGCATTTCAACATCACAATGAGACAGCAGACTTGTGTCCTTAAATTAAAAGAGGAGAACAAGAGCCTTGGCCCTGGCTGCCCCTGGAGGGGTGACTGTCTGGAATTGTGGCTGAAGGGCCCAGCTCTCTGGACCATAGCTCCCAGAGACACATCCCGTGTCCCATCCCCACCCAGCTAAGTCCCAGGGACCTGGGAGCAGTCTCCCTACACACAAAACCATCCTCCACCGCATCTCTGACCACTGGAGCCTTGGCCGCACGTGCACTAGGAGGAAGAGTAAACAACTAAGGCACAGGCCCTACCTGCACCAACTGGAAGAGAGACCCCTGAATCACAGGCCCCACTTACAGCCCTTGGCAGGAGAGATAGCGCCAGTGCAGGACTATATTCAGCAACCTAAAGAGAAACATGGCACCACCTGACCTTAGTGATCCTACAAAAGGAAAACCCGAACATCCTAACCCAGGAGAAGCAGAAGAAAACATCCTTAAATATAACTTTCTAAAGACGGTAGAGACCTTAAAGAGGAAATGAAAAATTCTCTTAAGGAAATGGAGGAAAAGACAAATAGAAATTGGGGAAAAAAATCAATAAATCTCTTAAAGAAAGCCAAGCAAACCAAGAAAAACAATCAAACAGGGGTGAGGCAAACAGTTCAAGACTTACAAATTGAAATAGAGTCAATAAAGAAAACACAAGCTGAGGAATTTCTGGAAATGGAAAATCTGGGTAAACAAACAGAAATTACAGATGCAAGCATAATCAACAGAATACAAGAGACGGAAGAGAGAATCTCAGGAGTGGAAGATACAGTAGAGGAAATAGATTCATCGGTCAAAGAAAATGTTAAACCCAACAAATCCTTAACACAAAACATCCAGGAAATCTAGAACACCATGAAAAGGCCAAACCTAAGAATAATGGGCATAGAAGAAGGAGAAGAACTCCAGCTTAAAGGCGTGGAAAATATACTCAACCCATCATAAAAGAAAACTTTTCCAACCTAAAGAATGATATCCATATGAAGGTACAAGAAGCTTACAGAACACCAAATAGACTGGATCAAAGAAAGTCCCCGTGGCATATAATAATCAAAACACTAAAAATACAGAATAAAGAAAAAATAATAAGAACTGCAAAGGAAAAGGCCAAGCAACGTATAAAGGTAGACCTATCATAATTACACCTGACTTCTCAGTGGAAACCCTGAAAGTCAGAAGGTCCTGGACAGATGTCCTGTAGACTATTATACTGTCATGGGAGCTGCGGGCCTGCTTTTCATCCTGCCCGGCTCCTGCACAGCTAGCTTTACACCAGAAATAACAACACACAGATTGTATTCATTTAAACACTGCTTGGCCCATTTCTATTCATGTGTGTAGCACCCCAAGGTGCGCTTACCAGGAAGATTCTAGCCTACGTCCATCCTGGGTCAGAGCTTCATCGCATCTGCTCTAGAGAGGAGAGCATGGTGTCTATCTCTCAGAGGAGCTGCCCTGCATCTGAGCTCACTTCCTCTTCCTCCCAGCATTCTGTTCTGTTTACTCCACCCACCTAAAGGCTGGCCTATCAAATGGGCCAAAGCAGGTTCTTTATTAGCCAATGACCTTCCTCCATCATTATACCTTGCAAAGCTTTTAATCATCATAAATGGAGAAAACAAGATATTCCCTGACAAAACCAGATATAAACAATACCTATCTATAAACCCAGCCCAAAAACACAAGAAGAAAAACTCCAACCCAAAGAAGCTATCTGCACCAACAAAAACACAGCCGACAGATAACCTCACACCAGCAAACCCCAAAGAAAGCAAACACTCAAACACTACCACCAAAAAAATTACAGGAATTAACCATCGCTGGTCATTAAAATGTCTTAATATCAATGAACCCAACTCACCTATAAAAAGACACAGGCTAACAGAACAGATACAGAAACAGGATTCAACCCTCCACTGCATACAAGAAACACACCTCAACCTCAAAGACAGACATCACCTCACAGTAAAAAGTTGGGAAAACATTTTCCAATCAAATGAACCTAAGAAATAAGGTGGTGTAGCTATCCTAATATCTAACAAAGTAGACTTCAAACCTAAAATCAGTCAACAGAGATGGAGAAGGACTCTTCATACTCATCAACATGAAGCCTCAATTCTCAACATCTATGCCCCTAATACAAGAGCACCCACATATGTAAAAGAAACATTACTAAAACTTAAATCACACATCAAACCCCACACACTAATAGTAGGAGAGTTCAACACTCCCCTCTCCCCAATGAACAGGTCAACCAGGCAAAAACTTAACAGAAAAATAAGAGAACAAACAGATATCATGACTCAAATGGACTTAACAGACATCTATAGAACATTCCACCCAAACAGGAAAGAATATACCTTCTTCTCAGCACCTCATGGAATCTTCTCAAAAATTGGCCACGTACTTGGTATCAAAGCAAACCTCAACAGATATTTTTTAAAAAAAACTGGAAAACCTCCCTGTATCTTATTTGGATCACCAAGGCTTAAAGTTAGAATTCAACAAGAACACCAATTGCAGAAAGCCTACAAACTCATGGAAATTGAACAGTGTTCAATTGAATCACCCCTCGGTGAAGGAAGAATTAAAGGAAGAAATTAAAGACTTCCTAGAATTCAAAGATGAATGCATAACATACCCCAACCAATGGGACAAAAAGCAGTGCTAAAAAGAAAGTTTATAGTACTAAATACATATATAAAGGAAGTGGGAAAATCTCACACTAGCGACTTAGCAGCACACCTGAAAGCTCTAAAATAAAAAGAAGCAGATTCACCCAGGAGTAGAAAACAGGAGACAATCAAATTGAGGGCTGAAATCAATAAAATAGAAACAAAGAAAATAATACAAAGAATCAATGAAACAAAGAGCTGATTCATTGAGAAAATCAGCAAGATATACAAACCCTTATCAAAACTAATCAAAAGGCAGGGAGAGAACATCCAAATTAACAAAATCAGAAATTAAAAGGGGGATATAACAGACATTGAGGAAATCCAAAGAATCTTAATACAAAAACCTGTATTCTACAAAATTGGAAAATGTAAAAGAAATGGATAATTTTCTGGATAGGTACGACATACCAAAACTAAATCAAGACCAGATGAACAATTTAAATAGATCTACAACCTGCACAAAAATAGAAGCAGTCATCAAAGCCTCCAAACCATAAAACATGCAGGGCCGATGGTTTCAGTGCAGAATTCTACCAGAACTTCAAAGAAGAGCTAATATCTATACTCCCCAAATTGTTCCACACAACAGAAACACAAGGAACATTGCCAAACTCTTTTTATGAGGCTACAGTTATTGTGATACTGAAGCCACACAAAGTCTCAACCATGAAAGGTTGAGTATACAGACCAATATATCTCATGAACATCGATACAAAAATACTCAGTAAGTACTGGCAAGCTGAGTCCAAGAACACTTCAAAAAAATTATCCACAATAATCAAGTTGGCTTCATCCCAGAGATGCAGGGATGGTTCAATATATAAAACTCTAACAACACAATCCACCATACAAATAAACTAAAAGAAAAAAACATATGATCAATCATCTAATTAGATGCTGAAAAAAGCATTTGACAAAATCCAACGCCCCTTCATGATAAAGGTCTGGAGGAGAGCAGGGTACAAGGAACATATCTAAACATAATAAAAGCAATATATGGCAAGCTGACTGCCAACATCAAATTAAATGGAGAGAAACTCAAAGTGGTTCCATTAAATCACGAAAAAGACAAAGCTGTTCACACTTTCCATATCTGTCAAGCATAGTACTCAAAGTTCTAGGTACAGCAATAAGACAACAAAAGGAGATCAAGGGGATACAAACTGGAATGGAGAAAGCCAAACTTTTTGCTATTTGCAGATGATACAATAATAGTATATATAAGTAACCCAATTTTTTTTTTTAACCAAGGAACTACTAGAGCTGATAAATACCTTCAAGATACAAGGGGCAGGATACAAGATCAACTAAAAAAATCAGTACCTCTCCTATATACAAATGATAAAGGGTTTGAGAAAGAAATCAGAGAAACATCACCATTCATAATAGTCACAAATAACATAAAATATCTTGGGGTAATACTAACCAAAGACATGAAAGACCTGTATGGCAAAAACTTTAAGTCTTTGAAGAAAGAAATTGAAGAAGATACCAGAAAATGCTCTTGGGTGGGTAGGATCAACATAATAAAAATGATAATCCTACCAAAAGCAATCTACAGATTCAATGCAATCTTTATCAAAATCCCAGGACAATTCTTCACAGACCTCGAAAGAACAATAATCAACTTCATATGGAAAAATGAAAAACCCAGGATAGCCAAAACAATCCTGTACAATAAAGGAACTTCCAGAGGCATTACCATCCCTGACATCAAACTCTATTGTAGAGCTATGGTACTGAAAACAGCTCGGTATTGGCATAGAAACAGACAGACTGACCAATGGAATCGAATCAAAGACCCAGATATTAATCCACACACCTAGGAACACCTGATTTTTGACAAAGAAGTTAAAATTATACATTGAAAAGAAGAAAACATATCCAACAAATAGTGCTGGCATAACTGGATGTCAGCATGTATAACAATACAAATATATCCCCATGAACAAAACTCAAATCCAAATGGATCAAAGACCTCAATATAAATCCAGTCACACTGAACCTCAAAGAAGAGAAAATGGGAAGTAGCCTTCAGTGCATGGGCACAGGAGACCATTTTCTCAGTATAACAACAGTAGCACAGATGCTGAGAGCAACAATAAATAAATGGGACCTCCTGAAACTGAGAACTTTCTGTAAAGCAAAGGACACAGTCAGTAAGACAAAACGACAGCCTACTGAATGGGAAAAGATCATCACTAACCCCACATGAGACAGAGTACTGATCTCCAAAATATATAAACAACTCAAGATATTAGACATCAAAAATTCAAATAATCAAATTAAAAATGGAGTACAGATTTAACAGAATTCTCAACAGAAGAATCTCAAGTGACTGAAAGACACTTAAGAAAATGTTCAACATCCTTAGGCACCAGGGAAATACAAATCAAAATAACTCTGAGATACCATCTTATACCAATCAGAATTGGCTAAGATCAATTTGCTAGAGAGGATGAGGAGTAAGGGGAACACTCATCCATTGCTGTTGGGGATGCAAACTTGTCCAACCACTTTGGAAATCAATATGGTGATTTCTCAGAAAATTGGAAAGCATCCTACTTCAAGACCCAGCAATGCCACTCTTGGGCATACACCTAAAGGATACACGAGCATACCATGAGGACAGTTGCTCAACTATATTCATAGCAGCATTATTTGTAAAAACCAGAACCTGGAAGCAACCTAGATACCCCTCAACTGAAGAATGGATTTAAAAAAATGTGGTACAATGGTAAAAAACAAAGACATCTTGAAATTTCCATGCAAATGGATAGAACTAGAAAAAACCAACCAGAGTGAGGCAACCTAGACCCAGACAGATGACCACAGTATGTAGTCACTCATAGGTGGATACTAGCTGTAAATCAAAGGAACCTATATGAACCTATAATCCACCATCCCAGAGAAGCTAGATAGCAAGGAGAACACTAAGAGAAACATGCATGGATTCCCCTGGGAAGGGGAAATAGACAAGTTCTACTGAGAAAATTGGGATGGGTAGAGAAAGGATTGCTAAAGGTGAGGAGGAGAGAAGAAGGAGAAGGGGAGGAGAACATGAGGGAATGGGATGGTTAAGATGGGGGAAGGACAGAGATGGAGAGCTAGGAAGGAAAGAGACATTTTGATGGAAGGAGTCATTATGGGGCTAGCAAGAAACCTGGCACTAGAGAAATTCCCAGGAATCCACAAGGATGACCCCAGCTAAGATCCTAAGCAGTTGTGGAGAGGGTGCCTGAACTGGCCTTGCCTTGTATTCAGATTGATGGCTATCTTAAATGTCATCACAGAACCTTCATCCAGTAACTGATGGAAGTAGATGCACTGGGCTGAGCTCCCAAAGTCCAGTTGAAGAGAGGAAGGGATGGTAATACAAGGAAAGGGATCAAGACCATGATGGGGACACCCACTGAAACAGCCGACCTAAGCTAATGGGAGCCCACCAACGCTGGCCTGACGGGGGGGAACCAGCATAGGACCAAACTAGGTCTTCTGAATATAGGTGACATTTGTATGGCTGGGGCAGACTGTGGGGTCACTGGCAGTGGGACCAGGGTTTATCCCTAGTGCTTTGCTTATACTGTCTTTTTGGGACCCATTCTCTTTGGAGGAGTACCTTGTTTGTCCTAGATATAGTGGGGGTGGTCTTGGTTCTGCTGCAGAACAATGGGCTAGACTTTATTGCCTTCCCATGTGAAGCCTTTCCCTCTCCGTGGAGTGGATGGGGAGTGGAGAGAGGAAAGGTGGAGGGAGTGGGAACTGGGTTTGGCATGTAAAATGAGAAAAGATAGTTTTTTAATTAACTTCTGGCAGCTTGTTCAAGGTAAGACTGTCAGTTGTCAGACAGAAGGGATGCAACTGGACTTGTGAGACTATTGAGCTGGCTTCTCAGTTTTATGTGCTTTAATGTACCCTGGGTGTACATTCCCAGAGAATTTTAACTGAGGAGAGAAGAGCTGAATACGGGCAGAGCCATCCCATAACCTGGGGTCCTGGACTGGATAAAAAGGAAAAGGGGAGGAACACAGAACGCAGGCTTTCCTGTCTCTGATTTCCGGGCAGCTGGTACCCAGACAAGCGACTGCCACATACTCCTGCCACCGTGGGCCTGTCTACTTCCATGCTTTTCCTGACACTTTGGACTGTATCCCCCCAACCTGTTAGCTCAGAAGATCTGTCTCCTTGCTTTCTAATGCGGTGTTAAAGCAACTTGGGGGTGGAAGGGTCTATTTGACTTACAGGTTCAAGCCCATCACCAGAGTAAAACAAGGCAGAACGCGAGGCTCCCTACTACTTGGAGGCAGGACCTGAAGCAGCAGCCATGGAGGAGCACTGCTCACTGGTTTGTTCATGCCTTGCTCAGCCTGCTCTCTTTTACAGCCCCAGAGCCTCCTGCCCAGGGGTAGCACCACTCACTGTGGGCTGGGCACTAATCAGATGACACCCACAGACAGACTTACTGGCAAATTTTATCGAGATATTTTATCAGTCAAGATATCTCCTACCCAAGGTTTGTGCCAAGCTGACAAAACCAATCTTCCCCTTAGTTGTTTCTAATCAAGTGTTTGGACAAATCACTGGGGAAAGAGACACA
The DNA here is from genome assembly GCF_950005125.1 of Chionomys nivalis. NCBI lineage: Eukaryota > Metazoa > Chordata > Mammalia > Rodentia > Cricetidae > Chionomys > Chionomys nivalis. The sequence continues at coordinate 60,390,849 of NC_080101.1, forward strand.
TCTGCATCAATGACTGCCCCACCTCTCGGCTGCTCCTCCGAAGCAGTGGTTTAGAATGATCAGAATCAGGACGAGGGTTCACAGTAGAACACAGGCACACGTCTTGGGAAGCTGGAGCCCAAGACAGGAACGAGGGTGAGGGGACATATCGGTTCTAGTCACAGCCCGTGGACAGACAGAAAAAAATCACTTAAATTCCGAACAAAATCAGTAAATTTCACTAAGTAGACTGAAAATGTCCCCACTAGTGAAACCTGCCTATTAGGGACTCTCTGTCATAATGTTCTACAGGGAAGCTTCCAGTCTCTGCCTGACCTTGGGTACGACATTCTTTCTTAAAATTTGGCTTAGTTTAGATTTTGGCAGCAAGATTTTCTTTAATGTGATGAGCTTGTGGCTGGTGAAACTCTCCAGTCAGAACTCAGCATGTTGTTTTTTGGCATGCAGAAAGGCTAAACACTTCCTCATCAAATCCTTTGAATCGGAAGAAGTCAGTAAGATTGGAATGAAGTGTTTTTAACCCCGGCAAAACACACAGCGTCTTGAGAAGCAAGGACGAACTTCCTGGGAGTTCTAAAGTAGGGAGGAGCTTCCACAGCTGTGGGTAAAAGAGGCAGATGGCAGAGGTGGCTGCGGGGCCTCAGTGAGGGGTGGCAGCCGGGGACCTGCTTCTATGAGGAGGTGGAAGTGTGTGCATTGTTGAGAAGCCCTACAGCTGAAGAGCATTCGCGAGCCGCGCTCCGGCAACCCATAAGGCGTTTGAAAGGCAAGTCTAGAGTGCGAAGCTGATTAGCTTCTTAGAAATTTAAGTTTTGCTGAAGAAAAAAAATCATTGGTTTTCTGGGATGCAGTGGCTCATGCGTGGTACCTTATGTGTGGGAGATAGGCAGGAGGACTGTGACGAGGCTGAAGTTAGCCTGGGCAACAATACTGCAGAGACCAGTAGCCAGGAATACACAGGGAGACTGTTTCGAAACTGAATTTTACTAGGCCCTTCTAGAGCCCCGCGTCTTAAATATCCACACAGCAGTGGTGGTGAGTGCTTGTCCAGCAGCAGATATTCAGAAAAGACTCAATGATTGAATGATTAGCTTGTTCGACTCTGTATGTTTGATAAAGAGGAGGCCGCCTTAAAAGCAAGCCTGTACCCGTCAGTGAGATAGAGAAACGGCTGGATAGACTCTGGAGTCAGAAAGGGCGCCATGGATATACATACATAGGATTACCAAGCTTCTTTCTCTGGACCTCGTTTCTTTATAAAGCAGAATGCGAACTGGTGCTGTGTGAGCAAAAGGCCCAGGTTGCATCCCCCGGAACCTACGTTAAAAAAACGTGGCTTCACACTTGTGAACTTGGGGAGGTGCAGTCAGAAGGGCCCTTGGGGCTGGTTGACCAACCATTCTAGTTGACTGGCAGGTCCCAGGCCAAAATGAGGGTCTCTGTCTCAAAAAAAATGAAGGTAGACATCTCCTGATAAAAGACATGCTGCATGCACAGGCATGCACAACCTGCCTACACATGTGCTTGCCTACACACACACACACACACACACACACACACACACACACACACACACACACACACACACATATACTGGACTGAAACAAGAGTCTGCCCCGTAAGCCTTGACATCTGAAACCCATGCATGGAAAGACCTGCACAAACACAAGCTGCTTTCCCAGCTCAGCCAGCGTAGGCTTCTGGCACCAGGAGGCTTCTCAAGCACTTCCTCTACCTTTCCCCACGTCTGCCCTCCTGCTTTTTAATTTTGTTTTTTGAAGCACACAACTTGAAGAATGGTATATATAGAAGCCATCGCTTTCCTTCGGCCTAATCAATCGGAAGCCTTGCCTCACGGCAGGCTCAGTGGGCTCACGCCTGGACTGCCTGTTGGCCGTCAGCTTGCACCACATGCTGCTCCGACCATCTGCTGCTCCACGCGGGCCATATGGAAAGGGGCCCGCACTCTGGAAAAGTCACATGATTCTCTTCTGTGCCTTCTCTTCTTTGCTGTATTTCCAAGTTTATGAACCAAGCCTGGATGCAATTAGAGCTTCCTTATCTGCTTATCTTGAGATCCAATGACTTGGGTTTTCTGAAGATCCCCTCAACTGTGAAACAGTGACCCTTTCACCCCTTCACCCTGTCATATCCAAGGCACTGCAGAATTAAGAAGTCACTTCTGTGGTCCTTTCCCACAGTGGCTCCTGGTCTCTACAAAAGGAACACACTTAGGTTTTCTTTTTCCTGGAGCTCTAAGCTGCCTTTACCTGTCCCAGGCCCACAAAAGCCGGCACACCCACACTGAGGTGCCTAGTTCTTAGCTGCTGCAGTTTATGAACAGCCTAGAAAATAACTTGCAAGGCTCCAAGGTGGAGCCGGGCCCCCTACTGTGACCGTCTCGGTGGGATTTACAAACATCCAGACATTTCCAAGCTTTCCTTGAAACTCAGAGAAAGCTACTTCTCTAAAGTGGGGCCTTGAGTGAAGTCTTAATAGCTTTAAGGTAACTTTTTAGGCTTTTGACTAAATAAAGGTGGGTGCAGACTGCTTGTTTAAAGATATTAATGATTCACAGATAGCTTTAAAGGAACAGGAAGGAGAGGAATCAGTCTTAGGGGATTTTTGGTAGAACCGGAAGTGAGGTCAGAGGTCTGAAGCTGCGGAGTCTGGCCTTTTCTGCCTGCCTTTCGTTCCCGCTACAGGGCTAAGGCGCTTCAAATTCTATTTCAGGCCCCTCTCTCCTACAGAAAAAGCCCAGCACCAACCCACTAGCCTGTTACTATAAACTAATTAAAAAGTGTCAGGCCCCTGAAGATATTACCATGCATCCCAGAGGAAGAAATAAGCAGTTAATTTTCATTCTCACTGTGATGTGGTTGCCATCTCCCTTCTCTTTCTTGGGCAGAGACTGATTACATTACCAGGTTTTAAAGTGAGCTGTTTCCCCTCTCTGCTTTTACAGATCAAAAGCGACGAGCTCACCTTCCTGTTAGCCTGGTCTTTCCCAAAGTGTTTCATATATACTACTATATATATTAAGCGAGAATTTGGGTTGTGCCTAACATGAACAGGTAAAAAATTCAATTACCGGTGCCTCGTTCTTTGTGTGTCCAGCTGTAGGCTCAGTGCCCGCAGGTGCTGGGTGTAGGGTGAGCCAGTCTTTGTTCAGTGACATAAGGCACACGATTTACTATAGAAGGGGCAGGAACTTTTCGTAAACCAAAGCCGCCTCTGGGGATAGCACTGAACACAGACTCAGAACCTCTATTTGATATCTAATGATTCCCTTTTAGTTTCATGGGCTGCAACTTCTTGTGTTTCTGTACAGTTTAAAGTTCTTACATTTTTGGTGGGTCCTTTTGAAGAATTAACAAAGAGAGCGAGAGGGAGAGGGAGAGAGAGAGAGAGAGAGGGAGAGAGAGAGAGAGGAATGTTTTAGCAATATAGCCAACGTGTATGTAATTCTTTACAGAAAAGCATCAACAGGTTGGGACACCTTATTCTTTATCTCACAGTCTCTGTCATCACGTCTGCTGCTGCAAACCACTTCAAACAATACGCAGTATAAATAAAGCCTTGAGTGGGCCATCTACCGCAAGCTGAGTTCACATAAAACCCTCCCAGCAATCACGGTAGTTCCAGAGCCACCGTAATGTATTCCAAAGCCTGAATACTCTGCCTGCTCAAGTTTATTTTCCTGATCAAGTGACAAGTCCTTCTTTCCCTCACACTGTCTCCTGGGCGCCGAGCTTTGAGAGCTCCCTTAACTTGCAGCCAGCAATGCTTCCACTGCATTGGCTCAGTGCCGTGCTGCAAACTTGGCTTGAGCACCAGTTTCCACCACAACATGAAGAGCAAATGCAAATGCAAAAAAAAAAAAAAAAACAAAAAAACGGATAACTAGAACTGTGTACTGTCCAACACGATATAGTCTCAGTTGGCAGATGTGGTCAGGGTCAGCTGGCTCCTGGATGCTCTTACTCTTCTTCTTCTTCTTCTTCTTCTTCTTCTTCTTCTTCTTCTTCTTCTTCTTCTTCTTCTTCTTCTTCTTCTTCTTCTTCTTCTTTTTTCTCATCCTCCTCATCCTCCTCCTCCTCGTCCTCCTCCTCCTTCTTTCTTCTCCTCTTCCTCCTCCTCCTCCTCCTCCTCCTCCTCCTCGTCCTCCTCCTCCTCGTCCTCGTCCTCCTCCTCCTCCTCTTCCTCCTCGTCCTCGTCCTCCTCCTCCTCCTCTTCTTTTTAAGATTAAGATGACATCATTTCCCCTTTCCCTTTCCTCCCTCCAAACCCTCGAGTCCTCCTTGTTCTCTTTCAAATTCTTGGTCTCCTTTTTGTTAGTTACTGTTACATGCATATTTGTATATACATACACAACCTGCTCGGTCCTTTTAACGTTACCTGTATGTTTGTTTTCAGGGCTGACCATTTGGCATTGAGTGCTCTTCCCTGGGGAAGACCCTTTCTGCACAATTGTCTTCTTTTGGTTCATTCACCTTACCCAGGGCCAGATCCAGATCTTGAGAACGTGATACACAATTCAGAAGATCTTCCCTATGAAAAGCAATAAAAATTGCAAAAGAGTCTTACAGTGTCATCTACAAAAATAGTAAATAATATTTAGACCATTGAAATGAATAAATTGCAAATTGTTTCAGACATATATTTCAAAGATTACCAATGCAAAAATTAAGCAAATTAATTAAATAAATGAATCACTTGTTTGATTCAATGTGGTGACACTGTTCTACTCTTTTTGGGTATTATTTTGGAATTAGATTACTTCTTTTTGGTTTTCTGAGACAGGGTTTCTCTGTAGATTACTTTTATAAATAACAATGATAAGATTACAGACAAACTTCAATGGGCAATGCCAGTGCTCACACTGCTATCAAAGCCCCTTTCACAGCATCATAACTGTGAATTTCATGTTGTCTGAATCAGTATTGGCACTGTTTGCCAAGTCAGCAGGAATTTCTTTTATTTTTGTGTGCTTACGCAACTTATTTCTTTATATTAACTTATCAAACAACCTAAAAATTTATTTGTTATTTCTTTTCAAAATGTATCACTTTCTTTTAATTAGTTAAGGCTCTTGGAGTTATTTCAACTTTTTAAAATGATAACTTCTAGATGTCGGACTAATATCTCATTCTTATGCCCTGTTTTATATGCCGTTTTTTAATCAGCCAATACTACTCTAATATAAGGAGACCATTGCTCTTAGTCATCCAATTTAGGCGTCCGTGTGTTTTGCTACTTTAGTGAGCCGCCGTCCCACACTTCAGGTAAAATGGCACGTGTAAGCTTTGCTGCTTTTCTCGGGATTTTTCTTCTAATTCGTTAAAAGTGTGGTGGTGGGCACCGTCCATGTTTCTCATCTCAGATGGCTTTATGAAGAACACATTGTCCTACATTCAGGGTCAGTGAAGACATGCCGTAAAAGAAAAGCCTAGTCATGTATCTTGAAGATGCCCATCTACAAAGAGGACAAGCAGACTCAAAGTCCACAATATTTAAGACAGTCAGCAATTTCGGGGAGCGTGGAAGGGAGCAGCTTCCTCTCCCTGGGAGATGGGTGAGTGGGCTGCGTGCTGCACACATTCAGTTATCAGTGCTTCCAACAGTGCCCACCGCATTGACCTTCAACTTGTCAGCTCTCCACCAAGAAATTTACATGGCTCTTCTACATACAGATTGTGGAAGTGCTGAGTCTCACTACTTTTATTTTATAGGGGGAAAAGTGAGTCATAACTGTGTATTTCTAGAAGTGGTGAGGCCAGTGACTTTGAATCTAATGGTTGGGTTCTATAAAAGATTGCTTTCATTGCTTGCTGTATTGAGAAGAGGATTTGAAAGAAAAAAAAACTCTTGGCCTGGAGTACTTGAAATATTGGCATGGTTTTCTTGTGTGTGTGCGTGCGTGTGTGTGTGTGTGTGTGTGTGTGTAGCAAGAAAAAGAAGGGATCCACCCCTAGGAAACTTGCTGATTCGGTGCATTCTCCCAGACACCAGCAGGGGGAGACAAAGACTTTAAGTGCTCACACTGTTCCACTGGTGACCTGGACTCTGGCCCTGACTGAGCCAGCAGCTGTGTAAACTCTGTTGAACTGTCTTACCCTCTGAGGGGTGTGTTCTTTGTGTGTAACATCGCGGCTGTACTGCATGGTCTCTGAGGGTCTTCTGAACTCTGACCTGAGAAATTCAGCCATAGTGCCAGCTTTAGTAACAACATGAGGTCTGCTTAGAACCCAAGGCATTACCTCCTTCGTGAATGCTGAAATAATAACAGGAAGTCATTGCTCTAGGAAGAAAGAACAGTGAAGAAGAACCCAAGTGATTCCACCTTCCCAATTACTAATTGTGTACAAATTGAATGACATTTCAAATCATGTGCTTTATCACCTGTGCGACCCTGTCTGTCACCCCTCATTGTATCTGGGACTGTTTACCAAGATCCACATAGTGCTGATATTCTGATGCTCAATTACAATGAGGAGAAATTGGTTAATGGGTAAGAGATTTTCTTTTTGCATTATGGCAGTGTTTTAATATTAAACAGAAGTCATGAGCAATATGGTTACGGAAACACTACTGGGTTGATCACTAGGTTAGCTTCATGTTTCAAAAAAAAGTCACCTTTCGAAAGTTAGTGGAGTTTTGTGTGTGACGGAGTTGAGTGTGGTTTCTTCTGTTCTTCTGCTTTCCCTACGTTCTAGTGAGCACTGCCATCCTAATCATTAGGAAGGAATTATAAACAACCCCACAAGTTTACAGTTTATATTTTAGGGGCACTGGAGAGAAAAATGCTTAAAAAAAGATTGAGGGCCTAGGGGTATGCTGCGAGGCAGATGCTTGGGTGGGATCTCCATGCCCTGGGTCCATAGGGGGTGTGAACGAAAAGGAAACAAGGAAGGGGGAAATAAAAAAGAAAAGAGGAAAAAATAAAAAAGAGACCGAGATATCCTTTCAATATGTTGAAAGGGATGCATCCCAATCAAATAATGTTTGTGAATAAGAATTGTGTCTCTTGGGCTGGGCTGTGGTGGCACACGCCTTTAATTCCAGCACTCAGGAGGCAGAGGCCGGTGGGTCTCTGTAAGTTCGAGGCCAACCTGGTCTACAGGAACTAGTTCCAGGACAGGCTCCAAAGCTACAGAGAAAGCCTTGTGTCAAAAAAACAACCAAAACAAACAACCCCCTCCCAAAAAAAGAATTTGTGTCTCTGAACACCATTATGTATCTCACTGTGTGCTGGATTCCAGGACTCTAAGGCAGCAAAATCTAAAGGGTGTTGAAAGAAAGATTTCTGAACTCGCTGGTGCCTGGGAGGGAGAGCTTGGCTGTTAAGAGAGACCAGGAGCTGCTGAGAGAAGACAGCGGCTCTCACCTGTGTGGAAGAAACAAGTTATCATTACAGAACAGAGGGCTCTTTCCAGCTGCCTTCTCCATCCCTCTCTCTGTCTAATAAAGACTTGAGAGAAAGCACGAACGGCACCTTTCCCATCCCTCCACCATAAGCCTTGCCTGAAGAGGGAAGCTAGAGGAGGCGGGGTGGGGCAGGGGATGGTGGCGGGGGTAGCAAGGCAATAGAAGACAAAGACCATACTTCCCCTTGTTTCTCATTTGTTCTGTGATGATTTCTGCCTTTTATGTGGGAGGTTTGTCCTGCTGCCATAGGGACAATGCCGTCAGTGGCAGCCGCTCTCCTTTGTTGCATTTCCTGCGCTGTTCTGCCCTGTCTGCCAATGAAGACCCTGGGGCCTTTGGATGCGCTAGTCACGAAGGAATGGTATCTGGAAGGTGGGAAGAGATGTTGCTGGAAAAAACAAAGCAATAGACTAGGGAGTTGAAGCTTTTGTTTCTATGGACTATTTAAGAGGAAAATAATAATAGTAAAACAATTAGATATTGCCATAGAAGACAATGGTTCAAGCAGGCTTGCCCAACTCACAGCTACACAGCTGGCGCCTGCATGCAGCCTGCAGCGGGTATGAATGCGGCCCAACAGAAACTTGTAAATGTATTTAAAACATTTTGTTTAAAAATCTAGATTGCCCCACTGCCCGTGTGAACTTCATAGATGACAATGTCCTGTTGCAATGGCAAGAAAGTTGGGCATATTTGGGATGTTTCTCAGGCGGGCTCTGAATGTTCTCAAATGTTTGCTGAAACTATGAATCCACAGGTGCAACCCTAGACTTGGTAGGAGGAGAGGCAAGACTAAAAGATACACATTAACACACACACACACCCCCACGCACACACACACGCATGCACACACACCCTACGCCAGAGGTCAGCACATTCTGTGGGCCAGTTGACTTTGGGACTGTGGCCAATTCCTGTGCATGACCTGTCTTAGTAAATAGAGTTTTATCTGGGCATAGCCACATCTGCTCTCTGGCCCTGTTGCAACGCCATACCAGAACTCGGCAGTTACGATGGAGTTGCATAGCCTGTGAAGCTTAACTATTGATTATCTGATCCTGTTCCACAAACGCTTGCCACTGCCCCCAACCTGGCTCGTTCACGCAGAGCCCTGGTAGTTACGTAAGAAGCCGGTTCAGACCCATCAGCTCTGCCGCGAGCCTGAGCATTTACGGGAGAAGGTCATGTTTGTGTTGATTGTCCAGCATGGTGCTTCTCAGCGAATGGGCAATATACATTTTCAGACCCAACTCCTTGGACTAGAAACAACCTGTGGCTTTTATGGTGACTTCCAGTAATTCTTATGCAAGCCAAATTTTGAAAGCTACTACGTTCAGAGAAGCAAGAATTACCTGCTCATGTGGAACTCCACAATCGCAGATTCCCCTCAGCAGGGCCTGTGCCCCTTGATCATTGAAATAAGCAGGGACGGCGAGGAACCACGCTGGAGTTCGCCAAAAACCCATGCTCTTTGCTCCTGTATAGTAAGCTGGCCTCGAAGATATGTGATTTCAAATGTTCCCTCCTTGATGTAATCTGCTATAACTAATAATCTCTTTTGGAAGGAGAGTCTTACGTTGTGGCAGCTCAAAACAGCCTTGAAGGCCATGTAATTTCCGAAATGGCCAACAGGGGAGCTGCTATTTATACCACCAACCTTACAGGTGGCGTTTGGAATTTTTACGATCAGAATCAAGAATCGGACATATAAAACTGTGGTTTTGGACTTCTAATTCCTCCTGTCCACTTTATATAAAAACAACCCTGGACTTCAGCGCTGGAAATATTCCAATGATTTTGATTTGTGTGAATTAAATACTTCCCTTTGCTTAGCCAGTCATACTGTGTGAATATAACCTATGATATTCCCTGTCAGTATTCTCAGACCCTTTCTATCTACAAACAATGATAAAGATGCTAGCAATTCCTAAAACATAAAATTTATTTTTATTGGACATTTGAACAAATTAGGTAACTAGATTGTATGATGTGGAAATCCCTTATCAGGAACAGAGAGAAACTGAACCCAACAGGCAAGTGCTTAAGTAAGTTTCCTGGAAGTGGCATTTGGGTTCCTGGTACGTGTAGGTGTGTGATATTATGGCAGGACCGAGCCCTGTAACACTGTGTTGGATGGCTCCTGCCAAGGGACACCAGAAGTGAAAACTATTGTACATGATAGTGTAATTTGTCAGTGTTTATGAAATTCCAGGGGCAACATTCCCAGGGTGGAGAACCAGCGCACCCCTGCCCTCAGCTCCAGGATGACTGAAAAAATGCTTTTGATTTGTATGGACTCAGGATTTGTCTTTGCTCATCGTACAAACTAATGCTCCTAATCCAGTCAAGACGCCGAGAAACAAAGCACACTGTGTCAGCTTGGCCTTCCAAAGGACACATCTTTCCATAAAAGAAAGCATTTTATGAAACTTTCTGTGCAACACAGAGTAAATTATACGCTGGACCAAGGGCTCATGCGGCGAACTCCCTGACCAGCAGGAAAGGACGACCACCAGACGAGGATTCTTCCCAAATCACGCTTTATTGGAGCCTCTTGGTTGAAGGGAGAGCGGAAGCGTCAGCCTCCGAGCGCCAAGCGGTGGCTGCTTATCTAGGGGGTAAGGGAACGAGTCGTGCCTGGGTTGGCTGATGCGCGCCTGCGATGCTCCTGGCCAGGAGATTGGCCCTAAGCACATCATTCCCACTGCGCATGCGAGAGGCACGGTTCCACAGCATTGCCTAATATGGGATTGTTCACCAAGCGAGGCCGGGGCCAAATGCCATCTTGTAATGGCGGCCACTCGAATCGGCTCCCAGCAGGCTCAGCTTGCAGATACGGGAAAAATAGCTGCTTGAACTGGAAGGTTAAAGATCCGGCTGAGGCCCAAGGGGGGGGGGGGGGGGCAACATCCGTGGAAGTGAAAGTAAAGAAATGGTAGCTAGTGACCACTCTCGGTGGGAAAATCATTCGCATACAGGGATATAGAAATCAGGAGAGGCAAAAACGAACAGTGGCAAAAAGGTGGTGATATCTTGAGAATTAATAAGAGAATTAGAAAGCTTCTTGAGTTTGGGAGGGGCGAGCGCCAAGACATTGGCTGAACTTGTACTGAACTGGTGTTAGCCCAGCGTGTAGGTGGAGATGCGCCGGCAATGTTGAAGCTTGGAATAGAAACAGATACTGACGCTATCTTTATAGAGATCTCAGGATAGTTTACAGAGAGAATTTAAGAGAACTTGTTTGATTACAGATTAACCCACTGGATCAACTCGATTAAGGACCCCATTGCATCAGGCACTTGCTCTGGGTGGATGATGGTAATAGCGAGACTTTTGATACTTTGGTAGAGTTGCATTGTTTTGGTGCTGAGGGCGAGACAGGGAACTTAGATGAAACAGAGCCTAGTGGCAGGAGATGGGAGAGAACGCTGTTGAACACAATGTATGAAGTTAAAGGGGTTGATGGTTACTGTTGGTGGTCAGGGTGACCAGGCATCTAATAGAGTACTTATGTGTGTGTGGCATTCCGTGTGTCTAGGTCTTGGACCTGGAGGGGCAGGAGGGGTTGCAGAGAGCAGTAAGAAGAGGGCAATGGAATCCATGTGACATTAAAGCAGAATGAAGGCTTCTGGGGCAGATGAGGGGTTTGGAAGGGGTTGGCAGGGAGACACAGAAAGTGAGGAGACAGACAGGTTAACAAAAACAAAATATGCATGAAAATACCATGATGAAACTCATTACTTTGCATATCAATTTTTTTGTATGTATAAGTGTGTTCCTGCAGGTTTGTGCCTGCAGAGCAAGACGAAGGTGACAGAGTCCCTGGAGCTGGACTCACGCACGGTCCTGCCTGACACAGGCACTGAGAACTGAGCTCAGGTCCCCTGCAGGAGCAGCACCCGCAGTTAAACACAAAGCCTTTGATTTAGCTCCTTCTTTTTAAATAAAAAGTTTACCAATGATAAAGAAGAGCACAACTCTTCGAGTGTCCGAGCCCTTCTCTACACGGGAAGTTGGGAAGAGGCTCCTCAGGGCTCTGAAACAATGGGAAGCGTAATCCTTTTATGATTTCGTGTTTTGGTGGCATATTGGACTGGTAAAGGAAGGGGGTGGGTCACAGGACTCTGTCTTACTCCAGCCCTCTCCCTGCTTCCTGGTTGCTCCAGCACGGTGCACTGACTGCTCCGAAACCATGAGCTAAACACGTAACCCCTTTGAGCTCTTCTCCCAGGTGTTTTGGTTACAGTGATAAAGGCTTTTTAATAAAGATTATATATATATATATATATATATATATATATATATATATATATATATATATAAAGCTGGAAAGTAGCTAAGAGAGCAACAGAGCCACAGTCTCGGAGACTTTAGTTTTTAAACTGTTTTTACTGGTTAACCTGCAGAGCTTCTTTGATGTATTTTTTATGCCTGTGTGTCATTATACTTTCATTGTAAGCAAAATTCTGTGAAAGTAATAATTTGAACGAAGACTGCTTTAGGCAAAGGGGAAGGGCTGTCCAAGCAGCACGTTTTCTAGGCAGGGCAGCAGGCAACCACAGGAACATTACATTCTAAAGTCATGTGGTAGGGTGTGTCTGAGCATTGGCGGCATGGTAAGGAAGGGTGGATTGGGATGAGCCGAGGTCAGAGAGGCAGCCAGGGCTAGCTGTCGAACTAGCAGGGACTAGCCCCTGGACTTGTAGGAGGCTGAAAGTATTTCAGCTTTTACTAAGAGTGAGATGAGGGCCTACATAGAGATTCCAGAGGGGTGGTACGAGCGCACACGTCCCTACTATTCTCACCCATGCTGGCTTTCACTGCACACACACACACACACACACACACACACACACACACACAAAGAGCAGCTGAGGCCACGAGTCATGTGTGAGGAAGAAATGGCGTCTGAGACCATGTCACTAGCAGAGGTGGTGGGAGAGGGGGCTTGGGATTGTGGCTGTTATTGTGGATATACTTTGAGAGACAGAGTAGACTTAAGAGTGGATTGTGGTCATGCTAGAAAGAGAAGAAATCATAACTTCCGGGTCTTTGCCCTGGCCAGCTGGAAGGTGGTGTCATTGTGGCTACTGATGGGGAGACTGGGCAGCGGTGGCCAGGCAAACATTCTTCATTTGAGGAGTGGTGGGTTTGGATGTTCCCATAGGACTTTGGCTGAGGGCACTGTGGTGGTGGGGGTGCATGACTGGCTGCCATCTCAGATGAGGACTAGGACCTAGGCTGGACATGGATATTGTAAAAGTCATAGGATTGGAATATTGACTGGAACGAGAAGCACAAACACGAGCCCTGTAAATTGCAACACTTGGAGACAATGAGGCTGAGAAGGAAACAAAAATGATTCAGAAAAAGCAGGTAAAAGGGTGTTTCCCATGGCTTAGCATTTACCCAGCATGCAGAGGGCTCTGGGTTCAACCCACCAAAACGGAGAAGGGGATGCTAAGAGAACAGAGCATTAAATAGTACAAACATCCCAGTCCTGCCAGTTCATTAAGTTCCAGGGGATGAGAACAGGAGATACATTATTTGGCCGAGTAGTGAACACGCCACTCTCACCATAAGTTTAATGAAGTGGTCAAAGCAAGTTGCTAATTACCATGAGCCCATGGCCATGGTGTCCCTCCCTCTGGCACTGACTGTCTGGGACCTGCTTCCCAACATAAACACCTGCTCCTTTCCCCGAGACCTGTACTTGACGGCTTCCCTAAGGTGCTGAGGAGACGTACAGTCTAGGCTCTCCCAGTTATGTGTTCGAGTTCTCCCCGGCCCTCCCTGCTGCTGCTCACCTCCGTCTCTTTGAAGGTGACCATGCAGATAAACCAGCCATAGCTGCTTCTTACAGAGTCTATCTGGGGATGCTCGGCCTAACACACTACGTGACACCACATGAAAGACGTAGATAGAAAGTAGGATTTTTAAGCTTGCTTACAAGCGAAGTGACAGCTTTCTTGCAGTAGCCGGAAGATGATATAGAGTTAGGGACATGTGTACATAAAACTCAAAAAAGTTATTCACTGAAGGGAAATCGCCACAGGAAGGAGTTGAGGATGAAGAGCAAGTGATGAGCCAATGGGACGACGTCCTTGGAGGGCATGCGACTAAACAAGCAAGAGTTAGGGGTCCATTGCAGAGGAAGCGGGACTGTGCTCCTTCGTGCCTGTGGGTGGTCAGGGAGCAGGCAGGGCCTGCAGGGGCCAAGCACTGAGCCTCCTGAGCAAGGAGGATGACGAAGCTTGCAGGCAGAAGCCTTCATCTTAGGTGATGACAGAGGAGGAGGAGGAGGGTTCAGAGCACTGAACCGAGACGTAAGCAGTGGAGCAGTACGGCAACCAAGAAAGGACAGTGGTACGGAGCACATGGTCAGGTCTAATGTTTGCTTTTGATCCATATTTGGGAATAAGAGTTTCAATTGTGTCAAAGAATAGAAGTTACTGACTAGGATAAAGAAGTGGGTAAGGAAAATAGAATATCTAAGAGATAAGCCTGGGGTCACAAGGTAGTTCAAAATATTTATGTCAACATCAATTTAATGGGGACCCCATGCTATTTCCAGACGTGCTCGTTAGATATTTGGCTGAACTACAGGAAAGTGCTTTTTAGCCTACAAAAATGTTCACTGATATTTTATAACATCCTGCGAAGGGCTGATGTGATATCTTCCTAGGTACAGGCACTCGCCACCCTGCAGTGTAGGCTGATGGCTTGGAATTGATCCCTGGGACACCATCCCCTGATAATATATTAAGTTTTCAAAAATGCTTAAAAATTTTGTGACTCAAATTTCTTACCAAGTCCTAGGCCCGCTAGGAACCATTCATTCTAAGGCTCCAGTGAAAACCTGGGGATTAGAACCATCAGGAAGCTTCCTGGGTCACGTGGAGGGATGATAAGGACAGCTGACAAAGTATCAATTCAATTTTTAATATTTCCTCATAACATGTCCTGGACCAAAAGCGTAACGATTTCTATAAGAAAGTATCACAACTGGACAGCTGTTTCGTTTTCCACCAATACCATGAAAGCCTGTCTTCTGGTCCGTGAGTTTCTCATATGTTCTTAGAGCACTAAGCAGCCCCAGGAGGAGACTGTTATCTGGGGATCTCTATCTGCTAGAGACATCACTGAGCCAAAGTAACTTTATTATTTTGGATTTTTGCTTCTTGCTTCAGTAATTTTTTCCCTGAAATCTAATTGCTTTGGGGCTGGGGATGAAGGGCATGTAAAACTCAATTAAAAGATGAAAACTGCCTCTTGTGATTTGATGCTAAGCCGGAGCGACAGAGGGTGACATTAAACATGGGATCAGAAGAGCAGGCTCTGCATTTCACTTTAATTACATCAGTTCCAGAATTTGGGGCGCAGCCATTTCACACGTGCTTAATTAAGTTATGCCAGTGCCAATACCTTCAGCTAAAAGAAGTGGAGGCGGGGCCGGGCGGTGGTGGCGCACGCCTTTAATCCCAGCACTTGGGAGGCAGAGGCAGGCGGATCTCTGTGAGTTCGAGACCAGCCTGGTCTACAAGAGCTAGTTCCAGGACAGGCTCCAAAACCACAGAGAAACCCTGTCTCGAAAAACCAAAAAAAAAAAAAAAGAAGTGGAGGCGGAAGTTTTGTAGGTGGGTAAGATGGGGGACCTCTCCTGACTTTTCTGGCACCGCACCAAAGTTGGCTCTTCCTGTCTCTTTCGCCTGGGAAAAATCTGCTGCTGATTAGGATTTGATCCAAATAGAATCCAATCACACATGGAACAATCTTGAGTGCCCTTTGGGAGGGAAAAGGGTCAGTGTGAGCCTACAACGCTCTACTCTGCATGAATAGGTACAGAGTAATGTAATTTTCCCAGAGAGTTTTCCTTTTAAAGATTGAAATCTTCCCCTACTCTCCTTTCTCTCTCTCCCTTTCTTTCCTCCCTTCCTCCTCTCCTCTTTCATTCCTTTTTTAAAAGATAAGGTTTGGTTATGTGGTCTTACTATACCTAGAACTCACTGTGTAGGCCATGCTGGCCTCATACCCATAGCAATTCTCCTGCCTCAACTCCTGTGTTGAGTATATGCCACCACACCCAGCACAATTTCTTTTTTAAAAAACGGGGTTTTTTTTTTTCAAGGAAAAATTTCAAAGCTGTACTTAGACTTGTAACAGACTGGTACAACGATCAACCTCACAGGCATATCTAGACACATCCCCGGTATGAATGCTTGACCTTAGTGGGTAATACCAAATGGCTTTCCATTTTATAAGATTAACCAGCCGTGAATGAGGGTTCTTTTCTGCTTCCTTGTCCTGGTTTTGTTAGTCCACAAGCTAGAGGAAGCTACATGTGTAACCAGCCCAGTGTGGAGACGTTGTCATCAGGATGACTCAGCTGTCTCCTGGCGCTGCTGTGCAGAGCAGTGAGTGTTCAGCCCTCTCTAGAAGGGCCGCACTGTGACTGGCAGAAGTTTAATCAAGCAGTCAGAGCACACGCTGTGCCGACCACTGTAAAGGGCAGTTTAGCACTGCTGTTGACGGCCATGGTGAGCTCAGGGTCACCACAAGCCATGAATGCTGGGCACTGCGCTGTGACCTCCGTGAACATGATCACTGGGATCTTCCCTGTGGCATCCTGTCACAGCGTCTGTATGGAAGATCCAGAGGTACCAGACCTCCTACAGTGTGGTTCTAGAAGGAGCTAACAATGAACACCTGATTCATTTCTTCTAAGTAGGTCAAAATTTCAAACTTTTTAAAAGTTCCCCTTCATGACTTGTATTCTTTCTCTGTTTTGTTTGATTTGTTTGGTTTTTGTTTTTGAAACAGCATTCCACTATGCAACCCTGGCTGGCCTGGAATTTGTTGAGTAGATAAGGTGGGCCTACAAGTTGCCGGGATCCCTCTGCCTCTGGCTCCCGAGTGTTGGGATGAAAAGCATTCCCTGGATTAGCAGACATTCCATTTCAGAACTTTGCATGAAGTGTACCTGTGTTTTACTTAGTTAAGAGGAATGAGAGGTGAGGCTGTGTGTTGGGTAATCCTGGGTATCAGGGCCCGTTCTAGAAGCCTTTAGAAAACTAGTTACAACTCTGCAAATAGTGAAAGTGTGGAAATGCCATGAACAGAAGAGAATGGTGTCCTTGAATTTGTCTTTTACACACACACACACACACACACACACACACACACACACACTGCTGTATTGTCATTTCCTCTGAATTGAAACATCCCCTCCAGGAAAGAGGGAAGCCTCATGAGACTCAAGAGTAAACCGTCGCAGGCCTGGGAAAGCTGCATCCCCCAGGATTCCAGAATGCCTCTTTCCAGAGCTACAGAAACAGCGAGCGAACAACTCCTGGAGGATGGGGGAGGGGCTGAGTATGGGCAATGGGAAGAGCTGACAAAAGGCGCTTCTGGAACTGCCCAACTGTCTGTAAGCTGGGCAGAGAGACCCAGAGACGCAGCTCTCGTGCTCTGGCACTTGTGCTGGGTGAGCTTCTGCACAATGCAGCTGTCTTTGTGTTATCCTTTCTGCTGTGAATAACCCCTCCCCCACACTTCTTAAGTAACCCCAGAAAACCCACTGGTTCAGCAAGTTGTATTTAGGTCATATGATTACTGTGGTCTCTCACTGGTTTCCTATCTGAGGGGAACAGATGTTTGTTTAGGTAAAGTGTCACCCCACACAGACAGACAGACAGATACACACACACACACACACACAGGCTAGTCACAAAAAAATAAAAACATAAAAAATAAAAACCATGTATATCGTAGTAGGTCAAGAATAGTTTGAGTCACCAAATCCTTGCAATGAATGGGTTAGTCTTGCTGCTTTCTGTAGACACCAGGGTACTTAAGGGGCTTGGCACCAAAAAGGAGGTACAAATGGAGCTGCATGAGATGTTTTTCACTTATCATACTAAGTGTGACATTTCACTCAGCACCATACATCCTGATCACTGGACCAGAGGAATTTCACAATTGTGTGACCTTGTAGTGTGTGTGGAGTCAGGTACCCTTCTGTAAGTCAGGCATCATCCTCTTTTTCTAGAACAGCTTCTGAAGAGACTCACGTGGAGAGGCGAGGGAGGAAGGGGACACCTGCCTAGCCAGGCACGTCAGCAAAATTAACCCTGGTGACCAATGAGGTGACAGATTGGCCTCACATCCAACAATGATTAATGATACAAGCACCTTTATTAGGGCATACAATTTCATGCACAAAGTCTTCCACAAACTTGTGTGCATTCCTTGAACTTGGTGACTTATGTGCCGTGGTTCTTCAGGATAAAGTGTTGGTGATAGAACCTTGGGCAGAAAACAATGAAGGCTGCCAGCAGCACTCACCAAGTGAGGATTCAAGTTCTTAACTCATCGTGGGATTATTTAAGAATAGGAAATTATCAGTACCCCTCTAACTTATAACCTTTTGCTTACCAGGAAACTGCCACTGTGGAAATCAGGAGTAGGAGTCAGCTGAATTTATGTTCCTTTCCCATTTCTCCAGATTCAAGGACCTCCTTTTCCTCTAAATCCAGGTCACTAATCCATTCTCAGAAGTGAAACTCTAAAGGGTTTACAAATAATACATCTGATCAAGCGATGACTAACCGCAGTGGGATCAGGTCTAACCAAGAAGGACTGCCAAGATATATAATTAAGAAGGACTTCTCCTGGCTGTGGGTGTGGGCATCAGAGAGCAAGCTCAGTCCTCTGTTGGACCGGAGACCTGAACTAGCCAGCTTCTCTGAGACTCACGAGTCTCCTGGGCTTTGAGTTTCGAAAGACAGGTGTGTGTCAGAGCGGAGCCTCGCCACAGAGCCAGAGGCTGCTGTCACCAGTTCAGAAAAACACGGGGCTTTGTTGCCAGGGCCTAGTGCCACCACTCACCGTAGCTGGAAAACAATCAATGAAGTGTTTGCTGATTTTGTTCTGTGTTTATGTCTGCAGACATGTGTGTGCGATCACACATACGCATGTGTGCAGGTTGAGGCTGGAGGTCAGTGATAGGCATCATAAATAGGTCAATTCCTTCTCTTTGGAGTCTCCCACTGAATCTAGTGCTCTTCAATCCAGTTACACTGACCCGAGGAGCCTCACAAGGAGCCTCAAGGACACTCTAGTTTCTGTGTCCCCCACCTGGGTTCCTGCTGTGCCCTGATTTTTATGGAGGTTCTTTGCATCTGGACTTGAGTCCTCAAGCTTGGGAGGCAGGGACTTTCATGCCCCCAGGCCCATGTTTGTGGAATTTTAAAGTAATTTCGCTTTTATCTCTGATTATGGTTTGTGTCATTCCCTGCTCCTAAGTGGTCTGTTAGGGAGGAATGCTTCCCCTTTCTATCATGGGCACATCTTATTTCTGTGAAACATCTCAGAAATGATCATGGCGAGCAAAATCTTAAAATGCAACACAGTGGGAAGACATTCAATTTTTGGAAAATAGGGCTTTTTTTAAAAAAAATATAGTAAGTGACTTAAAATAACTTTGATATTAGTAAATGTGTTCAAGGGGATATTGATAAATGGCATTAGATCTAGAAGCTAGGTCATTTTAGAGTAGTGTAAGTATAGTAGAAAAGAGACTATAGTTTTGTTCCAGGTTTTGTTGCAAAACTGGCTTAGGTCTTCGGCATCTCTGGGGGCTCGTTGTCATGTTTCTGTTTGTCTGTCTTGATTGAATGGAGTTTTTACTCCTTTGTGTGATGCACTGGTAATAAAGAGGCAGAAATGTCATCATTTTATATTGTGAAACCTCAGACAGGACTTGTCATCACAGAACTTTGGTTGAAAAATAAGGGAACCTCTCACGGAATCCAAGTGCTAGATAAAGAACTTCAGGCAAACAAGGATTGCCAAGAGGGCATTGCCTTTCCCCGGGATGGGCCCTCGAGCGCTTCTACAGTTTGAAGTGCTCAGTCCAGAAACCATATACACACAAACAATAAAAATAGACCGAGATGATTGTGCTTATATATTTAAACACACATACAAACACACAGAGACACAAGCAGACACATGCACACACAGACACACACCTAACGATAATAATCAAAGAAAAGGGGATTATCAATTTGAGAGGGAGAGACCTGGGAGGAGTTAGGGAGAAGTGATGTAGTTATACCTTAATTAAAATTGTAAATAAACACCCCTGAAACAACAAAAGAAACATCTGACTATCACCTCGGTGACACTTGATTGTCTAGTTCCTGCCCAATCCGAATCGCATTGTGGTTTTGATTTTGTATCATAATTTTCCTTCTCCTTTTGCTGATTTTTAATTTATGTGTCTGTTTTCATAGACTTCCTTGTTGGTTAGCTTCAGTTGTCAGAAATTCTTTAGAAAAATTTAAGTAGATCAAACGCATCAGTTGAAATCTAGGAAATGATACTATCACTGTGAGATATAATGATTAGTCTGACTAACAGTTTATACAAAGATATGCTAATCACTTTCAAAATGTTACTAGGTGATTTGTTCCTATAGTAACCCGGCAAACCACAGTCGTTATCTTTATTGTATAAATAGTGAAGCCTAATTTTAAAGATATCAGTTTGCCAAAGATCTCCCAACTCATAGGTGACAGAGCTGATCCACACACGCTGAGTGTGTAACACTAATTTCTATGGTGTAAATATTCTTACAGTAACTCATTTCAAGTTACCAACAGTTTACAGACAGCCTGAGAGGAAAAGATCTTGACTGTTTAGCAATCTACTCGAACATCAACTAGCACATACCAGAGAGCATGTGTGTTGGGCATCACTAGGCTTGCTGGCTCTGTGGGTCTTATCGGCTGAATGGGCGGTGATAGAACAAAAAGAAGTGGGGAAAGAATCATAGACAACATAAGAATGGATAAAAATCCATGCATGCATTCATTTATTTATGCATGCATGGCATGGCATGCCTTCATTCCACAAAGCTTAGTGAGTCCCTATGACTTACCAGCTGGGATATGAACTCAGAAAGAACAGGTGCCCAAGAGGAAAAGAAAGAAAAAGACAGACAAACATAAAGAAAGAGAGAAAGGAAGGAAGGGAGGAAGGAAAGAAGGAAAAAAGAAAAGGAAGGGAGGAAGGGACATGGAAGAATGTTTGGGAGAAAGAACTAAGTTTGATTTGCAGCATTTTTCCCTTCACAGAGGGCTCCAGTGGCTTTAGAAAGGAAGTGTGGCAGGGTTTTCTGGTCCTTGCTCAGTAAGCTTGTAGGGTGGTAGAGAATTTCAGTTTTGTCAACTATGTTCATAGCAGCATTATTTGTCATAGCCAGAACCTGGAAACAACCTAGATGCCCCTCGACCAAAGAATGGATAAGGAAAATGTGGTACATTTACACAATGGAGTACTACACAGCAGAAAAAAAATAACAACATCTTGAATTTTGCAGGAAAATGGATGGAGCTAGAAAACATTATTTTGAGTGAGGTAACCCAGACACAGAAAGACAATTATCACATGTACTCACTCATAGGTGGTTTTTAAACATAAAGCAAAGAAAGCCAGCTTACAAACCACAATCCCAGAGAACTTAGACAACAATGAGGACACTAAGAGAGATTTACATAGATCTAATCTACATGGGAAGTAGAAAGTAGAAAAAGACAAGATCTCCTGAGTAAATTGGGAGCATGGGGACCTTGGGGGAGGGTTGAAGGGGGAGGGGAGAGGCAGGGAGGGGAGCAGAGAAAAATGCAGAGCTCAATAAAAATCAATAAAAAACAAAATGAAAAATAAAACAAAACAAAAAAAGAATTCCAGTTTTGACTTGCAAGCAGACATATTTACTACCCAAGTTGTACATGTGAGCATGCACCACAGTCCTAGGGAGGGCTGGTTTATTCTCAGGGTCATGTTGATTCACTAGAGCTAAAATACAGGCGATGTAGGTGGTGACCTGGTTTCTCCATGGCCCAGTATTTCTCAGACAAGATCTTTCTCATCTGAACAAAGATGACTTCAGGTGGCTCGGTGATATTTGATAATATAAAGTGGGATGTATCCATTTAGTAAACCCTTTTCATTTTATAAAATAAATGACCTTTTGAATTTTCTACTGGAGTTAACTAAGGGGAGCTGCAGTAGGGCCCCAGAACTGTGCTCAGGCAAGAAGTCCTAGGCTTTCCTTGACCTCCTTGGGGTGGCGGTTGGTGTGGGTGCAAATCTGTTAGCATTTTTAGTAGGTCATCTTGTCTCCCTTGTGGGCAGGCTGGCACAAGGACAGCTCAGTGATGCCAGGGTGCACGCATAGCACCAGGTGCAATGTGGACTATTTCTGGATGTTGTCACTGAATGGAGAGTTGCCATGCTCCATCTGTTTCCTATGAATATCAGCCACTGCTGGTTGGGCAGGAAGCCTTCCTTGTCTTTGACCTTGGCCTTCACATTCTCTGGGTGACACTGAACCCAGAAGACACCAGGGTGATGGTCTTACCGATAAGGGTCTTCACGAATATCTGCACTCTGCTTTCTGATTCTCGGTACCTCCTGAACCTTAAAGAGAAACAGCTTCTGTATCTCCAAGGAATTGGAAACTCAAATACTACCAGAAGGCTAAATAGCTTTCCCGACTAGTGCTATCAAACCCTCCTCCTACAGTCTCTAGATTCTGTTCCTTGCTGTTCAAAATGTTTTAAAACCAGCTGTCCTCTGTCACGTGCTAAATCTATTCGACAATATATGTACAAGTGTACATGTGGACATGGTATACATAACACGTAGAAAGGAGAACAAGAAAGGCTCAATATGAAGTATAAGGGAGGCCCAGATGGAGGCAATGCATGCCAGTTACAAAAAGGATTTAAACTGCTTTGCTAGTTCTAACTGTGTCATGGAGCGTTTTGGTTTCAGTGGTGGATACATACATAAAAGTATATTCAATAGTGAAAAATATAAATCCAGTGTGAAGCTCCAGAACTTCCATTCCAAGTGGCTGCTGTAACTGCATAGAAGTTCACTGAGTTGTATAATGTTTGGGTCTGGTTAATTTCAGTGTGTGATTTTAATTTTTATCATAAAGTTTATTAAAAAGAAAAATGTTATTAATGTTCATACATCTTTCCAAGTGTGTGTGTGTGTATATGTGTGTGCAAATGTGTATGTATGTGCATGTGTTTATGTGTGTGTTTGTATTGCATGTGTGTACATGCTCATGCATGTGTATGTGCATTGCGTGTGATGCGCATGTGTGTGTGCACATGTATGTGTATGTGTGCACGTGTGTGCACGTGTGTGCGTGTATATGTGTGCTGTGTGTGTGCGTGAGACATTGTCTCATTTTACCCAAGCTGACCCCAAACTCAGTATGTCAGAGAGGAAGAGAGGATGCTCTTGAGCTTCTGATTCCTGTCCCTCCTCAGTGCTAGAGTGGCAGGGTGTGTGTCCTACACCCAGACTGCGCAATGCTGGGGATTAAGGCCCTGGCTTCATGTCGAGGAAATATTGTATCAACTGAACTACATTTTCAGTGATTTGTATCCCTACTGTGCCGTTTTGATTACTATGGTTGTGTAGTTTATTTTGAAAAAAATTCAATGTTTCTAGGTTGATTCTTTTTGCTTAACATTTCTTTAATTTCCAAGGTTTTTCCAATTCCCTATGAAAGCTTGAATTGTTTTCTCTTTTTGTTATAAATGGTACTGGACTTTTACAAGGCTTTCATTCAATCTAAGAACTTCTTTGGCTATCGTAGAGATTTTAACTATATTAATGCTTCCAATCTATGAATATAGGATACCTTTCCATTTGTTGCTATCATTTTCAATTTCCTTCATGGTTTTGTGTTTTATGAGCCTTCAAGAAGATATTCCTGTAGAGACAACCCCTTCCTAGCTGTTACTAATCTTGCATCTCTTCGAGTTTCTTTCTGATTAGTCAAACTATTATTTCTGAGACTCTTGTAAAAACGCATGCCTCGAAATTGCGTTAGAGTTTGCGTCTACACAAGGTTGCTTCTATGTTGAGTACCTGAACTCATAATTATATCCTGATCTAAACTAGAACCCATTCTAACACAAAGGAATTAGTGACCCTCACCAGGTAAGTTACTCCGGGTGAGATTTGTTCATGTTAGTATCCCACTTTAGGTGCTGTAGAATAACTGACTTGTGAAATCATGGAAAGCAAATGCATTAAAAAGCAAATATTGTGAAAATGGAAAATAAGAAATGAGGACTTTAAAATGACAAAAGATGATTCAAAAATCTCCCAAATAAAGATGACGTGTATGTGTGTGGCGGTGCGTGAAGGCCAGATGCCAACTGTTGGCTTCCGCATCCTCCTCTTAGCTTTTGAGACAGGATTTGTATTGAACCTCTAGTTTGATAATTCAGCCGGATGGACTAGACCGCAAACCCCGATGATCCTCCTGCCTCTGCATCCTAGCACTGGATTTACAAGTGTGCCACTGCATCCTGGGGTCCAGGGAGATCAGACTCGGTCTCTCATGCTTGTGAGGCAAGAGCTTCCCAGTCACAAACAATGAGCTTTCTTAGGGAAAAAAAGTAAACCCGAGGGCTTTTCTTTCAGCTGGTTTTTATTTTTATTTTTTTGTTAATTTTGATTTTCGAGACGGTTTCTCTGTAGTCCTAGCTGTCCCGGAGCTTGCTTCGTAGACCAGGCTGGCCTCAAACACATAGAGATTCACTTGTCTCTGTCTCCTGAGTGCTGGGATTAAAGGTGTGAGCCACCACTGCCCAGATCAACTGCTATTTTTTAAAGACTTGAATTTCAAATAAAACAATTAAAAAATAATAGATTTAAAATTCAGTTGGTATAATCTTGATAGCAAACTCTGAGGTCAAGGACAAGTTATACTCCATGTGATTATTTGATGATCTAAAAACACAGACTGACCTCAACTTAAGGAATATATTGTATTTTCGGGCAGTTCTGGTAACTGGGGTCTGGAGCCGTCTCTCATGTGGCCTGCTGTCAGTCCTTACCATCTGTTTCTGACCCGTATTATTTCTTTGTTTTTGATAAAGTTTCCTCATTGTTTTTGCAGATTGGTACAATCTATAATTTCAGTCGTTCAGAATAAGTGTGCAAGAACTCAGAAATACCTGGCCCAAATCCGAACCACAGACAACAATTTAACATCTCATTGGAAATTTGGTCTTTAAACTGTCATCCTCTGTGTCCAGATTGGAGCTCACCCCAATTGTCATCAGAGGCTTCATTCAGTGACTGATGGAAACAGATGCAAACCCATAGCCAAACATTAGGTGCATGTGCGTTGCCTGGTAGCACTGTGTACTTAGCCTTTGAAAACTGTCAATGTGCGGCATGGAAGGATTAGCCCAAACTGTATTTTTGCTCAGGCCATCTTCATTTATACTTAAACAGAGGTTTTCTTACTAGGGTTACATTAACAGCTTTTGTTATTGGCTTCTACTTTTGACTTTAAGAAAATCATCACAACTTACGGAATAGATCCTGATCATTATGAAAGCCCCCTTCGCTCCCCTTTATGCTTCTCCAATACACCTTCCCACCTCCTGCATAACCTTATTCTAGACACACAGTTCAGCATTTTTGTAGGCTTAGCTAAATATTGAGCCACACACATTCTGCTCTCGCAACACTTATGTCAGCTGGCAACTACTCGTGCTTACAAAGCTGAAAAATGACAGACATGGAAACAATGCTTTAAGGACAACAATATTCCAGCCTAGACAATTCCTTCATGCCTGCAAGATAAGCTTTCTACAGTTCCTTTTTGTTTGTTTGTTTTGTTTTAGTAAGAGGTCCCCAAGTCTCACCTTCTCTGTAAAAGGCAGACTTCAGTAAAGCACTCTTTCCCCACCCCTTTATTTAAGCTCCTGAGTATGGCAGGGATAGTTCTTCCCTTCCCGCATTCTGCAGTTATTTTCCTACCGATGATCCTATGCCTGGTGTCCAGGGAACTTCCTCTCAACAGTTGGCACTCTGTCTGTTCCTGAGCCCTTTCTCCTATTCTGTGATGGAAGCCTCACTCCCCCAGAACTGTGAGATGTGGAGACTGTCTCTCATGTGTACCTAGCTGTCTCTACTGAGACAGAAAAGTTCCTAGGAGAAGGAGTTGTAGTTAGCAATTTCATGCAAGAGATTTGAGAAGCATTAGCCCCTGCTGAAAAGAGTAGAATTTCCAGGGGAACTATAGCTGTTGCATGTGTGACTGACAAAGTAAAACTAAAAACAGCCCAAAGAATCAACAATATAATGAGGGAGAAAAGAGCCTGCCAGCTGCATGAACCTTGCAGATTCCTATGCTGTTCTGTGGATCGCTGGTCCTTGCCAAGGGAGAGCCCATTCCACAGACCTCTGTCCTGAGGACACCTGTCGGGCAGACAGTCACATGCTGATCTGAGCCTAGGCTGCATGGCTCCCAGCATCTCGGTTCTAGACTGTGGCCTCTGCTTAGTTTGAAGCCACTCCCCCTTTATTGCTGTGACTTTTACAACGCCTCACTTCCCTTCTAGCTATCCCCTAGTCGGTTCACTTAGCAACCGTGTGTTTGTGATCTATTATTTAAACCATGGTTAAGTTTTAATGGGAAGCCATGATAGTCACGTGGTACAGGAATAGAACTGCTTGAAGTAAAAAGAGAGACGTTCTTAAGACCATTTAAAAAAATTCCTTAAATAGGAACAACCTTCTGGCAACCAAAATGAGCGCCTTCTCTTGGTGAATGGTCAGAGTTCTTGGACCTGATGCATTGAAAGATGGGGGGCTTTATGTTCTGGGTATAGCTGAGGCTGTCTAATTTCCTAACTTTGGTCTCAGCGGGAGATCTCTGCTGCTAAAGACAACTGACAAGGTGTAGCTCTCTCATGTATCTGCTTCCCAGGACTTCGCTTTGGAAGCAACTCCAGTGGTTTCTTTCTTTCTGGCTAGAAGACATGTGTCTACAGCAGAGCAACTCAGACTCAGGACTGACCATTCACAGACTTGTATAAAGCTCAAGGGAGGCATTCAACTTAAACAAACACAGGCTCCAGCCTTCTCACTTCCACATACCATTTGAAGCCTTTGACGATGCTTTCTGGAAAAGTCAGGAACACCGCTGTCTCGGGCTGATCAGAAAAAGCTCAAAGATTGAGTGAGATAATGTTTTTAGTGAGTTTGATCCATTTCCCGTTTGTCTCCTGGAACTTAAGAGGATGAGTTACACACACACACACACACACACACACACACACACACACACACAGAGACAGAGACAGAGAGAGAGACAGAGATACACCCCAAATCAGCTGATACTCAGTCTTCATATATGAGATAGTATTTGAATATGTTCCATACATAACCTCTCATATATGTGTATGTATGTATGTATGTATGTATGTATGTATGTATGTATGTATGTATCTGTCTCTAGTTAAGTTAAATGCTAACACAATATAAAAGCAATGTGAAAGTTATATATAAAATTACCATGAAATTTTCAGGAAAACGGATACACTTAGAAAATATAACATTAATCAAGGTGACCCAAACTCAGAAAGAAAATTCCACATTTCCCTTCACATATACAGTTCCTAGCATATAATGTATACATGAATGTATGGAAATAGTTCTAAGTGTGAGTATAGTGTAAAAACTAGAAAGGAGACAGAGAAGTTCATATTAGGTGAGGAGGGTGGAATGTGGGCCCAAGGACACACGAGTCACCAAAGGAGGTCTAAAGCTAACTTATCTTTCTAGTTTCGACCCCTCCGTAGCTATTGTCTTTATTTGTGGATATTTGAATTCAACTTTCTGGGTGTGGAAGTAGCAGGAACCATCGTTACATTCCTGACGAGGCCACATGTGTTATTGGGGCTGGGTTTTTTGGTTCCATTGATTGTGAGGACAATAGGAGTGAGCTCTAACTAGCTAGTTATGAATACATTAACCTGCTTAGAAAAGGTGATTTTTGAAGATTTATTTATTTATTATGTATACAGCATTCTGCCTCCATGTATGCCCGCACGCCAGAGGAGGGTGCCAGATCTCATTACGGATGGTTGTGAGCCACCATGTGGTTGCTGGGAATTGAACTCAGGACCTCTGGAAGAGCAGCCAGTGTCTTAACCACTGAGCCATCTCTCCAGCCCCCAAAAAGGTGATTTTTAAGATTTGGTTTTGGGGAGGGATTTTGTAACCTGAAAATCCCCCATTTTTATTCTATTTAAAATTCATCAAATCCTTCTGTTATGGTATTATTTAACTTGTAAGCCATGTTGTTATACCTAAAATAAAGTTTGGTGTTTAAATATGAAGACAAGAACTATACTGTATTGTTTATGGAATCGTGACAAGACAAGAATCTCTAGAAGTTGAATCGAGACTCGTTTTCCTCAAATATTTCTTGTCTACTCAGGCAAATGTCTGTACATGGAGTGCATAGACGGAGAAAGCTGATCATATTTTCACATAAGGATATGAGGATATAATCAGAAGCCGTTTTATAGCAGTATAATAAAATTATTTAACAAACTGAAGTGGCCAGGGCCCTGTATATGGATTTAGGCGTCTTCCACGACCTTGCTACCTGGAGGACAGTCCCTGGGCTGGTAGCTCTGCTACCAGTGAGAATTAGCAGATGTGAATAATGCCAGGCCCAGCCCTGGACCCACTGACTGAAGAACAGTCTAACAAATGTAGCCTGGCCCAGGCACAACCGGAAAAGTGTCGTGTAAACAGAGATGCCTCCCACTTTATACTTAGTTCTTTTACATTTTTAAAATTTTTTTCTTGCCAGACACTTAGAGAAGATGATTAGGTCTCCTCTACGTGTATCAGTTAAACACGACCCATGTGGGTATTCTGTGGCATAAATAACATGATGTTCCCTCTTTCTTCCCCGTCTCCTGCATGTGCCAGGCCACTGATACTTACCGCCCTTAGGAACGATTATATAGAAGAGTGAACCTTGTGGAAGGTACATCTGCCTACACCAACAGCAACTGGGGTGTCTGTAAATGAAATCACACAGTGTGTTCCAAAGCGTCACACCCCTGTCTGTTGAATGTGAACACAAGAGGCCACCAGTGCTAATCAAATAAAGCCCAGGAGTAATATTTCACTCCCACCACTAGGTGGAAACAGAGTGATTTGAGCATTGTTGTTCAGGGCCATGAGCTATCGTGGGAGCATTTCCCAAGTTGGGGCTCAGAGACATAAGAGTCTAAGGCCTGTAACATGGATTTCTTTTTTTTATTATTCTTTTTTAATTAAAATTTACACCTGCTCCCCGTTTCCCATTTCCCTCCCCTCGTAACATGGATTTCTTGGTGGCCTCTTCAGATTTGATCATTAACTTGGGCTCATTCTAAAAGGAAGTGTGCACACTGTTAAAGCCACCAGCCCAGACAGCAATGACTGACTGCTCCTAAGATATCAAGGTTGATTGTACCTAAGAAATTACAAACCCACTCACACCCAAGACGGCCCTGTAGGCTAAGGGTGAACTTTGTGGGCCAGGGATGTGTGGGAATCTGAACATCCCCACAGGCTTGCGGAGGACTTCTGTTTCAAAGGCAAACTTTGAACTTGGGCTCAGTATGCTGGAAAGAAAGCCAACAGCACCTGCGTAGTGAGGAGCTGCACGCTCTAGCGTGTACTCAGGTGCTGCTGCTGGAGACAGACACGGCTAGTGCTTGCAGTGTGGGAACCATGTATGAAATTAGGAAACCCACGGGATAAAGGTGTGCAAATGTTATGATTACAGCATGGTTTTGTAAACACATATTCACACAACACATGTAAATGGACAGAAGCGCATGGACACACACACACACACACCCTTGGTAAAGCATTGGGAGGAAATATGAGATTTCTCTAAATAGTTATCTGAGCAGTAGGCTTACAGACTAATTCTTATTTCCTTCATGCTTTCCTGTATTTCCTAAGTTTTCTGCAATGTGTTATCATGTTTTATTATTATTATACAAAGTCAAAGAAATTGATAAAGAATTTATAGATAGGAACAAATTAAGCAAAAAGAATCTCAGATGAACTATATTTGTGTATACAGTTTATATGTGTATATAGTTTAACCCTCAGATGCTCAAGGGAAGCATCCAGGTGTTGATTGTCTCACCCTGATGACGTGGCAATAAACAAGGCCTTGCTGATTGCATCAGACACTAATGGGTATTTCAGTTTTACGCCTCTCTAAGATGTATTTAACCACAGAATGATTAGTTCTGCTCATTAGAGCAAAAATTATACATTGATACTGAAGCTTGGCTATCGCCACTACACTGGCTCCAACACTGGAGGACAGATGTGAGACAGCCCCTGATGAGCTGGCGTCCAGGCATCAGGGAGCCGCCGGCCAGAGGGCGATCCAGAAGCGGCAGCGCTTTCTTCAGTGCTTAGTGTCCTTCCGCGCACTGCTTTCTGAGCAATGGGCTCTCAGGTGTAGGTACTCAGGCCTTATGGGACAGTGACAGGCCAAGGCAGTGTCACCGGGGCTGTGGGAACTGGGCTGCCAACCCAAAAGATGGAGCCGTAACTGGTAATAAAGGGGATGCAGGCCAGGGAATTTCTCGCAGCATGCTAGATGATTTTTGGATTTTAGTTGTGTGAGAGATGATACAATAATTAGTATCTTGGCAGAGTGGCTGTGGCCTCTGCTCTCACCTCCCTTACAAGCAAGCACCATGAACAAAAGACAAGCAGGTGTGGTCTTGTTTCACAAGGTCTTTCGTGAGAAAGTCCTCGAAGCAGGTTCTGGTTCTACAACTCCACGGCACCAACTTTCCTTACCTCATTTCCTCTTCCCCCAAACTGGGATAACCCGCCTCAGCAATCAGTGGGCATTAGGGTTCAGGGATGTAAATGCCAGGAAAGACCATGTAGTGCGTAGCAGATACTCAATAAACTGACACTGTCTCCACGGCAACAGCTGGTCTGTGTGGCAACATTTACATTTCAGTCCATTTGACCTTCAGTGGGGTGTGGGAGCAGCCAGTGAGACCGTGAAAATGACACTCTGAGAAGATCCACAGTCCACACAGAGAATATTATTAGAGCAAGAAGGGAACCGAGGGCTCAGTCAGAGAGGAACGCTAGGGCCTCAGGACATACCACAGCAAGATACGACCTCAGCAGAGGAAAATACGGCATCCTCATACATTTCCAGCATAGTTTGAGCTAGTCTGAGAAGCTGAAGCCCCTCAACTAGCTTTGAGAAGATGTTAAGGCAAAGAAACTTGTAAGTACGTTGTCATGAGTGTGCACCCTGCACAGGTACACATTTGGGTGGGAGCCAGAGGCTGATGACAGCAGTCTTTGTCAGTTGTTCTCTGCCTTGCTTTGTAAGTGACAGGGTCACTCACTGAACCTGAAACTTGACACGAGACTGGCTGTACCAGGGAAGGCCAGCAATCTGCCTGTCTCTGATCCCTCAGTTCTGAGGTTGCAGACACTTGCACCCAGCTTTTATGTGAGTGCTGGGGATCGTTAGCAAACCCTTTGCTCCTCGGTCATTTTCTCAGATGAGAAATCAGGGTTAGGGAACTGCAGATGCACCTCCATTCAGAGGGCCTTATCTATGAATAAATTCATTTGGAGTTATTGTATATACCCAATCTGGTGAAAATCAGGGCTCAGCTGCCCTCCAATAGACTCGGGACATTCACATTAACCCATAGTTGGACAAAATTGTCTAATACAAACCTGTGCCATAACAAAGCATGGAATAGCACAGGTAACCTTAAATTCTGCGCTGAAAATGAAAATCAATAGTTGTGTGGTGGACATTTACTAACCATGTGTGTATTTTATTCTTGACTTTCCCTGTGTAATGACAACTTTAGCAGGGTATGTTGGACATGCCTGAAATCCCAGCACTTGGTAGCTGAAGACAGATGATCAGGAGCTCAAAGTCCCTTTTGGTTCCATAGAAAGTTTAAGGATAGCCTAGGCTACAAGAGACCTTCTTTAATTCGGCTCTCCATAAGCTTTGTTCACCATAAGGGTCCTCTCCACACTGTCTCACATGCTCCCTTTGTCTTCCTGAACGCTCCAGACTCTTAGGTTGGCTTGAGATGCCAATGGATCTTACAGCTCCTGACGCCTGACTGTCCTTGGAGCCTCGCATTTGGTAGGACTTCTATGCATATCAAAGTGATAAAATAGGATTTTTATATACCAAAGTATTAGAGGTAATTTGCTAATTCTTAGCTCCACCAAAACCCCCCAAAGATGAAGGAAGGAATCGTTTTGACCCCTTCTGGGGGAAGAAAAACTAGTAAGACTCTTCAGTGACAATGGCAGTCACCTAAGCTGAAACTTGCTACAGTTGAGTGGAGAAACCGAATTTCCAAAGTCATTCTAATCTCACCCAGCAGCTGCTGCTAAGATTGTCTAGCTCAACGCAGGCAGACAACCCAAGAGAAGGCCCCGAAGGCGGGAGGGTGGGGTCAGCAGGTTCTTTTTAGAGGGAGTAGGATGTAGGTTTGTCAAGGTTAAGGACACTGCAGTTTATCAATCAACTTATTAATCAGCCAATCAATGCCCATAAGCCAGGCGTTGGCTAATTAGTTCCTCTCGGGTACTTGGCAAAAGCAAACGGGCGGCGGCAGGGCGGTAGGACCATGGCGCGTAGGTCCGTGGGGTCCAGGCTGTCCCGGGGAGGGGGAGGGGTTCCTGGGCGAGCGGACGTGCGGGACTGTGCCGGAGCGTCACTGGCGGAGGAGTAGGGCGCGCCAGGCGAGTCGCAGCTTGCAGGAGCTGCGGGAGACGCGTGACTTCACAGTCGGGCGCAGTCAGGGTGGCACCTACAGACCCCAGGCACGGCCCCCCGGCGTAGGGGGCCGGGGAGTGGCGAGGGGGCGGTCCCGGATGATGCGCATCTCCTATTGGCTGTCCGGCACCTCCCCACTGCAAGGCGATTTAAACCGCCGTGGAGCCCGGAGCCTTTCAGCGCCCCCGCCACCGCGTTCTCCCTGCTGCTGCTTTCGTGCTTGCCCGCCCGCCCGCCCGCCATGGCCAGCATTAAGGACCTCGAGGGGAGGTGGCGCCTGACGGAAAGCCAAGGCTTTGAGGAATACATGAAGGAGCTAGGTGAGGATACACCGCCGAACCCCCCGGGTTCTCATTCCACGTGCAGGCATGCCCTTCCACCACGCGGCCCGGGGAGCTACGTGGAGCACCATGCGGCTGTTAGGATGGAGTGCGCGCCTTTGCTGCTCGCCTCCGGACGTGGTGAACTATCCACTTCTCTCTTTTTCTGCTTTTCGCCCACGAGGCAGCCCCCTCATTGCTTCCGGTCTGGCAGGGGTTGCGTGCCAGCCGTCCTGCTGTGGTCCCCCTACAGATGAACCCCCTCAAGGTTCCATTATTGTTTTAACTGTCCTCACCTGGTGCCCCCGCCCTGCCCCACCACCTGCCCCAATCGTGGCAGCACCCACTCCCCTTTCCTACCCTGCTGCATCTTTTGTTCCTAGATGGCGGGAGTCCCCCCCTCCCCCATCTCTGTAGGGACACCGTGTGGTAGGGCGTGGTTTCTGCGGAAGCCCTTTAGGGGCTGTGAATGAGGATGCTGCTCAGATATCTTTCTATGCAGCATCTCTCAGGCTCTCTCCTCGCCCCTGGCTAGGCGTGGCTCCCGCGGCGCTGGACCGGCTGCTGGCTCTGCTCACTCTGGCCGCAACCGTGGGTAGCTGGTGGCCTATGGGCAAAGCATGGAGAAACCCGTTGTGCATGGTTGTAGCCCAGCGACTTTTCTGTTCTGTCCCCTGAGTCAGGAGGGTTAGGAACGAGGAGACTATGGGCTTGGCTGGAAAACCATAATTAGAAACTGCTGGCCTGTGGTTGCTCACTGCTACACGACGGGTGTGGCCTTGTAGTAGCCACTTGCCACTTAAAACCTAACCAAGAGGGAGCAAGGTTCAAGTTCAGTCTCATTGGAAATAGTGATTCGTTTTCTGTTGCCTACTCTTAAGAGAGGAATAACATGTAGACACATAGAGCAGATAAACAAAACGGACCTTTGCCCCAGATGCCAGGAAGTGGGATGGAGTTAGCTGAACAGGGATTCTCTCCGGAAAGGTAGTGCTGGGACGAGGAGGCAGCTTTTGAGGCTGCTGTCCCCAGTGTCCCGATGACACTCTTGACACCTCCCTGCACACTTCAGAACCAGACTTCATTCTCTTTTAGCCAGTATCCAGCACTGTGGGGTTAAGCCTGGCTCTGATGAATCATGCTTGTATTTGTAATATTGTCAGTAGAATGTGAACGCAGGCTTTTGTCCTTTTTCTTTTACCCAGTGGACGAGTAAATCAGCATGAGTCTGGAAAGTGCCATTTGCTGGCCTCGCCCAGACTTCCGGGGGGCTTGTGAAGGTGCACAGGCGTGAGTGAGGACCAGCAGAGAGCACTGTTTGCAAGGAACTGGGTGCTTATGTTTGAGTGGCTGGCTCTTGGGATTCTGGAGTTAGGAAGG
The DNA here is from genome assembly GCF_950005125.1 of Chionomys nivalis. Classification (NCBI taxonomy): domain Eukaryota; kingdom Metazoa; phylum Chordata; class Mammalia; order Rodentia; family Cricetidae; genus Chionomys; species Chionomys nivalis. Next base: position 60,424,689 of record NC_080101.1, read on the forward strand.
TGATCAGGCCTGACCCATACATAGACACTGGGCAAGGGGCACAGAGCAGAAGGAAGGCCCCGGGAACACAGGAGCCTGGTTAAGCATCAGGATAAGTCACTCGGCCTGGGCCATTATCTCCTCTCTTGTGAAATATCTCACGTTCTTTATGAATGTTGTCACCAAGGGCAAATACATACATTATAAGCTAATGTCTAACCCAGCAATGTGAAATTTCATACCTGTGTAACTGCTGTAAATAACAGACTGCACAGGATAAAAACCAGCCAGATAGTCAAATAGCACAGGTAGCACAGTAGCCCGAGTGCGCTGGCAGGTTCCCAGTGCACAGGAGTCTAACCAGGCAGATATAATCTTGTTGCACAGCTTTCCCAGGGTGCCCCTCCACTTAACATCACGGCTGTGTTGCATACTGTACTATTTGAGTCCCTCAGGATTGATCCCCCCCCCCCCTTTCTTTCTTTGTAGTCTGTTGACTGTTTACCAGGGGCCTGCTGTGTGCTGGCTGGAGAACACTGTGGCGGACAGAATCTGGTGTATGGCAGGACTGAACTAGGCCCTACGTTTGCAACTCTGAATATTTTATTTTCATCATCTCCCAACTGCTTCTTAATTTTGTTTTGTTTTCAGTACAAGGTTCCTATGCGGTTTAGGTTGACCTCAAACTCTTGATCCTCCTGTCTGCAGCTCCATGTGTCATAGGCCTGGGCCTATGTCAACTGCTTTAGTTAAGGATAAAGTCTTGCCTGACGTTCTGAGGACGCACAGCTCAGTGACTAATAGAGTTTTAGGGCCATTTGTCAGCACTGTCTGCCTCCAGCGCTATCATTTCTAAAGGTGTTTGCCCCACTCTCCCAAGCCCAGTGGAGACACCCCACCCCCACCCACAAGCGCAGGACGATCATGGGACTCAGGTGCATCATGTTGCAAACGCTGGATATGTGTATGTCAGCGAGCAAGTGAGACTAGGCCAGGCAGATGAGATGATTACGGATCAATCGTGGCTTCTGTTGTGTAAGTTTTAACTGATCCTTACGTTACTTCCCGTTACACAGGAGTAGGACTGGCTCTTAGGAAAATGGGTGCCATGGCCAAACCAGACTGTGTCATTACGTGTGACGGCAACAATATCACCGTTAAAACCGAGAGCACTTTGAAGACGACACAGTTTTCTTGTACCCTGGGAGAGAAGTTTGATGAAACTACAGCCGATGGCAGAAAAACTCAGGTCAGCTATAACACTGTGAAATGAAAGAAGCTTCTAGAGTGACGGGTTAGCTCGCATTAATGACATCTTTACTTATTGCCAAGAACTTAGAGTAAAAATATTTTATGAAGTTGAATTTTGATAAATCAGTAGAAGTCCCAGTACTGTAAGATGGTGGATGAAGTAGAACCCACCAACGGAAAGATGAAGATGCCGGGGTGGGAGAGGGTCCTGGGAACTCGTGTACTTTGGATTGAGGAGTAGAGTACCCTGTGTCTTTGCAGACGATCTGCACCTTCGCCGATGGTGCCCTGGTCCAGCACCAGAACTGGGACGGGAAGGAAAGCACAATAACCAGAAGAGTGAAGGATGGAAAGCTGGTGGTGGTGAGTGCCGAACTGCTTGTGGTGCGTGGGGGTGGGGGCTCGCAGCCACGGTTGCCGTAGCGTCTCTGCGGTTGGTGTTTAACGGGAGAAGGAGATTTGGGAAGAAAATATTCAAAATAGCAATTCAAAACAGAGCACTCGTTACTAAGGTAACCCTTGGTGGGACAGAGAAGTGAAAGGATTCCCAGAGTGTAGCTCCAATGGTTTCTTCCTGCTGCCAAACAGCCCCTCATACACGCGCATGCGCACACACACACACACACACACACACACACACACTCTTCCATTTATTTAAAGTAAGGGATATTTGCCAAGACCAAATGAGTAATTTGGAGGTCTGAGTCAGCGCTTTAGTCTTCAGGATAGCAACTGTACCTATAAACAGAACAGCAGGTCCCAGCTCTCCTCAAGTCTGGAAATCCTAAGATGCTTTCTCTCCCTCAGCAAGACCTGAGACAGGAGTTTACAGCATTCCGGCTGTGATGTGTTATTATCACCTGTGCCCTGCAGTATACAACCAGCCTGACCTTGTATCTTCCTTCTCCTAGGACTGTGTGATGAACAATGTCACCTGTACTCGGGTCTATGAGAAGGTGCAGTGAGGATGCCTCTCCACCCCGGACAGGAGTGAATGAGCTCAGTTCAATGAGCAGGTCATAAATATCTATACTGCTTTTTTTCTTCAGTTTTATTTTTCATGACTGTGTTCAACCATCTTTATCACCAGCACTTTACATGAAACCCATGTCAAAGTGTTGATTTATCTGGGATCTTCCCTTTGGTTAGTAAATAAACGTGTTTGTGCTACTTCACGGTGCGTGTGTTCTTCCAGGTAGTGGAAATTGGTGATCCACTGTAATCAGGAATTGAAAGGCTCTGAGTTGTTCTTCTGGGTCCCTCATGGCTAATATATCCCAGCAGTTTGTAGACTTGGCCAGCTATTTTGCAGCGAATATATGCCCGGTCATTTAAGCTTGTTCGATACTGTTTGAGCTTGACGTCAACTCAAGAATTTGAGACTATTCTTATTGAAAGATAGCTTCATAAACCTTATACTATAAAGGAGTATAAGGCTTCAAGTTCATAGTTTTCAGGTGGTGCAGTTACAACATTCATAAACTGCAGTGGAACACTCGTTTAGTGTCCTGAGGACCGTCCAACTACTGAGAACTTTTCTGGGTTGAGAAAATCTGAATACTGGACAAATGCGAAGACACTCCCAGCGTTCGATGAGCTCCACAGCGCTCAGGACCTTCTGTGCACATCAGAAGCACATGATAGATGTGAAGAACTGAGTTTTAGTGAAGCTCTCTTGCATTTCTCAGGCTCAAATGCAAATACAACCCACATTTAGGAAATAGGTTATAGGTACAGATCTTTGTGTACACATTGCCTGCACATCAGAGGGGCTGACACTGTTATCTGTATTCTGCAAATAAGGGGACGGGTGTTTGACTAGCTGACTTGTTCAAGGTCATGGGAAGTAGAGCTGGGTTGTAAAGCTCACTTCACTTCACCATGTCCACTTAGTGTGTTTGGTCATTTCTCAGCACAACCTTTTCCTGGCATGTGCTGACAAGAGTCTAAAGCTCCTAAGGTACCAAGTACATGACATGCATCTCAGAAATCACCAAGTCGTACTGTAAGATCAGTGCCTCAGAAGCTGGACCATGAGTGTCGTGATAGCCTCAGCTCCATACAGGACCCTGTGTTAAGAAAGAGACATGCTGGCCAGTGTGTAGGTATGAGCCACAAGTGCCTCCTGGGCACTAGAAAGGTGGCGAGTCTGAGTTGAACTGTACATACTCTTATCTCAAAACCCTGGTATGAAAAGTGCACTATCTTAATGATTTTGGGGGGATGGATGAGATAGGATCTCACTGGGGAGCCCGCAATCCGGCCTCATTCTGAACACTGGGATTATAGCATGTCACCACACCCAGCTCCTATGTGATAAGAAAAAATAAGAAGAAAAGGGCGGCTCCGCCTGCTCAAGAAATCCAATCAGGTCAAATCAAACCGGATCGAAATGCCCATTGTTTTATTAAGAATGATGCTCTTGGGTGGCCGAGCGCAAGGCGAGAAGACAGGACAGCAGGGAGCCCATGCAGACCTGAAAACCATGTGTCTCTCCTCTGGGAGCTCACTTAAATACCCTGTGGGAGTGGTCCTGACCGCCCCAGGGAGGAGTCAGGACCTAGCATGCTGGGATTTGGAGTCCAGAGCAATGCAACTCCCAGGCCTTGGGCAATGCTTTGTATGGCTTAATCATCTCTTTTTCAGGGGGTCTCCATGCCTGTACCCCCTTTTCTGTTTTCTGATAACTGTACACTTCGGCATTCTCTCTGACCCAAACACTGGCTTAAATACTTAAAGTATTAATTAGTGATCATCGGAAGCAGTTTGGCAGGGGTGTGCGAATTGGTTTTCAGTGATGCAGATGAACAAATGGAGGTGCAGAGCCCAGGATATGTTCCCTCGCCTTGCAAGCAAGTGCAGGTCAGGATGGTCAGGAGTGCCTTCATCTCCGCAGACTGCTACCAGCTGCCATGTGTTAGCACCTGAGCTGACTCAACTGCTGTGCCACCCCAGACCCACATCTCTTAGATGGCAGAACAGCTGGCATTTGGGGTGAGGGGACTTTGTTTTAGATTGTGGCAAGAATTCCAGGACTCTTAGCTACAGCTACAAAATGCCCAGGCACCTACCAGTGTAGCCTAAGCACTCCACCTGTTTCTAGATGCCCGCTAAGGTTCCGTATACCAAGCTCCCGAAGACCACAGGGAGATCAAATGTATCCTAACTCTGTGGCACCTCCATTCTGCCTCACATCAGCCAGGAAACAAAACAAGGAGCCCATCAACTGTTTTCTTCCTTTTAAATGGTTGAACTTGTGTGGTACTAGATTTGGTACTGGAACACGTGGAATCTCTTGGGGGATGTGCTTTTACCCTGGGTCCATCAGATCTGGTTTCTTGGCTACCTCCATGTTTCATTGACAGTAATGGTATAAACAATGCCTCATTCCATGCTGGCCTAGCATTTCTAAGTAGAGTTTGTTGATGTAAGTGCTTGGACTTTAAAGGCAGACTGTCCTGGAGTTACCTTAATCCTGGAATCCTTTTCGCTACCCCTTAGCAATCTGTGACTTAAGGCAAATGACTTACCTTCTGTGAGTCTTCGTTACACTCTGCATCAAAGGAGCAAACACCGCCTGGCTCATGGAGCATCCTTAAATATTAAGACACACCTTGTATAAAGCGGTTAGCACAGAGTCTGGCATAATGGTAAAGGTTCAAGGCCCCGCCTGTATTGCCCAGTAGATGGTGATGGCGTTCTGGGATGGTCTTGTCTGTCCGTGATGGCAGGCACTAGCGGTGTGCGGGTGGACACCACATATCTGAAATGTGAGTGCAGCTGACCTGAGTGACTTAATGCTTAGTCATTGAAGTGGGAATTTGAATACCTGCATGTGGCTGGTGATTCTGATTTGAACATCCCAGGGTGCTAGCCCGATGTTTTCACAAGGTCAAATTTCTCATTTTTAATTCCAAGTCCATTCCATTTCCCTTGTAGTGTTCTCCACCCAATCCATAGGAACACATGCTACTTCCACAGTTCCCAGGTCTGTCTGCCTACTGTTAATTTACCCTTCAGAACATAGCTAACTTCAGCTACTCCTCAATGGTTCCCTGTGTTCCACCCTGGGTGGGACCCTGCAGGCCTCTCTCCACTTCTCTGCCTGCTTGTGTCTTTGTCCTCCCAGTTGTCATTTGAAAATCAGGTTACAATGCAGATGTTCACTGACTGTAATGGGCCTGTATTGCCATAAGCCCAGCACAAGTAAAGAGTAAGGATAAACTTAGAGTGAAAACTGCTCACAACCTAAAATATAAAAACCTAGGTTCTCAGTGGAGCACAGTGAAGCTTAGATATAATTGTCACCAGAAAGATGGCACACCATGCTCAACCCTTCCCCTCTCCAAAGAGAAACGAGTAAGAACTGAGGTAACTGACATCATGTTTGGATTGCACACCCCTCTTTGAGCCTGGCTGTATGATAGCATGGTCTTGAACTCTCAGCCCTCCTGCTTCCGTCTCTGAAGTACTGAGATTAGGAGAGTACACAGCGCGGTCGGGGATGCAGGCCAGCTGAGCAAGCACTGCACCAGCGGGGCCACACCCTTCGCCCCTTTCTCTTAGTAACAGTTTCAGTTAACAGAGTGCTCGCTGAAACCGTCTCATTATGCCATTTTCACACGTACATCTCGTTGCACTTGGTTCACAGTTGCCTTTATTACCCTCTCTCGCCCTCCCTCTTCCTGTTCTCCTTCATTCTCCCTCTTTTTGTTTTTATGTCTGTATTTAAATATAGATCCACACAGGAGAGAAAACACCTCCATTACCCCGCCTTGTTTCCTCCTCTCCCTTACCTTTGGACCCCTTTCTCCCCTAATGGTTCCCCATTTGCTTTTGTGTCATACACACCCTGACACACATCACACACACATACCACACACACCACACACTCATACACACTACACACACTTCACATACACACATTACACACACATACACACCACACACACATATCACACACATCACACACACATACCACACACACCACACACATACACACACCACAAATCACACACACATACCACACACACCACACACATACACACACCACAAATCACACACATACCACACACACCACACACACATACACACACCACAAATCACACACACATACCACACACATACATCACACACAACACACACCACACACACACCATACATCTCACACACACACACACAGCACACATCACACATACCATACACACACATACACACACCACACATCACACACACACCACACACATACATACACACCACACATCACACACACACCACACACATACATACACACCACACATCACACACACCACCACACACATACACACACCACACATCACACACACACCACCATACACATACACACACCACACATCACACACACACCACACACATACATACACACCACACATCACACACACATACCACACACACCCCACACATACACACTATGCATCACACACACCATACACACACACACACCACACACACACACTTTTTAGTGATAGCTTTCTTCGTCTCGCAGGCTGCCCTCCAGTACCACCCTTTGCCCTGCAGACTGGATTATGTCCTTGAGCATTGCTAGCATCTGAAGGTGACAATTAGTCTCCAAGGAGGCGTAGACGTGGTGGATCATGTCTGAGAGGCCTGGACTACTCTGTCACCTCCACAACGGCTGTATTTCCTATACTGCTGACGTGCTTCCATCAGTCTTAATGTCATTAGCTGTTTCCTCAAAACGCTGGTATTGGCGTTTGCACTTTTTAACCAAAAGGTTCAAAATCACGTATTTTTATTAACACTGAAATCTTTAAGTCTGTCAAGTCAGCAGTTCCTGCTGTTTTAAAACCAGTGGATGTTGCTGTGTTATCTGTTCATTCAGGAGAGTAACTGCAGCTTGCTCCTGGGCTTCCTTCCTTTGGTTTTTCTCCCAGTTCCCTCCCCGTAGAGCCGACTTGTCTGGGCTGTGGGTGAGAAGACCTGATGAAGCTGACAGACTGGTTTGGAGAGCTGAGCCCTGTGTATTTTGCGAGGCTGTGAAATGCCGAGCGCTGTGACTCGCTGCTGGTCACACCCCACTGCCACACCAGGGCAGGAAAGTGACTGGAGTCTTGTGACATCTTCTCTGTCAGGCTCTGTCAACACACCACAAGGCAGCATTTTCTTACAGTCCAGCCCTCTTCTTCCTCACAGTCTCTTCCCACACTGCACACTTGGAAAATTTCTGGCAAGAATATAGCGTCTTTGGAAAAGCTAATTTATTTTTTATGATTTTATTATTATGTTTTAAGGTGCATAGCGTATAACACAGAGAGCAAGTTCAGGGGGTGGGCAGGTTCTTTCTCCCGAGCTGACTCCAGAGTGAGGAGATGGAACAGGCACAGGCCAAAGAGCCGGCGTAGGATACAGACAGCTGGGAGCGGCACACTCACATCATGTGATACAGAGGGAGTAGAGGAGAAACCACATGATGGGGTGGTTAGGGAAGGCTCTCAAAGGTCATGTTTGAACCAGTTCTGAGTGCTGGACAGGGGTAGTCAGGCAAATATCTGGGCCCAGTGTATTCCAGGTGAAGAGATAAGCTGTCACGGGAACCACAGATGGGGACAGAGGGCCACAGGTGACGAGCCGCTCAGAAGAAAGCAATGTAGGGCAGACTGTAAGCTGCCTACGACTTGAGCGGGGAGCGGAGCACGTGGAGCTCGGTAGTTGCTCAGGAGAGGTCCGGGTAAGTCTGAAGGTCAGCAAAGCCACCAAGGGTCTTAAGTAGGAAGTACTAGATGCCTCTTCAAAATTCGAGAAAAAAAAAAGAGAAAGAGAAAACAAGCCTGCTTTCACTTTCAGTGATGCGAATGAGAAACTGCCCTTTTGGAATCCTCATCCCAGAAACCCTTGGCAGTACCTGGACACAGTGTTTTTAAAAAATCTCCTCAAAGTACCAATGGTTTAATAAAATCGGGAACGCTTACGTGGCTCAGATCTGGGAACTGAAGCAACAAACCCAACTGCCCAAGCTGGTTTTCCATGAACATGTGGAGGTGGCCGTGGCTGGGAGACTGCACTGTATTTCCTGCAACCCAGGAAGCAATTGGGCCGACAGGCAGGTTCAGCCTCTGCACGTGCCTCAGAGACAGCTCTCCCGGCAGGTGGACATTGGCTGGTGAGCGTTGTTTGCGCTAGCGGAGAGCTGGAAATGACAACCTTCTAGAAAGAGGGGTTGGTTACATAACCATTCCGCATCTATACAGAAAAATTCTAGCAGGAATTAGAAAGATAAAAATACTAATATCAACAGAAAAAAAATCACTCTAAAAGGAATACATAGTAAAGTGAAAAATAAAAAAAATGGCTTGGCTATCAAATGTCATATACACTGTTGGCCCATTTTGTATGTTAATCTATATATATACATATGTAGAAGACTATAGAACAATGTCGATATTATTTCTCTCTTGGGAATGGAGTCATATTGAACTGCTTGATTTTTGTGTATACTTATAATAAGAAAAATCCAAATATTATAATACAAATAGCTTGATTAGTATTTTAATAATATATTTATACTAGGAAATACTGCAGAAGAATACAAAGACTGAAATAAACACCCATGGAAGTCTCATGGCAATAGAATATTTATGTTAATGTTTTACTCTGCTGTTCTAAAAGAATTCTTTACACATTAATATGAAGTGCAGCCAAATATGTTATATGCAGGATTACCATACCATGCTCTTGACATTGCTCGTTTTCTTTTAAACCCAAGTAAGTACGAGTAGATTCAAGTTGTATTCTTCTTGCTGAATACTATTTAATTTAGGTAATCCTGTGCTTCTTCAGCTTCCTATTTACAGATGTTTAAGATTCTGAATTTAATTCAGATTATTTACTAGTTTGAAGAACATCCTCATGCATTGTTGCAATGAAATCATTCTAAGACATATAAAAGTTCTCACTTTCAGTTAAAGCCCCTAAAACGCTTGCTGAGCTCAGCTTGCAACGTCCACCCTGGGCAGCAGAAAAAGACGGCCTCATGACAGTGAATATGTCGGTCACCTGGTTTGGGAAGCTTCTATGCCACACAATATTTCTCCCCAAGCAGGCAGTTTCATTACCTAACAGGGATCACATCTTTGCCCTTTGTATACAGTATCTGAGGCAGGGAAGCATTTGTTCTAGTCAATCCTTGTGAATAAATTGAAGAACTGATTCGTGATTTATAGTAGACTACTGCTTTCATTATCATTTATTGGTCTTTATGTAAAGCCTTGAATTTGCTTAGGCTCAAAGCCAGTGCCTTCTTCACTGTCTTCCGCACACATGGCCCTGCCAGCTTGTGGGTACCCACGTGTGTAGGTCTCCGAAGCCTTGACACTTGCTTTTTTTCCCTTATTTTTCTGTTTCTTATTTTTATGATTTATTAAAACCTAGACTATTACTGAGAGAAAAAAATACATAAGGAAGAAAATTCCAGAGATGGGTTTCAGAACTTCAAAGCAGTAGCAATGAAAATGGCATTCATCTGGGAAAGTTGCACAGCAGAACAAAAACTTCTTTTATGATGCACAGCAGGTTTGACCACAGTTTCAGTAAGTGACAGCCAAATACAGAAACGAAGCTTGCTGACTCAGTCCGCTGCATTAACCACCGAACTCAGGCAGCGCCTCCCTTCGCTCTGCAGGGCAGAAACACAGGCCTGCAGATGCTGCCCTTTCTGGAGCAGGCAGGCTACTGGAAAGTGGCCAGTTCTGGAGGCTGCCCGGTATAGCGTGTCATTTTACCAGATGGGTGCCACACCCAGACACCTTGGAAAGGTTCTCATGGTGGAAATGAGGTCATCTCAAAGCTTAATATTATGTGGAAATAATCCTGAGTGCCAACAAATATTCCTGTGGAAAATCGAATGCTTTATTCTTAGTTTCAAAATTCCCTTACTTATTTTCTTCCAGTCCTCATGTCTACGAATGACCCTGAAGAGACTGGAGAGACTTTTTATTAACCCACGAACTGTAGTAAATTAGCCTCGCTGTGCACACTTAAATCACCCGTCTGTTTGCTAAGAGTCACATGCATCATTTCATGCAGGCCCAGTGTGTTCGTCCTCAAATGCTTCTCCTTTTTTCTCTCTGTGATTAATTGTACAAAACAAAGGATTTCATTTTAGTATTTTCATACGTGTTTTTATCATATTGGGATTATATCCGCCTCCCATTGTCTTTCCTTACCCTGCCCCTTCTCCTAGTCTCCTTACTCCCCCTTTTACTTTTATGCCCCCCTCTTCCTATCCCTTTGCAAAAACAGATGCCATAGAAGGCACACAGTACTCTCTTTCTGAATTTATCGTATTTCACTCAACACGATGATCCTCAGCTTCATCTTTCTGAGTGTGGACACGCCAGTGATCACAGACCTCAGGAGGCTGATGCAGGAAGTTTACAAGTTCAAGGCCTACATGGGTTACATAGTGAGACTGTCTCAAAAACCAAAAGCAAGAGGGTTGGAGAGATAGCTCAGAGGTTAAACACATGTATTGCTCTTGCAGAGAATCCAAGTTCAATTCCTACCACCTACATTAGGCAACTCACAACTGCCTGTAACTCTAGGTCCAAGGGGATCCAATGCTTCTGGAGAAGATTATCTGATTTGTTATACGATAAAAAGTGGTCAGCCCGAAATATACACATAAAAGCAACACTAAACAGATCCAGCACGTTGTATTTGTGTGTGTGTGTATAAAATAACCACAATCAAAGAAAAAGAGACTATGGATTTGAAAGAGGGAGTAGATGGGAAGAGAGGGAGGGGAAATGATACAATTATTTTTTATTAAATTCAATAAAAAATAAAATTAGTCTTAAGAAAAAAAACACAAAACCAAAAATGTAAAGGAAAGGCACTGTCTGTCTTTACGCCAGTTTCCTCTAGCAATTGCAGTGTCTCAGCATTACATTAAGCTTGTTGATCGATTTTGAACTGGCTTAAGTGGAAGAGGAGAAGGAACCGATTTCACTTTTCATATGTGGATAGCCTGTTTTCTTAGTACTGTTTGTAGAAAAGACTGTCTCTTCTCCATGTTTTTGGCTCCTTTGTTGGGACTCAGGTCGCCATGCCTGTGAGGCCTTACTTCTGGGTCTCTATTTTCCTGCAGTAACCACATGTCTGTGTTTGTGCGGTGCTCTTGCTGTTGCCATGGCTATGCAATGTGGGCTGAGATTAGGTATTGTGATGCTGCCAGCCTTATTCATTCTGTTTAGGATTTTTGTGTTTCCGTTGTATTTCCATATGGATTTTAGCGTTGTTGTTTCTGTCTCTATGGAGAATGTCATTGGGATTTTGGTGAGAATTGCACGGAACTTGTAGATGGCCTTGGGAACATGGCCACTTTCACAGCATCGATTTTGCTAATCTACGATCAAAAGCTCAGCTTTTCACCTTCTGGTGTCTGCTTCCGGATCTTTCTTTGCTGCTTTGTAGTTTTGCATGCATAGATTTTTCACCTTTTTATTTAGATTTCTGCCCATGCATCTTTTGAGAAGACTAAGTTAGTTGCTTTTGTGTTTGACAGGTGACTTCAGATGGAGCAGGACTGACCTCGCTCACAGTTTCAGAGGAGTCAGTTCACTTTGCCTGGGCCGGTGCACTGGGACAGAGCATCATGGTGCCGGAGCCTGTAGCCGAATAGGATTGTTTGTTTATCTTTTGCCATTGCAAATATAGAGAAAAGGGGGATGAGGGGAGGAGGAGAGAAAGAGAGAACAGCAAAACATAATCCAAGATCTATCTCTAGTGGCCTACTTCCTCTAGCTAATTCCCCACATCCTAAATTTTTCAGGACTTCTCAAGGTATTTCCAGCAGCTGGGGCAAAGCCTTTTGGAGGTCACACTTTAAGTTCAAACATAACTTTCTGCTTCCCACCCTTCCCCCAAGCTTTTAAAAAGTATTTTGTTAGCTGGGTAGTGGTGGCGCACACCTTTAATCCCAACACTCGGGAGGCAGAGACAGGCAGATCTCTGTGAGTTCGAGGCCAGCCTGGTCTACAAGAGCTAGTTCCAGAACAGGAACCAAAAAGCTACGGAGAAACCCTGTCTCGAAAAAAAAAAAAAAAAAAAAAGTATTTTGTTCTGAGAATTTCAGACATCCGTGTAATGTGTTTTGATAAAGTCCATACTCCACCCCTCCCCTCCAATGGTCCCCACCTCTACCACTTTTTCCTTTCCAGTTTCATGTGCTCTCTCTCCCACCGAGTCTGTTTAGTGCTGGGTGTGGGGGTGAAATAGCATCTACTAGAGCACACATAGCCTTTTAGGGGCCACATCTGTGAAGAACTTTCTCCCACACCCCGACAGCCTTCTTGCCTCTCAGCCACTGGTGGGACTTTATACACCCCTACTCTGTCCGCAGCTGACTTGATCTTGCGTAGGACTTGTGCACGCGATCACAGCTGCTGCGAGTTCACATGTGCAATGGCTCTGTCCTTCTCAGCTAATAGTGTTTCAGTGGAAACGTTCACGACTTCTCCCCTTGCAGTCTTTTCCATTCCTCTCTTCTGCACTGATCCCTGAGCCTTGGGGTGAGGGGTTGTGTGATACAGATGTTTCAGTTAGCCTCCCACAGTCCCTCATTCTCTACATGTTGACTAACTATGGTCTTTGTATTAATAGCCAGGTACCGCAAAAAGAGACTTCTCTCTGATGAGGGTTCGGAAATGCACTAATATACGAATATAAAGATTAGAATTTAGGAAGCAGTTTGATAGTTTACTCATTTGGCAGAATAAGAGTGTTAGGTTCTCCACAGGACCTATGACCTAACCATGTAGGTTTCTGACTCAGTCACTAGTGACAGGACGAGCTTCATCTTGTGGAGCAGGCTTTCAATGCAAGTGAACAGAGTTTCTTTGCTCCCATAGCATTCATGACTTTACTGCACAGCGCATGCACATCTCGTCATGCCCCTCATCATTGCAGCTCCCAGAGGTCACAGCTGGTGAGACTATTGATTAAATTCTCCTCTAGCAGCGTGCATAGAATGCATAGATTACTGGAAGGCATTTGTTCCTCCAATTTATAATAATTCAATTTAAACCCCCCCCCCTCTCTCTCTCTCACACACACACACACACACACACACACACACACACACACGTCTTTATTTATCCTTTCCCAGACTCTCTCTTCTACCCTGGACTCCCATCTCCCACCCCAGCTAACCCCTTTTCTACGTTACTCCCCTTCCCACTTTGTACTGTAATCCGTGCTCTGTCTACCTTCCCTGCATGGCTTCTTACTAGTTTTCTAGCTTCTATGTGTACTCCAGTTTAAGCACACACATATCTGAAGGTTCAAATATATTGTCCACATACTAGAGAGTATATGTGTTTATCTCTCTGGGTCTTGGTTACTTCACTCAAAAGTATTTTTCTATTTTCATTAATTTGTAATTTTGTTTTTTCTTATACTGAATAATGCTCCATTGTGTAATTATACCACATTTTCATTATCCGTTCATAGTTAATGAACATCTAGACCAACAGTTCTCAACCTTCCTAATGCTACACCCCTTTAAGGCAGTTTCTCATGTTGTGGTGACCCCCAACCATAAAGTTATTTCCATTGCTACTTCTTAAACGTAATTTTGCTATTGCTATGAATCTTAATGCAAATATCTGTGTTTTCCAGTGCTTCCATGTGGAAGGTTGTGCTCCCAGGTTGCAAACCCCTGTTCTAGGCTTTTCCCACTTCCTGCTCCTGTGACTAGAACAGCGATAAGATGGATGAGCAACTGTTTCTACAGAATATGGAGTCCTGAGGTGTGCCGAGAAGTGGCAGCTGGACCACACGGTAGATCTAGTCCTACTTCTGTGATTTCCACAGTGGCGGCGCCAGCTTGTACTTCCGTCAACAGTGAATCAATATTCCCCTTGCTCCACATTGCATTTTCCTGATTACTAAGGATGCTGAACATCTTCAAGATTATTAATCAGCTATTCGTGTTTGGTCTTTTGAGAACTCTATTTTTTGCATGCCCTGTGTTTATAATTGGGTTGTTTGCTTTCTTAGTGTTTCGCTTTTTCTTTGAGTTCTTTGTGTGTTCTAGAAACCAGCACTTTGTCAGGTGCACAGCTGTAGGAAATATTTATCGTTCTGTAGGCTACCTCCTTACTGGAATGTCTGTTGCTGTGCGGGGACCTTTTAGTTGCACGAGGACCCGTTATCAACTGCTGCTGTTAATGCCAGCCCTACAGGTGTCCTGCTCAGAAATTATGTGTCAATAAGTTCAAATTTAGTTCCCTTTTCTCTTCTGATCTTCCCCTGAGGTCCCTGTCCATTCGGAGTTGGGTTTTGTGCAGAGTGAGAACACACTTCATTCAAATGCCCGTGGCCATACTGTTGATCAATACTCTTTGTTGAAGGTCCTGTCTTTTTTCCAAAGTGCATTGTTGGTCCCTTGGTCAAAAATCAGTGGCGGTATGAGTGTAGGCCTCAATTTATGTCCTTAATTTGATTTTATTGGCCAATGGTTCTGTTATCACTCTAGTGCCATGCTGTTTTAAGTAGTATAACTCTGTAGTGTGACTCAAAATGAGGAACGCTGATGCTTCCAGCAGTGTTTCACTGCTCACAAGTATTTTGGTTATCTTGGTCTTGGGGGTTCCAGATAAACGTTAAGATTACTTTTATTTTATTTATTTATTTCTGTGAGAAGCTGCATTGGAATTTTGATGGGGATTATGTTGACCCTCTAAACTGTTTTTTGTCAAATGCCATTTTCAGAATATTAATCCCACCAATCTATGAGCATAGGAGGTCTTCCCACCTTCTTGTACCCCTCTCCATGCCCCTCTGCCCTCTGCCCACCACTCGGTTCTCCTGTTCCATGCCTACCACCCATCCATAACTCTCTAGTCTATTTGCCTTTCCTAATGAGACATATCTGTTTCCCCTTCTCCCTTACTCTGTACAGATATCTGCAGTTCTACACACTGTAGATTGGTTATCCACATAAGCAAATGCATACTATTTTTGTCTATCTTGCTCTGGGATACCTCAGTCAGGATGATTTTTTTTTTAGTTTTATCTATTTACCTGAAAATTTTATAATTCATTTCATGTTTTAATGGCTGAGTAATATTCCATTGTTTAAATGTATGACATTTTCTGTATCTATTCTTCTATTGAGGGACATCTAAGTTCTTTCCAATTTCTAACTATTATAAATAGAGTAGCAATGACCATGGTTGAGCAAGTGTCTTTGTGGCAGGATGAAGTGTCCTTTGGGTATATGCCCAAGAGTGGTGTAGCTGGATTTTAAGGTAGATTGATTCCCGTCTTTCTGAGGAACCACTACACTGATTTCTATGCTAGCTGTATGAGTTTGCACTCCCACCAGCCTTGGATGAATGCTCACCTTACTCCAAATCCTCACCAGCATAAGATATCATTTGAGTTTCCTCTCTTGAGAAATCTGTTTAGCTCTGTGCCCTGTTTTTAAGAATGACTTATTTGTTTTTTATTCTTTTTATCCACAATCAACTCTATATGCAGTTAATATTTTGTGAAAAAATTTTAAAAACTTTCTGTTGATTCTTTGTGGATTTCACATCATGCATTTCAATCCCATCAAACTCCCAATCCCTTCATATCTACCTTCTGCCCTTGTAACACCCATCCAATAAATTACAGTTTAAGAGAAAAACAAAAAAATCAAACCTACCAACCAACTAAACAAACAAACAAAACAGAAGAAAATCTTGAGCTATTTGTTTTCTTTATATCCATTGGGGTTTTTTTGAGTTTTTTATTTTGGATATTATTTTGGATATTATTCCTCTATTGGATGTGTAGTTGGTAAAAAAAAAAATATTTCACCACTTTGTCAGAATGATGGTGTCCTTTGCCGTTTGGACGCTTTTCAGTTTTATGAGGTAACATTTATTCATTGCTGATCTTAGTGCCTGTGTCATTAGTGTTTTTGTCAGAAAGTCTTTTGCTGTTCCAATGAGTTGAAAATGATTCCCCTCTTTCTTTTCTGTCAGGTTTAGAGTATCTGGTTTTATATCAAGGTTTTTCATTCATTTAGGAGTTGAGTTTTGTGCAAAGTGATAAGTGTGTATCTATTGGGATTCTTCTACACAGAGTCATCCAGTTTGACCAGCACCATTTGTTGAAGAAGCTTTTATTTCCCATCATATATTTCTGCTTTCCTTATCACAGTCAGGTGTCCATAGGTGTGGACTAGATCTGGGTCTTCAGTTCTACCCCATTAACCCATGTATCTGTCTTTGTGACATCACCACGCAGTTTTTATTCCTATAGCTCTGAAGTACAACTTGAATCCAGAGATGGAGAGACCTCCATCTTTTATTATTCAGGATTGTTTCAGCTATCGGTTTTTGCTTTGTTTTACATTTTTGTTCTTTGTGTGTGTGTATGTATGTGTGTGTGTGTGTGTATGTGTGTGTGTGTGTGTGCGCGCGCGCGTTTCCATATGAAGTTGAAAATTGTCCTTTCTTTTTCTGTAAAGAATCATGTTGGAATTTTATGGGGATTGCTTTGAATCTGTAGATTGCTTTTGGTAGGATGGCCATTTGTACTATAGCACTCTGTGTATTAATGAGCATGGGAGATTTTTCTATCTTCTGATATCTTTTTCAGTTTCCTTCAGTGGTCTTTTTCGTGTTTTATTTGTAATCACTCATAGCTATAAACATCTGTTTTTAAAGGTCCTGCTAATTTGTATTTTAATTTTCATTTGATTCGAGGAATTGTTAAATTTCCTGATTTCTTCGTGGCTCTCCTGACCCCTCAAGAGTTTACTGTGTAATCTTTGTGTTTTGTGTTTTTCACTTACTACTGATTTCAATTCTCATTCCACTGTTGTTTGATATTTTTAATACTTGGTTAATGACCAAAAATGTTGCCTTATTTTGGAGAACTTTGCATGGACTGAGGATAAAAATGCATATATTACTCAGCCATTGGGTGGAATATTTTGCAGAAGTCCATTAAGTCACTTGACACATTGTCCCAATCATGTCTTCTGAGACAAACTCGGCCTTTTATTAATATGTAGAGACCCCTTTTGCTCTTCTGACTAATTTTGATTTAAATTCTGCTTTGTAAAGTATGAATAAGTGCCCTTTGCTTGCTGGGTATATTGTTTTCCTTCTTTTCTTTTCAGTCTCTGTATGTCTTTGCCAGTGTAGTAAGATTCTTACACAGAACATGCAGTTGGATCTTATTTTTTAATCCACATTAGTCTGCATCTTTTTATTGTTGAGTTAGGCCGTTTACATTTAGGATTGGGACGGAGAGGTACTTGTTGATTTCTGTGGTTGTAGTCTTTGTTTTCCCCACTGGTCACAACACTGATTACACTTTTCCTCTAGTACCTACCGTCTTAGGGGTCTGCTGGATTTGCTGGGCTGTGCTTGCTGGTCCTCTCCTGCTCTCATCTGTTCATCTGCTCCTTCACAAGCATCCTGTCCTGAGTGTTTGTACTTGTGCAGACTTTCTTTTTTCTCCATATATGGGCTTCTTTTTTATATTTTTAGAAAACATTATTCTCTCTCTCTCTCTCTCTCTCTCTCTCTCTCCTCCTCCTCCTCCTCTCCCCCCCACACTTCCCTCGGTCTCCCATGTAGTATGTGTATGTATAGAGCGTCCATGTGTAGGTTCTCGTGGGAGCCATTGGAACTGGATTTATAGGTGGTTGTCAGCTACCTGACTGGGTGCTGGGAACCAAACTTGGGCCTTCTGCAAGAGCAGCATGCTCCTTTAACTACTGAGCCATTTTTTCCAGCCCCATGTGTGTGGGATTTTTAAAAGTGTATTCTGCAACAGTGGCTTACTAGTAGCTAATAGCTTTAGTTTATGTTTACTTAGGATATCTTTATGTCTCCATCCATTTTGTTGTTGTTGTTGTTGTTTTGGTTTTTTGAGACAGAATTTTTCTGTGTAATAGTCCTGGCTGTCCTGGATCTAGCTCTTGTAGACCAGGCTGGCCTTAAACTCAGAGATCTGCTTGTGCCTCCCCAGTACTGGAATTAAAAGCATGCACCACCACTGCCCAGCTCTCTCCATCAGTTTTAAGAGACAGTTTTGCTGGATACAGTACTCTTGGCTGCAGTTATTTCCTCCCAGGGATTTCGTTGTTTCTGCTAGGAAACTGGCGGTATTCTAATAAGCTTGACTTTCTGGGCTGGCATTTTTCTCTTACAGCTTTAGTATTTTCCATTGTTCCATAGTACTGACATTTTAATGATGCTGAGTTTTTGGTTTTTAATCTTAGCTCCATCTAAATTCTTAGGTGTGGACTCTTGAAGGTGGAATTTTACTTGCTTGATATTTTTCTTCATTGTTAACTGAATATAATATTCTCTCTTGTTGTAATAGGAGTAGTGGGGCTGCGTCTCTGGCACCCGGCCGCCTGCATGGCTAGCTTATGCCCCAAAATAATTACACGGAAACTGTATTCTTTTAATCATTGCCTGGCCCATTAGCTCCAGCCTCTTATTGGCTAGCTCTTACATATTGATCTAACCCATTTCTAATATTCTGTGTAGTACCATGAGCTGGCTTACCAGGGAAGATCTTAACCTGCGTCTGTCTGGAGTGGGAGAATCATGGCGACTCCTTGACTCAGCTTCTTTCTCCCAGCATCCTGTTCTGTTTACTCCGCCTACCTAATTTTTGTCCTATTAAAGGGGCCAAGGCAGTTTCTTTATTACTTAACCAATGAAACAACAGATAGAAAGATGACCCACCTCCATCATTTCCCCTTTTTCTGTTTAAACAAAAAAGAAAGGCGTTCACTTTGACATAGTAAAATTACATATAACAGTTATCAAGCAAGAATTACAATTACAATATTTATATCTATTTTATCTTTTATCATAACTAAGGAAAACTATAATTATCTATCCATTCTTCAACTCCATCAAAGACTCCAGAAGGATATAATATTACCTAAGTAAACAAGAAATAAGAAACTTCAAACTCTAGAAATGACAGAGACATCTCGCTGCCTGGATAGTCACCCAAAGTTCTTTTGTACCGTTGGGGCATCCATCTTCAGCCTACAGGCCCATAGTATCCATCAGACTCTTTCCTCAAGCAGGAAATTCCAAAGACAGTTTAGTCACTTTCTGCTGTGTCCTGCAGAATGTCTCGTAGACTCTTTCATGAGTCAGGAACCCCAAAAGACCATCTCACCTTTAGGCAAGTTCAGCAGTCCTCTTTCTGCGGGTTCTCTGTGTCCAGTTTATGCAACAGTCCAGGCAAGAGCAGTTTCTTGCTCAAATGGCTATCAAACTCCATAAGGAGCCTCTTCAATGCCCATCTTCCTCTTGAAGTAGCTGGTGCTGCCAGGAGCAGATGTGTCTCATTATCATGAAAAGCCCTAAGTTATTAAAATATTAAATGCCATATTCTGTAGTCTTTGAAAGATATGAAGAATGCCTATCCAACTGAAATATATATCCCTAGCTGAAATATATCTATGCACATCTAGAAAATCTAACTAACATGACTAAAAGCTTGACAATTATTGATGATTATCCATTAACAACCTATATACATTACATTTTTAAATGAACTATACAATCACAATACCTTAATCAAGATTAGAAATATGCATATACATATAACAAAATTGACCTTCAAATCCACACCAATGTAAATTATTCATATCTATATCACTCTCTTCTGCTTGACCTGGTCTGTTGGTAATGCTTCCCACTCTTCTTTCCGTCTAATTCACTGGATTATTTACAGTATTTCTATTTTTTAAAAAAATCTCAAGTTCCTTGCTGAATTTCTTACTTATGCTGTTGCTTTTTTCGTCCAGGTCCTGAAATCACACAGTAGGTAGGCAGTGCTGGAAATTGAACAATCTCTGGCCACAGCTTGGGTCTCCCCAATAGTTTCTGCTATTACCCACATGTTTGTTTCTTTCAATGAAGGGCATGGCCTAAGACCATTGTGCTCTCAGTGCCTGAGCACCCCCTGCCCGCCTAAACTCGGGGTGTCTGTGCCTACCCTTCCCCCTCTCCAGGACTATTTTTCATGGTTGTTTTTTACCTAGCTGGAATGATGCCAGCGTGTTTCCCCTAATCCAATAATCTTAGGATTATTCCTTATCTTCTCATCTGCAGAGTAGTTCAGTCTTAAAAAAACAGCCCCGCTCAACACTCTGCCCAGCTATCTCACTTGGAGATATGAGGAGTTACAAAACGATCTCTTCTCTGATGCTGGCCTGGGACACAGAAAGATTCATTGTTACATCAAATCACCTTACTGATTTGAAGGCGTACCAGAACTGTGGGTTTGACTGGGACTGTCAGTCCCTTTCATGAGATCACATGGCTTTATCCTCCTCTCCCTGTTGAGGAGTGGGAAATGGAGCTGCAGGCTTTTCCCTGTGTGTCTCTGAATAGCGTTTCTGTTTCCCCATACCCTTAGGTTGTGATATCATCTCTCTTTGGAATAAAGTCATTATTACCTTGATTCTTCTCACTCAGAGTTGCATGGAGGCAGCCTCCAGAATCCCACTGCGATAGTATGGACCTGGCAGAACCTGGACTCACCAGGGAGATGGGCCACTGGGCGTGCCTATGCTGATCAGGTTAATCAAAGTGAAGAGACCCTACCTCTGTAGCTGTCACGGGTTCTCTCCACTGGGATCCTGGAGTAGGTAAATGGAGAAAGCCAGCTGAACACAAACATTCCCGGGTCTCTTCTTGACTCTGGATGCAATGCTGCTGCCTTGATTTCCCCACCGTGACGGATTATACCTTGAACTGTGAACAAGAAAGAGACTCTTCTTCCTTAAATTGCTTTTGTTCCGGCAACAGGAAAAGAAGCTAAGTCAGCAATGTATCTAAGAAACTCTGATCTTTGAGAGACACCTTTATACCAAAACCAAATGCATCACATATGAGAAGTTAGGGCTCCTTCTCTTATTAGTTTTATCATCTGATGTCATTTATGAGTCCTGTCTCAGTGTGAACATGCATTAGATGGGAAAATGCATTTATTTATTCATTCGACTTAGAAAATATAGGTGGGTATGGTATGTTGCTGAAAGCTGTGCCCACAAAATTAAATAAGGCGAAACACGGTTACATTTTTAGAGGTTGAAGTGTGGAGGAAAAGCAAACTATTAACAGAGCTAACATGACAGAGATGGGCTCACTCTTGAAAAGTGAGTAAATGGTGCTCGATAGAAGCCAGCAGTAGAATCGTCGTGGGTGGCTTCAGGAGAATCGGGGAGGCACTAATGTTGAAATCTGAAGGAAGAAAAGAGTAAGCAACAGCGGATAAAGAATATTCCAGCAGGCATTTACAAGTACAATTTTTGGAGATCAGTCCTCTGTCCGAGGTGGGGTTGTGAAGATCTTTTCCCATTCTGTAGGCTGTTGTTTTGTCTTGCTGACCATGTCCTTTTCTTTACAGAAGCTTTTACGTTTCAGGAGGTCCCATTTATGAACTGTTTCTCTCAGTGTCTGTGCTGCTGGGGTTATATTTAGAAAGTGGTCTCCTGTGCCAATGCGTTCAAGTGTACTTCCCACTTTCTCTTCTATGAGGTTTAGTATGGTTGGCTTTATGTTGAGACCCTTTATCCATTTGGACTTGAGTTTTGTGCATGGCAATAGATATGGATCAAGTTTCATTCCTCTACATGTTGAATCCAGTTATGCCGGCACCATTTGTTGACTATGCTTTCTTTTTTCTATTTGATATTTTTTGCTTCTTTGTCAAAAATCAGGTGTGATCTCCAAAATATGCAAAGAACTCAAGAAATTGGTCAGCAAAAGAACAAATAATCCAATAAAAAAGGGGTACAGACCTAAACAGAAAACTCTCAACAGAGGAATCTAAAATGGTTGAAAGACACTTAAGGAAATGCTCAACATCCTTAGCCACCAGAGAAATGCAAATCAAAACAACTCTGAGATTTCATCTTATACCTGCAAGAGTGGCCAAGATCAAAAACACTGATGACAACTTATGCTGGAGAGGATGTGGGGAAAAGGGAACGGTCCTCCATTGCTGCTGGAAGTGCAAACTGGTACAGGCCCTTTGGATATCTGTGTGATGATTTCTAAGAAAATTAGGAAACAACCTTCCTCAAGACCCAGCAATACCACTTTTGGGTATATACCCAAAGGATGCTAAATCGTACCATAAGGACATGTGCTCAACTATGTTCATAGCAACATTGTTTATCATAGTCAGAACCTGGAAACAACCTAAATGCCCCTCGAACAAAGAATGGACAAGAAAAATATGGTACATCTACACAATAGAGTACTACATAGCAGAAAAAAATAACATCTCAAAATTTGTGGGCAAATGGATGGATCTAGAAAACATCATATTGAGTGAGGTAACCCAGAAAGACAAATATCATGTGTATTCACTCTTAAGTGGCTTTCAGACACAAAGCAAAGAAAAACCAGCCTGTAATTCACAATTCCAGAGAACTTAGACAACAATGAGGACCCTAAGAGAGACATACATGGATCTAAACTACACGGGAAGTAGAAAAAGATAAGATCTCCTGAGTAAATTGGGAGCATGGGGACCATGGGAGAGGGTAGAAGGGGAGGGGAGGGGAAGGGAAGGGAGCAGATAAAAAATATATAGCTCAATAAAAGCAATCAAAAAAAAAAAACAAGTGCAATTTTTTTCCCCAGAGGTAGAGAAGACTAGGAGGGGGTCTCAGCAGAACACTGGAGAGTGGGAAGGAAGAATGAAGGTGCAGAAGAGACAGGACAGCAGCTGGGATCCCGAGAAAGAGTGGGGATCCCATCCACATCCACTGAGAAGCCAATTGAGGGCTTGACACAATGTTGAATTAAGTAACTGACAGGCACACACATGGGTTTTGTTCTCTTACACCACATATATTTTAGAATTCAGAATTTATTTTGCATTTTACAAAGTTAATGCAGGTTAACTCCCATTCAAAACTCCAGAATTCAAAACTCTGCGGATATCACAAGTAGAAAATTTAATACCTGACCTACAATGGAAGCATAGGTGTACTAAAAATACTGCAGATAATCATCTTCAGGTCTGTAGAAGGGGAATGAGAAACATATGGAAAATTTTATGCCTAGATTTCATTATGTTTATTAAAAATTTCTAAAATGTTCATTCCTTTAAGTTCTGAGTTCTATAACATTCCATTCCAAACATTTCAGATGGGCGATAGCCAGCCTGCTGTCCCTCCCCACATTCCTTACTCCTTTTATTTTGTTGTTAGTGCTGCTATGTACAGAATTCAAGCCTTACTCAAAGCCAGCAAGTGTTCTGTCACTGAACTATGCTCCAAGCACCTTTGTTATTTTATTGACGTTATTAATAAAAGTCGTACATATTTATGATGTTCACCATGAAGTTTTGATATATTGAGCCATGATGAAATGATTAAATCGAGCATATCAACTTTTGTATTACAGCAGGTATGTGTTTAAGGAGATGGGGTGAGGATATATATTCCTGTAAGCTGTTCTCGTGTCCTTACATAGCTGAATCACTTTTAAGGCCATAGTTATGCAAGTTTGAGATGTGATTATTGCCAACAAGACAATAAAATAACAAATAAAAACATAACATTAGAGAGAACAAACAAGAAAGAAGGGTCAACCCTAAGAGGCTAGCACAAAGTATCTTGAGTGGACTTGGTGTGGGAAGTCCGTCTATATATGTGTTGCTTTTATTGGTTAATGAATAAAGAAGCTACTTTGGCCTGTAATAAGGCAGAATAGAGCTGGCAGAAAAACTAAACTGAATTCCGGAAGAAAGAAGGCAGAGTTGGTGAGACTCCATGCAGCCACCACAGGAGACAGATGCTGGAACTTTTCCTGATAAGTCACAGTCACGTGGCAATACACATTTTAATAGACATAGGTTAATTTAAGATATAGTAGCTAGCTAGCAATATGCTTAAGTGATTGGTCAAGCAGTGACTATTAATATAGTTTCTGAGTGATTATTTCGGATTTGGGTGGCTGCGAAATAAACGAGTGGCCTCTATCTACATGGGCTGATTTAGAAGTTTCTAGTACCCAGGTTTTAGTGAGATTTTTAGTAAGGAGTCAGGGAGGTACTGGCTGCTGCCACTGGCTCCCCTTAACACTGTTTAAGTGTGATGATATGGACCCAGCCCTCTCACGTTTGCCTTTGGGTATTAAAGGGATTTCCTCTGCTAATTTTAAGAATTTGCTGGGTAGGGTTTAGAAGACACAAAAGTAACAGCATATTTTAGACACTTTGTGTTCCAAAGAATGATTACAATCCTGTTCTCACAGTGGTACCAGGTACTGAGGTAAAAACTTTATATGCATAATTTTACTAAGTCCTCAAAAACGATACATATACAGATTGGCATCCCTTTGCAAACCAAGTGACTCTCCTGAGAAACACTGTAAAGTGGGGAGCTGTTCACTGAGTTAGGTCTCTGAGATTCCCGGCACCTCAGCCCTCCCACGCTCAGGCTGGCCAAGAACCAGACAAACCCCGCTAAGATAATTGAGACAAATACGGCACCCTGAGTTGCCTACAGAACCATCAAAATTCGGTCTGGGCAGAACTCTCCTGTTCCTTCTGTTGCCTTCTCCTGCTAGCCCTCATCCTGTGCCTCTCTCTCCTGAGCACACTGAACAGTAAATTGTTGCATCAGAGTTTGTTCCTGAACCCTGGGAAACTCCTGACCCACAGAAACCTTTAAAGAGATAAAGAAGTGATTGCTGTTTAACCACAGAGTGGGGTGATAGTCATGCAGCAGCAGGCAGGCAAAAGTTCCAGGAAGACGCAGTAGGTGGGTTCAGCAGGGTTCTCTCCAAACCTTCTCAAAGGGATCGCGCCTCAGGCTGCCCTGATCTTGTTGCCGCTTCCACAAAGGGACAATTCTCTTCGTGCTGCACGTCCACAGCCTACAGCATGATCAGACACCCCACCCCACCTCCACCAACCTCCAGAGTGTGTATGGATGTAGCAGGGTGCTGGGCCAGAGCCTACTTTATGAGGAATGAACAGTACCTGACGAGGAAGTGTCTGGTCCTACTGCAAACTATCCGACTCAAATGTCTGGCTGGAAGACTACAGAATGAGTCTCAGCTTGTAGGTAAAGCTGGGCTGGGGCTGCCGTCTTTTGGGAGAGGGCAAGTGGCACAAAGTAGAGGGTATTTAAAGGGGAATGTCAGACAAGCTCAAGAAGCAAAAGGAGAATTCAAACTGTCGGCATTTCTCCTGTTCCTCAGGGTTCTCGGCCCCCTGCTCTGGCGTAGTTTCAGCTGCTGACCATCTTAGGAAGGACCCGCACAAGAGGACTGGCACTTCTGAGGTGTGGTCTGCATTTCATCTCACCGGGCTGCGTGGCGCCACCTGCCAGCATGAAGCCGAGCCCCGCCCACACACAGGATCGCCTTCGGAGTGACTTCATACTTCCAGGTGTTCCCAGGGATCTGCGGACTCCTCTTTCCCTGGGTTTCTCTCCTTTCTACTTCATAATCTGACTTTTCTCCTCCTCCCAGGGCCACAAACAGAAGAAACAGAACGGTGCAGAGGTTTGTTATTTGGACCAAAGGAAAAATACAACTCCCAGTTACGGAGAAACCCTGTCTCGGAAAAAAAAAAAAAAATTTAGAAAAACAAAATTGGAGTTGGCCAAAGCCAATGTTTGAGACATATTTACGCTTACACCAATCGCCTTGCGCTGGATTTCCCTTTGACTCCACGCCCTGCCTTGTTCCTCCTGATAGTCACACTTGGTACACTGATCTAAGTGTGTCTAATTCCGCCGTCAACGCTAAAGCTAACAAAGCAGCTTGCACCTGGGAGTGCCTTCAGCGCGCTCCGCTCTGCTCCTTCCTGCTCCCAGCAGCCTTTCCTCTTTGTTCTCTAGCCTAAGTTCCACACATACAGGTAACAGCCTTTAATGCCACTCTGGGACGGACACGTGGCGCTGCTTTGTTCTTTTCAATGACTGCACTTTTCCTGACTGCTCAGTCGGCCGCCAATCATTTGTCTTTTTCCATAACCAAAATCCGGGCCGCATTCCTTGGGTTTACAAAGAGATCTGGAGTCTAGGTATGATTCCCGACTTTCCAAGAGATTGAACTCTTAGATGCTCTGAAGCCATCAAGGAGAGATGCAGGTTGCTGGATGGAAGGCAGTGTGGAGCTCAGTAGTTGCTATCTGCTGTGTGCAATTTCCTACAGGTCTGATGTGACCACTGAGGTGACTGTAGGGCACATGGGCCTCACACTCATGCAGAGAGATGAGCAGAGAGTGCAGTGGTCACCTACTCTATGGTGATTGCAAGCGGATGTCAACGCTCTGTAGCAGAAGGAGTCGGGGAGGTTACAGGAATTTCACCTGGAATTCTTTTTTTTTTTTATTGAGCTGTATTTTTTTCTCCTCTCCCCCCTTCCTGTCCCCTCCCGTCCTACCCTCTCCCATGGTCCCCACACTCCCAATTTACTCAGAAGATCTTGTCTTTTTCTATTCCCATGTAGATTAGATCTATGTATGTCTCTCTTAGGGTCCTCTTTGTTGTCTAAGTTCTCTGGGATTGTGAATTGTAGGCTGGTTTTCTTTGCTTTATGTTTAAAAGCCACTTATGAGTGAGTACATATGATAATGTCTTTCTGGGTCTGGATTACCTCACTCAATATGTTTTCTAGATCATTCATTGCCTGCAAATTTCAAAATGTCATTATTATTATTATTTTTTTTGCTGTGTAGTACTCCATTGTGTAAATGTACCACATTTTCCTTATCCATTCTTTAGTCAAGGGATATTTAGGTTGTTTCCAGGTTCTGGCTATGACAAACAAAGCTGCTATGAACATAGTTGAGCACATGTCCTTGCGGTATGCTTGAGCATCCTTTGGGTATGTACCCAAAAGTTTTACCTGGAATTCTAGCCATTTACTCCCTCCTGTCCCCAGCTGCATAATGGTCTTAGGAACAGTTAATATAAATAGGACATGGAAGGTTGATGAGGAAGGGACTTCACAACTGTGGCTTTGTGAGTCCCTGGGTTTGGGGCTTTTCTTTGACACATTTGCCTTTGAGTCATCTGTGCTCCTGTAAGGAACCACTCACCTATGTGCTGTTAAACCCCAAACTCATGGGCTCACCAAGCTGGACTGGGATGGAATCGGTTTTTATGTTTGTTTTTTGTTTTCTGTCATCGGTTCCCCACCTGTAACACCCGATTCTGTATTACCTCCTCGGTACAGGTCATGCGCCACTGTACTGTACACGAGTCGGGCAAGGGCCTGGAGATTGAAAGAATACACAAGAGACCTGGGTCATTCAAAAGGAGATCAGCCAAATGTCGTTTATTCAACTTTGTGGAAATCCTTATATACCTAGCTGCTGCACAAGGAATTCCCCCCAGGCAGGTGGGAAATTGCCACACCCAAGATGGAGTAAACAATGCCCTACAGCTAATCACCAGGCAGGGCAGAAGGAGCCCAAAAACAAACCAAATGTTTAGCTGGCTGACCAGAAACTATCCTCAAGTAACTCCCGGAGCAGGGGCAGACCCAGGCCCTACACCCATCTGGGGTGAATAGGTGTTTGTTTCCATCTCCCCAGGAAAAGCTTACAATACTAGCTGGATTCTCATAGGTTTTTGCCCCCTCTACAAGTATATGGAAGTTCCTTGAGTGTATACAAACAGTTTGAACCTAATCCTTTCCAAAAAGACGCCTCTCTTCCAGGAAACTAATAACATTCTACCATGAAAAACACAGGCGTGGGAACTGAGGACATACTATCTACTATCATCCAGGATTGGTATGCTTTCTATAAGCAAGCTTGCTGCTAAAATTAATTCACAGAGACAAGAGTGTGTTCTGAAAGAACTGGTACTCAGAAAGGTCAGCAATGAACAACATTTTCTGGGGCAGTCAGCCTCAGGGGAAGCAGAAAGGGTGGGGGAGTTCCTGGAAGTTTGTTTGGCCAATAGGCAGCTGAAAGGAAGATTTGATACTCGGAATTGTAACAGAACTCTGCCCAGGGTGGTGACGTGTGATGGCTTAGATGAGAGGACTTTTGTGAAATGGGGTAGGGAAGGTCAGAGACATGGGAAATAAGAAAAATTCATCAAAGGCGGAAGCTGAAAAGAGAGAGTTTCCTAAAATACATTGCCAAGGAGGAAACCAGCGGGAAGATTCTCAGAGAGAGCACTGTGCTACGGAGAAGAGTGGAATTATCATTTTATTGCAGTTGAGGGAGAAGTTGCTTGCCTTACCACCGTGGACCTGCTAGGTGTGGCCTATGCCTCTGTGGACAGGCAGACAGTTTCGATTTGGCCGAGTGTAAATTCTACAGGGTAGTTGTTTTGTGAAAGTCGGCTGTTTGTTGAAAGCATAATGGTGGGCGTGAGGTACAGACGGCCGTGTGAGATATTCTGGGCTAGGCTGCAAATTGTTGGGGCCTGACAATAAAGTGTAGAAGCTTTTGGAATTTTTTTTTGGGGGGGCGGGGGAGATGCTTTTTGTTGTTAAATTTCCCCATGACAGAACTGCTAGGTAAATTATTGACAAGGATGAGGACTTTTTCTTCTGGATGTGCTTCAGAGCAAGGTAAGGAGCTGGGGAGGGTAGTTGGCATTGCCGATCTGCCAAGAGCTATAGGGCCATAAGGCGTAGAAAGCTTGAGGGACATTTTGGAGAAAGGAGTAGTGGCTGTTTCAAGAGGTTGAAGCTCAGAATGTGACATCACTTGAAAGGTCTATAGTGGTGGGGGAAAGGGGTTGATTTTGATGGTAAGGGCCTCTATACTTTCAGGCAATATCATCTTGGTTTCATAGGTCTATACTGGCAAGCAAATTCTACCAGCAGGTTAAGAAAATAAGGGTTGAAAGCACAAAGCAGATTGAAACCAAAACAAGAAAGGGTCTATGGAAAACAAGCTAGAATTTATTCAGAGAAGTTACTTAGGAGTCAGCTCAGCTAGAAAGTCTATTTAATTCCAAAAAACAAACTTGATTAGCCATTGAAGAGGCAGAGATTGGAAGACAGAGAAGAATAAGAAATTCTGCTAGAGAGATAGGAGTGGACAACCCTTCTAGAATGTTAAACAATGATTAGAAACACTGGCAAAGGGGAGAAAGAACAGAGCAGCAGGCTTGGCGTGAAGGCAAGCTTCTGCCCATCAAGGAGTGTTGTAGTGGGAGCTGCGGCAGGGCTGCATCCCGCCACCCAGCTAGCTTTACCCGAAATAATTACACGGAAACTGTATTCTTTTAAACACTGCCTGGCCCATTAGTTCCAGTCTTTTATTGGCTAGCTCTTACATATTGATCTAACCCATTTCTAATATTCTGTGTAGCATCACGAGCTGGCTTACCAGGAAAGATCTTAACCTGCGTCTGTCTCGAGTGGGAGAATCATGGTGACTCCTGACTCAGCTTCTTTCTCCCAGGATTCTGTTCTGTCTACTCCACCCACCTAAGGGTTGGCCTATCAAATGGGCCTAGGCAGGTTTTTAATTAATTAACCAATGAAAGCAACAGATAGAAAGATGACCCTCCTCCATCAAAGGAGGACAGCAGAAGGAAAGAGCCTGCTGCATCACGTGACTTTCCTTGGACACACGAGAGCAGCAGCAGCATTTCCCACATCACAGCTTGCCCCTGTGCAGGAGGGGCACTGTTAGGAACACAGGGTAAGTGACCTACTGCAGGAGTTACAAGGCTCTTTCATGGGGATCTTGTCATTCTCAGCGTCCTGGCCAACCTTACAGGGCAATGGCTAAAATAATGGCTGTTCTTTTGTCCTTTCTGTTCTTTAAGTCCCCACATTTTGATTGATGAATAGCCGGAAGAGCAGTGTCATTAGCTTTGAAGAGGAAGTGATGAGCTTTTGTTCTAACTTTTGTGTAACCTGGGGACAGAGCTTAGAAAAAGAAGTTTCTATTATATATGTGTGTGTGTGTGTGTGTATGTATATTTAAAAAAAAAAACAACAGTCTTTTTTCATTTTACATACCAATTCCAGTTCACACTCCCTCCTCTCCTCCTGTTCCCTCCACCTTCCTCTTCATCCACTCCTCAGAGAGAGTAAGGCACATTGTTTTGAGGAAGGACCAAGGCCCATTCTACTATATCTAGGCTGAGTAAGGTATCCCTCCAAAGAGAATGGATTCCAAAAAGTCAGTACAAGCAGTAAGGATAAATCCAGTGGTGCCACATTCTGCCCCAGCCCATACAAATGTCACCCACATTCAGAGGGCCTAGTTTGGTCCTATGCTCATCTCTTCCCTGTTCAGTTGGAGTTGGTGAGTTCCCACTAGCCCAGGTAAACTGTTTCAGTGGGTTTCTGCATCATGGTCTTGACGTCTTTGCTCATATTCTCACTCCTTCCACTCTTAAACTGGACTTTGGGAGCTAAGCCCAGTACTCTGCTGTGGATCTCTGCCTCTGATTTCATAAATTGCTGGATGAAGGTTCTATGATGACATTTAAGATACTCATCAATCTGATTACAGGGCAAAGCCAGTACAGGCACCCTTTTCACTATTGCTTAGGGTCTTAGCTGGGTTCATCCTTGTGGATTCTTGGGAATTTCTCTAGAGCCAGGTTTCTTGCTAACCTCATAATGGCTCCCTCAATCAAGATATCTCTTTCCTTCCTCTCATCTCTGTCCTTCCCCCATCTTGACTATCTCATTCCCTCAAGTTCTCCTCCCCTCCCATACTCCCCTCCTTTTCCCCTTCAACTCTCCCTTCTCCCAATTTTCTCAGGAGGCCTTGTCTTTTCCCCTTCCCAGAGGGAATCTATATATGGTTTCTCTTAGGGTTCTCCTTGTTACTTATGTTCTCTGGGGTGGTGGACTATAGGCTCATTATTCTTTGCTTTACAGCTACTATCCACTTATGAATGAGTCCATACTGTGGTTGTGGTCATCTGTCTGGGTCTGAGTTGCCTCATTCTGGATATTTTCTTCTATTTCCATCCATTTACATGAAAATTTCAAGTTGTCATTTTTATTCCCATGGAATAGTATTCCATTGTGCAAATGTACCACATTTTCTTTATCTATTCTTCAGTTGAGGGGCATCTAGGCTGTTTCCAGGTTCTGGCTATTACAAATAATGCTGTTATGAACATAGTTGAACAAATGTCCTCATAGTATGATTGAGCATGTTTTGGGTATATGCCCAAGAGTGGTATTGCTGGGTCCTGAGGAAGGTTGATTCCCAATTTTCTGAGAAAGTACCATATTGATTTCCAGAGTGGATATATGATGTGGACGGGTCTTCTGCTTGTGCTGATTTCATTGGTTAATAAAGAAACTGCCTTGGCCCATTTGATAGGCCAGCCCTTAGGTAGGTGGAGTAGACAGAACAGAATGCTGGGAAGAAGGGAAGTGAGATCAGATGCCATGGAGCCAGCGGCCAGGTCTGACATGCTGAATCTTTCCCGGTAAGCTACCACTTTGTGATGGTACACAGATTATTAGAAATGGCTTAATCAAGATGTGAGAGTTAGCTAGTAAGAGGCTAGAGATAATGGGCCAGGCAGTGTTTAAAAGAATATAATTTGTGTGTTGTTATTTCTGGGGCTAAGCTAGCAGTGCAGGAGCTGGGCAGGATGAAAAGCAGGCCTGCCTGCAGCTACTTCTACAGATGTACAAGTTTGCATTTCTACCAGCAATGGAGGAGTGTTCCTCTAACTCTACATCCTCTCCAGCATAAGCTATCATTGATGTGTTTTATCTTAGCCATTCTGACAGGTGTAAGATGGTATCTCAGAGTTATTTTGATTTGCATTTCCCTGATGGCTAAGGATGTTGAATGTTTTCTTAAGTGTCTTTTGGCCATTTGAGATTCTTCTGTTGAGAATTCTCTGTTAGATCTGTACTCCATTTTTAATTAGATTATTTGGTATTTTGATGTCTAATTTCTTGAGTTCTTTATATATTTTGGAGATCAGTCCTATGTCTGATGTAGGGTTGGCGAAGATCTTTTCCCATGCAGTAGGTTACCTTTTGTTTTATTGACTGTGTTCTTTGCTTTACAGAAGTTTCTCAGTTTTAGGAGGTCACATTTATTTATTGTTGCTCTCAGCATCTGTGCTACTGGTGTTATATTGAGAAAGTGGTCTCCTGAGCCTATACATTGAATGGTACTCCCCACTTTCTTTTCTGTCAGGTTCATTGTGGTCAGATTTATATTGAGGTTTTGTGCATGAAATAGATATGGATCTATTTTCATTCTTCTACATGTTGTTATCTTGTTATGCAAGCACCATTTGTTGGAAATGCTTTTTACTTTACATTGTCTAATTTTAGCTTCTTTGTCAAAAATTAGATGTTCATAGGTGTGTGGATTAATATCTGAGTTTTCAATTTGATTCCACTGGTCAATTTATCTGTTTTTATGCCAATACCAAGCAATTTTCATTACTGTAGCTCTATAATAGAGGTTGATGTCAGAGATGGTGATGCCCCTGAAAGTTCCTTTATTGTACAGGATTGTTTTGGCTATCCTGGGTTTTTCATTTTTCCATATGAAGTTGATTATTGTTCTTTCAAGGTCTGTGGAGAATTGTGCTAGGATCTTGATAGGGATTGCATTGAATCTGTAGATTGCTTCTGGTAGGATTACCGTTTTTATTATGTTGATCCTACCTATCTAAGAACATAGGAGATCTTTCTATTTTCTGTTATCTTCTTCAATTTCTTTTTTCAAAGACTTAAAGTTCTTGTTGAGTATGTCTTTCACTTCTTTGGTTAGTGTTATCCCAAGATATATTATGTTATTTTTGACTATTGTAAAGGGTGATGTTTCTCTGATTTTCCTCCCAGCTTATTTATCATTTGTATATAGGAGGGCTACTGATTTTTTTTTTTGAGTTGATCTTGTATCCTGCCACATTACTGAAGGTATTTACCAGCTGCAGAAGTTCTCTGGTAGAGTTTTTGGGGTCCCTTATGTATTTTATCATATCATCTGCAAATAGTGAAATTTGGCTTCTTCCTTTCCAATTTGTATCCCCTTGATCTTTTGTTGTTTCATTGCTCTAGCTAGAACTTCAAGAACTATGCTGAATATATATGGAGAGAGTGGATAGCCTTGTCTTGTTCCTGATTTTAGTAGAACCACTTTGATGTTGGCTTGCTGTATATTTCTTTTACTATGTTTATATACATTCCTTGTATCCATGATCTCTCCAAGACCTTTATCATGAAGGGGTGTTGGATTTTGTCAAATGCTTTTTCAGCATCTATTAAGATGATCTTATGTTTTTTATTTTAGTTTATTTATATGATGGATTACATTGATAGATTTTTTTTTTGTATGTTGAACCATCCCTGCATCTCTGGGATGAAGCCAACTTGATCATGGTGAATGATTATTTTTTGATGTGTTCTTAGATTCAGTTTGCCAGCATTTTATTGAGTATTTTTGCATCCATGTTCATGAGGAATATTTGTCTGTCATTCTCTTTCTTGCTTGAGTCTTTGTGTGGTTTTGGTATCAGGGTAACTGTAGCCTCATAAAAAGAGTTTGACAATGTTTGCTCTGTTTCTATTTTGTGGAACACTTTGAGGACTATAGGTATTAGCTTTTCTTTGAAGTTCTGGTAGAATTCTGTACTGAAACTATCCTGCCCTGGGCTTTTTTTGGTTGGAAGGCTTTTGATGTCTGCTTCAATTTTCTTACAGGTTATAGGTGTATTTAAATTGTTCACCTGGTCTTATTTTAATTTTGGTATGTGGTATCTATTCAGAAAATTGTCCATTTGTTTTACATTTTCCAATTTTGTGAAGTAGAGGTGATGGAGGAAGGTCATTGGTTAATTAATAAAGAAACTGCTTGGCCTCATAGGTTAGAACATAGGTGGGTGGAGTAAACAGAACAGAATGCTGGGAGGAAGAGGAAGTGAGCTCAGATGCCATTTCCTCTCCTCTCTGGGGCAGACGTGATGAAGCAAGTTGCCAGGTCAGACATGCTGAATCTTTCCCGGTAAGACTGGTGCTACACAGATTATTAGAGATGGGTTGATTGGGATATGAGAATTACCCAGTAAGGGCTAGAGCTAATGGGCCAAGCAGTGTTTAAAAGAATACAGTTTGTGTGTTGTTATTTCGGAGCATAAGCTAGCCAGGCGGCCGGGAGCTGGGTGGCAGGAATGCAGACAGCTGCTCCTACAACATAGAGGTTTTTGTAATTCTAATAATTTTGTAAACCTAATAATTCTCTGGTTTTCCTCAGTGTCTGTCGTTATGTTCCCCTTTTCATTTCTGATTTTGTTAATTTGCATGTTCTCTTTCTTCTTTTTGATTAGTTTGGATAAGAATTTGTTTATCTTGTTGATTTCTCAAAGAACCAGCTCTTTGTTTCATTGATTCTCTTTATTGTTTTCTTTGTTTCTATTTTATTTATTAAAGAAGACTCAGTTATTCAAGTAAATAAAAGCCTGGAAAATGAAGCAGAAATATAAATTCTTTTAGTAAACAGAAAATCGTGTGTGTTGTATGTATACATGTGCATACATGCATGTGTGTTTATGTGTATGTGTGCATGTGTACACCTGTGTGTCATATGTATGTATGTGTATGCATGTGTAAATGTGTGTGAATGTGCGAGTGTGTGTGTCTCTGTGTCTGTGTGTGTGTATGTGTGCATGTGTGTGTGTGTGCGTGTGTGTTCAACTGCATACACAGAGGCCAGAGGATGGTAAAGGTTCTTCACTGTTAGTCACTGCCTCATTTTCCTGGGACAGGATTTTGCACCAAACCTGGAGTTCAGTGTTTTGGCTAGGCTACATGACCAGTGAACTCCAAGGACTCTGTGCCTCCACCCTGCAATAGTGACATTATGGGCACACAAGGCCATGCCCAGCCTTTAAGTCGGTACTGGGAATTCACACTCAGGTCGTTGTCCTTTCATAGCAAACAATCCCAGCTTTGCACACCCACATGTCTTGTTTCAAAAGATAGGTTTTTGAAATAAATGTTACCAAGAATAAATTAACAACTCAAGAGAATTTTACTGTGTTAAACAGAGGACTACATTTTGATTTCATTTCAGTGTTTTGAACTTTTCCCTTAAAAATTTTAATACCATTTAATTACCACAAATGCTGTGTTTAAGTTTCCTCTTTTCTAAATCTCCTTGCCTTATTTGGATCTTTTGTGATGTGCTTAAGCTTTCTGGTCTGCTTTTATTCTACTTTTTATTTTTCTTTATTTGCCATTTTGAGACACGTTCCCACTATGCAGCCTTGACTGACCTAAAACTTACTATGTAGACCACGCTGGTTTTGAGCTCATGGAGATCCACTTGCTTCTGTCTCCTGTGAACTGGGATCAGAGGTGTGCATCATCATGCCTGCCCTTAATATTTTTCTTTCTCATTTTGGAAAAATGTAGTCATTTTACCTTTGGATGAAATCTCCTTACTATATAAAGTCCTTTGTTATCTAAAAAATGATAATTTCATTGTTTTTCATTTTTCTTTCATTTTCATGTGTCATCTTTCTAACAAGTGAATGTGAATTCTGCAGTGTAGGAACTAATGCAACAGCGTGAGGTCACCCGGATACAACTTGTTCAACTTTGAAGGGTTTTGCCTGATGCAGGTATTAGGTAAATCTCACTGCCAATGAATTTTTTAAAATCTCTTACATATTTTCTCCCTTGGTTGCATATGAGTGTAAGAGTTAAAGAATATGACATTTCACCAAGAACAGACCAAATTAACAAAAATTCTAAACTAAACATTGAACTTGTGAAATTATCTTTCCAAGAAAAGACAGGAGAGAAGGATAACACACATGGAGACAAAAATCTTTACGTTAACCTTGTAACGACAGTTTTGGATACAAAAGACATCTATTTTCCTGAGTAACTGTCAAGATAGCAAATGATTTTTCCTGGAGGAGGCTGGGTACTTGCTATTGGATGTGGTGGTGGCAGTCCAGATCCAGAGAATTCTCTCTTTGTAATAGTATTTTATTGTTATCAGAGTTCTAGACAGGAGTAACTGGCCTAGGAACCTGTGGATCTCAACACTTCAGGACTCTTTCCTTGCCCCATTGTCCCTGGTCCTGGGAACCAGGCTTGTCACAGGGTTTGAAGGTCCTCTGATGTCGCCCTCT
The DNA here is from genome assembly GCF_950005125.1 of Chionomys nivalis. Classification (NCBI taxonomy): domain Eukaryota; kingdom Metazoa; phylum Chordata; class Mammalia; order Rodentia; family Cricetidae; genus Chionomys; species Chionomys nivalis. Next base: position 60,461,050 of record NC_080101.1, read on the forward strand.
CAACTTTTAGCATCTAATTGTTTGCTCAGTTTTTTTTTAAATATAATTTATTTAACTTTATTTTATGTGCATTGGTGCGAAGGTGTCACATAAGATCCCCTGGAACTGGAGTTACAGATAGTTGTGAGCTGCCATGTGGGTGCTGGGAATTGAACCCAGGTCCTCTGGAAGAATGTCCAGTGCTCTTAACCACTGAGCCATCTCTCCAGCCCCCCCCCATTTTTTTTTTTTTTTTGAGGAGGAAGGAACAGCTGGCAGGGGAAGGCTAGGTTTCGAAGGCTGTTCTTCACAATTCCCATGGGGGAAGAGAGAGTGAGATCTTAGCTTTCCTAGGATCTGGGAAGCTGCCCTTTAAAAAAGAATATTTATTTATCTATCGTATGCCTTACTCTCTGTCTCTCTCTGTCTCTGTTTTTCTCTGTCTCTCTCTGTGTGTGTGTGTGTGTGTGCACGCACATGCTGTTGCATGCACTCCGCAGTGCACATGCAGAGATCAGAGGATGGGTTAGGTTATAGGAGTTGGATTTTGCTTTCTGACATATGGGTTCTGGGGAACAAACTCAAAATATAATGCCTTAGCATCAAGCTCCTTTACTGCTGAACCATTTGCCTCCTAAAAAGTTGCTTTTTGACAAGAATCTATATGGCTTAGTCCTGCAGGGCATCTGGGTGGAAAGCAGAAGCCTCATAAGGAAGCTGGCAGATCTAGGACAACAAGACCCCTCTCCCCTCATGACCAACCCATAAACAAGCTATGGATTATGAGTCTTGACAGAGGTTGGTCCAACTTGGCCAACTGGATACTCTTGGCTTCAGCATCATAGCTGATACTTGGCTGAGTCCCAGTGCTATCCTCAGAGATTCAGAAAGGGGTACAGCCCATAATAATAGGTACTTAGGTAAGCCTGAGAGTTTGGGGTTCTCGGTTTGGCCCCCAAACAGCTTGTAGTTTATCTGCACATGCTTTCAACACACATAAAACTCCAACATTTTAAGAGGCTTTTCCAAAATGACTAATGTTGGGAAGTTCTTGAATCCCACTACCAACCAAGTAAGGAAGTAAAATAGAGATGTTCTGTGAAATCATAAACTAGAGAAGGGTAATAGGCAGTGGGAGAGAATGGGTGGTAAGAAGACAGCGCACTCATACCAGGACAGACAGACAGGAAGGGTGGCATAAAGACAGAGCACCCACATCAGAACAGACGAAAATAGGGGTTCCATTGCAGATGGAGAAGCAGAATATATATCTAAGAGGTGAGTCTGAGGGAAAGGAAGGCTGAACACCCATAGAATGTTCTACTGAGGTACAAGATCCACCCAGAAGGTATTACAGCGGGCAACAGACCTCCTCTTTGCCCACGAGGTGTTGACAGAAGTTTCTGTCCCACCTGGTCCCACAAATGTTAAGTCCCAAAGAAACACACAGAGGCTTATATTAATTATAAACTGGTTTGCCTATTAGCTCAGGCTTCTTATTAACTCCTATAGCTTACATTAACCCATAATTCTTGTCTGTGTTAGTTACATGGCTTGCTACCTTTTATTTAGTGAGCCATTCTCATCTTGCTTCCTCTGTGTCTGGGTAACAACTGCAGACTGAGCCTTTCCTCTTCCCAGAATTCTCCTAGTCTTGTTCCTGGCCTATACTTCCTGCCTGGCTACTGGCCAATCAGCATTTTATTAAACCAATACAAGTAATAGATCCTTACAGTGTACAAGACCTTTTCTTTCTTCTTTTTTTTTTGTTTTTTGTTTTTGTTTTTCGAGACAGAGGTTCTCTGTAGTTTTGGAGCCTGTCCTGGAACTAGCTCTTGTAGACCAGGCTGGTCTCGAACTCACAGAGATCCGCCTGCCTCTGCCTCCCAAGTGCTGGGATTAAAGGCGTGCGCCACCACCGCCCGGCCCACAAGACCTTTTCTTCACAGCAACAAGGGACTTGAGGTAGGACTCTAACCCACTGTTATTAGAGGACTCTTGGCTCCTGAAAGTGAGACATGATTTCTCTTTGGAACTATGGCACTGAGTCTAGAGTGACCAACTAGTGAGGCTGGACCAAACTCTCAAGGAGATTCACAGTCCAAAGCTTGGCTGTGGCCTGGTCTTGAGGTTATCTGGACTCACTGACCTGAAAGTGTAGCCACAGATAAGTCTCTCAGATTGGAGACTCTGGCCAGGAGGGACTGGGTAGTCATACATTTAAATGTCTGCCCTGGGAGCTCTGCTCCCTCTGGCTCCAAGGAAATGTGGGAGTAAATTGTGGAGAGACAAAAGAGGGGAAAGAAACTAGGAAGTTCTACACGAGTAGATTTAGCACAGACAAGGTGCTGTAGTGCACTAGGGAATTTCCAGAGGGAAGAAAGTCCCCTTTATTCCCACTGAGCATAAGAGGCCCTTCTCCTTCCCTTGCCTTTGGGCACCATCAAAGAGTTGCCTTGGGCAGGGACTTTCAGATGCAAACAGCAAACTTTCCCCAAGGGCCAAAAGAACGTGGCTTTTATGCTGAAGGGCATCAAATAGCTGGAGTCACAGTCCATTGGCCTTCATGCTGTTCGGTATTGCTTAAACCAGAGGCCCCCCGCTGAGTGAGTGCTCGAGGGAGGTGAGGTGGGAGTGTTTCTTTGTTTGGGCCATTAAAACACTGGCAAAAAGGCATATAGAAATCGTTAGCGACATTGCTGTCGAGCTTGAGGTTCACAGCCTGTGTCCCTAAGTCGGGGCCAGCCACCCATCCTCAATAGGCTAATAATAAGAAATTATTACAAAAGTAGAAAAAGGAGATTTATTAAATGTGGCCACATTGGAGGAGGGACAAAGGAGATCCAACAAACCCTTCAAGTCTGGTCTTCAGGGTCCTGAGGTGAGGTCCGAGTTTAAATAGAGGGCCAGGGATGTGCACATCTTAGCAGTCCTGGCCAAGGAGAGGTCTTGTCCCCACTGACCCATCACTATCTGGGTTTCAGTCTCATCCTGTAAAACTCTGTGGAATCGCTTTCCTGGAGACAACCTCGCTTCTTGTTGGCACCCGTTTCTTCTCTCCGCATGAGATGCCCTGGGAAATTTCTATTCTTTGGAGTCCATTGTTTCAATAGTTTGGCAGATTCAGAGACTCAAATGTCACGCTAGAATATCTGCATTTCTGCCAGAGCTCTTACAACAAATACTCTAGGAAGCCTTTACTGAAAGGTCATGTGGACCAGGAGAGAGCCAGAGGAATTCCCTGAGGGAGAGTGGGAGCAGGTCCTGGAGAGCGCATTTCAGGCCAGGGAGGTGGGAGGTCTTTTGGAGCAGGTCCTGGAGAGCGCATTTCCGGTCAGGGAGGTGGGAGGTCTTTTGGAGCACTTGACTGTGTCATCACCGTGACATCGCGGAACTTCTGGAGGGACCTATATCTGGGTAGACAGACTGACATCTGGTTATCTTGTTGATAATAAGTTTTACAGCGTAACATAATATGTCATATATTCTCTTATAGTCTATGTTAGAGAGCGTTGTCCCACTGAACCGTCTCAATTACCCTGTTTTAGCCTTTGGTCTCTACAGACGTGTTTGGAGCTTATGGAAGGTTAATGAAAATACACAGTCTATTGCGGAGTGAGGCAGAAGGAGGTTCTTACTGGCTGAAAAGGTGGGGAGAACCATGGATGTGGTGTCCATGAAAGTATTGTTATAGATGCTTATTTTAGGTAATGTTTACTAGGTTAGACGTGTTTCCTGCCCAGAGTTTACAGTGTACTAGACTGGCATGGGAACATCTTAACAAGCAGGAGAAAAATCGTGACTATAGTTTATATTGACATCTATTTCACATGTCTGTTACATGTGCACTTTTAAAATGTTTGCAATTCTCCACCAGTGCCCCGTCTGAACTAGTCTCTCAAACAATCCTCAGCAAAGGCAGACTAAGGCTAAGGATAAAGGGAAGAGCTTCATCTGGTATTGCTGTGTATCTTGTGTTCCCCACTTCTCGTCATCTTTTTATCACCTTTTAAAACACCTTTAACATTTAAGAGAGAAATAGCTTTGAAACGTTAGATAAGCATGCAGCATTTTAAATTGAGTTTTTTGGTAGTCTGGGCAGCCGAGCCTCCTGAGTTTTGTCCTTGCCTTTTCAATCCTTGGGCTGAAATGCCCACTGGTGTGGAGCAGGGTTCCCGTGGAATTGCGTGCCGGCCATGCGTGCTCTCGCATTCAGTATCTAAGCTAAATAAACAGTAGAGACCAAACACTCTGTCCCTCAAGTGCGAGAAGTGTCTTTGAGCAGAGTTTACTTTCGCACTTCCTAGAGAAGTGCATTGTAAATACACACAGGCTCCGCTGTGCACTCGCAGTGCTTGCAGTCGAGTGCTGGAGTCTCCTGAGCTGGAGCGGAGGCCAGAATGCCGAAAGAAAGGGCATTTCTTCTCAAAGCAATGGCAGAGAAGTTCGCTTTCCCTTCCAGGCAGGCCACTTACAGCTTGCCTAGAGCTCCTGTTTCTTGGTGTTTCTAGGCTACTGCTCTGTAATAGCGCCTCATCAAGTAAATTAAAAATGAAATTTAAAGGGTAAAAATAGTGAAGTTTTTCTTTATTCTTAAATTTCTTTGCTTCCACGTCTCCATGACTCCACTACCGTCATTTCCTATTTCATTGGTCACAGAGTCAAACAGACCTCAGGCTGAGTGGAAGAACTCAGAGAGATCATTTAGTATAGAAGATATCTGCTAAGTTCCGAACTCAGTACAAATGGCTAACCGAGGTGCCTATTTAATATTTCCAAGCGGACTCTGGCTGCCAGTCTCCCTCGGTTTGTGCTCACTGATACCTGCTCCAGAGTCATCCTGATGGCATACCCCACTCCTACTGCTGAGCGCTTCAGCCCAGGGCTGTGTTGGCCTTCCTTCCCCAGTCCCTGGTCCCTGTGTAATCTTGCCAGTAGTTCTCAACCTTCCTAGCATTGTGACCCCTGACTACAGTTCCTCACGTTGTGGTGATTACCAAGGATAAAATTATTTCCATTGCTACTTCATAACTGTAATTTTGCTGCTGTTATGAATTGTAGAGTAAATATCTGATATGCAGGATCAACTTGTAAAAATGTCATTTAACCCCAATGGTTAGAACCACTGCTAAGCCATATTTTGGCTACCAGTCTCTTGGTGCTTTTTGATCTCTAGGTCTCTGGGCTCCCAGGTACTCTTTGCTACCTATCTCTTCTCTTCCTTTCTTGCTCCGCACTCGCCCCCCACACCCCTCATGGCCTGGTTCATTATGGACCCTTTCATATGCCTCTGGCTGAGTTCTCCCTTTTATCTACAATAGCCCTCCGCCATACCTAGGAATTCACCTGGTGCCTCACATGGTGAAATGAGAGACTCAGTCCTGCACATTGCCCTCTGATCTCACATGTGTGATGGTAGTGCTCCAATGCACCCACATATAAAGTATATAAATTAAAAATAAAACTTCCAAGTCTTGAGAGTAGACTACCTTCACTTTATTAGAGGAGGATGGGATGACACAAGAACCCATGTGACTTGCCCAACGGGGAGAGCCAGTGACAGTCTGCGCTGGATCTCATTCTCTTCCAAAACACAGTTGGCTTAAGAAAGATTTCAAGAAAACCTTGATGCAAATACAAGTGTTTTCATCCTGGTTTGTGGAGACTTGTTTATCGGGTGTTTGGGGAGCGAGAACTTGACTTTTGTTTGCTTGTTTGTTGATAGAGTAGCTGCAAAGTCACGAGATGCTCTGTGCATCCACCGAGCCCCTTCAATTCTGGCACTTCTCAGTGTCTGGAACAGATTCCCAAGTCCCCCAGGTCTTGGCTGTCCACATCAGCGAAGAACAACAGCACTAATAATCTGAAATAGCAAACGGTTGTGGAGTTGTTTTAAACTGGATTAACTATGGAGATTAACAATAACTTCCTATGTCAACAAGACCATTTTTTTGTACAGAAGACAAACATGCCAGAACATTTAAGAATGTATTTCCAACGGGTGACTTGCTGGACTCCATCTCACGCTCTTCCTGTTGCTAAGGGCGGCATGTGTCCTGCAATGCTAACACTATAGGAACGCTCGCCAGGAGTTTGTGGCTGATTTTAAAGGCTGGAACATTCAGCACATGCAGGCAAGAAATGACAGAGGTGGAGGTCTGTTCTTTGGTTTTCTAGAATTCTCCTCAAAATGCCAAACTTTCCCCCAGCTGTGTCCTGCCCTGAGAGAGTGCCTGCTACAAACAGCGTTTGGCTTGGTTTGTCTCAAGAGTCAGAGGCAGCGTGTCCCTGTGCCTTGTGTATGGAAATAGCACTATTTGTCCAGAACTGCCCATGTGGCGCAGACAGACACTTAACTTTTTTCTTAAAAGCAAAAGGGGTACTTACAGATTTATAAAAGTAACTTTGGGCCACACAGGTGTATTAAGAAAAAACAGGATTGAGAACTTATTGGAAGCAGCAGATCAAGAGAAGGGAATGGCACTTTCACCTAGACTTCATGAACTGGGATGGTAACAGTTTCTACCAACCTGTCACCTGACCATCACAGGCAGGCCCCTTGTGACTCGAAGGTGCTTGAGCTGGCTCCGTTCTCACTGCCCTATCAGTCTACATGAACTGCGGTCCGTCATCCTCTAGTCCAGGTTCTGCACTATGCGGCGCCATCGTACCTGCTCCGGACCTCACTTGGGTGGTTGCACTCAACCTCGAGGCTCACTCAGCTCTCCTCTGACCCCGCCCCCTCCCAAGAACAGCCTAACATTCATGATCTTTGCGTCTGTATCAGCGTCCTCTTCCTTCCCCTCAGCGAGACCTCATTGAGCTTCGCTGTAATCTCTGGAAGCCATTTTCTAAGCTACACAGAAGAACACACATACATATGTACATGGATATAGAGAGACACAATTACTGAGTTGTGTGGAATGTGGGTCAGTGTGGTGGTTTGAAAGAAAATGCCCCCCAGAGAGAGGTGTAGCCTTGTCGGAGGAAGGGTGTCACTGAAGGGGCAGGCTTTGAGATCTCTTTTTCTTAAGCTTCCCTCAGTGTGACAGTCAGTGAACTTCCTATTGCCTGTGAGATGTAGCACTCTCAGCTCCCGCACCATGTCTGTCTGCACACCCCATGCTTTCTGTCATGATCATAATGAATTGAAACTCTGAAAGCAAGTCACCCTCAATTAAATTTTTTCTTTATAGGAGTTGCCATGCCTATGGTATCTCTTCACAGCAATAGAAACCCTAACCAAGACAGATAGTACTGAAATGTAGAAGAAAAGGTTATGTTTGTCGGTGCCCAGCTATCAAGAAAATTGGAACGATTAGAAAAATGCAGCTATGAAATTGTGAATTTATTTTATTCAATAATTTCGAACGTTGTTTGCACACAAACATGTCTACCTGTTTCTGCAAGGAGTGTCCTTATGACACTGCCTTTACTAAAACATCCCTAAGACTGTGTACAGGGGAATAGAAAGATGCCGAAGGCCTTGGTCATGATGGCCTTGGTTCTGCGTGTCTGTGCTGGGCTGGTTGGGGTCTCCTTTAGTTGGTTAAGAAAATATGTGTGGATGAAGTTCTTCTTTTTCTGGAGGTGTCAAGCTTCTAGATTCATTAGAAACTCTTAAAAAAAGGATCATTTAATGTCTTAAATATTTTAAGTCTGCTTCTAATTGCTCCCTTTTACATGAAGGCTCTGAGAATGACATTTCTGTATGGATAAGTCTTTTTTTTTTTTTGTTTTTTTGAGACAGGGTTTCTCTGTGGCTTTGGAGCCTGTCCTGGAACTAGCTCTGTAGACCAGGCTGGTCTCGAACTCACAGAGATCCGCCTGCCTCTGCCTCCTGAGTGCTGGGATTAATGGATAAGTCTTTTTTAAAATGCAGTTTCTTCTCTAGTTTTTTCTCCATTAGACCATTCCTATTTCCTCGTCATTGACCGCCCCATTTCCCAGCCCCATTTCACCACTAGGTGTCATATGTATTCACACAAATGCCACAGGGGTGTGCAAACAAGCATTCTTTAAAAATATGCTCTAGTTCCCTGAGCCCTGAGGGCAGGGACTTGATGGAGACTCCCCACTTAGGGCTGAGTGTTCCAAAGTCTCTTACTCTCTACACACTGTCTGGCTATGTCTCTGCATTTGTTCCCATCTGCCGCAGGAAGACACTTCTATGAAGATGGCTCAACAAGACTCTCGTCTATGAGCACCGCAGAATGTCATTAGCAGTCATTTTGTCACTACATTTTAAAATGATTATTTCCGAGCAGTAGTATCTGGTTTCCCGTCAGGTGACCGATTATCTAGTAGTCTCTGGCTCAAACTGTGTAAGATCAAAGGGGATGGAGGACACCCAGGAGAGAAGGCCTCTAAGTCGGCATGAGAAAGCTGCTGTGAGCTCACAGAGACTGAAGCACCAAGCACGGGGCCTGCACAGGTCTGCACCAGATCCCCTGCAAATGTACTGTGGATTCCGGTTTAGTGTCTTCATGGGATTCTTGAATGTGGAAATGAGCGTCTCCGATTCTTCTGCCTTGTCTTAGACTCTTTCCTTCTGTTGGTTTGTCCTGTCCAACTTTGTGTGGTAGCTTTTGTTGTATCTTATTATATTTTGCTTTCTTATATTTGAATATTATTCTTAGAATACTGTTCTTTTCTAATGAGAGACAGAAAGGGAGTGGATTCTGATGGGATAGGAGGTGGGGAGAAACTTGGAGGAATGGGGGGGATTGTAATCAGGATATATTATTTGAGAAAAGAATCTTTTTTTTTGCTAAAAGCAAAAAGTAAAATAATATGTTCTCTGGTTGTCTTAGCTCACCATACAAAATCTTATATTACATGGACTTGCATGTTAGCTTACCTTTATGCAAGAGTCCATCTCGGAATAGAAACTTTTAAAAAATTCTTAAAATAAAGAAAAAAAAGAGAGAGAGAAAATTCAAAATGGAAATGTTCAGCATTGCACTTGAACCAAAGGCTCTAAAACACCTTCCATTCTGTCCCCAGAGAGGTGCCCGTCACCTCTGCCACCTTACTCTGAGCAGTAGCCAAGCAGTTTCTCCTTTAACTGGGGCCTGAAAGAGCACCCCAAAGCCCTGAGCACCGGCATGCTGGTCTGTAATACAGAAATTCAGAGTCCACTGTCAGTCCGCTTTCTTGTTTTTCCAGTGAAGGAGCTGAGGTGCTAATAATATTTCTTGGCTATGGATTTTTAGAAAGATCAATTTCACCTTTCTTTAATTTTAGGGAAATGATGTTTGGCATGGCTTACTCATTGCTCAAGGTTCATAGCAGAAACAGATCTTTGACAAATATCTCCTAGACTGCTAGATCTGACGGATTCTCTCTATTTGTATTATTAGTGTTAAATCTATTCTGGAACTTTGAAAAGGTAGTTACAAACAGAATTTCCATAAGATTATGGTTGATATTATGAGAATATTAGCTTCATAAATCTCCTTGGCTTATTGAAATTAGAATTCTGGCTGTTGAAATACTAAATAGAAAACTAATCTGTTAGAGTAAAACTTGCAAGCTAGTTAAACTGTTTGAGAAGCTTTACCAACAAACAAAAACAAGGAAACAAATTAAATTGTGAAGCCAACTAAGTTAGAGAGATGACGTTGCATACTTAAAACCTAATCCTTGTTCATGCTGTAGTTTAGAATGTTACAGACTGAAAAACCCTGGAGTTAAACCATACTTTCTAATTACAGTTGACCAGAAACTGTAAAACCACAAATGAGATCTGGTAGAAAGCAGGTTGTGAAATCTTGATTGTCAAAGTGACAAAAGACACTTGCTCCAGAAGTCAACTGTGATATGCCTGCCGTGTCGGACTCTCTCATTTGATTTTTAGCTCATGTACACCAGTGTGTTAGCTGTGTCCACTTTGCCTCCAGACCCACTTTCTGACCAACTGATAGCAAGATTCATGACTTTATCGCCAGACCTGCCTGAGCTCTGACAAGTTTCTACGGGATTTCCTAGCTCCCAAGGCTTGCCAGATGGGCCATCTTTAAAATAAAACATTCATGAGTGTTGTAAAACAATATATTCAATTGATTTTCTCCAACCCACATGTTTCCTATGATTAATGTAAAAATTTTCGGCATTACAGAGTTCAGATAAGCCCAGATTAGAAAGGCAGTGGTTTCATTTCCTGGATATCGGCATTATGGTTGTTACCAGGTACAAGAGCAGGTAATACATTTAAGATAAAGTACTATTGATGCTGGCATGGAAGGTTGCTGTGTTTGTTTAGGGTTGCATGGAAGCAGTACACCCACAGCTCTTGTGGAAGGAGGCATTTACAAAGGACAGCACTGCAGATGAGCTGACCTAGGGTACCGCTTCACACTGTTAGGTCACCATGGATGTGGCATTTCAACAGCTGGGCTGTCCATAAACTTGCTGATAATTGTAACTATTTTTATACGGTTTTAGATGTGGCTTAGCTTAAGTGATTGTCCTTCCTGTGAGCAGCCTTCATTTGACTAAAATGCCACCCTCCTTTATGGAAATTTTACTGGGCAAAGCTTTATCCTAACTTCTTACATAGGCTGTTAACCACCTTTAAGCTCAGATTCAATGTGGAGCCTCGGGCATCGGAAGTTAGCCTAATCCCTAACTCCATCTATCATGAAGACAGATGTGTATCTCCTGTCACATGTCACAAAGACTAGCAAAACAAAACAAAAACACCTAGAAGGAAGAACTTGTTTTTCTATACTTAAAACATAATAAATGGATATAGACACTGGAATCTGTATTTGTGATCTGACTGCCCTATGCTATTTCAACCCATCAATTTTTGTTGTAAAATGAACCACCTGCAACTTTTCCAGACTCCTTCATTATCTCTGAATCAATTTTCTCATATAAATTTGGTTGACAATTATTCTTTTTTGTTCATTTCAAAGCTCAAAAAGGAGTACAAACATGAATATTATAATAAAATGGCAACAGTACATTAGTTTGTTAGGTGTAACATACCTACTGTAAATACAGTACCTCAGATATGCTTGCTTGGATATAATAGTTTATTAGTCAGTGATGTAAACCCCCAAAGAGGGATTCTCTATCCCTGAGTGAGTAACTCCTCAAGGATGAGAAAATGTTGACACTTCCTGTCTTGTGGGCTCAGCATATCCATACTGCTTGTCGTGGGAGAAAATAAGAGAGTGAAGACAATAGAATACTTCTCAGCAATTTTGACATGGATATGTGTACACACACACACACGTACACACATATATATTATAAATATAAATGCTTATGCGTGTGTGTTTTATGTGCGTATATCCTTATTTCCATTAGTAATGGTGATTTGTGTATAGCCTGCCTTGGGTAGACTGAGGTTGAGATGTGTGGTTTCTAATCAGTTTTCTAGTAACAATTCTTACTGTGAAAGAAAATACATACATTTTGGGGATGATTGCCATCTTTGTCATTATTAATAATATAAGCTAATGTTTTCAAGTGACATTGATCCAACTTTAAAAAGTAAATTAAGAAGTCATTTGGCAAATTATTATCTTCTTGTCTTAGAAAAGTCTACTTCATTGATTCTAAAAATTTCCAAAAATCATCCTGAGTATGGATTTTGCAGGCTTGATCCAACTTTAAAAAGTAAATTAAGAAGTCATTTGGCAAATTATTATCTTCTTGTCTTAGAAAAGTCTACTTCATTGATTCTAAAAATTTCCAAAAATCATCCTGAGTATGGATTTTGCAGGCCACACATTAGCTTCCCCTCTTGTCTTCTTTCGTCAGTCAGAATAAGTTGTTTAATTCTGGGTGGCATCGAAACCAAAGCTCTAGGATGGGGCCACCGGGTGTGGGGACCTGGAGGGACAGTGCCGGGTGTGGGGACCTGGAGGGACGGTGCCGGGTGTGGGGACCTGGAGGGACGGTGCCGGGTGTGGAGACCTGGAGGGACGGTGCCCGGTGTGGGGACCTGGAGGGACGGGGCCTGGTGTGGGGACCTGGAGGGACGGTGCCGGGTGTGGGGACCTGGAGGGACGGTGCCGGGTGTGGGGACCTGGAGGGACGGTGCCGGGTGTGGGGACCTGGAGGGACCGTGCCGGGTGTAGGGACCTGGAGGGACGGTGCCGGGTGTGGGGACCTGGAGGCACGGTGCCGGGTGTAGGGACCTGGAGGCACGGTGCCGGGTGTAGGGACCTGGAGGGACGGTGCCTGGTGTGGGGACCTGGAGGGACGGTGCCTGGTGTGGGGACCTGGAGGCACGGTGCCGGGTGTGGGGACCTGGAGGGACGGTGCAGCGTGTGGGGACCTGGAGGCACGGTGCCGGGTGTGGAGGCCTGGAGGGACAGTGCCTCTCTTTCTAGATACTAGCTTTCTCTTCTGTTGCCGAAGGTGGTGCGCACAGAGGTGAAGGCTGAAGAGTTGCGAGCCCTTGGCTGATTACCAGGATTTCCTGGCTCCAAAGAGAGCTGAGAATGTGTGTTTGCCCATCCACTATATGAAATTCCCAAGGACAGTCTCTGACCTAGTGACCCTTGCATCTTTCCCCTGGGGCTTGTGCGAAGAAGCCCTCTGATTGGCTAATCCCAAAACCTTAGTTGTGGCTGGTGCTTAAATAATTTTGTCAGTGGAGAGAATGCTCTTCACTTCTCCAAAGAAATGTATTACCTGGTGTTGGCAAAAGAAAGACCAAAGATTTTTTTTGGTGGAGGAGGGGTAGGGAAAAAGACAAAGAGGAGGAGAGCCAAGGCCTATTAAGAAATAATGAGTATGATGGAGTGAAATTAGGAAACTTTCTAAGATTTTACTCTAGAAGTCAGTCATCCTAAAGCTTCCCCGACTTCCATTTTAGGGGATGACTCCATCATGATAATTACATCACAGAAAAACTCTCAGTGTCTCCTTTGGGCAGGGTGCCAAGTTTTTTAATTTACCTTTTTCTTCACCTATCCTGGGGCATTCCTAAAGGCTGTGGTTGGGATCAAGTGCATCCTTTGTTGTGTGTGTTAAACGTGAAGACGCCGGAGTCCATCCTGGCGAGTCTTGACTTATGCTTTCTTCGGGTGTGAGAAAGTTTACAAAAGTGCACCAGGTTTAAAAATCCACCGTTCCGCTGCTTTGCTCAAAAACGAATCCAGGGGCTTCTGTGGAAAGAGAAGTTCCCCTGATTTCCTGACGCTACTGGACCCTGTCTGTCAGGATCTGCAAACTACTTTACAGACAGCTGCTCTCGGCATGCTGAGGAAGAACAAAAGTGAGACAGCGTGAGACAGGCTGGAGGAGTTCCGAAAATTAAAATGGGCATCGGACAAATATCGACCATTCTATAAGTGATACGTGCTTAAGTATGCCCCTGCCTGCAGTCCAGTGCTTTCTGTACTTGGTTATATTTACAATTTGGGGTGATTTATGGGGAACAGATATTTTATAACTATATTATATAACTATAGCTTTATGATAAGCATTGTTAAATACCAGGCATATTTTCTGTTACTGGGAATGCTATAGTAACATTGTCTGCATTCACGTCGACCCTGATGGTGGCCTAGTGGAGAAGGGCTTAAAAGCAAATAAGAAACAAACTAATACAACAGCAAAAGAAAGTATTTATGAGGAAAACATAAAGCTGTTCAAATTGCTTAGTACAAACTGTCATTTATTTTTCTTTCGAGTTTCAGTTACAGATTAAGTACCCTTTCTCTGAACTTTTTAAGACCAGAAGTGGTTTTGAGTTCTAATATTTATTTTCTTTTGGGAGGTTTGAGTATATCTGTATAAGTAGGATGAGATTCCCTGTGCTAAGATCTAAGGCTTATAAGAAAAGCTAAGTCTTAGGCCATCTTTTTGACTGTTAGGCCAGGATAGAAGAGCAATTCCTAAGATTTCTTTGACTGAAATCAAATAAAAGCATATCTAGGTATCCAGTGCCTGTAGCACTGTGCATTCATCCACAATCTAGTTATGATTGCTCAGTTCAGCATCTGTCTTCTAGACAGATTCGGAAGTCATGGCGTATGAAAATCGTGCCCAATTTGAAGACTAAGTTCTTTGGTTACATTTGAAGTAGGTACAGACACATGATGAAATTCAGGGCATCTCAGTTCTCCTGGTTCTCAGAACAGACCCGCAGACCCTGGGTAGTAGTGGTTTGGGGGTGGGACGATGGGCAGAACTCAGCCATAGATAGTTTTAGCATCTGTTACCAGAATATGCTCTTCCTACATTCCAGAAGCAGAAGAAAAGGCATGCAAAATCCACTTAGGCTGTATGCCATACTCTACTGACATTCCAGTAATTTATGTGGGCACATCATATGTGTCACGTCATGCAGACAAAATAAGTTACATGGAATATGTCCAATAAGAGCTGTAGGCTCAGGTTCATCCTTATACAAGCCTCTATAGTATTAGTTCAGAAAGCACTGAGGTTAAAGGGAAGAATAGTATAAATTAAAAAGGTGATACCATCTTGTGACACAGACTAGGTTAGACCAAGGGCATTGGAATTCTCGTCGAAAGTGCCTTCCATGAGGAACACAGAAGGGGGTTGGCTGTTAGCACTTCAGCTGAAGTTAGAACCTTTGCCACTCATTTGCTGCGCAGCTCTGTGTCTGAACCCTGCCACCATCTTGTCATCTCGTCCCTGGTGATACAAGTGATTCTGTATCAAACCAAGATTTTGAACTTAGTTGTTAATAATACAGTTTTGCTAGCTATCCTGAAAGCCATCTAGGTTTCAAGAAGCAATCACATACACATCCTGGATAAAAGAGAAAACCACACTTAAAGCCATGGCTAAGAGAAAAGAATATGAAAACTTCAGCGTGCCACAGTGAAAAACCTAGGCACCATCTGTGGACCCGAGTCATCTCTGGCCCATGTTGCTGCCTCAAAGACATGCAGGAACACGCCACTCCAAACTCCAGGAAACAAAACCATGGCCCAGGCAGGGTGGGGGACTATAAATCTCTAAGTTAGCATCCGGTTCTTCAGACAGCCTTGGGGAAAGGGGAGTGGGAACAGAACTGTCTTTTGAGTATCACACCTTTGTTCCTGTTCTAGTTTCCCTAGAAAAGAGTAGTGTGCAGCTCAAAGCAACCGTTCCCACGTGAAAACACGCCATTCTTCCTGTTAATGTCCCAGAAGACCTGGGCTTTGATTTCACTGAGAAAAACAGTTTGATGCACACAGTGCTGAGGATTTTATCTGATAATTCTGGAACCCAGATTTCCTGGGAGATGGGAGTTCACAGGACCCACGGATTCTGATATTATCCTCTGTCTCCCTCCTCCTGAGAACAGGGTAACAGGGTAATAACTGGGAAAATCATCCAAGGCCCCAGGCAGCCCACAGTTTCATAAGTAATTAGACGTTCTGAATCCCTTGATGAAAATGACTTTAATTTTTAAGTGTTAAATATTTGAGCATTCAAATTTAAATCAGCAATGCACAACCAGATGCTACATGAACTCACTTGTAGGTCAGCCTCTGGCAAGCGCAAGGGTCCTTGTCATCCAGCCACACATTAGGAGCCTTAGGCAGGAGGACAGGATTCTGAGACCACAGGATTTCTTTGAATCTAACACAACTTGGATCTGGTGCTCATCAGGGCAGGCAGGCTGTTTGTGCTCTGTGCTCCGTGTCAACTCTTGGCTCCTGTACTTCCCTGGTGGTTGTGGCTGTGAGATCCTCTTCTAAAGAAATCCATGGCTCCTGAGTTCCATCCAAAACTTTAAAATGAGAAGATGTCAGAATTACCTTTACTAGGGAAGACAAAGAGTGAGGGCTAACACAGGGCTTGGCTCTAAATGAGTCTGCTTGGCCTGTCTGGATGTTTCAAATCAGTGGTACTTTTAATATCTTGTAGTATAGTGAAACCTAAGAAGTAATGGGAAGAAAGTGAGAAAGAGAAGGAATAAATGGAGACAGGCAGCAGAATGTCTACCACAGTGTGCGAAGTGAACTTGAAATACCCAGAGTCTAAGAAAGCGTTCAGTTTTGTTACTGCACCTCCCTCAGGATTCATTTCCCATACTTCCTCTCTGTTGTTAGTTCAGGGCCTGGAAACCCAGTAATCTTCCTCTTGTTAGGGGAAGACATATTCCATGACCCACAGTGGCTTCCTGGCTCTGCAGACAGTGCCTAAACTTTACACAAATAACCACAATAGTCTCTGATGGGGTACATGGTGGCCACGTGATACCCAGCAAGTGGTGCATCCTGCAGGATAAGGCATGGATCACATGCTGCCTGATTTCCATTATGCATTGCAGAATGTGTGCATCATAAAACCCACCAATTCTTATTTATTACTTAATATTTTCAGACTGTGAGCACAGGTTAGGGAAACCAAAGAAATTGTTAAACATCATCTAGAGAAAGATGACCGTATTCCTTCTCTTTGTCCTTCACATTACTTGCTCTCAGGGTTCTCAAATCTGGTCAAAAGTGAAGCCCTACAAAGAGCTGGGATGTTTCCAGGAAGTTAGAGGCATTGACACATAGATTTTTTTCCATTAGTAATAATTACAGCCACAATAAACCTGATTGTCAGTGTGGGCTGTGTATCCTTGTGGGGCTGCTGCCAAGTGAAGCTGACACAGATTTCCATTGTGAAAAAACAGGCAAGAAAAGGGAAACAATTCAGTCAGTGCTTACATGTTCATCTTTTCACTGCCCACCCTACTTGATGAACATTTAAACGTTTCCTTCTCATTTGATAGTACAGGTGTGCTGCTGGAGCTCCTTTTGCTCCTTCAGCCAATAGCCTTTAAGATCCCAGCCCACTTGGGTGTGGTCTATTTTGCTTTAAAAAGCAGCCGTAGCCCTGCTCTTGCTCTCTTGCTTCCGGCTTCTGCTTCCGGCTTCTAGACTCTGTTCCTGGTTGCGCCAAGGGCTGTTGTCTAGGACCGTGATCTGTAAATTTTTCCCCTTAAATAAATAACACTTTTATTAATCATAATTCCAAACAGGTGTGGGATTGTTTTGTGACTCACGCCGTCACAGGTGTTCTAGGTATCTGCTCAGTTCTGCGACTTTTTGAAGAGTTATAAACCATCCAATATCTAAAACAATTTTATTTCCTGTTTCCCAGTTTGCTCTTCCATTTCTATGGAAAGATGTCGATCAAAAACAACTCAGAAGGAAAGGATTTATGTTGTAGTACATTTCACATCCATGAGGGAATCAGAGGCAGGAATCTAGGTGGGAACCTGGAGGTAAGAAGGAGTGTCAGGAGGGACCATGGAGAAACGCTGTTTACTGCCTTGCTTTTTACAGCTTGCTTGCTGGTGAAATCTAAGACTACCTGCCCAAATATGGCAAGGCCTACAGAACTGAGCCCTCCCACATCAATAAAATGCCCACAGATATATCTAGAGACTGGCACAATTCATCAATTTTAGTTTACCTTGTCTTTAGCAACTCTAGCTTGTGTCAAAAGACAAAACAAAGCAAAGCAAAACAAAACAAAACCCCCTAATTTTTAGAAACAACTTACACCCACAGTTCCATGCTGTCCCATGGAGATCACATGAGCTGAGACAAAATAGCTCTGCTCCCAACAGCAGCACCTAATTGCTGGGTGCTCACTTGTCTGTGAAACACTCTAGCACCAACACTATCTATGCTTTTGATGTTATTCTACAACATTATTTGACTTCCTCAAACATCAGTCAAATATTAGAGATGAAGTTTAACATAACGAACTAGCAGATAATGGCTCTAAAATGCTCACCCATCTATAGCATAGGGTGGTCACAAAGCTACCGCTTCCTTAGGTTGAGCTCATTCACAAGCCCTGTTCATCTCTTTCTTCTTTACGCCAGGGGTTTGGTTTTGATTCAGAGAGAAGTCAGATGCTTTGTATAGTAATCACAGGAGTAGGGCAATACCTCTGCTGCTTGAGTAAAGGGACAGCATCTCCCTTTAGTGCGGACTGGCAATGAAGGAGAAGAATTTGTGCTTAATAGAAAAAAGATAAGAAAGGAAAATCCTGGAATGTTTTCCCCTAGGAACTCTAAAACCAACACTAGACATTGCTTGACCTCAGTCAGCTACCTGCAAACGAAGGCTTGGCTAGGCATTGGGAAAATTATTCCTTCTCTTTTTGTTCCTTGATTTCCTGTTTTAAAAAAAGTCTATTTTTAGTTAACCTAAGATTTCAATATAAACTTTAATTTCTCTTTACTGTCATTTGCTTTATTTTTTATTGGCAAGATTTTGTGTGTGTGTGTGTGGGGGGGGTGTTTGTGGGTGTGACAGTGTGTGCACCCATGCACATTCATACAGAGTGCACATGTGCCAGAGAGGGGAGCCGGGTGCCTTTCTATTGCTCGTCATCTTATCACCCTGATACAGGGCCTCTACCTGAACTGTAGCCCACGGATCCGCTAAGGTCAGCTTGCCAGCAAGCTCTCAGGACCTGCCTGACTGCACACCAAGCCAAGGTTGTAGGCACACTCAGACACGCCTGGTTTGTTAATGTGGTTCTGGAGATTCAGATCCAGGGCCTCACACAGTAAGGCTCTTATCTACTGAGCGTCTCTCCAGTCCCTGAGACGTGGACTTCCATTGCTCCTGATGCTGGCTTGAACTTAAGATCTTCTTGCCTCTGTGCTAATGTATATTGGTCTTACAAAATGAATGCAGTTTGTAACTTCAAAAAACTTCAAAAATATACAGCTGGTTGAAAAATAATACTGCGTGTAGCTTTTATTGAGGACACAGTATGTTCCCCAAATTGGAATAGATATGCTATAATAATGGTTCCAATCTCTATAGTAACCTGTACATTAATATTAGAAATTGTTACTTAACTCATGTAGTATTCTTTCATTTTCAGTAGCTCTTTATCCACTCATTTCCCCCAGTTTCTATAGTTTGAGTTATATTATTCTATGATGGTTCAGAAATAGTGTGTGAACAATTCTATAGTAACCTCCCATTGTTCTTCTGTGTATCAGCTCATGCTAGGCTAGTCTGATCTTATAGACAAGAATTGCCTGTTTGAATACACTCACCCTGTGGTCACACTGTATGTGTCTTAGTTCTTGAATTTAGGTCCTGATATCACAATGCTTACATTTGAGTACCCCTTACTTTAGTTAATAAAGACACAAATTGCAAGAATAATGATGCCAACAATTGAGATATGCCAGACAGACGCTATAAGGAAAAAATGAGGGTGCTGCTGCTGCTGTAGGGGAGACCAGGGTGCTGCTGTAGGGAAGACCAGGTGCTGCTGTAGGGAAGACCAGGTGCTGCTGTAGGGAAGAGCAGGTGCTACTGTAGGGGAAGACCAGGTGCTGCTGCTGTAGGGAAAACCAGGTGCTGCTGTAGGGAAGACCAGGTGCTGCTATAGGGGAAGACCAGGTACTGCTGTAGGGAAGAGCAGGTGCTACTGTAGGGGAAGACCAGGTGCTGCTGCTGTAGCGAAAACCAGGTGCTGCTGTAGGGAAGACCAGGTGCTGCTATAGGGGAAGAGCAGGTGCTGCTGTAGGGGAGACCAGGTGCTGCTATAGGGGAAGACCAGATGCTGCTGTAGGGAAGACCAGGTGCTGCTATAGGGGAAGACCAGGTGCTGCTGTAGGGAAGCTCAGGTGCTGCTATAGGGGAAGACCAGGTACTGCTGTAGGGGAGACCAGGTGCTGCTATAGGGGAAGACCAGGTGCTGCTGTAGGGAAGCTCAGGTGCTGCTGTAGGGAAGCTCAGGTGCTGCTGCTACTGTAGGGGAAGACCAGGGTACTGCTGTAGGAGAAGACTGATGGAGGTGGGTCATCTTTCTATCTGTTGTTTCATTGGTTAAGTAATAAAGAAACTGCCTTGGCCACTTTAATAGGACAGAAAATTAGGTGGGTGGAGTAAACAGACAGAATGCTGGGAGAAAGAAGCCGAGTCAGGGAGTCGCCATGATAGTCTCACTCCAGACAGACGCAGGATAAGATCTTTCCTGGTAAGCCAGCTCATGGTACTACACAGAATATTAGAAATGGGTTAGATCAATATGTAAGAGCTAGCCAATAAGAGGCCGGAACTAATGGGCCAGGCAGTGATTAAAAGAATACGGTTTCCGTGTAATTATTTCGGGGCATAAGCTAGCCATGCGGGCGGCCGGGTGCTGGGGACGCAGCCCTGCCGCTCGCTCTTATTACAACAGAAGACCAGGGTACTGCTGTAGGGAAGACCAGGTGCTGCTGTAGGGGAAGACCAGGTGCTACTGTAGGGAAGACCAGGTGCTACTGTAGGGGAAAACCAGGGTGCTGCTCCTACTGCAGGGGAAGACCAGGTGAGGCTGTAGGGGAAGACCAGGGTACTGCTGTAGGGGAAGACCAAGGTGCTGTTGTAGGGAAGAGCAGGTGCTGCTATAGGGGAGACCAGGTGCTGCTGCTGTAGGTGAAGACCAGGTGCTCCTGTAGGGGAGACCAGGTGCTGCTGCTGTAGGTGAAGACCAGGTGCTGCTGTGGGGAAGACCAGGTGCTGCTGTGGGGAAGACCAGGTGCTGCTGTGGGGAAGATCAGGTGCTGCTGTAGGGAAGACCAGGTGCTGCTGCTGTAGGGAAGACCAGGTGCTGCTGCTGTAGGTGAAGACCAGGTGCTCCTGTAGGGAAGACCAGGTGCTGCTGCTGTAGGTGAAGACCAGGTGCTGCTGTGGGGAAGACCAGGTGCTGCTGTGGGGAAGACTAGGTGCTGCTGTGGGGAAGATCAGGTGCTGCTGTAGGGAAGATCAGGTGCTGCTGCTGTAGGGAAGACCAGGTGCTGCTGTAGGGAAGACCAGGTGCTGCTGCTGTAGGGAAGACCAGGTGCTGCTGTGGGGAAGACTAGGTGCTGCTGTAGGGAAGACCAGGTGCTGCTGCTGTGGGGAAGACCAGGTGCTGCTGCTGTAGGGAAGACCAGGTGCTGCTGCTGTAGGGAAGACCAGGTGCTGCTGTGGGGAAGACTAGGGTGCTGGTGCTACTATAGAGGAAGACCAGGGTGCTGCCGCTGAGCTACACAGTGGGGCTGCATCTTCTGCTCAGGACACTTGCAGTGGAAGAAGATGTTTGTACCAGTTTTGCTGTTGTTCTTCAGGCTGCAGAAGTCATGGCCTCTGTGCATGGTAAATGTCTGTGGGAGGCACAGAGGGTCTTTGCTAATAGATAAGCACTAGGGAAACCAGGAATGTTAAACCCACAGAGTTGTCTCCTTAAAGGGAGAGAAAGTATAACCTGGTTTTTGTCCAGAAGGCTGGGAACAGAGGTGGTTAATAGTTTAGACCACACCAGATTCTCCCCCATTCCCTAACATGAGCTGGTTTTTCTCGTTTATCTATATGACCTATTTTTATGAAAGTCATGTGTACTTTACAAAGAATTTTGAGTTCTGACTACAAAGTCATCATATCTTAAGCTTTATTATGCACACAAGACTGAGTTAATTATTAGTAAAATTTTTCACCAAATTGTGCTGTGCTTAGAAATGCCTAAAATAAACTCCTCAGGCTCAGACTCCTGAAGTTTGAACCAACACCCTCTACTGAGCTGTGTTGATCCAGACTGCCTTCTTGTCCCCTGCAGGCCAACACTCTGCACTCTCTGGTGTTTGCAGAAACCTCAGAAGTATCCTGTTCAGATGGGAAAAGTATTAAAAGTGTGTATGAATGTCTAGGACAAAGCGTTGCACATCCACGCTTCACATGATCTATGTGCATCCCTTGGGCATCCTGGAGCATCCCTGGTATGGAGGAGGCCTGTTGTGCTTACATTCTGTAGGCGAGACAGCTGGTCTGAGCACAGGGAGGCAGTTCTTCTGATCATCTCTGTTGGGGTCACTCAGGTGACTAGAGGCTGGTGACCCTACGGATTCTTGCTAGGGTAGTTAATTTCAGCTCTATGTGGTTGTTCTTCTGCTAGCATGTCAGCCTGGGCTATGTCTCATGGCTCAGCATCCCCAGCTGGAGGGGAGGGGAATCCCCATGGCTTTCTGAGCCAGAGGTTAAGATCCTCAGTTGTCATTGACAACAATAGTCAAAGCTACTCACAAGATCTGACAGTGTGAAAATAGACTTCATCTCTTCATAATAAGATCTGCCGACAACTTGCGGCCATGTTTAATCTGCTGCGCATACGATGTGATTCGTTCCAAAGGTTCTGTGCTGTCTCTAAGGTCTTAGATGTAGCAGAGATTGCACGTACCAGGATTTAGATATTTCAGATTCCTAACTCTGTTCTTTCAGTTCTACAGCACTGCAGTCAATGGTGCTTCATATACATATGAGTTCTTCAAGGTACTTATGGCTGGGCTGTACCCCACAACCCCTCTCTCCTCATATGTTAAAGCCTGTCTTAGGGTTTTATTGCTGTGAAGAGGTGCCATGACCATCTTAAAAAACACTGCTAATTAAGAAAACATGTAATTGGGGCTGGCTTACAGTTTCAGAGGTGCAGTCCATTACTGTCATGGCAAGAAGCATGGAGGCATGCAGGCAGGCATGGTGCTGGAGAAGGAGCTGGGAGTTCTACCTCTTGATCTGCAGGCAGCAGAAGACTGTGTGCCACACTGGGCATACCTTGAGCATATCAGACATCAAAGTCTGCCCCCACAGTGACACACTTCCTCAAAAAAGGCCACCCCTACTCGAACAAGGCCACCCCTCCTAATATTGCCACTCTCTATGGGCCAAGCCCTCAAGCACATGAGTCTATGGAGCCATTTCTAATCAAACTGCCCTAACCCCAGGAACCCCAGAAAGTGACTGCATTTGAACATTAGGTCTTTGAAGAGATAACTAAGAGAGATGCACTGGTTTGGTTAGGAAGGGCTCTAATCCAAGTATTAGGTCCTTGTCAGAAGAGTGTGGGACACAGACAACGTCCAGGGGGAAGGGCGTTTAAAGAAAAAGGGACAAGAGGACACTGTACGTGTTATCCAGCGCTGAAAACGTCTTGGTCTTGGATTGCCCTTGCGAGTTGGTCTGTAGGTCCAACTGTTTCAAAGTACAGAACTGGCAAGAGGCTTGTTTAGCTTTTTAAGAATTATGTACATTTTAAAGAGGCAGAGAAGGTATAAATTTTCTACAGTAATGTTCTAAAGAAGGCGTTGCTTCACTTTTTTTTACAATAGAAAGAAGCTTACTTCTTATTTAACTCTATATTTGCCTTTCTATATAACCCATTGTTTTCTCTTAGCACTAAACTGTCCTTTAGCTAGCAATTCAAAGTTGATATATATATATATATATATATATATATGCACACGTTGTTACTTATTGTGCTAGTTTTCCACTACTGTGAAAAACATCTTAGTTCATTGAAATGTTTACTTTATCTATCTGTTTAGAGACCCACTATCGATTGGCCAGTTTGCCTTGGTTGCTCAATAAAAGAGCATAGTGGGCTTGGAACACGTGACAAAGTAAAGCTCCTTACTCATGCCAGGTAGGAAAAAGAAAAATGAGGGGCTTAGAGCCCCACAGTCATTTTCAAGGACACTTAGTCCCATGCTCTGGCTCCCTTAAAGATTCCACTCCCTTCCAGTAAGAGCATACATGGGACTAAGTCTTTACCAGGAGGGCTATAATGTGAGGAAATCAAAGATCAATCCTAGGCCAAGGTGGCTGCATTCAGCCAAGGATAGCTATCAGTGTGGCTAAACACAGAATTCTATACTTATCTAAAACACTATAAGATTTTTTTGTTGTTGTGGTCTTTCATTGTGATTCAATTGTGTGACTCTTGAGTTTGAATTCTGTAGATGCTTACACTACATTGCATATCAAAAGATTGGACATTCTTGATAGACTGCAGCACCTGAGCCCTGAATTCCACAGTAGGGATAACTGAACAGACCCTCTCTCCCTTTCGTTACTAGGGGTCAAACCCAGGCCTGTGCAAATGCTAGGCAAGCACTTACCACTGAGCTACAGATCCTGCCCCAAAGAACTCCCAAGCCAGGAGCTTGTTCTCCTTCCTACATTCAGAAAGATTTACATACTCATTATTCAAATGAAGTTTGTCTGTTTACATATACTGAAATGTAAATAATAAACAATGATGTGATTTTTCTTTATTTGTGTATATGTCCAGAGTTAAGGGAACACAAATTAAGGTTGTAAGGACTACAACCCATCAGAGTGATGAGAATTTAAAATAAGTGACACTTCTGAGCTTTGACAAGGTGCAGAGCATTGCTTGTATGCCACGATCTCCTTGAGAAATTATTCATGCTTACTTGTACGGCATAATAATTCCATTCCTAGGCAAATATCCAACTGGAATGCTTCTGCTTATCAGAAGATAGTCAAGCATGCTCAGGATAGCAGCAATTGTAAAAACCTCCAACAAGAAGCACTTCAAGCCAGCAGAGTGGAATAAAGTGTCAAATTGTGCTGCATATACAAGTAGACATCAGAGCAAAGAAGGAAGGCCTCTGTATTTGGGAATCGGGCAAATCCCACATGCATAATGCTTATCTATACAAACCACTTGCAAAATGAATCATAGTATATAACTCCATTTGTGTAAAAGTTCAAATACAGGAAAAGTAAATTAGCTAAGTAAAAAAAGTGCGTTTTACAAAAATCATGAAACTAAATGGGGGATTATGAGTTCTGTGCTAATATCTGGGCCACCTAGTAAGATTATGCCAAATAAACAAACAAACAAACAAATAAATAAATGGCCAAAAACATCGGTAGTGGAGGGACTGCCAGGAGGCAGATATGAAAGAGGATGATGCAGGAGAAATCTGAGTTTGATGGAAGCTTAGATTACAATTTTGTGGAACCGAAGAGATTGCTTAGTTTGTAAGGTGCTTGCTGAGCAAGCTTGAAAACCTGAATTCAATCATATACCAAGTAAAAAGTAGCAGATACCTCTAATTCCAGTGTGGACTGGGTGGCGACAGGAGGATCTGTGGGGATGGCTGGCTAGCCTAGCCCATCTGGGAGTTCCATGAAAGACCATGACTTAAAAAAAAAAGTAGAGACTTCTGGACTCCACATACATGCACATGATCACAGATTTATGTACAAACTTTGGAGGTAGGGTTATCTAGAGTGCTCCCTCAGGAAACATGAGAACCTGAGCTTAACCCCTAGAACCCACATCGAAAAAACCGTCAGGTGTGGTAAGATGTGATTCCCATTTCAGCTCTGGGAAGGTGGGGGTGAGTGCATCCCTGGGTCCCACGGGTCAACCTGCCTAGCCTACTCGTCAAGTTCCAGACCTCTGCCTTTCATGGGCACACACACACACACACACACGCACGCACGCACGCACGCACACACGTGGGGGAAAAGAGAGAGAGAGAGAGAGAGAGAAAGTGCACAGGGCAGCTGTTATCTTTGACAGAAGAGAGGAGACATGGGAACATTCAGTTGCTTGGTGTAATTGGTATTGATAAGGTGGGATTTCTTCATGACAATTTAGTGAAATGAATGTAATTATTACATATTTTTCTGAGTAGAAAATTCAAATACAACATTTATTTTTAAACAGCATAGCCAATATGTTAAGACATAAATAAAATATTTCACAGATATATGGATTTGGGGGGATATTATTGTACAGTGTGATTATGATTCATGAATTTAATTTTAACACAAACAGAATTCTTCTTACAAAAACCTGAAACAAATTGATTCACATTCATAAGCTATGTAAACAAGAGCTGCATCCTACAGTTGTTGTTGTGCTGGAGAACTTACTTCCTTCAAACACTTAATCTCAATACTCAGGAAGAAATCTAGCACGTGATTTTGAAATAGGTAAGTTCATTCTACCTTCCCTCTTTCTCTGTGTCTGATTCCCTGCAGATTTTTCTTACACTGGGCTTTGCACTAAGTTGACAGCAACAGAGAGCTTTTTCAGTGACCGAACTAAACTTCTTAGGAATGAAAAGTAACGGTTGGACCCAGTTCAGTGTCCAGCACTCACTCAGGCAGCTCAGAAGAGCCTGCCTCTGCAGCCCCAGGACCTCCAACACTCTCTTCCGGTGTCTACAGGCAATTGTGCACACCTCCTGTATACACATAATTAAAGCTTTTTTGTTTTGGTTTAGGTGAAACATTAAACCAAGTTCGGTTTAAATGTGCCTCCATATTGGTTTGGCCCCAGGCAGACTCTGTACACTGTGACTGTAACTTAACTTGATGTGCAAATAAGTTGTAACCTAATCTAAGAGTAAACCTTTGTAACTAAGCAACTGTGTCTCAGCCAATCATAGCAGCTGCCAAAACATGACCATACAGGACAAATGTCGGTTGTAGCCACTCAAGTTTTTCTCTCCTTGCTGCTTTTCTCTGACTATAAATATAACCTGTACTTTTGGGTAGGGCTGACGTCTTGAACGTCTTTGGTCTGGAATGCCCTTTGATTTCAGAATCACATTTCCTTGTTTAACTACTCTGCTAAGCACCTCCCCCTTTCTTGCCTTTTTTTTTTTTTTTAAACAGCAAACACACTCTACCTGAGCAAGCTATCCTCCGCAGACCCCACTGCTGCCGTGAGGTGGGGCGGCGTCTCACCTTCCCTCCGCAGTCACCGTTTCAGGAGTCTTGGCTGCAAGTCTCAGAAAACACTCTGTCCACCCTCAGGTGTGGAAGGAGGCCAGGAAAAGCAAAGGATGCAGAATATACTGAAACCAAGTCAGCAGCTGGAATATTAACAGAAGCCGACTCACCGTGTTAGAGAGCCAGCTGCTGCCGGAGTTCAGTTGCAGAACCTGGCAGAAAGAGTGCCAGTGCAGAACATCTGGTCTTGGGGATTGCTCCTGGACAGACAAAGAGCTTTTCCTTGCTAAGAGTCAGGTCTCGGGAGAAAGCCCAATGGTTTGTGAGTTTGGATTTTCTGCTCATGCCCTGGCTGTACTAAGGGGTATAGAGTGTGAGGGGTTTTAATTTTTAAAATTTATTCATGTGTATGGGTGTTTGCCTGCTTGTCTGTATATGTGCTGTGTACATGAGCAGTATGTACAACCAAGTACCTGGGAGGCCAGAGGAAGGTGTCAGATTCCCTGGAACTGGAGTGACTGGGGTTGTGAGCTGCCTGATGTATGTACTGGGAACCCAACCCAGGTCCTCTGCAGGAGCAGGAAGTGCTCTTAACTGCTGAGTCATATCTCCAGTCCCTTGAGGAGATCTTTCCATTTTATTTTTTACTGTTGACTAAAGCAGTAAGATTAGGGAATTTCCCCCAAAGATATAGTAGAATCAGGGACTTCCTCAAAAAGCAGTTAGGGTGCCATTTTGAGACAGTTGTCAGATCTCTTAGCGCTAGAACTGGTAACCTCTCAATTGCAGCTCTTCTTGGTAGCTGGTTCTCTCCAGCAGCTAAAGTGCTAAGTGTGGTGAGAGTCTGAGGGCTCAGCTGCTGCCTAACTTATTCATAAACTTGGCTTCTGGCTCTACTCAAGGTTCAACCACCTGCTGTTCCCTTTGCCCTGGCAGCTCTCCCAGGAGGGCAGCTGTGCTGCTTGGAAGCCAGCCCCGCACTTGGTTTTCCAGTAGTGGATCAGGCATCTGGGAGGCTACGAGACAGTCATCTTACTGATGAGAGGTGGCAATGGAGGGCCAGAAGCTGCAGTGAGGCTGTGGGAGCAGTAGGAAAAAGGAAGGTTTTTAAAATATTATTTAATTTGTTTACATTTATTTAGTGTATGCTTGTGTGAGAGGGAGAGAGAGAGAGAGAGAGAGAGAGAGAGAGAGAGAGAGAGAGAGAGAGATTGAGAGAGGGAGAGAGAAGATAATTTGAGGGAATCAAGTCATTTCTTTCCTTCCACTGTGTTGGACACTGGAATCGAACTCAGGCTGTCAGCCTTGGTGGCAAGCACCTTTACCTGCTGAGCCATCTTGCCAGTCCAACAGGAAGATTCTAAGAGCATTAACAAGTCCAAGGCGCCCATAGCAAAGAAGCTTATTCTCTTGAAACTCTAGAAGTCACTAAGTTTTAAACCAATGAGCCACCAAGCTGGTTTCTAGTCTAAAGCCCTAAGACTCTGAGGGAGACTGTGCTCTGGCATCTTCCCTGGCTTACAGTAGAAGGATGATGGTTTTGTTGGTCATTGTTCTGTAGATCTATGACCTCAGCTTCTACCTTCATGTCCACATGATGCTCTCTCTGGGTCACGTTCTGTGTCCATGTTTCATCTTTGTGTGACTGCAAAAGTCACAGAGGGGGCCTGGAGAGATGGTTCAGAGGTTAAGACCACTGACTTCTCTTCCAAAGGTCCTGAGTTCAATTCCCAGCAACCACATGGTGGCTCACAGCTATCTATAATGAGATCTGGCGCCCACTTCTGGCATGCAAGCATAAATGGAAGGAATGTTGTACACATAAAAAATAAATAAATCTTAAAAAAAAAAAAGTCACAGAGGACTAGGGTTCAAAGTAATGACTGTATTTTAACTCATCGTCTCTGGCAAGGCCCTATTGCCAAGGGAGGTAATGTTTGACAGTTCTGGGGAAAAAAGGTAAAACACATTTTCAGGGTACATATTACAACTTATAAAAAGGGATAACCTTCTTATCTAAGGACATATTTGGTAGTATCTTTATTTATTTATTTTTTATGCCCAAAAGCATGCTCACCACTTCTACATGCACAGGAACATCTTGGTTAAGGAGAAGGTCGATGGTTACCTTAGGCACCGGCAATGTCAAGGATATAGATATTCTGTCATAAGCTCTGGCTTCCACTAATCCTGATAAGCCATCATTTCTTGTGCATGACAGACCTGAACTTCTTCCTCAGGAAAACTGCTTTTCAATGCAGTGTTTTTATTTAGAGTTTTCATTTCTTTCATTTAAACTTAGTTTAACCAATTTGGTGAAGATTTTGGTGCGATAAGTTTAGAATTTAGCAATATGTAGTGAGTGGAGCCGTGGGCTGCATTCCCGCCACCCGGCTCCTGCACGGCTAGCTTTACCAGAAACTGTATTTTCAACACTGCCTGGCCCATTGGTTCCATCCTCTTATTGGCTAGCTCTTACATATTGATCTAACCCATTTCTAATATTCTGTGTAGCACCACGAGCTGGCTTACCAGGAAAGATCTTAACCTGCTTCTGTCTGGAATGGGAGAATCATGGCGACTCCTGACTCGGCTTTTTTCTCCCAGCATTCTGGTCTGTCTACTCCACCCACCTAAGGGTTGGCCTATCAAAGGCCAAGCAGTTTCTTTATTAATTAACCAATGAAAGCAACAGATAAAACAGATGACCCTCCTCCATCATTTCCCCTTTTTCTGTTTAAACAAAAAAGAAAGGCTTTCACTTTAACATAGTAAGATTACATATAACAAAACAGTTATCAAGCAAGAATTACAATTACAATATTTATATCTATTTTATCTTTATCATAACTAAGGAAAACTATAACTATCTATCTATTCTTCAACTCCATCAAAGACTCCAGAAGGATATGATATTACCTAAGTAAACAAGAAATCCAAAACTCTAGAAATGACAGAGACACCTCGCTGCCTGGACAGTCACCCAAAGTTCCTCTGTACCGCTGGGGCATCCATCTTCAGCCTACAGGCCCATAGTATCCAGCAGACATTTCCATGAAGCAGGACAATTCGAAAGACAGTTCAGTCACTTTCTGCTGTGTCCTGCAGAATGTCTTGCAGACTCTTTCATAAATCAGGAACCCCGATATACCATCTCACCTTTAGGCAAGTTCAGCAGTCCTCTCTCTGCGGGTTCTCTGTGTCCAGTTTATGCAACAGTCCAGGCAAGAGCAGTTTCTTGCCCAAATATCTATCAAACTCCATAAGGAGCCTCTTCGATGCCCATCTTCCTCTTGAAGTAGATTGGTGCTGCCAGGAGCAGATGTGTCTCATTGTCATGAAAAGCCCAAGTTATTAAAACATTAAATGCCATATTCTGTAGTCTTTGAAAGATATGAAGAATGTCTATTTAATTGAAATATATCTCTACATATCTAGAAAATCTAACTAACATGACTACAAGCTTTACTATTATTGATGACTATCCATTAGCAACCTATATTTCCTAATTATATATTACATTTTTAAATGAACTACAGAATCACAATACCTTAATCAATATCAGAAATACATATACATATAACAAAATTGACCTTAAAATCCATACCAATGCAAATTATTCATATCTATATCATATTCCCCTTTAAATGTAAAAGAACATTTATAAACAATATTTGGGAACATGGGCGCAGTTTTTTCTCTCCAAACTGCTTCCTGCTGAATGGGGGCGCTGTTATTCAGATCTTTTATGGTGTAACCTGTGTGCCAGCGTCATCTCAGTTGGCAGTTGAATGGAGTAATTTTCTGAAGGTGTTCACAGCAACCTTTCAGGAGGGTGTGGTCTATCATACCATATTGGTATAGAAGCAATCCATAGGGTCTCATCCTCTGTGAAAACAAAAGAAGACCCTCTCTAAAGCATCATATCCTTAGACCCAAATTCTGAAGTCATAATACCCTTATCATATCCATTCTGGTTCCAGTTGGCAGCCCATATAATGAAATCTCTCTCTGTACTTAGCTCCTTCACAGTCAAAAATTTTAAAGAAAACACAATAATACAAACAATCCAGAATCTCTGTGAATTTTCCATCTTTATGTGGCTTATTTTTCTTTATTTCTCTTAATCTATAACTATCTGTACTCTGTCTCTTTAAAGACGTTATTCTCTATATTCTTTTTCTTCTCTCTCTTAAGCCCACGTACATTCATCCAACACTATGATCCATTTATAGATCTTCTATGTCTGAAATCTGTTCTATTGTGAATCTGTAATTTTTTTACTATCCAGGAGCATTTCTTAAAATGCTAAGCACTTCTTAAAGACTTTAGCTTGTGTCACATAGGGATAATAGGGTACCGCCTTTTTACTGCCAGTCTAAACCTTAATTGCTCTGTTATTATGGTAATTATGATCGTTCCTGCCTGAGGTCAGCACAGTTCATCATGGAGCAGCCGCTCCTACCTCAGATCCATTTGGTGCCCCTGAGTTGCGCACAGTTCCAGGCACACAGCAAGTCCACATTAGAACCGCACTCAGCAATTTAATTCTGAGACTGAGCGTGCAGCACAGAAACTCTTTTCATCCAAGTTACAGCCAAATCTGACACGCAGAGCACTGTGCAGTCTGAAAACATCTCTCTGTATGGCGACAGGAATCCGCCATGCTCTCCCACCTGACCAAGTCTGATTCAGCCATATGCCAGGCAGGAAGAACTGAGCCAAGGACATAGTCTCAGCTACTTTCCTCCCGATCACAAGTGGGAACAGAAACATCCAGTCCCATAAAAACCATTGAAACGCTTTAAAGCCGGAGCTTGCACTGGCAGCATAGCCCCAGGAAGCTACACTTTAAAATGACTGCGACTTTTTTTCTGCTGCTATTGCTGAAACAGGAAATCTCTCTATGGCATGCCACCAACAAACAGCAAAAATCTGCCTTAAGCTCTCTTTCCCTTTTTTTAAAGCCTTGTCAGGTTTTTAAGTGGATTTAGTTACCACGTTAGGTGCCACTCTGTGGTGAGTGGAGTGGTAGGCTGCATTCCCGCTGCCCGGCCCCTGCACGGCTAGCTTTACCCGAAATAATTACACAGAAACTGTATTCTTTTTAACACTGCTTGGCCCATTGGTTCCATCCTCTTATTGGCTAGCTCTTACATATTGATCTAACCCATTTCTAATATTCTGTGGAGCACCACGAGCTAACTTACCAGGAAAGATCTTAACCTGCGTCTGTCTGGAGTGGGAGAATCATGAAGACTGCCTGACTCGGCTTCTTTCTCCCAGCATTCTGTTCTGTTTACTCCGCCTACCTAAGGGCTGGCCTATCAAAGGCCAAGCAGTTTCTTTATTAATTAACCATTGAAAGCAACAGATAAGACAGATGACCCTCCTCCATCAGCAATAATTAACATTTATAAAGGAATTATTTTGCACCAGGAACACCATGTTTATACAGAATCTCTGACTTAATTCTCATTTTTGGGTGAGAAAGCTGAGGCTACAGAAGATTTTGTTGTTTTCTCGAGGCCAGCAGTTTATAACAGAGATCTTACAAAGGGAGTGGTTCTGAGTCTTGAGCCTCAACTTCTATTTTAAGGATGTATATTTGGTTTTAAAAAATTGTTCTTGGTGTTCCCCCCCAACATAATACTTTTATTATTTGGGAGTTTTACATAATGCACCCTGATCACATTACTTCCCAGTCCTCTCAGGTCCACGCCTACCCTTGTGACCTTCCCTAAGAAGAAGAGCAGAAAAACAAGACCAAATTGTGTTGCCCATTCCCTCACTGGAACATGGTCAAACTCCCAGCGACCAGCCCCTTAAAGAAAACTGCATTCTTCTCCATCCCCCACTCCCACCAGGAGCCATCAGTTGTGGAGAGCTACACTTCAGGATTCTTACCACAAATTTGAAGTTCTCTTCAGTGGCTTCCTGTCTAGACTGTTTCTTTAGGTGGGGAAGGGCAGAGGGTAGGGAGTGTCACAGAAGCCTTCTGTGTCTCTCGTTCTCCACTGCGATTTCAGTGCTCATTGATGCCTCTGCAAAAGACGGTTCCTTGCCCCTTACAGTCAGCAGCAGCATGGATCACGGACTTCTCCAGCATCAGCCTGGACCTCGGACCTCAACATGGTCTCTGGTGGCAATACAGTCAACAGACATAAATATGGCAGCAACACAGGCCACAGAAGTCAACATGGTTTCGGGCAGCAACACAGACCAGGGACATTCATGTGTTGGTGGTAGCACAGGACACAGACATCCACATGGTCCCCAGCTACACAGGACCACGGACATCAACATGCCCTCAGGTGAACGCTCAGGCCCCTCATATCATTACAGTCTACTGTGGCAGCACAGATCACAGACATCAATATGGCCTCCAGAGGTAGCACAGATGATGGATGGACAGGCCATGGACATCAATGTGTCCATCCACATGAACCTCAGGCATCAACACTGGCCTGGAGAGGAAGCATGGACCGCAGACACCAGCAAATGCTACGGCTGTAGCATGGAACACAGATATCGAGACGGCCCCTAGGTGCAGGGAGGTCCCTGGAGGTCTTTTCCAATTAATGAAGTGTTCTCCATCTCAGGCGTCCAGTCGTTGCTCAGAGCCAGGGTGATCAGGAGACTGGGCAGTGTGTTGGAGAGAGGGGGGAGCCTGCACAAGCTTCAAGCTGCTGCACACCACCCTGCAAGCCCTACGCGGCACCAACACGCTCCCAGTCCACTTCCACACCTGTCGCCACCGTTGGGTCCCTAGTTCTGACTCTCTTTACTGTCCACCCGCTGCTCCTTCCTCCATCTGTCCCACCTCTCCATCACATATCCGTTCACTGGAGTGACACTGGAAGCTGCCATGTGTCTCACAGTAGGTAGTTTTGCCCAAACGACTTTACAGGACAATACTCACTGCAGTGCGTCATTGGTCTGGTTCACGGTTTCTAGTTCTAAAGCACCATAAATACTGGACCACTGCATAGACTTGACTCAGATATCCCTGCTGTTGTCCAGAATCGGCGTGATCTTGTGGCTAGGCAGGGCATCTGGGCACATCTCTCTACCCTCAGTGAGGGTCACCCCAAGACTCACAGGGCATAACCGTTGTGCTTTCAGCCTGTGAGCAGCACCCCTACCTGAGCTCTCCCTCTTCGAACAGGACAACAGTGTGGGAGACAGTTACAGTGACTCCACACTGCAGGTGGAGGACTGGCCCTGTATGGCGATGTCCTTCGTCCACTGCAGCTGCGCTCTCCCACTTTGCTCCCATAGCCTTTGCCTCCACAGCTCCTCAATGGTGACGGCTGGGCTGCCTGCACGAGCCAGAGGGGGCACCAGCTCCGCAGCATGGGTTCTCATCCCTGTATAGAGCGCTACACGGCCATGGCGGGTCCTCAGCGGTGACCTGTTGCAGGATACCCGAATGTTCTCGGTATTTTCTGACTCTTCACACTTTCAGGTAAAATGCATAAAAGAACCTTAGGAAAAGCTAAGCGGTAGTGTTTTCTGCTCAGGACTCACAACAGATGAGGACTTTGTGGATTAATAATGTGTGAACAGATTACCTGGAATTATCACTGTTATTGCTATGGACACAATCTAAATTTAATCCTTTTAGGGGGAGTGGGTAAATTTAAAATGGTCAGCCTTCATCTTCATGGGAAACTGAGTATTAAGAAAATAAGATTTTTGTTTTTATTTTTGTCTAAGATTTGTTAAAATGTAAAAAGAAGTGAAATCTGGAAGACTGTCAAAATTGTTAAGCCCAAATTGATGATAAAAGCACCTCCCATTTGTACTCATGACTGGCTGTCTTCCGGCTACACTTTTAGAGGAAGGAAAGGCAGGAACTTAGCTGGAGGTAGGAGACAGTCTCCACCCATAAACCATTTCAGTTGGGGCAGAGCTGGCCGCAGGGGCTGTGCTCATGGGAAACAACTTCACTGCACTAGAATTGGCTAGAAATTTACCTTTTGGCCCCTTGCTTCCAATTCAGGATCTTTCAAACTATGTGACTACAGCTTTGCTGGGGCTAACTGCATCAACACACCCAACTGTTCTGTGTCTTCTAGAGGGAGTGATCGGTGGGAGAAACGGGAAAGAAGGATGGATGGGCAGGGGTAACGGAGTATGTCAGACCCAGCCACCAGATTTTCAGTATTCACTGCACCCCTGTCTCACTGTGCTTCCTCCACTCCTGACAGAAATAACGGGGGCCGAAGAGTCCTTGACTTAGAAACAGAGTCAGGTAGGCATATTGGTGCCTACCCGAGAAAAGAGGGTGAGACAAGATGATTGTCTTGAGGCCAAGGGTAGCTTGGGCTACATAGTGAGTTCCAGGCTGTCCTGGGCTACAGAGTGAGACTGTTTCAAACACATCACTTAAAAAATGTAGTCTGGGGGTCAAACCCAGTGCCCCAAGCTCTCCCTCCCCCAAACTGTTTAGAGACCGGCAGAATGCTTGTGATTTATGGGAGACCCCAGAGTCAGCTCACCAGTGCCTTTAGATTCTATATTCATGAATTTAATCAATGGCCAAAAGTATTACACACACACACAAGCATGTATATGCACAAAGCATGTATTGACTGTTTATCATTACTCTCTAAACAACTTCTTCCACAACTTTTGCCCCAGATTAGCGGTTACCATCATCTGGTAAATGCAAATGCACAGGAAGATGCGTGTGAGCTGGAGACTAATACTCTGTCAGTTTGTATTTCACACCTGAACCCTGGAAATTTTGGTGTTATAGGGGTGAAGTGATGTGTGAACTTGGGACCGGTCCCCCTTATACCAACGACACGTGCAATTAAAAAATACTTAGATTTTTTTTTTGCATTTTATTGTGTATGTGTTTGTTTGTACAAGCATGTGTCCACATGTGAAGGTCAAAAGACATCCAGCAGGAGTTGGTCATCTCCTTCTATCACATAGATCCCAGGGATGGATTTCAGGCCTTCAGTTCAGGCTTTTTCCTTTACCTGCTTAGCCATCTTGTTGACCTGAGAAACGCTTTTTGTCGTCCTTTTATTACAGAAAGAGTTGTTTTTCTGTGGACTAGGCTGGTGCTATCTGTTATTCCTACAAGACTCAGAGACAAACTTGCCTCCACCTGTACGTGCATTGTATGACTTTGGCTGCTGATGCAAACAAGAGATGAGACAGTTGCAAGTAGCAAATTTTTGCTACTTGTCAGGAGTGAACAAAGTTACTGTGTGTGGTTTTTCTTCTCCAAGTTGGGGGAAATGGGGACAAGGAACTAAGAAAGCCTACAGGATCCTTTGATATGCTTTAGCTTCCGAGTGTCCTAGGCTTTAGGGGAAATATGCCCACAGGGGTGCAAGGGAAATTGCCCTTATCACAGTAGCACCAGTCTGGAAACCTCCATTTCTGAAGCCTCAGCCTTGTAGAGGTCCAGCTGCTCCTCAACTGCTTTTAGAATCCACTGGCTACTTCCCATCCTGTTTGTGAGGGAAGTTGATAGGATCTCTCTGCAATTCTGCAACCAGTGGCTGTTTGCAGTGTTTTGAATGGCTTGAGAGCTAGCAAAAACAAATCCTTCATCATCTTTTAAATGCAGTCACCTTTTCCAGGAATGTGCTGACATGCCCGCAATCCCCTGCCGTGTCAGACTGTAGAAGTGGTGTGATCGTGGTCATGTGGCATGGTGAAGGGAGGATTCTGGACACCAGGGGCTGGTCAGCCAGCAAGGTGCAGGCTTGTTCCATGGCAGCAGATGGCTGAGAATTGATCTGAAGCAAACGGAGTCCGATCCCGACCATCCTCTTCTCTCTGCTCTGTCGGCTCCTAAGGAAAGACAATCTCTTTGCTGAAGCCTTAGAACTCTTGTTCAGAAAGCACTTCTTGCTACCCCTGGACACAGGACAGCCCACCCCCACAGATAAAATGGAACTTAATGAGCCTTAGAAATAAGAGAATGACTTAAGAGAAAATATAAATTTACTCTGGTGTCTAGATCCTCATCTTTCATTCTGTTTCACGGTAAGGGAAATGTCATAGCAGGGAATGTTTTCTGGTCTTCTGCCATGCGCGCTGAAACAGCTCCATGTCTTCACAAGAGCTAACTCAAGAGTTTAGTCACTAACTCACTTAGTGGGAAGTATGCCAAGTTACCGTATTCAAAGAGAACAGGGGTATGCAGAGGGTATGATGGCTGAGTGTTCCCAAGCTGAAACAGGATGCTGTGCTCACAGACCACTCACTGGCCTTTGCATCTGCAGAGCAGGTTACATCACAGTGCAAGCCAAGCCGAGTCACCAATGGATGGTTTCTGTTTCCTCCGTCCTCCCTCCTCTAATCTGATTGGACAGGATCTCATCTTGTAGCTCAGGATGGAATCGAGCTTAGCCTCACTCTGCAGAGCTGGATGTATAAGCAATACATCCACAGAGCAGAGTATTTCTTTTGAATCGTCATCGTCATTTTTTTCAGTTGTAAATTGCTCTTCTGTTAGATTAACAGAAGAGTGTTGCATTGTGCATTTAGGTCATGAAAGCCAATGGAAAGCTCTTGGAGCTTTTGGGCCAAAGGTGTCAAAACCGTATAAAGTACCCAGAAATGGCTATTGAATTTCCCAGTGATTTCTCTTTTCAGGTTAATTTTAGCGTATGAATTTATCTCAGTTCCAGAAAGAATCATAAACAAAAGCCAAAGACAAACGTTCAAATGTTCACGTCACTGTCGTCTCATACTGCTGAAGCATTGGAGCAATTGCCGGTGCTAATGCTAGTGACTGGTGTGACCGGTGTTAGGCGGGCGAGCGTGCGTAGCCTCGGTGACCCTTCACTGCCTGGGAGGGGGTTTAGACGACAACAGGACAGCAATACGCTGCGCTGAAGCTACTCTGGAAATGAGCCAGACAGAAACAGTCTCAACAGATAAGTATGTGCAAATCCGAATTCCTTTCTCTGGAAAACAAGAATCCTTTGAACGGCCAAAAAGGGAAGCTCTTCCAATGTTCCCTCTTGGCTTTACTCAAGTTTCTGATCAGGCTGGGAACCGACGGGGCTCCCTAGAGTGAAGAAGTAATTTCTGGGGACAGAGAAATGCACAGAGAAGGAAATGTGGAGGCTGATGACACAGCCTCATTCTCTGTTCTCCTCTCTCTCTCTCTCTCTCTCTCTCTCTCTCTCTCTCTCTCTCTCTCTCTCTCAGATGCTAGTAAAATGGCTTAGTGGTTACAGTGTTTGCTGCTTTTCCAGAGAACCAAACTGGGTTTTTCAGCACTCATGTTGGGCAACTTTCAACAGTCTGAAACTCTGACTCCAGGGAACCCAAAACCCTCTTTCAGCCTCCACAGTCACAAACATACATGGACACACACATAAATAAATACTTTTCAAAAACCTAAAGAAATTAAACCATATTTTCTTCTGCCCCACAAAATCTCCTCCCATATCAATTTATAGATGGCGCCTTAGAAAGATCTATTTCCAAACCCTCTGTATTCTGAGAATAGGCACTCTGGTCTTTTCTCTAAACAAATGTTTCTAATGATCTAGCCTAGTTTTTGGCTTTTCTGCATGGAAGTACTAAATACTGGGAAATTGTTTACAGAGTGTTATGCAGCCTTGGTGAGCAATCTTACAGCCATAGCCTTTGGTACACGCTGAGAACACAGTTTGCCTTGTGTGAGTTGGGGACAGGAATATTGATACCGCCTGGGGAAACACTGCACACGTGAAGTAGGGACCCATGTGCTTTCTCACACAAGGGATCAGAGTTAAGGGCCTAATTAAAAGGCAAAAAGACACAAGGGGAATAAGGCTTGGGGAGTTTCAGAGTTCACTAAAAACTTCTGTAGGATTCAGCCTCCTGCTTTGGTAGGGCAATTGGTAGCTAGTTTTCAAGTGTCTTGCCAAAAGCCAGGATTTGCCATAGCTACAAATCATAAAGCAGGAAAAGTCAGTCAAGTGGAAATGATTATGAGAAAACACACCACGAACTAGTTTTTTACAAAGCTGTCCGAACAAGGAAGGACATTTTTTGAGCAAAGTTTGATTAATCCATGCTTCAGAAAGCCGTGGAGTATCTAATAACATGACTGACTCCATAATCAATACCCAGTCACAGACAGCCCAGAACTCAGCTCCAGAGTTTCAATTCTTGCTTTGAGGGTTTCTTGGGAAGAGCGTGAAGCCCAGCTGTGTGAGTAAAGGCATTTCTGGGTGTCATTTTGCTGGGCAGGAGCTAGCCAGTTTCCCCTACTTTGCTTTTAGCGCTTTGCATGCGGGAGCTCAGCTCACATCCTCTTCTCAGCCGCTGTGCTGACCTCCAGGTCCAGATGCTTCCCTTCAGGGAAGTAAATGTTGGAAGGTCTCAGTCAGTGAGTAGATCCAGGACCTCTGTCATTCCAAGGCTCACTGCCCCTGTGGCCCTGTGGCCCCTGGGTCGGATTCAGAGTCAGGGCATCTGGTGACAAGAAAGTAGAACCTCAGGGGTTGCCTAACAGTTTGTGAATGAATGACGGGGATCTGGTGTGTGTGTGTGTGGGGGGGTGTACAGGAAGGAGCATATAGATTCCACAATCCTATTTTAAGTCACCCAATTCTCTGCGGCCACCCCGCCTCCCTACACCGACTGCTGAATCTGGCTTCTTTGGCCACACTCCCACCAGTTTGGTCCACTTGTCTCTGGATTTCTTGAACATCCCATCATGGCTTCCTGTCACCACTCATGACACCTTCTCATTCTGGCGCCTGCTGTCCACCCTTCTTCAGTTTCTCTCCCGTGTATTCCATTGGTTAGGATTGCTGTCTGTCAGATTGACAGTCTGTTCTTTGTCTTGCACTTGTGAGGCTGCTGGACCGGGCCAATTCCCCATGACCTCTGTCGAGGGAAGGACGCTGCCACATATGGAAGACATCCTTAATCACATTATGTCATTGCTTTTGCTTTTTAAATTGCCAAAACCATCTTACATTTTTTTAATAAATAACTTTATGTTTGGTCCTTTGGTAAATTTCTACCCCTCCCCCATTTCTCATTAAAGATGCAAAGTTATTACCCAGCGAGTGCATCCAGTGGCAGGTTGTCCTGAGTGCTCTCGGGTTGCTTTGACTAGGAGTGATGTCAATCAATAGGTCAGCTAGTGTTGACTCTGCTCAAACGGGTTTTCCTTCAGCTTCCTGGAAGTTGAGGCAGAATTCTCAAGAGCTGGAACTTAGGAACAACGTGGCAGGGACTTTGGACAGAGAGTCATTCCATTGTGTTGCTGAAGAGACACGGCTAAGCAAGGTACCGTGACCATCTGGGCTGGCAGTCGGCTCTGCTGCTGCACTTCCTCCCAGGTCTCCCTACCTGCAAGGCTTGCAGCCCAAAGCTCTTCAGCCTGTCCAGAACTGACAGCCCTGTTTGGTCTCTCTGACAAATGGCCTATGGTAGTGGGTCTCAACCAATGGGTCGCAACCTTTTTGAGGGGGTAGAGCCCATTGGAAAATACAGATAATTTACGTCATGATTTATAACAGTAGCAAAATTATAGTTGTGAAGTAGCAACAAAATAATTGGTGGTCACCACATGAGTATCCCTATTAAGGGGTCCCAGCGTGAGAAAGGTTGGGACCCACTGGCCTAGAGGGATATATTGAGAGCTACGAAGTTGTTTGGGGAGAGCTGTGGCAGCTAAAACACATTTTTACTGAATATATTTAATATTTAGCATTTGAAGTAGAAAATTTTCTGCTTATGCTAATTTTTGTTCTCAACTCTTAAATCCTGCATTCAATTTGCTGACACGTAAGCATCTAAATTTTTATATTTTTCAGATTACTTTTTAGTCTTTCATTTACAGTTGAATGTTGACTGAATAAGTCAATAACTGAAATATGAAATATCTAGCTTGTTAAAGTATTGATTTTTAAACATCAATCCCTTCTTATGGAGCACAGTTGTATTTTGAAACTTTTTTCAAATTGTATCTTACTTTTCTGTTTCTGAACTTTGTATTAGAAGACAAAATAGCAGCATTTGCTGTCTGATAGATCCTTTGACAGTCTGATTCATATCTGTTGTTCTTCAAATTTAAGTTTTTATCTTAATTAAAATGCAGTTTGATTTAAATTGTAAATGGACTTTAATTAAATTCAAATTTTGTTTGAAAATTTAGATTGAATTTAAAAAAACACATGCTGAAATGTAAATTAAGGTTAATTAGCTCTTTGAGGGCTTTGTGAGAATAATGTTAGATGAATTTAAATTCTGTGGAAAAAGATTTCATTTTTATTATAATGCATCTTGGAAAGTCAAAAGTTAAATATCAAATGCCAAAGTTTTGAGTGTAAAGAAGTGTGTCATGTAGGCATTTCCAGAGAATTTGCTATCATTTAATACACTGTCAGTTCCCCAAGGAAGCAGTCTTGACGGCCAGGCTGCCAAGTTCCCACGCTGTGTATGAAGAACAGAGTAAAGTTATCCACCCGCCCTGGCTCCTAAAGACTGAGATGAAGACAGAGCACTGGGGGCAAATCACAGGTGGGTGGGGCAATGACTTGGGCTTAGGTGTGGATGTAGAGGTGGCCCAAGGGATGTGTTAAGCCTAGGAGTCTGCTGGTGGGGTCAGCGGTCTGTCGGTGACTATGGCTCTACAGTCGGCACAGTAGGCTGCCTCCTTCTCTGTACTGCTCAGCACTTCTCCCTCCTCCTTGGAGTGATTAGACAGAAATTGGGAAGCCTGTCGTTGGTTGCTTTCTGGGATAATGTGTCATCCCTGCCTTGTTATGGAGCAAAGAAAGAGAATGTCTTGACTTAAAACAGACATCAAGGATGTATGCTGAGCCCAGCGAGTGCATCCAGTGGCAGGTTGTCCTCAGTGCTCTCGGGTTGCGTTGACTAGGAGAGATGTCAATAGGTGTCAGCTCGACACCTAACAAACCTCTGTGTGATGAGGTTCTAGATGGATTGAGAAGGGAAGACCCACCGTAACTGTGGGTAACACCATTTCCATAAGTTGGAGTCCTGAAACTTATGGCAGAAACAACATGGCCAGTCCCACACTCTTGCTGCTGGGCTTCCCTGCCGTGATGAACTGCAGTCTCCAACTGGAGTCAAAATCAACCCACCCTCCCTCCCTCCCTCCCTCCCTCCCTCCCTCCGTTCCTCCCTCCCTCCCTCCGTTCTTCCCTCCCTCCCTCCGTTCCTCCCTCCCTCCCTCCCTCCCTCCCTCCCTCCCTCCCTCCCTCCCTTCTTTCCTTGCCTTTGTCAGTTACTTTGTCCAAGCAGCGAGACAAGTAAGTCACAACGTGGGCTCTGCGAGCTTTGTGTAGGTGCACTGGAATGCCATATTTGTGTGCTGACATATTATGTCGGCCTTAGATAGTTATTAAAAAACAGCTCTGGCAAATACCTGCCCTCCCTACTTCCCTGACACTTCAGGCAGCTGTCATCACCAGCCTAGATAGATTATGGGGACTTTCCATCCTGCAGTGACCCATCAGGGGAGCAACAGGCAGCTGTGTATGCATTCAGTCACGGCCCCCGCCCCCCTCCCCAACAGGCTATGTCCCTGTCCCACCGCAGCCTGGGGAAGAATGAATAAGTAAGGGCAGGGAAACTGGGCAGGTTT
Organism: Chionomys nivalis; assembly: GCF_950005125.1. Taxonomy (NCBI): domain Eukaryota; kingdom Metazoa; phylum Chordata; class Mammalia; order Rodentia; family Cricetidae; genus Chionomys; species Chionomys nivalis. The sequence continues at coordinate 60,503,095 of NC_080101.1, forward strand.
CCTCCGCTTTTCGCTGACCGGATATCCTGTCAGATTGTTCATCTCTCCGGTTGCTCCTCTTGTGCCTTCTCAGGCTCTCAGGTCAATGTCTCTTAACTAGAGACATAAAGAGTTTGATGTGCGTATGATTCTGTGAGTTTGTGTGTTGGTTTGTATATCTGTGTGCACATGTGTGTATGCATGTAGAGGCCGGAAGTTGACAAAGTACATCTTTCTAATCTCTCTCCACCTTGTATTGTGAGCCAGGGTTCCTCACTGAAGCTGGAGCTCACCTATTTCTCTGCACAGACCTCGCAGGAAGCCCCAGAGAGCCTCCTGTCCCACTGCCTCAGAGCTGGAATTACAGATGTGCACTGCTTTTAAAAACTGTGGCTTATGAAGAATGCAGTCCCGGTCCTTGCAGGGTAAGCACTTTACTGAATGAGCACCCAGTCCTGTCCCAACTATGTCTTATACACAGTTTACAACCAAGGGATTCTCAACACATTCACCATATAAGAGTCACAACTGCCAATACCAGAGCACTCTAAAACACTTAAACAAAACCCCATTCTCGTTAGCAACCGCCCTCCTTCTCAAGGCCTTGGCAGCACACCTTCTGTCTCTAGATTTCTGCTCTCTGTCCCTAATCTATTTTCTGCCTCCGTATAGTTGCGTCTTCTGGATGTTCCATAAAAATGAAATCCCAGTATACAGACTTTTGTTTTCTGGCTTCTATCAGTTAACATTGTCAGGGTTCATCATGCTGTTGCTGTATCAGCACTGCATTCCTTGCGAGTCTCAGGATTATTCTGTTGTATTGAGAAAATCACAATGTCTATGCCTATGTCAGTTGATGGACCTGTCAGTTGCTTCTACTTTTAGGCTATTCTGGATAACTGCAGTATAAACATTCACACCCAATGTTTTGGGACATATGCTTTTAGGTTTTATAGGTGATGTTAAAGGGTGGGGTTGACAGTCATAAGTCATAAGCTCTTCAACTCCTGTCTGGTTGTTTTCGGAGGAAACTGCAGCATTTTGCTGTGGAATGTTCCTGATTCTCTATATCCTCTCCAGCATCTGCTGCTATCCTTGCTATTGGTTGTGCACATTCCAGTGGGTGTGGTCATTGTAACTCGGTTTCCATAAAGACAAAGGATGAACATTTTCTGCACATGCTCATTGACCATTTATATATCTTCTCTAGAGAAATGTTTGTTCACACTTTTGCTTATTTAAAAATGTAGCTTAGCCAGGTGGTAGTGGCGCATGCCTTTAATCCCAGCACTGGGGGAACAGAGACAGGCAAATTTCTGTGAGTTCGAGGCCAGTTTGGTCTACAAAGCGGTCTCTAAGACAGGCATCCAAGCTACAGAGAAACCTAGTCTGGAAAAACAAAACAAAAAAAAATTAGTTTATTTTGATTTTTATGACTTCTTTAAATGTTCTGAATACAAAAGCCTTAGCAGATATATAATTTATAAAATTCTCTGATTTATGAAATGGTTTTTACCCAAATGAAATTCTAAGCCATAAGGGAGCAATTCCATTCAAATGCAAAGACAGGGAAGTCTTTATGCAAGAGATGGCATTTAAGCTAGGTATTGAAAAAATAGCATAAATAGGATAACGCTAAAAAGCACTAAGACAAAAGCAGGCATTGCAATATGTATTGACTGATTAAGGAGGCTGCGGCTCAGCTAGCTGCCTTCAGTTTATATCTGTAGCTCTATAGCCTGCCTTCAGCTGGAATTACCAACCAGAGCTGAAACATGTATTCCTCAGACCCTGTATCTGAGCAATACAAAATCAAAATCCTATAATTGCTTCAGTGACTTCTTGACTTGGTAACCTCAGGCTGATGTCAATCAGAGCATGGGCTCCAAGAATGTCGATTGTCTTGTGTAAGACTTGCTGTTTCCTTAAGAGCTCCTCATGGAATTTCTTATGGACTTTGCCTACTAGTTATATCAGCTGACTAAGGCTGTCTTCTTCAGCAAGTAAAGCATGTTAAAAGGTATCTCTGTGCCATGGGTTTGTTGTGACGTCATGGTAACTTATTCCTCCTGTTCCTCATTTGTCACATAGTACAACTATTCTGAAACTCCCAGTGCTCCTGTCTCCATGTCATGCTACCACTAGAGGCAAATGAGAGAGCAGCACCCTTTCTTACATTGTCTTTCTGTCCTCCAGAAGTATGACTGACAGCTATTGACATATACAGCCGTAGTCACATGAGGATAAATAATAGAAATCACGTCTTCCTGAATTTGTTGGAAGTAATTCTCAGAGATGCTAAGTAAAAGTAATGAGGAAATTTTATAAAAACTGGCATTCCTCTGTAAAATTTGGAGCACATATAGAACACGATAAAACTGATATACTGTATTTGAACATGCATACTTACAGGATCACAGAACAAGAACGAACTGTAATCCGTAGTGATTTTGAGCCTGGGATTCCTAATGATCCGATGTGGATGAGAATGAAGTAAGATAGCTAATCAATGCCAAGTACAGCTTGTGACATTTAAAAGGGACAGCGGCAGCAATGTGGAAGATCAAAATGAGAGCTCGCACTTTGTTCACAAATAGGATGGCATGGCCTGAAGAAGCAGAGAACATCCTGACTCATTGCAGGACAGTGACGGTGGGATCTGCCTCTGGCTTAGACTGACAGCGGGGAGGTAGGACGTGACATCTACGTGCAAGCTACCAGTTAGGGGAGGAGAGGATGTCCTGAAGTGTTCAAGGAGGCTTCCCTTTTCTGTTAACCTGAGGTTATGAGGAAGAGAGATTGTAATCCTTGCAGTCGGTTCTATTTTCTTCACAAATCTCTTGGGGGTAGGTAGACAAAGGAAATCAATATAAACAATGGGGGATTCTGATACATTTCGGAAATGGAAAACAATGTTCAGCAGTAAGAGTTGGACAGATCCAAGCCGATATGAAGTAGTGGAAAATTCCACTACCTTCTGACTATTTATCTGCTTTCAGGATAACAATGAGTAGCGACTGGTAACACTGAAGTGATCTAATCAAGTACATCTATTTTTTTACACTATGGACCTAAGCTGCTTCTAAATCCAGGAGAGGCCGCCTTGCATAGGTTTTCTGTTCACAGCCAGGATCTCATGGCATAGAGACCTTAATGGAGACATCTGGACTACTCAGAGCTACTTTAGTAGTTCTGAGGCCTTAGGCTTAATTATTAGGTTGCTGTATATGAAGTTTGTAGAAATGAATAAGAATTAAGACAGAAACTTGGGACTACTATGATCCAGAACAGAATTATTATATCTCCAAATAATTTCACAGAGATGGATTCTGTAATGTTCACAGGGTTGAGTTTGGGCTCTCGGCTGTGCAAGTTAGAAACATGTCGGAACTCTTTACATAAACATTTGCAGAACTCCATTTGTATGTTGGCTTGTATGCATGTGGATGGAAGGATAGCCTCACAGGCAGATGATAGACTTTTTATGAGATGCCATGGTTAGCGTTGAGTTGTGACCTTCCTGCCTCAGTCTCCTGAGTGGTAGGGATTACAGGTGGGAACCACCATGTCCATCCTCCTGTCTATGATTCTTGAGGTTAGGTTTACCTAACCTCAGCAATTACCTAGCAAAGGAGTCCTGATACCTGTAGCTCAGACAAGAAGAGCTGTGTTTCTTTCCTCTGAATCTATCCTCCATATATGGTCTATTCTAACTATATAAGTATTAGAAAGATATTTAGTAGGAGAATTTATTTTGGAAAGTGTACAGTGAAACCCATTTATTTTGTAGACCAGGTCCCTGGGGAGTAGGTGAGGGAGCCAGAACAGTCACAAAATAATTATAATCTCCTGAAAAAAATTGTTGCTTTTACCATTATTGAAAAATGGTCACCTGCAGATTTTATCAGTTTCTAATGAAGAGGTGCAAACAGCTGCAAATAATCTAAAGTATGCTAGAGCTTGTGCCTGCGATTGCACGTGGCAGCCAAGTGTCACCTGCAGGTGTGTGCCTCAGCAGAGATCCACCGACTGTTTTACAGACACTCATTGGCTGACCGTGATCTCACCAGTTCGGCTGAGCTGGCTGGTTACGTGTGAGCCCCTGGGACCTATTCATCTCTCTCTGCCTTCCCAGTGCTAGAACTGCAGCCCTAAAATTTGATTAGTGGAAAAAAAATATTAATTTAAAATCTGGCACAGATTTTTAAACTACCAAAAATGAAAGACTTATACCTTCATAAAATGACACGGTTCAGAAACTACAACTGACAGCCACGTGTCATCTTTGCATATTTATGTATTCAAAAGCCTGTATTATTGAAGCCTGTGTATCCCATTACACAGGTGCGAAACCATCCAAACTAAAAGCAATATAAAGGGAGCTATTAAAACATTGTCATCCAAGCTGGGTGTCATGTTGCACACCTTTGATCCCAGTAGCACCTAGGAGGCAGAGGCAGGGAGATCTAATGAGTCCAAGGCTAGCCTGGGCTATTTAGTAAGTTCCAGACCAGCCAGGACCACATACATAGTGAGACACTCTCAAGAAACAGCACAAAACTCCCCTTCCATCCACTGCTGCCAGCTGTGTTCTTGGGAACTTGAGGAAATGCACTAACCTGGGCTCAGGCCAAGTTGTTTATAAGCCGCCGGTCCTGCTTGTTTCTCCAGTGGTTTCTTTCCTTCTCTATAGTCTTCCAGAAGCAAGGTTTGAACACATTCTGCTTGCTTCTGTTGGACATGGAACATTTTTTCTTGTTTTGGCTGGCTAACAAAGAAGGCAAGACAATCTACTTAATGAACAGAACCACTGAATGCCTGGCCACAAAACTAAATGTAACTGCTGCCTTCTCTCTGCTGTACATCTTCCTCAGGATGAGTTCATCCCCGCAAAGCTCATCCAGAGAGTCAGCACAAGTTCTCATCACTGTTTAGTATGCCTGGTTAGGTCAAGATCAGGGTGCTAAGCCAAGGGGTGATGTGAAAGGCTGGTACATAAAGATAGGCTCCTTATGTTTTAAAAGGTCACTTGGTCAATATTGCATCCATAGGCACCCATCTTTCCTTAGGGTTTCTGAATTGTGGTCCTCGTGCTGTTAGGATGTTAGGAGCATCTGGAGGGATGCCTTCTGGCATCGCTGGGATTCACAAGGCAGCAGGGCTCTTGTACCAGCGGCTTGGTTCCATTACTCTGGGGTGGCTCTGATGATAATAGCTGAGTGACTCAAAGGTGGAGATCTATTTTCTCAACAGGACACTGCATTGTACATTGAGCCCAGAAAAGAGAAACTCAATCCAGGCCTGGAGTGGGACAGGAAATCAGACCAGACAACTCAACCAGCAGCCGGAGTTTCCCAAGTTCAAGAGTTTGAGTTTCAGGAAAATGGACGTGTGCATGATGATGAAGAGGATTCTGATACATCCACAAGCTGCCACACTAAGGAGATGCGCCTACGAACCAGCCTCACTGGAGAACACTCTGGAGGGCTGCTCCTTCTTTCCTCTTTCCCTCCCTCTCTTCCTCCCTCACTCCTTTCCTCTCTCTTTCTCCATTTCTTTTGGTCTTCCCCGACTTCTCGTTTTTCCTCCCTTCCTAGAAGCTGAATATCTAGTGCAATGATTTTTTGGATACCTTGATTTTAAGAATCAAACTCTTAGTCATTTTAATAGTAAATATTAAAATAGAAAAGGAAATTTGTGAGGATAGGATAGACAACATAGCATCTTCCAGGATTTTGTTATCAGCTTAGGGACTCAGGTTTGGAGCCCATGTGAGTCCATCAGTCCCAAATGGGTTCCATCTGAGTCTTAATGAAGAAAAACAAATGGAGGATTTTAATAATTATAATCCAAGTGTACTCGACGTTTTATTCAAAACAACACTGAAAATGAAAACTCTTCTTAACTAACAGAATATTAGAGCCACCTGCTGTTTATGTTTGCCACTGACAAAGGCCAGGAGTTCCTTCCCAGTATCTGTGCAGCAATCTAGATGTAGTGGTGGGTAGAACGGGACTGACTGCAAGTCTAAGTTTGACTAAGTCAGAAGATGACGTTCTTGGGAAAAAAACTTTCTCATGAGCCAAGTGACTTCCTAGTCTATTTGCACCTTCCCCAAAGTGAATGCACAGCCCAGAGTGTCTTAGGGTTAAACGACCCATGCGAGTGTGACAAATGACATTCTGGCCTTCCCTCTGTGCTGGTCTTTTATTCCAATAAAACATTTGTTGTTGGGATGGTTTTAATGACTTGTATTTTTTTTCCCACAGAAACATAGCAAACGCACAAGCTTAATACTTCAACAATACAAAGTAAGTCATCTCCCCACACTGACACCCAGCCCCTAGCTCATTTCCTGACAGGAGTGTGTCCAAAATTTTTTTGTGGCAAAGATCAACTCCATTCCTTTAGCCTGCAATTTAAAGATCACCCAACTCTTTCCTCACTCAGTCTTCTTTTATTTTTTTTTCCCACAGAGCTTTTCCTCCTCTCTCCTTTTATATTCGAGGCTTAACTCCCCTGCTCCAGCTGTATCTGCTGTCCATTTCCCAGTTCTGGTACTGTTCTTGGCTTCCTCAGTAGGCCTTTGCTCTTTGCTCCTCTCTCTCTCACTCTACTATCTCACCAAGACCCATGCGGCTCCAAGGACCTTCTCGGACGTACCCGCTGATTGAGTGCTCAGTGTCTCCTAGTCTGAGATGATCATGCTCAGGTCACTAGTTTCCTAGCGCCTTGTCCTGTGTATTTGTCTTCACGACTAACCTAGCAGACCCCAAAAGGAAGACTTCTAAAAGCTTTAATTCTGGACTCAGTTCAGTCTTAGGAAATGATGTGGCCTCAAGGGAGGCCATAAAACTTTCCAGAACTTTTGCTTCTCATGTGGTACTCTGGTTTTGATATATATATATATATATATATATATATATATATATATATATAGTCTCTCCCTCCTGTGTAGATAAAAACAGATGATGCAAGTAAATAAATAGGGCTGTTATTGACCCCAGGAAATACAAGTCTAATGAGATGGAATAAATAGCAAAGCTCTACAGAAAGTAAATCTGGAAACAAATATGAGTTCAACTAAACTGCAACCATCTGAAATAAGATGTTAGCCAGGAAGACTCAACATCTTCACAGAGCTCAGAGGTGGAGTCTCATGTGCTCAAGGCACCGCATGTGTGACTGTGAACACACACACACACACACACACACACAGAGAGAGAGAGAGAGAGAGAGAGAGAGAGAGAGAGAGAGAAGAAGAAGAAGAAGAAGAAGAAGAAGAAGAAGAAGAAGAAGAAGAAGAAGAAGAAGAAGAAGAAAAAGAAGTAACAAAAAGTAAAAAGAACAAATGATCACCAAAGTTGGTTTTATTCTTGAAATCTAAGTGTGTGCCACCATGACCATTTTTCCACATAGGTTCTAGGAATTGAACTCAAATTCTTACACTTTCACAACACTTTAACAAACCCAGCCTTAATTGCTTGTTTTAGTAGAGTAAACAAAAAAAATTTTGGGGGAAACTTTTTTCAAGTTTATTTTGAAAAATTAAGTATGTCTCATAGATGAATCAACATAAATTATCCCAAAGAATGTTCTACATATAACGAGGAAAGAAACAAACTGGTAGATCACAACATGAATAAGATCTTGTAAAGGAAGAAGACCATTGTAACAACAGACTCAAATCTGAAATGATGACATCACTACACTAACACAAGACAAAACCTATATCAGGGTAAAAATATCATAAGTAATTAAAAATAGACAGTGTTGCAAAATATTTTGTCACTACAAATAGAGAGTTACATATGTCTTAAACTCTTTGAACAATATTTTGACACAGAAGAAAAATAGCTAAAGAGGCTGCTGAACATTCCTACAGATATCTGGTCTACCTCTGGATATGGGTATTCCAGGTACATTACTGTCATTTTAGGCTAAAAAGGAAAGACATGAACAATAAGATTTAAAATGCAAAATATAGAAAGTTATATATGGAATTATTTAGAGATGCTCATTATTTAAAGAAGTAGAAGAAACAAATAATTAAAAAGACTGTCTGTGAAGGTAGGAATGAGGGCATAAGAGGTTAGCCCAATAAGGGACGGTGGGGCCAGGAGGGAGTGGGAGAGAGGAGAGAGAAGGAAGAAGGATGGGTACAAATGATCAAAGCATGGAATATGCAGACACAGAAATAACCATGGTAAATACGATTAACTTATACATGTAATATGTGTTAAGAGTCATAGAACCAAAATGAGGTTAGCAAATGCTTGACTTTTCTACTAAATCTTTTAATTTCTAACTAGATAGTTCAGGTAACAGATGGGTCACAATTGTAAAGTTTTTTTCAGTTTGGCACTCCAAGGTTGAACGTTGGTTCTGACTGAGTCTTGGTGATGAACTTCTGGCATCATGTCTACAAGCTAATTCCTGAGTGTAGCTGCAAAGTGCTATGTGTCTGTGAGGGATACTATACATGCTATCATCAGAGAATTGAGATGACAGTTAACTAAGTTACCACTAAATGCTTTTGTTCTCTTGTCCATTCTTCACTATCTTTCTGCAGGCAGACATTTCCCTGTCCTGACTGCCTGCTCCCAAATAAACACACTGACCCTTACATTAGTTACAAATGCTTGGTCAATAGCTCAGGCTTATTACTAACTAACTAGCTTACTCCCAGGCTCACATTCAGCTATCTTTCTTAAACAGACCACTTCTACCTTTCTTTCTTTTCTTTTCTTTTCTTTTCTTTTCTTTTCTTTTCTTTCTTTCTTTTTCTTTTTTTTTCATTTTTTTTCTTGTTTTCAGACAGTTTCTTTATAACTTTGGAGCCTGTCCTGGAACTAGCTCTTCTAGACCAGGCTGGCCTCAGACTCACAGAGATCAGCCTGTCTCTGCCTCCCGAGTGCTGGGATTAAAGGTGTGCACCACCACCCACCGCCTGGACCACTCCAGCTTTCTAGGAATGATAATACCCGTGGTGGGATGGCCCTCCTGCATCAATAAACAAACGAGACAACACCTCACAGTCGTGATAACAGGTCAATATGTTGGAAGCAATTCTTTAAGAAGGTACACTCTTCTAGGTGTCAAGTTGCAAACAAAATCAGTCTTTTGTGTTGCTGTTAGAAATTAAGATTCTCCTAGATAAAGATTGGAGTTATTAATGTGAATCTAACTTTTGGAATCTCTTGTCCTAGTTTGGGTTGGATTATGTGGAGAATTCCAGGCTGGGGGCCAGGGAATGTCACCAGAACAGCAGAGTTATTTAGAAGAATCTTCTCTCATGCCAGGCCCAATTGCCTTCAGATGATGAACACTCAGGGATGGAGTGAAGCGCTGACCTCTGAGACCTCTCTCCTTACACAGCCAGCTTTCAAACTTTTAGTTCCAGGATTTTTTCATATACCTTGAGAGTTTTAGGGGCAGTAATACATAGATAAAGAACTTAAAAAGGTGCCAGGAAGAAAAATGTCACAAATAGTACCCAAATAATAAAAAACAATAACAATGTTACAGTTTTGAGATGGGAAGGCAGCTTATTATGCATTAAAATTAAAGAACTATGGAAATGATCTCCTTTACTCAGAGATTAAGACAGTCCAGTGGAACTGCTGGCCATCTTGAGTTGTTGGCTGCATCGTATCAAATGTTTTATGGGACTTGGTAGTGCTCCAGCGCTTGGGAGGTGAGGGCTGGAGGTCACCCTCTGCCGCTATAAGGCAAGTTCATGTCAGTCTGTGCGACACGAATCATCCACATCAGCTGTCAGGAAGAGTGGTACCTCGTACTCATCTATGATACAGACAACGCTTTCGTCAACTGTTAAATAATCCAACATCCGAAGCTCCTTACGTGAGTGACTTTGCAACCAGAGGATACCCTGGGACTGTAATGGATACCGAGCAATTATCACTGCGGATGAGGAGAAAAGAAAACCATTTTGGATTCTCCTCATATTTATTATCTAGTAAATGTTATTTATTTTCTAGTTTGCATAATCTTTATGATATTATATAAGGATTGCAAAGCTTACCAAGGGGGTACCTGCTGCTTTGGGTCTTTGCTGTTCTGCTATTCAGCATCTAAGTATTCTTCCTTTTCTTTGTTTCTTTGTTATTCAACATTTAAAAAATCCTTCCTCTCTTCTGGTAATCCCCTAGCACATGGGCATTGTTCCCACTGTGGAGCTAAAGGGCCAAACAGTGCTTTTTCCTGCCTCATTGCAGCTAGAATAGCAGTTACCAAAACCATAGCAGGTCACAGGGTCTCGTGGAATGCTTTTTAAAAATTCAACCTCTGGGTCCCATATCCAGAATTTGATAATTTCTAATGAGTTTCCAGTTACGTGCTGAGACCATACTGTTGGAACCACAGAGCTGGAATTTAAACACATGTCTGAGGACAGTCAGAGATACAGCAGTCAAACAGAGAACAGTGGGGAATTATCTGTGCACGGTTCAATGCTAGGTTCCAGCTATGACAACACGCAGTTCAAGGAAAGGCCAGACACGGAAGCAGGTGGCAATCCCATTGCTTTGGAAGATCTCACCTTTCTCGTTCCTGTTTTTCTCTGTTCCTCTTTTTCTTTTCCTGTCAATTCTGTAAGATCTCCAAGTGATTTTGCAAAATTATCCTTTTAAATAACAAGGTCCATTTCTGTTGCATGCATCTAGGAACCCTGGCTGAAAGAATTATGGTGTCTTTATCACACCCCTCCCCTCAAGGCTTAGGGAATCTATGTAAAAGACAGGTCAGAAAGGACATGAGATCCAGAGGCTGTGGATGACTTTCAGGAAACAGCATTTTCCAGAGACAATGGGTCACCTTTGAGATCACAGTGACAGCGACAGCATGCATAGGACCCGCACAAGCTCAAACCAGACAAAACCCCAGCATGGAGAAGGGAGGGGACATAGAGTCCCACCCCAGCCAGGAAGCCATTCCCAACTGATAGCTTTTGGATGGAGGGAGTACGCTTTATTCAAGGGAGTAACACTGAGCATATAAATCACACTGCAGGGCAGACCTCACGCTCGGAGTAGCTGGCCAGTACAAAACAGACTCCATGTTTTTGTTGTTGTTGTTGAAAGACAGAAAAAACATAAAGTTGGGTGGGTAGGTATTTGGGAGAGGATTTGGAAGGACTGGGGAAGGAGAAATAGTAAGTCAAAATTTATTGTATAAATTTCCCAAAGAATAAACAAAAGCATAAACTAAAAGAATTTATCCATGAGCAATTTAGGACTTGAACTGTTATCAATCAGTGGTCTCAAAAGCTCAGCTATGAGAACATAATTACAGTGACTGAGGGGTACTCACGGAGGAGAAAAAAAAACTGCCCAAACTGGTGGTCGTTGTGATGAACCAGGCTGCCTCCATCTTAGGCCCAAAAGCCATCTTATCGTAAAGACAAACTAGGTTCATTCCTATTTATGACCAAACCTCTGTTCCTTAAAGATTAGGCTGTGCCCCACCTGTACCCTTAACTACAAATGGTTCTGTACGGCCTGTTCCAGGAAATTGGAACCTTGCCTTTGTTTCAAAAAGTTATGACCGTCTTGCAACCGTATCTTTGTTTCAAAAGATTAATATAACTGCCTGTTATGAGTAACTAGTTACGACTGCCTTGCTATGTTCAGCTTCTATAATCCCACCTATTTGTCTGCCAAATCCCTTATTTGGAAACTCTTTATCCTTAAGCTATAAAAGCCCCATGTCTAATACTGTCCTCTTGAACCCTACTTTTGGCGAAGCAGCCTATGTACATAATAAAAAACTTGCTTTAATGAATTGCTTGCTTGGCCATGATGGTTTGGGTAGGTGGCCTTTCTTCTCAGGCTATTACGGATGTCATTTTGGGCTGTGTTAAATGTAGCAACCAGCAGGTGCAAACCGAGATCTAGATGTGCTTGTGTCAGGAAGGAAATGCACATGTTAGTCTTCAGTTCTGTATCTCCTAGGCATTCCTGACTTTACGTATCACCCTGAAGATTTTAAAGCAATGCTCCATAATCTACAGTTTTGTCACTGAGTTCTGATGTTTGAATTCAGAGCCTCACACTTGCAGAGCAGGTGGTCAGCCACTGGGTCACCCTCCCAGCCGAAAATGTTAAAACTAATCTTTGTCACATATATATAGAAATGTACAGAAACCTTAAATATGGAAAGACTTTCTAGAACACTCTATTTAAATATATTTCAATCTTTTTTTTATTCATGTGTATGTCTGTGTGAGTGTATGCCACGGGTAGGTAAGAGCATGACAGAGTCCCTCGATCTGGAGTAATAGGGGTTTGTGAGCCTCCTGAGTAGGGTGCTGGGTTCCAAACTCAGGTCCTCTGGAAAAGCAGTAAGTGCCCTTAACAGCAGAGCCATCTCTCCATTCTCAGAAGGCCTTCAACAGCTGCAGGAGGATAGGTTTGAAAGGTAGAAGACCAAAACAGGCAAACCAGTCAGGATGCTGCAGCCTCACTGGAGCAAGAGATAGTACTCCCTTGAGGGCACAGAAGTCCTCTCTAACCTCCTGAGTTGGCATTTTTTGGGGGGTTGCTAACCAGGTCCCAAATAAAAACATGAAGACTTATCATTAATTATAAATGACCAGCTTTAGCTTAGTCTTGCCTGACTAGCTCTTTTTAACTAAATTTAATCTGCATCTATTCATCTACGAAGGACTATTTATCTTTTGTTCATTCTGTATGTTCTACATTTCTGCTTCCTCTGTGCCTGTCTGTCTGGCCCCTGGCATCTCCCTGATGTTTCTTTTTCTTTCTTCTTTGAGCCTCCCTAACCACTGACTGTTCAGCTTTTTATTAGACCAATCTGGTGCCTTAGGCAGGTAAGGTAAAACAGCAACACATCTTTACATAGTTAAACAGATGCAGCACAACACATTTTTGTATAGTTAAACAAAATTCCTTAACAAACTGTTAGGAATTTTTCCTAAAGCAAACTCTCTGCCAATGCAAATCCCAATCAAGCCAAATCAACACAAGCCAAATTAAAAATTATCCAGGTTTAAAGGGATTTCTGTGCTCTCGGGTGATCCCAAGAGGGAACTGGGAGGCCACGAATGCCACCACGTGTTTCTCCTTTGGGAACTCACCTGGCATGCTGGGATTTGGAGTCCAGACCAAAGCAACTCCCAGGTCAGGGAGGCTGGGACCAATGCTAGGGACTGGGGACTATGCCCCCAATTTAACATTCCAGACCTTTTGAATATAGGGGTGACAGGAAATTGAAGTGATAATTATGACAAACATTTAGGCTCTCTTAGGAAAAAGGGGCATTGACTCAAGTCTGGCTACTTCCTGCAGGTATAGGGCGACATGGGGAAGGGGAGAGCTAGGTGTTGTTGGGTCCATGCTCAGCAAGAGGTGTGGCTGGAATGGCATCCCATGTACTGTCATCCCAGAGACATCAGGCATCTGTTCCTTGGAAGAGGTGAGAAGGCAGGTGTCTAGAAAGGAAATATTGTTATTACCAAAGATGGGTGTGCCAGTATGAGGAGCAAGTAGGCCCTTCATTGTGGTATCCTGGAAAATTGGAGGGTAGAAGGTCCTTTCTGCTGGACAGACCAAGTGTCCTGAGTAGGTGCCTGCCTGAGCCTGGAGAGATGGTACCAGCATGGGTGTCCCAAGAGCTTGGCAGCTGAGGGGGTGGTGAGGATTATGATGTGAGGTCCTGTCCATCGAGGCTCGAGAGACCTTGGAGTTAACTGTTTGAGTATTCTGTCCCCTGGAGAGAGCGGGGCAGGTTTAGGGGCATTAGGGTCCATTGGTGTGGGGGCAGGTAGACTACTGTCAGCATGTGAATGGAAAAAGGACCTCAGAAGAGAGAGGTAGGGTAGATAACCCACCAGTGGAGGAGTTTAGACTGGGAGGTGATGGTTAAGGAGAAAGGGCCTGCCATAAAGCAGCTCAAAATGGCTTAGGCCAATAGGGGAACTTGGGGTGGCCCTGAGGTGAGTAAGGGGAATGGGAAGAAGGGAGGACCAAGATAGCCAGAGTTCAATGGAGAATTTGGTTAGTTGCTGTTTGATGAGTCCATTGGCCCTCTCCACCTTTCCCAAGGATTGTGGATGGTAGGGGATGTGGAATTTCCAGGTGATGTGTGTTTTCTGACATGAGTTCCTTGACCGTGGGAGTGAAGGCTGGCCCATTGTCTGTCTGAATGGTCTGTGGGACACCAAACTGAGGAATGATGTGGTCCAGGAGTACCTGAGCCACCACATCTGCTGTTTCCCTGGAGGCCGGGAAAGCTTCCATCCATCCTGTAAAAGTGTCCACAAGTATTAAGAGATAATGGAGTTTTTCATGAGTAGGCATATGGGTGAAACCAACTTGCCAATCTTCGCCTGGTTGGTGTTCATGAAACTGGTGTAGAGACTGACATATGTGGAGAACCACTTGTGGGTTGGCCTGGGCATACGTCTGGCAGGAGGAGTGAACCTGTAAAATACTATCTCGGAGATGGATGGGGTCAAAAACTTTGGGGCCTATGTGTAAGGTCTGGTGGATATCTGAAATGATCGACAATGCCTGATCTTGAGGAAGGATAAGACGGTTATTTAAATAGAACCATCCATCCTTTGTTGTTGCGGTTCCCCCTTTTTTAAGCTCATCCCTCTCTTTAGGTTGGTAGCAGGGCTGATAGGAGGGAGTTAAGAACAAAATATGTTCTGTGGAATCCGAGGAGCTGGAGGGCAGCCTCTGGGCTACTGAGTCAGCCTTGGCATTACCTAAGGCCACTGGGTCCTTGGAGGACTGGTGTCCCGACAGTGAATAATGGTTATGTCTAGAGGGAGCTTGATGGCCTCCAAAAGGTGGGCTATAAGGGGTCTGTTAACTATGGGAGTGCCCTTGGTAGTAAGGAAGCCCCTTTCCTTCCAGAGTGCAGAATGAGTGTGGGCTATCAAGAAGGCATATTTTGCCGGGTGGTGGTGGCGCATCCCTTTAATCCCAGCACTCAGGAGGCAGAGGCAGATCTCTGTGAGTTCAAGGCCAGCCTGGTCTACAAGAGCTAATTCCAGGACAGGAACCAAAAAAAGCTACGGAGAAACCCTGTCTCCAAAATACAAAAAAAAAAAAAAAAGAAGGCATATTTAGAGTCAGTGTAGATATTAGCCCATTGGCCCTTGGCTATTTGGAGACCTCTAGTCAAGGCAATTAATTCAGCCTTTTGTGAGGAGGTTCCTATTGGCATTCGGGTCACTTTGACTGTGTAAGTGACCACTGCATACGCGGCCTGGCAGTTTCCTGATTTATCTATAAGGGAACTTCCCTCAACAAACAGGGTGAGTTGGGGATCTGTAAGTGGCTGGTTTAGAAGACCCTGCCAGGGTGAGGCTAAAGCCTCTACAGCCTCTGGGCAAGAGTGAGAGGAGGTACCAGAGGGGGAGGGAAAAGGAAGCAGAGTTGCAGGGTTTAGGGCAGGACTGGAAGTAATTTGGGGGTTTTCTAGAAACAGTAAGTGAAAAGTCTGGACTCGTGAAGGCCTGAGGAGGAAGAGTGAGGAGTGTCTCAGAAGGTCTGAGAGGCGATGGGTGGAATATACCGTGATTGGCCCGGACAAGGTGATCTTGAGAGCCTCACGAGTGAGTTCAGCTGCTGCTGCCAGGGCTCTCAGGCATGGCTGCCATCCACACATGGTGACATCTAGCTGTTTGGATAAAAAGGTGACTGTCCGATTCGAAGACCCAGTCTGTGTGGCCACTCCTGACCTCTCATCTGTATAGAGTTGGTAAGGCTTTGTGGGGTCTGGAAGAGCAAGGGCAGGAGCTGTTAGAAGGGCATCCTGCAGTGGAGAGAAGTGGCGATGGACGATGGCCGGGTGGATGACAGGTCCCGTGTGGGTCTGTCTGGCTGCCTGGTACAGAGGCTTGGCTGTAATGGAAAAGTTAGAAATCCAATGACGAAAGAACCCCAACAAATCCAAAAATGAGAGGATTTGAGCCCCTGTGGTTGGAGGCTGTAAGTCACACAGGGCCTGGACCCTGTCAGAGGTGAGGGTCTTAGACCCCAGGCTACGTTGAACACCCAGATATACCACTGTAGGAGAGCATAGCTGAGCCTTAGATGGTGATACTCGATATCGCAGGGATCTGAGGAAGTTCAGGAGCACAGAGGTGGCCTGCTGGGGCAGAGACATGTAGGACTACAGAAAAGCAGATCATCCACATTAGTGGAGGAGTGTGCTAGGACCTGTGTCAAAGTTTGAGAGATCTCAAGCCAGAGCTTGGCCACAGAAATGGGGGCTGTTCCGAAAACCCTGAGGGAGAACAGTCCATGTAAGCTGTCTGGAGAACCAAGAGTCAAGGTCCTCTCTGGTGAAGGCAAAGCGGAAGTATGAGTCAGGGACCGTAAAGAAGGCATCTTTTAGGTCCAGAACAGTAAAGTAGGAGGTAGTAGGAGGGACGTTAGACGGGAGAGTATAAGGGTTGTTAACCAGTGGGTGAACTGGAATGACTGCCTCATTTATGAGGCAGAGGTCTTAAACTAGGTGGTAAGCGCCAGAGGACTTCCACACAGGAAGAAATGGAGTGTTGCAAGGTGAGTCAATAGGAATTAAAAGTCCTTGAGACAGGAGATGGGTGATAATAGGCTTAATGCCTCTGCGGTGGGTTTCAGAAATAGGATATTGGGGTCTGGAAGGGAAGGATAAAGGGTCTTTAAGATGAACTAGCAGCTCGCTGGTGGTGCAGCCACAGGAGTGGAAGCGTCCCATACTTTGGGATCTATTGGATCAGGGGAAGAAGGGACAGAACAGTCTGGGGTAGGAACCTGTGAAGCTGTTAAAGTGAGAAGAAAGTGTGACTCAGGAGAGTGAGGGGGGGGGTGAAGTGAGTGTGGCCCTGAAGCTGCTAAGGATATCTCGATCCAGTAAAGGTGCTGGGCAAGCAGGTATCATTAAGAAAGAATGAGAGAAAAATTGTTCTGCAAGCATGCAGGGCAGTGGCAAAGTTTTAAGTGGGGAGGAACCAGTCCCGTCTACCCCATAATTGAAATTAGTGAGGGGAACATAAGGCCCAAGTGAGAAGTCAGAACAGAATAGGTAGCTCCCGTGTCCAATAGAAAAGTAATGGACTCACCCGCTACCCGTAGCATTGCCCTAGGATCTGATAGGGTTATGGGATATACCAAGTCTGGGCAGTGTCAATCCTCTGCAAGGTTGAGAAGGTCGAGGGCTGGCACAGTTTCACTTGCCGACATTGGTAAGGTCGGACCACTGTGCCGTGGCATAGAGGACAAGCCCACATGGGGGCATTGTGATTTCCAGGATCCAGCTTGCTGGCAGATAGGGCATAACCTTGGAGTAGGCGTAGTGCAATATCATGCTACGTGATCATTTAGGCCACACTTGAAATAGCTTGCCTGTGAGGTTGACTTAGGCTGGCCTCTGCCAGGGTGGAGCCTTGTGGTTGGCTTTCCTTCATCCTCTTCCTGTGGCCTTAGGGTGGCTGCTAAGGCCTGGGCCTATAAGGTAGCTGCCTGTTTCTTCTCCAGCATTAAAAATTTTAAAGGCCATTTTCACCAATTCTCATACAGGGGTTTGGGGACCCTCCTCAACCTTTCTTAACTTTTTTCTAATATCTGGTGCTGACTGAGAAATAAAATGGGTAGCCAAGACCGTGGCTCCTGCTGGGGAGGCTGGATCATGGTATACTGGACCATGATTTCTTGTAGCCGATTTAGAAAAATGGCTGAATTTTCATCTGCTAGCTGTGAAATCTCTAGGAGTTTGTCAAAATTAACTACTTTTTCCAAGACCATTTCCATACCCTGAAGGAGACAACCTTCTGATGACCTCTGTCAGCCACTTTGGCCAGGTTGGTAATCCCAGTGTGGTTCTATGGCTGGCACAGCCACTTCCCCACAGGGACTATGCTGTCTATCAAATGAGTCTGGTCTGCATACTGCCTAGCTGCTACCTGAATTCTACTTTGCTCCTCAGGGGTGAGAATAGAAGCTAGGATGATGAATAGTCATGCCAGGTTAGATTGTAGGTCTGGGACAAATAACAAAACTCCTTGATATAAGCAGAAGGATTAGTAGAAAAGGAACCTAGCCGCTTTTCTATCTGAGAGAGATCTGGAAGAGAAAAGGGAACATGAACTTTCATAATGCCATCGACTCCTGCCACCTCCTGGAGAGGACAGAGAAGGGCGGAGCTATGGTGGGATCTGGTATGGGAGGAGACTGGGGAGAATTGGGAGGGGCTAGCCCAGTGCGCAGAGGGGGGCCAAAGGTAGACAGCTGAGGTAGGAGGGGGAGGGGAAGATGGGGAAGGTGGAAGTTGACCTTGAACTTCCAGATTGGCTAGGGAAGGGGTAGACAGGGAAGGAGAGGAATGTGGAGAACATTGCTCTGCAGGAGGGGGTTGGGTAGTAGGGGCTTGAGGGAGCGGGGGAGGGGTCAGTGCCTCTGGCTGTATGTTCCAGCTGGAATTGCCTGGGTCCCAATTCCCAGAAGAACGGGAATTTGGAGGCATTGTGACCTTAACGACCAAGATTGGTGCTGCGAGACACTGGTTACTAAGAAAAAGGCAGGAGCGCAGAGTTCCAAAATCATGGACATATGTAAGCTCTGCCCATTTGTTCTTACGGTGACAAAAATTTTCTAGGTCCCGGAGGACGGTAAGCTCAAGGCTTCCTTCTGATGGCCAATGTGTCCCATTGTCAAGATCGTATTGAGGCCAAATCTTAGTGCATACGTAAATTAACCTTTCGGGACAGATTGTGTCAGACAAGCCCAATTTTAAAAAGTTTTGTAAGAGGCATCCCAGGGGAGACAGCGGATCTGGCTTTGAACTGCAAGTGCCCGTTATAAACTCTATGCCCAACCAAGTGGCCTAAGTCTATTACAGCATGCCAGCTAAAATAGCTCTCAGGCCCAACGGGGTTGTGGAAATTGAATGCTTGGCATTTCAAAGCAAACAAATCTCTACCTCAGCCAAGCCAGGTCTTGCTGGTCTGGCCGCTGCTGAGATCAAACTCTTGGGGCAAGCTCGTGGCTTCAACAAGAGTCCGACAGTCAACAAAAATAAGTACAAATGGGTCCCCTCAAAATCCTATAGCATAGACAAGGAAAAAGGACTCACCAAGATGTAGCCGTTGTAGCCCAGGAGCCAGTTTTAGTGTGGTGTGGAGAGCTCAGATTGTAGATTGGGGGCTTTCAACACTTGGCCTAGGGCTGTGCAGAAAGGGTCGCCCTACCCGGTGGGACCTCCAGATATTAGAAATTTTTCCTAATGCGAATTCTCTGCCAATGCAAATTCTAATCAAGCCAAGTCAAAACAAGCCAAATTTAAAAATATCCAGGTTTGATGAGATTCCTGCATTCTCAGGTGGCCCTAAGGGGGAACTGGGAGCCCAGGAATGTGACCACCAGGAGGAAGGAAAAGAGACCATGTGGGAGTGGTCCTGACCACTTAGGGGTCAGGACCTGGCATGCTGGGATTTGGAGTCCAGACCAAAGCAACTCGCAAGTCAGAGAGGCTGGGACCGATGCTGGGGCTGGGAACTAAATCCCCAATTTAACACAGACCTCATGCTCTTTTTTAAGAGAGTCAAAGTCCTTTTGAAAGTCTAAATCAGGAACGGCAACAATCAATTAGTCTTTTGATATACTTTTGTAATAATAATTATTTTATGTGTGTGTGTGTGTGTGTGTGTGTGTGTAGCACATGTGTATGGATATTTGAAGAGTCCAGCAGAGAGCATCAGGTCCCCTGAAGCTGCATTAAAGGAGTAATGAGCCAGACAACATGGGTGCTGGGATCTAAGTTTGGATCCTCAGGGAGAGCAATAAGCATTTCTTCCTGTACCTGTCCATATGAAGTCATGTCCCTTTGGGTCCTCACAGTCTCTCACTGAAGAATACATTCCTCAGACATGGATACTGGCATGGCCAAACTGTGTCAAGCACTAAAGTATAAACTCATCTGACCACAGGCATTTAAAGCAGATCCTCTTAGACCTTTCCACTCAGTGCCAGGAAAACGTCACATGACCCTGAGCATAAAGGGATAGAAAGAACACATGCAAATCAAACTTTTACTGATAAAGTCTTAAAGAAATGTGCTTTAAAACAATTTTTTAATATATATATATATGTAATTTTACTAATTTTAAAGTTTAAAAATTTTTGTATACTAATAAAACTTTTTTTACATAAATAATCAAATCCCTGCTGAGTATTTGATGCTGTAGGATATACAGCATCTTTAACTTTTTCAGAGCTGATCAATAATTTGATTTTATAGTCATCAATGAGGAGAACGTTGATTCACAGAAATAAGTAAGAAACGACCTCAACATAAATATGTTCAAGGCCATTTCAGAAATTTGCTGGAAATTCTGTTCTAGTTACAAGCCAAAATTCATCTAATGAATTTTTAAATGAGACTCAAGTCAGCAAGTCAAAAATCAGTTGTTAAAGTCAGACATTCATACATGCTACAATCGAGAGATCAGGTAACTTGATGTTACCAAGAATTGATGGTAGGAAATCATCGAAATCTGTTTCCTTCCACAAACTCATCTTTCTCCAAGAACAGAAAGCTTAGTCTATCCATAAAACACTGCAAGTCACAAGACGAATCATCTTGAGCTGAGGCATCTGAGGCAGCATTTAGCAGGGCTGCAGGCTCAGTTGAGTGCACGGATGGTGTGTTCAGTACCAAGACTTCAGTTAAGTTGGAGTAGCGAGTTATGATGAGCTCTGCCAGACACGTTCAGCAGGCACTTGCTTCTGAATTACTTTTTTCTTCAAATTGTATGTTTGAAACCTCTAACTTGCCAATTTTTGCACCAGCCCCTTATTCAGTGACATCACCCCAGTGCTTAAGGAGCTGTGTTTTAACGCACAGGACAGTTCTGTATGGCTAGTCTTGCCATTATGGAAAGGGATAGTCTGACTTGGGGAAACTGACCGATGAATTCATGAGAATCGTCAAGGAACAGACAGCTATACCAGGCTTTTTCTTTTGGGTCACCAACCAGTGTGGTGGGAGCAGCGGGGCTGTGTCCCGCCACCCGGCTAGCTTTACCCGAAATAATTACACGGAAACTGTATTCTTTTAAACACTGCTTGGCCCATTAGCTCTAGCCTCTCACTGGCTAACTCTCACATCTTGATTAACCCACCTCTATTAATGAGTGTAGCACCACGAGGTGGTGGCCCACCAGGAGGGATCTTAACCTGCGTCCATGTCAGAGAGGAGAGCCATGGCATCTGCCTGACTTGGTTTTCTTTCTCCCAGAATTCTGTTCTGTCTACTCCGCCTACCTAATTTTCTGTCCTATCAAAGGCCAAGCAGTTTCTTTATTAATTAACCAATGAAAGCAACAGATAGATAGACAAATGACCTTAACCAATAGATAGATGACCCTTCTCCATCAAACCAGCTCCCAAATAATGACAAGGAGACTTAGTATTAGTTTTGAATGCTTGACGTTAGCTTGTGCTTATTTCTGGACGGTTTCTTTTCTTCTTTAACTCGAATTAACATGTTTCTCTTAGTTTATGCTTTGCCTTGGTTTTTTATCTTTCCTTTCTGTGCGTCCTACTCCGTCTACCTGACTGGCAGCTGCCTGACTGGCTAGCCCCAGGTTCTCCCTCTCTTTCTACCCTCACTCTCTCATCTCTCTTCTCTCTTCATTTTTACTCTTTCTGCGGCCCAGCCCACCCAAGCCCACCCATCCTGCACCTGCCTAGGTACTGACTACTTAGCTTCTCTTTAGACCAATCAGGTGCCCTGGGCAGGTAAGACAAACAACAACACTTCTTTTCATGCTTACACAAATGCAGCATAAACACGTGTAGCGCACCCTTGTGTTGTTAAACAAATGCAGCAGAAACAAATGTAACATATTTGCCCAGTTAAAACAATATTCCACAACATACAGGACAGGATTAACAGCTCTCTTGCTCCCCTGCTAGAGATGTAAGTGCTCAGAGTTTGCTAGGCAGCTGATCTATATTGAGCTCCAGTCCTAGACACGAAGTTTATGATAGCCCTCAGACCCTCAACTTTTCCTTCTGAGAAGGTTTGCCCTCACATCTTCTAATAACCAGAACCTGGAAATAACCTAAATGTCTCTTGACCAAAAAGAATGGATAAGGAAAATGTGGTACATTTACACAATGGAGCACTACACAGCAGAAAAAGTAACAACATCTTGAATTTTGCAGGCAAATGGATAGAACTAGAAACATCATTTTGAGTGAGGTAACCCAGACACATAAAGACAATTATCACATGTACTCACTCATAAATGGTTTTTAAACATAAAGCAAAGAAAGCCAGCCTACAAACCACAATCCCAGAGAACTTAGACAACGATGAGGACACTAAGAGAGACTTACATAGATCTAATCTACATGGGAAGTAGAAAAAGACAAGATCTCCTGAGTAAATTGGGAGCATGGGGACCTTGGGGGAGGATTGAAGGGGACGAGAGAGGCAGGGAGGGGAGCAGAGAAAAATGAGCTCAATAAAAATCAATAAAAAGGAAAAAGAAATCTTATCAACAAACAAACAAAAATGATATGGAACAAAGTTTTCTCTTTATCAGTTGTGATAGATTTGTTCCAAAGAGGTGTGTACCTGCAAAGCTCCCATTACAGGCCCTTGGGCCTCCTGGGTGGAATTTTTAGCCTACTGTTTTGACCTTTGTGAGCTGATGAGAAAGGAATGATAGAGGAAAGGAAGAAAGTTGTGTCAATAAAGGCAGTCAGCAACAGTCACAGGGCAGACAAGGAGAGGTACTCCTGAGGAAATGGTGATGATGGCCCAACTACCCAGGAGAGTATACCCAGGCTTTCATCAGAGCCTGTCTTGTACCCGAGTCTTTCCTGTGCACCTCAGGACTCTGTCCTTCCCTAGTCCTCCTCACCGTGACCACCGCATGGACAAGGACAATTTCTGACACCACTGTCATACCTATGCATTCAGAATTTGGTCTTTCTATGCTTTATGTGTTTTTGTCTATTTTCCATCTCTTAAGAATGATAACTTGTTTGTGGCTTGCTTTTCCTGGTAAGTTCCAGCAGCAAGCTATTGCTTAGAGAGTAAAATTTAAATTTTTCACATGGCTTTATAATCATAAATATATTAAATGAGAAATATTTGCAATAATTTCTCCACATTTCAATTTTTCCTAAAATATTTTCACAAAAACATAGATATCAACTATTCTCCCTAATTGTAGAGGTGAACAGGAGTGAATTCCTTAGGAAAAAAAATACTCAGGAGTAAGATGGTGAAACCAAGAACATTGTATCCCTTGGCCCCTTTTTCTACCTCTAGCAGGGTTTTGAATGATCAGTTTTATTTTCTGCGAGTTTTCACAATCTAGCAGACAATACCCACGTATACACACGACATACATTTCCCTCCGTCTCTCATGTCACTCTGGCGGATGCTGGACCACACACACACAGGCAGTGCAGAGAACACAAGCACATCTGGAATCCTAAGCCATCAGAGCAAACACACAGAGAGTGGTGTGGTTACACAGTGGTAGACAACCTGGCTTTTAAAAAGAAGGAAATCCTGTCATATGCTATAATATTCATAAACTTAGTTGACATTTAGTGAAAGAAATCAGGTAGAAAAGACAAAAAGTGGTTCTGACTTATTTCTGGAACCAGTTGAATTTCGAAAAGCGCTGTAGAGGGCTGGAGAGATGGCTTAGTGGTTAAGAGCATTGACTGGAAAGAGGACCTGAGTTCAATTCCCAGCAACCACATGGTGGCTCACAGCCATCTGTAATGAGATTTGGCACCCTCTTCTGGCCTGCAGGCATACATGGAGGCAGAATGTTGTGTACATAATAAATAAATAAATAAATAAAAAGAAAAAAAGAAAAACACTGTAGAACGTCTTTGCAGAGGCAGAGGTGGCAGGATATTGGTACCGGGAAAGAAGAAAGAAATGATAACTATTTAAGATGATGGGTAAGGCAATTAGCTTAACTCAAACATTCCATATAAGATACGTCTATCTTAAAAATATACTCTGTAAGCACTGAACTATAACTTTTCAAAAAGATAATAATAATGACACATGTTTTGTACATATGTAGAACCAGATCTAAGTCTAGGTTCTAAACTTATGCTGAAACCTCCAGTGTGGGGCGAAAAAGATGGCAGAGGACATAGTGTTTGATTATTTTTGGCAAAGCCTTACCTGGGACGTTAGACAGGAACTGCCGCCAGCACTCTTCGTTATGCCAGGAGACCAGGAAAAACTGCAAAGAGGTCCTGGCTAGCTCTCAATTCCGAGTTCTCATTAACAGTCATGAGAAATAGACAAGCTGGTCGTGTTCTGGAACTTTCCAATTTGTGCAAGAGAAAGCGTCGCTTGGGTCTTTCAGCCCCGCCTGGGAGCGTCGGGGGCTGCTTGGTGCGATTCCGATACTGTTCAGTCTGGCATATGCAAACCACCATCTGCCTGCATGGTTCGTCCCAGCATTTCTAGTGGTGTTGTAGTAATCACACTGGGGTGCTTTCAGGTAAGACAAACAGTAAACACAAATTACTGCTGTAAATTAAGGAGCCCATGCTATGAAAATAAGAACTAACAAGCAGTCTGCAATGTGTGTCTTCCTAAGGGAGGATTTTATGGAAAATCTCGGCATCATCTTCATCAACCAGAGTGCCTCTAACACTTGTCCCTCTTCCCTGACTTCTCAGTGACAAATGCTTCTCTCATCCCCAGATCTCTTCAGCCTGCCTGACAATGCAACTACAACCCAACTGTGCCCATAAGAATCCAGATGGCTACCAGAACCTAGTGACTCAGGAAGCTGCAGGCATCGCAGATCCATCAGTGACTCTGGCAACCATGGTCAACTGGTACCCGTGGAGTTAGCTACTCTGAACGCTTTAGCAATGAGATGAAAGGGAGACACTATGAGAGCTTGAGCGGACACAGAATCCAGGAGCCTCCCAGCACTCGGGACACAGAGGCAGGCCCAACTCTCTGAGTTGGAGGCCAACCTGGTCTACAAGAGCTAGTTCCAGGACAGGCTCCAAAGCTACAGAGAAACCTTGTCTCAGAAAACGCTAGACCGAGTCGAAGAGTAGTGGGCGGTTTATAGCTTGGGCTTTATGATAATGCAACTCATCTTACTGCTGAAAGGGGTGGAGGCTGTGCCCTCCCAGAGGTTTATGAAGAACAGAACAGAGGTATTCTAGGGCATGTTTGCTATAGTAAAGTTACTAAAAATTCTTGCTATTTTGATAATTTTTTAAAAGAAAATCCTCAGCATCCATGGGACATAAGCTCGCATTAACCTGAATCGAGAGAATGGCAGCCAAGATGCTGCCCTGCCAGTGAGCCAGGATGGTACCACCCTCAGCTGCCTTTCCTTGCCCTCTTTCTGTGGGACTGCTCCATTGGACAGACTAGGAACAGCAGTTATAACAGCTCATTCAGCAGGGCCCACATTAGAAGAAAGCTGATTGCTACTTAGAATGTGCTAGTAAAAAGC
The DNA here is from genome assembly GCF_950005125.1 of Chionomys nivalis. Taxonomy (NCBI): domain Eukaryota; kingdom Metazoa; phylum Chordata; class Mammalia; order Rodentia; family Cricetidae; genus Chionomys; species Chionomys nivalis. Next base: position 60,528,584 of record NC_080101.1, read on the forward strand.
TTTGCCCGTTTGTACTGAGCAGACTTCAGATGAAAAATCGGAACATTCCTGAACTGATTTCTTCTGGCATGTGAACTGTGCTCAAACCTCCGCTCAGCATGAGGGAAATCTGACTACAGAGCTGACCTTGGACTCCATGGCCTTCAGACCACACCGAAGCACTGGGTGGTTTCCCCTCCACCATTCCTGCCAAGCAAAGAAAGTGGTAACACTTGCTCTTGATTCACATGTTCAGTCACAGAGGACTTGGGGACCCAAGCTGTTACCAGCTGTGGCTACAAGCATATCGGCAAGGATGGGAACAGAATCATCTGCTGGGCTCGGGTCATCTTCACATTGGATCAGGCTTTGTTTTTCGGAACAACCATTGATTTCCATTTCAAGAAGCAGAGCATTTCATGACGCATGTGTATGTGGGCTCTTCAGAGAAATGGACGTATTTCAATAATTGGGGTATTTGGTGACGATAAAAACAGAGCAGTGACCTGCATACAGGCAGCAGCAGCCTGGGAAGGTGCACCCTTTTCCAGTTCTAAGCCAAAGGGGAGTTTCTGGTTTGTGAGCACTAACTCCTGGGCTGTTTGAACAAGTTTAGCATTGCCTAAGTTGTTAATTGAAGCATGACCTAAAAGAGAAGGGGGAAGAAAGAATGACTTGCCATGGAAGATGTGTTATGTTTAAGGTTGAAGGCAGCCGAAAGGGAAGGTCAATAGGAATAAAATCAGCACACAGGCTCATGGTGGAAGGCCGTTCCCCATTCCTTCTGCTGTACTTCTGCTGGCCTTCCTTGTCAGTAGCATTGTCCCTTTAAGAGACAAGCTCTGCTCACTCCCCATCTCTCTCTTCCAGCCAAGGCGAGCTGGTCTCTGGCTCTCTCCCTTTCTCTCTCTCTGTCCACTCTTCTGAAGAGGAAGCTTTCTGTCCCCCTTTCCCTTCTTCTCTCTCCTCTTCTCTCTCTTTCTCTGTCCCTCTATTTCTCTCTCCCCCCCCCCCATACTCCCTACCCTCCCGACACCCGCTAAACTCTTCATACTCAAGGTCTTTCTTTGTGGTGCGTCTGTCCCTTACCCACATAGTCCCCCATCCTCCATGAGACCCACCAAGTCCCTCTCGCTGCCGTAAATGGTTCACCTTCAGTGAACACCACAGAGTGCTGATGTTTGCCTTTAGACACTGCTCCCTAGGTAGAGCAGGATGAGTGAAACCAGAGATAATTTGTTCCTGGAAGAACAACTTTATCTTGAGATACAGACGAAAGAGCTGGGGATGGGGCACATACCTGTAACCCCAACTGTGTGAAGGCTGATCCAGGGATCACCCAACATGCTGTCAAAACAACCAACCAAGATGAGGCATGGTGACACTCACCTTTTATTGTAGCACTTGGGAGGCAGAGGAAGGTGGATGTCTATGGTTTTGAGGCCAGCCTGGCCTAGAGAGCAAGTTCTAGGCTAGACAAGGCTACATAGGGGACTTTTTCCTCAAAGCAAACATAAAGCTATAAACAAATTCAAAAGTGGAAATCAGACCTGCTTAGAAAAGACCTAAGCTGTAAGCCAAAGTGGCCCTAGGTGACAGACGTCTGAGACCAAGGTCACATTCCCATTTTTATTTGTTTGTTTTGCTCTTTTATTGTTGTTGGTTTTTTTTTTTTTTTTTGGAGATTTATAGTTCCCGAGATATGGAAGTCTCTTAAGAAGTTATTTGACAGATAAAGACTAGGTTGTGAGTAGTCTTATGAACACATATGCTGTCGTGATGGAGGTATCCAGGGATAGAATTGCTTAGAATGTTCCGCAGCTGGTAAAGGAAAGTCTGCTGGAGATGGTGGGAGAACACAGAGGGAGGCAGGGGCTCGGGTCCAGGATCTGTCAAGAAAACAGAATAGACTTAGTATTGAGGTGCTGATGCGGAAGACTTGTTAAAACAAGCCCTGGCCTAGGGACTAAGACGAGCCCAGCTGCCAGGCTCGTTGTGAAGTCATTCGCTCCCCAGTGGGTTGTGTGTTCTATTTGCCAAGTGACTTCCAATGTCAGCAATAAGCAAATATTCTTGTGGTAAAAGAGGCAGGAAACGTAAGGATTACGTTAAACTTTAAGAACAATGTAGGAATGTAAGCAGTAGGAGGAGATATGAGCGGTGACATTTAAATCAGACGTCTACAGGATGTTGAGGAGCCATGGACCAAAGCTTCCCACACAGGAAGGTGGTAGAGATACACTGAGAGGGTGGCTTGGGTAATAAAAGAATAGGGAATAGTTTTGAGGTCCTGTGACTGTGGTGGACTTGAAATGTTCTAGAAACAGGAGGCCGGAGGAACTGGAACTGAGCAAGGTGAGAAAATTAGAGGAAAGGCAGAAGGCACAGGTAGGTTTGACCTCGTGTGACAGGACAGGCATTCTGCACCCTTGCCTCTCTGAGAACAAAACTGCCCTCCAGACCAAGATGAGGCAGAGGTTCCTGGGAAGCGCCACAAAGGCTGAAGAGTTTGGAAAGCAAGTGAGGGCTGTCTGCTAACCTCAGTCACAAACACCAGAAAGAAGTGTGTTCCCAGCCTCCTCCCTTCTCCCACAGCACTGTGCTGAGGGACTCTCATGTCCTCTATGCACAGAGAAGCACACGCATTAGCTTCTCAACTTTTTATGAAGCAAGGGTTATTTAGATCAATAATTATGCCTGAAGGTCTTCATAGCCAAAGAAACGTAATCATGAGACGAGGAGCATTGGCGACGGCGTGCTTGGGCGTCGCCTGGCTATAGTGAGCGGGCTGACTCTTAGCAGTTCCCCGCATGAGCAGCAATGGGTATCCCGACGGAATGACCCCTTTTACAGCCTCTTTGTGCTGAGTGGGTTTTATGCCATATATAACACACATTACAGAGCTGGGTTTGCTAAAACAAAAGTCCCAAAATAATTTAGTCTGTACATGAACACAACTAAACCAGAAAGAAAGCCAGGCTTGGAAATCTCCCTTTGATACTCTAGTCCCTTCCCAGCCACTCCTCTCCATTATCCATCTATTAAACCAGTTGCCGGGCAAGGTCTGACCCTGTGTAAGACGCTGGAGAAAGAACAAAGGGAACTTACAGAGATGGATGCATGTGGAGACCGACTTCCACTGAGGTTACTGACGCTTACTTTTAATTACTTTAAATGCCAAGCAATTTGTTCTAACAGGAACCCATCACCAGCTCTTCATAATGTTCAGAGACAAACAAAAAGGGGGAAGTGGTCAGTGCTGGCTGTTCTTTAATTTTGTTTTCTAGAGGAAAAACCCTTCTTGGTTTGAACAGATGAAGAACTATCTAGGAATTGAGACCTGTTCCATATTCATAGCCAAGTGGAAGCTTCCCTGGCTCCAAATTCAGATGTCCAACCACTGCTTAGCAAAGCTAGTTCATGAAGCAGGGCATTGTGGATTCTAAATAGACACAAAAAAGCTTTGTAATTTGTTCAGTTCTCACGGACACTCATTGAATTTATTGTGATAATTTTCTTTATATAGAAAAGAACCAGATTAGGACCTGATGGCAGATCAGCACATCTGTAAATGCCAAGTGCTGAGCTGTGGGCAACATGTGATTGGACACAGGATTTGTAGATATTTTTGTTTTGCTGTGTTTGTTACAAGGGCAGCAAGGGGTAACGAGGTTCTCTTTGCTTCTGCAGGGGGCCTAAGATAGCTGTCAGCTGGGCAGAGATGGACCAGTGGCCGCCAGACCCAGAAGAGCTGATTCAAGCAGTTTCTCAGCTACTATGAACGGCAGATGTCAGCATTAACTGTGTAGCATCAGAGAGGGGCGGAGGGCACCTGTGTTGACCAGGTTCTCAGTTGATGAACAGAGAACAACTGAGAGGGAGGATCATTTACTTTGGTTCATGGTTTCAGCCCATGTTCTTTGGCAGAGTGTCATGGTAGTGGGAATGGTTGGTGGCAGGAACCTATGGTAGAGGGTTCTATCTTCAGCTAGGAAGCTGCAGGCAGGTCAGCTGTGACTTTCAAAGACATACTCCAAATGTCCTACCTCCTCCTGCTGGGCCCTCCTTCCCACCATTTCCACCACAATCCATGATAAAACCAAGCATTGGGCACCATCTGTTTAGCACATTGTAGCACAACGCCTGTTCTATGTGCTACCAGACCATGCGCTACTTTGTGTACTATGGTCCTGTAGCGCCTGTATTATTACATGAACTACAGTATTATGCCTGTAGCACCACCTGCACTATGGGACCATTTGCGAGCTGGGCAAGGGGCTGGAGATTGAAACACACAGAGACAGAGACATGGGTCTCCTTGAATTCCCCAAGAATGCCCCCTTTATTGTGTTCCAGGGCAGCTTATATAGGGTCCTTAACTGATAGCCACGCCCCAGCCAAACCTACCAGAAACCACTCCCCTGCCACCAGGAACTCCTGAGGGTCTTATGCTCAGAGCAGCTGCAAACACAGGAAAACAAGTTGTTTACTCTGGCAGGCAAGGGGATCACAGAAAATTCACGATCTGGGGGTCCACTGATGTGGGAGTCCCCTCTGTGTGCTATGACTACCGTTAATGAATAAAGAAATTGCCTTGGCCTGTTGATAAGGCAGTACTTAGGCAGACAGAGAAGACAAAACTGAATGCTGGGAGAAGGAAGGCAGAGAGGGAGACATCATGGATCCTCTGCCGGAGACAGATGTGCTGAAACTTTGCTGGTAGGCTATGACCTCATGGTGATATACAGATTAATAGAAATAGGTTAAATTAAGATGCAAGAGTTAGCCAATAAGAAGCTAGAGCTAATGGACCAAGCAGTGTTTTAATACAGTTTCTGTGTGGTTATTTCGGGGTTAAGCTAGTGGGCCCTCCCTCTACTGTCCACAGTCCCCAACAGCATATGAAACCGTGTCTTCAGAATCAAGTTATAATTTATTTCTGAGACAGGCTTTTATTCTGTAGCCTGAACTATATTTCTGGCTTCCAAAGGCTTAAGGTCATTTCATACTGCAAATCTTCAAACTCTTATCTGAAGATCCTCATATCTTCACAGTCCCGACAGTGTTCACAGGTGGGGTTTCTACTGCATCTTCTACTTCAGCTTCAGAGCACCATGCAGCGGGGCTTCTCACATAGAGTCTAACTCTGTCACACATTGCCTGACATCTCAGGCTTTTCTTTGATGAGCAGGTGCATTTTCTTTTCCCTAAACACCAGCATTGTGTGGAGGATGTCAAGGCACAGTGCCAGCATGAGTGAGAAGGGCTTTTTAGAATACAGTCTCCATGGCTTCTCAAAGTCAGTGTAGGCTGAAAAGTCTGTCACCAGCCCGCTCCCAAATAACTACACAGAGACTTATTGTCAATTATAAATGCTTGGCCTATAGCTTAGGCTTATTATTAACCAGCTCTTACAACTTCAGTTAACCCATTTTTATAAATCTACATGTTGCCACATGACTTGTGCATTTACCTGCCCTCCTACATGTCTTTCTCCCTCTCCATTTGGCTCACAACTCCACTTTTCGTCTTTCCAGCATCTTCTGTGTCTGGTTGTCCCACCTATGCCTCCTGCCTAGATAGTGGCCATTCCGATTTTTATTAAACCAATGAGAGCAACACATCTTCAAAGTATACAAAAAGATTGTTCCACAATGTGTCTGGGCACCTGATTGCAGTGAAATAAATACTACAGAAACAACTTTTCAGGTGACCTTGTGAGAGAAAGGTACATTAGTCACACTCTTTTCTCAAAGATAAGTTTTCCAACTGAGTTTCCTGTTCATACCTTTAAGTCTAGCCAAGTTCTGAGATGGCCTCAGACATCTTTCCTGAGGCAAATGAACTGATTTCTTTTTAATGTCTTTAATCTCTTCATAAACCATGCATTTCTCAGCCCTATCTTCACACTAGCTTCTCTGACTGAATTAAAAGTCTTCCAAACAGCCGGGCGATGGTGGCGCACGCCTTTAATCCCAGCACTTGGGAGGCAGAGGCAGGCGGATCTCTGTGAGTTCAAGACCAGCCTGGTCTACAGAGCTAGTTCCAGGACAGGCTCCAAAGCCACAGAGAAACCCTGTCTCGAAAAACAAACAAACAAACAAACAAACAAACAAAAAAAGTCTTCCAAACATATCTACCCTGGTTTTTGCTCCCATTCTCACCACAAACCTGGTTAAAAGTGCGTAGCATCAACTAGTGGCTATCCTGGCTAAAACCTGGTTAGAAGTAGCTAGCGACAGACTGAAAGAGAGACCATGTTAATTTCCTCTACCAAATTGATTAATCATCTTTACAGTCAGCCTCTTACAGTACCCTAGGGCATGGACAAGTACAGATAAATGTGATATGGTTTCCAGTCTTCCCAATAAAGCCCCCGTGTCCACCTAAAACCTTATGAACAACTTCTACCAAATTTTTGTTTGTGTGTGTGTGTGTTTGTTTTACACTGATGAATTTCTCTCAGTGTTCAGGACTTTTGAGTTCCCACCAGAGTTCACCACCAAACTCTGCTGACAGGATTCTAGGGATCTTCTGGCCTAAAACACTAAACTCTTCCAAATTTGATGTACAAGTAAAGAGTGCCATTTTAAGAAACACTTGGCCAGGTTTTAATCATACCAACGATCCAATTTTCTGTATTAATCAGTTTTCCATACGTGCTGCCAAACATCCAAGAGAACAAGTTAAAAGAGAAGAACTCTTTATTTCCGAGGATTTTCACCCATGGCCACAGGATCCTATGCACTTGAGAACATGACGGTGATGGCAGTGTTTGGTGGAGAAAGTTCTTCATGGCAGACAGAAAGGCCATAGGAAGGCACTGGGTGATAGCCACAACCTTTACAATCACATCTCCTTAGTGACTTACTTGCTCCAGTTTGGCTCCATCCCCTCAAGTTTCCACCACCTCCCAAATAGTGCCACCATCTTGGGATCAAGTATTGAACATATAAACCTATGCAGGACATTTAATACTAAGCTAAAATACTAAGCTCTTCTAAATTTATTATTTAATATTAGATTAAATTAATATTTTCAGTCATGTTATATTTCCTGTTTGCTATCTTTTATTCAGCATTTTCCTTGCAATGTTTATCATATTGTTGCATGTTATTCTCTATCTGCTGTGAGCTTTTTTTTACAAATGCCATAATTTTATATGAACACTATGGGCATTTTTGGCAGTTTTTAGTCTTTATTTATTGTGAATGGTACTTCCATAAATATTATAGTTCATTCTTTTGATGACGGCACTTAGACATTTGTGTTGGAAATATAGACAGAGTAGATTTTTAGGTCATAAAGAATGTGTATCCATCTTGGTTATATTTCCAAAGTATATTATACCTGCTCTTGTCTGACTCTGATTTCTTTTTTATTGACTATGAGGAGTACAAAAAAATTCTATTTAATTTTGACTAAACTGATTCCTTTTTTTCCTCCTGTCTTAAAGAATCTACCTTTTGAGTAGCAATGAGTCTTTCTGCCAAGTGCTGGGAAAAGTTGCAAGATAAAAGAAAGGGGAGACTGGGGTGTAGGCATGAGCAACAGAATAATTAACTGAAGTTGTTATGCAAGGCTGAGCCTCCAGTCTCTAACTTTTGTTCCCTGTCCAAGTATCAACTTTTTATTTCACTTCCATGCCCCAGTAAGATTTTAACTCAATTCTTTCTTTTTCCAAAACTCTCTAACTTTTTAGTTGCCTGTAGAAGATGGATTTCAGAGTTCCCTACACATTGATGGAGTAGATCTATAGAATCCAAAATGATAGCATTAGTGACTGAGCTGCCCTGAATTTTGGATGGCGGCAGATTGGTTAATTCACTTCTGAGGGCTCTGTAGCCTAATCTGTGTTTGTTACCTCACACTGGTAAGCAATGGGCAACTTTCTTGTTTTTTTTTTTTATTCTTATTTAAAAAAAAAACAATCTTTTTTTTATTATATATACCAATCCAAGTTCCCACTCTCTTCCCTCTTCCTATCCTCTCCTCCTACCCACCCCCAAACCCCCATCCACTCCTCAGAGAGGGTAAGGCACATATAGCAACTTTCTTTTATAGGTGGTGGCCGTCTAGGCAGGTAACTACGTGAGAGACCTTTGTGTGTTCTCATGAAATCTCATTGTTCTTGTTTGGAAATATAGAAACCACAAACTAACAGCTTTCTGAAGGCTGTCTTCCTAACTATTTTGTAAGAAGTTGCGTTCATCAGATATGAAGACGAGTTCTGTGAGCATTCGTGGGAGGAAGCAGAGCCTATCTGTGGCTGTGAGCAGCAGGCTGAGGACATGTGGTTGCTCTCTCACCATACAGTTCACCTATCAGCCAGCTTGTAAAAACTCATGGTTTCTAAATAGGACAAGCCAGCTCTGTCATCTGTAATACAGGGAATGCCCTGGGGCCAGAGGCCTGCAAGATATGACAGTGTCCTTGCAGGATCACTCAGTGAAGCCTGCAGTAGAGCAACATCTTCAGCGAGCATTTATCTGCAGCAATTGGTACCCAACTAACTGTAAAGAGAGCAATGAAGCAATGTGGTAAAAAGTGAGAAACCCTAGCTTCTGGGCCAGCAAAGTCACTGGGAGTCTGTGTGTTCTTGCGGTGAATACAGGAAGCAATATACTCTGATGTATAAGTTTTATATACTCTATCTTGGTCTTACTCTTGGTTCTAAATGTACCTGTATAACATTCTTACCTCCAAGAAAATTATTAGGATGCTCAGACTCTGTGAATAAGAGTATAAACTGGGGGGACTGTTAAAGAAAACAGTCTGAAGACTCCTCCAAGAACTCAGCGGACCTTTTATCTGATTCAGAAATGACAATACTGAATTTGTATCCCAAGGGTCAATTAAGATGAGCAAATCAAGGAGACACCTGCACTTCAATACTTGGTCAAGCAATAGCTGGCACCTGTAACCAACCTAGATCTCCCAAGTGGGACTGGTTAGAGAAACTGAATTACGTAGAGGTGCAATAGAGCACAGCACACGAGCTGCTGACTCTGCAGACGCGTGGGGAGGACTGCAGGGCATCGTTCTCCTTCGGATGGACAGCTGCAGATTTGCTCTTGGCTCCAGAATACTGTGGAGTAGAAGAGACTCGTAGAGGAAGGGAGGGGAAATGGAGAAAGGACACACACACACACACACAGTGCGTGCACAGATGTTTCTGGGTAGAAGGAACAACTTCTAATATTCTGTAATATATTAGGATAGCTGTGGCTGGAAATAAAATATTTCATGTTAGTAAAAAGGATTTTTGAATATTTCTCACACGAAGACATGAAGGATGTCTGGGATGACAAGTGTGCATACTCGTAACACACTGCATTGTGATATCATCCTGTACCCCAGACCTCTGAACAATTGTGCTGTGTCAAAACTAAAAAATATCCTTCCGAAATATGATGCCTACGCTGGGCATCATAATACAAGTGTGTGATCCCAGCACTTGGGAGGTCAAGGCATGAGGATAAGGAGTTCATAGACAGCATCTACCATGTAGTGAGCTTGAGGCCAGCCTGCATCACAGAAAAAATTGTATGAAGAAACAATCTCTGGGCTGGTGAAGTGGCTCAGCCTGATGCCACCAGGCCGATGACCTGAGCTCAAGCCTCAAAACCCACATGACGGAAGTAAAGAGCTGACTCGGAAGTTGTCCTCTGATTCCCACATGTGCGTCATGGTGCTCAAGCACACGCACACACACACGAACAAATAAATAATAAATGCACACATGTGCACACACATATACATGCACGCACGTAAATGTACCTCTGCTACGTTTTTCCTGTCTTAAACAATGGATGTATCTCATACCTCTTTAGATAAGCATTTCCTGTGCAGCTGCTGGCTTGAAATCGAGGTAGCTTCAGTTAGAAAGCGGTGATCTGAGTTCATTGTGTAATGACCTCATGACAAATTTGCACAGATGTTTTTATGAACAAGTTCTTATCAGCATTTTGAATGAACATCTTGCTCTTTCCCATAAATTTCAAGGGCCCCAGGGAAAGCAGTTTATATTTAGGAATTAGTGACTAAAATAAACCACTAAAGGCCAGTCATGAAACTCACTGTAGACATGGGCTTGAGTTAAGATTGGAAACAAACACAGAATCCCTCCCTGTGGGTGTTTCGTTGAGCACTTCAGTTTCAATGACAGAAACTCAATTCAGAAAGACATTAAGGAAACAGGGATCTAACTAGATCCCTGCAGACATCTCCTGGGTTTTAGCATTTCCAGTCTTAAAAGCCTCACTACTGATTTCCACACAGAAGTATGATTTTGATTTTGATGTAAGCGTTTGGTAAGGTGAAGTTGTATTACTAAAATACCACCGTGGAAATGCCTTTGTTAGGAAAAAAGGTAATTTGGGTCAAGTACTGTAGATATATAGTAGCCTCTTTCTATCCAAAAAGGTAACTTAATAGTAGTGAAAGAAATAGATATGGACACGTTTTGTGGTGCTATGTAAGCACAAACAATTCTTTTCCTCATATAGGTGTTTTTAGTTTTGAAAGCAGGAGCTAGCAGGGAACAATGGTTGCTAAAATCTTGCCCCGGTACTTTTCTATTGCTGTGATGAAACACCTCGTGACAGAGAGAATGGAAACAGGCAGATGTGCTGCGGGGCAGTAGCTGAAAGCTTGCCTCTGACCCACAAGCATGAGGCAAACAGAGTGTGATCCAGTGTGGGCTTTTGAACCTCAATGCCCACCTCCAATAATGCACCTCCTCCAACCAGGCCACACCTCCAAACCCCTTCCAAACAGTTCCACCAACTGGAAAGCAAACATTCAAATATAGAAGCCATTCTTAGTCAAACTACCATGGATCTCAAGCCGAAGCTAAGAATATTGATGTTTTATACTGACATGTCTATCTAATCTCTCTGGGCCCACAGGAAAGATGCAAGGTGGCTTGAAACAGAACGGTGGGAGTTGAACCAATGGACTGAAATTATGACTTTGTCATGAAGTTAGGATCTTTAAGGCCCTTCAGATGGCTGAGTCTCCACACTCTCCAGTGTAAAAACGACTTGATGATGCCTCTCACAGGTTTGTGTGCTGGTATTACTTTACTTTATTTATACACACACACGTGTGTGTGTGTGTGTGTGTGTGTGCCTGTGTGAATTTATGTACATCACATGCATGCAGGATCCCGCAGAGGTCAGAAAAGGGTACCTGTGAGCCTTCCTGGGGTGATAGAAACTGAACCCAAGTCCTCTAGAAGAGCGGTAAGAGCTCTGAACCACTGGGTCATCCCTTCAATTTCCATTTAGTATTTATCATCACGAAATACATCCTCAGTAGAGTAGAATATGATTAGTATAAGGCCAATGATGATCCTTTTAAAAATATTGGCCAGAGGACAGTGACACCTATACCTAAGAATTTGATTTTGTACTTTCAAAACCACTATTTTTTAAAATTGTTTTTATTGGGTTATATATTTTTCTCCACTTCTTTCCCTTTCTCTCCCCTTGCCTCCTACCCTTGCCCATGATCCCCACGCTCCCAATTTACTCAGGATATCTTGTCTTTTTCTATGTTTCATGTAGACTAAATCCATGTATATCTCTCTTAGGATTCTCATTGTTGTCTAGGTTCTCTGGGATTGTGAATTGTAAGCCGGTAATTCTTTGCTTTATGTCTAAAAACCACTTATGAGTGAGTACATATGATAATTGTCTTTCTGAGTCTGGGTTACCTCACTTAATACTATGTTTTCTAGCTCCATCCATTTGCCTGCAAATTTCAACATGACATTATTTTTTCTGCTGTGTAGTACTCCATTGTGTAAATGTACCACATTTTCCTTATCCATTCTTCAGTCAAGGGGCATTTAGGTTGTTTCCAGGTTCTGGCTATGACAAACAATGCTGCTATGAATATTGTTGACCAAAACCACTATTTTTAAGGAAAGAGAGACTTTGCTGTCATAACCTGGAATATTGTTCATTTTCTACTTTCCAGCAATTAAAAAGAACAGAGAAATGGCGCATAACCCTGGGGTGGATTCTTTCCACCCACTTCCAAATGGAGAATGATTAATTTCTTTTCTTACAAAGGAACAAATACATAGTCATGCCGAGTTCCCAACATAGTTCTTTATGAGAAAGCCATAAAGCCTCTTGCCTCTTCTTCCCTCTTGAGCATAGGAAATATGTTTGTGGTGGCCCTGGGCCAGTGTCCTTGATTCCTTATAAGGAAGAGAGATGAAATGGAAGTCTTGAAGTTTATTTTTCACAGATAGCTGAGATACATTGTCGCGGTCCGCCTCGTCCAGCAAGGATGACGCGACCACCGGAGCTCTTCTCACTGCAGTTTTTTTCAGGATCTTTTGACAATTGTAAAATCTCTCTCTCTCTCTCCCTCCTTTTCTCCTCTCTCGGGCAAACCTCTCCCAGTCCTTAAGTAGGCCTGGGCTACCAATCCTGGATTGCCAGGTGTGCACTGCTCATAGGTCCACGCATATGCAAGCAGCTGACAATCATTGCGTGATAATAGCATAAGTCAGGCCTAGTTGATATTAGGAGTTGATTATCACAGAGAGCACTCGCTTTTGGGATCGCGGCGGGCGGGAGCCAACACCATCAGGTGTGACTCCACGCAGCTCTCTACATTGCCATCAGGTGTGGCTTCACGCAGCTCGCTACAATACATATTTATCAGTAATAAATGTTCAAGCCCATCACCTTCAGTGAAGACTGCCAATGTAATTCAGAGACGCTGAAACTTGAGAGCAAAGGCAAGTGAGACAAGTGCAGACCTTGATGTCAGCCTCTCCTGGATTCAGGGTAAAAGGCTTGAGCGAAAGAGCAGGGGGGATTGATAGTGGTAAATGTTATCCTCCCCAGTGCTGAGCACCAGTTATCACATCCTCTAAGTCACTAGGTAGGCACTCCCAAAGCTATGAGCACAAATAGACAGAACTATAGTAACAACACACCCTTGAGATACACAGTCATGTCTTCAAAGACAAATAATAAATAAACAAACTTCAGATTCTGTGAAACAATTATAAAAATTGGCTATTAAATTTTGATGCCCCAGATAGGCAATTCACAAGATATGGTGGCAAATGCATGGAACTCCAGCACTCTGAAGCCAGCTTGTGAGTTTGAAAACAACCTCAAGTAAGTAATATCTTTGCTTCAAAAAAAAAAAAAAAGAGAGAAAGAAAAAGAAAAAAGTAAAAAGGAATCCAGATAAACAAACAATAAAAAGGAAAAAGAAAAAAATCATAGTTATTTCTCACAGATAGGAATAAATACAGAATTCTCTGGGTAGATTGAAATAATCAAAACGTAAAACAAACAAAAAAATTAAGGGCTGAAGAGATGGATCAGTGGTTAAGAGCACTGACAGCTCTTTCAGACGACCGGGGTTCAATTCCCAGCACCTCCATGGCAGCCTACAACTGTCTGTAACTCCAGTTCCAGGGGGCATTGACAGTCACACGGACATACATGCAGGCAAGACACTAGTGCACAAAAACAAAATAAAACAAAAATTAAGCCAAAATTTCAATTGCCAGAAAAATGTTATAAAAAAGTATCTGAAACTACGGGGTGATTCTGAAATATTCCCTGAAAAGTTGTGGTTTTTTTTCTTAAAACTTACAACGTTAGATCAAAAGAGAAGAATTGATTAATGATATATCCAGTTTAAAAACTAAAACTGAAGAGAATAAAACAAATTTAATAATAAAGATAAAATAAAGGTAGTGACTAATAACAAGTGAGAAACCAATCCACTGAAAAGAGAAAGCCAACGTGTCAAAGCTCTGTTGCTTCTGAAAATAACAAACCCTAAAGTAATAGCTTGGAGGAAAAGGTGGCAGCAAACGTGCTAACAAAGAAACAAAGGTGGCAGAATAACACGCACACAAAGGACGCAAACACCCACAAATTGCTTGTGCCTAACTATATCAGCCTATATGTTTAAAAATTAAAGTAAGAATGTAAAATACAAATTATTAAAAATGGATACCTGAAAACTGAAAACTCTTGAAATGCAATTAGACAAAAATGAGAAAATCGTTGAATTATGTCCTGCTTTATGCTCACAAAGCAGTGCTCATCAGGCATTTGGGAAAGAGAAATATCCAGAGACACAGACTCTGCTCCGAAACACTAAGAAAGACCTGTTCCTTCCAAACCTCCCAATGAGATCATAATACTGGATAAGAAAAGTTTGAGCCATCTAAACACTATTGAAGGAATAGAATTAGTATTGACAACTTTCCCCTAATTTCTTTTTAGGAATAAGATTTTCAATCCCATATACTTTCGATGATAAATTCTATCAACCGTTCAGGAAGCACTCACAATAGAAAAATATTTATAGAGAATAATAGAAAAATCAAAATTACTTCCCAGGGCCCAGAGATGTAGCTGTCAGCAAAGTGTTTAGGCATAATCACGAGGATCTTAGGTCTGTTCTCAGAGCCCGTGTAAAAGGCTGGACATGACAGTACACACTAGTAATCCTAGTGCCAGGGAGGGAGACACAGAGGATCCCTTGGACTCTCTGACCAGTCAGCTTAGCTGAATGAGCAAGTTCGTAACCCATGTAAGGGATCCTGTCTTGAAAAGCAAAGCAGAAGGGTGGCTGCTGGCTTAGACATGTGCATGCACCCAGACATGTATGAATATACACAAATACATACATGCACACACATATGTTGAAAGAAAGTCTTTCCTAGCTTGGGGAGTAGCAGATATTCAAACAGAAGGGAACATGTATCAAAGATTCTCTCACTCATGAGTTCAAGCGTATCATCCAAAACACACCTTTAATCATTTAAATCTAGTAACGAGTATCTTATATAGTAAACAATATACAGTAAACATTGTTATCAAATTGGGTTCATCAGAAGACAGAGTGGATTTGTTTTGCCAGTCTTTCTAGTCATGCCAGCCAGCTCTCAAATCACAACCCAGAGATGACTTATTAATTATGGAAGCTCGGTTGATAGCTTAGGCTTGTTTCTAACTAGTTTTTACAACTTAAATTAACCCATTTCCATTACTTTGTGTGCTGCCACGTGCCTTATAGCTTGTTACCTCATCTCCTATGTGACCTGCTCCATCTGCATCTGTCTAGCAATTCCCCCTTCTTCTTCCCAGCATCCTCTATGCCTAGAAATCCTTCCTAGCTATTGGCTGTTCAGCTTTTTATTAAGGTAGTCAGAGCGACATTTTTCCACAGTGTATAAAAAGATTATTCCATGACAATTTAGTATTAGAAAATTCATTTATTAGTTTTACATGTTAATAAATGATCATATCACTAATGACAGAAATCAAAGCAAATTCATGGGAAACAAATTGAACACCCAGTCAAAATACAAAGTTCTTAATAAAGCTTAAATGGGAAGACAACTCTCTCTACTGCGCTCAGGAAAAGCTGCAGTGGGCACCATAATGAATGGTGACATTGAAAACATTCCCCTTCAGGTGACGATAAAGCAAGAATATGCTTTACCACTGTGCTAACTCTGGACTTTATTGACTACCCTAGACAATGGAAGTGGGCAGCTAGGAAGATGGCTCTGTGTAACCTGAGTTCGAGTTCCCAGAACACACACAAGGCCACGTGTGTGCATCTCTACCTCCAGGGTTCCTGCTGCAAGGTGGGGTGTAGATGCTCGAGAATCCTTGAAGGTTAAGGAGCAGCCAGCCTGGAGCACACAGTAGAGAACAATGAAGTGATACTTTTTCAAAGCAGGGTGGATGATGAGGGTCAACACTTGAGGTTGTCCTCTGACTTCTACACATGGCATAGCATCACACACATGCATGAACTTGCATACATGCCATCACACAAGACAGATTCTTTTTAAGTAAAATGAAAAATATTTTAAAAGATCCATAGCTTCTGAAAGATGAAGTGGCAGAGAGGAGCATCTTCAAGGTCCTCCTCTCTCCTGCTCAAGTTCACTCCTGTCCTCATGTTCTGCCCAGCCTTACTGTCCTCCTGCTACTCCTGTGAACGATGCTCTCGCATCAGGGTCTTTTCATCTGTTGCTGTACATTCTGCTGGAAGTTCTCCTTCAAAACTCCTTGAATGACTGACTCTAAAATAATGACTTCCAAAATAATGGCTGATTATTTTGGTAAATAACCTTTACCAAAATCTCTTTTTGGGATAATCTTGCTGTTGGATAATGCTTTTGTATACTGTAAAGATTTGTCACTTTTATTGAATCAATAAAATGCTGATTGGCTGGTAGCCAGGCAGGAAGTATAAGCAGGGTGATCAGACTAGGCGAATTCTGGGAAGAGGAAAGCAGTGAGATGCAGTCACAGCCAGATGTAGAGGTAGAAAGATGAGAATGCCTTACTGATAAAAGGTTCCAAGTCACATGGCTAAAGACGGATGAGAATTATGGGTTAATTTAAATTTCAAGAGCTAGTTAATAATGAGCCTGAGCTAACAGACCAAACAGTTTATAATTATAAGCCTCTGTGTGTTTCTTTGGGACTGAACAGGTGTGTGACCAGGCAGAACAGAAGTCTCTGTCTACATGGTCTTATCTGGCCATCATATTGAAAAACTCCATCCTTTCTCTCTCCCTGCTACTTTGCCGTTCTCTTCTTGTATTTTCTCTAAAGAGTTCCTTGCTCTCTAACTCTCTTCATGTTTTATTTGTTTATCCATATCATTCTTTGATATATAAATTGTACCATGGCAGGGATTTTAAAAATTATTATTCATTGCTGAATCCTCTGGACCTTGAATGCTGCCTGGAACAGAGGAAACCTTCCAAGGGTATTTATTAAATTGAAGAAGAAAATTTCTAAGCAGAAAATCTAGAAGATTCTGTTATTTGGCTGAGTAAGAGTTTTGTTTCCTGTTGTTTTATTTTTAAAACAATATCCATACATGATGTCACTGGACTTTTATAGCACAAATAGACTGAAAATAAAATGTGAAAAAAACTGTATGTTTTTACTAAAATGACAATGCACTTGAAATGTTTAGAACTTTTAAGATAAAAGAGGAAAGTTTGTGAAAAGTGTGAAAGACAGCTGAAACAAATTGTTGAAGCACCATGCATGTCTGAGCTAGATATTTAATATGTTGTCAAATCATCCCACAAAACCTCCTACATGGTTTTGGAGGGAATTAGATGAGGTTTTGACATGTAATGAAAGGTAGAAGTGGTGTAAGAAATCAAAATACTCCTGAAGAACAAGACTAGAGGACGCCTGTCAGAAGTCACGAAGAGTGATTGTGATTAGGATGGTAGCGGTAGAGAGGTAGAGAGGTGGGTACAGAACTGAGAAGAATCTGTAAACAAACTCACATCTGTGGCAAATGGATTCATGATGAGTAAAGGGTGTGTTTAACTTCACTAACGTAGCTCTTGATGATATTTGTGCTTCATGAGTCTTGTTCAACCCTTGAAGGACTTGTGATAATTAAACTGTCCCTCTAACACCTTCCTCTCTCTCCCTTCTCCCGCCCCCCTATCCATTCCTTCTTCCCTCTCTCTTCCTTCTCGCTGTGTACTTTCTCTGTCAGAGTTCCGTGTAACTCGGGCTGGCTTCTAACTCACCATATTGCTGAGGTTGGCTTTGAACTCCTGCCTTGTCTCTTCCTCCCAGTTGCTGAGGTCACAGGAACTCACCACTGTACTCTTGGCTTCATGCTAGGTTGGCATCACCTTCTCCCGCATTGCATCCAATTACCTCTGTCTCCTAAATGTTCCTTAGCTTTGCACTACACTTGAGTCTCCAATGGATGAAAACAGACTTTGTGCCTGAGATGAAGCACAGATTCTTATTTATGTATTTTCCACAGGGAAGACTGGTGCCTTCAGTCTATAATCAATGACTAATCTGCCATCAGTCAGACTTTCACATATTTCTGGGTGTGTCCTTGGATCTCTGTCCTGCCTTGTATAAATATGAAAATGATGCCCAGTCTCATTAGTCACAGAGATGCAGATTAAACCATTTCCAATTCGCCAAGTTCGCCAAATCAAAGCTTCCAAAAGCGGTGGGTGTTCATGCAAACCTGGAAGCATTGTGGCTGGAATTATGCTCACAAAACCCTTTGAGAAAAATTTGACCACACCCTCATTAGTTTGAACAGTGTGACCTGGCAATTTATCTCCTAAGTGTGTTCCTCGGAAGAGTTCTTGCTCTCCCACACCATGGTGCATACTGCAGTCCACAGCAAACTCTGGAGTCAAACAGCTGGACAAACAGCTGCAGCCTCGCCCTGCAAGCTGACCTAGCCTCAGCTACGAGTGCCAATGTGGAGAAACCCCAGAATCAGGCAGAAGTCAAAGAAACAGTTGCCAGATGAACAATGAAGGTTAAAGGATATATACAAAATTGATAAATGTATAAAGAAAGACAAGGAGTGGTTGAACAGTCGGTACCTGCTCCTTCTGGGCTGGGTTGCTGTGAGAGACTGTTCAGGAGTGGATAACTTGTGTGCATGCTGCACTAAAGTCATTGGCTGAACTGTGTCTAGTTCTTTCTGGCTAGAAGCAGAGGATTTGCCTCTGGTCCTGGGTAGACTCATGACACGCTCATCTGCCCCCAGGAACAAGTTATACAGATGAGCCTGTCAATCACCGAGACTAGAGACCACTACCCAAGGGGCCTGATTCACATGGAGCCATGTTAAAGAGATGTGTTTTTCCTTCCTGGGGGCCCCTCCTCAGGGTCCTCACACAATGTCACCGCTGTGTATTCTGCTAACCCTGCTTGCTTTTCTGGGTTACTCAGAAAAACATTTTTTCTTCTTCTTTTTTATCTCTTTTCCCCAAACCTAAGCATGCTTTCCCTGACACTCTGGGCTTTCTTAATTTTTCTCTGTAATTGCCCCATCTGGTCTGCTGTGTGGCTGCATGGTTTTCTCTCTTCCTCTTTTTCTGCCTCCTACAGCTTACTACTTTGTTGTTTCCCTTACATTTAAAACTATGTCCTCGTCCATTTTTAAAATCATCCTTTTAAGTTTATTTTCTAAATATTTTTATTAACGAGAGTAAGAATACAACGTGAGAACCCCAATCTCCCCAATGATATATGACACCCAATGTGGGGATTCCCCAGTTTCCTGTAATAACATAATAAGAATAACAATTAGAAGAATTATTATTTTTGTGTTGTGTGTGTTTGTGTTTGTTTCTGCCCTCCTGCCTGAGTTTTTGTATGTGTGTGGGGCTGTGTGTGTGCCTTGTGTTTGTGCTCTTGTTTCTGCCCTCCTGCACGAGTGTTTGTATGTGTGTGGGGCTGTGTGTGGGCCTGTTGACCTCAGAGTCAACATAGGGCCTTTTCTTCTTTAAATGCTATCTACCTTTCTTTTTAAAAAATCATTAAGTATCTATTTATTTTATATATGTGTGTATATGTATGCATGTGTGTGTGTGCACGTGCGCATGTGCGGGCACACAGGGACTTGAGCACATCTGTGAAGGTCAGAGGACACTAAAGGAGCCAGGTTGCTCTCCTACCAAATGGTTCCCATTATCAAACCTTGGGTGTCAGACTTGGCCACAGACACCTTTACCCACTGAGCATTCTTGCCAGCTCAAGAGCAGGCAATTTTGCTTTGCCTTTTACAGGTTCCTTCCTGAAACTCAATGTCACAGAAACATGAAAACCCCTTGGCAACATCCCAGAAGAAAAGCACACCGTAAAGAGTTCTTCGGCCCACGCTCAGTGGCCTCCTGATAAGCCCTCTGATTCTGGGTACCGTTAGCTCAGCATCCCTTCTTTTCTTCTTTTAAGTTTTTTTTTTTTTTTTTGTATGAATCTGGAACTTGCGGGTAGGCTAGACTCAGCAGAGAGCGAGTCCCGGAAGCACTAGGAATACAGACATACGTTGCCACGCCCTAGGTTTAGAGCGCTGGGGTCCGAACTCAGGTGTTTATGTTTTCATTGCAACTACGGCACCAACTGACCCATCTCCCCAGGCTTGAAAGAATTATTTTTTAAAAGGCATAATGGGAAGAAAAGATTAAAATAATTACAGTTCCCAAGAAAGAAAATCAAGGTTTCTAACGGATACAGGAAGTGGAGTTTAGGGGCCAAGGAAGCTGATAGCTTGTAGTCAGGGCCAGGACACTGAGAGACCAAATAGTAAAAATTTCAGGTCAGCACAAGGAATAGTCGGGAATAAACAGTCCTTGAGAGTACTGGCAGTGTTCTGGCAAATTCTATCTCCTAGCTCATGTGTGTCTGTGCAAATGTGTGCACACACGTGCACTCTGCTCAGGGAAGAGCCTTGTGATCACGATTATTAAATGCTGCCCTTCATCCACACACAGTGTATGTACAGGCTATAGACCCCAGACCTTCTAAATCATTTTATGGGTTATATTTTCCAGTGACTGCTTTATAAAAAGTCATCTTGGAATTTTCTGTAGCTTTTCTCCAAATTATACGTTAAAATTAGCTGTTTGCTGTAGTTTCTACAAACAATTTCTCAGACCACGCTGTGAACAGTCTTGCTGGGTTTCTCCCTCCATCTCTCCTTCCCTCTCCTCCTTTTCCTTGTGGAGACAAGGTCTTGCCCTGTAACCCAGCTCATTCCTTCTGCCTCACTTAACAAGTGTTTGCATTATTTATTTCTCTTTTGGCAGAAGTTACTTCCTCAACGTCCCTAAATTCAAGCACTAAATTTCATTCCTAGCTTGGTTTATTCCTTACAGTAACTAAATTCAACTCTTATCCCAAACGTTGCAATAAACAAAGATTAAGCTACATCAGAAAAAAAGTTATTTGATTGAAAGATCGTCTCATGCAGAAACAGTTGTAAAATCTCAGTAGAACCTTTCTCTGCTAGGACAGCTGACACTGAGGGACTGGATGCTGGCAGTCAGCGTTTCTCAGCAACGGAGGGAGAGTTTTGTAATCCTGATGGAACCACACATCAGCTTCCATGCCTGTCTAGTGGAGTTAGCTCCACTAAGGAGGATGCGGCTCCCTCTGCCTATCCCGCCCTCCCTTATGCAGATTCTGAGCATTCATCCTGGCTCTTTGCTCATCTTCCACTCACTTTAGGAACAGACCAACTCACAATATTAAATTTATGGGCCACACAGTTTCCCGAAATGCTGGAACGGCGTGGGGCTCCAGTCACAAGCACTGGACTTCCCAGTTTCATCTAGACCCAGGGCACCCTGGCCCCTGTTCCCTGCCAGCCCTTCAGAGCTCTCTCCCTGGATCACTTCTTAGTTGTTCTGTTTTCTGGGAACTCTTCAGGGAGACAATGGGGAAACAAAGAGCAATGGATCCTGTCCACTTTCTGGTGCTGAGAAAACCCCTCCCCTGGCGAGAACTCAAGCCTGGGGGTGAGGTGGGGGAGGGGTGGGAGGAAAAAGAAAGAAACAAATTGTTCAACTAGCTACTGGGTTGGAGGAAATTACTTTAGACATTGGCAGAAACGGACAAATCTTTATCACACAGGCTCCACATGTGTGTTTCCTTTTGCTGCCGACTCAGGCCATTTTTTAAAAGGTGGATCTCCTGATTTGTTTTGTGCCTCTCCAGGGTGTGTACTTAGCAAACGGGCCTCATCCCAGCAAAGGTAGTACTATCACCAGGAAAATCTATGAAGCGGACTGGACAAACAAAGAGACAAAGCGATAGTCATCTCTCTAGGTGGAGGACTTCTCACTGAGTTCCTCCATTCAAGTTGAACACTTTGACCGGTCATGTCAGTCTTTGAGGTCATTTATACATCGCCTGCGTCCACACTTGGGACGACATCAGTCATCCCCAAGTAGACAACTGTGCTTCTACTGTTGTTAGAAATTCACCCGAATCCACTTATGCCTATTGTTACCTAGAAAGCATGTGTTCTGGGGAGTTAGGACTAAGTGGATAAAAGTGTGTGATACTCTTGCAGAGGGCCTGAGTTCAATTCCAAGCACCCACATCAGGCAGGCCACAACACCTGTAACTTCAGCTCCAAGTCATCCCTGGACTCTGACATCTTCAGGCACAGCAAGTGTGTCCACAGACTCACAGTCAGCCACACACGAAATTAATATAAAACTAGAAAAGAGAAAGTGTGTCTGATATTGACTTATTGGGGCTCATGATTATGATGAGTTGATAAAACTGGAAAGTATAAATTAGATATTAAAAGAAACTCATTTTATTTGTATATCTAATAACAAGTCTGGGAAGTCTAAAGACAATCAAGTCACAAATGTAATAAATAAAATCATGAAGCTACCTGGACTTGGTGGCATGTAACCCGCCTAGCGGGTCAGTTATTCCAGGGTCCCGAAGAGGCGTTATCTGAAAAAGACATGAGCGGGAAAGAGGAACGAGGCCAAGCAAAATTCTCTTGTCAAAGCCTCACTTTATTAGTGAAATGGTTGTGGCTTATGTAGCCCTTGAATGAGGAATTTGGCTTGGGATGGGGGCAGGGGCATGGCAAGGGCAGAAAGGAATCCTGCTGGGGCAGCAATGGTCACGAGTTGACACACCTAGTGTTCTCTATGCAAGTGGAATAGTTCCTTTTGTGATTCCAACCACAAACAATTCTCTAGATAGTTGGGATATGAGGCGGGTTCCGCTAACAGATAGCTCTCAAGATAGTTGGGTGTGGGGTGGGCTCTGCCAACCAACAATTCTCAATACAGTTGGGATGTGGGGCTCTCTGCAAACATCCTTAGGACAATAGTCCCTACGATACTTTTTGGGAAAATGGCTCCTGACAGTGGCGTGCTCCTGTAATCCCATTGCCTAGGAACTCAGAATCAGGAACTCCCATAATCCCACTGCCTAGGAGGTCAGGATCAGGAATTCCAATGATCCCATTGCCTAGGAGATCAGGATTAGGAACTCCCATGATCCCATTGCCTAGGAGGTCAGAATCAGGAATTTCCATAATCCCATTACGTAGGAGGTCGGGATCAGGAATTCCCATGGTCTCATTGCTAGGGGGTCAGGATCAAGAACTTCCATGACCTCACTGCCTAGGAAGTCAGGATCAAGAACTAGAGGCAACAAATCAGGAAATTAAATCCAATTCACAAGAACCAGGAACAAGTCTTGAAATCTCAAAGTTAACATTTTTCTTAGAGCTAATTTTTGATGCCATCAAGAGAATAAAGTAAAAATGATTTTGGTGACTTGAATGTTATTACACACAAGACCCAATTATTCACTAATCTATCTTAAGTCAGCAAAGGCAGTGTGGCATCTTCCATTGCTGGCCGATGGGCAGCCTTAAGCAGACAGGACTATGGGAACAAGTTTGCAGCCCCTCTTTCCCTTACTTTCTTTTGAGAAGTTGTATTTGAGGACGTATATGAAGATAAGGACAACAGCAGACATTTGCTCAAGCTCCTATGTTCTCTCAATGAAATGGAAAAAAGTCCAGAGAATGCTTGGGATAAATTAAACAGCATGGCTAAGAAATAGCAAAGAAAGTGGCTGGAGGGGAGAGGCTATAGTTAGAAAGAGAAGGGACAGTGGAAATTTTATGGACCAATGGTCATTTTGAAGCTTATTTAAATACACAGGAAGGTTGAGTGGTTTAAGAACAGCAGGGAGCAGTCCTTGGTTTTTGTTCCCTCTCGAGCTTTCCCTTCTACCCTGGTGAACTATCCCTTTGCATTTCCCTGTTTGCAAACAATGACGAGAAATGCTGGGGACTGTTGACTGTGCAGCTGCTGGGCTCCTTATTGTTCTTTGTCCACTTAGAGCGGCAGTGGACTGGAGGGGCCAGCTGCCATGATGTGACGACTTCTGGCAAGCAGCTTTGAAGACCCGACTGGGGTTTGTGTGACACAGGACGTATTTTTCCTCACCAAGGGGAAGCAAATCAAGGTTTTGCTACCTCATTGTTTGAAAAACGCCCTGTCTCTCACCCCAAAACTGAATGGAGCTGCTGCAGGATTGGTTGCATGTGCAAGAGTTGTCACTGTTTGTTCAGAAGACATGGAGCGAGGGATGGGGTTGCTCTCAGAGGGAATGAGAGAAACTGACTTGTGGGTCTAATGAATGGGGAGGGGGGTGCATGTAATTCCGTTTTGGTGTGTGTTAATGACTGAAATGCATTTAGTAAAGAGTAGGAAGTGGGTGCCCGGTTTACTGGAGGAAGGACAACAAACATGGATTTTCTTGAAATAGTAGGGAAAAAAAGTACTGAAAACTCCCTCATATACTTCTAGGTTTATTTATTGGCAGGATCATGGAAATGGGACAATCCAGAAACCACTCCTAACTTTCCCCTTCCCAGTGTGGGACTCTCGACAAAGCTGGCAGGACCAAAGCTCGCCTGACACGTGGGACTGCTAAGGAGATTCCAAAACGCCAGTGTTCTCATCTGCTCCAAAAGTGTCTCTCCCGTTAAATACTTCCTTGACATTGTTAGCAAGCAAAAAGCAGATGGATGGATGTCTAGGTGTGTACCTTGACCCTCACCAGCTATCCTGGGATGCTTGCTAAGAGAAAGCAGGGTAGTCCCAATTCTTGACTTGGAAGGAAAAATAGATTCAGTGGGAGGGGAGAGGAATACTCTAAAAACAAAAACAAACAAAACAACAACTAGTTTGCATGGTTCTCATGCAGGATGAAGCACTTGTTTTCCAGAGGTCATTCATTACTCTTTTTCCCCAGGGCTGGGGATAGTGACCAAAGCCTCGTTCATTGTGAGGCAAGTTCTAACCATTGGTCTTCACTCCCAGTCCCCATTACTCTTCGTGAGTGCAAACTTTCAGATTCTATTTACTCCAGTTTTAGGAGAAGAAAGGTCCCTCGCGAACATGTGCTCCTGGAAATGAAATCGGAGGCTTATAGGCTGCAGTGAAGAAGTTCCACAGTATTATTACCTCTAGGAAAAGCGGTCCCGAGCTCGAGATTCTTTCAGATCAGCACTGGCCAAGCAAGGCATTACGTCCTGGGTCTGGACAGGTTCCAGAAGTGACAGTTTCCCTCCTGTGCGCTATCAGGTATGGGCTCCACCCTGACACTCCCCACGAATGGTTCAGTTTACAGGACTACAAAGGGGAAAATGGACAAAAGCGTTACTTGTCTTCTCGGCTGGAGCCTGCTAGGTACACACAGTGGAAATTCCCCGGGGAGGAAAGGAATTTAGGAGAGTCAGCTGCATAAGTGAGGTCCATGAAGGTGCTGAAGTAGTTCTCTCTCTCTCTCTCTCTCTCTCTCTCTCTCTCTCTCTCTCTCTCTCTCTGTGTGTGTGTGTGTGTGTGTACACGCATACCTGTGTGCCTCCATTCTATAAGCAGAATCTTACAGCATTGTTCGTCAGCTCCTATCTTATTCTGCCTAAGCCCAAAAAAGTAAAGAGGCTCTGGAGAACTCTGAAAGGGTGCCTGTGCACTGCGGGGTAAAGACTGCAGGTCCAGTTTACAGTCAACAGTTTCTAAGGTCTTGTGGCACAGTGCTACGTCAAGCAGCTTTCGAAGCGATACCTAGATTCATATTGGTATGAAGTATCAATGTTAACTAACTTAACTGATTGCGCAGTCAGGAATCTCCTTCGTGGTTTACTGAGCTACTGTTGAGAAAATTCTTACCATTTTGAGGCATAAAGAGGAATGGAAGTTGACTAGAAGCCTTAGGGAAGAACCCTTCTTCCTGAAGATGCTGGGTACAATCGTGTAGTGTGACTGCAGGGAAACCTGTTGGTGCAGTTCAAATTCCTACTCCATCTTCTAAGCCACTTAAATGTTCTCTCTTCTTACACCTAACACTAATGTAAGATGGAGTTGTGGAGATTCCCAGCACACTAATTACCAGACTTGTTTCTTTGGGTTGGTTTTGATTCTTTAAAGAATGGTAGTAGGTCTGTAAGGATTCCTTACCTTATACTCCTCCCACCTCCTTCCCATACAGTAGGAATACATCCTCCAACTATTTGAGACTCTAAAATAAGAATCTCATGATGGTTGTATCTTTCAAAAGCAGGTAAGATGGAAAACAATCTGAACAAAGCTGTGAAAGTTCTATGCTTAGAAAAATCACTTAACATCAATTTGTTATTGTTATTTAAAGAACAATAAAAATAGTATAGAACAACTATTTAGGTCATGCCAATTTCATCATGATAAATCATTACTAAAATTTTCATATATGCAAAATCAAATGCAGAGATGTTGTGCATCACACTGATATTAGAAAGCAAAATTAGCATAATGTAAAATTCAGGAAGAAAACTAATTTTATCCAGAAAATCAGCTTGCCCTAGTGGATTCTGATGAATAACTTAATAAAGAATCCGAAGATGTTTAAAAGACTGTTCCTTTTGTTCAGCTCCCTTTGTTAAGGAAGAGGCAACAGATAAAGACTGTATCTACTTGGGGTCCCTGATGTGATGTTTGGATACTCCTTAGCACGGCAGAAGCACAAAATTGTCTATTGGTGTCCTGTCCTAAGTCACCGAGCTTGCCCCAGATGAAGCATTGAATTATGTGCCAGGAAGTTTATAGCGGTACATTTTCTTGGGTCATTGTTCCTTTAGTAATGTCACATTTCA
The DNA here is from genome assembly GCF_950005125.1 of Chionomys nivalis. Lineage (NCBI taxonomy): Eukaryota > Metazoa > Chordata > Mammalia > Rodentia > Cricetidae > Chionomys > Chionomys nivalis. The sequence goes on from NC_080101.1 coordinate 60,555,059, forward strand.
CTCATGGTCTTGAGGTATCCACACACATGCTGATGCAGGTAGCCAGTCTAGGCTTTCTTTATCACCTGGCTTTGGCAGGGAAAACACTTCTGATTCTAATGAGAATCCAGCAGTTCAAATGCCAGTGCTGGTGGCAAACTTGCTTCCAGGCTTCTTCAACTGTTTAACCAGCTGTCTGGGCTGGTGTATAGACCTGTTCTAGGATCCGAATTGAAATCTGGGTCTGCCAGGGTGGTATGGGTGATGCAGTGGTCCTGGAAAAAGATGTCAGTTACGACCAATATTGCTGCTAGTTTGTCTTAAATGACATCATATTTATAGGAGGAAGGGAAGAATGGTGTGAATCATGTGCTAAACAAGTAGTAACACGCATTAAAGAAAGAGTGTCACAAAGCTGAAACAGAATCAGGTAAGGGTATACATGATAGACAAGCAGCAAGAGGGGTTCAAAGATGTCTGAGGCCATGACTTCAAAACAGGAAAACTTGTTGACTTTTATCTAATATCTTAAACTTTCTGGAGTGCTTTCAGTCAGGCCAGTTTGGTTCTCCTGACAAACTTCTGTGCTGCCGAGGACAACTGGAGCATGATCACTGCTAAGCTCTCAGTTTCTTCACTGGGTCCGGCCTAGGACTTGCCAGTGGATGAACGGGAAAAAGTGATTAGGTCAAAATCATCAAGTAGAGAAATTTGATTCCAATGTGATTTTGTTACTGCAAATCCTTTATTTTATAAGCTTTGCTTCCATCAAATATGGAAGACCCACTTCTCCTTTTTCTGATCTCCAAGCCAAAAAAATAAATAAAATAATAGTACTAATAATTTTTCCGTACTTCACTTATCTTTCATTAGTAAGAGGAATAGTAGACTGTGCATCTAAAAGTCAAAGTTTTAAGTGCTTCTGCATCAAGAAATAATAGAGGATAATGTATGACTCTTCAAACCAAGTAGGTATGGGCAATCTCTTTCTATAATGGGACAAATAGTACATATTCTCAGCTTTTTATTCCATGTGATCTAATTCCCCAGTACTGCCATTTAACACAAAACCCACAGGATTATGAGTTAACATGAATGGTTGTGTCTATGTTAGTACAGTTGCAGAAGATGGGTGAACCAGCTGGTACAGTTACAGAAGATGGTGTGAACCAGACTGATACAGTTGCAGGAGATGGTGTGAACAAGGCTGGTACAGTTACAGAAGATGGTGTGAACCAGGCTGGTACAGTTGCAGGAGATGGTATGAACAAGGCTGGTACAGTTACAGAAGTGGTGTGAACCAGACTGATACAGTTGCAGGAGATGGTATGAACCAGGCTGGTACAGTTACAGAAGATGGTGTTAACCAGACTGGTACAGTTGCAGGAGATGGTGTGAACCAGGCTGGTACAATTACAGAAGATGGTATGAACCAGGATGGTAGAGTTGCAGGAGATGGTGTGAACGAGGCTGGTACAGTTGCAGAAGATGGTGTGAACAAGGCTGGTACAGTTACAGGAGAGGGTATGAACCAGAATGGTACAGTTGCAGGAGATGGTATGAACCAGGATGGTACAGTTGCAAAAGATGGTGTGAACAAGGCTGGTGCAGTTACAGGAGATGATGTGAATGAGTGAAAACGTCCATGGGTCACTCTATTTCTACAACATGATTACTTAAAATCTATTTGGGATTATCAGTGTCCAATCAGCCTAGTAGAATTGCAGGATATAAAAAAAAAGACTAACAAAAAAGAAAGTTTTCTGCCTGAAAACACAAACTATATATTTAGTTTAAAAATACATTGTTTGCTTTGAAAACTGTTGGGTCTGTTCTGGTATATCCATCAGAGATATGAACAAATCTCAAATGCCTCTCTATGCTCTGGGGGAAACTTAGACATCATATATCTAGTTACCATAGAGAAACAATGGAGAAAATTAGTAGAAAAGTATGTAGATTTGTTGGAGGAGGGCCCGATGCTTGTTCGTCCTGGCTGCCTGGCTAATTTAACCCTGAAATAAACACACAGAAATTGTATTAATTAAATCACTGCTTGGCCCATTCATTCTAGGCTCTTACTGGCTAACTCTCACATCTTGATTTAACCCATTTCTATTAATCTGTATGTCATCATGAGGTCGTGGCCTACCAGCAAAGTCTCAGCATGTCTATCTTTGGTGGCAGGTCCATGACATCTCCCTGACTCTGTTTTCTTCCTCCCAGTTATGTCTTCTGCACCTACCTAAGTTCTTGCCCTATCAAGCCAAGGCAGTGTCTTTATTCATTAACCAATAAAGGCAACACAAAGACAGAAGGACCTCCTACACCATTTCCCCTTTTCTGTTTAAACAAAAAAGGAAGGCTTTAACTTTAACATAGTAAAATTACATACAACAAAACAGTTATCAAGCAAGAACTACAGTTACAATATTTATATATTTATGTCTACTTTATCTTTTATCATATTTCATCAGCAGTAAAAGGCACTGCTGGGTCTATACCTACTAATTGATGAAGTCTCAATTTACCTTTTATAATTAATTCAGAGACTTTTCCCACATAAGTTTTTAATTTTTTAACTTGGTTTATGTGGTAAAAAGATCCATTCTAATATAATATCATACCTCTGCATCAAAATTCCTGTAGGAGAAATTCTGGAAGGCAATATGACTAGCATACAATTAAGATTTGGATTCACCCTATCCACATGTGCCTCCTGTAATTTCTACCCAACAAATATCAATTCCTTTTCTGCTTCAGCTGTTAATTCTCTGGAACTATTCAAGTCTTTATCACCACCTAAGGTTTTGTTTAAATGAATTATTAGATCAGGTGTTATCCCAACAGCCAGTCACAGTCTGGAAATGTCTCCCAATAATCTTTGAAAGTCATTAAGAGTCTGCAGCCCATCTCTCCTAATTTGTGGCTTTTGTGTTCTAATTTTCTGTAAGGATATTCTGTAACCTAGGTAATTAACAGAATCTACTCTTTGAATCTTTTCAGAAACAATTTGTAATCCCCATTTAGGCATGAATTTCTTTACTTCTTCAAACATTTTTTTCTAAAGTATCTGTATTTGAATCAGATAGCAAATTATCATCCATGTAATGGTAGATTATAGACTTAGGAAATTGCTTACATATTATTTTCACTGGTTGGCTGACAAAGTATTGGCGCAGGGTTGGGCTATTGAGCATTCCCTGTGGGAGGATAGTCCATTTATATTTTCTAGTAGGCTGAGATTTATTATAAGTAGATTCTGTGAAGGCAAACTTTTCTCTATCCTTTTCTTGTAAAGGTATAATGAAGAAACAATCCTTTAAATCAGTAACTATGAGAGGCCATCCCTTTGATAACAGAGAAGGCAGAGGAATTCCAGATTGTAGAGGGCCCATTGTTGATAGCCCTTAGATCTGTCACCATTCTCCATTTTCCAGATTTTTTTAAACAACAAATACAGGAGAATTCCAAGGGCTGGTAGATTCTCCCATATGTCAAGTGTCTAGTTGCTCTGCCTACCAGTTTCTTCATTACCTTGCCACTTGGTTCCTAAACCAATGCCAGATATTTCAGTTTGGGGCAGAACTTTTTTAGATAAAACAACTTTTAAGATTATTTCTATATTTCATTTATATGTATCAGTCTGTATTAGAGTTTCCTTTGCTTATAAAACACCATGATCAAAAGCAACTTGGAGACAAATGGGTTTCTATTTCAAGTAACTGTCTATGATTAAAGAAAGGTGGGGCAGGAACTCAGCTCAGGAACTGAAGCAGAGGCCATGAGCATGCAGCTTACTTTCTTGCTCAGCCAACTTTCTTATACCAATCAGGATCACTTGCTGAGGGGTTGCACTGCCCCCAGTGAGCTGAAACCACCTACATTAATCATCAACCAAGAAAATGCACTGCAGACTTGTGAACAGGCAAATCTTATGGAGACATTTTCTCAATTGAGAGTCACCCTTTCCCAAATGGCTTTGGCTTATATCAAGTTGACATCAAACTAAGCAACATAGCATGCTTTGCTGTGTGTATGTTTGTGCATCTTGTGCATGCTTGGTGGCTGTGGAGGTCAGAAGAAGGATCAGATCACCCAGGACTGGAGTTACAGGGGGCTGTGAGCTACCACGAGGTGCTGGAAATTGAAACCAGGTCCTCCAGAAGAATAGTCACTGCTCTTAACCCCTGAGCCGTCTCTCAAGCTCTCATATATAGTAAATTTTATAGCCATCAAAGTAATGCAGATTATTCTGGGAAATTAAACCCCCTTTATAAGATTAGTGGTTTAAATATTGAAAGAAATTTCACCTTGAGGACACATGTCATGTTTTCATTTCATGTTTATTCATTTCAATTCCTCAGGGACCAAAGTTAATCAAAATGCAGCTACCAAGTCAAATATTGTAGATTGCCCATTGCTAAGAGCAAAGAGAACTGTGAAGGCTTACATACTGACAAGTAAATGTAAAATCCAAGAGATTCATCCATCCTTTCTACTCAAGACTCTCGGACCAGAGCCATATGTCTGCCACTAAAGTCACTGTGTCCAGAAAAGAATAACTTGGAAAAAATGATTAAAAACCCTTGTAACTATCACAAGCTACATAGACCACACCTACCTTCTAGCCATAAAGTAATGTAATTATTATGGCTCAAAGACATTTTGTTGTGACATGAATAGGCCACAAAAAGTAATCATGATACAAGCATGGAACACTACCATTTAGAGAAATAAACCTAGGCAAATTTTAGTCCTTATGAATGCTTATCAACAGCAACTCTGGGAGACAGTATGCCAACTCTGTGTTCGGCTCACATCACATGAGCTGTGCCTTTTGTTCCCTGATTTCTGTCCCTGGAACAAATATGGTCAGTTCTAGCAAATCCCCAGAACAGGACACAACATTCTCAGCTGGTTTCTGTATAGTGTTTTGGCCAGCACTGAGAGAAGAGAATTTCTGAGCAGCCAATTTCCTACAGTCCCATTGTTCTGAGCGGCTTGCTGTTTGGTGAAACAGCAAGGCAGGCTTGTTTGGTGAAGGTGTAGAGCATTTTAGGCGCATTGATAGAGCATTAAAGAAGCCACTAAGGTTTGATTATATAAAACTTGCTGACCTAAAGTATTGACACAAACTATGGCTGGTATGGCCAGAAGTATTCTGCAGTCTGTCATCTCTTAACACTTGCCTCCTAGGAGCTGAGAGGAAAGAGTTCTCACATAATGGTTAATGTGCAAATTACACTTCTGATTTATAACTGTTAGGGATAGTGATTAAATATCAGAAATAAAAGCAAACCAGCAAACGAAACCCCAGACTTCCTGCTCTACCACGTGGTACATCAGCCACAGACATAGTGACTCAGGCAGAAACTTTTAACAAGGCAAGGTATAAGCTCAAACTCTGAGAGAGAAATAACCTAGTTTTGAAAGAGTCTCTGTGGTTGTCAGCTGAAATTCTATTTTTGGGGTCTGACTATGAAACCTAGCTTGTTCCTGCTTCTATATCTTGCTGAAGTTCAGTCTTCTAGACTGGGAGATTCAGCATCTTTGGCAGCCTGCCATTGCACCTTCTTAGCTGGCTTCAGCCTTGGTAAACACATGCTATCCTGCAAGGTCAGGAATCTGAAGAGTTTGAGAAATATAATATCTAACACAGTTTCACTTCTATGGTCAAAAATAAATAAATAAAAGATCCTCAAAGTGCCTAATTAATTGGAAGATCTCTTGAAACACAGAGCCTGTAAGCAATTCCTCTGTTCTCGAAGATCTTTCTGCAAAGTTTGAGTTCAAAAGGTTCATTTTATGTCTTGTTCATAAAGATGCATGTTCAGAATTTTGCGCCCCAGTGTACTGGGACACATGGAGATCTCATGTCAAACACTTAACTCAGCCTATTCTTTTTGAATATTTAGTTTTTATTTATGTGTTTGAGTATCTTGCTTGCATGCATACTGTACCTGGGGCCCATAAAGTTCGGAAAAGAGCATAAAATTTTCCAGAATGGGGGCTATGGCCATTTGTAAAGCTCACAGTGTGGCTCATAATTGCTGAGCCGTCTCTCCAGCCTCCCAATTTTTCCCTAACTGATGTGTTGGCTATAACATTAACACAAATCTTCAAATAAAATGAAGTCTAACTCAGAATGGAATCCTTATACTGTCACTGCTCTTGGACTGTATTTGAACATTCAACCAGGACTCATTTGGCAATATCCTGGGTAGAGACAAAGGCTATGAAAAAGATCAATTTAAACTGTAAATAAATTAGTTAGAAATTTAGGAAGTATTAAAATTCTTCTTTATCTTGTTCTCTTCCTCCTTCTTTGCATCATCATCAGCATCACAATCACTTTATATTATTATTATTTGGGGCACAGAGTGAATGTTAATGGACAACTTGGTGGAGCCAGTCCTTCCTTCCACCATTAAGTTGGTTGCAGAGATTGTCAGCCTTTTAAGCACATCTACCCTGTCCATTTCCCCCGCCTTGGAGGATGCAGAGTTCTGCATAGGCATCTTATGTGGCATGCAGACTTGGCAGCTACTACAACAGTGGCAGAAACACAGTTGCTTTAGGTCACTTTCCTATCCAAGTCTAGGCATAAAATGGCTTCCCCTGGTGTAACTCAGCAGGCTGGGAACTCTTCCCTACCTCTCTTTTTCTACCTCTCTGCCTCATCTCTGTGACATCACATGCTCACCTGCCAAGTGCACAGTCTAAACAGCAGAACCAAGTATGTGTCATGAAATACAAAAAGTCCAAAGTAACAGAAAATGGATGTTAAACTTATTCAGGAAATTCTGAATAAGGATTTATAGGAGACATTCCACTTTAATTTTGTGGTCACACGGTCTCTCTTCCATTCACCTGAGGATGTGTTTACTTTAAAACAAGAAGGATTAACCACCTAGAGTTCTGCTAGGTAGAACACAGGCCTGTTTTGTATACATGCTAAGGTCTCACTGTGGAGTCTCACTCTGTGCTCTCACTAAATCTCTTTGCTTGTGGAAGAGATATAGTATAATTGAATCTTAAATTCCTATTTTGTGTTCTGGTCTTTTCTTCAAAAATAGAAAACACATTTTGAAAATTATATCAAAAAGATATGCATTCCCAGATCTACTCACAACATCCCAAATGACTAACCAGATCACCTTTTATTTGATAGTCGTGAAAAACTAGTGAGACTTTCTTTGGAATAGCTGCCCCACTCCAGAGCGCCCGCCCTGTGTTTCCCTGTGAAGTTCCGTACACAGGGGACATGTGTTTTCAATACACCAAGGACAGTAACAATGTTTCAGGCAAAGAATTTCTCAGAAGATCTTGCCTGTATTTTCTTCAAGAGGAAATCTCAGGCAACAAAGCTAACATTTCCTGAAGGGGAGACTCATACATCGCATAAGCTTGGAAAAAATCGCACAAGTCAGAAATTTGCAAAGAGCAGTGCAACTTTTGCCTAGAATGAAATAGTTTGGGGAAACATGGTGGTTGGACCATATCTGACTGACTGATGTGACGCATATAGGCTAAGTGAGAAAAAGGTTCTGGACATTTCCATGGGAGCTGTGGAGCCTGTGTGACTGTCAGCCATGCCCGAGATGGTTCTATGGAACAAGCAGACGGTTGGTACTGGGACTGCTTGCTTTCCTTGCCTCACTGCTCATGAGTATATTTAGCCCCAAGTCAGGAAGAGGCTGAAAATCTTTAAGACTATCTCACAGATCTCTCTCTGTGCCTTTGGAGTGTAGGACAAAGTGATTACAAAACTCTTCCCCCCACTGACCTTATGTCCAGGCCTCTTTCTCCTTCCGCTCTTCTCAGACGCTCAGCCATTAATGGCATAGGAACAGAAGGAGCACTACACCTGGAGTCACGAAACTAGTTGTAATATGATTTGGGGCATTGTCTTAACTTCAATCAATCATCCTATCCAATTTGTGAAATAAAAATTGTAGACCACGCTCATAATCACAGCACCTCGGAGACAGAGGCAGGAGGATGATTCAAATCATCATCAGCAATTCATCTATGTGAGACACTGGCTCGACCTCAAGAGGAAGGGAATGGTGGGATGTCTCAGTCGGCTTATTGCTTCCCTGGACAGAGCGAGGACCTCAACTACACCCTTAATATGCTCCTAGAAACAAGATGTCTCTGTTGTCATGCATGCGGTTCAGTCTCACCGCTGGGGACATGGAGGCAGGAGACTGTCCAGGTCTCACCTGACACCTGGCCTACTGGATGGATTACAGCCCAGTGAGAGACCCTGCCTCAAAAGCAAGATAGATGTCATCTGAGGAACCACAGCCAAGGTTGCTAACCAGCCTACACACACACACACACACACACACACACACACACACACACCTACATGTAAACTCTCCTCTCTCTCTCTCTCTCTCTCTCTCTCTCTCTCTCTCTCTCTCTCACACACACACACACACACACACACACACATACACACACACACAAGTAAAACAAAACACCTAAAATTAAAGCATCTACCCCTTAATCATGCTTAATCAATGGGTATGATTATGATAGCATATTGTAAGGTATAACGGGTTAAACAGTGTGTGTTCTTATCCCTTCCTCTTGGTGTGGGCAAACGTATTGATTCTAGTCTGCTGACTTCTTGGATGACTGGAAAAATGCAGACAGGAAATAGTAAAGGGCTCAATGCCTTCAATCTCCCTGTTGGCAGGGTAAGACACACCTTCAGAATGTATCCTAGACACTGCCCTGGCTTGCTGGCCTTTATTGTTTGAGTGCAGAATGGATTTCAGTGGGGCCTGCGGGCCTGAGTTCCTAAAACTCCCAGGTGATGTCTGATGAGAGAGTGCCACCTTGAGTGGAGGAGGATAGGGTCAAGGGAAGAAGTAGCACAGGTGAAGAGAGCGACTGGACCAAGGCTTCCTGCTTGCTGACCTCCATGCTGCCATCATGACTGGCGCGCTGACTGCGGGGTGGCCATAACCTGTTATGAAATCCTCCTGTTGATAACCACATCCTGGCAGGGTTTGCCTTTAATTGGGCATTTTTTTTCTTATGGAATATATCTAGTAGAACAGAAACAGAAGAAACAGCAGCATAACTCAGAGCCTGCTATGCTGCCCACGGCCTTCGACCTACCTGGTAGGGAAGGTCAGCTTGTAAAAGAAACATGCATTCTGCCAACTGGGATGTGGCCCAGTGATGATAAGAATCACTATTTTCTGTGACCTTAGCTCTATTTAGAGTGTACTCCCGGGAGTCCCTAGTTCAACATACCTTGATTGCACATTGTGAACTAACATCCTTGCCATTCACATTTAGAACCAAATGACTTCCTTTTGGCATTGGCACGTCCATTTGGTGGCTTGCCATAATATTATGTATTGTTCAGAATAATTTTCCATGTAACTCAGACTGGCTTCCTTGATTTACAGCTATTTGTAAAAGCTGGCTCTCAGAAGGGGTAGAGAAGTCAGGAAGAAAATAATTTCATAACAAACTACTGCGAAGGAGCAGACGGGGCTCAGCTGGTGACACACAGGTCTCAGCCAGATTCTGGTGATGACAACTAGCCATTTTAAACATTCTGCTGGCTTGTCGCAGGGATTCGGGAGTGTGCTACTGTGATGGGGAGCTACTTTGTTGAGATGACTGTCTCCAATCCCTGCTGCTGACAGGAATGCCATACTTGGCTTACCAGAATCTTGACTTAGTGGTATAAAGTGATTTTTCTAATCATAATGGGCGCCCTTAGCACAAATTTTTAAGTATAAAATTGGAGAGAAATTTGCTTTGCTCTGTAGATTTCAGCTACATAATGAAACTCTGGCCTAGCTCTGGCTTTTGCTTATCAGAGAGGTTTAAACACTAGGGAGACTATCAGAGAACAACCCTTAAAAGTTTAGTTCTACCGGTAAGGTCCTCTGTGTTTGAAGAGGGGAGTTCTTGAGACCCTAGCCGAGTGTGCTCCCGGCAGCTTTGTGGCAGAGGGACATCTGTGTCCAGGCTGATAACTTCAGCCCCTTTCAGGTCAAAGGTTTACTCTGTTTCCCTGGAGCAGAAGCAGTAGCTTCCATGTATTTGGGTTTTGTTTTTTTACTTTTTTGTTTTGTGTTTTGCTTTTGGATGATGCCTTCCACCAATAGGGCTTTTAAGAGTTATAGGAATTTCCTAGTCTTAGGTCTGTAATTACTCAGAAATCTGCACGGGCCCTTTATTAAGTCTATTTTTTCCTGTTTTAGCCACATCTGCTCTTAACTTCACAGAACTTGACAGCTGACGATCTCACGGCACATCTGCCGGCAATGGTTTTCAGTGTCCACCTGGCTCCACGCGCCGCAAGTGCGCTACCGCTCTACATGGGCAGAGCCAGTTCTAAAGCGGTTGTGAATGGAGAAAGCGTTTTTCAATCAGCTGTATACACGTTTCTGGATTAACTCACTGAACTTCTCTTTGTCTGTGTATGAAGTGCCACTTGCAAGAGGAAATGGTTTTTTACTTAGTTCTCCCAGAATCCCTCAGTCCTTACAGGTGTCATGGTGTGGCTGGCATACTCACCCTTCTATTCCAAACTCTCCAGTGCAGGGTTTGGACTGCCCTTCCAGCAAAGGTTCTTCCCTGTATAATCCAGACATTCTGGTTAACTGCCACTTCTTTACTTTTGTTCTCTTGGCTGATGCACCAGGTTCCCTCTCTCCCCTTCCTTCCCTTTTCCCCTCCCTGCCTCCTCCCAGCTCAGCGTTGTGTCCACTCTGACATTTGAGTTTCTCTCTACTTTATGCTTGCAGTTTCAAGATACGAACCCTCAGGTTCCTTTTCCTGCTGCCATGCCTTCCCCAACTATCATGGACTCTAACCCTCTGGAATCATAAAACCGACTATCTTTTATAAGTTGCCTTAGTCACAATGCTTTATAACAGTAATACTTAAGTAATTAACGCAACCAGCTAAAGCAATTTGGTAAAACATCGAATTACTGCTCTCAAGATCTTATCCTATAAATACAGCCACAGTGTTACCAGAGAATGGGCTCAATGAGACTTGGATGTAGTCTTTAAATATGTTTGCAGAGAGGCTACATATGTATCTCAGTTCATAGAGTGCTTGTCTAGTGTACACAGAGCCATTGGTTCAAACCCAGCACCACATAAAACTGGGGCTGAAGGCACAAGCCTATAATCCCAGCACCCAGGAACTGGAGGCAAGAAGATCACAAGTTTAAAGTCATTTTTCATGACATAGGTTGACTCCTCAGGTCACATGGATCAGGGGAATCCTTGTTTTTTTTTTTTGTTTTGTTTTGTTTTGGTTTGGTTTGGTTTTTGGTTTTTTGCGACAGGTTTTCTCTGTGGTTTTGGAGCCTGTCCTGGAACTAGCTCTTGTAGAGCAGGCTGGTCTCGAACTCACAAAGATCCGCCTGCCTCTGCCTCCCGAGTACTGGGATTAAAGGCATATGCCACCACCGCCCGACTGGAATCCTTGTTTTTGTAAGATGTATGTTCTTACTGTAAACAAAGTTAATAAAATTATTTATAAGAGTCCCAAGAAACTGCAAGTTTGTACATAGGGAATGAGCAAGGCCTTCCTCACACTAAGGCTTCAAGTGTGGTTTGTTAGTATTGTTTGCCTTTTATTGAAAATATTTTTGTTTTTTACTCACAAAATAAATATATCTTGATTATGATTTCCCTCTCTCTACTACTTCCAGGCATTCTCCACCTCCCCTCCCATTCAGATCCAGTTAATTTCTGTCTCTCATTAGAAAATGAGCAACTGGTAGCGGCTCCCCTGCTTCTCAGAATTTTCAGGCTCTTACCCTGATATATGACTTCTGATTTTTTTATTGGTAAGAAATAAGATAATACTATGCTATACTGTACTAATATAATAAAATTAAAAAAACAAAAATTAACACGTCAGAATTGAACAAAATGAATGAACAGAAGGAAAAGAACCCAAGAGAACATACCGGAAGCAGAGACCCAGACATTTGCCTGTTCAGATACGTCATAAAAACTAAACTAGAAGTCATATATATATGCGCAAAGGACTAATAGAGTAAAAGAGAACATATATATTTATATATGTATATGTGTGTATATAAAACGTGTGTGTATATATATATACATATAAATATATACATACATACACACACACACACACACATATATATATATATAAAATAAGATAAAAGAAAAAAGGGAAAACCCTAACATGACTGTGGTGAGTTCAGAAGTTTTATACAGTAAATATACAGCTGACAGATTTATCAGACTAATCCGCTGGGAAAGGTATACGTACACACCCACTTGAACTAACCTGTTTTGCAGAGCTATGGGCACACCTGTGCTTTGGATAAGTCACTGTCGATTCTGTAAAAATCTTGTGAAATCATGGCATTTCTCCCTTTTATAGTCTCCCAGCAGTGTATAAACCTGACTTTTCCTGTAGGACAACTGGATGAAGCCGTGGTGGGAAAAGGATCCACTCAGTCAAGCCTTTATTCTCATAGCCAAAATCTATATAAAAATAGCCTCCCACAAACTTTCTTTATTGACCATAGTCACTGATAAGAGAGGAGCCTCATACAGGAGGTAATGCGTCTGCTCTAACAGCAGACCCAGGAAGGTGTAATCTCCTGGTCTTCTGCTCTGACTTAACAGGCTACAGACAGTCTGTATACTTTACCTTGGTTTTAACTAACATAAGATCATAGCCCGGGCAATTAACTGTTTATACAGGACAAAGGCCTGAATTGCTAAAACTAGCTTCAGAGAGAAAAATTCTCACCTGGGCACCCTGCTGGAGTCAAAAGCAAGGTCCCCAGAAGAGATTTCCTTTAACTCAACCAGCTAGATGCTAATGCAAATCAAGCTCACAGATTGGTATAGCTGCAGAGAAATTTCACAGCCTTGCCTCCTCTGAGATGTAAGGCACCTCCCTGCCAGATCCATGGTTTCTTGTGACTCTGTGGAAATACATGCTTGATACTATTGTTACAACCTGTGGGCTTGCTAACTTGTCCATATGCCTATATAAACTCAAAGATTTGTGGAGATGACCCCTTATGCCTTATGATCACCTTCCTCCAAGAAATAAAGAGACATGCAGGAAATACCTGTCTAAGTCAGTTTTTCTACCCTCAGATCCTATTCCCGAGCCAGTTTTCTCTTGTCTCTTGCTGTGGAAGTCCTGTTCTGAACCCCGAGGGAGGACTGAGGCTGGTTCTCAGTAGCTCCCAATATGTAACACTGTGAGACAAGGACCCTCTAAAGATGCCATCAAATTCACTTTCTGTTGACCTTCTACTGTTGGTCGTGCAGCCTACCCTTAAGAGTAGTTTGTTTCATCCAGGCAGTGGTGGTGCACGTGAGTTCAAGATCAGCCTGTTCTACAGAGCTAGTTCCAGAACAACCAGGCTACATGGAGAAACCCTGTCTTGAAAAAAGAAAAAAAAAAAGCAAAAGAAAAAAATAGGTTGTTTTCCAAGTGAGACTCCCTTGGAGGAAACTTTATTTTCATTTACAAGTGGTTATCGGAGATTGCTTCTGGGTTAGGAATGGGGACATATGTCTGCTTCTTCTTTCAGTTCTAGGGCCCCATCTGGTGTAGACACGTGCCATCCCTGTGCATGCTTCCTCAGTCTCTCTGAATTCATATGTGCATTGTGTTGCAGGAGAGGGCCGCTTGTTTGTCCCTGCCACCCGGTTTGCTTAGCCCAAAAATAACCACACAGAAACTGTATTAATTAAATTGCTGCTTGGCCCATTAGCTCTAGCCTCTAATTGGCTAACTCTCACATCTTGATTTAACCCATTTCTATTAATCTGTATATCGCCACAAGCATTGGCTCACTGGGAAAGATCCAGCATGTTTGACTTTGGCAGTTCCATGGCGAATCTCTCTCACTCTGCTTTCTTCCTCCCAGAATTCTGTCTTCTCTGACTACCTAAGTTCTGCCCTATTAGGCCAAGGCAGTTTCTTTATTCATTAATCAATGAGAGCAACACAAAGACAGAAGGACATCCTACACCATCATTGGTCATGTTGGTTTAGAGGACCTTGTTCTCCTGGTATTTTCCATCTTCTCATGTTTACACTCTCTCTGTCTCCTCTTCCCCAGAATCTCCTGAGTTCTGAGGTAAGGAACCTGATGGAAACATCCAGTTCAGGGTTGTTGAGTGTTCCAAGGAGTTCATTGTTTAACGTCTGACCATGGGTCTCTGTATTGATTCCTATCTGTTTCAGGAGGAAGCTTCTCTGAAGATGACTGAGCACTGATTCTTGGGTATAGCAGAATGTCATTATGAGTCATTTTATTGCTCCTTTGTTGTTTTGATTTATTTATTTAGTTGGATGGTAATATCTGGTTTCTCCCTAGGTCCCCGGGCTATCTGGGCTCTGGTTCTTGGTCATTCAAGTCATATTAGGTGCTTGGTTTCCATCTCATGGAGCAAAACTTCAGTCAAATCAGATACTGGTTAGTTGCTTCCAAAAGCATGATGTCCCCATTGCCCTTGCATATCTTACAGGTACTGTTAGCATGGTCAAGAGTAGTGGAAGGTTTGTGAAGTTCAGACTTAATAGCTAGGAGGAGCTAAATGGGGAACAGAAAGAACAGAGGGAAGGTTTGGAGCAAAGATAGGAGACAGTTTGGACATAGGTACCTCCTTCTGTCTACCTGATCACTGGCAGAAGCAACAAAGATCTCATATAATATCTAGATATAGGGTGCCAATTGGAAACCACTTGGATTTATTACTTAAAGGGTATCAGAGCCAGGTTTGGCTACAAAGGTAGATAAGTTCAGAAGCCCTTAAGTCGGGTGCTAGGTGTAGAAGTCTGGGGTTTTCCAAAAAGCATCCCAGCAGGGAGCTTGGAGGTATGGCTAAGGATTCAGTTCCCATGAGTGAGGTAGAGAAAGAAGATCCAAGGCTTGAATATCCTATGGCTACGGCTTGTGAACAAGACCAAAGGGCAAGAAACGATGCTTGAGATATTAATCCTCACTCATGGGAAATGATCAGAGGTGAGTTTGATGAAGAGAATCAGTTGCAGCCTTGAAGATCGTGGCTGGGGGTTCCTCTGCTTTCAAGAACACCAGAAAGATACAAGATGTGGCCCGCCAAGACTCGACCAGCGATGAAATGAAGACCACCGACACAGGATCCTTCTCTATCGCGCTTTATTGAAGTGCACTCGGTTACAGTTGACTGGTGGAAGTAGGGGGCCCCGAATGGCGGAAAGCGGCTGAATATATACAGGGAGAATGGGCGTGTTCAGAACCAAAGAGACGTGGCCGCATGGGATTGGAAGCAGCTGTTGCTGGGCAGATCAAGAGCAAGATCAGGCGGTAGAGACGTTGGTCTAACACGCCAAAACACACTTGTTCATCAGGCTCTCGGCGCCATCTTGTAATGGCGGCGATAGTTCGCCACATCTCCCCCTTTTTTGTTTGATTAGAGAAAGAGACCTCCAGTCATGGCTGAAATTAGAGGGTTCCCCCCTGGGCAAAAATGATAATCTCTGTTTTTCCAGGGACGGGAAAATTAGTCAGAGGAAACCCGTCTGCACGGAACCATGATTTCCAGGGTGGCTCACCCTGTGCACTCTGTGGTGCAAGCCACCCAGGTAAGGCAAGCCGTTCTTCCGAGTGCAATGGGCAACAGGACCCGTCAGGTGCAAAGACACGGCTTAAGTCTCTTTAAACATAGTGAGCCAAGCTTGGGGGGATGTGCCAGCCTCAAGTGCAGCGAGTGCTCGGACAATTGCCATCTTCTCCCTTTTGCGTGCTCTCATCATCTTTATAATCCAGAACAGTGCCACCATCAACCCTGCACACATCAGCACACCAATCACACCAACCCCAGCCCACTCTTTAATATAAGAGAAGGTAGTAACCAGCCAGTCCGTAAACTCTCCAAGTGTAATCACTTCTGCTTTGGTAGCATTTAAACTTAAAATTTTCAAGCTTAAATTGGATTGTAATTGCTCAAACTCCAAGCTCCAATTACCTTTCAAGTAATTGGATAATCGTTTTGATTCGTTAAATGATGCAAAATAAGGAGTAACACATAAATATTCTTTGCGTAAAACACAACTCATAGCCATAACATCAAACATCTTATATAAATTTTCTTCCACTAAATCTATCCTCTTATTAAGTAATAAAATTCCTGAAGCCAAATGCTTATTTATAGCTTCTTGTTGTATCAGGGCTTCTGAGGTTTTCTGCACTACTTCATTAATGGTATTTGCTACATGTACCTGGTTGGCCATAGCTACCCCAGCTGTAACAGCCGCAGCTGCGGAAACAGCAATAGCTGCTACGATAGCTGCTGTGATACCGAAATCTCGCTTTTGCCGAATCAGGGACAAAACAGAAAATTCATTTGGGTCTGCCTTCACTGGTACCCACACAAAGGTAGGCACCTTCGCTAGCAGGCCGGTTGTGTGCCGAAAGGACCAGCATTGAGATAATACACAAGAAGTCTTTGAGCAGTTAAGCTGCTTGTCGGTAGAGTGATTGCTTAAAATCCATAAAAACGGGGCATCCACACAAACTGGATTTTTTGATTTGGAAATATTAGCCACCCCTTCACTCTCTTGGATCAACAACTTGGACCCATTTAACACTCCTGAACTATTTGTTAATATCCACTTGGAAGTGTTAAATAAAATAAAAGGTGACAGATCCACAAAACCTCCATAATTACTGGAATAAATCCAAGGTGAGGTAAGCAGACCCCTTTTTAATCCTTGTTTCGTTGACTTTGGTAGCTCTTTCCAAAGCCACCAGCCCGGAGAAGCTGGTTTGGGCTTGTCAAAGCGAGGGACACAATTTAAAAATGCAGGTGGCCATTGAAAATTTACCCTACGCTCACAGCGAGGTAAGGATAGGCTGTAATTATGGGTATTGTCTTTTGTCCCGTTGGAATTACCTGTCTGAACAACAAATGGAAGGGCGGCGGTAACATTTAACGTATAGGTGGTAACATTAAAAACAGTCTGGTTGCTTATATCACCTGAGCCACTTGACTTGCCCCCATTCGCCTGCTTAAGAGTCTGAAATATGGCATCAAGCATCCACGATTCGTGAATGCCATTTAAAGGATCTAAATAACTAGCAAACATCTTAAAGTCTAACATCAAACAAGAGGGAAGGGAGGCGCTACTATTACTAGTCAGGCAAAGGGTTCCCTGTAAATCGTAGCTGGTTGCATTATAAGCTTCTTCTCTATAATCTACTTGTTGGCAGGACAAATCAAAAAGGCAATCCTTTATATACAAATGGGGCAAGATTCTAGAAACATTAGTAACCGGCATGGGAATGGGCCAGGTGCGGGTAACTGCCCAAAAATAATTGTCTTGGCTATTAACAGTCATCAGAAGGGGAGCAAGGGCGAGTATGATGTTCAGGGTCAGACGGTGCTTCCTCGAGAATTGGCTCGTCATCCTGGGGCTGTCCAGCGTCTTCTTTGTCTGCCACTGTTCTGGTTAACCTCGAAGGCACCCACACCGGATCGGGCCGCTCCTGAGGAAAAACACAAACAGCTCCCCTGGATCTCTGTATTACAGGATCCGGTCCATGCCATTTGTTATCTAACACGTCTTTCCATTTTACATATTCTGTGGATGTTATAATGTGGCCAGCATGTCTATCTGCCGGTGAACGGCCATGATTATCCAAGATTAAAAAATTCAAGGTAAAGAGGGCTAGTGATAAACGATCCTTGGGAGAGGCAGAGCCCTCAATACCCCCCTTTTGTTTTTGTAGCATCTCTTTGAGGGTTCGATTTGCACGTTCAACAATCCCTTGCCCTTGAGGGTTGTAGGGCAGCCCAGTGAGATGAGCTACTTGCATTTGAGTGCAAAAGGATCTGAAGCCCTGGGCCACATAGGCAGGACCATTATCTGTTTTTAAGGTTACAGGCTTTCCCCAAGCTGTCCAGGCCTCTAGACAGTGGGTTTTTACATTTCTCACTTTCTCACCCGTTAAGGCGGAAGCGTGAATGACACCTGAATAGGTGTCCACAGAAACATGCACCCATTTCTGTTTGCCAAACTCAGGAACGTGGGTTACGTCCATTTGCCACAAGGTTAGGGGTTTCAATCCTCGAGGGTTAACCCCGGTGTGAGGCGGGTGATGAAACATCACACATGTCTGGCAGGATTTGACTATGTCTCTGGCTTGGTTCCTAGTGATATTAAAGCGGAGGCGTAACGTCTCGGCAGGTACATGAAAGTTGTGATGGAAGGATTGGGCTTGGAGTACTGAGTCGTATAATAGCAGTCCAAGCTGTTCTCTTGTAAGAGCATCCACCGTGGCATTAGCACCAGCGAGTGGTCCAGGCAAGCCTGAATGTGCCCTTATGTGACCAATATAGAACGGCGTGTCTCTTTTATAAATACACTGTTGTATTTGATAAAGGACTGCCGCAATCATACTTTGTTCTTTAATATGTGATGTAGCCTCCAAGTGTCGAACCGCATTAACAACATAGGAGGAATCTGATAACAAATTAAATGAGCATGAATGAAAAGCCTTGAAAACTTCCAAAACGACCAAACATTCAGTCACCTGGGGGGCTCCAGGGCGAAATTGTAACTGCACTGGCTCACTCCCCATAACTTGATAAACTCCTAATCCTGTTTTTGATCCATCTGTAAAAATATGCAGTGCACCTGAAATCGGTGTTTGAGAGGTAATAATAGGAAAATATATAATATTATGGCACAAAAATTGTAACAATTTATCTTGGGGATAATGATTATCTATCAAATTTGAATAAGCTGTAACAAGAATGGCCCAACTATCTATTGTACCAACAAGGACCTCTACCTGCTCTTTTGTATAGTATGATCAATTTATCTGGCGCATACCCAAAGGTAGAAATTGAAAACTTCAGCCCCAATAAGGCCAGAGAGGCAACAGCTTCAGGGTAATAAGTTAAAGTTTTTTGGCCTTGAGAATGGCTATGTATCCACCATACCGGAGCATCTTGCCAAAACACCCCCGTGGGGCTACCAGAAGTGTGAAGTATACAAAACGTTAATGGGCGCAAAGGATCAATGCGCATCACTTGTACTTTCTGAATTGCGGCCTCAACCAATTTGAGGGCTTCGCGTCCTTCTGCCGTTAAACTCCTTGGTGAATTAAGATCAGGATTACCTTCCAAAATCCTAAATAATGGTTTTAATTCTTCCCTCGTCATAGGGAGATATCCGCGCAACCAATTAATATCTCCTAAAAGCTTTTGAAAATCATTAAGGGTCTTTAGGTGTTGTGTGCCTATCTTAATTTTTTGTGGTCTGATTGTCTGTAATTCAATCTTAGATCCTAAAAATTCCACCGTTTCAGTCTTTTGTACCTTTTCTGGAGCTATATAAAGTCCTTTCTCTCCCAGGGCTGCCTCCAAGGCAATTAAGGCCTGATCTAACTTAACCTTCTCTGGGCTCGCCAGTAAGATATCATCCATGTAATGAATTATTCTTACATCAGGAAAACTCCTCCTAACAGGGGTAAGGGCCGCATCCACAAAGAGCTGGCACATAGTAGGACTATTTGCCATGCCCTGAGGCAGGACCCGCCATTGGTATCGTTTGTCGGGTTCCTCATGATTTAATGAAGGAATAGTAAAGGCAAAGCGCTCTTTATCAGCTGGATGGAAGGGGATGGAGAAAAAACAATCAACAATATCGATGGCATATACGTGCCATCCTTTAGGTAAAGCTGAAAGCACAGGAAGGCCTCTTTGAATCGGGCCCATTAAGGACATTTGTGCATTAATGGCTCTCAAATCATGCAATAAGCGCCATTTTCCTGATTTCTTCTTTATTACAAATATGGGAGCATTCCATGGCGACGTGGACGGCTCTATATGTCCTAGTTGTAATTGTTCTCTCACCAACTGCCATGCCGCATGGAGTTTTTCCTGAGAGAGGGGCCACTGGGGTATCCATACGGGCTTATTAGTCTTCCATGGAATTTTTATATAATCTTCAGTGGCCCCTAAGAAAAACCCAAACCCTTTCTATCATGTTTTCCCTCTGGGATAATAGGCTCAGGCCTACCTTGTAAATTACAGCCTAAACCTGCTCCGGGCATATATCCCTGCTTACTCATAAGTTCTTGGCTAGTACTTGAGTAACTTCCCTCATTGGTTAACATAAGTTTTAGTTGCTTTTGTACATCTCTTCCCCACAAGTTTAATGGCAGATCTAGTACGAAAGGTTGAAAAAATCCTTCTTGGCCATCCACATTCCATTTTAAGCTCTTCGCACTCATGTCAGGTGTGTTCTGATATCCTAGCCCTTGGAGTGTTTGTGAAGCCTTTTGCAACGGCCAGCTCTTAGGCCAAAACTGACGGCTCATAACGCTCCTATCTGCCCCTGTATCTATCAGCCCTGTAAAGGACTTCCCTTCTATTTTTAATGTACACATCGGCCGATCGTTCAACTCCAAGGAAAGGCAGGCCATATCTACTCCGGAAGACCCGAACCCTTTGTCTCCTCTCTCCGCGGTATGAGCCGGAAAGCGCTCATGCATGGATGGCACGACTATCATCTGAGCTATTCGATCTCCCGGAGCTATAGAAACAATTCCAAAAGGAGAGTGACACATGATCTTAATGGTCCCTTGATAATCTGGGTCAATAACTCCTGGGAGTACCAGCAGCCCTCTCATTGTACTAGAGGATCTACCGATAACAATTCCCACTGAATCTTTTGGAAGCGGTCCCTTCATGTCAGTGGGGATCGCTTGTACTCCCATACTTTGAGTTAAAACCAACCCGGAGGTGGCACGGAGGTCCATCCCTGCGGAGCCTGATGTGGCTCGTCGGGCGATTTGGGAGGATCCATGTTCCCCTCCTGTATTGCCCCATAGATTTTGGGGCCCTGGGGTCGAGGGCCCCTCTGCATGTTTTTTGACCTGGGAACATATGGGTTGTTTATGGGTTGACCATTAATATCTTTCGTTGACCTGCATTCATTGGCCCAGTGTTTCCCTTTCTTACACCTAGGACAGGTGCCTGGTTGTCTGCCCGCCCGTGGGCCATTGCTTGAGCTCCCTTTGTTTGGACAATCACGTTTCAAATGTCCCTGCCTACCACAGGCAAAACAGCCATTCTGGCGGCTCTTTTGTTTTGTGGCGGCTATCATGGCACGGGCTAGCCCTTCGTTTGTCAGTGGGCCTCCAATCTCACGACAGGCCTTTAGCCAGGCATCTAGCCCTTTTCCCTTCCAGGGAGTAATGGCCCTTTGGCAATCTTTTGTACATTGTTCATACACTAACTGCTGCACCAGCGGCATGGCTTCCTGGGCGTCACCAAAAATTTTTCCCGCTGCTTCCACCATTCTAGCTACAAAATCTGAGAATGGCTCATTTGGGCCTTGTATTATCTTAGTCAGATTTCCTGACACTTCTCCTCTTTTTGGGATCATTTTCCATGCCCTTTTATAAATATCATGGATTTGTTGATAAACCTGAACTGGATAAGCTGTCTGGTTCACGGCCCATTGGCCTTGACCCAGAAGCATGTCAGCATTCCATGGCGCTGTATTTTGTGCTTGAGCGTTGACCCTAGCCTGCGCATGGGCTGCCTCTGTCACCACAGATCTATAATCTAGGTATTGCCCGGTGGTCAAGCAAGCCCGCGCTATCTCCCACCAATCATTGGGTGTTAATGCTGAATTCAATATCCTGTCCAATAAGGTTATGGTATACTGTGCGTTGGGTCCCCAAGTCCGGGAGGCCTCGACTAAGTCTTTCAGCTGTTTATATGGAATTGGTTCATGATACCTCCGCTGGTCCTGATCCTCAAAAACAGGAAACGCCATAGACGGGATTGGGGTAAGTTCAGCTAGATATCGAAGAGTATTTCGAGAGAGTCTATGAGCTCCCCCTGCCGTACCACGCTTGTTCCGACCTGAGTATGGCGGTGGAGCATAGCTAGGCTGTGGTTCATATCGGCCCTCCTCATATCTAGCTGCCTCTTCCTCCAGCTCTTCCTCTTCCCACTCAGTTAGTTCCTCATCTCCCTCTAGTCCTTCATCCTTATACAAGTTCATGGTGGCAAATTCATCTAAAAATTCATCGAGGGGTGGGTAGAGGGATGCACTTGGCACGGGTCTCTCACCCTCCTCCCCTTTTGCTCCCTGATCGGGATTTCCTTTTTTCTCTATCCCATGATCGGGATCCCTTTTTTTCTTACTGGGTTTCTCCTTCTCTCCCAGTTTGGATCCATTTCTTTTGCTATCCTCATCTCCCTTCATTGAGCTTAACTCTGAGAGGCTATCCTGATGCTCTGTCAATGCGCGTCGCCCTCTTTTCACATGCTCCATATGCTTGCCTTCTTTTAAACAAGCACGAATTAATTTCCAGAGCGGGATCGTACCTGCTCTAAGTTGATGTCTTTCCTCTGCCTTGTCGAGGTCCTTCCCCAGTTTCTCCCAACAAGGGATATTTAAGTCCCCTGACACTACGAACCACGGCGCCTGTTGGTCAATGTCTTTTAATATGGTTCTAATAGTGCCATCAGAGACCTTCAATCCCCGTTCTTTCAATAAAGCTTGTATTGGGCTAACAAAGTCGGGCGCTCGACCCTTGCTGCTGTCAGAGCCCATCACCTTCCTTCTTTACGAGAGTCTTACGATGGGACTGAAATACCGAGTTGTCTACCCCGGATTTTACTTTCAGTTTGACACGCAGCAGAGGCACTCCTCTCCGGGACGATCACACCTCAAGCACAGGCAGCAGAAAAAAATTATCAACCCAAAGACTACTGCAGCGATGCCAAACCACACAGGCTCAACCCCCCCCACCAGCAAGCTCGACATACCTGAGGATACTTTACCGACGTCGACCACTTCGCGTGTAGAGTTCTGAATCCTCTTCGGCCCCCTACGGTGTCCGCCGAAGTTCCCGGGTTTCGGCACCAGCTGTGGCCCGCCAAGACTCGACCAGCGATGAAATGAAGACCACCGACACAGGATCCTTCTCTATCGCGCTTTATTGAAGTGCACTCGGTTACAGTTGACTGGTGGAAGTAGGGGGCCCCGAATGGCGGAAAGCGGCTGAATATATACAGGGAGAATGGGCGTGTTCAGAACCAAAGAGACGTGGCCGCATGGGATTGGAAGCAGCTGTTGCTGGGCAGATCAAGAGCAAGATCAGGCGGTAGAGACGTTGGTCTAACACGCCAAAACACACTTGTTCATCAGGCTCTCGGCGCCATCTTGTAATGGCGGCGATAGTTCGCCACAACAAGACACTCAATGGTCACTACTACAGATTAAGAGAAGGGTTTAAGCTGGCTACCAATTGCAGCCGGTGTTGGGTGAAGAGCCTAGTGATTGGTTACTTGGAAAGTGAGCTGTTACAGGTAGACTGGGTACAAGATCCCAGCATGCCTCCAGCTGCCGATAGAGAGGAGGAACCAAGAGAACCTGTCACGTCTCATGACACCAATGTAATAGTTTAGCAGCACTGGGGAGGCAACCTTGGTGGGTTGGAGCCAAGGGACACGACAAAATCATACCATGCAATTGTTAGGTCCAAATCCATGAAGTCCCCATAAAAGCAAACAAGAAAACCAAGTCCCACATGTAAAAGCAAAGAGCCGTTATTTTAATCAAGTTTGCAAACTTGGTCTTTCCGCATGTCCAACGTATTGGAATAACCGGAGAGTCCTGAGCTCAATTAGAATAGAGTTTTATAGTAGTGAAGGTGGGGTGAGGGGTTTTTGAGGTTTGAAGACCCCTGATTGGCTGACAGTGTCTCGGGTGTCCTGGTGAAAGTGCACTGGCAGGTGACCCTATCTACAGCACTTGGAACGCCAGGCATTTCCTTTGAATGGTCTGTTCCTGGGTGGGGGTTGGGTAACTCAGCTTGTGGTTCCTCTTGCAGCTTGTGGTTACTCTTGCAGGGTAAACTACTGAGACTTGGGCCTCTTATTAAATTTATTGAGGGCCGAGTTCTACTCTGGCGGGTGATAATGGTTGGAAATAAAGAACTTCCTTTGGGTGACCTGTCCATACTTAGCTAACCATGGCCGGTCCCCACAGCAACGGAGCTCAGGTGGTAGGAGTTATGGTGGGGAGGTGCAGCGGTGGGCTCTGGGCGAGTGGTGGGAAAGGGGAGGAGAGGTGAGAAGGGCTTGCTTTTTATGAGGGGATATAGTGCACGCACACAGTGGGTGCTTTGCCGAGTGGCTGCAGCTGATGACGTGTCCTGTTGGGTCTCTGAGAGCAGGCCAGTGTAAATGCCTGAACGCTAACAGACAGGACACCATTGTGGATTAAAGGGGCAGTGGCTGGGTTGGTGTTTATGCTTCTACTTTGGTTGTATATTTAAAATATATCTAAAAGGGATATTGCTTCAATAAAGTGTTAAGTTGGGAGTGTAGCCTCCAGCCCCGAGGCCTGAGAGTTGTATTGGTCTGGACTCCAAATCCCAGTATGCCAGGTCCTGACCCCTCCCGCGAGGGGGGGGTGTTGGGACCACTCCCACAGGGTATTTAAGATAGCTACCAAAGGAGAATCATGTGGTCTCTTTCCTCTGCCCCTGGTGGTGGCATTTGCGGCCTCCCGGTTTGGGTTCCACCCGAGAGTGCAGGAATCCCATTAAACCCGCCCATTGAGTTCAGTCTGTAATTTGCCAGGCAGCACACTTGTTTAAGGCAACATGTTGGTAGTTGCTGGGTGGAAGCAATGTGGTTTTCCATTGTGTTCAGTGGGTTTAAGAGACTAGGGTGGGAGGTATCCTACAGTTTTGAACCATGCTTGCACTTTCTGGAGTGAGTTTTGAAACAGCAACAGTGCTAATAATTTGTGGTTTGATGGAGTTGTCTTCTCAGCTCTTCCCAGAGAGGGGTCCTCCTTCGGAGAGGCATGTGTAGTGCCTGTTTCATCACCAGGAAGCTATTTCTCACTTTTCCTTTATTTCTCCCAGAGCTTTGCTGGTCACTGAGAACAGACAAAGAGCTTCAGTTTGTGCCTTGGCTGACTGTGGGATGATCTGACTGAAATGCTCTCATCTACCCTGCGGGGAAAATAATCCTGATTACAAGTCATCAAGATTAGTAGCACAGCAATGCCAAATACCAGGCTATTCCCATCACCCCAAATTCCAACAAGCTTCAAATTCCAACAATATTTGATCTTATGGGTGTGAAATGTAGCCAGACATGGGTTTAGCTTTAAAACCTTGTCAGGATGGATAGAACCATCAGTTCTCTCATGGATTGGGGAATTTACTCTGTATCAGCAGGCAGATTACAACTGATCTACCCTAGTTGGCTGAGGGAGGATTTCAGACTCCAGTACATAGTGTCCAAATCCCATACAGATACCTGATAACCGGTAAATTTAAAAAATAAAGTGAAAAAACAGATCACAAAAAGCTCATTCTGTGCTGTTTGGAGTGATTCTTTGTGAGCTCCACTGGAAACGGAGTCGTGTTTTGCAAAGACCTAGCATCTCTTTAAAGCGTCTTCCCCAGCTGGCTGTGAACCTTCACTCTTGTACATGCATGACCCGAATAAATCTGAATGACAATTGCATGGCCATCCGAGGAAACAGCAAAGAGATAATCAATAGGGCATCCCTAACAGAGAAGTCTAGGCATTTCCCACCCATATGCAGGCAGTAGCACCTTTACTGCCCACAGGCAGTTAACTCTAGGCTGGAAGCCTTTGTTACTCTTGGTTTTAATGGACTTTCCCTGCATTTAAGTTGAGTTTTTTAGCTTTGGTGCAGAATCACCTCGGGGTTTTGAGTCTAGTGTTAAAATGTAATTGAGAGGTCATTAGGCTGGGTTGAACTCCATGTCTCTAAATTCCTACCAATGCAAGCCAAAACCAACACAGAGTACAAGGCAAACTGAAGCCTACAGCTAATCACAAACCGCCCACACCCTAGAGCATAGCTCAGTGATAGAACGCTTGCCCAGCCAGCACGTGCAAGGCCCCGGCAAGACTGAAGCCCTGCGGAAACAAACAAAACTCACAGAAACTTTGCCTTCTACCTAGAGACTGTCCACCTTAACCCATCAAATACTCTCTCGGTCTTGCTTCTGAAAACAACTTACAAAGCATTCTCCTTTTTCCCTCTCAACAGAGCTTAAACTCCCTGTGGGTTGACCCAGCCTGGTCCATGAACCAGGGTTGGGGGTGGGATGTGGGGGATTGCTCAATAAACTATTTAAACTGTTGATATGCCTGTGCTTGCCTTTTAACGGCTGCAATGCCTGGGTCTCATCCAGCGCCCACATCAAGAGAAAATAAATAAATTAAAGATTCCATGGATATAATTTTTTTGAGATTTCTTTTTATGTATACATATGACTCTATGTGAGTTTATTCAATGGTGTTCAGGTGCTGCAGTTATTGAAGTCAGTTTGGAGCTGCCTGAGGTGTGTGCTAGAAACTGAACTCGACTCTTCTGGAAGAGCAGCCTCTAAGGCATCCCTCCAGCACCCTGATGGATATAATCCTGGTTCTCAGATGTTGAGCTTTCTGGTGACTCTGTTGTGCAACCCTGTTCAGAGATATGCTGCACGGATTAGGAGTCAGCCTAAGAAATGAGAAATAATTATAGACTAAATCTCTAATCAGGATCAGAAGGAGGACAGCAACCAATATTAAACTACAGCTCTTCCAGGAAAACCTAAGAGGCTGGAAATTCAGCTCAGTAACTAAGAGCAGCGTTATTCCTGGTCACAACTACCCCCAACTCCTGTTTCAGGGGACTCAACTCCCTCACATGACCACCGAGGGCACCAGCGATCCATGTGGTACAAATACCTACATGCAGACAACATGCTCATACACATAACAAACCTCCAATCCTTTCTAAAAACTGGCTTGCCAATTTCCTGAAATCAGTAATCAGTTTTTGAAAAACTGTGTTTTGTAGATAGCATGTCATTATGTCTGAAATGGTCTGGTCTCACATTTACCATGCCCCTGCCTTCTGCTCCTAAATGCTGGATTATAGACATGTTCCCTGAAACCTGTCTCTAGCCGTCAGCCCTTCAGGCCAGTTTTGGCCAGTTCCTAGAAACAGCAATGTCTTAAAAACCTAGACCAAGTGTGTCAGTCATCATACAACTGACAACAGATAATTTATACTTTGGGAATATGCATTTATTTAGGTAATATTTAAGTTGGAGTAGCTAATCACTAAGTCTCATTTTAAATATCCCAATTTAAGTGCTCATTTGTTTATATCAATTAACTTGAATATTATTCTTAATTTTTATTTTTGTCTGAATAGTATTCTTGACTTTTTCACTTGGACTACAAATTACTTAAAACATAGATCTGTGTTTCTGTTTATTTTAAACAGAATGTTCTATTTGAACATCAAATACCTCATTAGATAGTGGCAGAACAGCCACAAATCGTGTCTGTGAGCCTGTAATCTCAGCACGCTAGAGGCAAGACACAAAGATCATGAGTTGAGACCAGACTGAGCTATCATATGGAAGCTCATCTCAAGACAAACAAATCAATAAATAATAAAATAAACAGCAATAATAGAAGATACTTCTGTAATGTCTTTGGTCTAAGCACCTGACATGCATTAGCTTATTTATTTATTTTTCACAGCTCTTCAAAGTGTATTCTCTAATATTTTTATATTCTCTCTGTGTGTGTGTGTGTGTTGTGTGTGTTGAGGAATGTGCCCAGGATCAGAGCTGATAAGGAGGGATCTGAAGCTTCAACTAATCAGTCTGACTGCTCTTCACTACATGTTACAATGTCAAATGAAAAGTACTAGGCAATCAAAACTGTATGTTGAGCCCATTCTTAAATATTATGGACCCTAATTACTAGTCTGACAATGTTTGTATTAGGGCTCCATCTCTAAACCAAATACCTAAAGCCAACTTCAAAGAAGAAAGTGCTCATTTTGCTGTATAATTTGGATGTCTGGGTCCATTGGATGTCTGTCCCATTGGTCAGGCAGAACACTGTGGCAAGTGAGTATGGCGGACCAAAGAGGCTTTACTAGTGATGGCTGGATATCAAAGAAATTGAGGAAGGCCCAGGATCCCAATATACTCTTCAGTGAGACACTCCGATGACCTTGTTGTTTCCCAGCAGACCCTACCTACCCATTAAAGGTTTTATCACCCCCGAAATGGCATCATGGGCTGAGAACTCAGACTTCAAGGGGTGGGCCTTTGGAGGACAGTTGACAACCCAAACCTACTCCCCTTATTCATGTGTTGAAATCCTAATTTCCAGGTTCAGTAGTTTTAGGAAGTAATTCGCTCCCATGAAAAGTAGAACCCTTGTTGAATCAGACTATACCTTATAAAAGAGGCCCTTGGGAAGTCATTCTGCAGTCTCAGCTATCAGTTTGGAAGCATCCTTACACAGAGACAGAAGTGCCAGCATCTAGACTGTGAACTACCCAGCCTCCGCAAGAGTGAGGGTTCTATTGTTATGATGTATGACATAGGGTGTTTTGCTACAATACCTGAAATAGGTTCGGATACTAGATTTTTCCCATGGTCTCCTTTATGGCTGCTAAGAAATTGTAATTTAAATTTAGCAACATTACCACCTGCTGAAATGATTATCTTCTCTTCCTCATTAGTAACGTAATACTTTTCCTGTTATGAGAGCGAAAAGTACCCATGTCTTTCATATAATAGAGTACTTATGTTTATTGACGGATACATTTTATGACTAGTCATATTACCATCAACCTCTAAGACTAGGAGGGCAGTTTTAATGTTCCTTTTTTAATGGGTTGGCGTGGGAGGAGAAAAAGGCAAAACCGAAAGTAAGGCTAACAATGCCCAGCAGAAGCATGTCAACTGAAGCCCTCAGGACAGAGGAAGCCTGGCACAGTGCACCTTCTTTGCAAAGAATTTCAAAATACAAGGAAGTTAGAAGTATATTAATTTATAGAAAACAAACATAAGAAGCAAAGTAATTCATAGACAACAAACACATCTTTCATTCAGATAATGCTGTTGTTCAATTTTACATCATGTGCTTTGCCATTCTTTCTGTGGGTGTGTATGTATGCACACGCAAACACACTCACACATTGTTCTGAACATGTGAGGATAAATCACATTCACATACCCAGTACCCAAAATATCATATTTTCCAAGACTAGAGAGAGTCTTTCCCACAATGACAGTTCACTCTAATGTAACCCCTGTGTGTACTCTAATCCACAGGCTGACCTCACATTCTTCGAATCATATGCAAGATACATCCAGGATCCTTCCCTGAGTGTGGCTGCCATGTATTTTCAGTATAATGTAATCTGGAAAGTTTCCACGACATTTTTTCTTTTCTTTTTTATTTATATTTTATGACATTGACATTTTTATTCTTTATTTTCTTATTTATTGATTTTTATTGAGCTCTATCTACATTTTTCTCTGCTCCCCTCCCTGCCTCTCCCCTCCTCCCTTCAACCCTCCCACAAAGTCCCCATGCTCCCAATTTACTCAGGAGATCTTCTCTTTTTCTACTTTCTATTCCCCTTGTAGATTAGATCTATGTAAGTCTCTCTTAGTGTCCTCATTGTTGTCTAAGTTCTCTGGGATTGTGGTTTGTAGGCTGGCTTTCTTTGCTTTATGTTTATAAAACACCTATGAGTGAGTACATGTGATAATTGTCTTTCTGTGTCTGGGTTACCTCCCTCAAAATAATGTTTTCTAGCTCCATCCATTTTCCTGCAAAATTTAAGATGTCAGTTTTTTTTTCTGCTGTGTAGTACTCCATTGTGTAAATGT
The DNA here is from genome assembly GCF_950005125.1 of Chionomys nivalis. Lineage (NCBI taxonomy): Eukaryota > Metazoa > Chordata > Mammalia > Rodentia > Cricetidae > Chionomys > Chionomys nivalis. The sequence goes on from NC_080101.1 coordinate 60,584,805, forward strand.
ACCACATTTTCCTTATCCATTCTTCAGTCGAGGGTCATTTAGGTTGTTTCCAGGTTCTGGCTATGACAAACAAAGCTGCTATGAACATAGTTGAGCACATGTCCTTGTGGTATTGTTGAGCATCCTTTGGGTATATACCCAAAAGTGGTATTACTGGGTCTTGAGGAAGGTTGTTTTCTAATTTTCTGAGAAATCGCCACCCTGACATCCAAAGGGGTTGTACCAGTTTGCACTCCCACCAGCAATCCAGGAGTGTTCCCTTTTCCCCACAACCTCTCCAGCATAAGTTGTCATCCGCGTTTTTGATCTTGGCCATTCTTACAGGTATAAGATGGAATCTAAGAGTTGTTTTGATTTGCATTTCTCTGATGACTAAGGATGTTGGACATTTCCTTAAGTGTCTTTCAGCCATTTTAGATTCCTCTGTTGAGAGTTCTCTGTTTAGGTCTGTATTCCATTGTTTTTATTGGATTATGTGTTCTTTTGATAACCATTTTTTTGAGTTCTTTGTACATTTTGGAGATCAACCCTCTGTCTAATGTGGGGTTAGTGAAGATCTTTTCCCATTCTAGGGCTGTCATTTTGTTTTGTTGACCATGTCCTTTGCTTTACAGAAGCTTTTCAGTTTCAGGAGTTCCCATTTATTAATTGTTTTTCTCAGAATACATGCAGTCTGCGGTACATGCAGTCTGTGGTACATGCAGTCTGTGGTACAAGCAGTCTGCAGTACATGCACTCTGAGGTACATGCAGTCTGTGGTACATGCACTCTCCAGTACATGCACTCTGAGGTACATGCAGTCTGAGGTATGTGCAGTCTGCGGTACATGCAGTCTGCGGTACATGCACTCTGAGGTACATGCACTCTGAGGTACATGCACTCTGCAGTTCCTGCACTCTGTGGTACATGCAGTCTGAGGTACATGCACTCTGAGGTACATGCAGTCTGCGGTACATGCACTCTGAGGTACATGCACTCTGCGGTATATGCACTCTGCGGTACATGCACTCTGCGGTACATGCACTCTGAGGTACATGCACTCTGTGGTACATGCACTCTGAGGTACATGCAGTCTGCGGTACATGCACTCTGCAGTACATGCAGTTTCCAGTACATGCAGTTTGCAGTACATGCACTCTGAGGTACATGCAGTTTGCAGTACATGCACTCTGCAGTTCATGCGTTCTGTGGTTCCTTCCCATCTTCCATCTACCACCTATCATCTAGCCACAATATCAGCAGAGTCTTGAATTACTCTTTTTCCCAGTGGTTTAAAATTCATTATGAATTTATGATTTCTTAATGATTCTTAAACTTGTGATTTTATCAAGTATTTTGCACCCAAATTGTCCCAAGTTTGGGCAAGTTTCTTTGTGTTCAGGTAATACACTTCTCTCATTTCTTTGATTATTTTTTATTTTAGTGTATAAAAATGTTTAAATCTTAGCTGGGTGGTGGTGGCCCAGCACTCGGGAGGCAGAGAAACCCTGTTTCGAAAAACAAAACACAAATAGTTAAAATCTCACTGAGTACTACTCTGTCTTTATGTGGAATCAGCCATTCCTTTTAGTGAGAAATGACATCAAACAACAAGCTCTGAGTGCTAGGCATGCTTATGTTTCTGGGGTATCTGTGTTTCTAAGCTCTTTGGGGAGACAAAACCAGAAGACTCAAGCATGCAAATACACATCAGGTATGTGCTTGCGACATACACATACACGTGTAATTGTGTCTGTACAATTTCACCTATTTATAAACGCACACACAGCTTGGAGACTGTATTAGTCCCTGTGACAAAACCCCCGGACTAAACAACAGGAGGGAGGGTTGCTGTGGCTGGTAGCTCCTGAAATCAGAATTCCAAAGGCTTGGCTAGTTAGCTACATTGGTTCTGGGCCAGTGGTCTATGAAGCATCATCACACCCAGACTGTATAGCAGAGGCAAACTCACTGAAGATAGGGGGCATAAAAAGAGGGACGGGACTGGGGTAACCTTCAAAGGCATGCCCCTAGTGATCTACTTCCTCCATGTAGACCCCACCTGCTAACGTTTTTAGCATCACCCAAAATAGTCCCACCAGTTAGAAGGTCAAGACTTTAACACGTGTGACTCTAAGGGACATCTCTATTCACAGCATGATGGAAACTGTGGATTTACACTGATCGCTTTGCATTTATTCATGGATTTTCCTGCCTTCCCTCATTTGTGTGTGTGTGTGTACCTTCTTCCACCTTGAACATTTGATTGCCATGAAAGTCACATAATTCTCATTTACTCAGTCATACATTAATTTCATTCTTATATAAGCACAGTGGCTTCTCATTCTTGAATATCAAGAATTACTGTATTCATTAATTTTACCACTACCAAACACAAAAGAGGCCATATGCTCATCAAATCTTGTATGAGAATGTAGCAGCTTTTATTTACCATATACAAACATGGGTTATAACCCAATTGTCTCAATAGAAGGATGGATTACCAAAATGATACAATTATACAATGAAAAAATACTCATCAATATAAAGGAACAAATTACTACTACATGTAACAATCTGGATGAACATGAAAAACATCATGCTAGGTTTTAAAATGGAAACAGAATGAATGCATGAGGTCTGGTTCTATTTTAGGCAAAGCTAATCTAGTACCAAATCTGCACCATTGTGATTCTGGTGGGTGAGGCAGAACAAGATATTACCTTTGGAGGGGGATGAGGAAGCTTTTCAAGATTAAGAAAATGTGTTTATCTTGGTCAGGTATCCCATTGTCTGTATATTGTAAAACTTTGGCCGAAATGGAATGGAGGTGGCTCCTATTGACTGAAGGTAGAGCCCCCCAGTTTAAAACCTCTCACCCCCTTGTTTTGTTTTCTTTGTGGTTCCCCTGCCTCATACCTTTCCAGGCCCCTTGAGTCATTTATCACTGCCCAGATCAATATTCTTACTTTGCTTTAGTATTGATTACTTCTTTTCAAACAGTATGAGCGCAGCCTAGGTTGTCACTTAGCAGACAGTGATTTTCATGGGCTATTTGTGTCTGGTCAATACAGAAGGATTAACATAGTAAGACATGGATGAAACAGAAAATGTCTAAATTAACAAATTTAGGTTAATTCTCAATTTAAACCTTTGCCTATAGGACATATCAAGACAAATGCAAAACCAGACGAGCCAGCTGCAGGATCCTGGGGTCTCGCTGAATGATTCCCAGTCTTAGGTGGGGAAGGACCAGTTGAATGAAGCTGCGATTTTCTCAGACCTTCTCATAAATTCTGGTGCAGACCACACCCTTCATCGTGCATTCCTTAAGAGAGGGAGATTGACTGGGTAAAATACAAGTTAGAGAACAGGACATCTGGAATAAAACAGAGGTCTAAATGATCACATTTAGAAAGGACTAAAACATTCACACGCCAGTTCGCTAGTAGTTCACAATGATGGTCACTGACAATTGAGGACAACTTTTAAGGTTGATCTGTGTTACTATCCATGTTATATATAGTTATAATGCTTAATGTTGGTAGCCAGCTTTGTGGGAGCTGGAGTCCTCACAAAGATAAAATAAAACTCCATGTGTGAAGGAGAGTCTGTGTTGGGTAGCTGAGGTGAGAAGACCTGAAGACTGGGTACAGGTCACATTAGCGAAGTGCTGTTCCATGGACCATGGCCTTAGACTAAGGCAGAAGAGGTGGGCTGGATTCTAGTGTTCATCTGTCCTTGCTTCCTGATATCCAGGACAAACTTCCTCAAGTGCCTGGTCTCCTGTTTTCCCTGACATGATAGACAGTATCTCCTCTAACCATAGGTCAAAATCCTCTTTGGGACCTGAACCCCACCCTCTTTTCTGAAGAAGCTGGTCTTTGGCATCTGGCTTCAGTGTGGACAGGACTTACCTTGGGTATTGCAAACCCCTTAGCAGAGAAAGACTAAGAGCTGGGTGAAAAGGAGGACATATACTGGAGTCATGTGTCGTAAAGAGTTCAGAGAAAGAAGACTTTTATTGACATTGTGTAGTGCTCGTAAGAAAAAAGGAATCAAGGTTGCTTCTTCTGGACTAACAGCCTTCTTACAATTTGTACGATGATATAGTCCTTGGCTCCTTGGACTTTGGGACTTGGGATAAGATGGGTAGAGACAGTCAACACTGTACCACCTCCAAAGAGTCTGAGAGCATGCCAGTGGAAACTTGTTCTCTCTAATGTCACACCCGGCCCTTGACACTAAATTGTAAGCACCCGGCGATGACCTGCCTCTACCTATGGCTCCTCCACCATGTGAAGGGATGGATAATTTCATTAAAATGTCATGGGTCAAAAGACATACCTTTTATGTCTCCCAGGCTTATGTAGTCTCTATAGTTTAAAGCTTAAAAAAGCGATGAGAAAGTGATTAAGGTATATATTTTTTTAAAACTGTATGTTGCTTATGGTTTAAAATGTATATAATTTGCAACAAAATTTGGCTTTAACATATAACAAAAAACTTATAGTTAAAATTCCATACATGGGTGTATATATACACGTGTGTATGTGCACGTGTGTGTATGTGCGTTTGTGTGTGTGAGTTTGTGTGTGTACGTGTGTGTGATATTCAGTTTTTTTTTAGGGTGTGTGTGTGTAACTTAGATTATCATAGTCTGGTTCTGTTTTGTGAAACCCCTATCTGGGACATGGGGTGTTCAACAGGACCTTAATAGTCTCCGTCTAGGGCAAATAGCGAGACATTGCTCACCACTTGCTTCTAGTTTGTTTTTGGAAGTTTTTGTCTGTATTTTGTGTATGTGGATTGGTCTATGTTTTCTGGCATGTCTGTAAGTTTTGTTGCAAGCATGGAGCTGAGACAGAAGTGTCTCTGCTGCCACAGTCTCTGAGATCGCTGGCCACTGGATTCAGCTTGGCAGGAGTTCAGATGTCTTTTTCATGTGGAAAACATTACTTGAAAGTTTCCTCTGTGACCTGTGTCAGATTGATCCACCTCACATTGATGGGGAAAAGGAAGCAAAGTAGGACAGCCAAAAATTTAGACTTGGTTTATGTGAACATTCTGTTCTTCAAGACTTATAAGTTTATGGGGTATGGTTAAAAATCTGTAAAGTTTATTTATTTATTTTTTTTTAAAAAAGGTTAAAACTAGTAACACTGAGGGTTGATAGTTTAAAATCTATGTATAGGAATCTTAAAAGAACTGTGTGGCCTGATCCCATCTTTAGGCAGCCATGTGGCTGGTCACCATCACTGCTAGGGTTAGAGAAGATGATTGTCATGTGACTTCACTGCCATCGTAATAAAAGGAGACCCTGTGGAGTGGGACTACCAAAGAGACACCAGCAGGCCTCCGAGACGTTTTCGATTAGGATAGATTTTTGTGTGATAATTCCTGTCCTGCAAACAAGGTTTACAAAAGATAGGATTTAAAAACAATGTTTAATAAGGCATTAAGCTATACCTCCATGCATTTATATGCAAGGCTGTACAAAGCCAGAGTTGGTAACACTAAGGAGTCCCCCAGGTAAAGTTGGTTTCAAGACATGAGGGGTCATAGGGAGCAGCCGAGGCTTCCGAATGTGTGGCAGAGCTAGCGTTCCTAAGGAGAGCCCAGCTGCAACGGTGAACCTTACCAGTTTCGGATGCTGGAGCCATGATTGGCACCGGAAGCCCCAGCCACAGTTAAATAGAGCGGGCTGGGACCTGGAAGGCAGGCTGTGAAATGTGGCCCAGGTTGAGTTCAGAGAGGAGAACCCCTTGGAAAAGATTGTTCCCTCTGTTGGAGCTCGGTTCTGCCGTGGGTGGGTTATCTCTTGGAATAAAATAGAGTACTTTATTTCTGAGAGATTGTACACTTTTTAAAAAGAAAAGTGGAGTTTTATGGACATCTAAGTTATAAAAAACATACTGGGAAACATTTAGATTTCGAACATTTTTAGTTTAGAAAACTTTTATCACAATGTCTTTATGCAATCTTGGGAGTCAGTTTGCTTTTCTAGCAGCAAGCGCCCAAGCTCCTTTCTCCCTAGGTGTCAGCTACCTTCCCAGTTCCCTTCGCTCAAAGACTCAGGCCTCAGGCTTCGCTTTCCTAAAGTACTCCTAGGTCCAGACAGTTTACCTTGCTACCATACTCAAAAAAGAGATAAACTCACAAAACAGATTTCAACGAAACATTTTACTATTCCTTTATTTAAAGAAACTCACTTTACCATGACTGCTCTGTCGTCAGCAACCTGTGTCTTGTAGTGAGTGATTGAAAAAATAAGGTGTGAAGTTTATGTAAGGTCTCAGGACAGGAAAGCTTAAGTTATGAGGCTCTAAAAAATTGTTTTAGGGTTCTAAGAAGGTGTTTTAAGGTGTGTATAAAGGTTTGAGGACATAAAAAAAAATAAAGATGTGTTTTGAGGTACGTGGATGCAATTTGTGAAGGTATGAGAAAGAAGATGGCTTTAAGGTTTATGGAAAACGGATCAGAATTCTTTCACTCTCTATGCTGTTGTTACATTAAGACTTAAAATCCAGAGTTTTAGCATTAACCAACGAAATTCTGATAAAATCCAGAGTTTTAGCACTAACCAACGGAATTCTGATAAAACCCAGAGTTTTAGCACTAACCAACGGAATCGTGATAAGCTGTTACTCTAGCTCCGGTAAAGCACAGCTACTATTCAGTCACAAGCTCAAGATTTTACATTTCTTTTGGTGGTTTTGTAAATGTAGACTTAAAAGTTCTTTATATTGTGTGCTAAAGGTATCTGTCTAATCTACATACACAGTCTTCTAAAAGGTTCTTATAGGCTTCAGGAAACTGACTTGGATCTACCTCACAGGTCATATGAACTACAGATTAGGTACTGTCAATCAGTAGCCTATTTCCCCACCTGCCTATTCCTGAGGGAGTGGGAATTCTTCCCCCTTCCCTGGTCCTGGGGCTTCCTTCCCCCAGTTACCAGGACCGTGGACCTAGAAGTTTCCCTTGTACACCTAACTCTAGATGGTTGAGCGGAGCCTGGACAAAAAGGGATTTGGTCAACACCCCACCTATGCCCCAACATCAGCAGGAAGTAGTCGTAGATGAATTCTTTGCTCCTTATCATTCATTTATTATCAACAAAAAGGCTGGGACTTGCTAAATTTCAAACTTGGGACAGAGGTGCCTGTTTGACATATCAAACCAAAGCAGGACCTGGCTGCCTGGTTACCCCAGCATCCTTCAGTCCTTTGCTGTTTGTTATAGAATGTGAACACATACCCTACCTTCTTCCCTGAACTCTCCAGCCCAACGGCTGGGTTGCCTTCTGCAGAGGCTCTTCCCTATATAACCCAGACATTTTGGTTGCAGACCTTACATGGCCAAATTACTGTAATTAGTCATGGTGTTACAATCTCTCTTGGTTTCCGCATGGAAAGATTTGTAAATTCCTTAAATTCCTTTGTCACAGGAGGACTTTGGGTTATTTATTATCAATCTGAGCATTATTCTAGACTCTGTGCTCATTCTTATCCTTCTTCTTCCTGTCATTCTTTGGTGACTGACAAGCCTATTTGATCTCTTCATCATATTTCTAGATGTCTAAATTACAAAATTTAAAAAAAAAAGAAGAGATGCCATGGGCCACATAATGACCACTGCTGCTTGACAAAGTTCCAGCATTTCAACATTAGACCATACTTTCCCAGTACTTTTTAACTTTCATTTTTTAAAAGATTTTCACTATTAATGCCTTCCCCCTTTGGAAAAATTTGTGCAGGTTTTGAAGGATGAAAATGTGTACAATGGTAGCCTCCCTCTAAACAAAATAATTCTCTGGAGAGAATTCCCTGCCACTATGGAACCAGGAATCCCATTGTGCCCTCCTAATTACACCAAGTGAAGGAAGGTTAGAGATTTACTAGACATATTTGATCTAGGATGTAAAGTCTACAATTCAGATCCAGAGTCTGAGGCCACTTAGGGCAAGGGTTCAGTTAATAAGTTGTAATGAGCATAGAAGCAGATTCCTCTGAATGAATAAAAAAGGGGAATCTGTAATGTAGATAGAGCAGGAAATTTATAGAATAAGAATGACTGTAACTTGGTGTAATGTAAAAGCATTTCTTCTTGTGTGTGGTGTGGAAAATTACTAAGGTGAAATATTAAGAGAACATTTGCCCGTTTGTAGGCTGCCACACCCATCTGGCCCTGCCAGATTGGTGGGGGGGGCTGCACCCAGCAACCGTGGTAACAAAATAATCTTGCCACACAAGAGGGACCCCCACCCTTCTGTGGTCCGTCGATACTGATAACCTAGGACACCTGGTTATCGGAAGGATCAAACGAGGGGTAGTTTCGAACTGACTTAAAAGAGGTGGCTGAAGCAGGAAGGTTGTATCACTTTTCACAATGGCTCTGGCATCAGGCCTCCGTGGAAAGAGAGATCCTTCTAGCCTGCCTCCTGAAAAGCAGCAATATTAAACGCTTTGCCTAAACATTTAATGCTCTGTCTCCTGAGTACAGAGCTTCGTCTCCTGAAAACAGACATTTAACGTCTTGCATCCCGAATGCAAATCCTCATTCCTTGAGAGTGGACATTGAAGGCCTGTCTCCCAAGAACAGACTAGATACTGTGCCTTTTAGAATGCTTTACCATCCCGAGAGCAAAGCTTCGTCTTAGAGAGTAGAGAACTAAGGCCTTGTCTCCCGAGACTCGGTCACCCGAAAGCCGAGTCCAAGGTCCTACCCGACAACAGCCTGGAACAGGACGTTGGAACCTTATCTCCCGAGCGCAGACTATGGGGTCAAGAGTAGATCTACGCTACCCAGCCCCCAGTGCGGACAAGAGCCCAGCCTGAAGAAATTCAAAAAGCCCTTTTTAAGCCAGGGAATACCTGGCTTATGTATGATGTATGTATGATGCTATGTATGATGTATGATGTATGTATGATGCTACTTCATGTGTGTATGAGATGTTAAGAGAAGAGCATAGACGTGTTAATACATATGTTTAGTGTGTGAAATGTTAAGAGATATTTTATGGATAATTGATAAAATGAGGATGTTAATGGATAAGTTAAGGTTAAGAAGTGTTTTATAGACAAGTAATGGATAAGTTAAGGTTAAAAAGTGTTTTATAGATAAGTAATGGATAAGTTATATTAAGGTTAAGAAGTGTTTTATGAATAAATCATAAGTTAGATCAAGGTTATGAATTGGTTTATGTATTAGGTTTAGTAGGATTAATAATTGTGAAATTGAATTGCCTGTGTGTTGCCCATCATCAATCCCCCATGCCTATTAAGATTGTAAACCCCATTGATGCATTGGATATTGAAGCTGCTAGTAAAGAATCATCATAAAAACAATTCTCTTGCTTGGTTTGGTTACTCATCACTCTCTGGGGAGAAGGGCACAGAGTCCTCATAGATATTACTCGAAAAGAACCTGGAGCTGAAGTCCCCAGCTCGTAACATAAATGTAGAGAAATCAGAATGGAATGTTATAATGGGAAAAGAGTAAGACGTCAGGACCTTCCCTTTCGGGAGTGCGATGAGGGGACAGGCCTACAAGTCCTTTTCCCAAGGTCAGGCATTTGGATAAGTATCTCCAGTCCTTTGGGGGCTTGAGGAAAGTTCCTGCTTACTAAAGCAGTCATTCTCCTTATCTCTGGCAAGAAAAATTTAATGGCCCTTCATTAACATATGATTGTTGTCAAAGTCAATGCTAGATTCCTCAACCCCTGATCTCAAGTCACACCCCAGCTCTATGTCCCTGTTCTCCCATCCAATCCTACGTGTAAATCTAAAATATAAAAGACATATTCCTTTTTCAATAAACACGTATGTCAACCATCCTGATTCACCCTGAGATTGTATCCAGTCCCTGGTTCCTGTCGTCCCCCCTCCCACTCCACATGTCCTCTTTGGGACTTGAACCCCCACCCAAGCAGGTCTCTGGCATAGTTCTTTTTTCTGAAGATGTTTTTTAGTTGGTTTTGCTCAAAGGAGAATAGCGACTAATAAAAAATGATTTTTTCACATTTGCCTTATCCAGTGAGTGGTCAAATAAACTCCCTAAGAGATTCTGATTGATTGATCTATAATGGGCCCTCATGTTGGAACTGTCTGCCCATGTAAATCTAGTGCATAGCAAAAACTAAGAACCACACACTGAAAGAAATATCCAAAACATTGGAGGATTGTACGTGCCAATTAGTGAGCACAGAGTCCTTTGAGTCCATCTTGACTCTTTTTCCTCGGATCTGCTAACTGAAGGAGGTCTTCAGAACTTACAGCTTAAATTGCATTTTTTACATTCTTTAGGTAAGTTCCTATGAACTATTGGAAGCAAAGTACTTTTACTGCAAATATTCTATAATTGAGCCTGTCAGGGTTATATTTTACTTTTGAAGTATACTTTTTTGGTTGTAAGTCCAAACAAGTGACATTTATCCATATTTTCAATGTTGTTTAAACGTTATTGTTTTGATATGGCTGCTTGGAAATCTTGAACTAACACTTAAAGGATGTAAATATGAATCCTTTATGGTTTTCCAGTTAAGCACTAACTCTGGCTTTATTCTTAGCGTTATGGTCCATTTGTAGTCTAAAGAACAAGGGACATTTTGATACAAGCATAATCAATGTATTTATGTAGCTTTATTTCTGTCCCGAGAATTGGGGATCTTTTTACTAAGCATCTCAACTCCCCGATGCCCATAAAATCAGCAACAATGCCCACAAAATCAGCATGAAGCAGTCACTCGGATGACGCAGATAACCGGCTCACACATGCGCACAACTGCTTAGCTGAGTCATAAGTGGATGTAACCACGCATGCGCACACGTGGGTGACACAGGACTCGTTAACATTCAGGCAGTTCTGCCTGAGGGCTTGTCCCCACGTGCATGGCTCTAGAACCTGGAAGTGTCGGCCTATGTTACTGAAATTATTACACTTACCACGACCATTTTCCCGTCCAGCAGCTTCCTCTTTATGGTTGTCTCTTTACCGTCCCATCTCTGCACTTGTCGCAGGGCGCCCCTCTCCAGCGTCACGATGCTCTGCAAATACAAGTTCATGATTAGCTTGTCTCAGTTTCCATGGCAGACGTCTCAATACGTCATGTTCATTCCCCACTTCCCATAATCCTGTCTCTCAATAGTTGACTGGACCAAGTTTCAGGACAAATATTACACATTACTTTTGTTTTTCTGTTGTCGGCTGTGGTTTCTTCAAACTCCTGGCCTAGCTTGAAGGAGATCTCCGTCTTTTTGAAGGCGCTTTCTGTTCTTATCGTCATATAATCCCCCTTCTTGCTGATGACCACAGTGGGCTTGGCCAAATTTCCCAGTTTTCTGTTAGCTAACCCCACACCTGAAAAGCAAGGCAATATCAGATTTTGTGGTCAAGGCAACATATGTAAGGGACAATGGTGGTCACATTCTGTATTTAGTAGTACCTTCAATGAGTAGACGGCAGGGTTTCCTACCAAGGACTTCCTCCATGTTTCAACAATGAGCGGAGAAACATGTTGGTGACACAGGCATTTTAGTGTAGCGCTGTTCAGTTTTGCCCACTTTGCTATGCCCTCACCACAGAATAAATCATTGCTGTTCCGTATAAGCTTAAAAACAGCTTAGTTTGTAATTACAAACATAGCTGCTTTCAATGAGACTATCTCTCTTCTCCTCCAGCCCCCACACTGTTCTATAATAAGGAGCTATGGCCATAGTGAAACCCTCCTTTTTATATCCTTCATTGAATCTTATTTCTGACATTTTGTAGTTCCTAAATCTTCCTGGTGAAAAAACAAAACGAACTGTCCATCACCCTTTTCTGTCTGTGGACTCTGCTCCAACACAGCATTAGTGTGACTGAATTTGAACTCACTGCCGCCAACCAGTTCTTTTGATCTCAGCCACTTTTAAATGTCACACACGTCCTCATCTAGGGGCTGCTTCATTTCTCAAGCTTCACCCACATGATTATTTAATAATGGACAAACTCAAAGCAAATAAAAAAGAATCTTCAGTTTGTATAAATATTGAAATTTAAAATTGTGGTTTTCTAGTATTCGAGTCTTTATCTTATGAGCCTACTCATTTCTATTAAACCAGTTTTCACAAAATCCCAGAATATGGATTGACTAAAATTCTAATATTTTTTCCCAAGACTCCAAAGACAAGCCTGTGAAAGTAGCTTCTGGTCCCATGCATTTAAATAGCTTCATTTAAGTTAAGTTCTGATAATTTACTGCCAATGAGGTGGAAGTACATTTCATGAACGATACAGAAGATTGCACTTCATCCCACACGACATTCCCCAGACACCCGGGAAAAAGCATTAGAAGAAAATCTCTTGCATCTTTCTTTAAAGGGTTATTTGCCATGGAGGGTTTCTCACCCAGAGCTTTCATGTAGTCATCAAAATGCTCACTGGAGACAAGTTTCCAGGTGCCCAGAAATTTGTTGCTCATTGCGATGGATGAGAATTCAGCACAGTTCCTGATGGGATACAATAGATGTCCCTGAGATGCTGAGACCTTACACAGTTCTTTTCAAAGACACCCAAAGCATGTGACTTATGCTGAGACCCAATGGGGAAAGGCGGTGATAGGACTGGGCAATGAATGGCTCTTAAGTCATAAACTGCCTACCCATGGGAAAAGAAATGCCTACATAATGTCCCTGTGTTTCCAAAACCATGAAAAAAACTGAAAGTATTGTTTGAACCTTCAGAATATTCTTTTGGTTGATCTTATATTGATATGAGTGCTTAAGTCCTTCTATGCATTATATGCTTGTGTATCTGTGTGTGTGTGTGTGCGTGCCCATACATGAGTACATTTGAGTACACTTGCATATGTGTAGGCATCTTGGTGACTCTTAATTCAGCACAATTAAGATTTCTTAAAAGAAAGAAAAAGTCTGTGAGCATTGTCATAAAAGGCTCAAATATGCTGTGGGAGAGAAATGGAGGGCCTCATTGTGAGGACAAATTCAGAAGTGAGGGAGGCTTGGCGTAGTTTTCATATTCTGGCAGGCTGAGTAGGCAGACGAGAAGGTCAGTCTGTCAGAGCACAGCACAGAAGGTGCATTCATACATCAGGATGAGAAGCAGCCCTGTAGCTCCTTTAAAAAAGTCAACCTGGAGACAATAAGTTCTTAGTTTCTATAACAACTTTGGATTTAAGACATTTAACAAAAATCTAGAGATTTATAAAGAGACAATCTCCCACAAAATAATACCAATGGATGCTGAGAGTTCAGTATTGAATGGCCCCATGGAATGTGTTTAGTTCAGATTGCCTCATTCCATCCTCTCAGCCCACAAGACACACTGCTGTTAATGACCAGCTTGACAACAAGGAAAACTGCATCTTGAAACTAGGAAACTTATTCCCAAAAGTAAACTGTAAGTCTGGATTTAAGCTAGCATTGTTCCCCAATGCTAAACTATGATTCTTGGACTAGTATCTCCCCATTCTACAAAACAACAACATGCACACACACATACATACACATGTACACACATATACACATGCGCACATACGTGCACAGACCCTGACTAACATTCAGAGATCTTAATATACCATAGCTTTTTAGCAGTGCTCGCTCTCTCTCTCTCTCTCTCTCTCTCTCTCTCTCTCTCTCTCTCTCTCTCCCTTTTCAATACCAGACAATCAAGTGAACCAGGTGACATATCAGAACCCCAGTCTTTGATCAGGGGAGCAAATGTCAATCTAGTTCATACATAAGTCTTGCTGTATGGCTGCCATGCCTTGCTACCAGATTTTCTATACTAACATTAATTCTGGCTGAGTAACAACTATTAGCACTGGATTTTACATTTTCAGCACACAAGTCAGCAGTGCTTACAACTCTGGAACTAAATACTCCACAACCATTTCACCTTTAACAGATAGAATCCTTGGCTTCAAAGGCTCAGGTCCCCAGTACTGAATTGTCTCTATTGCAACCACATGGCTCGGCATCAAGATGACTGAGAAACAAGGCATCACATACAGTGAACCAGGCCTCATCTTCCACGGCCAGTGTCTGGTAAATTCAGCAGGGAAACAACAGTGAAAAGGAAATTTTCTTAGCCAACCCACTCCCAAACCCAAGGCAGTGTAAGTGCTGTATTGGGATAGAAACAAAAGTTTGCTGTATTGGGATAGAAACAAACCAGGATGAAAAGAGGCATTGTGGAAGGCTAAGTCAGGAAGACCTCAAATTCAAGGCCATTAGGATACACAGTGAGACTCTGTCTTAAACAACAACAGTAAAGGGCACTCACATAATGAATATGAAATTTCTTTTATCACCTCAGAGTAAAGGGTTGGGAAAAATTTTCTGATCAAATGGACCTAAGAAATAAGCGGTGGTAGTTATCCTAATATCTAACACATGATCATCTCATTAGATTCTGAAAAAGTCTTTGAAGAAATACAACATCCCTTCATGATAAAGGTCTTGGAGAGAGCAGGGATACAAGGAACATACCTAAACATAATAAAGGAAATGTACAACAACCCACCAGCCAACATCAAATAAAATGGAGAGAAACTCAAAGCTATCCATTGAAGTCAGGAATAAGACAACGTTGTCCACTATCTCCATATCTATTCAATATAGTACTTAAGTTCTAGTTATAGCAATGAGATAACAAAAGGAGATGAAGGGTATATAAATCAGAAAAGAAGTCAAACTTCACTATTTGCTGATGATATGATAGTTTACCTTATGACACCAAAAATTCTACCAAGGAACTTGTACAACTTATAAACACCTTCAGTAATGTAGCAGGATACAAGATTAACTAAAAAAAAATCAGTAGCCCTCCTTTACATAGATAATAAATACACTGAGAAAGAAATCAGAGAAACATCAACCTTCACAACAACCACAAATAACGTAAAATATTTTAGAGTAACTCTAAGCGAGCAAGTGGAAGACCTGTATTACAGTAAGTTCAAATTTTTGAAAAAAGATATTGAAGAAAACACTAGAAAAATGGAAAGATCTCCCATGCTCTTGGATAGGTAGAATTAACATAGTAAAAATGTCAAACTTAACTAAAGCAATCTACAGATTCAATGCAATGCCCATCAAAATCTCAGCAAAATTCTTCACAGACCTCGAAAGAACAATACATAACTTCATATTGAAAAGTAAAAAACCTAGGATAGCCAAAACAACCCTGTACAATAAAGAATCTTCTGAAGGCATCATAATCTCTGACTCAAACTCTACTACAGAGCTACAGTACTGAAAACAGCCTGGTATTGGCACAAAAACAAAGAGGAGGATCAATGAAACCAAATCGAAGACCCAGATACCAATCCACACACCGACCAAACCTGATTTTTGACAAAGAATCAAAAAGTATAAAATGGAAAAAGAAAACATATTCAACATATGGTGCTGGCATAACTGGATATCAACATGTAGAATAATGAAAATAGATCCATATCTATTGTCACACACAAAACTCAAGTCCTAATGGATCAAATACCTCAACATAAAGCCTGAACCTCATAGAAAGGAAAGTCGGAAGTACACTTGAATGCATTGGCACAGGAGACCACTTCCTAAATATAACACCAGTAGCACAGACACTGAGAGAAACAATTAATAAATAGGACTTCCTGAAACTGAAAATCTTCTGTAAAGCAAAGGACATGGTCAACAAGACAAAACAGCATCCTACAGAATGGAAAAAAATCTTCACTAACCCCACATTGGACAGAGGGCTGATCTCCAAAATATACAAAGAACTCAAGAAATTGATCATCAAAAGAACAAATAATCCAATGAAAGTGGGGTGCAGACCTAAACAGAGAACTCCCAACAGAGGAATCTACAATGGCTGAAAGACACTTAAGGAAATGCTCAGCATTCTTAGCCATCAGAGAAATGTAAATCCAAACAGCACTGAGATTCCATCTGACACCTGTAAGAACGGCCACGATTGAAAACACTGATGACAACTTATGCTGCAGAGGACGTGGGGTAAAGGAGTCACTCCTGCGTTGCTGATGGGAGTGCAGACTGGTACAGGCCCTTTGGATATCAGTATGGTGATTTCTCAGAAAATTAGAAAACAACCTTCCTCAAGACCCAGTAATACCACTTTTGTGTATATACCCAAAGGATGCCCAATTATACCACAAGGATGTGTGCTCAGCTATGTTCATGGCAGCATTGTTTGTCATAGCCAGAATCTGAAAACAATCTAAATGCCCCTCGACTAAAGAATGAATAAAGAAGATATCTTGCATTTACACAATGGAGTACTACACAGCAGGGAAAAATAATGGCATCTTGAAATTTTCAGGCAAATGGATAGGTCTAGAAAATAACATATTGAGTGAGGTAACCCAAATCAAGAAAGACAAATATAATATGTACTCACTCATAACTGGCTTTTAGACACAAAGCAAAGGAAAATCAGCCCACAATTCACAATCTCAGAGAACCTAGACAACAAAGAGGACCCTAAGAGAAACATCCATGGATCTTATCTATGTTGGAAGTAGAAAAAGACAAAATATCCTGAGTAAATTGGGAGCGTGGGGACCTTGGGATAGGGTAGAAGAGGAGAAAAGAAGGGGAGTGGAGAAAAACAATTTTTAAAAAAGGCTTGATTTCTACGTTGTTTGAAATTCTCAAAGAACTAATAAAAAAGGTATTAAAAAGGGAAGTACAACAGTCAAGGTGTTGTTTTTATGCAGGAGTCAGTGAAGGTTTTCACACCACCTGTTAGAGGCAAGCCCTGTATTCAGGCAGGACACAAGAGAAGAGCTCTTTGGATTTCAATGGTCTCTGAGTTAAGCACAAGAATAATGATGGAGTTCAAGATTCACAGCACAAGAATAATGTTGGAGTTCAAGATTCACAATCAGTCATATGTTCTGCCATGATAGAACATTTAAAACAGTGATACCATTTTATAACATGGTATAACAGGAAATCATCTCTTCTAGGCAAGTCATCAATTGTGTTTGACTGCCAACGTTGACTGGATTTGCTTGAATCAAAATGAGATTCCAAGACCAATGTATGGACCAAAGTTACAGATAAAACCAAGGAGAGAAACCTGAACTGAAGCAAGTTTAAGGCATTAAGAGACTCATTAAGAAACACCGGAGAGAAGGCGAAGAACAGGCAACAGAAACACACGTACCTGGATGCATACATTCCAACAAATTAAATTTTAGGAGAGTAAATAAAGTTTTGCTATTGTCATGGACTTGATTCTTTTCCTCTCAACAATTGATTACCCATGTTAATTCTTGACATGGGTAAGGTTTTGAAATCATACACTGAAAATACCACCAAAAGACCCAAAGAAAATAATTGAGGAAGGCCTGTTTGTAAAACTTGCCATGGAAATGTCTCTTGCAAACTGGTTTTCAGCTGTATTGCAGTCACTCATTTTGAAAAAGAAATAGAATAAACATTGCGTGGTAAATGAGCAGACAGAAGTATTTATGATTTTCCACTGGACGGCATATTTTACAACCGTGATACTGCTTTTATATTTAAGGGACTGTTAAATGCAAAGCCCTGTTGGAAGTGTTAGTGAGACATCTTTGGTTCCTGTCCTATTGAGTCGTACACTCTAATTAAGAGGACTGCTATAAACACTCAGGTCATGTGATAGACAGTCACTGTCCAAGGTGGTCAGCAGAAGAGGCCATAAACATGCAGGTTGTGTGATAGACAGTCACTGCCCAAGGCAGTCAGCAGAGAGAAGGCCATGAGAACTGCATTGAGGAGCCAGGTGAGCATGGCCACATCAGCAGATGCTTGGTACAGTTCCATTTAAAAGTCTTTGAGGATGCGTGGAGGGTGTGTGTCTGAGAGGGGGTGTGTGTTGAGCTTAGAGGACCATCTTGGGTGTGACTCCTTACTTCCTGCCTTCTTTGAGCCCCTGACCATGGAGCTTCCTGGCATTTTCTCCACTTACTACCTTGCTGCAGCAATTCTGGGGTTACAAATGTACCCTATAGTGTCCAGCTTTCCTGTGGGTTCCAGAGATTTAAACCCAAGTCCTCAAACTCATGGCACACTGTCCCCACTGAATCATCTCCACGGTCCTAAGCATTTAACTTCTCAGATGTGTTATGAGCAGCAATCTGATCTAGGTCCCTTCAGAGAGCAGTCAATCTGAGGCATCACCATGGGGTCAAATAGTCCAATCTTCCTCTTTCATGCTTCAAATAAATACCTTTTTAAAGTCTAAGAATGCTGAGATTAAAATTGCTTTTTTAATCAAAATGACACCTTATAGCTTCCTCAGATACCAGTGCCTAATTTTTTGGTTACCATGGTAATAACTGAATTTATTCTATCGCAATGGTAACTAATAATTTTTCTTAATGGAGTAGGGGAGAAGGAGCTATGAACAATTAGCTTGTTCTTTTTCACAGTCTAATGCACCCTGGATCTTCTCCAAAGACAAGTGTAGGATCTCACCCCATTATTTCTACTTGAAGAGCTGAGAACTGAAGGCACTGCTGGAGAGGAGTAAAACTCAGGGCTTCTACATTCCAACCTCTTCCCCTGGTCATTCCAGCATCTGCTGGGCTTCCCACAGCTCTGCTGCCTCCTCTGTCTTTGCTCTTGGAGAGAAAGTGATGTTAGCATTTTCCAAATACATCCAAGTAGCTTGACCTTTCTGGGATCAACACAAAATGCTGCAGAAGACATTTTTAGGATGCAACCCTTCACAGTGCTGACAGAAGAAAAGAATTTGTTTAATGCAATTCACTGGAAAAGCATACTGGGAAGAGAGAGAGAGAGAGAGAGAGAGAGAGAGAGAGAGAGAGAATGATTTTATTACTCAGTCATGTACCATGCTTCCTCCTTTATTTCCTTGATTACATCTTAAAATTTTTTTCCCAGAAACTCAGGTAGTTCAAGGCTGCTAAAGTGTAATTTGCATATGACCTTCAAGTATAAATCGTTAAAATTAGATCTGAGGAGGTTTTTTTCAGCCAGCCCTATCTTATTCCCTCAGAGGACCGAAAACTAGGTGTATAGTTTTCACATTCTAGACTAGTGAGCAGAACACGCGCGTGACCATTGACTTCAGGGTCCTCCATGCCCGAAGACAGATACCCGATTTCTGGGGGACGGAAAACTACCCCTGCCATAGTGACTTCAAACTTTTTGACAGAGTCTTCACATAATATTCCCATTCTCTCTCTCTCTCTCTCTCTCTCTCTCTCTCTCTCTCTCTCTCTCTCTCGCACGTGCGTGTGCACGCGCGCGTGCGTGCGCGTGCACATACTCTTTCTGGGTGTACATGTGAATCTGTGTGTGACTGTGGAGGCCCAAGGACAACTTGAGGTGTTGTTCTCAGAAGTTCTCCATCTTTTTTGTTGTTTAAGCAAGGCCTCTCACTGGCCTGGAACTCACTGAGTAAGTTAGGATGGGCTAGCCAGTGAACCCCAGGTACCCACCCACCTGTCTCTGCCTTCCCAGTGCTGGGATTACAAGGGAACCCAGTGTACCGAGTATTTTTATGTGGGTTCTAACGATTGAACTCAAATTTTTATGCCTGAAAAGCAAACACTTTTACCCACTGAGTCATACATATATATATACACATACATACCTAGGTCCTGATATCATTTTTAAATTTTTTTTATTATTATTGTATCTTTATATACATGGTGTTTTGCCTGTAAGTGTGTCTGTGTACCACGTGCATGCTTGGTGCCCCACGGATGCCAGAAGAAGGCAACAAATCCCCTTGGAATTGTAGTTACAGATGGTTGTGGGCCACCATGTGGGTGTTGGGAATAGAATCCAGGTCATCTGGAAGCTCTTAATCACTGAGCCATCCCTCCAGCCCTCCCCCGCCCCCCCCACATACTCTCTTTCCATTTGTGTAGCTCTGGCTGGTATATAACTCAATATGTAAGCCAGGCTTGCCTCAAGACCTCAGAGATCCACCTACCTCTGCCTCCTGAGTGTTGGGATTAAAGACATGGATGACCACTACTGGCAAATGATATCATTTCCCAATGTGAAATGTACAATGGGATCCTGAGTGTAGAGGGAACATTCATCTGTGTTTATGACTTACTAAATGGGTGGGAGCTGTGTTCAGTTCCATCATCTGTAAAATATTTATTGATTTGAAGAGCAAGAAAGATTACTTTGATGTTGTTACTTTGTGACATACATGTTGAACAGTTATTTTAATAGACAGTGTCCGAAATCTGTTCTTTTTTACAGAGTAAGCCAGATCTTCATTTTATTCACAGGAAACTTCTTTTGGGTTACCTTCGGCCAGCCTCTGAGCAATGTCTGCGGAGTCGGCCGCCACTGGTTACCAGAGGCATCCTTCCTGCTCTTTGTATATGTGCCTTGTCACAGGGAATGAGACGCAGGAGAGATGACTGCTTGGGCTGGCTGGCCTTATTTTGTCCTTCTTTATGCTGATCACAACCCTGAGGAGGAGAAACGTCTCCATTTGGGGTAGAATGAAGTGGTGAGGCACCTATCAAAGGCTCCCACGTAGCCATTAATGACCGGAGATGACGACGCAAGACTGACTCTGACGGGTCCTTAACCCACAACCACTTCTCTGTACATCTCAGTGGCAACATCTGATCTGCCCCACTGCTGAGACAGGTGGTCAGATGGTTGCTCTGCACCACCACCATGGGATGAGGGCACAGGGACTGGGTAAGAATTACAAAAGCAATAAACTTTATTTTCTCCCTAGATGGTCTCCCTGGATTGTAAGTACATGTAAAGGAGCATGTGTAAGTGTGACCTGGTATTTTATCCTGTAAAGGAGCATGTGTAAGTGTGACCTGCCATTTTATCCTAATGTTCGTCTACTTTTGATTCCTGCCCTGAAGATAGTCTATTGTCTTTGTGCATCAAGTGGAAAATATGCCTTTTATGATTATTTTATGGATGTGTATGTGAAAATTAAAACCTGTTACAAATGTTGAAAACATCATCCTTGATTTATGAAATACTGTTGTACAACAGGAAGAAATGTGATGAGCTCTCTTTGGGTGCTAGCACTAACAGTAACATCAGTATGATTGCTATCCAAAAGATTCGTTTTCCTGTAAATTTCAGCCTGTCTTTCATGTAACGGTTCATTACTGCTATTCTCTGTAAAAAGAAATTTCAAAAATAAAACTTGTTTTTTGTATGGGTTATAAAGTCTGGTCTCATTCCTGTTTCAACTTCTCCTGGCATGAGAATAAACAGTGGCTTGTATATCACTCACTGGGGTGAGAATTGCTATTTTTCTTCTGTACCCAGTGCAAGGTGACGTGCAAGATTTATTTGATTATTATGCACATGTATGCATGTGTGCCTGTGTGTGTTTAGTGTGTTCAAGTGTGCACTTGCCTGTAGAGGCCAAAAGGGTGTTATAAGAATCTTGTGAGCCACTCAGTGTGGGTACTGGGAATTGAACCTGAGCCCTTGGCAAAAGAAGTAAGTGCTTTTACTTTTTCTTTTCTTTTCTTTTCTTTTCTTTTCTTTTCTTTTCTTTTCTTTTCTTCTCTTCTCTTCTCTTCTCCTCTCCTCTCCTCTCCTCTCCTCTCCTCTCCTCTCCTCTTCTCTCTCTCTCTCTCTCTCTCTCTCTCTCTCTTTCTCTCTCTTTCTTTTGTTAAATGAAGGAAGTTTTTATCCCTGCTTACAGTTCATCATGACGGGAAGTCACGGAGGTGGGGCTTAAGGTGGTCAATCCTACTGTGCCACGGTCACAGTCCAGAGGAATGGGCTGGTGCTCAGCCTACTTTCTGCTTTTCATTCAGCCCAGGACCCCTGTCACAGAGTGGGGTCTCCACATTTAGGATGGGTCTTCCTACCTCAGCAAATCCAATCTAGAAATTCCCACACCAAGAAGCCCAGAGATTTGTCTCCTGGGTGGTTTTAGATCTAGCCATGTTAACAGGAACTTCCTGTCTTACTAATTCTGCAGACTTCCTGTAGTAGTTTGAGTCTTAAAGAGTCACATGTTTGAGCACTTGGTTTCCAGATAATGATACAATTGGGAAGGTTATGGAAGCTGTGGGAAGGAGCTTCAGGAGGAAGTACATCATGACGGACAAGTTTTGAGGTTTATAGTCTGGCTCCACTTCCTGCCCTGAACCCTCCTTCCAGTGTAGGGATGAAAGGTGGTCTCTCCGCTTCCTGACTGCCCTCTTACTTCACACCTCTGCTGCCATGCCTTTCCTGCTGAGACAAAGAACAGTATCCCCTCTGGAACCATGAACTAATGTCAGCCCTTCCCGCTCTATGTGGCTTTCTGTTAGAGTGTTCTACACAGCAACAGAAAAGAAACTCACGCCGTCCATAACCTTCATTATCAAACAGTTGGAAAACTGCATTTCAGTGAGTGCTTTTATTGGGCAAAATTTATCCTGAAAATGTTTTGAAGTCACTGTCCCTGATGCTGATTTTCTTCAGCAACAAGTTTTCTGCAGGGGCCAAGTTCTTTCTGGTGTCATCTCTTCCTTCATGCTTTCTCATAGGTCCTAGTACAGACAACGTTGTTCATGGTGCACTCCTAGAAGCAGAGAGATGTGTTAGTGGTGACTGTTGACCGGTCAGACCCAACCTTTCCTCTTTCCGCAGACCAAGCCCTCAATTCAGGCTACAAAGGAGGTTAAGGAGTTTGACTGACATGCATTCAAAACAGCATGTAAAAATGTAAACTTGGGGAACACTCACCACTACCATTTTCCCCTCCATGATTTTTCTTTTGATCGTTGTCTCTTTGCCGAGCCATTTTTGGACCTGGATCATTGACCCACCTTCTAATGTTACGATGCTCTATAAATACAGAGAAAGTGATTAGGAGTTGTTCACTACTTCCCACCTATCACAGAACTAGACATCTACAGTTTAACTTCACATCTGAAATTCTCTTCTTCATAATGCTCACCTTGGTTCCTGTTATGATTTAATACAGTCAATATAGAAGTCTCAAGAAACAACTAAATTCATATTCTCATAGACTAGAATCCACAAGCTATTTGACCTTTTGACCTTAATAATTGTTCTAGTCTATATGACCTTTCATACAATAACAAACAAGTCAGGGGAAGAGGATGAGTGAGTGCGGATTGCCGCACAAAGTGGTACACATCGGTAACCCTACCACTCAAGGGCCAGGAGCAGGAGAATACTAAGTTGCAGTCAGCTTAGGCTATATAATAAGACCTTGTCTCAAACCACAGCGACAGAAAGACTAATAGGAACATTTTACTCCATTAAGCTGTCTGAATAATTAGCAAAGTATTGACTTTTGGCTTGCACAGATTCAAACCAGCCCAACTAGACTTAGCAATAAGTCAACCTGTTGAATGAACCCTACCAACCACCTGTTCCCACAGCGGTTGAGCACAGCAAGATTTAACTCCAACTCACCTTCACTTGCCGACTATCTGCGGTGGTTTCATCAAACTGTTCCCCTAGTTTGAAGGAGATCTCCGTGTTCTGGAAAGAGCTTTCTGTTTGGATGTTAATCTTTTCCCCATTGAGACTAATATTAACAGTTGGCTTTACTAAACCTGCCACATTCCGGGCTGCAAAATCCACTCCTGAGAGACAACGAAAGATAGACAAAGAAACATTCACACATTCAGGAAGATGTACGACCACCATCGTGCACACCTGCACTTAATGAATGCATCCTTCCTCACTGAAAGCTCGACTGGTATACAGCCTTATTTCTTTTGAAATTGAGTCTCATTACATAGCACAGGCTGGCCTTCAGCTCAAGATCCTCCTGTCTCTTGCTTTGAGTCCTAGACTTGTAGGTGTGTGCCACCATTTCCAACCACAGTGTCTTATCTGATGTTGTCACTAGTCTCTAGATTAAGCCAGGTCCTTCCGTGCTGCTGCTAGTCATTCTGCCATCTTGAAAAGCTAAACTCATTTTCTCAAACATTGGTGCTTAATATGAAATGCATGTTTGCTGGATGACTTTTAGGGGAGCAAATGCTTGCATTTTACCTTATGGAAACTTGCAAAGGCAGTGTGGGAAGGATGTGGTGCAAACCCTGGCCCTGCTGCTCAGATTGGGGACTTTAAATTGTCAAATATGACTTTTGCAGTATGCAGACAGAAACTGACTCATCCCTCTGAACACATATTGAAATCTACTGCCCGTTCAGACTATTGATGTGTGCCTCGGTGTAGAAGAACAGATGTGTGGACTGTGAGAAGGGGGCCAAAGCCTGGGCTTCCACCTCAACACTCCACAGCTTTCTCCATAGTAAGCTGAGGGTGCCTCCAGCCCTCCTAATGCTTGCACTGGAAGAGAACATGAAAGGTCTTAGAAGGGCCACAGAACAGAGTAAGTCCTCAGTTGCTCTCCCTCCTTGTTCCAGACTTAACCTGGCTCCTAGTCAATACAAGGGTTATTCTGGTATAAGCCCAAGATCCCACCCATTACTCTCCTATATCTGTCTATTCTTATGTCTATATTTATGTATAAATAGATGCATGTGTAAATACAGAAATATGGATATACAAATATAGACAAATGTAGTTATATAATAGTATATATGACCCATATTTAGTATATTAGATATAGATGTTATATTTTCTTTCCACACAGGACTTTCTATGTCGTCAGACTGGCCTTGGACCTTCTGTATTTCTGTCATAGCCTGTGACAGCTGGGATTGGAGTTATCCACTGCCATGTCCGTTTCCAAGTTTCTTATTTGCCTTCAAATTTTTATCCAAAACAAATATGTCTATAAGCCCATGAAGAGGTAGGGAAATTTATTTATTACTTCTGAGAAGTTAATACTGTCTGTGGAAGACGAACAGGTATTATATTTTAAGCATGTTAACTTATTGAGGGGATAAAGCATTGTTGGTTTGGTGCTTAGAAAGAGTACATATGTTATTAATAATGGTAAACATCCATTGGTCATTGTAGGCAAAATGCAAAAAGTGAAGAAATCTTCTGCTTTCTATATGGCTTATTTATAAAAGAGGTTGCTATTAATCATGAAAAATGAATTAACTGTTGTTCACCCAGAATTCATAGAAAGGTGTAGCTGTGGCAACACAACTCATTGTAACTCATGTTTGACTACAGAGCTTGAAGCAGAGACAAAGGTCAGGCAGGCCCCCACTCTGAGAGGCAGAGTACGGGAGGCAGTCAGCCAGTAAGGAAAAACTGTTCTAGTTCTCCTCTCAAGAAGAAAACCTTCTAAACCGTGTATTGAATATCACTCACACATGCATGAACACTCGAGAAAAACAGACTCTCGATGTTATTTGTTGCTACAACGCTTCTAATTTTTTTTAAAAGATTTATTTATGTATTTCTTATGTATACAACATTCTGCCTCCATGTATGCCTGCAGGCCAGAAGAGGGCACCAGATCTCATCACAGATGGTTGTGAGCCACCATGTGGTTGCTGGGAATTGAACTCCAGACCTCTGGAAGAGCAGCCAGTGCTCGTAACCACTGAGCCATCTCTCCAGTGCCCTGCTTCTAAATTTATAACTAAAGTTAAGCCCAAACGAATTCAATCTATAGCCATATTACAATGATTCTTTTGCATCAGTTTGGGGTTGAATGAAAGCTGCTCAATGAAATGAGCCAGCTAAAGAGACACTCTGCCCGGAGATCTGCACGACTTCATACCGGGGCCGGCTGGGACATATATGGACTATAAACTGAGAGAGCTGCTAGCCTAGTTAGAATTTTAAATGCTAATTATTTATTATAAGAAAAACAAATATTAAAAATAAATGGAGTTTTAAACATCTCATATGAGTTTAACCTATAGTCACAAGAAAGACAAACATAGAAAATGCTATTGCAGGGTACAAAGCCAGCCCCGGCACCAAAATCTCGTCACAAATCCCTGAATTCCATGATGGTGTCTCTCACCCAGTTCTCTCATGTAATCCTCGAAGTTTTCGCTGGAGACCAGCTTCCAGGTTCCCAAGAAGGGCTCAATCATCGTGGGAAGCTTTCTGGGAAGGTGAGGCACTCACAACCGGCAGCCAAGTCAGTGTGGGCACCCCTATGCCTCCAGCAGCTTATTTTAAAGAACATCTTCATCACGTGACCTTCCTGAAGTGACCAATGGGATGCCAGGAGCCGAGATTCCAGGCACCAGCCTTTGACTCATTGTATTTACCTTCAAATTAAAAGACAGAAACCTAACCAGCAAAAC
Organism: Chionomys nivalis; assembly: GCF_950005125.1. NCBI lineage: Eukaryota > Metazoa > Chordata > Mammalia > Rodentia > Cricetidae > Chionomys > Chionomys nivalis. Next base: position 60,610,972 of record NC_080101.1, read on the forward strand.
GTAACTCAGGTCAACCCCTTTTAACTCTAGCAAAGAGATTTACACCCAGGAGTCACCCGATAGATCTTTCCTGCCGAATGGAGACAATTGTCGATGGAGACCAATCTCTCGACACTAATGTTGACTTACCCCAAGGGAATCTCCGACAAATGTCTGACGAACACCGAGCCCATGTTTTCCCATCCTAAACAAGGACATCTCCACTTGGTCTGCCTCAGCTGGTTTTTTTGTTTGTTTGTTTGTGCAAGTCATAGTGTCCAAGTCTCCCCTTCATTAGAAGAAAATCTTCCCTTCCTTTGCTTGCAGGGTTGATGAATTGATATTGTTAATGTAACTTAACACGCCTACAGTTGCTTGGAGTGAGGTCTAAGGTGTCATTAACAGTATCATTGTTGTCAATCAAGGATAGCTGAGGACCACAAAGAAGATGCCAATTATTGTTGAGCAGAGCTTTGTGATTTAAGCCTTAGAAAGGAGTGATATAATGACATCAGAGTCTCTCTCTCTCTCTCTCTCTCTCTCTCTCTCTCTCTCTCTCTCTCTCTCTCTGAGACAGGGTCTTCCTATGTATCCCAGGCTGGCCTCAAATTAGCAATCCTCCTGCCCCAGTCTTCCAGTGTCTAGGAATGATTACAGACATATTTCATCATGGCTAGTTTGCAAACTCATTTTTATATTAAAAGATGGCATTTGAGATGGTGCAGGTAAATTTTGGGAAGTTTTTTTTGGGGGGGGTAGGGTTATGTCTGACACCTACATTCTAAAAAGTAAAAAGGACACAGGTGAATTAAACCTCTATGTAATTCCTTCTTGTTTCGTGTTCTGCTCTCCAGGCAACTGAAGTAGGTCAGAGACCCAATTCAAACATTTGATCAGGTAGATTGATGTTACTGCTCTGCCCTTCAACTGCATCAGAGAATTGGAAATTTAGATGGCCAGGGACCAGAAAATGAGTACCGATATTTTTATCTGTGCTATGTCAAATAGCTTTTTGACTCTGAGAAATGTATATTTATCTTTGTATGTAAAGCCATCTCTTTTCATACAAAGCAAGCAAGATATTGCTGTTTGAGCACCAGGGAACAATGATAACTTAGGTGGGAGACAGAACTGCTTTTGAAGAAAAGATATAAAGAAGTGGGGAATGTTATGTTGCTGTGACTTGAAGAGTTACTGAACTGTCTGGAGAGAGCAGAGGCTGGAACAAGAGCACTAGAGGGGGTCAGGAGAGATCATGCTGATGATAAGGGCCTTAACAAGAGACAGTGTGTTCAGCTTCAGCGTTTAGATACAGAGCGAGCGGCTGGACCTGCCTCACTGCTTCCAACCATTCTCCCTGCACTGGAAGGGACCAGGGAGTAGTGTGCAACTGTCCTTGTTATTCTGAGGTTGACTCAGAAGTGAATCCTGTGGTCCCTTTTAGAACTCAGTCAGCCCATAGAACAAAGGGGAAAGTCAAATTCTACCGCCTGTAGGGTTCCCCACTCATGGGAGGAATTGGGGGGGGGGGAAGAACAGCCTCGAGTCTCGCTCTGCACACTTTGATTGTTTCTGTGATATTACACTGCTACACCCATCATGATACATATTCAAAAACAGAGCAACAACCAATCTGTTACATGGGTGTCATTGTCAATTATCAGTCTTGTGCCTGAGATTTGTCACTTGGTGATTAAGCCTTTTACTACTGACACATCTTTGTAAATAACTTCGTTAAATGGTTTGTGTAGGTCCAGCCAATTACTTGTATGCTGGGCAGGTGATTTCATGCACACTCCACCCACTGTCAGTGACCCAACTCCAGCATGTGACAATCTGGTTCAGAGCTATTCGGTATCTATTATAGCATACATTTAGATCTTAGAATGAAGTGTACTAGAGGATGCAGCTTATAGCATTACATTTCTGTTGGGCATCTGCAGGCTGCTGTAAAAGTGAATCAAGAGAGACACTACTTTCTATATTCCTAAGACAGCGCCTGCTGTAAATGACATTGCACATGCTAAGTGAAGGATTTATGAATGAGTAACAAAAGAGATAAACAGCTCTCTCTTGTTTTTAACTAGTACTTCAGATTTGTGTCAGGAACTGAAGAATGTGGGAACATGGTGTTTCCCTGGAACTATGATAATCCTTTTGCTCTGGTCCTCCCTGCATGGAGTGGTACTTAGTTTGCATTGTTAGTGCTACAACACCACACAGACACAACTTAAGCAAGGAGAAATTATAGCCCACGGGGGTAGGGGAGTAGGATCAGCCTGGTAAGCTCACAATGGTAGGCATCCATAGCAGTGGCTCATCACATATCAGTTGACCAGGAAGCAAATAATACAAGGCAAGAACTTGGAAGTTAGGTGAACGGTTCACAGAGCCATACCCAGTTGCCTGCTTCTGTCAGTCAGAATGTGCTTTCTGAAATTACACAGCCTCTCAAAAAGCTGCGAAACAAGCATTCAAAACACGAGCCTCTGGAGGACATTTAAAGTCAAATCAAAATTTTTGTCCCTGATTTCCAAAAGCTCATGGCTGTCTCATAATCCCAAATGCATTTAATAACTTCAGTAGATTCTGAAGCTTCAGCATGATTCAGGATTCAGAAATCTAAAATTTCTGCTAAGACTAAAAATGATTTTGCAGTGGCTTACAGCTAAAAAATCATCTTCAGTCTTTGAGTAGACATTTTCCATTTCTTTGCAAGTCCTGGGATTTTTATTGTGGTTGATGTTGGAAATTGGATATTCAAATCTAGTGTTGTACTAACTATGGTAATCAAGTTGCAGTAAGATCTTAAAAAATGCTGACTCTTCAGTTGTGTCTAATAGATGTCCAGTCAGCGGCTTAACACTGACACTTGGCATCTCCGCCTTTGCGTTTATTTACCTTCTTTACTTTGGGTTAGATTCTTTTTCAACTCTACACATAGATGTATTAAAATTTTAATGTGTGTCTGTCAAGATTTGCAGTGATATTCAGCTGTGAATTTTCACAATGTCCCTCTCCAGATCTCCTAGCGTAGTGTCTGGAAGTGTCCAGCTATTGTTCTATGCTGTGGAATAATCCTTCTGTACATTATTTGAATATATGTTACTAGGATTTATAAAAAAAGCTGACTGGCCAATAGCTGAACAGGATAAAGTCAGGTAGGAAAATCAAACTGAGAGTGATAGGCTAAAGAAAGGCAGAGTCAGAAGAGTCGCCAGGAGATGAACATGCCATGCTAATAAAGGTACAACCTTGGTTACAGAGCATATAAGAGGAATATTGTTTAACTTAAAATGTAAGAGCAAGTTAGTAATATGCTTGAGCTATTGGCCAAACATTTACAATTAATGTAAGTCTCTGTGTGGTAATTTGGAAGCAGCTCCTAGGACAGGAAAACTTTGCCTACAGTTATAGTTTAAACTAACTTTTGGTTCTAAGAACGGTATTTCCTCTCAGATAGATCTTCATAGGACAAGATCACTTTTAGTTAGGATCAATTGGACAATGATGAAAGGCAAGGCTTCTCCCTAAACAGAGGCAATCATAGGGGTCATTAGACTGTCCTCTCAACCGATGAGGACCTCACTGAAGCCACCTTGCAGAACTAGGACTGAGACAATGATCAGTCAGTGAGCACCTTGACTAAGAACATTGGTTACGTATAATGCTTGCCCTCCCTCAGTTTCTTCTTTGTTTACAGTTGAGGCTCAGATCCATACACCTGAGGAGGGTTGAGATGCTCAGTGTCCCCTGCCTTTATCCATGTAGCCATAATGATCAAATTCATTAACTGCCTTTCCATAATTAATTTTCTGTCTGATTTCTGGCTTGCATGGCCAGTGCCACTGTCGAGACTTGGCCAGAATCAAACCTTTGCTTTATGGCTCTGATAACAAAGTACTCTCCTCCTTTCTTCCTTAGTCTTTGTTGGCATTTTTCTTGATTTGTTTCATTTCTATTATTTTTGCTAGAGACCAACCTGAGAAGTAAGATCAACAGTTGCCTCAGATCTTATCTGAACTTTAGTTTTTTTAAATCCTTTGTTGTGTCTCCCCAATTCCATTCTTCCTTAAGATTTCTTCTGAATTTATTAGTCTTAAGGACTGGTTCCTGAAAGGGGAGAACAGAAAAATGCAATGGAGAAGAGCTGGTCATGTAAACATCCTGCATTTAATGGAACTTTTAATACCTTGGATTTCTTCAGTCTAAGAAGACAGGGCTACAACAGTGAGGTGTGTGTGTGTGTGTGTGTGTGACTGATGGCCTTTGTGTATGACCTCTGTAATCATCAACTGCAAGCATAAATCCAAACACACTTCCAGGGGCTGAGAGATGTCTAAGTGGGTAAAGGCGATTGTTGCCAAACATGATGACCTGAGTTCAATCCCTGGGGCCCACATGATGAAAATGAGACCTGCAAGTTTTTCTCTGACCTACACACCCTGTGGTATATGTGCTTCAGTAAGAATGTTCACACACACACACACACACACGCACAGAGGAGGGGAGGAAGGGAGGGAGGGAGGTTTATCTTAGGTCTTTCGGGATGTGTGCTCCCTAGACTTGGGCCCATCAGATTCCCAAGGCCTGAAGAGTAGTACCCGCCTCATTTCTCTGACCTCTCTCTGTCAAGGTGTTACTCGTGGAGCAGATACCCAGAAGATGAATGGCTGTAGACTGTAAAGAGCGCATCTAACCAGTGATATCAACATCAGAACGCACAATGTTATTAACACGCATTGATTATACATTAATTGTTCTGCTGCTGTGTTAAGAGCTGAAACCAACCAATATTAACCTTAGTTTATTATGTGCTTCCCGTTGTGCCTTCTCAAACATTGCAAGGATTGAATTTATCCCCTAGAACTCTGTCTCATTGGGTTCTGGTACCACACTTGGCCTCCAGACCTACTTCCTGCCAGGATAACTGCTGAACTTCAGAATCTACACCCCTTCCCCCTTTGTCTTAGTGCTCTGAGCCTCAGTTTCCAGGTCTGCATGGAAACAATGGCTCCTCCCACCAGATCATTCTGGTGATCAGTGCTCTGAGCCTCAGCTTCCACGTCTCCATGGAAACAACGGCTCCTCCCATCCGATCATTTTGGTTATCAATGATGTACATCATGCAAAGGACCGGACACCAACGTTTGTTCTTAATAAATACTGGCAAACCAGTGATTATTATACTTAATAAGTAAATACTGATTTATGTTGCATGTTTGATAAAAACCCGGAGGCAGAAGGTCAGAAAAGCAAAACAGGCAGCCCCTGGCTCTTACCTCTACCTCAATCCGAAATGCCCATCCTGCTCCCAAGACTCCTCAGCCTGAGACTTTGTCTGAAAGCTGTCTGCTTCCATCTTATATTCCTCTCTAGGGCTGGAAGTAAAGGTGTGCATCACCACTGTCCAGTTTCTATGGCAAACTAGTGTGACTACTGGGATTAAAGGTGTGTGTCATCACTACCTGGTCTGTAAGATTGACCAGTGGGGCTTTTTTACTCTCTGATCTTTAGGTAAGCTTTATTTATTAAAATATAAATGAAATCACTACAGGTTTGCCAATATTTATTAAGACTATTCTAAACAACCCTACACAGCTCTAGTGAACCCAAATTGTGGGCCTCACTATTTTTTTGATTAAAAAATATTCTCTGACAAGGAGCCTAATCTCTTCTGTGGTCCCTCTAAACCAGGGTGTTACACATACAATGGGTGGGCAGGAAATGAACAGCTTTGGAACTGTGTTCTAAAGAGGACATCACAATGATAACAGTATAGATTTAATACTTCTCAGTTTGTGTTAACATGTATTAATTATACGTATTGGATGAGGTCAGTGTGAGGTAATGTGATACTTGAAGATATTTATATAGTGTGCTCTGGTTCAATCCACACTTCTGCCTTACCCTAAATAATCTCCCTTCCACACCCCAGGATGTCTTTCCTTTAACATCTGCAGATGAGACAGAAGGAAGATGCTACACATTGCTTTTTGAGTCTGCCTTGTTGCTCAGCAGATCCCTCACTATCCCTGAACTGTACGCTCGAATGGAGTTTTGTTTTGTTAGAATATAAACCTTGTGACTTAGAAGCTTTACTTCATGTGTGCAAAACCTCAACGTAGAGGTGCTTCATGCATGAACACACATAAGTACAGCACAGATCTGCACACATACACTTCCGGAGAAACCCGACGGTTGTCTTTGTGTGTACAAGAATGTTTTTAACCTGTTTTATATTTGTATGAGCACTAAACTTCGCTGCTATTGCATGTGTGTATGCATACATTTCAAACCTCACTGCTTTATGCCTGTGTGTGCACAGATGTTTTAGATATAGTGACTCCATAGAGATTTGCAGCTGAGTAAAAAGGTTATAAGCATAAATGTTTGAAGCCACTGTACACATTGCATATTTGTTTATGAACAAGCATGTCATGATTGCCTAGCATGAACATTATGGGATGTCTGGCATGGCTTCTGCATAGCTGCTAGGCAGAGCATGTTGCTATGGCTTGGATGTGTTTTTCTCCCTGAAGGTTCAAGTACTGGAAGCTGCACGCCCAGCACAGTGTGTTAAGATACTGGAAGCATCAAAGGGTAGGGCTTACTAAAAGGTTGTTAGGTCAGTGTGGGTGAGAATGTGTGTGGAAATTCCTCTCATGGGATTAGTGGGTCCTGCCAGACCCTACAAGAACAAGTTGTTGTCCATGACAAGAATGGCTCCTCCCTGCTGTGTATCAGGGAGAGATGTCCCTCTCCCTTATCATTTCCCATGATAACACCTACCATTTGGTCAGAGCCAACTCTCGGGGCTGCACAAGCTTGACCTTTCAGTCTCCAGCTAAGAAAACCTTTTTTTTTTTTGTTAGTTTTTTGTTTTAAGACAGTATTTTTCTGTGTAACAGTCCTGGCTGTCCTGGAACTCTCTTTGTAGATCAGGCTGGCCTCAAACTCAGAGATTTTCCTGCCTCTGTCTCTGGAGTGCTGGTATTAGCGGTGTATGTCAACACCACCTGGCAATTTATTCTTTTTAAAGCAAACAGCCTCAAAGTTTTATTTTATTTTTTATTTTTTAGATTTATTTATTTATTATGTATACAACATTCTGCCTCGATGTATGCCCGCACACCAGAGGAGGGCGCCAGATCTCAGTACAGATGGTTGTGAGCCACCATGTGGTTGCTGGGAATTGAACTCAGGACCTCTGGAAGAGCAGCCAGTGCTCTTAACCTCTGAGCCATCTCTCCAGCCCCCCTCAAAGTTTTATTAAAGTAATGAAAGACTGACTGAATTACCTGTTTTAGATTGGGAATTTTACACTAGCTGAGCATGCTGGTTCATACCTATAACTGCAGAACACCAGAGGCTGAGGCAGGAAAACCGCAGTTCAAGACCAGTCTGGGCTACGTAATAAGAACCTCTCTCTCTCTCTCTCTCTCTCTCTCTCTCTCTCTCTCTCCCCCTTACCTCTCTCTCTCTCTCTCTCTCTTTCTCTCTCTCTCTCTCTCTCGCATGCACGCACGCACACACACACACACACACGTGGAGACCAAAGTGCTTTTCTACAGCACTGCCGAGTCACAATGCCCCAGGACAGGGCAGATATGAATGTGCATGCCTGAATCACATGGATGTGGATAACTGCGCTGTGTTTAAAGTTACCCTTGGTCTTGGGCAGATAGCTTCTAACTTAGCTATGTTAAAGCAAGGCTTAATACTCAGTCTTGGTTCCTATATACTTTCTCTTATCTGGGACATTTCATGGACACTGACTTTTCTACTATGCAAAATTATGAAAGATCTTATTACTTTTATCAGAACCAAGATAATGCAGCTTTTCTATTTTCTTCACTGAATTATGTGTAGACACACAATAAAATTAGACACACAATAAAAATATCATTGCATCTCTTTCTAAATCTAAAAATGTTTTATTTAATCAACACAACCATATTCAATAACATCCAGCTTCTGGGAAAATTAGTTGCTTGCTAATTAGTGGGAAATCATCTTTTTAAAAACAATGCATCCAACCAAGTATTGTAGAGCTCGATGCAGATTTCAGTCCAGGGCCACTCCCCTTGGCTCACGCCCTTTCATAAGTTCTGGTAGAAGTGACGCCTTTCATGACACATTCCTAGACATGGGCACAAATCCATGGTCAGAAACTGACAACCATGTGCAAATGTTTTTATTTCTCGGTGTTGGAAAGCAAATAATAGTCAACAAAAATACATGTTTTAGAATTGCTGTGTTTGTATTGCACATCCATCCCCAAGTGGACTACATTAGGATGATGCAAAGACCAAAAAGACACAGGTCTTTCTCTCAGGGAGCTGGAAAATCTCCATGGTAAGTGGGTATATCAGCAGAAGAACAGAACACACTCTGGTGAGGGTGTTGCATGAGGCAGCTTGTGACACCAGGGGGAAGCAGGGGAAACCATGCTGGGAGGAGTAGCCCAGATTCCACCCTAAGCTCCAAATAAACAAATACTGCAAATGAACCTTTTGTCCTAATCAATCTGGTAGGTTGCTAAGGTAGAGTGAGGGTCCTGAGGCCAGGATGCAGGGTACTCACCACCACCAGCTTGTCGTCCTCTCGCTTCCTCTTTATGGTGGTGGACTTCCCATCCCACTTCTGCACCTGCACCAGGGCCCCGTTTTCTAGGGTGATGAGGCTCTGCAGACACAGGGAAAGGAGACCGCAGTTTGCATCTCAATGCCAAAAATAAGATCAAGAACATGGAATCTTGGTTCAGGGGAATATCCTGAGGCCCTTACTCGAAACGACAAGAATATAGTCCAACAAGAAAAAGAGAGAAGAGAGAGAAGGAAGGAGAGAGCAAGGGAGGGAGCAAGGGAGGGAGGGAGGTGGGGACAAAGGAAGGAAGGAAAGAAGATGTCTTAAAAACAATAATGTAGAACTTACATGTATATGTATATCAACTTACATATTTTGAACAGAAATAGAACACATAGAACATAACATTATAACTTGAAAAAAGAGGCTATCTTTCGAAAGGAGCTAGATGACAGAGTGTACGTGGGGTTCGTGGCATTAGATTGGCTTTCTTTTATAAACTTCCTCTAAAGTTTTATTGCTCTAACTTGCTTCATAGACACGACTTATGACACACAAAATATCCTAATCCTTTTTAATGTCAGGACAATTTAGTAACGTGTCATCCTCATTCTGAGGGCGGCGACAGTGTAGGTGTGAGAGAGCTCAGAGGGGAAGCCTTCCGCCCGCCCATTGTCTTGAAATGGCGGTTATAGGCCATAGCATCCAAAGCCAGGCCCTCACCCTGCACCAGCTCCACCGGTCCTCACCTTCACTTTCCTGTCATCCGCGGTGATTTCTTCAAATTCCTGGCCGAGTTTGAAGGAAATCTCCGTGTTTTTGAAAGTGCTCTCTGACCGGATGGTGATCACGTCTCCGTTGACGCTGATGATCATGTTGGGCTTGGCCATGCCGGCCACTTTCCTGGTGGCAAAGCCCACGCCTGGAGTTAGGACAGAAAACATGTCAAGCTTACTCATTTTGTGTCCACGGAGAAACAGACACCAGATTCCATGATGCTCCTTTAAAACAAGCTATGCAGCTAAGCGCGCTGCTCCTAGTCCCCCGGAGAACACTCTCAGGAGCGATCCCTCAGATTTACTCTTAGCTTCTCCCCTTCTCCGCTTCAGGAGACTCATCATTGATTTCAGCATAATCAATAAAGAGATTTAATCTTCACACCTCGACGTGTGTGTATTTTCTATATATGCTGGCATATCTATAACATGTAATAATGTGGCAATAATATATGTATATGTATCTCTCGCTATTTTGTGTTTATGATTGAGACTGCTTCACTCTTAAAGTCAGAGACCAGGCTTGATGTAGAGTGAGCAGGTTAAAAGTTCATCTATTTTGATGTACAGAACCCAATTTTCTCCTCATGTGTCACTCCTTCATGAAATGAAGATCTCTGATTAATTTTTCTAAAAGGAAAAATGATTCCTACATACGGTGCCATTTTAGAGTGCCAATACCATTCCCCAAAATGTGGAAGGAAAATTAAGGGGGAGCTCAGTAAATCTTTCGAACTCAAGAAATCAGAATTCCGCTGCTCAGAATAGATTGGGAACTAGCACTTTACGTCTCAATCACTCAGGCCTTGTTTGTTTCAACGAAGGAAACACTTTCCTGCAGAGGGTGAGCCACTTACAGCCTTAGATGAACGCTAACAGCTTCCTCTCTCTGCAGGGGCTACACAGAACTCCCATACCACAGCCGGGCTAACTTTTCCAACACAAATGCTTAAGATAGAAGTGAGCCCAGGGTAGAATTAAGGCTGAACTGAGAGAGAAACGCCCCACAAGTGGTGCACACGGAGCCTGCGACTTAGTTCTCTGTCTAAAAAGTAGCCACTGTGAGAAAGGGATGTATTTCCCCCTTGAATCTTCACTCTGCCACAGTCAACCCGTGCTGGGAAGGGATGAAGTGTGGAAGGCGATTCCAGAGGGGCGGAGCCTGTGAAAAGCTGCCGCTTTTTTTATTTGTGGGCAGAAGGCAATACCTGCCCACTGTGCAGCAATTACCGCTGCCAATTCCATTCCGGAAATACCTTACTGCCTTTAATTATGAGTCTTTCTCAATTTAAAGTGTTGTTATTATAACTTAGATATAAATATCACAACTCAAAAATATTTGTTTCAAAAAGTTGATAGCTAAAAGCGGTCCAAACCTGGTGTTTCTGGGTCAGTACCTAGTAATTATCATACTGACTTGCTAGCCGATATGCCAAAAGATCAGTCATGCTGAAATTCCTGACATTCTTCTTATCTGCAAACAAGAGAACTGCATTGACAGATAACCTAAAGGTTCCACTGTGGAACTTAGGGAAAGGGTAAGCCTTTGAAAATTTAGGGGGTCCTGTCTTAATGAAGACACTCTGTGGTATGGGATCTGACTTCTGAAGGCCCAGAGAGAAGGGCTCAGGGCAGAAACTCATGGGAAAGTGCATCACTGGCTGCTGGCCACTATACTGCTGCCAGCCATGCTTGGTGAGCCTGCACACAGCAGCACGTAAGCAGTGGGGACAGAGGACAAATCATTCTGAACCTGTGCGGCTACGGGAAAGGCGCGCTCTGCATGCGCCTCACTTGACAAGCTTCCCTTCCGATGTCATAGCTCTCACTAGCTCTCTGACATCCCGCATCATCCCAAACCAGTGAATGTGTAACCCCCCAGAAAAGTCTTTCCTGAAGTCAAGCTTTGACTACCGTGACATTGAGACAGAAAACAATTGCTGAAATCTATTTTCCAACATGATGTTTTCTAAGAAGGGCAATATCATAGCTTCCATTTAAAGCACAAATTACTCCATGCCACACAAAATGTCTATTTTTCTTTCAAAGTTATTGCGAAATTTTTGTGTAAAAGGAGATGTTAAAAATGGACAAAGAGCCAAGTGAATCACAGAGACACAAGGGCGGCAATGAAGGCAACACCTTGTCATTCTATGGATCACTAAGAATTCCCTCACTGCTGGTTCATCTGCAGGACGCCCTAGGCTCAAGCCTCCTTCAGGAGGCTTCCAGGACACGCTCTTTCTTGTACCTTCTGCAGCCTCCAAGCAGAAACCAGCATTTCCCTCAGCGACTGCTGCCAGCTCAGAGCCAGCTCCCAGCCCTCTCCCCTCCTCAGGGAACCCCCAGACCCCACCGTACTCACCCACTTCTTTCATGTAATCGTCGAAGTTTTCACTGGAGACCAGCTTCCAGGTTCCCACAAAGGCGTCACACATCCTGTTGACTTCGGAGATCTTTCTTCCAGGTGAGACAGAGGCCGCAGGAGGGGAAGGTGCTGTGATCCTCTTGTGTCCAAATAACTCCCTTTTAAAGATGTCCCGACCATGTGACCGCAGCAGTGACCAATGGGGGTGACCCCAGATCATTTCCTTCATTACTAGCCCCTGTATTTTTTCCTCTGAGTCATGTTTTTAATAGAAATTTCTCAACTTTGGTTCTCCCTGGCAATGATCACTGGACTTAGAGTACAATTATTTTTAACCAGGAACAGCGTATTTTAAACGTTCCTGTTTTGGCTGTTAAATGCTCAGTGCACTGAACTTCCCCCTATTATTCCATATGTAACTTGCCTCATTGAGGAGGAGACAATTACCTCGGGACACACTTTGACCCTCTTGTGTTGAGTTTTAATTTTACTGATACCACAGTAATGTGCTTAGTTCTGAATTTGAGGACAAAAAGCCTGCCTGAGAGATTTTTAGTCTTAATGGCTCTTTTGTTGAGACAGTGTTGTTTCAGGGATTATAGCACAATAAATAGTGAAATAATGTTGAAATAGTCACGGTATATTAAGTGACATATATTACTAAACCTGGTTTTTACTTTTGTCTTGTGCCTGATAGAAAATTGCAGTTGCTCATGTGGCCTATGTTCTCTTTGTTTTGGGAGGGCAGTGTGAGGAGCGGCACAGGGACACCCCGTCCAGTTATTTATACACTTGTGACTCAGGCGCTGTGATGACCACAGGGAATTCAACAGCGAGCCTCACCAGGCATCAGCCTGCTCTCAAGGGCCTTTCATTCCCCCACTAGGGAAGATGGTGTGCAAAGGGACAGTTAAGAAAGCCTATGCTGAGAGCAAGCAGCACACGGTGGGCTGACACCATATCTGTTCTGAGAGGTGAGACTAGACAGAGCCGTCTGGAGGGGTGGCACAGCCTGATCACTCAGACAGGGCCATGCAGACCGTCTGTAAGTCAGGACAACTGTGGATGGGTGTGCCTCGTAAGAAAAGACCAACTTTAAGACAATGACCTTTGTCCAGATTCACCCACTGTGAGATACAATCAGGTATCCAAAAAATACACCAAGGGAGTCTTCATTGACCGTGTGCCTAAGAGTCCATTGTTCTATTGTTAACACAAAACAAAAATTCAAAATAAAATTTCTTTGGACCCGCAGCTTGTGTTCTTATGTTATCATGTTTAGCACCTGATCCTTAGCAGGGATTGGTACAAATGAGATCTGCTAAAGACGATCATATGTTCCTTTAAATATTTCTAATAAAGGGGAGTAGTCTACAGGAATGTGTCTTTTTAACTTAAATAACAGTGACTTCTGTATGAAGTTTGGAGGTAATACTTGTAGGAAGAGACAGAGCAGCCCCGCTCTTACCTAAAGGGATGCCGGTGTCAGAAGCGACCACATTCTTACTACACAGAACATCCTTATTCTACAGGCACTGATTCATGTCTCAGGAAAGGCAAAGAGCTTTCCAGATAGTGAGGTGCTCAGTGTATTGAGAAGGTCCTTGTCTTACAGCTGCAGCACAAATGGAAGTGCAAGCCGTCTGCTCAATGCTTAGATCCCTTGGAAATTACTTCATCTCTGTCCTTAAAGGGCTTCTATTGCTCACATGATAAGAAAGCACATCTCCTCATCGTGACCAGCTGGTGGATTGTTATCTGAATAAGAGAGTATAAAATAAGGGGAATCTTGTTTAAAAGCTCAGTGTTGAGGTGGTGTGTCGGAACATGCCTATAACCCCAGCACCTACAAAGCTGAGGCTGGAGGATTGTGAGCGTAAGGCCATCCTGGGCTACAGAGTGAAACTCCATCTGGAAGAGAAATCACATGATTTGGGGTACAATGTTGTTTGAGCCTTGTCTCCCTAAGCATTTGTGGTGAGCGCCTACATTTAACCAGAGCTCTAGCAGTCATCTCTTCTTTAAACGAGCAGGCTTTGTACTCTCAGCTTTCCAACAGGGTTTTACTGCGGAAGTCCACGCTGGCAAAGAGTCTTCAAGATACTTTTAGTTTTGCAAGTTTGACATGTCCATGACACCAGCTATGTGAAAATAAGGAATAAAACATGACCACATGGGCCAGAGCAATAGCTCAGCGATTAAGAGCATCTAATGCTCTTGCAAAGGACCCTAGTTCGGGTCCCAGGACCCATGGAGCAGTTCACTGGTGTCTGCAACTCCAGTTCTAGGGGATCTGATGCTCTCTCCTAACCTGCCTGACCTCCTGGGTTTCTGCATGCACATGGTGCGCAGATACTCAGATACATATACATAAAATAAAATACATAAATTAATCAATATTTTAAATAGCTTCTGACTATTTCCAATAACCCCAGTTCCTACTTAGCTTACAGGCAAAGGGAAAATGCAAAGTTGAAACGTTTTCTTTTAATAGCTGCCTTTAAATGAGCATTTTTAAAACAAAAAGCTTCCCTGAAATTTTTATACTTCTATCATCTTTCATCAACATAAAATCTGTAGGAGATAAGATGTCGCCACCCTATCCTGTCTTTTCTCATCCCTGATATTTCCCCATCTATGACTTAACGTTTCTAACATTTTGCTCATTTGTTGAGTGTTAATTAATGAAGTAATTCACAAAATGAGGGCGATATGCCACATAGCCGTGCTTTTGTGTATGTTTTAAGGCAAGAAACCACAAACTGCAAGAATGTCTCTTCGCAGTTTAGAAACGTGAGCACAGCAGCCTTGGAAGGGTGACCGATGAAGGCCAGGGTGATCTCATGCCAAGCTATGGACAGGACAAGAGTTCTGGCTGGCGAAGGTCAGAGCAGGGGAGGCAATGCAGCGGGGGAACTGAGAAATCTAGATGCTCGTCGGGAGCGTAAACGTAGAAAAGTTAATGGGAGACAGTTGGCATTGGCCATGAGAAGAATTTCCACAGGAGCGCCTGTTGTCCGCAACACATACCAGCGCTGCACCCCTGGAATGGCGGCAACTCAGGAGACTGAGTCAGGAGAATCACCTAAGTTCAAGGCCTGCCTGAGCCACAGAGTGAGTTCAAGGGCATCCTAGTGATTTTAACAATGAGCAAGTCTCAAAACTAAAAATTAAAAAATAGCCATGATATACAAACAAACAGGAAAAACAAAAATGATGCAGCAGTTAATATTTCCTCAGAGTCGCGAGGAAGGGTCTGCACTGGGGGCAGCCTGGCTTTGCACTGAGGAGGCATCCTAGGAATCTCAGGCCCGATGGGCAGACGCCCTGGTCCAGGCTGCTTGCCTTGTACTTGGCTCCTCTATGGGCTCTTTCTGTGGAATGCATTTCTCTGACCTTTGCCTTTGTTTATTTCTCTTGGAGGAAATGAGCTTATTATTCCTGACGATTTTTAATTAATGAGGAAACAGACCCTCTCTGGATCGTGAAGAGTAATGACCAAGCTGCAACGGGAGGAAAGGTTCTCACAGTTTGCACATGCCAGCGAAGGTGAGGGTTCATGCCCAGACCCCCATTTTACTGGAGGCAAAGTTCCTCTGCTAATGCTCAGTTACTACCTGTTTGGGTGTTTGCTAGCAATTTTAAGATGAACCTTTAATTGAGAATGTAGGCACGTTTTCTCTTCTTCCTGACGGGATGCCGACCATGGGAACTGTTCTGCGTCCCCTATCCAGCTAGACCAGTGTGTCCTTCCTTACACGTATGGTTACAGTGACTCTTTGACCTCAAATGGTGACAGTTTTACAAAGAGTAAGTAAGCCATAGGCTCTGCCTCGGGTAAAGGGCAGTGATTAATGACAGACGTGAACGCCTTGGCGGTCCTTGGGTAACTTCTTCATTTGCCTTCTTGCTCACAAAGGGAACTCCACACACAGTTCCGGGTATGCAAGCAGGCACCCATCGTGTTGGGGTGGTAGTGACAGAGTGCTTTCTGAGTATAAACTGTAACCTACTTAGTCTTCATTTCATAAAGCAAATCCCATTAGGAACTCACTGTAGGCAAAAGTGAACTCTCAACCAGAAAATGCAGAGAAGAAATTACCGACAGGTCAGCTGCACCATCAGAAGTAACCAAGAAAATAAATATCCATGAGGCCAGCCACCCATACACACACACACACACACACACACACACTTCACATTCTCTTCTTTGTGTTTGCATCTTAATACCTTTACCAATTTCAATTGCTTGTATTTTATATATTTTAAAGTTTCACATATATAATATAATTTACTTTATACAAATAGAGCTAAATACAAAGAAGATATTAAATTTCCGATAAGTGACAGTTGTGCCCAGCACTGCTGCTGTTCTGGTACTTGAATAAGGCAGGAAGGTAAGGCCTATAGAGATCACTATCAGCTCGTGGAGATCATAAGAACCTCAGTTTACCTAGTTTTTTTCAGTGAGTAGCAAGGATGGGGGTGTGTGACATATAAGCACTGCTTAAGGATGACTTGAGTAGAATTCTAGGCAGCACTGTGTGACGTGTGGTTGTCTAGAGAAAACCTAGAAGAACCTGTAGGACCAGCTCTGTCACTAATCCCAGGTGTCCTAGTCCCTTGCCCTCCTTTAACCTGAGCTTCCTTTTTCAGAAAGCTGAGGACTTAGTAAGGAAAGTGTATTTTAATCACCAACGTTACAGGGGTGTACCATACGTCTGTGCTTACAGATCTTGAAGTTTCATTTCAATTATTTTGTCTGTTCTGACTGTGGGTGGGTAGTTCTGGCACCAGCCTGAACCTCTAGAAGGAGGAAACCCAGGGGCTTCCTGCAAATAATGGGCTTAACTCTCAGTAGATGAATAAGACGATACCTGAGAGAGAGAAAACAAGGAGATTTTGGAAGAGAGGGGGCTCGAAATGGAAGACAGGGTAGGGAAGGAAGGGAGCCATGATGTTTGGGTGCCCAACGTTGCAGACAACACAGAAACCACAGAAAGAAAGCCACAGAGGGTGGCACATGCTATAGTGGGCTCCAGCTGTGGCTTGGTCTTGCTAAGGAGGCAGAGCAGGGACAGCTCATCCCAAGTGACCAGATTACAAGGCATGGACACTGGGCTTTCGGGAGGCCGCGGGCGCTGTGACACTTCTACCAGTTAACTCTGGTCCAGTGAGAAAGCACAAATGTCAGGCATCTGGGAACTCAATTTGCCATCTGGGTGTTCACTTCCCTCTTGACTACAATCCCTCCTCACTGGGTGAAATGTGCATTCCTGCATTTGTTGTGTGGTTTGCCAAGATTCCCCATGGCTCTCTGTGATTTTCCAGTTACATGATGCTTGCTGGGAATTCTCTGCTCTAAAGATACATCGCTTTAGAGCTGTCATTGCGTTCAAATTTATATTTGGGGATGATAATACGTTATGGCATTTTTGTTGTTGTCTTATAAATCATATTGCAGGCTAAAGCAATGCCTTGCGCATTGGCTTTAGACATGTCGGGACTCTATTTCTCTGCTCACCAACTTGCAGCCCTTAGCTGGCTGATTGGTATCTACACACTCCGTGTTCTCATCTGCAGCTGGAGAGCTGCATTTGATGGCTATCACCTGAAAATCAGCAGCCTGAACTGACAAATTCTTTCACAGGTTGCTAGCTCTGCCTCACGTCACATGTAGCCTGCTGCTTGAGTTATAGAGATCATATCAACTCAGAAGAAAAATCACACCCATGGGACGCCTGCACTGGGAAGAGCTGGACATTTTTCCTGACCCAAAATATCCTTGCTCAGAAAAGCACTCTGTGGACTTGGAACTTTCAGAGGGCTCAGTTCTCTGCGCTGGTGACTATTGAGTAAGAGCATATTCTTTAGGTTTCGAAATTGACTTCAAGAAGTTAGTGAAACACAAGCTGAATTGTCTTGATTTGCATGATTCAGAATAAGAGTTATTTTTTCCTCAGGGTTGGGGATCGTATTCAGTGGTAGTGCACTTGCCTGACCATGATCAATCTCCAGTATTGCAATAAAAAAAACAATTGTTTTCTCAAGAAACAATACTGTGTTGGGCTTAGGAAACATATAGACATGTAGATAGACTGATGTATTGGTAAGGTTACATCAGCTGTCAGGATGGAACCCAGGGCCCCCGCACAGGCTGGGCAAATACTTTACCACCTAGCTACATCTCCAGGCTCTAAATTAGAATGTTTGTAATGCTTAAAAAATAGTGAAGTCCCTGGCTCTGACTGCACATAGGTAAGCCCTTCAAGGTGCCAGGGCCGGGTCCTGCCTCCAGACTTCTCTAACAGGCAGTAATGGCACTTTTCAGCCCCTTGAGATGTAGGTGGCCAACCTCTGCCCTATGGAGATAAAAGCCCAAGAACAGGACAGAAAATCCTGCCAATTCCTGAGCTCAAAATCCCACCAAGTCCTGAGCTTGTCCCAAGATCATGTCACAAAAATCCCACCAATACCAGGCCATCCTGGAATGCCCTCCCACTACACACACACCAAAAATCCCTATATAAAGTCTGCCTCCTGCTCAGGTCTTCGCTGCTTCCCTCTTGTGTCTTTCCCAATAAATCTGTGTGAGGTTTGTTGTGCAGTGTGACCTCGTGGTCTTCCTTGACTCCCGACTGCCAGGAAACCTTTGCCCTCAGAGCTATAACACAATGTGTCTGTCTGTAATCCCAGGACTCTGGAGGCTGAGGCAAGAGGATTGTCTAGTTTGAGGCTAGTCTGACCTTATTTTAATATACAAGAAAATTAGCATACAAAATTAAAATTATGTAGATATGAAAGCAAAGGTAACTGTTCTAATCTGATATTTTAATATTTGATATTTAATATCGATAATTTTGATATTTTAATAACTCAGTTCATTGATGAGTATGGCAAACAGGCTTGACATCCTTTCTGAGATAAAATGATTCACAATTCAAATTCTTTTAAATTTAAATTGCAGAATGCCCCATGGGGACTGAAGAAGGTGTTGTGTGAGCAGAAATCTTTAATACATTCATATGCTAAATATGCTTTTCAACAGTGTAGATCTTCTTTTAATTTGAAAAGAGACCCAGGAACAGTAAATCGGATTTAGCTTGACAACAAGGCTGTGTTTCTCAACACGATGATTTCCATGCCAAAGGGAGCACAATGGAGTCCATTTGACCATTTCTTGGCTGCGCACGCCAAGAAGCCTCGTCCCCGTGACCAATGGGTGCAGGAAGCAATAAAGTCTACCAAGAAGGTTTGCTGTTCTAAAGGTCTCAGTCATTCTCCAAAGATCAATCAAGAAATGCAATCACTATCAAATGTCTTTGGTGATTGTAAAAACTGCTTTTATTCTGTTGAACTTCTCTATTTTCAAATTTGACATCCAAAATACTACAAATGCAAAACTTTCTGAGTGCCCACGTGACTCCACAAGCGGGAATTCCATCTCGTGTCACAGGCTACACAGCCAGAATGGTGACGTCTCCAACTTCTTTTACAAAACCACCTTCGGGCTCTGCGCAGGAGATGCACATGGAGCATGAATGAACTTTTGCTTAGACTTGTATCCCACTCTCAAGGAAGTTCATTATTTAGCCTGCCAGTAGTGACATATGCCTTTAATTCCAGCACTCAGGAGGCAGAGGCAGGCGAATCTCTGTGAGCCTGGTCCACAGAGAGAGCTCCAGGACAGCCAGCATTACACAAAGAGAAACTCTGTCTGGAAGAGAAAGAGAGAGAGAGAGAGAGAGAGAGAGAGAGAGAGAGAGAGAGAGAGAGAGAGAGAGAGAGAGAGAGAGAGAGAAGAAGACGAAGAAGAAAAAGAAGAAGAAGAAGAAGAAGGACGAATATAAAGAAGAAAAGAAAACTCATTATGCAAATATTCCAAAACTGTAAGAAAATCAAAAAAAAATCAAAATTTTAAAGTACCTCTGGTTCCAGACATCATCTCTTTCTTTCTTTCTTTCTTTCTTTCTTTCTTTCTTTCTTTCTTTCTTTCTTTCTTCCTTCCTTCCTTCCTTCCTTCCTTCCTTCCTTCCTTTCTTTCTTTCTTTCTTTCTTTCTTTCTTTCTTCCCTTTCCCCTTCCCCTTCTCCTTCTTCTTCTTCTTTTCTATTTATTTATTTCGAGACAGAGTCTCACTATGTAGCTCTGACTATCCTAGAACTCATTATGTAAATATGTAAATCAGGCTGGCCTTGAACTCACAGAGATCCACCTGCCCCTAGAGCTGGAATTACAAACCGGGCGGTGGTGGCGCACGCCTTTAATCCCAGCACTCGGGAGGCAGAGGCAGGCGGATCTCTGTGAGTTCGAGACCAGCCTGGTCTACAAGAGCTAGTTCCAGGACAGGCTCCAAAACCACAGAGAAACCCTGTCTCGAAAAACCAAAAAAAAAAAAAAAAAAGAGCTAGAATTACAGATGTGCTACGTGCTGCGCTGTCCCAAACACTATACATGAGAGGTGATAAATCTCCAGTGCTACATATTGATAATAGAAATCTCTAGGATGTGTAGTGTCATCTATGGCAAAAGCAGTCAACTTCTTTATTACCTCTCAGTCAATCAACATTTTATTGTCTGGTGTGTGTTAAGAACTAGGCATTGCTGGGTGGTGTTGTGGCACACCTTTAATCCCAGCACTGCGGAGGCAGAGGCAGGAGAATCTCTGTGAGTTCGAAGCCAGCCTGGTCTACAAGAACTAGTTCCAGGACAGGCACCAAAGCTACACAGAGAAATCCTGTCTCAAAAGACAAAACAAACAAACAAACAATTTGCACTCATTTATATATTGAAGCCTGCGTTTTCCAGATGTTCATTGGTGTTTAACTATATTTTGAAATTTGTATTTTTTAAAAATATTCTTTAGAGTATACTCACATTGGACTGGGGTGGGGGCTAGGGCATGCAGGATCTTGTTGTACCGCCCTTCTAAGCAATGTTTCTCAAATTCTCCAAGGGAAGAATACTGGTCACAGAAAATGTTCTCTTTGCGGTGTCTTTTCCTTGCTACAATGTGTGTTTCTTATAAAATGGCTTCCTCCCTCGGGTGAGTCAAAGGAAGGAATCAGATCCTTTCACAGCCTTACCAGACCAGCCTAGGAGCCCAGCATTGACGGCGGTGCCAGAGCCGTTTCCCGCATGCAGGCAGCTCCCCGGGCTTCTGATTGCTGATTTCCTTAGTGCAAAAGCCACAGTCCAGCTCCTGCTCTTTCCCCTACTTTTCTGGCCAAGCTATGCAATTGGCATCCTTACTTTCTCGCAAATCATTCCCAGGGACATTGTCTTCACTCTGTGATATTTGGCTGGTTTTTTTCTGTGTCCTTTGACATACTTCTGAGTTCCTCTTAAGTGCAGAACAGGGACTATTTTAAATAAAGTCAGCAAGATACCCCCTCAGTTCACATCTTCATGTTTTTATTCAAGGATTATTTATTGTTTATAGTTTATTCATGGGTTGTCTTTATTGAAAAATGGGTTTATTACAAAATAGTGTGCGATATTGATATTTGATAGCTGCAAAATATACCAGAAAATTAAAACTGTAGTGAGCAGACATTTTTCTCAAATGTACATTATTTTGACTAGCTGCCTAGAACTACGATCTTAAAATAGAAGTTTAAAATGTGTTTGGCATATGAAACTGTACGGATAACATATAAACTGTATTTTATGTCACTTTAATCTGAAAATGTTATTGTTCTTTCGTGGAATATAAGGTATATTATTGCTAATAGTTCTTCAATTACTGCAATTTTACAATGACATTCAGAAAATATTTCGACCTTGAGATTTCAGTCTGGTGCTCCAATGTGGGTCTTTGTCTCTGTCTCCTTTCATCGCCTAAATGTTTTTCTTTGGGTTCACCTTCTTAATTAGCTTTTCTAGGATCACACATAATAGGCTCAACGTCCCCTATTCATGGCTAGAAACCAAATATGAGTGAGTACATCCCAAGGTCCAAATCAAGAGCAGGAGACAGAGCACGAGCAAGGAACTCAGGACCGCGAGGGGTGCACCCACACACTGAGACAATGGGGATGTTCTATCAGGAACTCACCAAGGCCAGCTGGCCTGGGTCTGAAAAAGCATGGGATAAAACCGGACTCGCTGAACATAACGGACAATGAGGACTACTGAGAACTCAAGAACAATGGCAATGGGTTTTTGATCCTACTGCACGTACTGGCTTTGTGGGAGCCTAGGCAGTTTGGATGCTCACCTTACTAGACCTGGATGGAGGTGGGTGGTCCTTGGACTTCCCACAGGGCAGGGAACCCGGATTACTCTTAGGGATGATGAGGGAGGGGGACTTGATGGGGGAGGGGGAGGGAAATGGGAGGTGGTGGCGGGGAGAAGGCAGAAATCTTTAATAAATAAATAAATAGAAAATATTTCGAGAAAGCACAGATTATACTGAATTTAAAGACCAGCACTGACACTCTGTCTGTCACGTGTGTGTGTTAGTTCAGTGTCTGTTGTGTTTCCTATTGAGGCTTGCAATGGAAGAACTAAGCCCAGAGGAAAAAATAAATGAAGAGTCACTTCAAACCCATCTCCCTTTCCCTCTCTCTCCAGTTGGAAACCCTGCCTGGAAATCCCTGAAGATGACTTTACGAGTGGCAGCAGTGAAAATTATTTAATTTTTCAAGGCTCTCTCACTGTCAATACTATTCAGGCATTTAGTCAGCAACTGTTCAGGAGGTGCCTGTGCCTATGTAAAGCAGCTACTGTCAGATGAGCTCCTCCCTTTCTCACACTGGACAACTGTTCTCCGCAAGTCAGAGGTGCGCTCACTCATAGCCTGTATCTCCGTTAGTTCACAGACGCCATACAGCAGAGCACCTCGTCGTGGACATTGCATGGTTACTACTGCAATGCTTATTCTTAATGGTGTTAGGGACAGTCACAGACTTGTGCCCTGCAATGTGGAGGGTAAACTGCTGGTGGGAGCCTTGCTTGTGTTATTGGTCCGAGGCCATCAATGAAGTCAGGCTTTGGTTTGGAGAGCGGGCTCCACATTCAGCTGGCCAGAGTGGACCATATTGCTTTCTGGCCAACTCAGAGAAGATAGATGGACACACAAGAGAAATAATGGGGGGGTCAAAGGATGCTCAGTGTCTCCAGCAGGGAAGTGTGGAGAGTAGAGGTCGCTGATTGTTTTCTCTGTCCTTCTGTGGACCAATCAGGTTTTACCCAGTATTTGACTGTGGACCATTTTTTTTATTAATAAAACAATACAAGAAGCTGCTTTAATAAACTTTTAAGTAAATTAAGGTATTATAGAGTAATATTCTATACAAATGTACCCAAGATTTAGGTGGATTCATACATCTACTTGGAAAGGCAGAACATCCTCCGCGGATGAATCACGCGTTAGTGCAAAGTTGCAAGTTAAAGAGCGCACCAAATGGTCATGGAGCGGCTGGTGCAGGTGGAGGCGTCTCTTCATGCCACCCTGTGATCATCCGTGAATCAGCGTAGGGGAGCAAGCTGGAAATGCTCTAGGGCTACATTACGAGAAGCTTTGCATTCTTGCACAGGAACTGAAGTTTAGCGTGGGAAAATTGCAGGGCAGTCTTGAAAAGAACAAATGGAAGAACAGGTGGAAAACCAAAAATTCATCATGTAAAATAATTCCAGCAAAAATATAAAATTGGAGCTGAAACCAATAGTTAGAGCTAAATGGGAAGCAGGGAAGCCAAAGGTTCATGGAAGGCGCGAAGGCTAGAGGGATGTCTGATTAGAGAGTATAGCAGAAGCTCTCCCCGTCCCTGCAATCCCCTAATAGTCCCTTCTCTTTCTCTCTCTTTCTCTGTCTCTCTCTATCTCTCTCTGTCTCTGTCTCTCTCTGTCTCTATCTCTCTCTGTCTCTATCTCTCTGTCTCTGTCTCTATCTCTTTCTGTCTCTCTCTGTGTCTCTCTTTGTCTTTATCTCTCTCTGTCTCTCTCTGTGTGTCTCTCTCTGTCTCTCTGTCTCTCTCTCTCTGTCTCTGTCTCTCTCTTTCTCGTGTGTGTGTGTGTGTGTGTGTGTGTGTGTGTGACTGGCTTCTCAGACTCCTGAAGGTGCAGCATCAGAGAACACCTGCAGCTGTCCAAGACAGATGATTGCTGAACTCTACAAATGGGCCGCGTTCCCTTCTCCTTCTGCTCTTTCCCACCAAACGGATCAATGTGGCTTTCTGGTCACCTGCCGAGAAGCACCTTGCAGGCTGTTCGGGATGTCCACTCTTGGACCTTAAACCAGCAATGAGATTCACCTGGGGGCTGGGCTTTTACACGTTCACCACCATCAACTAAGTGGCTCTTACTCAGAACCCATCCTTTAACTGGCTTTGGAACTTTTAAAACTATTCTTGGAGGCTCCATCTTTCTGCAGATGTGAAGACCAGGGGTGAACAGAGGCCTGACACAGCAAGGACATTCCCAGAGGCTGGGTGTTTAGTCAGATTTAGAAACCACTGCCTAAGACTGTCTTCCTGGTGAATTATACTTCTGATGCTTGAACAGATGAAATAATTAGTCAGCTGGCCTTTCCGGTATAATTACAAAGGAATAGCTGGGCTGCAATTTTATGGAATTAGCCACAGAAAGATCTTGGAAAACAAGCTGAGATGAAAGATGATCCTTCTGACACCTTGTTGCAGTAACTCATGGCCTTGAGACAGAACAGCCCGGATGACCGCAGTACTTAGCACCTTGATGTCTACCAAGGTACACATTATGCAGAAAACCTCCTGACATGGGACAAAGAAGGCCCTTTGATCTAATCAATCGCATCAAAGCCCTTTTCTCTCTCCACCCTCACTGTCCCAGAAATCCAGGGAACTCCCTTTGCCCGGGCAGTGTCTGTGTTTCCAGTTTGGAAAGCAAAGATCATTGTTTCTTACGACTCATCTGGCAGGGTGTGTGAGGTTGGTTAAACTGAAAAAGATCCAATCTTAAGGACTGTTGGGCGTAGGATGAGTTAGGGTGGAATAAAACTTTTCAAGGAAGCAGCTTAAACAGACAATAGCTTTCATTTTCCAGGTAGTCTTTTGTAACCCTGACTCCACATCAACTTTTTTTGCAGAATTTCAAACAAGAGCAAAGGCTGAGCTGTACCTCCGTTGTATTCACCTCCAATGTGTGAGGCTCTGGGTTTGATCTCCAGTATACACACAGACACGCACACACACCAACACACACATATGCACACTCACGTATACACATGCGTGAGCATGCACGTCCACACACACATGAAACCACCAACAAAGCAGATTTCTAGTTTTTGTCCATGGTATTAGAATCTAACTAAGTCCTGTAGCTCATGGGTTAGACCCTGGTCTTACAGAATCTAATGAGCACAAGATCATAGGACTTACTGTGAAATGAAAGTTTGAAAGCAGGAAATGTTGCAAAAACACAACTTCATTCCACTAGGTACCACCCCTTGTAGCAGATCTGGCCCCTCCTTTTGGGAGGGTTTGTTCAATGAACCCCCGAGGCTGTGCCTATTGTGTCTTTTTTTCTATAGAATATATTAGAGGGGGATTTGTACTGGCTTCTGAATGGAGATGATAAAAGAAAAATTCTTCCTGAAAGTGTTTCAAGGGAGCACTGATTACGACTCAGTTTTGCTTTAATTCATCCCGGTGGAAAAAGTAAACAGGTTTCTAGGAAGAGAGACCTTTTGAGAGCTTGCAAGGAGGAGGGAAGATGGGCTCTCTCTGCAGTAGAACCTGAGGCTGCCTATCTTGCTTAAACAACAATGGAAAGAGTGCTGTGTCAATACCAGTGAACTACCAGGAAAAAGGAGAGTTTGCCGTGACATGACAGGGCTGCTCCCTCATTTGCCTGCAAAATTCCGTAAAGAACAAACCCACTGGAACCTAGAAGTACTTAGTCCAAGATTATTAGGGAAGGAGTCACTCCACTGGGACAGCCCGGATGCTGGCTGAGCACAGTGCTGGGGGGTGGGCTGGAGGTGGCCAGGTGGAGGAGGAGTGGAGGTCCGGATAGGTTGGTTGAGTCTGAGAAGGATCTAGTGGGTGGGAGAGGAGATGGGGAGCAATAGATTACAGTTTGGTGCTAAAGAAGTTTGGAGGGTAGAGATTAGTCATCGAAATGTCTCTGGGGAAGGATGACCTGCCCATCTTGTGTGTGTGTGTGTGAGTGTGTGTGTGAGTGTGTGTGTGTGAGTGTGTGTGTGAGTGTGTGTGTGTGAGTGTGTGTGTGTGAGTGTGTGTGTGTGAGTGTGTGTGTGAGTGTGTGTGTGTGTCTTGCATGGTGCTGATCAGCAAGAAGAAGCCAGCAGGCAGAACTCTGGGGGCAAGTTCGTTTCTAAATCAAATTAGTCCTAATGGTACAAGCAGGGAGCAGTCTATGCTCGGCAGTAGGGGGTTTGCCCTCAGTGGACCTGCGTTCAGTACCACGGACACACAGCAGAAGGAGAGAAGTGACACCCACAGATTTTCCTCTGATTTTTACATGCTGCATGCAGTGTGACAGAAATTTTCAAAATTAGAAGTGGTGGAGAGATTAGAAAAATTCCCTGATGACCATTTTATCAAAACTACAAACTGGGCTATGGTAGCACTCAGGAGGCAGAGGCAGGCATATCTCTGTGAGTTTGAGGCCATCCTGGTCTACAAGAGCTAGTTCCTGGACAGGCTCCAAAGCTACAGAGAAACCCTGTCTAGAAAAACCAAACCAAACCAAACCAAAAGAAAAAAGAAAAACAAAACAAACAAAAAAGCAACAACAACAACAAAAAAACTACACATGCCTTTAATCCCAGCACTTGGGAGACAGAGGCAGGCAGATCTCTGTGTTTGAGGGAAGCCTGGTCTACAAAGTGAGTTCCAGGACAGCCAGGACTGTTTCACAGAGGAACCTTGTCTCAAAAAACCAGAAAACCAGAAAATAAAACAGCAGAGAAAGGGTAACCGGTGTTGAATGAGGAAGTGCCAGGAGTTAAAGAGGCCCTAGGTTTGTGTTCCTTTCAGTCTTGCCCTATTTTCTTTACCACGCCTTTTTTTGTTCAGATTACATGTGCTGGCTAGAAGTGGTGGCACACACAGATAGTTCTAACATTCAGCAAGAGGATTGTCATGAGTTCAAAGCTATGCTGAGCTATGCTGAGCTTAACTCTGGTTAAGGGAAAAAAAAAACTTTCTCCAAACAAAGCAAAACAAAAACCCAAAGCAAACGACAAAAGCCTAAGTCATGGCAGCAGCCAGCCCTACGCCTCCACATCAGGCTACTCACCGCACCTAAACATGGACCGTTGATAAGATTATTTTTTCCTTAGTTTTCCACTGCTGCGTGGATATTAACTTTGGATGAACTGAAGCTGCTAGGGATCCCCCCAAAACTCAGACCAAACACACAGAACTCAACCAAGATTTCAAATCAGGGTTTCCAATGCTCAGCACTGCCAAAGCTTCCCTGAGGTTTGCTGTGCCGGATCAGCGTGAGGAGTTTGGAGCTGGGGGTGGTGGGGTGGGACCTCACAAACTCCAGGATCGCAAACCTCCCGGCTCTCGCTGGGAAAGAGGTCCGGGGAAATTAGAGAGGCGGGTTAGGCATACCAACGATGAGATAAAATAAATATGTGTCTATCTACCCAGACTTCAAGAAAACTTGACACGATTTTCTTTCCTAACCCAGGAATGTGGTGCTGTCTGCTCACAGATGACTTTCTTGCTGCGAGTTTTCCCCACGTGAAGACTGTCTGAAGACCCTGTTAAAAATGGGAGCTTCAGGCTTTGTCCCCAGCTGTCCAGCTGGACTTTCTGGAATGTTCTTATTCAGGGCCTAGACAGATGCCTCCTGGGTAAGAGAGCATGCCCTTTTCAGTTCCCAGCGCAGGTCAGGGGGCTCACTGTCAACTCTATATTGACCCCTAGGAGATGTAGCGCCCTCTTCTGACCTCTGTGGCCACTGCTTTTATTCACAATCCACCAATCCACATACAGATTTTTTTTTTAAATTCTTACACAAAGTCATATACTGATGAATACCTATAATCCTAGCACACGGGAGGCTGAAGCAGGAGGACTGCAAGTCT
The DNA here is from genome assembly GCF_950005125.1 of Chionomys nivalis. Lineage (NCBI taxonomy): Eukaryota > Metazoa > Chordata > Mammalia > Rodentia > Cricetidae > Chionomys > Chionomys nivalis. Next base: position 60,638,731 of record NC_080101.1, read on the forward strand.
CCCTAGACTACATAGTGAGTGAGACCTTGGATCAAAAGAGTAACAACAAAGAATCGTCTATGCAATGAAAAATAGTCACCTGACTAAGGGCTCGGTCATCTAACTTAACCTCCCCTGGGTGCTCTGATCTTAGTTATTTTAACTACATAAAGAAAATAATCTTTCTAGAGATATTTATTTGCAAAAGTGACCTTACCTTCCTAGAGCCCTGAAGTTGGATCTGATTACCTCGGCATTATCTGATAGCAGCAGCTCCAGAACCTACCACCCATATATCTCCCTATCAGTCAGTTCCAAAGATTCATCCCTGTTTCCTCGTATTTATACACTCTTCACCAAAATGTAATTTGACCTCCATCCTCTCTGTGAACTGACCCTACGCTGACTGCTCCTCCTTTGTCGTCTGAAGTCTTGGCACACTAGAACATTCATCAGGGACTTGTCCTGAGACAGAACAGCTTTGTGGTGGTCAACCTTGCTAGCACAGCATTGTGACTCATATTGGCATCAGGGACTGTTTTTGTTGGTGAGACTGACAAAAAAACATTCTGTAAGTTATTATTTAAAATAGTTTTATCCCAGTGTGGTAATATACTCCTCTAATCCCAGTTTGGGGGAAGCTGAGGCAGGGGAATTAAAAGTTTGAAGTCATCTTGGGTAGATAATCAAGTGCTACAGAGGAAAACAAACCTCTCACGGTCAATTATCATGGAAGAGCCCCCGAAAAGCCAACTGTACAGCTACTGCAAGCTTGGCTCTTGATGGATTTAAGTCCCCACGAGTTTAGTTTTTATTAACTAAATGTAGCCGACAGTTCAGTGTCTGTATCCAAGCTTCTCAATTCAGAAATTATTTGAATTATTTCCAAACCACTCAGTTTTTTTTATTTTATATTAATTAATTTATTTAATTATTAAAGATTTCTGCCTCTTCCCCGCCACCACCTCCCATTCCCTCCCCCTCCCCCAATCAAGTCTTCCTCCCTCCTCAGCCCAAAGAGCAAGCAGGTTTCTCTGCCCTGTGAGAGGTCCAAGGACCACCCACCTCCATCCAGGTCTATTAAGGTGAACATCCAAACTACCTGGGCTCCCACAAAGCCATTACGTGCAATAGGAACAAGAACCCATTGCCATTGTTCTTCAGTTCTCAGTAGTCCTCATTGTCCATGTCAGCAAACCACTCAGTTTTAACTAAATATTTTTAAAGGCAGGCTTTTTTACTAGCTGTGGCTTCTGAGGGAAGTGGCTCTGATTGAGACGCAAGGCTGCTGCAGCAGCTGCGCTGGCTTAGTGGCGACTGTGCCTGCTGTGTAAGTGCCGCTACTTGAGTCTGGGCTCCCATTACCCACATAAAACCTGGGCATGGAAGAAAGTTCTGAGCACAGAGAAGAGTGGAGACAGGCAGACCTCCGGGGCACACTGACCAGTCAGCCTGGGGAACTTAGAGCGTTTCCGGCCAGAGAGCAACCCTGCCTCAACAGAGTGGAGGGTGCCTAAGGAGGACAAGCACAAACGTGCACACATGGACACACTTCATTCATGTAAGATTATGATAAGCAGTTACTGTTCTTGACTAATTTGGTAGCAGAAGGTCTTTAAGTGTTGTCTAATTATCAGCTTTAACCAGTTGAGTTATTTGAAATATCCATCTTCTCATCTGGAATTCATACTTTTGAAACTTGTGGCCTTCAGATTTGGAGGAGGACAAAGAACACCCTCCCCACAATGAGCGATTTCATAGAGACAGGAAGTCTGGGATGTACAGAGTGAAGCCCCAGTGTTTCTCTGGAAATTCCCTGTGCTGTGCCCATTGAGAGAAACAAATGCAGCGGCAGAACGGAGCCCTGTGCCTCCTCAAGGACCGTCCCCCATCTTGGTGGTCTTCCATTATCTCAACTTCGTCTTTCTCTGTAATCATTCAAGAGACTGGACACTGAGAAGATCTATAACTACAGAGCTATCTATCCCGTAATTAGGCTTCTTGACCACCTACTTGACATTGTTTGAGTCTTCCAGAATGTGCTGTTTGAAAAAGGGAAGCAGGAAAGGGTGGAGACTGGGGATAGGGAGCTAAGAAAGCAAGGGACATGAAAAATAGTCTCATAGCCATGACTGAGCAAGTAACGAGAAAACAATCCAAAGATTACATTGTTCTTCTGGAGAGTTTATTAAGAAAAAATATCTTAAAAATATTAGAACAAAAAGGATAATTTGTGTTCTTTTTTTAAAAAATGTTTTTTAAAAGTGGAAAAAAATTGAAACCAAAGGTTTAGTGATAGGTGAATCAAATATCAATATATTGGAAGTTACTGAGTGAAAAAAAGCATTAGAATTGTGGTGTGTCTTAGCAATTTTTGCCTTCATAAGTCCCTTCTGCCATAATATAACAATATTAAAAATGATTTTGATATAATTTTTAAACATTTAATTTTTTCTATTATGTACAAAATTTAAAGGATTTTTTAGGAGTCCCAAAATTTCACATTTTCCTAGAATGGTAGAACAGGGTAACATTCTTCACAGAGTTCAGTCTTTTCTTGTTATTTTAAGACATTAAGATTATTACAGGTTTCAGAAAGTAGCACGAGCCATCTGCACTGTTCCTATGTCTGGTGGAGACATGTGTTCTGTGTCTGAGAGATGGAGGCCATTCCTGGTGTGAAGTGATGTGAAGTGAGAAGTCTTACTGAGCCATTGTCAGCTTCACCCAATAATGGACCCTCTATATGGCAAGTAGTAATCCAGTTCCAGTCAGAAGGCTGAGACAAATCTCCTCTTTAACCTTCCTTCCCTCGTAGCAGCAGACCTCTTTACTGGAAGAGCGCCTCAGAGCCATTTACTTACTCACTTACTTTACTTCTGCTTAAATAAATTACAGCCTAATGTGAGGAGCTGTATGTGAGGAACTGTGAGAAGCTGTGTGAGGAGCTGTGTGTGAGGAGCTGTGAGGAGCTGTGAGGAGCTGTGAGGAGCTGTGTGAGGAGCTGTGTGAGGAGCTGTGTGAGGAGCTGTGTGTGAGGAGCTGTGTGTGAGGAGCTGTGTGTGAGGAGCTGTGTGTGAGGAGCTGTGAGGAGCTGTGAGGAGCTGTGAGGAGCTGTGTGTGAGGAGCTGTGAGGAGCTGTGTGTGAGGAGCTGTGAGGAGCTGTGTGAGGAGCTGTGAGGAGCTGTGTGAGGAGCTGTGAGGAGCTGTGAGGAGCTGTGAGGAGCTGTGTGTGAGGAGCTGTGAGGAGCTGTGTGAGGAGCTGTGTGTGAGGAGCTGTGTGAGGAGCTGTGTGAGGTGCTGTGTGAGGAGCTGTGTGAGGAGCTGTGAGGAGCTGTGAGGAGCTGTGTGTGGGGAGCTGTGAGGATCTGTGAGGAGCTGTGAGGAGCTGTGTGTGAGGAGCTGTGAGGAGCTGTGAGGAGCTGTGTGTGAGGAGCTGTGTGTGAGGAGCTGTGTGTGAGGAGCTGTGAGGAGCTGTGAGGAGCTGTGTGGGGAGCTGCGAGGAGCTGTGAGGAGCTGTGTGTGGGGAGCTGTGAGGATCTGTGAGGAGCTGTGAGGAGCTGTGTGTGAGGAGCTGTGAGGAGCTGTGTGTGAGGAGCTGTGTGTGAGGAGCTGTGTGTGAGGAGCTGTGAGGAGCTGTGTGGGGAGCTGTGTGTGAGGAGCTGTGTGGGGAGCTGCGGGGAGCTGTGAGGAGCTGTGAGGAGCTGTGAGGAGCTGTGTGGGGAGCTGTGTGGTTTGCAGCACTGCTCTTTGACTTCCAGCATTCTCTTGTTCAGCTTCCTTCTAGGAGGTTCTCGGCACATTTTGCTTTAGAGGAACATGAAGACAACTGCCATGGATTAAGATGAATTAGTAAACTGAATGACTTAATGAGCATTAGTGATCAAGATGATGACAAAGATGATAATGACTACAATAGTCACTGTGTTTTTCTTATTCTTGTTTATTGATTAAAAAGGAATACATGTATATAAATTTTATCTACCCTCTATCAAATATATTTAATATTATCTATGTGTTATTTAACAATGTTATTCCTATTTCCAAAGGAAAATAACAATAAATTATAAATGTTTTATAATTTCATAAAATACTGTAAGTTAGGTTTTAAACCTAGAATTTATTAGACTCAAATTAAGTCAAAATGGAAAAGGAAGCACAGCATAAAGTCAGTGGTGAGCCAGGGCTTTCAGCTTCTCTGCAGCTGCTGTAGCAAACCAGGAAGCTGGTGAAAGATGAGGAATAGCCAAAGCCTCCCCTAATGATAACATAATGCTCTCATGCAAAAGTATCAAGCTCGTGATCTCTCATCAATAAAAATATTCCTTTTGACAGTGCACTTTGGCACATCTGTCTAGATGGCAGACTCTTTTGAAAATCATGGTTTATAAGCCCCAGCTGTTGCCCTAACTCACCCCTACTTCAGTACTTCTGACTTTAGTAGGCATCCCAAAATTGGAAACATGAATTAAATAATAGAAAAGTTATATTTCCATTTTGTGAAACGTTAAACTGTGCCCTTATTAGCAAAGACCATATTGAAAGAATTAATTGTATTGAGCCTGGGTTATGTTTGCTTAGCATGCACAAAAGCCTGGGCTCAATCCTCAGAATCCTAGTGGTCAGACATGGTGGTCATGCCTGTGATCTTAACACACAGGAGATAGAGCAGGGAAGATTAGGAGTTTAAGGTCATCCTAGATTATACAGTAGGTTTGAAGCCAGCCTGGAATGCATGAGAACCTATCAGAAGAGGAAGGAAGGGAAAGAAAGAGGAAGGACTGAAGAAGAGAGGAAAAGGTAGGGGAGAGCAATGTATATAGCTAGCAAAGGGCTAAGGACATGAGCAGGTGAGGCAAAGTCACAGGACAGAGGCAGAAGAATGCTCATGATAATAAGGTAGGCACACTAACAGTTAAGAATACACAGAGGTAGAAATAAAGAACCAAAGTTGTGAGTTGTAAATCATTCCCAGCTCAAAATCATGTATCTAAGGTAACTTTAAGGTAGGAGAGATGTAAGTTTCATCAGCTCTGGTTTGGAATATACTGTGATTCAGCCATTATACTTCTGTGTTTTCTTTAGAGCTGAGAGGTCATGTGTTTTACTTGCCTCTCTACTAAGAGCTTGTCTTAGAAACATTCCAAGTGTGTTAATGTGGACTAGACATTTTAACCATCACAGCAACCCTACGATCTGAGCATAGCTGCCATTGCATGTTGGGGAGAGTGAGACTTGGAGATTTGGACAGGTCACCCAGAGGCACAGCCACACAGTCCCTGATTTAACCTCAAGTGTCAGTGGCACACAATCCTGCGGTTCTAAGGAGCACACTGGTCCCCCAAAGGCTACCCAAAACACCCCGAAACTCTGAAAGAGTCGCTGTCAATGTCTGTCTCGCTGCACACACCCACTCCAGGTTAGAAGGCTACACAGTGAGTGCTCTCTGTGACAGCCGCACCCACAGCTCTGCTGGAGCTGCTGCAAAATGACTTCCGCAGAGACAGGAAGAAAATGATAAAAGGCTCCCTTCTTCTGCTTGCTCTTATGCCTCTAATGGTACCCTAATGTGGACCACCTTTGATCCATAAGGCAACTAATGTCACCCTACTTTTTAGTCACATTTCATTTGTTCACATCCCATATTTTATCTAAGCACTTCCTGAATCTAAATTCATGGTATCTCCTGAATCTGAATGCCACCCAAAAGAAAATAGAATACTGTTTCTCAACCTGTAGGCCATGACCCCTTTGGGGGTCACACATCAGATTTCCTTTATACCAGATATTTACTTTTTGTTTTATAACAGTATCAAAATTATAGCTATGAAGTAGCAATAAAATAATTATATGGTTAGGGGTAACTGCAGCATGAGCAACAGTAAAGGGTCGCAGCATGAAGAAGGCTGAGAATCACTGAAGTAGAAGATTACATTATTTACAACCTGCGGGGTAGGGTTGTCTCAGGAATCAATTGAAGATATATTTTTTTTCCTTTACAAAAAAAAAAAAAAAGGTACTACCTCTGTGTTCAGAGCTGACAAATACTGGCTTACATTTGTCATAATCCATATAATTATTTTATATTTGTACTAATTTCTTTTTGGATTGGACAATTGTGTGGATGGAAGAATTTGAAAATACAAAGGCCTGTGCCTGGCTGTGCGTCTTCAGAGCTGGAGCAGGGCTGCTCCCTTCTGAGCTCCCCAGTTCAGCCAACTGTTCGAATTCAAGAATAACCGGACTTCGGCACAGTTTGGCAAGAGGACAGTAAGAGAAAATCCTCCCAGCCGCACCTAACCCATCCTGCCACAGTTGTCCACACTCCGTCTCCCAAGATCCGTCAAGCCAGAGCTCATCCAGTACTGGAAAATTACTGAGGTTAATCTGGTACTTTCCCCAACAATAGACACTGTTTCAGACACTTTGAAAGAAACCTCGAAGATAGAAAAGCTTTGGAAGACCCAAAGAAAACAGCGTCACTCGAGGACTCCTGATAGGAGATATCAGGCAGGTGGAAGAATTGGAAAAGGACTTACACGAAATACACGGATCTGATATTGGGAATAAACTTTTGGACAAGTAACTATGATTTCACCCCTACATTCTATAGAAAACCTATATTTTCTTCACATGTGTTTCCTTTATATCTCTACCTCATAGGTTTTGGGTAATTTGCAAAACACTGAAAATGTATCAAAAGTAAGAAATGAATGGTTTAGAAAAAGCTGGTGTGCCTGGGCACCTATTAGAATGGATCTAAGTTAAGGGAATTCCATCCATTGGCACGGAGGTGACAACATGGACTTCACACACAGTGCTGGTGGGAGTGTCTGATAGCACGTTCTTTAGCATCCAGTCTGTGTTTACCGCACTTAGCCATTCCCCTCTCTACTCACCTCAGGGAAATGAGGTGGAGAATGTGTGCAGCAAAGCCAAGAATCAGTGCTCAGCCCTAGCACGGGAGGGGACACGCCAAGAATCAGTGCTCAGCCCTAGCATGGGAGGGGGCACAGCCAACAATCAGGGCTCAGCCCTAGCATGGGAGGGGGCACGCCAAGAATCAGGGCTCAGCCCTAGCACGGGAGGGGGGCAAGAACATGAACTCTGATTTTAAAAAAAGAGAAGGGAAAGTTTTTAAAAGACTTAAATGATAAAAGAAAAGTGGATCAGATATCAAGGCTGTGTTAGTGATGACAGTATAGACTCTTACTACTGGACATAGCTCCACCTTGAGGAAACCATGGGAAATAATATCTCATGTTTAGCAAAGTCTGAGATATTGACCTTCTTGTCCAGTATTTACATAGCACTTCTAGGTATGCAAAACCTTGTTGTGCCTTCTGGAAACACAGTGAACCCAAACCCAAACCAAACGTTGTTCCTCTTCTTGGAATTTATCAAAAAAGAATGTCAACTTTGGTTTCAAATAATGTATGGTCATGTGCAAATTAATTCTTAAAATATCTATAAATGTAGAGAAACATAAGAAAGCTTTTCTGTATCACAAATAGTTAAATCAGACCGCATTTTTCTTCCCTAATGAATTTTATGAGAGATTTGTATAAATCAGGGTTATCTGACCATTCCATTAAGATTCCAAGGGTCTTAGTGGGTGGTGTGGTACGCTACCATTTCAGGACTGAAGCACGTGCCCTGCCCACCTGCCTGAAGGGTGGGCTTTGGAGGACTCAGAGCTGCGGCCCCACCTGGAATGATGGCACCTTCACATCAAATTGTCATTGGTTGTGTCTTCCAGGAAAGTGTTTACACCTGGATAAGGGGCTGTCTATCCCAAACCCTTCCTCCGTCTCCACTTCGATCTGCGTGTTGACCTGGAGAGATTCTTTTGCTGGTGTCTTCAGATGTCCTAATTTCTTCCTTAGGGTTCGAATTGGCCATGACTGCAGCAAATGCTCACTTCTGATAATTTATCGGCTTTAGTCTTAGCTATTCTGTCATCTTCCATCAACCACATGCAGCTCAGCTTCAACAAATCCATCAGCATGTGAGCATATTTATAACTTACAGTCCATATCTGCTAATTCCATTAGCCCTGTCATTTCTGGATCTGTTTCAGAGTCAGGTGTCTTTCCATTTATAGACTCTGCTTTCCTTTTCCGTGTCTTGTGTAACCGTTGTGGAGTGGTGCGGAGACAATAGAAACATAGTCTTACTGAGCGCCTGCCGTGCTTCTTGTCTTCATTGAAGGAGATTGGGCATTGGTCTTTTTTTCTTGAAAAGTTACGTTAATATAATATTTTTTCTCATCGTTTGAGACTTTCATAAGAGTGCACGATGTATTTAGATCATATTTAACTCCTCCACTGCAGCTCACTTTACTGTATCCAGGCCTTAAGTTGAATTCAGCTGAGTCTGGCATAGCTTTTACTCTAGGAGCAGGTTAACTCTACTGCCAAGACAGCCACTTCCGGGTCATTGCTAGGTGCTGGGTGCTAGATTGGCTGTTCTACCTAGCCTCAGATCTACACCCTGCCCTCTTTGATGTCTGCTGAGGGCTCATTCCACAGCAGTTTGACCAATCACAGAAGTTTTCACTGTGTGCAAGCTCAAGGTACCGTTATCACTGACATGGATTTCCATTTTCCTTTTTCTCCCCCCAGAGCTCCGCCCACTCTTTCCGGTGCCTTACAGTTTTGTCCAGACTGCTGAGAGGCCGCTGTTCTTATCACCGAGTCTTAGCACTGAGAGCAAAGCTGGGCCTCAGAAAACACTGCGTCTGTGTTGGGGTCCTTTTGAAATATTTCCCTTTCCTAAGACATCATGGTCTTGGATTTCCTATGTTCTAATCTCTGAAAACATCTGCTTCTGCTAGTTTAGCCAGTGGTCTAGCTATTTACGACGTGGGGGCAACCCTAATGCTTGTGACAACAGTGACAGACCCAAGAGCCTCACGTCCGGTAACTCTCTTCTGCGCAGCGCAGCACTGATACGGCTCGTCTCCGGAAAGCAAAACTTCCACTTTATGACATCCTTAGGATGTTTTGTTTACTTGTGCTAGGGGTCAAACCCAAGGCCTTGCACATGCTAGTCAAATGCTCTTCCCCTGAGCTATGTTTCCATCCTAAATCTTGTTCGTTAAGAAGTATTTGAGAGTTATGATAGGATGTGAGTAAGGAACGTAACTTCTAACTATCTAGGAAGTGAACACAGCACACAGCAATGTGGCATTGGAAGAGAGGTACCAGGGTCTAGACTTAAGTAATTCTGACTAGGCCATTCCGAATACACCGCGTGTTTACAATTCAGGATAAACCAGAACCTTGTTATTCTGAAACATATTTTGGTCTCTCCTTAAAGGAGTAGGCAAAGACTGTCAAGCATAATACAGCATCTTTCATGTGTCCCCTCACCCTTGATAAATGGGTGCCTGGTGTTCAAGGACCACAAAATTTATTACTCAAAATCAAGAAAAACAACATACCCTAGTAATCCAGGTTTTTGTTTTGTGTGTGTGTGTGTGTGTGTATGTGGCGGGGGGAGTTGTGAGATGATGAAATGTTTATAATTAGGTTACGGTTGACAATTTTATTAACATCCTAAATATACCACTGAGCTGTGAACTTTAGCAAGTGAACTTTGTAGTGTGTGAACGGTATCCTGATAAAGCTTAGAAAGGAACAACCCCTTATTTGAAACAATCATGTGAATTTTATCTCATTGCGTCATCACAACTTTATGCAATAACTGTCTTTCCCCGTGCCGATCTGCATCAACATTAGAGCAACAGGACACAAAATACTTCACTCCTGGCAGCGATTGCCGCAGATAAATTTTTAGTATGGAAAAGCTGGGTGTAACAAGAGAAAGTGGGGACTACTGGACAGGAAGAGAGTAGGTCTTTTCAAGGTGTTCTCTGGAGCCTTCCGGGGCAATGCAAGGAGCCCAAGACAAGCAGTGTGAAGCTCTGCTTGGCTTTTTGTTAGTGGGCTTGTTTTGTTTGTCTTGCTTTTATTTTTTGGCATCCGGCATCTCCAGAAAAGAGGCTCATGCTAAAAAAGGTGAAAATTGCTAGTAATTAAAATTAAGTCATACATTTTGTACAAAGAAGCCCCCTCTCCTGAGTGAGGAGGATATGGCTCCACGCCATAACGCTTAAAGAGCCCTCGTCAGCAGAGTCCTACTTGAGCTGGCTTTGGACTGCATTCAATTTATTTACATAATTCTCTCATTAGCAAGTCTGGTCAAGGCGGGGTGTTCCTGTATTCTCAGCTTCTCAGGAGGCTGAGACAAGAGCATGGCTTGATCCAGAAATTCAGGGCCAGCTTGAACAACACCCCAAATCTAGCAGCTCTGGCGGTGCACGTTTGTAGTCGTAGCACACAAGAAGCTGGGGAGAAGCGCCGCTCAGGATCCGAGGACAGTTTTTAGAGAAAAAAAATCTGCTTAAAGTGGTCTAGAGCTGTGGCTCTTTTTTCCTTTGATTTTTGTCCGTGATGCTGTACCACGATTGGTAGAATTTACTAAGAGAAGACCACACAATAGAAAAAAGATCTGCCCCTTCATGTCTGAGGCACCTGCACCTCGGTTGTCTGTGTTGAGTGAAGAATTCTACTCTTGGGTCCTCGGGGTCCTGCCTAGTGCTAAAAGTATATTTTCATGTCACCCCACACTTCCTAAACACCCACCAGTCTTCCCGAGAGAAGACACTAATCCATAAGGGCTCTGGCTTACCAACTCTGACGTCTTGCCTCCTGTCCTTTGATTTGATCCTAGAGTGACCACCCTTCCCGGAAACTCTGGCTCAACTCCGGTGAGCGCGCCTGAATGCTCTCTACTCTTGAGCCTGCAGCTGAGGCAGATTATCTCCCTGATCCCTTCAGGACATGAGCATTCAGGTGGGGTAGATTTCTCAGGCTTTACAAATTCAAGTTAATCTTTCAGGTTTTTAGATGCTTTTATTACAGTGGTTTATTCTGTATGGATGCCTACGTATTCCAGGCGTGTGTGTGGAGTTCAGAGGGAAACTTTCAGGGGTCTACTCTCCCCTTCTATCTTGAGTTCTAAGGATGGAACTTGGCTTGCTAGGCTTGGTGGCAAGCGCCTTTACCTGCTGAGCTGCCTCACCAGCCCTCCAGTTCACAGTTCAGAGTTGTACGTTATTGTTATTACACTCCAACACCAAAAGAGACTAAATCATTACCTTTGTTTCTGGAGAAGCATCTGGCTTCAGAGCTGAAGAACATGGATTTTTGAGTCACAAGCTGAGTTTGTAGCTCTGCCCTGGTGTTGATGAGCTGTAGGTCTTTAGACAAAATATTTAAGCTCTCTGAATTTTAGTCCTTTAGTTTCCTTTAGAAACATCTCACAGAGAACACTTCCTCAGAGGATATGTTCAACACAGAGGATATATGTTTAGTCCCAGACAAAAGTGACTGTCAAAAGACAATCGCTGCTACTGTGTGGATTGTGCAGTAGGCCAAAATTCCCACGTGTCGGTGGCTTGGTCCCCAGGCTATAGAGCCATTAGGAAGTGGTGGGCCTCAGACCCAGCAGGAAGGAGTTAGGTCACTAGGGGATTTGGACCCCTCATTCCCCTTATCTTCCTTTGCTCCTTGACTCATGAAGAGAACAGCTTTACTCCAGCACATCCTCCCTGCCCCGACTTCCACCTTGTCACAGGCCTAAAAGCCAAAGAGCCATTCAGTCATGGACTGAAACCTTGGAAACTGAGAACCAAAATAAGTCTTTTCTCTTTATAAGTTTTTTTTTCTTGTTATTCACATAAAAATACAAAATTGGTGAGAACAATTTACTCTCCATATTGATATATTTATTGTTCTTCTCAGGTTATTATTAGCTCAATTATTCAAGCAGAACATTGCTTTCTCAAATATTTACTAGACAGAAAATATTGAACATTGCTGTGGAATAATCCTCTTGTACACTAGAAAGATTTGTCACTTGAGCAGGGCCATGGTGGCACAGGCCTTTAATCCCAGCACTCAGAAAGAAGGCAGAGGCAGGTGGATCTCTGTGAGTTTGAGGCCAGCCTGGTCTATAAAAGCTAGTTCCAAGACAGGCCCAAACCCTGTCTCAAAAAAAAAAAAAAAAGAAAGAAAAAAGAAAAAATGTCACTTGAATTGGTTTAATAAAATGCTAATTGGCCAGTAGCCATGCAGGAAGCCTATAGGTGGGGCAACCAAACTAAGGATGATAGGAAGGAGAAGGGAGGAGAGACGAATCTCCAGCCAGAGAGAGAATGAGTCAAGCATACAAAATGGGATAGAAGTAAAGGCTATGAGCCTTAGGGGAGTAGTGGATTAATAGAAATGGGTTAAATGGTAAGAGCTAGTTAGAAATAAATCTGAGCTATTGGCCAAGCATTTAAAATTTATATAAGCCTCTGAGTGATTATTTGGGACTGGGCATTCAGAACAGAAAATGTCCTTTTACAAAACATTAACTCTATTATTTAAATAAACTTTATATTCATTTATTTATTTATTCTTGGTTTAACAAGAAGAAGCTTTGCTATGTAGCTTATTATACCCACAATCTTGCTTTCGGAGTACTGTATTACAGGTGTGCATGACCATGCCTAGAACCGCCCACTTTGAGAGAGTGAAGTTTTCTCTGTCTTTCCTAGTAATATGTTGAGAACATCTAACTTGCAGAAAATGGTTTAAAGAGCTGGTTATGCCACCTTTCGGTAATTCCATAACCATCAAATATTCTAAATAATGATAACTGACGTAAGCCAGGTGGTGCACACTGTATCAAGGCCATGGTATGGGAAAACAACTTCTCTAAATATTGGGAAGAGAAGGAGGGACTGAACCTTTGCTTCTCTACTCAGACTGAAGTCTTTGTCACTGAGGTCTATGAAACCCTTTTTGCTAAATACAAAATTAATTTCAAAATTAGTTACAAAATGAATTCACAAAAGTGATGTTAGAGCATTCTGCCCAGCAATGGCCACTTGTTTTGTAATATTTTGCTTATCAAGTTCCCAAGATTAGTGTGGACAGTGATTGATTAGGGCCTTTTTAACCTATCTACAAAGCTAGGCAACAGATCCATGTATTTTCTGATTCGCTCCAGGCCTAAGGTGGGTTCCACTGCAGATAGATCAGACTGCTCTCAGTCATGATGACTTTCTGCCATGTGGTTGTGCTTGCCGTGTTCTTTGTAACATAGTTGGGCATTCAATTAGAGTGTTCCTTAGTTCTACATATGTCTTTCATATTCAATTCCAGCATAACACTATGTACTAAGCTGGTTATTCAAAGATAATGTTATTTATCAATACAATCAAGATCATATTTAGTTAGGGTAGATATGCTATGATTATTGAGAGAAGAAATATTTAATCCTTCCTGTGCATTGCATAGACGAGACTACCCCTCTCTCACAGATTCTTTTGCTAAACGCTGTCATGAAGCCACATTTAAAAAAATGAGTCACATGTTGATAATTGTGCAAACAGTCATTAGATTTTACCTGGAAATTTTATTCAAAATAACGTCAGCAGGTTGGGTCACAATTTGAAAGCACCAAGACCTTGAGACTGAGTGTTCTTATACTCTGGTAGGTACGAGTACAGGTGACATTATTCACAAATTCTCCTAGAAGATAAAAGATGAAAATATTTCAGTAAAACTGATAAAATTAATACCTAGGAAATATTAACTCAGTGTTATCCATATATGACAATTCTGGGAAGTTTGAAAATATATTTATATTAGATAATACAGATACATATTTACCATAGTGGGTCTACATATGTGGGCTATGTTATGTAATTACATATTTAGAGATATGAAAAGAGAAGGGACTATAGTTTGGGATCTGAAATTTTTATTTAAGTATTTTAAGGCTCTACACCAAAGCATTTTGGTTATCTAATGTGCTGTCCAGTTTTTAAATAAGTATACTAACTTACACGGATGCAGCATTGCATGACTTTCAGAGAACAGACAAATCCATATGTGTTTGGTTCTCTCAGAAAGCCTTCTAAAAGGCGCTGCCTACTACTTAACGACTTCTGAGTCATGGGGAGATTCAACACTTTTCCAAAGTTCTGACTGACAGAGATAAAACCTTAGATTCTAAGTCTAGCATTCTTCCTAGTGAAATTGATTGTTATTATTGAACCATTGTTAGCCTACTGGCTAATATCATTATAGAAACCAGTAAACTCATTCTTTTTTCAAGACAAGTTTTCTCTGTGTAGCCCTGGATATTCTGAAACTCACTCTTTGACCAGACTGGCCTTGAACTCACAGAGATCCACCTGCCTCTGCCTCCCAAGAGCTGGGATTAAAAAGGCATGTGCCATCACCGTCCAGCAATTAATTCATTCTTAATCCTCTCCTTTTAATGTAACAAAGAATAAAACTCAACCTTCCTTTCAGCAAGAAAAATGTCCACCAAGAAAAAAGAGTAAGGCAGGCTTTTTGTTCTCCTCAGTGCAAACTGCGCATATCTTTCCTTTAACTCTGTTACATTATGCCAGAGATGATTATTCTTTTTATTTAATGTTGGTGCTGGTAGAGCTTGGGATAAGAATCATTGGGTTCCCTCCCTTCTCCAGACGTGGAAAGGTACCTGGGAAGCCTTGCTGAGAGAAGCAGAAGGGCTCAAAAAACCATTCAGCCAGTTGAGTTCTAATCCCAACACCCCCAGTAGCTCTCTGTGTGTAGGCAGGCCATTGTATGAATGAATCCGTTTTCTGTTCTGTGGACTAGTGCATCTTAGCTCACAGGATTAGAGTGAGGATTAAGTCAAGAATAACATGGGGGTGTTGTAGAGACACACACTTGCTCTTGGTTGTGTTTACTTGCTAACACACTGAGAACAACCTCAGCTTCACACCTAACTCAAACCCTCTTTTCTTCCAAGCAGTGACAAATCAATCCCGCTACAGGGCAGAGCAACACAGCAATCTTCCTTCGCTGTGAAGACTTTATTATCGCACAAGTCTATGCTTGCTCTCGTTCATGTGTCAAGGGAGAACCAGGGACACATTATTTTTAAATTCTTTTTAGAGTTTCAACTCCTCAGTCCCTATGCATTTCAAACTCTGATGAAGATAGAGTTGCCTGCACATATTTTCTCTCAACTCTTGTAAGAGCAGCCAGACTCATTTCCTTGCTTTAGGGCAGACTACTTGGGTGCTTTTCTGGTAGGTGTTATAGGAGTCAAGGAAAAAAGCGAGACACTGCTCACCACCACCATTTTCCCATCGACCAGCCATCTGTGGACCGTGGCCTCTTTACCATCCCAGTTCAGAACATGCACCAAGGAGTTGTTATCTAAAGTTACTATACTCTGTAAAACAGGACTGAATTCGGCTTGGCACATTTGATGTCTTAAAAGTCTTAAAAGTCTTCTCATCTGTTGTGGCACTTTGGTCTTAAGATGATATTAAAGTTTTTGTTTTAAAGCCTTCCCAGCAGCACTTTGCTGGGTGATTCTTCTGAGGAGGGGAAAAATTTACAAAATGAAAGTGACAACTTAAGGAAGTGAGACTTTACCTTTGGCAGTCTAGAGACAATCTTATTTTTATCAATCAGAAATAGATATCAGCTTCAACAACATGAGAGAAATTCCCAAAGTCCCAATGAGGCTAAGGAGAAAAGTCTCCTCTCCTGCTCTTATCCATGGTTTTAAGGACTTGTTTTCCTACTTTCTTTTAAAGATTGCATCACAGATATCTCAGTGGCCTTTATTAATTGTCTCAAGCCAAAAGTCTTTCAATTTACATGTGCTGGAATTCAAAGTCTCATGTTTATTTAGTAACTCTATGGCAAAAGGGTATAATAA
Organism: Chionomys nivalis; assembly: GCF_950005125.1. Lineage (NCBI taxonomy): Eukaryota > Metazoa > Chordata > Mammalia > Rodentia > Cricetidae > Chionomys > Chionomys nivalis. The sequence continues at coordinate 60,654,499 of NC_080101.1, forward strand.
ATCTTTTCATCAGAATATTGACCTTAGTAGAGATTAACAGTCCTCTGCTGAGCTCTTTCTCTCAAACAGAAAGGATTTATTGGTCAACTACTATACACCAACCACTGGGCTCTGTGAAAAAGATAAAAAATTTTGTTGTTGAGATGGTACTCTCTAGTATGAGGGAACTGTTAACATGCAATAAACAAAATATAGGAAACATATATATATTATAAATAAATGCTATATTTCAATTGGAGGCATGAGATGAAAGTAAAACTGTGTGTGTCGCTTTGAGGCTGTGAAAATGAACAGTGTGGACTCTCCTTCTCTCCCTTTGGACTGAGGGGCCCACATAATGGTGCAGTGTCAAAGAATGGGGTATGATGGGGTATGTGAGCCTCCTTTGGCTTGGGTCTCTGAGAGATAAAAAGCTACAAAAGCCCTTACACACACACACACGCATGCATGCACACACACACAAACACACACACACACACACACACCTCCTCATCTCTATATCAACACTTCATATGTATTTTGAGTTAGAAGTACTTCTTCATTGTGTTCAGGCTTTGAGAACCTCAGACTCGTTTGTTACTGGGCTACAGCCTCATCTGTATCACCTAATACAAGTTGTGTGCACTGTAAAATTCCATGTGTGGAGCTCACAAAATGAAAGGGAGAACTTTGTTTTCGAGAGGCCTAAGTACTGTTTAAGTAGACCACTCTCCAAATGTGGCCCACTGAGCATCTCATCAGAACCACTGTCTAATGTGCATTTTCAGGAGTTCACCAAAGGTTTTCTCCCCCACCCAAGGGGAAACATAGTGGTCAACTTCACAGGACCTAGAGCAACCTGGGAAGAGTCCTGGTGAGGAATTACCTTCATCAGGTTGGCCTGGATATGTCTGTGGGGAATCGTTCTGATGGCTAATTGATGTAGGAGGACCCAGCCCCATGTTCGGTACCATTCCTTGGGCTGGGGAAGGGAGGCGTGAACAATATGAGAAAGAACTAGCTGAGAGCAAGTGAGAAAGCAAGGAAGTGTTTGTTTCTTCTCTGCTCCTGACTGTGGGTGAGATGTGACTAGCTGTTCCTCCCTTGAAGTCCCTGAAATGAGGGACCATGGCCTGGAATTGGAGCCAAATAAACCCTGAAAAGATCTGAAAAGATCTGAAAAGATCTTAATGTAGACTTTCAACATCTTCACATTCAGTGTTTAGGCAAAAAAATTATCTAAGAATCCCTGAAATGTATGCTGGTTGTTGTACTCAATACAAGATTTCTAATTAAATGCAATTCTCTGAAGGTTTAAGGTCTCATTTTGTTTTTGTATCCCCTGGGTGTGATTTTCTCAAACTTCTCCCCCAGCTTGAAGGAGTCTCACTGTTTTTAAGGATGCTTTTGGTTTTGATGGCGATCACATCTCCCTCTGAGCTGATGGTCACAGTGGGTTTTACCAAACAGCTCAGCTTTCTGCTGGCTCTTCCTACTCCTAGACAGAAGATAAAGGACAAATAGTTACATCTGCTTTTGACTTCAAGGATTCATTTTATTCTTTCCTGAGGAGGAGGTTTCTGCAACAGGCAGACTTCATGTTGTATGAGTTCAAATATCTATTTTAATTGCATTTACGTATTTATGTGTGGTGTATGTGTGTTTGTGTATGAGCTGTTTGTTCTCGATTACACTTTTTAATGGTATACATTTTATTATTAAAAACTTTGTAAATAAATAAAAACATTACACACCAAATTTTACCAGAACCAGAGTTTTATACCACTCAGTATTACATATTTTATTGTAGAAAAATGCACATAACACAAATTTATCATTAAATGTGCAATCAATGACATTATATGCATCTTGATGTTGTATAGCCAATTATGTATACAGAGGATCTTAAATATATTATTAGTGCATTAAACACATGGTTATTCACCTTTCCTTACTTTTATACTTATGTCTTAGATTTTAATGTCAGTACATACACACACACACACACACACATATATATATAAAGAGAGAGAGAATGTGCATTTTTATCTATGAGATGCATACACCAAAGTGTCGACCGCCTCGACGGATTACTCTGTCTAGGGTTTGTAACCCGCCTGGCTGGTCAGTTATTCCAGGGTCACGGAGAGGCACCACCTGAAAGACATAGGCTGATAAGGAGGAAGGAGGCTAGGCAGATTTGTCGAAGCCTCCCTTTATTAGAGTCATGGTTACAGCTTATATAGCCCCTGGATGAGGAGCTTGGGGGGCTGGAGCATGGGATCTTGCCACGTGGTCCATGACCGTCACGTAGGCCAAGAGGTTACGATCGGTCAGGTCACGATTCCTTGGCCAGGAAGTCACAAGTTGACACACCTAGTTCTCTAGATAGTTTGGAATGTGAGGCGGTTCCGCTAACAGATAGCTCCCTATTAACAGTTAATTTGGGTGTGGGATAGGCTTTGTCAATAAAACTATTCTCAATACAATTGAGAAGTGAAGCCCTCTGCAAAAACTCCTCACAGCGGTGCTTCCTGTAAATTTTGGGGGGACACGGCTCCTGACACCAAAGTTTATTTTTTCTATCCCTTTTTGTTGCTGCAAATAATACCTCAGTTTACAGCCTTGAGCATGCAATTTGGGGCAGTACATGTAGAAACACTTTCAATAGAAATAGAATTCCATGGGCAACAATATCATTAGCAGGTGACTTGGGGAAATATTGTCTTGTGGTTCCCATATTTTCTGTCAGTATATAATCACAGCATATTTCAGATTGGACAATCGCTTCCAAATGATTCATATTCTAATCCCCAGAGCCTATATGCTGAGGAGACAGAGGACATGTGCAGCCAAGTACTATAAGGGGATTATTCCTGGTGGTGGGAGCCCTCAGTGTGATCAGTGTGGTTATGAGAGACAACAGGCAGGTGCTGAGATGGCTCAGAGGGAAAAGAAAAAACTTATGACCTAAACTTAATATCAGCACTCACACAAGGAAGAAGGAAAGAACCAAGACTCCACAAAGATGTCCTCTGACCTCTATACCAAGCCATGGCCCAGATATTCTGTACATACACAATAGTACTCAGTTAATAGTAATTTTTAAAGGAAAGACTATTAGACTATAGAATAAGTTAAGAAAACGAAGAGTGAAAATGGCAACAGAAGAAGTGCTGGGCCCATGCTCCAAGGAGTGGCCGCCGCCACCAGGAGCAAGAAAACCAAACTCCCTAAAGATTAAAACAAATGGTTTCTTAAAAAGTTGCTTTTTAAAAGTACACTTCTGTCATAAATTATTGTCTAAGATAGTTTTCTGTTCAATATATGATGTGTGTGCATGTGTTTCTGGGGACCCATGGAGATATTACCCAATCTCCATCTAGTTTGTAGGAACTGCACCTTGGTGAAGAATCAACATTGTTTTCTATGTGAAAGATTGCTCTTATTTCATACACAGAAAGTCACACACTTTCAAAGTATCTTTCATACTGGATGACATGTTCATAAATGTGGCTTTCACAGCTCTTTCATATAGTTTTCGAAATTTTCACAAGAAATAGATTTCCATGTTCCTTGAAGATCAGTGAAAACTGCTTCATACGGATGTGTGCATTGGTGTTCCCTGAAATGGGTTGGGAACCTGTTTTCAATACAATTCTGAATATAGAAAACTAGGAAGAAAAGTGAAGAGCTACCCCCTTTGTGATTCTCCCTCGCTCCATCTAAATCAAAAGCTCTCTCTCCAGCATCAAGAAGTCAGTGTGGAACCAGACATGTGGTAGCCTTCGGCAGGGTTGGATATGGCTAAGCCAGCACTTACAGGATGCTTCTTACCTTCTCCAGCACTGGTCACCCTCACAAATGATCTGAGTCCTCTTATGCCACAAGACTCCTGTGCCGAGGTCTGTATCTGCCCACAAATGGTTTGTAAAAAGCCACTATCTTGTCTGTCCAGTGATTTTATTTTCTCTTATATTGTTCTTGATAATTAGAGCTAACAGCCAGAGAGTATGCATATATAACAGCTGACATTTGAAAGGAAATGTTTAGTCAGGGTTAGAACCACCATTAGCATCACTGAGCAAAAACTAACAAAACTAACAGAAAAGAGACTATGCTTTCTGGGGCCTGGTCCAGTTCTCATTAGCCGAGCCTTGCCTTCCTCCATAGCACCTAAGGCTCTTAGCAAACTTCTGAGTTTAGAGGGGTTCTCTTCTTTTCAACCTTGACTGTACCACCCCAACATCTAGGGGTATCTGTGCTTGCTCAAAACACATGACCAGCTAGAGAACAGGACAGCAATGGCAATGTGAAGGATCATCCTTAAATCCACCATCCCCTGACAACTTTCTGGTAGGCTTTAAGCAGTGCTTGGTGTCTGTATGTTGGCATGTGACCATTAAGAAATAAGGGTGGTATAACCTTAAGACAGGAAGGGTGGTGCAACTTTTATAATTCCCATTAAAATGTTCAGTTTCCAAAACTCACAGTAACCGTGAAGATCCTTAATCAGACCAGCTCTTTTCCTAAAAGTTGCCAAACAAATATAAACAGTGACTAGCACTACATACCAAAGAAGACTTAGAGACTTTGAATACACTGTTGGCTAAATATCCCAGCTACAGTGCTAAGGTGACAATAATATTTTGATTTATTCTTTCCTGATTTAGGCAACTTGACATCATGATTTATTTGCATATGTGTAAATATTGTAAGTTTATACCCACTGTATGTACTAGTCATGAGTAGTAGGCAAGACGTGGCATGGTGGTCCTTAAACCGAAGGCCATAGAATTCCTGTTAAACACCTCCCACCCATGCTGCTGCCCCCATCATAAGGACACAGGTGGCTGAATCTCCTGGAACAAGATGCCACACTGGAATGATGTTGCTCCATGGCTGATAACTTAGGCTTTCAGAGGTGCCAGTGGCTGAACCATGACATAACTTCAGAGATAACTTCTGGCCCTCTCTTCATGAGGCAGCATCTCCAGTTCAAGTACTAGCTAACCTTCCTAAGGTTGCTTTGTCTGCTTGGTTATTCAAGTGATGGATGCTTTCTGATGTTCATTAACATGAGTCAAACATCTGCATTACATTCTGCACCCGCCATGCCTATCTGCCATTCTCCAGCCCATCCTCCCAGATTCCCAACAAGGCTACATATTCTACCTGCTACTACATCTGCATTTCTGTCCCAAGCCACTGTTCCCTCCACAAGAAATAGATGACAGATACACCACTGTGTCCATGGAAACAATTCTCCCACACTACTTCTTAAGTCCCCTTCCACTCCCAAATTAATAAAGCATTGGTCGTCATTGTAACCTGCTCCCAACATTGAGCTGGTTAACACATAGAGCATGCGCTCAGGATTTCCCTTCCTCATTTAATTGACCATACTCCTTCCCCTATCATTCTACTTCCATCTGAGGGTGTGGGAGCTTCTGGTATTGTGATATGTGACACAGGAGCTGCTTGTTCATGAGGTTACCTTGTGACTTTTGGACTTTCTAAGCTTGCTCTCAGTCTTGCAGTTGGTAGATTGGTACTGGGGCTGTGTGGAATAATAGCTATGCATCTATCGAGTGTAGCTCATAATAGATAGCTCCATTCCCTGTTGTTACAAGGAGCAGGGCCCCTTGTTTATTCCTGCTGCCCAGCTAGCTTATCCCCTGAAATAACCACACAGAAACTGTATTCATTAAAGCACTGCTTAGCCCATTAGCTCTAGTTTCGTATTGGTTAATTCTTGCATCTTAATTTAACCCCTTTCTATTAATCTGTATATCGCCACATGACTGTGGCTTACCAGCAAGATTATAACCAGATCCATCTCAGGCAGAAGATCCATGACTTCTTTATTCCACCCTTCTCCCCAGCATTCAGTTCTGTCTTCTCCACCTATCTAAGTTCTGTCCTATCAGGCCCAAAGAAGTTTCTTTATTCATTAACCAATAAAAGCAACACAACGACGGAAGGACCTCCTACACCATGAATTCTTCAAGAAATAGTCTGATTTAGATTCTTTCTTTTAAGCATTTTTGAGAAGAAATTTAGAGCAGAATATCTGTTTGCTATATTCCAGAAGATGTAAGACTCTCAGATCATATACACTTTTAGACATAATAAATAACATCAAAACTATCAGAATAAAGAAGAGAGCATTCGAGAAAAATATTGCTGTCTTCCTCTTAACACAATTAGATGTCTGGTACTATGGACACTGGTCCTCAGGGAGGAAACTTTCAAGTCAGTTCCAGCTCAGGGTCCTTAGAGCTCTGGGTCTGATGCATATGGTGTCTTCAGAAATAGGAACTTTTCTTCCATATCTGGGGTAAGTCAAGGAAAACAGCAAAAACTTTTAATTTTGGGGGAGTCTTTGGACAGCCCTAACAAACAACTCAAAAGGGGGAGAAGGAGGCTTCTCAGGCATGGAGCCAGGGTCTTTGTTAGATGATCTATGGCTCACGGGAGGAGCATTGTCAGCCCAGATTAAGTAGGCATTTCTAACAAGATGGTGGCAAACTGAATCATGTGTGAAAGCTAGCCTACACATGTAAGTGGCTTTATCAGACATAGACATGGAGATATCCTCATGTTAAAATAACACAGCAGAGTAGTTGCAGTAACAGTACTGACTCCAAGAGCTAACTGATTCACCATCTGGCTCCGTGGAGGAAGAAAAGGTTCTTAGCCAGGTGTGGTGACAAACACAATGAGGGATTGAGACAGGAAGATTGCCATGAATCTGAGCCCAGCCTGAGCTACATAACAAGACCTTGCAAGCTTCCCATACTTAGGATAGGAGAATCATAGCTCACATATTCCATCCACAGGTTTCCCATCAAGACACTCCTGCCATGCATGCTGACACACACCTTTAACCCCAGTGCTTGGGAGGCAGAGGCAGGTGGGTCTCTGTGAGATTCAGGTAAGCTTGGTCTACATAGTCCCAGAACAGCCAGGGCTACATAGAGAGACCCTGTCTCAAAAACAAAATGAGAGAGAGAGAGAGAGAGAGAGAGAGAGAGAGAGAGAGAGAGAGAAGGCATTTTTACAATTATGCCATGGGGAAGGACAACAGAAATGACATAAAATCTGAAGTCTGGCATTTTATAGAAGTTACATGAGAGATAGTTATCAGTCACATACGACACATAGGAATGGGATTTTTTAAAAATAGTTTTGGTTTTGCAAGACAGAAAGATACAAGAATTTAAAAATAATTGACCAGGACATAAATAGGGCAAAAATACCTGCTGTCTGTTTTTTCCTGGGGCCAACCCAAGTAGCCAAGGAGCCAGTTAATCTAGAAAGCCCCTTTCAGAAGTAGCCTTTAGATCTATATAATCCTCCTGCTTTAGTCGCTTTAATGGTGCTAAACCTCCAGTTGATCATGCACTTTTAATGTGCTTAGATCAAAACCACACTGTAAAAGGAAAACCTTCAGAATGACTTTGTAAAACTTATGAAAAGTAAAAGAACTCTAATACAAAATTTTGTTGGTGTAAAAATAATAATGATAATAACAGCCTAACTGGCTACGGAGTTCTGTTACACTGACTGCCTTTGTAGGAGGAGTGTTGAGGGAACTTGGGACAAGTGCAGCCCTGCTTGGCCATCCCTCAGCATTACCTCCCTGAGGACAGTGGAGAGAAATAGCAGCTTTCGTATTAGGAGGTCCTGAGCAGTTTTCATTGACCCTGCCAAAGGAGCAGCCTTGTGTGGGCAGACTGGGAGCTGAACAGAATGGCTGGCACCAGTCAGGCAGGCATCAGGTGGCACTGCTTGGCACCCATACACTCCATATAGCTGTGCAATACTTTTAGTGGGGTGGGGTATCCCTCACAAAGATATCCATGTTTAAACTCTATCCTTGGTTCTTATAAATGTGACCTTATTTAGGAAGAGAATCTTCCCAGAAGTAATTAGCTCAACGCGAAGACTTTGGGATTCAGGCACACCTCAAACAAATCAGGTACGTCCTTGTAAAAGATGAGAGATGAATTTAAGACAGGGGACAGGAGGGCATGAAGAGTGATAGGAAGTCATGAGCCAGCCAGGACCAGAATCCAGCAGTGGACTCTGTTCCAGGGCCTAACGAACCTGTCTGATGGTGTCCTTCTGGCCTCCGTCAGTGTTATGATTTTTGCCTGTGGGTCCAGAGCAGCTCACAGTGAGTCCTGGTGCCTGGTTCTGAACAGCAAGTCCCTGACCATGAGAGCCGCCAGCCCCGGGCAGGGCCCAGCCATGCAGCGCTGAGCTGGTCCTGGCAACAGTGAGTCGACCCGCGGGCGAGCAGATAGGAGACATGTGGACAGACACATCGTACAGAATAGAAGTGGATATTTATTAGCTGAATTATGGAATGGGAAGGAAAGAGGGGAGAAGGTGGAAGAGGATAGGGGTGAAAGAAAGAGAAGAGGACAGAGTGAGAGAGCAAGGAGAAGGAGGGAGAGAGAGAGAAGACTACAAGAACAGCCAAGACGGCGAGAGGAGGGGAGGGGGGCAGGGAGTGGGCGTGGCTTGTCTCTTAAAGTGACAGAACAATCATAACAGTCAGTGTCCTGCCCCACCACCCTGAGAACACACACACACACGCACACGCACACACACCAAGCCTGGGTATGGCACACAGACCCTCCTACACGCCAAACACATATTTTAACACTAACAGCATGCCTGGTCCCACTTGTTGTTTGAAGCTACCAAATTTGTAGCAACTTGCTAGGTTCTCCCCAAGAAAATAATATGTAGAGAAGCTAGCTTTTAAAAGTTTTATCTGTCTTTTATGTTAAAATAAGGTATCTAATTCATTGTATTAAATACCATTTAAAACCATTTGGAATTATCTTTTTTGCCATGGACTATTTTTGGTGAGTTAAAAGTCACAATGGTGGTCATGATTTTACCAAAGATAGAAGTAACTTTTAAAATAAGAGCAGTTATAGAGATAGAATATAATTAGATAATAACTACATATAAAGAATAATGTAATAATGCAATATAAAAATAAATATAATAATTACATGTTTAAGTTACAATTCTTGACATTCATATAATAAAATCATGCTGATTAGTTTTTTGATAGCATAACATAAACTAGAGTCACCTGGGAAGAACCAGTAGGCAAGCCTGCGGTCCATCAGATTGGCCAGCAGGCAAGCCTGTGGGCCTCTCCTGGATTATTGATTGATATGGCAGGTCCCACCCTACTCTTGAGGTTTCCACTTCTGGGCAGGTGTCCTAGGTTCTGCAAGGAAACAAGCTGAGGAGCAAGCCAGTAAGCAGCATTTTCCCATGGTCTCTGATTCACCCCTTGCATCTGCTAGGCTTCTGCTCAAGTTTCTGCCCTGACCTACCTTAGTGTTAGACAGCCTGGGATGTGGAAGTGTAGATCAAATCCACACGTCTTCCCCAGTTGCTTGGTCATAGTGCTTTATAAACCAGTAATACAGACGCCGTGACTAGACCTCTACATTGTTATCCCTCCTTCTACCACACTGCCAAAAATATGTATACTACAGCTTCAGTGGGTGAATATTGAGAGACTCAAGATTTAGACAGGAAAAGATGCCCAGAGACACACTGTACTGAGCTGCGATCCCTTCTGTCGCAAGATTTCAGCGAATTCCTGCTGAGTCTGGAATAGGCCAGCTGGTGCTGTGTGCTTCTGATAAGTCATGTGATTCACACCAATTGCAATGACATGGAGGCTTCCTGGTGGGAAGAACAAAGGATGAGAGGTCTGAGCCAGTGGCCTGAGGCCTGTGATTCAGGCCTCCTGGTTTCCCAGGCTTTGCAGTTCTGGCTTTCTGGGGCGGAACTGTTAGAAAGCAGCTGCAGCTGGAGCAGTATCCACAGGCCATCACCAAGTGACACTTCATCCAACTGTATCCAAGGAAGAGCAGTGGCCCTAGGGGTTCCTTGCGTTAATGAAAATGCCGACTCCCATAAACCACCCTAAGCCACCTTAATCAGAATGTAGGGTTAGGCCTGGGAATATATATTCTATTCCTAGGGTTTCTTCCAGATGATCCTGACTGAAGCCTAAGGCCCAGCAATTAAACATCTGCTCTAGACCAGGGGCTCTCAGGGTATGACTGTGGTGACTACTGTTAATTATCAACTCGCAGGACTCCGGGATCACCTGGGAGACAGGTCTCCGGCTGTGCCTAGCAGGGATTATCGTGATTGTGTTCACTGGTGTGGGAAACTCCATCTTCATTGTGGGGGCGACCATTCCCTGGGAAGGGGATCTTGGGATGTTTAGTGTAAAGGCCAGCCATGATAATCTAAGTCTTTACTTCTTCCAACCATTATCACTGGGACTCTGGCCATCGATGAATTTCAATAGAGGCTGGAGACTCAATTGTTTACCCTGAGACTCAGGAGAAACCACAAGCTGAGATCTCCCGATCCCACCCCCCCAAGAACAGACCATTCAAAGGGAATTCCTGGCATTCCAAGCACTGTAGATAGAAACACCTGCAGCTCACAGTCACCAGGAAAGCCTAGACAAATGTCAGCCAACCAGGGGTCTTAGAACCTCAGAAACTCCTGTCCTCCCCTTTACTACTTACTATAAAACTCTATTCTAATTGAGCTCGGGGCTCTCTGGTTATTCCAATACATTGGACAAGTGGGAAGACTGAGTTTGCAAACTTGATTAAAATAAAGGTTCTTTGCTTTTACAAACGGGACTCTTGGTTTTTGTGTTGGCTTGTCGGGGATTGCGGATTTGGGCTCTCTGTTTCTCAACTACAGATGTGATGTGAGTAGCTGTTATTCCTAAAATAATGTGGGGGAGTCCCCCGGGGGGGCTCACGGAGCAGCAAGCTCCGGTGGGTCCCGCAGAGTTCCCAATGCCCGGCGGTTGTGAGCAGACCCATGGACACAGAAAGTAGCCATAAAAGCATTTATTAAAAGGGGAGAAAGGGGAGAGGGAGGGAGAGAGAGAGAGGGAGAGAGAGAGAGAGAGAGAGAGAGAGAGAGAGAGAGAGAGAGAGAGAGGGGGAAAGAGAGGGAAAGAGAACCAGAGAGAGAGAGCGCGGCCACGCTGAAGAAAACAGGAGAGACAAGATGGCGCGGGCAGGTCAGAGGTCATGGGAGTGGGTGTGGCTTGTCCCTTAAAGGGAAAGGAAAGCACAACATTCCCAGGTCTTCCTTATAATAAAAAGCATGAGACGAGACACCACAGCCCAAAGGAACTGGGGCGGCGAACTTTCAAGACTGTCAAGGCTGCTTCCTACTGATTGTGGGCGTCGTCTTTTTTGGGGGGGGCGCGAGAGAAGGCTGGGTGCTGGTCGCATCCTGGCATGGCTGGTCTCTTTGCCTTTGACCGGTGTCTGTGGCATGAGAATTGTCTGGTGTCCCTAAGGTATTGGCAGAACAAAAACAAAGTTAAATTAAGAAAAAAAAAATTTTAGGACCAGGGAATTGAGGGGGTATCTGACCTGTTTAAGATGGATTTCTTAATTCGGCTCCCTTTTGGTGAGGTCACCTCGCAAAACCTCAACCTGGCGAAACCTCTCAGCTGTCAAACTGTCAGAGATCTTGACCTGAGCAGCTAGGCTGTCGATTCCAGTGATTTCGTCCATGTCTGGAGGTCTTTACTTTAGACGAAAGGCAGGTTTGCCCAATGGTCAACGCTCTGCAGTTGAAGCGAAATGCAGAAGGACGTTGTTCTGCACGCGTCTGTCTTAAGTCTTCTTTGGAGGGAGCAGAGAGCTGCTGCTAGGAGCCAACCTGTCTCTTTTTGTTGTTGTGAGAAGTTTTTTTTTTTTTTAATAATTAAATATTTAAATATCACATTCCCTAGATCTCTGAGCAGTTGAGGGCAAAGAACTGTTTGTAATATAAGGTTAGTGGCAGAACCGACAATGGTAGAGAACCGTTTAAGAGACTTAAAGGTACATACCAGTTTAAAATATGGGACTCATGTTTTGTAGTCTGAAATGAGATGTAATAAACAATTATTATATATAGAAAGAGTGAACAGGAATTGGGCAATGTGGATGCCTCTAATGGGCCCAATTAAAGGCATTTGATCATTGCTCAAAACACATTTAACCGAGTTAACACGAAGAGTTTAGTGAGAACCAGGTGAACAGGCAGGGTAAAACCAGGAGAGTGTGATCACGTGGCCTGGCTCCCAGCCAAGATGGCGACCACCATGAGGTTGGAACTGAAAAAAAAAACTGCACCATGCCACGGCTGGAATTGAAAAAGCCGGGAAGCCGGTTGCTATCCAGAGCCAAAATCGTGAAAACCCGCAGGACGAACACCCAGGACCGCGTGGAAAAGCGTCCTTTGTCCACGGGTGGGGTGCTATGGCCTAGCTGGATCCTGGCGACCCAGAAACCAGGAAGGCTGGGGGCGCCGCTCAGAGCGACGCTTAACCGTAACCGTCGAGAGAAGAGAAAAAAGGAAAGAAAGGAAATGGAAAGAAAAGATAAAGACGCTGAGGACCCGGTCCCCAGTCGAATGCACTGCACGGGAAGTGTGCGGTGCTAACGCGGGCGGACCGGCCCCTGGGACCCGATCCAAACACGGCTCTGACAAAGGAAAGCAACCACAGCAGAATGAAAGCAACCGTAGCAGAACACTCACCAAAAGAAGCGCCGATTGAAGCAAGTAGGGAAGCTGGCGAAGTGGAAAAGAACCCGGTTCGGGAGTCACGTGGCACCAATGTTATTCCTAAAATAATGTTTCCCGAGGCGGGCCGGCGGAGCCAGCGATAAGCGGCGACAGTTTCCCACCAGCGGGAGGGCACGCACCGTGCGGCCTGTGGTGGCACCCGGCAGTCCGAGTCACGGCACCAATGTTATTCCTAAAATAATGTGGGGGAGTCCCCCGGGGGGGCTCACGGAGCAGCAAGCTCCGGTGGGTCCCGCAGAGTTCCCAATGCCCGGCGGTTGTGAGCAGACCCATGGACACAGAAAGTAGCCATAAAAGCATTTATTAAAAGGGGAGAAAGGGGAGAGGGAGGGAGAGAGAGAGAGGGAGAGAGAGAGGGAGAGAGAGAGAGAGAGAGAGAGAGAGAGAGAGAGAGAGGGAAAGAGAACCAGAGAGAGAGAGCGCGGCCACGCTGAAGAAAACAGGAGAGACAAGATGGTGCGGGCAGGTCAGAGGTCATGGGAGTGGGTGTGGCTTGTCCCTTAAAGGGAAAGGAAAGCACAACAGTAGCTTCCTCCAGCCACTGCCACTGCGCCTTGCTCTGGTGATGAACTGTAGTCAGAACTGTGAGCTGATGAAACCTGTCTTCTCAAGCTGCTGTTCTTGAGTCCACGGAAGCACCTAGAAATATACACCCGTGACCCTACCTTTAGCCTGCTCAATCAGAAACTTCCAGGAAAGAGGCCCACAAACTGGTACTTTTAACCAGTTCTTGGGCAATGCTGACTCATGCTGAAAGTTGAGACCCGGTCCACTATACTTAGGCTCGTTTACAAAGACCAGTCAGGAGAGAGAAAGCTATTAACTTTGGGACCACGCAGACCTAACCTTGATGCGTGACCCCGTATGGCCCCACTTGATTCGTACACACGGGTGTCACAAGAAGCACTTGGCCTCTGTTGTTTTCTCGCAGAATACCCAGTACTCAAACTGAGTCATATTGTAATACCTAACTAGAAAGACAAAAAAAGAGGGGGAATTGCCACATGATCCTCTGCAAAGTGCCAAGACCGAAACAAAGAAAACCTGAGAAACAGTCACAGGATGAAGGAAGCCAAAAAGATGTTACCAAATGAGGCCGAAGTACTCTCCCCTCTTGGAAAGGGAGGGTTTGGGAAAGAGTGCTTACAAGGGGACAAAAATGTGGTTGGGAGCTGTGAGCCTCAAGTCTACCTCCTCAGGCTGAGGTTGTGAGGTTTCTGAGGGGGTAAAGACTCAAGGTGAGACCTGAGAGGGTTGGGGGTAGGGAGTATTAGGCAACTGTGCAATTTTTCTTTCTCAGACAAATGTTCAGAAGATAGTAACATTAACATTCTCTGAGGACGGAGATTTTAGGCCTCTTATATCAAAAGGTCATCTATCAGACACAGGCTCAAGTGAAGGGTCAATGGCTTTCATCTTTTTGAGCTCCCTGCAACTTCCTCAGAAACACACACACACAAAAAAAAAAAATAAAACACATAGGCACCTGCTAGTGTTATGAGCAGAACATCAGCAAAGTTAATGGAAGGCTTAGTTACATGGTCTATTGTCAGGAGCCATGTCCCCCCAAAATTTACAGGAAGCACCGCCGTGAGGAGTTTTGCAGAGAGCTCTACTTCTCAATTGTATTGAGAATAGTCTTATTGACAAAGCCTATCCCACACCCAAATTAACTGTTAATAGAGAGCTGTTAACAGAACCTGCCTCACATTCCAAACTATCTAGAGAACTAGGTGTGTCAACTTGTGACTTCCTGACCAAGGAATCATGACCTGACCGATCGTAACCTCTTGGCCTACGTGACAGGCATGGACCACGTGGCAAGATCCCGTGCCCCAGCCCCCCAAGCTCCTCATCCAGGGGCTATATAAGCTGTAACCATGACTCTAATAAACGGAGGCTTCGACAAATATGCTTAGCCTCATTCCTCTTATCAGCCCATGTCTTTCAGGTGGTGCCTCTCCGTGACCCTGGAATAACTGACCAGCCAGGTGGGCTACAGACCCTAGACAGAGTAACCCGTCAAGGCGGTCGACAGTCTATAAACATGATGAAGGCAGAAGCTGGAGGGTGCATTTGGTTTTCCCTTGGTTTAACTGCCTCCTTTTAACAATGGGTCTTGACTGGAAAATAGAAATAGGATAGAAATATATGTGATCAAAAACAAACCTAGAGTTACTTGTGTAGTAAGTGCTGCTGTGTTCATGCCTTGATTAAGGCAAATACAGGCTAAAATGTGAAATGTTAGCACAATGGGAGACCACCAGAAGGTTATTCAGGAACTCTTTATAATGTATTTGCAAGTTCTCTGTAAATCTAAAATAATTCCAATATTTAAAAGTTAGAAAAGCAAGGCAGCAAAAAATAAAAACAAAATAAGAGTGTGATTGATAGATCAGCAACTCTGGTGTCACTCACAAGTCTTTGACACAACAGGCTATCAGAACTAAGCCCTGGTTTACTAATATGACACCCATATGAGCCATGTATGATTGACTGTAGGCAGTCTGCTCATGTGAACCATGTGTGATAGAATGTAGGCAGTCTGGTGTCTATGTGAACCATGTGTGATAGAATGTAGGCAGTCTGCTCTTTACCATCAACCTGGAATTCAGCCCAACTCAGCCTGTCTTGGTTACTCAGTGTCTGTTTGCCTCTCAGCTGCCATGCTCAGGTTGCAAACTCCCTGTGATCACCGCAGTTCCGCCTTCCCTTTGGCTTTTATCCTTGCCCAGTATCCCCTCTAACGGAGCTCAAATTGTATCCCGTGTTTACAAGGCATTTTCTTACCCCAAACCCTGAAATTTGGGAGGCAAAGCACAAGGATGCAGGGTTCAAGGCCCCCCGAAACTACACTGTCAGCCCCCATCACAAAAGGTGGTGCTTGCCCAGCAAAGCAAAGCCCATATGTCACTTTCCTTGTTCTGTGATCAAATAATTGACAAGGAGCAATTTAAGGAAGGAAGGGTTTCTTTGGCTCCCGATGTAAGGACGGATACAATCCATCATGGTGAGGAAGCCATGACTGCAGGAGCATGAGTCAGCTGGTCACATGGCCTCAGCTGTCAGGAAACAAGGAGCCAGGAAGCAGGGTCAAGCTGATAAACCTCAGGATCTTCTCCCAGTGGCCTACTTCTTACAGCAAGGCTCCAGCCACTAAAGGTTAGACAGCCTTCCAAGCACCACCACCAGTTAGGGACCAAGTTTTCAAGCACACAAGCCTTTGGGAAACATTTCACACTTACAGCATATCACCATGCAAAAACAAAACAACACAAAAGGCCGAAATCCTGCCTTGCCTGTGGTCCCTAACTCTCTGCTTCAGACACTGTTGCTGCTCTCTGCCGCAGACTTCCCTTTATAAATAGCCAACTGTGATGGCTGGAGAAAGAATGACCCCCACAGGTTCACATATTTGAATGATTGGTCCACAGTTGGTGGAACTGTTTGGAAAGGTTTAGGGAGTGAGGCTTGGTTGGAAGAGGCGTGTCACTTGGGGGTGGGCTTTGAAGTTTCAAAAGCTCACACCATTCTCAATTAGCTCTCTCTGCCTCTTTCTCCTGCATCAAGATGTAAACTTTTAGTTACTACTCCAGACCTGTGTCTGCCTGCCTGCTGCCATGCTCGGTGTCATGATAATCAAGGACCCAACTCTCTGAAACTGTTGCACCAACATGGTGTCTTTATCACAGCAACAGAAAAGTAGCCAAGACACCAGCCTACCTATTAAGTACTCCTGCCCAGAAGTCTCCGGCATGCTGCCTTGTTCAGGTTGCAGTGGACGCTCCACATTCTAGCCAGCATGGCATGTATCTCCAGTGCAGCTGTCTCTAACTAGGATGTATCCTAGTTCCTTTAGCCTTCTCCTTTGAAAAGCTCTAATCTTGTTGCTGGTGAACTAAGGATTTTTTCCCATAGCATACATAGGAAATAAACATATTTCATAGCATCAATCACTCAAAGTATGGAAAACAAAACAAAACAAATGATACCACCAACAAAACCCCAAGCTGGTGTGGTGGCCCAAGCCCTCAATCCTAGCACTTGAGAGGCTAAAGCAGGAAAATTAAGAATTCAATACCAAGCCTGGCTAAGTATACCCAAGAATGAAAGAAGGAAGGAAGAAGAGAAGAGATAAAGAGAGGGAGAGAAGAAGGAAAAGAGAAAAGGAAGAAAAAGAAAGAAAAGAGAGAGCAAATAAGAAGAAAAGGGAAAAGTGCAAAGAAGTGTTGGGAGAGACTGCTAGTTCATTTTCCAATCACCCTGACTTGAAACAATTACACAGAAATCTGTATTTATGGCAATACTGTTTGACCAATAGCTCAAGTGTATTTCTGGCTAACTCTTATAGCCTAAATTAACCCATTTCTATTAATCTGTGTATCACTATGTGGCTGTGATTTACTGGGTCATGTTCCATCCAGCAAGTGCTTCTGTCTCCAGCAGGGCTACATGACTTCTTTCTGATAGTACCTACTCTCTCTATACATATTTCTTCTAGCCTGGCCATATTCTGTTAAGCCATTGGCTGAAAGCAGCTTCTTTATTAGCCAATGACAATAAAACATTCATAGCATGCAGAGGAGAATCCCAGCTGGGAATGAATGAGCAGCCTCCAATAACAGATTGGCATGCCAACGAGTGACAGCTAAGCCCACATAAAACCCGAGAAAGCTCGAAAAGGAATTCTACACACACACACACACACACACACACACGATGGAGGAAGGTCATTGGCTAATAAAGAAACTGCCTTGGCCCATTTGATTGGCCAGCCTTTAGGTGGGTGGAGTAAACAGAACAGAATGCTGGGAGGAAGAGGAAGTGAGCTCATATGCCTTAGCTTTGCTCTCTGGGGCAGACGCGATGAATCTCCAACCCAGGATGGGCGTAGGCTAGAATCTTCCTGGTAAGCGCACCTTGGGGTGATACACAGATTATTAGAAATGGGCTAAATTAATACATGAGAATTACCAAGAAGAGGCTAGATATAATAGGCCAAGCAGTGTTTAAAAGAATACAATTTGTCTGTTGTTATTCTGGGGCATAAGCTAACCAGGCGACCGGGAGCTGGGTGGCTGGAACACAGCCACAGCTCCTACTACAGAATGGCGCCCGACATGGTAGCAGCAATTTCTTGGGTCTGCTCTGCTTGCTAGAGGCAAGCAAGTGCTCTCATCTAAGAGAGACTTCCTGACTCAGTTTTAGCTGCAAAACCCTCAGCTCTTTTAAGAGGTCCTGCCACGAAACACTTAAAACGGTGTTGGTGAAAAGCCGAAGGCATGCTTTTCGGTTTTCAGTCGTAGCAAGAAAAAAGTTGTGCTGTTTTAAAATGCTGGCTTTCTGGGCTGTCCTGCCAGGGCAAACTCTGACTCTTTCACGCAGGCGGTTCGTGTGGTTTGCAAGCACACACTGCTGAAGCTTGCTTGCTGTCAGGGGCCTTGAAACGCCACAGAGTTGTGGCAATAAAAATGGCTACAGCCGGAGGGGTACTTAAGCCAAGAGGCTGGAAAGCTAAGGAATGGGCTGGATCCAGCTGCCAAAGCCACGACTTTAGTCCTACCGATATTGCTTGGTAAATTAAAGACTCATGTGGTCACAAAAAGAGAGATATTTAGTAAAAGAAAGATTCAAAGTTGAAGAAAACGTTTAAATGATTTACAGTATGTTAAAAATATATGCAGGCTAAAAGTTAAAGTTCTTAAAAGTAAAAAAAAGGAAGAAAGAAAGTAGTTGGGTGTGGTAGTACACACCTTTATTCCCAGCACTTGGAAGGCAAAGGTACATTGACCTCGGAGTTGAACTCTGTGACTTCAAGGTATGGTAGCACATGCCTTTAATCCCAAAGCCTGGGAGGCAGAGACAGAAGGATCTCTGAGAGTTCAAGGACAGCCTGGTCTACAGAGTAATTCCAGGACAAAGATATACAGAGAACTTGTCTCAAAATAAATAAATAAATAAATAAAAAGTAAAATAAAAATAAATGAAATAGAATTAAAATAAAGCTGCACAAAGATGGAAAATACACAGAGAATCTTGATACTATATGCTATTATGCTCTCTTTGAATTGTTTGAATGCTGAGAAAAGAGCAAAAGCTGCTAAAAGATATTTGTTTATAAATGCTGCTGAACTAATCCAACATAGATATTTTGAAAATACCTTGACTTTAAAATTTGATCTAAGGACATAATACTTTGGAAAGGAATTTCTTCTTTTGTTTTCACAGAGGATGAGATCCTTTGGATTGCTTCCATCCCAATATGGTATGATAGACCATGTCCTCCTGAAAGGTTGCAGTGAACACCTTCAGAAAATTACTTCACTCAACTGATGACTGAGATGAACCTAGCACACAGGTTATACCATAAAAGACCTAAATAACAGCGCCCCCATTCAGCAGGAAGCAGTTTGGAGATAAAAAAACTGCGTCCATATTCCCAAATATTGCTTATAAATGTTCTTTTATATTTAAAGGGGGATATGATATAGATATGGATAATTTGCATGGATATGGATTTTGCTTTAGTGATTTAAATTTAAGGTCAATTTTGTTATATGTATATGTATTTCTGATCTTGATTAAGGTATTGTGAGTGTGTAGTTCATTTAAAAATGTAATGTATATAGGTTGTTAATGGATAATCATTAATAATAATCAAGCTTGTAATCATGTTAGTTAGATTTTCTAGATGTGCATAGATACATTTTAGATAGACATTCTTCATATCTTTCAAAGACTACAGAATGTGACATTTAATGTTTTAATAACTCAGGGTTTTTCATGACAATGAGACATGTCTGCTCCTGGCAGCACCAATCTACTTCAAGAACAAGATGGGCATCGAAGAGGCACCTTATGGAGTTTGATAGCCATTTGGGCAAGAAACTGCTCTTGCCTGGACTGTTGCATAAACTGGACACAGAGAACCCACAGAGAGAGGACTACTGAACTTGCCTAAAGGTGAGATGATCTTTCGGGGTTCCTGATTCATGAAAGAGTCTGTGAGACATTCTGAAGGACACAGAAGATAGTGACTGAACTGTCTTTGGAATTTTCCTGCTTCATGGAAATGTCTTTGGATACTATGAGCCCGTAGACCGAAGATGGATGCCCCAATGGTACAGAGAAACTTTGGGTGACTGTCCAGGCAGCAAGATGTCTCTGTCATTTCTAGAGTTTGGAAGTTGCTTACCTCTCATTTACTTAGGTAATATTATATCCTTCTGGAGTCTTTGATGGAGTTGAAGAATAGATAGTTATAGTTGTTTTCCTTTGTTATGATAAAAGATAAAATAGATGTAAATATTGTAACTGTAATTCTTGCTTGATAACTGTTTTGTTATATGTAATTTTGCTATGTTAAAGTTAAGGCCTTCCTTTTTTTTGTTTAAACAGAAAAAGGGGAAATGATGGAATAATATCATTGGCTAATAAAGAAACTGCCTTGGCCCATTTGATTGGCCAGCCTTTATATGGGTGGAGTAAACAGAACAGAATGCTGGGAGGAAGAGGAAGTGAGCTCATATGCCTTAGCTCTGCTCTCTGGGGCAGATGCGATGAACCTCCAACCCAGGATGGACGTAGACTAGAATCTTTCTGGTAAGCACACCTTGGGGTGCTACACAGGTTTTTAGAAATGGGCTAAATTAATACATGAGAATTAGCCAAGAAGTGGTTAGATATAATGGGCCAAGCAGTGTTTAAAAGAATACAATTTGGCCGGGCGGTGGTGGTGCACGCCTTTAATCCCAGCACTTGGGAGGCAGAGGCAGGTGGATCTCTGTGAGTTCGAGACCAGCCTGGTCTACAAGAGCTAGTTCCAGGACAGGCTCCAAAACCACAGAGAAACCCTGTCTCGAAAAACCAAAAAAAAAAAAAAAAAAAAAAAAAGAATACAATTTGTGTGTTGTTATTCTGGGGCATAAGCTAGCCAGGCGGCCAGGAGGTGGGTGGCAGGAACACAGCCCACAGCTCCTACTACACACACACACACACATACCCACCCACCCACACACACAGTCTATCACAGTTTCTTGGTAGTCACATTTTTTTTCAGATGGGCTCACGGGAAGCAGAGTCATGCAACTCCTTTGAGAGAGGTGCAGTAAAAGCCGCATGGCTTCTTTAAAAAAAAAATCTTCCTGGTTCACCAGCACAAATGACTCTGACTCTTTCAGGAGGTCTGGATACAGAGCATCTAAATGGTTTTTGTGAACAGAGTAATACAACTTGTTTAATGGCAACATAGACCCGATGTGTGTCTGAAAATGGAACTGTGAGCATGGTTCGCAGAAGAAATGAATGAACCTCTGCCATGTTGAACTGGGTGAAGCCAAAAGGCAAATCAGCCTTAGTCGTAGCCATACAGCTTAGCATTTTAAGAAGTGGTCCTTTTTAGAAAAGAATTACAGATGCACAATAAAAACAGATACAGGCAAAAAAGACCTCTAAATGGGTAACAATGTTAGATAAATGTATGTAGGCTTGAGAAAGATAATTAAATATTAACTTGTAGAAAAAGTAATAGAGTAAGAAAAATAAGCCACATAAAGATGGAATATATACAGAGAGTCTGGATTATTTATATTACTGTGTTTTCTTTGAATTTTTTGACTGTGAATGAGCTAATTACAGAGAGACATTTCATTGTATGGGCTGCCAAAATAACCCAACATATATATTTTAAAGGTATCTTGACTTCAAAATTTTGGTCTAAGGATATGTTAGTTTGGAAAAGAAGTTCTATTTTTGTTTCCACAGAGGATGAGAACCTCTGAATTCCATTCAGACTAATGTGGTTTGAACAAACAAGACCTTCTGGAACAATGGTCCAACATCCATGATGACTTCAGGACTTCTGGCTGAGATGGACCTACCACAAAGGATACCCTATGACAGACCTGATTAACAGAGCCTCCAATCCACAGGAAGTAGTTTAGACAATAACACCCAAATTCCCTAAATGATTGTCTATAAATGTTTGTTTACAATTAAAGGGGGATATGCTATAGATATGAATATTTTGCATTGGTATGAATCTTGGTCTATTGATACAATTTTTAGGTCAATTTTGTTAGATATAGATATAGATAGATAGATATAGATATATCTGCTCATTTTAAAATGTATTGTGTAATTGAGAAATACAAGTTAATAAATAGTCATCTATGTTAGTCAAGTTTGTAGTCATGTTAGTTAAGTTTTCTAGTTACAGATGTATTTCAGTTTGATAGTCTTCAAACCTTTCAAAGACCTATGAAATATGGCATTTAAAATGTCTTAATAACTTAGGACTTTACTTGACAATGAGACACAATTGTTTTTGGCAGGACCAATCTACTTCAAGAGGATTATGGGCATCAAAGAGTCTCCTTATGGAGTTTGTTAATCATTTGGGCAAGAAACTGCTCTTACCTGGACTGCTTAATGGTATGCTATATAAACTGGACATGTAGGACCCACAAAAAAAAAATGACTGCCGAAGTTGCCTAAAGAAGGTAAGACCATCCTTTGGGGTTCCTGCTTCATCAAAGAGTCTGTCAAGCATTCTGCAGGACACAAAAGAAAGTGACTGAAAAACTGCCAATATAGGCAGAGCTGTCTTTGAAATTTCTGCTTCGTGGAAAAGTTTGCCAGATACTATGGGCCTATAGGCTAAAAATTGGATGCTTCAATGGTACAAAAGAACTTTGGGTGTCTGTCTAGATAGCAAGATGTCTCTGTCAACTCTAGAGTTTTGAAAGTTGCTTACAATGCACTTCCTGTTTACTTAGGTAATATTATATCCTTTGGGGATCTTTGATGGAGTTGAAGAATAAATAGTTATAGTTTTCCTTAGTTATGATAAAAGATAAAGTAGATATAAATATTATAACTATAATTCTTGCTTGATAATTGTTTTGTTGTATGTAATTTTACCATGTTAAAGTTAAAACCTTCCTTTTATTTAGACAGAAAAGTAGAGGTGATATGGGATTTCCCTCTGTATGGTATGAATGTTATATTGATATTGGCTATAAAGAAGCATCTTTCAGCCAATGGCTTAACAGAGTATAGCCAGGCTGGAAGAGATATATAGAGAAAGGTAGGCAGCATCAGAGAGAAGCCATGTAGCCCTGCTGGAGACAGATGCCAGATGGAATTTACCAGGTAAATCACAACCACATGGCGATACACAGATTAATAGAAATGGGTTAATTTAAGATATAAGAGTTAGCAAGAAATACACTTAAGCTATTGGTCAAACAGTATTGCAATAAATGCAGATTTCTGTGTGATTATTTCAAGTCAGTGCACTTGAGAAATGAACTAGCAGCCTCTCCCAACAAATAAAGGCTAAAGAGATAGCTCAGCAGTTAAGAGCATTTGCTGCTCTTTCAGAGAACCCAGGTTCAGTTCCCAGCACCCAAATGATGGCTCACCATTGTCTGTAACTCCAATTCCAGGTGAATCCGACCTCCTCTTCTGATCTCAGTAAATGCGCACACACATGATATAATCATACATGAAGATATAACACTCGTTAACATAAAGTAAAATACATAATCTAAAAAAATAAAAAGAAAAGAAAAGGGAGTGAAACTTGGGGTCCAATAAGAAGCTGCCTTGGCTGCTAGAAGGGCAATGGTATATAGGATTGACTCTATTACACACTTTAGTGGGAAAACCTTCAACTGTATTCATAGGCTTGTGGACACTTTGGCATTGTCTCACTTCAGACAGTGAGTTAGTAGTTTCGCCACTTTACAAAGTCGAAACTGGGATGAAGTATCCAGCATTAGAAGATGCTGTCATCAGAAGGGGGGCATTTCTGGCTAGCTTTGTGAACATCAGTGATTTTATGAGGCAAATAAGCTTCAGGCGAGACACTGGAAAAACCGTGCCCCTCCCATATCACCATCAAGTAAGAAATCTGAAATGAATGATGACATTCCAGGAACAATTGCCTACGATACTTTTTTGGCAGGTTTGGGCAATGTGGAGTGCTGTCAGAATATGTAGTCTCACAGTCTATTGTTGGAGGTTCTTCCTCTGGCAAGTCACAAGGCTGAAACTAGTTTACTCTTGGCTGCGGTTCAGATCAGATTGAAGGTGATGAGTTACTGTTTTGAAATTAATTTAGAAGGTTGCAAGTGATTGATCAAGAGTTGTCTTTGGAGGATGACTCAGCCTAAACATTAACAGCCTTGACAAGAAAAAGGATGGGTTCATTCATTCATCTTTATTTTTATGTGTACTGTGAGAAATCAAACCCTGGGCTTCACACCTGCGAGAGAGAAGTTTCTACCACTGAACTTTACACCTAGTCCTCATTACTTACTTATGAACATGCAAAATCATGCACACTCTGATTATAATTATATGTAATAGTTGTGGGGAAGGTACACAAATTGTTGATGGGAATTGTTTTAGATGATGGGGCTTGGGTAAGTCGTTCTCTTTCTTCTCTGTTCCTTTCTTTCTACTTTTTAATCATTTCAGTGTGTCTGAAAGTACTTTGTAGTTACAAAAATAAAATCTGTCTTTGAAATAAAGTATACTCAATAAGGTTTGGGAAAGCCTGATAGGAAGTGAGACTTCGCAACAGAAGTTGTTGCTAAGTGCCCTCCCAGGAAAATAGAACATGGGAAAGCAATTTGAAGTTAAGTGTATGGTTCATGGTAGAGTGCTTACCCAGCATGCATGAGGCCTTGGATTCAACCCAAGTACTGGGAAAGGATTACAAAACAAAAGGAAATTTGACTGTAGTAAAAGGAGCGCAGGCCTGCTTTTTGTCCCGCCCGGCTACCTTTACACCTGAAATAACAACACACAAATTGTATTCATTTAAACACTGCCTGGCCCATTAGTTCTAGCCTCTTATTGGCTAATTCTCACATCTTGACTAACCCATATCTAATAATCTGTATGCCATCATGAGGTCGTGGCTTACCAGCATGAGTCTAGCTGGCGTCCGTCTCAGGAAGGTGAATCATGGCATCTGCCTGACTCTGCTCTCTTCTGTCTACTCCACCCATCTAAGGGCTGGCCTTTCAAAAGGTCAAGGCAGTTTCTTTATTAACCAATGATAGTAACGCATAGACAGAAGACCCTCCTACACACTTGACTACAGTTTGAATAGATGAGGGAGGCTTAACTTAAAATGTGTAGTAGAAACAAAATGTGGTGGCGTATGTTTGCAACCCCAGGAGGCAGAGAAGGGGTCATGAGTTCATGGCCAGGCTGAGCTACACACAACAAGTATCCAGTAAAAGCTGAAAAAATAAATCTAGAATATAAGAAACAAATATCCAACAATTAAAAAGCAGATGAAAACCTAAAAGAGCATTTTGTTGTTTTGTTTTTTAATACAGGGTTTCCTATAGCACAGTGTGATCTTGAACTCTCTATGTTCCTGAGGATGACCTTGAGATTCTGATCTTCCTGCCTCAATCTTCAGAATGCTGAGATAATAGTCAAACACAATAGCCATCTTATGGATATTTTTCATTGTTGTTTGCTGTCTTGTCTTGTTTGATTTGCAACAAGGTTGTGCCATATAGGACAGGCTGGCCTCCAACTCTAGGTTCTGATGCTTCAGCTTTGAATGCAAGGATTACAGTGTTGTGCCATCAAGTCTGACCTTTTAAAAGTAGTACTTTTACTCTTCATCTCTACTGACTGCCGTCGTAGTGATAGAAGAGGATATACACACTATTGGAGGAAAACAGCAATGATATATCTCATCCAGCTATGCATCCTACTAGGTATAATAATGACCTGCTCAAAGGCATGCCCACTGGTACAATAGTGGCCCAAATGTTATGGAAATAACCAATCCATTTTTTAAAAATTTAAGGTCCACTCTTAAGATTAAATCTGTACTTGATACTGTTAATGCAGTCAAGAACAGGAGACTAGATAGGTAATGGTCCCTCAGGGAAAAGCTACTGCTATTATTATAGTGAATGAGTGTCGACAGAATGACTCCTAATAAAATATTGCTGTATTCATAGAGCAGCGGGTCACTCAACCCTCATCAGAGAAGCATCTTTTATAGTAGATAACAATATAGACAGACTTCCACAGCTGGGCAATGTGCAGATAGTTAGAAACTTTGGAGTGTTCAACTCAGGGATCTGTGCAGAAGAAGAGGTGGAGAGATTTTAAGAGCCAAAAGTGGCTCTTACAGTTATTATTTTCCAGAGACAACAGGGCAGATGCAAATAAGAACATGAAGAACCTGTTACAGCATGCAAAGTCAGCCAGACAAAAATCCCAGGACAAAGAAAGGGGGTAGGACAAAGTCCTGCTCTGCCTGAGTGATGGTTATCGTTGCCCTATGGAGGAGAGGGTTTATTCGGTCTCCACATCACTGCTCACTATTGAAGGAAGTTACGAAGGGAACTCAAGAAGGGCAGGAACTAATCCAGAAGCAATGGAGGAGTGCTACTTATTGGCCTGTTCAGTCTGCTTTCTTAGAGAACTGAGGACCCCACCCACAATGGCCTGGGCCCTCCAACATCAGTCACTAATTAAGAAAATGTCCTACATGTTTGGCTACAATTCATTTTATGAAGACAGTTTTTTCAACTGAGCCTCCCTCCTCTTGGATGACTTTAGCTTATGTCAAGTTGACATAAAACTAGCCATCACAACTGACTCCTTGTCAGCTTGTACAGAAACACATCACTCTTAAGTCACAAACTTCCCTTTCTTATTCATTCCCCAAGATCTCACATTAATATCAACATCACAATATAAAATATATTAACGCTAAAATGTCCCACAGTCTTTATAAATACAAACACTGAAAATTTGCTCTTTTTAAAATATCTAGTCTCTAAAAATCAAAGTCTCCTAAAATTACAAAATTCCTTAAAAGTTCAAAGTCTAACAACTGTGGGGTCCTGTAAAATAAAAAGTAATACTTTCTTACTTCAGGAAAGAAGAACTGGGGTACAGTCACAATATGAACAAATCAAAACCAAACTCTTTAAATCACTCAGTATTCAATGTCTGGGATCCACTAATGATCCTCTGGGCTCCTGAAAAGAACTTAGATGACCATCCATAGTGCATGAAGTTTGTGTTCTAAACTCAGCTGGCCCCACTTCACAGCCACTGCTGTCCTCAGTGGTCATCCCATGGTCCTGGTGTCCCCAAAGGCCAGAGTGCTCCATTGCAAGTGGGCTGCGCTTTCACCAGTGGCCTTTCCTGGGCTCTCTTCACGGTGTCAAGCCTCAACTTCTCTGCACGAGTCCTGGTCCTTCGGCTGCTACTGAGGCAATACCTCGCTGCTACTCACCATGATCCCTTCATGGCTTCAAAATCAGCAACATGACAGAGACCCTTACACATGATAAAGTTTGGCAGCCATCATAAAATTAGCTAGCATACAACCCTTAGACAGGGAACTAATCACAAATGATACCTGATAGGTGAGAGGAAAATCAATTATCTTCAACAACACTGAGTATGTCAACTGCACTCTAGGGAAGACCTAACACAAATCAGACTTCATGACTTTTAATGGCTTTTTTTTTTTAAAGAAAGAAAGAACATGAAGTTGAGTGAAAAAGAGGTAAGAGAGACCTGGGAGAAAGGGAAAGAATATGAAAAAAGTACACTGTGTAATGTTCTCACATAATAAATAAATCCAATGCTTTCATTAAAATAAAATTGTTATAAGACCCAGCTGTACAATGTCAGGGAATATACCCCAAAATATTCTATACCCTACTATAAAGATATCTGTACATCCAGATTTATTCACAATAATGATGGAATGCAATCAGTAGAGATACCCATCAACTAATGAATAGATAATGAAAATGTGGTTCATACACAATGGGATTTTTTTATTTTGACTATACATATACGTACTGATACTTTTATTTGTTCTGTTCTATAAAGGAGCTCACTTCCATGTTTTATGCATTTAAGATTTTTTAACATTTTTTATTAATTTTTATTGAGCTCTACATTTTTCTCTGTTCCCCTCCCTGCCTCTCTCCTCCTCCTTAAACCCTCCCCCAAGGTCCCCATGTTCCCAATTTACTCAGGAGATCTTGTCTTTTTCTACTTTCTACTTTCCATGTAAATTATATCTATGTAAGTCTCTCTTAGTGTTCTCATTGTTGTCTAAGTTCTCTGGGATTGTGGTTTGTAGGCTGGTTTTCTTTGCTTTGTGTTTAAAAACCACCTATGAGTGAGTACATGTGATAATTGTCTTTCTGTGTCTGAGTTACCTCACTCAAAATAATGTTTTCTAGCTCCATCCATTTTCCTGCAAAATTTAAGAGATGTCAGGTTTTTTTCTCATGTGTAGTACTCCATTGTATAAATGTACCACATTTTCCTTATTCAGGCATTTAGGTTGTTTCCAGGTTCTGGCTATGACAAAAAGATGCTATGAACATAATTGAGCACATGTCCTTGTGGTACAATTGACCATCCTTTGGATATATACCCAGAAGTGGTATTGCTGGGTCTTGAGGAAGGTTGTTTTCTAATTTTCAGAGAAATCACCTCATTGACATCCAAAGGAGTTGGAACAGCTTGCATTCCTACCAGCAAGGCAGAAGTGTTCCCTTTTCTCCACAACATCTCCAGCATAAGTTGTCATCAGTATTTTTGATCTTGGCCATTCTTACAGGTATAAGATGGAATTTCAGAGTTGTTTTGATTTGCATTTCTCTGATGACTAAGGATGTTAAGTATCTTTCAGCAATATTAGATTCCTCTGTTGAGAGTTCTCTGTTTAGGTCTGTACTCCATTTTTTTAAATTGGATTATTTGTTCTTTTGATGACAAATTTCTTGAGTTCTTTATATATTTTAGAGATCAGACCTCTGTCCAATGTGGGGTTAGTGATGATCTTTTCCCATTCTGTAGACTGACATTTTGTCTTGTTGACTGTGTCCTTTGCTTTACAGAAGCTTTTCAGTTTCCGGAGGTCCCATTTATTAATTGTTTCTCTCACTGTCTGTGCTGCTGGGGTTATATTTAGGTAGTAGTCTCCTGTGCCAATGCATTCAAGTGTACTTCCCACTTTCTCTTATATAAAATTCAGTGTGGCTGGCTTTATGTTGAGGTCTTTGATTCATTTGGACTTGAGATTTGTGCATGGGGATAGATATGGGTTTATTTTCATTCTTCTACATATTGATATCCAGTTATATCAGTACCACTTGTTAAATAAGCTTTCTTTTTTCCATTTGATATTTTTTGCTTCTTTGTCAAAAATCAGGTGTTTGAAGATGTGTGGATTGATATCCAGGTCTTCTATTGGGTTCTATTAGTCTTCCTGTCTGTTCTTATGCCAATACCAGGCTGTTTTCAGTACTGTAGCTCTGTAGTAGAATTTGAAATTAGGGATTGTGATGCCTCCATAAGTTCTTTTATTGCACAGGATTGTTTTGGCTATCCTGGGTTTTTTGCTTTTCCATATGAAGTTGAGTACCGTTCTTTTGAGGTCTTTGAAGAATTTTGCTGGGATTTTGATGGGCATTGTGTTGAATCTGTTGGAATTTTATTAGCTATAAAAATTTGAAATTTGCAGCCAGGTGGTAGTGGCACATGCCTTTAATCCCAGCACTCGGGAGACAGAGGTAGGCAGATCTCTGTGAGTTTGAGGCCAGCCTGGTGTACAAGAGCTAGTTCCAGGACAGGCTCCA
Organism: Chionomys nivalis; assembly: GCF_950005125.1. Lineage (NCBI taxonomy): Eukaryota > Metazoa > Chordata > Mammalia > Rodentia > Cricetidae > Chionomys > Chionomys nivalis. The sequence continues at coordinate 60,683,805 of NC_080101.1, forward strand.
AAGCTACAGAAAATCCCTATCTAGAAACACAAGACAAAAAAAAAATGAAATTTGCAGGAAAATGGATGAAACTAAAAAATATTCTAAGTAAAGTCACCCAGGCACAGAAAGACAAACACTATATATGGTCTATCTCATGGCAGATCCTAACATCAAACTTTTAAATTTGTGTGTTTACTTTCAAGTGTCTCAGAAAGATTAGGAGGCTAAAAAAAACTCATGATAAGGAAATGCGAAGAAGCCTTAAGAGGAGAAGAAGGGATGTTAGAACACATGTGGTATGGAAGCAGAAGGAGGAATACAGAGAGTGGGAAGGTTAAGTGGGAGTGAGGGGGTCCAGGTGGGGGTATGGGAGATTAGAGAAGTTTGAAAGCCTCTAGATGAGTATACGGGGTAGTAAGGTAAAACTAAGGATGGGTTTGAGTGGGGATTGGGGACTTAGAGGAGGATGGGGGCTCTAGATGTGGGGGTATAAAAACAAAACTAATGATATACATAAAAGCATGGGTAAACTCAGTATTTTGTAAGTTAATTTTTATTTTTAAAAAGGAGATTGAACTGAGGTACTGCACACTGCACTGGTTTATGACAGTTGTGCCCAGAAGCCATGAATATAAAGCCAAAATCCTCATTCCAGGTGTTGGATATTTCTTTATGAACTGTTGGTCAGGGAGGCCCTCTATGCTGCAAACAACACAAGCCATTGTGACCACTTCAGGTTTCTCACCAGAACTAGATGGTGAGACCAAATTGCTAAAAGTATCACACACTTTTATTACAGAACATAGAGCAAACTGAAACAGCTGGAAACTTCCCGCTTCCCTGCTTTCACCATGTCTGAAGGTGCTATACAGGCCTCCAAAGAATAAAAGTCCACAATGAGCTATAAGACTGAACAAGCAAGATGTGCTCACTGGGGCAATTGTGGAATGACTGACTATTGTAGAAATAACAAAGCACTTTCTGACTGATTTTGAGGCCCCTTACATAGGATCCCCATGCCTGGTACTGTAAAACTAGTCAAATGCCCATGGCTCAGGAAGTCATAGGCTCTGGGGCGGGGGAACCTTCTATGGTTGTTTTGCCGAGTGACTATGTTGTCAAACTGCTTTCTAAGTGTCTATGTTTATATCCGCAGATGAGTGCTGTTCTCAACCTTGCTCAGACAAACTTCTTTATACAGTGGACACCAGTTAATGCAGAGACTCACAACTGGTCAGTGTTGAGACTATGACCTAATCAGATCATCTGTGTCATGTTACAATGCTTGGAAAACACAGAAGTGAACTAAGAAAGAATGTAAGAGCTGGAAGATTGGGAGGAATGGTGCGAAATGCTGGATTCGGAACATGGCATGTCTGTTGCACTCATGAACCTCAGGACCTGTACCTAACTGAAGAAGACTTACACAAGATTGAGCATATCATTTCCAACATGATGTGGGAGGGACTCATGAGGCCCCACCTCTGAGGAGCTCTTAGCCATTAATAGTTACTAGCAGGGGAATTATTTCTCTTCTTTGGTGAGGCCACTAGTAAGTTACCCAAGTAAATAACCCCAAACCCATGCTCATGCAAGCAACCCTAATTAAACTCAGAGGGTGCTTTTTCTGAAAATAAATAAATAAATAAATAAATAAATAATCATGAAATAGGAGAAGGAATTGTTGAGAGCAGGAGGAAGAGGATAAGAGAAGGTCATGACCTCTGCCAGAGCAGGCCTGAGGTAATGACCTCCACAGGAGCAGGCACAAGGGAGCTGCCACTGAGGGACTAAGTCAGAGCCAGAGACCTCTGCAGGACCGGGCCCAAGTCAGGTACCTCTATGGGAGCAGGCCCAAGCCAGGCACACCTAGGGGAACAGGCCTGAACCAGCGACCTCTGCTGGAGTAGGCTCAAGGCAACAACCTCAGCATGAGTAGCCCCCAACAAGCAACCTCCATAGAAGCAGGCCCAAATGACCCCTGTGTTGCAGAGTAACACCCAGGAGCACTGAACAACCTCCAAGAACCCCAAGTGACCTCTGGGATAACTAGAACTGTAGTCCTGATGTCACCAGGAAGAACAACTATCTGAGCCTTGGATCCACTGGCACATGTAAGATTGATCACCAGAGACACAGCCCCAACTACACCAATCAGAGAAAGAGATGGGTATACATGGTAAGAACACAATCAATACCACAAAAAGCAACACAACACCAAAAAAAAAAAAAAAAAAAAAACACTAGTGTCTCTAAAACAGCAAGACTTGAACAAGTAATATAGATGAAGTAGGAGAAAACAACCTAAGAAATTAACTTTAAAAGAATGTTTGAGCCCCTTAAAGAGGAAATGAAAAATTCCCTCAAAGAAATGGAGAAAAAGACAAACAAAAAAATGGAAGAAATTAACAAATTCCTTAAAGAAAACCAAGAAAAAGCAACCAAACAGATTAAAGAAACTATTCAAGACTTGAAAACAGAAATAAAGACAACAAAGAAAACACAAACCAAGGGAATTATAGAAACTAAAAATATGAAAAAACCATCAGGAACCTCAAAAGCAAGCATAAAGCAGCAGAATACAAGAAATGAAAGAGAGAATCTCAAGCACTTAAGATACAATAGAGGAAATAGACTCATCAGTCAAAGGAAACATTAAATCTAACAAAATCTTAACACAAAATATTCAGGGAATATGGGACACCATTAAAAGACCAAACCTAAGAATAATAGGGATAGAAGAAAGGTAAGAAGTCCAACTCAAAAGCCCAGAAAATATATTCAACAAAATCATAGAAGAAAACTTTTCCAACCTAAAAAAGATAGGCCTATGAAGATACAAGAAGCTTACAGAAAACCAAATAGACTTGATAAAAAAAAATAGGTCCCCAAACCATGCAATAATCAAAACACTAAACATACAGAATAAAGAAAGAATATTAAGAGCTGCAAAGGAAAAAGGCCAAGTAACATATAAAGGCAGACCTATCAGAATCACACCTGACTTCTCAATGGAAACAATAAAAACCAGAAGGTCCTGGTCAAGTGTTATGCAGATATTAAGAGACCACTGATGCCAGCCAAAACTACTATACCCAGCAAAACTTTCAATCATCATAGATGAACAAAACAAGATATTCCAAGACAGACCCAGATTTAATCAATACCTAGCCACAAACCCAGCCCTACACAAAGTACTAGAAGGAAAACTCAACCGGAGGAAGTTGGCTACATCCTCAAAAGCACAGATAATAGATAATCTCACATCAGTAAATCCCAAAGAAGGGAAAAAACATCACTAATAACGAAAACTAAAATAACAGGAGCTAGCAATCACTGGTCACTAATATCCCTTAATATAAATGGGATTCACCTGTAAAAAGACACAGACTTACAGATTGGATACAAAAACAGAATCCATCCTTCTGATGAATACAAGAAGTATACCTCAACCTGAAAGACAGACAATGCCTTAGAGTAAAGGGTTGGGAAAAAATTTTCTGATCAAATGGACCTAAGAAACAGGCTGGTGCAGCTATTCTAACATCTAACAAAATAGACTTCAAACTAAAATCAATCAAAAGACTCAAAGAAGGACATTTCATATTAGTCACAGGAAAAAAATCCATCAAGAGGAAATCTCAATACTGAACATCTATGCCCCAAATACAAGGGCACTCTCATATGTAAGATAAAATTACTACAACTTAAATTGCACATCAAACCACACACAGTAATAGTAGGAGATTTTAACACTCCACTCTCCAAAATGGACAGGTCAACCAGACAGAACCTTAACAGAGAAATAAGGGAACTAACAGATGTTATGACTCAAAGGGACTTCGCAGAGTCATCTATAGAACATTCCATCCAAACATAAAAGAATATACCTTCTTCTCACCAACTCAGAGAAACCTCTCTAAAACTGACCACATTCTCAGTAACAAAGCAAACCTCAACAAATACAAAATGATTAGAATAATCTCCTATATCTTATTGGATCACATGATTTAAAATTAGAATTCAACAGCAGCACTAATTCCAGAAAGCCCACAAACACATGAAGTTGAACAACGCTCACCTGAATCATCAATGGGTCAAGGAAGAAATAAAGGAAGAAATTAAAGACGTCCTAAAATTCAATGAAAATGACCACACAACATACCCAAATTTATGGGACACAATAAAAACAGTATTAAGAGGAAAGTTCACAGCACTAAATGTCTACATAAAGAAGCTAAAAAATCCCACACTAGTAAGTTAAAAGAACATTTGAAAACTCAGAACAAAAAGAAACAAACTCATTCAGGAGGACTAAACAGCAGGAAACAATCAAATTGAGAGTGGAAATCAACAAAATAGAAACAAAAGAAAGCAATACAAAAAATCAGTGAGACAAAGGGTTGGTTCTTTGAGAAAATCAACAAAATAGACAAACCTTTATCCAAACTAACCAAAAGGTAAAGAGAAAATCCAAATTAACAAAATCAGAAACAAGCCAACAGCCAACCTCAAACTAAATGGAGATAAACTTGTACCAGAGTGGAGGTGTGGGAATAAATGAAGCACTATTCATATGACAACATCAGAGGGAATTTCAGGGATCCTTCGTAATATCCTGCATTCACACCCTGAAAAATCACCTGCATTTATTTTCCAAATAGCTTTTATATTACAATGTAAACCGAGGGGAATTCATTAGCATTCTGTTTCCTAGGTAGCAGGGGAAACTTAGATCACTTCTCACCTATCAGATAGATGAAAAAACACCTCTTCCCCAGGTGACCTCCTAAATTACAATAGAAGGAGCTGAACAACATTAGCATATCCCAACCATTTGTTTAGGATGGTGTCCGGTTGTTTCACTATCAAAAGGCTAGGTCACCAACTTCTGTGTGGCAGGTGCAAATTGTGCCTTGTAGGTCACTCAGCATTCTGACAGCCAGACAATGTAGAAATATAGGCCTGAATATTTCGGCCCCTACAGAAACTCAAAGCGATTCCACTGAAATCAGAAACAAGACAAGGTTGTCCACTCTTTACATATCTATTCAATATAGTTCTTGAGGTCCTAGCTAGAGCAATAAGACAACAAAAGAAGATCAAGGGGATACAAATGAGAGAAGAAAATGTCAAACTCTCACTATTTGCTGATGATATGATAAATTATATAAGCAACCCTAAATATTCTACTAAGAACTTCTACAACTCATAAATACCTTCAGTAATGTAGCAGGATACAAGATTAACCCAAAAAAGTCAGTAGCTCTCCAGTACATAGATAATAAATGGGCTGCTGAGAAAGAAATCAGAGAAGCATCCTGCTTCACAATAGCCACAAATAGCAAACATATCTTGGAGAAACTCTAACCAAACAACTGGAAGAGCAGTGTGATAAGAGCATTAAATTTTTGAAGAAAGAAATTGAAGAAGATACCAGAAAATTAAAAGATTTCCCATGTTCTTGGATAGGTAGAATTAATATAGTAAAAATGGAAATCTTAACAAAAGCAATCTATAGATTCAAAGTGATGCCCATCAACTCCCAGCAAAATTCTTCAAAGACCTCAAAAGAACAATACTCAACTTCATATGGAAAAGCAAAAATCCCAGGATACCCAAAACAATCCTGTACAATAAAGGATCTTCTGGAGGCATCACAATCCCTGACTTCAACTCTACTACAGAGCTACAGTACTGAAAACAGCATGGTATTGGCATAAAAACAGACAGGAGGAACAATGGAACCAAATACAAGACCCAGATATCAATCCATACACCTGAAAACAACTGATTTTTGACAAAAAGCAAAAAGTATAAAATGGAAAAAAGAAAGCACATTCAACAAATGGTGCTGTCTTAGTTGAATATCAACATGTAGAAAAGTGAATATAGATCCATATCTATCTCCATGCAGAAAACTCAAGTCCAAATGGGTCAAAGACCTCATGAGACCAAACTGAACCTCATAGAAGAAAAAATGGGAAGTACACTTGAACACATTGGCACAGGAGACCACTTCCTAAACATAACCACAGTATTACAGACACTGAGAGAAACAGTTAATAAATGGGACCTCCTGGAACTGAAAAGCTTCTGTAAAGCAAAGGACACAGTCAACAAGACAAAATGACAGCCTACAGAATGGGAAAAGATCTTTACTAACCCCATATCAGACAGAGGACTGATCTCCAAAATAGAAAAAGAGCTCAAGAAATTTGGCATTGAAAAGAACATACAATTAGATAAAAAATGAGGTACAGACCTAAACAGATGAATCTAAAATAGCTAAAAGACACTGAAGGAAATGTTCAACATCCTTAGCCATCAGAGAAATGCAAATCAAAACAACTCTGTGATTCCATCTTACACCTGTAAGAATGACCAAGATCAAAAACACTAATGCTGAAGAGGATGTGGGGTAAAGGGAACACTTCTGCATTGCTAGTGGGAGTGCAAACTGATACAGCCCCTTTGGATATCAGTATGAAATTTTCTCCGAAAATTAGGAAATAACCTACCTCAAGACCCAGTAATACCACTTTTGGGTATATACCCAAAGAATGTTCAGTTGTACCACAAGGACATGTGCTCAACTATGTTCATAGCAGCGTTGTTTGTCACAGCCAGAACCTGGAAACAACATAAATGTCCATTGACCAGAGTCGATAAGGAAAATGTATTACATTTACACAATAGAATACTACCCAGCAGAGAAAAATAATGATATCTTGAAAACATCATATTGAGCGAGGTAACCCAGACCCAGAAAGACAATTATTATATGTACTCACTCATAAGTGGCTTTTAGGCATACAGCAAAGACCAGTTTACAACTCCAAAACCAGAGAACCTAGACAACAATAGGACCCTAAGAGAGACATACATGAATCTAATCTGCATGCAAAGTAGAAAAGACAAGATCTCCTGAGTAAATTGGGAGCATGAGGACCATAGGAGAAGGTAGAAGGGGAGGGGAGGGGAGAAAAATATATAGCTCAATAAAAACAATAAAAAAGAGAAGGTCATGGAGTTTTATGAACAAAATGCATTATATACATTTATGAAATTGTCAGCGAATAAGTAGCCAAGATGGAAAGTAAACAAAATTGGTTCTCTTAAAACGGATTTGTTTACTTGTAAAATTATTACAACAAATACAGCATTAATTTAACTTCTACCTTGATGCTATTAGAATGTTGATTATTATGATCTGAGCTTAAAATGTGCTATTTAACCTTACAGGTATATTCAACTAATATTGCAGAGAACTTAAAACATCTCAAGAAAACCATTTGGAAGTTTCCTAGTCTTGCTGGGAAGGTATGCATTGATTTTCTGCCTTGTCTTTACTACACTGTTCCTGTGTGAAGTTTCAAGGAGGTTGGAAGTGCCAGCCAGCCTACCTAGAACTCTTTGCCCCCAGCAAGTTAGGTGACAGCTCACGAGTTACATGTAAATTGTCCCTACACCTTCTGCTAGTTACTGTCTAAAACATCACATGATTTCATGCTCTTCACACACAATGACTTTTTTGTAAGTTTGCTGACACCTCTCTGTACCACACAAGAGCACAGACTCTATGAAATAACTGACTTTTTTGGAGTATTACAGAAATCAATATTCACACCTAGAAGGGTTCAGATGCTCACAAAACATCTGTTACCCAGGCATAGTGAATGACACACACTTTCAATAACACCATTCAAGAAACGAAAGCAGGAAAATCATGGGTTCTAGGCTAGCCTGGACTACATAGGAAATTCTAGCCCATCCTGGGTTATATAAAAAATTCTAGGATAGCTTGGGCTACTTAGGGAAGACCCCATCTAAAAAATAAAATAACGAACAAATTTTCATATGTCATCAAAATCTAGTTTTGACTTCTCAGTTTCCACAGCCATAATGCACTCTGGTCAAGTAATGATATCTGAATAAATCTTACAAAAATCCATATTTATCTTCCTGAAATTTCTCCTCTTTAGCTTTTGTCTGTAGTATTATTAAATGCAAAATTTAAAGTCTAATCAATCATTTTACTTGATATTCCTTTCTTTTATCTTTGGGGTGGAAGGGCCAGGGTTTTACTATGTAGCTTAAGCTGTCCTGGAATCCACTAGGTTAGTTCAGGTTAACCACAAACCTGCAATCTTCCTATTCCGCTTGCCAATAGGGCAGGACTACAGTATAAGCCACTGTGCTCAGCCCTTTGAAATGTCTGAAGACAGTTCACAAACATTTAGGACCACATCTTACTTAGTCTGAAGATATTTACTGGGTATCTTTGAACATATCGCGTACCAGTCCTGAACCGGGTGTGGGAAACATATAAGCATGATTCAGTCCCCACAGTGGAAAAACTTGTTTGGTTACTGCTGCGCTTTGAAAAATTATTTGACCAACTATCATAAGAAATAAATGTTAAGTTGGGAGTGTAGCCCTTAGCCCCTAGGCCTGAGAGTTCTATTGGTCTGGACTCCAAATCCCAGCATGCCTGGGGGGGGGGGGGTCAGGACCACTTCCACAGGGTATTTAAGTGAACTCCGAAAAGAGGATCACATGGTCTCTTTTCCTTTCTCCTGGTGGTCACATTCATGGCCTCTCAGTTCCTCCTCAGGGCCACCCGAGAGCACAGGAATCTCATTAAACCTGGGTATTTTTAATTTGCTTGTTGTGATTTGGCTTGATTGGCATTTTTGTGTCAGCAGAGAGTTCACATTAGAAAAAGTTCCTAACATCTGGAGGTCCCACGGGTAGGGCGGTCTTTCAGCGTGGCCCTCGGCCACTCATCAAAAGCCCCTAGTCTACAATCTGAGCTCTCTACACCACACTAAAACTGACTCCTGGGTTACAGTGGCTGCATCTTGGTGAGTCCCTTTTTTCTTGTCTATGCTATAGGGTTTTTGGGGGACCCATTCCTACTTATTTTTGTCGATTATCAGACTCTTTTCAAAGCCATGATCTCGTGCCAAGAGTTTGATCTCAGCAGCTGCCAAGATCAGGCTTGGCTGAGGTGGGATTTGTTTGCTTTGGGACACCAAGCATTCAATTTCCACAACCCCGTTGGGCCCGAGATCTGTTTTAGTGGACGTGTTGTAATAGACTTAGGCCACTTGGTTAGACATAGACTTTAAAATGGGCACTTGCAGTTCAAAGCCAGATCTGCTGTCTCCCCTGGGATGCCTCTTACAAAATCTTTATAAATTGAGCCTGTTCCATACAATCTGTCCCAAATGGCTAATTTCCCTATGCACTAAGATTTGGTCTCAACCGTTCTCGGGACCTAGAAAATCTTTGTCACCTTAAAGACAAATGGGCAGAGCTTACGTATGTCAATGGTTTTTTGAACTCTGTGCTCTTGCCCCTCCCTTAGCAGCTAGTGTCTCACAGTACCGGCCCCTCCCCTCAGGCCCACACTACCCAACCCCCTCCTGTGGAACAACATTCTCCACATTTCTCTTCCTCTCCGTCTACTCCCTCCCTTCCCAATACAGAGGTTCAAGGTCAACTTCCACCTTCCCCCCCCCCCCACCTTCCCCTCTCCCTCCTACCTCAACTCCCCACCCTAGGCCCTCTCTTTGCACTGGGCTAGCCCCTCCCAGTCCTCCCCAGTCTCCTCCCATACCAAATCCCACCATAGCTCTGCCCTTCTCTGTCCTCTATGGGAAGTGGCCAGAGATGATGGCATTATAAAAGTCCATGTTTCCTTTTCTCTTCCAGATCTCTCTCAGATAGAAAAGTGTCTAGGCTCCTTTTCTACTAATCCTTCTGCTTAAAGTTAAGAAAGATTGAGGAGGGTCCCCAAACCCCTACACAGAAATTAGTAAAAATGGCCTTTACATGGCTACAACAGACAGCTAACCTAGAGGCCCACACCTTACCAGCCACCCTAAGGTCGCAGAAAGGGGGACAGGGAAGCCAACCACAGAGCTCTACCCTGGTGGAGCCCAGCCTAAGTCAACCTCACAGCCAAGCTATTTCAAGTGTGGCCTAAATGGTCATGTGGCACGATATTGCACTATACGTCCTCTGAAGTTATGTCCTATCTGCCAGCAACCTGGACACTGGAAATCACGAAGCCCCCATGCAGGCTTGTCCTCTATGCCAAGCCATGGAGGTCCGACCTCACCAACATTGGCAAATGACATTGTGCCAGCCTTCAAACATCTCAGCCTTGCAGGGGATTGATGCTGCCCAGACTTGGTATATCCCGTAACCCTATTCGAGCCTAGGGTGAGTCCATTACTTTTATTTTGGACATGGGAGCTTCTGTTCTAACATCTCACTTGGGATTTACATTCCCCTCACCAATTTCAGTTATGGGGGTAGAAGGGACCTGTCCCCCCACCCACTTAAAACTTTGCCACTGCCCTGCATTCTTGCAGGAAAATTTTTCTCTTGTTCTTTCTTAGTGATACCTGCTTGTCCAGCACCTTTACTGGGTTTAGATATCCTTAGCCGCTTCCCCAAATATTTGTTCTGCTTCTTGGAGCCCCTTTCCCCCCACCCATCTCTGAAATTCTATTTTACAGGTTCACTCCTCCTGCCAGACGTATGCCCAGGCCAACCCACAAGGAGGTCTCCACATACGTCAATCTCTACACCAACTTTGTGGATACCAACCAGGCGAAGATTGGCAGGTTGATTTTACTCATATGCCTACTCATAAAAATGTCCGCTATCTCTTAACACTTGTGAACACTTTTACAGGATGGATACAAGTGTTTCCGGTCTCCAGGGAAACAGCAATGTAGTAGCTCAGGTACTCCTGGACCACATTATTCCTCAGTTTGGTGTCCCACAGACCATCCAGATGGACAATGGGCCAGCCTTCACTTCCAGGGTCATGGAGCTCGTGTCAGAAGCTCTCAACATCTCCTGGAAATTCCACACCACCCACCATCCACAATCCTCAGGAAAGGTGGAGAGGGCCAATCATCAAACAACAGCTAACCAAGCTCTCCATTGAACTCAAGTTATCTTGGCCCTCCCTTCTCCCCATTACCCTTACTTGCCTCAGGGTCACCCCATATTCCCCTATGGGCCTGAGCCCTTTTGAGCTGCTTTGTGGTAGGCCCTTTCTCCTTAACCATCACCTCCCAGTTGAAACTCCTCCACTGGTGGGTACCTATCCTACCTCTCCCTCTTAAGGTCCCTTCTTCACTCACACGCTGACAGTTGTCTCCCTGCCACCACACCAGTGGACCCTAATGCCCCTAAACCTGCCCCGCTCTCCTCAGGGGGCAGAGTACTCCTCTAACATTTAACTCCTAGGTCTCTCGAGCCTCGATGGACAGGACTTCACACCGTAATCCTCACCACCCCCTCGGCTGCCAAGCTTTTGGGACACCCATGCTGGTACCATCTCTCCAGGCTCAAGCGGGCACCTGCTCAGGACACTTGGTCTGTCCAGCAGACAGGACCTTCCACCCTCCGGTTTTCCAGGATGCCACAATGAAGAGCCTACCTGCTCCTCATCCTGGCACATTCATCTTTGGTAATAACAATATTTCCTTCCTAGACACCTGCCTTCTCACCTCCCCCAAGGAACAGATGCCTGACGTCTCTGGGCTGACAGTACATGGGATGCCTTTCCAGCCACACCTCTCGTGGAGCGTAGACCCAACAATACCCAGCTCCCCTTCCCCAGGTCGCCCTAAGCCTGCAGGAAGTAGCCAGACTTGAGTCAATGCCCTTTTTTCCTAGAAAGCCTAAATTGTTGGTCACAATTATCACTTCAATTTCCTATCATCCCTATATCCAAACAGTCTGGAATGTTAAGTTGGGAGCGTAGCCTGAAAGTTGTATTGGTCTGGACTCCAAATCCCAGCATGTCAGGTCCTGACTAATCCCTGGGGAAGTCAGGACCACTCCCACAGGGTATTTAAGTGAACTCCCAAAAGAGGATCACATGGTCTCTTTTCCTTCCTCCTGGTCTTCACGCAGCCTCGCAGTTCCCCCTCAGGGCCACCCAAGAATGCAAGAATCTCATTAAACCTGATACTTTTAATTTGGCTTGTTGTGATTTGGCTTGATTGGGATTTTTGTGTCAGCAGAGAGCTCGTGTTAGGAAAAATTCCTAACAATAAATATTTAATTATTTCATATTTAAAGTGAAATCAATGAAATGCATTGAACTTTGATCATTTACTGTATAGATTTCGTAAACAAAAAGGTTCAGAAAAGGATCCTATCCTGTGGTCTTCCACAAGTTACTCAGTTTCCATCTGGAGTCCATTCTGACAAGTTCCAGCTTGCTGGTTTCAGTCTCCCTGAGAGCTCTGACAAAGTTCTGATTAAGTCCGTGGGAAAGAGCATTTTGCCCACAAGAGAACACATCATCTATTAAGACACAGGAGATAGAATGGCTAGAACGATAAACCGCTGGCTGCAGCAGAAGCCACAGGAGCGATGTGAGCCTGCTTGCGCTTTCTCCCAAGGACAGTGCAGGGAGGCGGTTAGCTGACTGTACTGCTCTTTGTTCTACCTTCTGCCTTTAATCTGTATAAAAGCAAGTTCTGAGATAAACTCTGGGCTGTTTGGATTGAACAACAGACCTCCCGAATCTATCCTGTGTTTTCTTTCTCTGTTTCTTTCATCTGACATTTCCTTAGCCCTGGTGCCCCACGTCCAGATACCCTAGCTGACTTTGTTGGAGCAGGCTCCGGCCCTATCCCCAAAGAGGACTATAAGAAAAGCTTTGAAATTACTTTGAGCAACAGAATAGTTAATGCTAAGCTATATGGCACGTGCCTTAATTGCTTTTGTGGGGGCAACAGAAGATTACCATGTCTGTCTCTAGGGAGGACAGATATCAGTGGGATTGCTTTCCCTATGGAAAGATGGACTCGCTTTCAGGTGGGCTGTGATGCAGAGAGCTGCCTGAAACCATGAAGGGAAGCTGAACTGCTCACACGCTAACGACTCAGAAAGAGAACTGTTGGAAAACTAGCACTGTGGTTCAGCACTGACAAGTTTCAGAACTCCCTTCACACTCTGGGGGCGAGACTGACCCACTGCAAACAGAGGTTTTCAACGGAGAGGGGCCGCTGCACAGAGCAGATGTGGCTCTACTTCCAGAGCCTTTGCTCTGGGCACATTTGGTTCATTTTCATCCTGATTGCCTCAAATGCAGATCATTGTAGGTGTGTGTGTGTGTGGGGGGGGGTATCCACTTAGAGCAGGGACCAGTAGCAGGGAAAGCCTTCAGAGTGGAAGTAGGAGGGGTGGGGGAGGGTTTGGATATGGACAATTTCAGGGACATAAGCCAGGGTTCTAGGAGGGGAAAGAGGCAAAGATGTCCCCTCACTACCAGCTGAGAGAATGAATCAGGAGAGATACCCAGAGACAGTGACCTAAAGGAGAAAGACAACGTCTCCATCCCCAACTGTTATTTCAGATATGAACATCTCTGAACACATCACACTGCAAACATAAATCCAAGCCTCACACTTTTTCTGAGGAAATAGGTTCACTACAAGATGTTTTATGCCTGTTAGTCTAGTCCTCAGAGGCAAGAGGGAACAACAGGGACAGGCCAGCTTGTCTTATGCAAAGACCTTGTCTCTATATAGTAAGACCCTGTCTGTAAAATAAAATGCAACTTTAAAATTTTAAAAAGACTAAACCCAGGTACTGCTACAACACATGGCATATGCCTTAAATTTCCCTTCTCAGGCATGAAAAAAACTGTAAAATCAGGTTTTTCTGAGTTCAATACCTTGGGCCTTGAGAGAAATCATTTGGGCCTGTAATAAACTCAGTTTGAAAACTGTGTTTGAGGTGAGACTGAAAAGGGTCACCTGTGGGAACCCAGCACAGGTGCAGGAGAGGCTCCTCACAGTACTTATGGAGTACGTGCAGCAATGAGGGGACCCAGCACAGGTGCGGGAGAGGCTCCTCACAGTATTTATGGAGTACGTGCAGCAAGGCAATGCCAACACAACAGTCACTAGTTCTCCTCAGACAGCCCGCAGCTCACATGAGCCTGTGTAGACAATGCCCATCGTAAGGCTCCAGCATGGAGCAGCTTTGCTACAGATTTCCTGACATCATTTTTCACTTAAGTAGACACCTCTGAGAAAACCACAATCACATAGCTTCAAATACTGTGTTTCTTTTGATTTATGTTCCCATTTCTTAGCTGTTGAATGAATTCCACCAGTACGGACAGCCGCCTGTCTCCACATGCCCTCCTTGAGGCACAGAACACCCAGGTTTCTTTTGAAGCAAGACCACAGAGTTCAGCTTTTCCCCTCTAGGGTTATTACTTGTTCAAACAGATGTATAAACGTTCATTGCAAAGGTTCACTTGTTCCTTTAGTGTTTCTTTTCTGAATACTACACCCAGGGTTTCCCATGTTCTTTAGCAAGACAGAAGAAGTCTAAAATTGAACATTAGCAATAATCTAGAAATAGAAGTAACTTTTCACTTTCTAAAAATCTGAACATGTGGATCAGGTTTTCTTTACCACCACAAGTGTGACAGAGCATGTTACCAAAGTGTTGCACACACTCCTTAGAAAAACATGGGTGTCACACTCATGTGAAGGGACTGTTTGCGTGTACCTTTCTCTCTCCTCCCATGTAGTCCCCACCTTGCACGCGGACCTCAATGTCCCTGGGTGTCAATGAAAATCAAACATGCTCTTGCAAGCAAGGCTTAAAACGAACTAGTTCATCTGATCCATTCTGGCCTCTTAATTACTATGAGTTCATTTTAAGAGGTTACTGTTCTTGTTTAATCCAGCAGGTTCTGGCAGAAATATTTTAACAAAACTGATTGCAACACATCCTGCAATTAACATTTACTGTTTTATATGTGCCCAGAATGGGACGGCAGACCCCTAGTCGGGCTTTACCCGCTGTGTTTACTCACTACTGTGCCCGCTCATTAACTTCCCACAAGCCACAGACTCACTTGCCACAGATTTTAGAAATGCTAGAGCTTGTGCACCTGACACTCTCCCTAGCATCAGAAGTGGACCGAGAAAACAATGACTGGGAAGAGCAGGCTTTTCCTTTTATGAGTATCTACTGATTTCCCATTTCATATATTATTCAAAACTCTACCCCCACTGATAGGTTTACTGTTTCCCTTTTTATTAATAAGGAAACTGAGATTAGTGTAGGAAATGGACCGTCCAAGAAAACGTACAGGAAAAAGTAGTGAAGTATTTGATGCATTCAGATATCTCATACTCACTCGGCACCTGGGATACGCCTCGGTACAGAGGCAGAGATGTCCTCTCATTTCTTTCTCTGTGAAGACAATTCTAGCCCTGGCAGCAAACACGAAAGAATCACCTAAGAGCTTTTCAAAACCGTGAGTGACTGTTACCCACCATGGCTATTGAGTCAGACTCAAAAAGCAAAGTCTGAGCATGAGAACTTTCCTAGAAGGTCCACAGGATTCTCTAGAACATCCAGGAAAAATTTTCCCTCACTAAACTACACTGGAGTCAAGTGCTCACCTTCACCGGGTGTTAGAAAAAATGGAAGTGGTCTTGGATGGCATTAACAACGAAATGGATGGATTTTGCGTAAGTCAGATACAATCTCCTGGTCCTCATCTTGATGGAGTGAGGAGATAAAATCTCTGCACCCTCCTTACACACACTCACACAATCATACACACACACACACACACACACACACACACAAACCGCCTCCCACCAAAAAAGAATTCTGGCCAACAGATGACCTTCTGACCTCAGGAGGCTTTTGTTGTTGTTGGGTTCTTTTGTCTTGTATTGATTTTGGGTTTTGTTTGCTTGTTTGGTTTTGTTTTGTTTGAGTTTCCAGCTTGATGACTTACCCTGCAGAGTTTGATCTTATACATCCATAGTCTGTGAATGAAATCCTCTTCAGCTTCCCGGCTTCTACACACATACCACCCTATTGATCTGTTTAATACAGAGAACTCTAAATAACAGACAGAAAAGTTACAAAGATGGCCAAATACACTGAAGAAAGACCTGATAATACAGCTAAAGAATCCAGTCTTCACCTAAATGGGATTGTGGAAGCTTCCAGATAAACCGGGGGCCTCACTTCAGAACACAGGCTTACCCTTGGACCCACACCCCATCCCTCGACTCCCAGAAGCAGCAGCAGCAGCAGCAGCAGCAGCAGCAGCAGCAGCAGCAGCAGCAGCAGCAGCAGCAGCAGCGTATGGTGAGAGCTCCTCCTATTGTCCAATTCTCTTTCATCTGGTGATGCCGCCCCTACCCCAGCAGCAGCTGTTGAGGAACATGTGTCTGTTTGTAACTGGAAATATGCCCAGGTATGGTGACCTCATTGTTATAACAAGAACCACCAATTATCCCGGAATGAAGACAAGAAAAGATGAAACAACGCTCTGAGAACTCAAGCTGCAGATTCCCAACCCTTGGCAAAGGCGTCCTCGTGTTCTGAAATTTTACTAGATTTTGGATCCATCTCCTTTTGATGTAATAACCATAAAAAATGCCTGGGGTTTCAAAGATAGCACACGTTAGACTTAAGGATGAAAACAGGAGAATGGAGAGATGCTTCAGTGGCCAAGAGCTATTACTGCTGCTGCAGAGGACCAGGGTTTGGTTCCCAGCATCCTCATGGTGGCTCACAACTGCCTGTGACTCCAGTTCACTCCCCAGGGACTCCTGCATACGTATGGCACACATTGACCGACACAGGCACTTATTCATGCAGATCCACATGTAAAGAAATGAATAATTCTTCAAAGCCGATGGAGGGCGGGGAAAGGGTAACAGGGTACTTAGGATATGGAAGCAGAGGGGAGAATAACTGAATAACTGGGGAACTCAAGGGAATGGGTTACAGAGTGGCAGAAAACAGTGAGAAAGAGGAAAAAAATGAAAATAAAATGTAATGATGAGTGTATATGAAAATATTGTAATGAAACCCATTACTTTGTAAGGTAATCCAAAAGGTCAGTAAAATAAAATCTATCTAAATAAAATAGTAATAATAATAAAAGATTAAAATAAAAAAGACACCAAGACCCCAAGCATGATGACATATGCCTCTCAGCCTAGCACAAGAGGCCAAGGCAGGAAGATTGTATACTAAATAGTCTATTTCTAAAAGGATTTCAAAGAGGAGGGGGAGGAAGAGCTACAGTGATAACCTACAGTCTTAAGTTGGTTTTCAGACTCTGCTCATGCAGCTGGGACTGACTAAGACTGGCAGAGCAATTGTTCAGATGTCGCCTGAGGACAGGAAAGATGGCGTCCGCCAGTTTGTTTCGGAAGTGGCTTTGCAAAGGCGCACGTTTATTACGGCTTCTGTAGCTCTCCCACTTGTGCAAACTGTCTCTGGTTCAGAGGAGTCCTGCTTCCCCCCCTAACTCGTCTGCTTTTCTGTCGGCTGCCCTTCTGTGGGTCCTCCCAGACTGGGGCTCCACTTCGATCACGCGCTCCGCATTCATTCAGTAGGTGCGTGTTCAGTTCCCTCCTAAGCACTGCACGTGGTGGGTGTTGGGAGTGCAACCTAATCTTGTTATCATCTGATGATGCCCGAAGTACTCCAGCAGTGAAAGGGGCGAAATAAGAGAGACATTCCAGAAACTACTAACCCAGGACTGCGCTGGCCTGGCCAACACCCTGCAAACCTTCTGTGTTGCTGCAGATTTCTAGAAACCTCAGGGAGGTAGTGTAATACCACAGAAAAGGCTGCACTTCCAAGTTCTAAAGGCATGCACATGCGGGCTAACCCTTGGTCATGCCCTGCGTGACCCACATGTGTGCATGTGTGCTTACCTCCATGTGCGACTCAACTAAAACCCTTGTGCGCATGTGTGGGTTGCCTGCCACTGCATCATCAGCATGTGATGTAGTCACGCCAGCCCCCTGGGCGCATGCGCTAGGCAGCCTTTAAGAGCTGGACGTGCCAGCTTTACTCTGTCTCTCTACACCATTCCCAGGCATGTGTGCACTTTCCCCTCTAATAAACTCCTAAGTGGGTTTTTCGCGTTTCGTGTTTTCTTCTCACTCACATCAGATCATTTCAGGTAGCATTTTCATGAGTCTAAATTTTAAAAAATATTCTTATTCATTCTTAAGGATTTCATGCAATTTATCTTGATCATGTACGCCCCTCACTTTCTTCTTAACTCCTCCCAGATCCGCCAGATCTTCACACCTCCCCAACCTTATGTCCTTGTTTTTATAGCCCATCACCTCCAATTGTGCTGCTCACGTACTCTGGGTGTGGAGGTGGGACCATCCACTGTCACGCTGTCAACATACCAGGAACCACATCGTCAAGGAAAACTGACTTTCTGTCTCTCAGGAGCCACAGGCTGTTGATAGCTCTTCAGCTGTGGTGGGGGCTTATGAACTCCTTTCTACTCCATGCTGGAATGTGGATGGGCTGCTTCTTTTGCAGGTCTTACAGAGACAGCCACAGCTGTTCTGAGCTTGTGAGGACAGCCGTCCTTCACGTCAGAAAACGCTGTTTCCCTCCAGTCCTCCCTTACCTCAGGTCTTACAGTCTTCCCACCCCTTCTTCTGACACAGTCCCTCAGTACTGGAAAGAAGGTATGTTTCCCTCTTGTGGCTGAGCCGTGACAGAGCCGTGACAGAATATTTCCACAGAAGATCTGCAATGTGAGCTAGTTCAGAGCTCTACTCCTTCCTCGCCCCCCCCCTCTCCTCTTTCCCACCTAACAAGTACATTTGAATTCCACACGTGCTCACGGGCAGGACATGAGTGAAATCAGAGTGTATGCGCTCCTCCAACTGGCTGTACAGTAGAGGGATAAGAACCACACAAACCCAGAACATCTCCAACTTCAGCCAGCACAACGAAGGAAAGACACACACAGAAAGGATGAGGGGCACACAGTCTGCAGATCCCAGGAAACTAAGCAGTTGTTCAATCAGTCTCAGCCAATATTAGAAACAGTGTGATTCTCCCCAAGACACTTCATCAAATGTAGTCTGCGGATCTCTTTCCTGAGGGCGGCTGGTTTTCTGACCTATGTAGTCTGACTCTTAGTGGTTATGAAGTGGCCTTCCCTTTCTGCAGAATAGACCACAGAGGAGCTGTAAAAGTTTCAAATGATTCTTCTAAGCAGCCATTCAGGCTGCTGCTGTCAGGCTATGCCTTGAGTTTGTCTTAACGGCTGCAGAGGAGGCTCCCGGGCTCAGTAGAGTGCATGAATACTCATCCCAAATCCCTCTCCAGAGAATCTGGTCCACTTGAGGTTTGGAATGCTCTCAGGTGACTTTCATGGCTCCTCTGAGGACCTCAGGCAGGAATGATCTGGGAAAGATTACTCTGCTTTCTCAGCTGACTCTGCCCCATAGCTTTGATGTGTGGAGCTGCATTGCCTGCTTTTTGTTTTGTTTTGTTTGGGTTTTTTTTTTAAGGTTGTACACTTTGCAAATTGGATTTTGTGGAGAGTTGTCCTAGCTTTCTCTGAGTGGTCATCTACACCAAGTGTATGTTATTTATCATGACTGACTAAGTGTATTTCAAGGATTAAAACTTTTAGAAATGTGCTGAGGGTAAGATGCTGGGGTGTATAAACAAATACTGGGTTTGGAGTCAACCGAAAGCCTAAACCTTTCAGCTCAGTTTGGGGGAGCTGTAGAAGAAGCATGAGAAGCTCAACAGAGAGAGAACAAAACGAAGGTGTGTATGGTTACAGTGACTATGAATTTGGGACTATAATGTTAAAATCTTAAGATTCTATCCAAATTCAACCTTGATAAGATGCATCTGTGACCTATGATCCTCAGTTGGATGATCAAAACTTGAGAATCCTAAAGCCATTATCATTTCATGAAGTACAAAAGAAAAGGCCACTACCTTAGAAACACACACAGCAAAGAAAAGAAAGCACTTCTAATTATATGAAGCACAGAGTTGATCTGAGAGAGACATGAATGTGATGGTCTGAAAAGCTGTGTGGGACAGGGGTCAGGCTAGGCCGAGGCAAGCATGCAGAATTCAGTGCCTTAGAGAGAAGAACACAGGAAGGGAAAGGGTATCAAAAAGAGGGAGGGTGGAGAAAGAGCGTGAAGAAATTGGTGTGGAGTTGGCAGTGAGCAGGAGAGTTTAGGAAACAGCGAGGGTGCTGGCCAGCTGGAGCTGAGTCCTGGGAAAGCATGCTGGGTTGAGATAGTGGGCTCCAGCCGTCATCCTGATCAGTTAGGGTTCCAGCTATCCACTCCCACAAGACAATGCACTACCTTCGCAGACTAGGAAATGTTGAAATTGCAGGTGAGGAGGTGTGTTTTCACTTAGAAGTGGGAAGACACTGGGTTCCTGAGCCAAGCATTGAAGAGGTGCCCTGTATGAAGCGCTACTCTGTGGAAGAAGCAAGATGGAGGAGAAAGATGGAGGCACAGGGGGCTGGGTAGAGTTAGGGAAAGATGGACGCTTGAACACTGGACAGAGTTTCACAACTTACTTGACACTTAAGAGAAGCCCAGTGCCTGATGACTGTGCCAAGGGCAATGATGAGCTATATTTGTGAAAGCGGCATTTTGAAATAAGGATCTGTAGGAATTTGTCATTGTCTATTATGTAGGTGGCAAAGAAGAAAAAGATGAGTCAAAATTATTCCTGAGTTAAGCCTGGGGAGAAACGTGGGAGATGCTTGGGTCTTGGGGCCCATGTTGCAGCATGAACATAAGAAATAGCAATTCTAGCAGTTGTCTGCATGGAAGGATCTAGATGCAGTCATCTGTGCATTCGCCTGTGTCAGAGGGAGTTTTGCTACATATGCTTAGAACTAGTAGGACCAGTACTTTCCCACAAAAAGAAACCTATGACAAAATGCACTCCATATTATAGTTCAGTGGGGAGAATACCGAGTCTGGAGAATTACAAGTTATAGACTGACCTCCTATGATTTTACATATTAGTTTGCTAAAGCTCTAAAACACACAGCAGCTAGCTTAAACACCACAAGACATTTCTTTCTCACTGTACTGGAGGCCAGAAGTTCAGAGACAATTTTGGTTTCCCCTGAGACGCATTTCCTTGGCGTGTAGGTAACATTTTCTCACTGAGTCCTTGATTCGTCAGGTGGTGCATCCCTAATGTCCTTCCCTCCTCTCCCTAGCATCCTCCCCTCCACTTATGACACTGGATTAAGACCCATGGAATGAGCATATTTACCTCTTTAATGGCCTTGTCTCTGAGTACCGTCATACTCTGAGGCCCAGAGCACGGGAATTTAACCTGTGAGTGTTGGGGAAGCATGATTCACTTCATAATAGTCACTATGTCCTCTAATTGTTCTCTTGGAGATAATAAATATTTGGGAATCAGAAAGTTGAGTTAAAACATTGCTAAGAGGCCTAGCAAGATGTCTCAGCCTATAAAGGCATATGCCACTGAGCATGGCTGACCAGAGCTCAATTCTAGGAACCTTTGTGGTGAAAGGGGAAAAGCTACTCCTGCAAGTTGCCCTCCTCTGCATGCATGTATGTACATGCACGGACATACATACCCACATGCAAGCTAAGAAAATAAATGCAATTTAAATGATTAAATGCTATTGAAAGGTGGTTTCTATGTTAAAGGAAATTTCTTCCAAAAAAAGAAAAGGGAACTAATTTATCATGGACAGTCCCAGTAAATGCATAGTTGAAAACACATTATGCAACTAAATAACCTATTTTTTTGGTTCCACGGTTATCATTAATTTCTAAGAAGGAGGGAGAAGGACATTTCCTCTTACCATCTTTAAAGTTGCTGCTTGCACTGTGGCACCTGGGTACTGCCATTGCAAACATCCATTTCACCCATGTATTTATATCCGCATGCCTTTATTTAGGGCACCCCATGCCCGGCACTGTGCTCCATCCTCAACATAGCAGGAATAAGGCAACAAGTGCCCCATGACATCACTTTTGTAATCCAGTTTGGAGCCCAGACAAAGAAACACACCATCACGGTAATATGTGACAAAGGCAAGATAAAGTGTGGCTTGTGGTGCCAAGGAAGGTCAGCACAGCAGCTCTTGCCTAATCTCTGGGGCTTAACGAAGGCTTCCATGAGAAAACAGCATTTCAGTAACCACCCAGAGAATGAGGCAAGCACATTCCAGTCAGAAAGTGACCATAGCAGCTCCAGGTGTGAGAGAACGAGCCAGGTCCTTTAAGGCAGCTGGAAAAAGTTCAGTCTGCAAGGGAGCATTGTACAAGGTCTTCAGAAGGATGAGAGGGCTAGTGTAGGATGTGCTTTAGAGAGTCCATGATGTCCTCAGGCACGGGAGCTGAGGACGAGACTGACATTGGTCAGACTTGCACTTCAGCACTTTCACTGGGGCTACTGTGTGCAGATACGGGGGATGTGAAGGAAGACACTTGCCAGCTTGTTGGAGGAGTTAGACAGTACTGTGGGAAGCAGGGTCACACAGTGAGGAATAATAAACAGGGTGGCTTCTACTGCCTCCTTCAGACTCCCCAAAGCACAGTACATCTTTCCACTGTATTTTGTTCACTGATGTGTCCTAAATGCCCCGAGTATTACTTGGCACATATACAAGACCAATAGACACAAATTAGATAGATACCCACTTGTTTTTAGGTATCCATCTTAGGGAATGAATAGATGAGAGAGAGAGAGAGAGAGAGAGAGAGAGAGAGAGAGAGAGACTTATTGTGGTAGAGTATTATACAGCCCAGGCTGCTCTCCAACTCACTTTATAGCTGAAGATGGCCTTGAACTCTTGGCCTTCCTGCCTCCACCACCACTCCTGATTTAGAAACCCATTTCCCCCAAATGTTTTTAACTCATGACTTTATTGAATCTGCAGATGTGGGACTCAGAGTATGTGCTGTACACATTAACCAGATTTAAGCTCAGGAAACTCAGATGCTTATGGTGCTGTTTCCTGAGATAGGGAACAAAAGGGAGGGAGCAAGGCCCTAACTGCTATATTTCACGTACTTCATTGCTCAAGGGAAATGTGAAGTCGCTGGCCAGAACGCCTCATCAGCAATTTCTGGTTCAGGGTTCTGTGCGGATTTAGCATAATTTTCACGTGACCCATGTAATGTTCAGTGTGATCATAGCTGGGACCACATAAGGCCAGCAGCATGTCAATGGAAGGGGCTGGGATATAGCTGCAGATCCTAAAGTGGTCTCGCCCCCGCGCACGTGCGTGCATGCGTGTGTGTGTGTGTGTGTGTCACTCAAAAATGACTATATGTCACTTAGTCTGACCTCATATTCATAACCCTTGGACCTCCACCTCCGAAGGGCTACACATGTATGCCGTCACGTCTGGCATTGTCAATATTTTTTAGAATCAACTTGATTTAACAACATCACATTCTATGGTTAAAATATGGCTATTCTGTTGTTGCTCTTGACCTTAAAACAGATTTTAAACAGGATTTTGTGTGTGCCCACA
Organism: Chionomys nivalis; assembly: GCF_950005125.1. NCBI lineage: Eukaryota > Metazoa > Chordata > Mammalia > Rodentia > Cricetidae > Chionomys > Chionomys nivalis. Next base: position 60,707,167 of record NC_080101.1, read on the forward strand.
AATGTGTTTTAGTAGGGTTTCTAGTGTTGTGCTGAGGCACCATGACAAAAAAAGCAAGCAGGGATGGGGAAAAGGTTTATTTGGCTTCCACAATTGCTGTTCATCTCTGAAGGAAGGCAGGACAGGAACTCAAGCAGGACAGGATACTGGAGGTAGAAACTAAAGCAGAGGCCATGGAGGGGTGCTGCTTACTGACTTGATTCCCATGACTTGCTCAGCCTGTCTTCTTATAGAACCCAGGACCATCAGCTCGGGGATGGACCACCCACAATGATCTGGGCCCTCCCCATCAGTCACTGATGAAGAAAATGCCTTACAGCCAGATTTAATGGAGGCATTTTACTAACTGGAGTTCCCTCCTTTCAGATAACTCTAGTTTGTGTGTTAAGTTGACCTAAGACTAGCCAGCACAGTGTGTTTAATTGTATGGAAATAGACACATACCTGTATTGGGAGGCCATAGGACGATCGTGGGTGTCATTCTTCAGGCACGGTCTACCTTGTTTTACAGACAAGGTCTCTCGTTGAACTGGCTTTCCAAGTACGCTATGCTGGCTGCCCAGCAAGCCACAGGGATCTGTCTCCACTCTCCCAATGCCAGGATTACAAGCATATGCCAGCACACCCAAGTATTTAGTGTGAGTTCTAAGGATTTGATCAGGTTCTCACGCTGGCCAACAGCACTTTACCAACTGAGTCATCTCCCTCCCCTAAGTCACATTTTCATGGGAAATTTAAAAAATAGAACAATGAGAAAATAATAATGAAGTGACCAATGATTCTCCTCTCTCTCTCTCTCTCTCTCTCTCTCTCTCTCTCTCTCTCTCTCTCTCTCTCTCTCTCCCTAGTAAGTTTAAATTGTGGAGATGGAGATATCGCCATGAGTGGGGGGTGGTGTGTACTTATTTAGATGTTATTTAGCACTGCGGTTAACAAGTTTCCTTCCTCTCTCACGCTAACCAAGTAGTGCTGAACAGAAAGCGTGGCGATGCTTTGTCTTGTTCTCTTTACCGCCTCTCACAAAACCAAGAGAGAAGAAATAATCTTGACTTTCCAGAACAATTAGACTTAATAAAAGCATAAACTCTTAGAATTTATAAAAAAAATTTAACTTTCGTCTTCAGAGCCGAGGACACCTGACACCTCAGCGCCTGGTAATTGAGCCTTCTTTCCTCACCTTTGCTCACGTGTCCCTATGATAGAACTACTGCCTCTAATTTACATACCCACCCCGTGTTGATCACGTGATTTCAAGCAAAGGAAATTCACTCCTTTTTTAGACACCTCTTATAAGGTTAGGAGATTCAGCATTCTGGGACGGTCTTCTTTCTACCCATTTTCCCTAAGTCTCCGTTTACATCGGTGTGCTCTTCCGATATGGACAAGATACAACCAAGTGTCTTCCAAGTATTTTAAGACAGCCAGTGCGTAGGCTTCAAGTATCAAGGTTCTTGGCTTGTGTTCCCAGATGGAAGGAAATTAAGACTCAAACCTCCTTCGTAGGATTTGGTTTCTCCACCGCTCTGCTCCCTGTCTTGTAGTGAAGCCCTGAATTAAACTGATCCCCTGACGAAAGTTGAATGAACATTGTAGCACAGCGCGCCGCTTAGGAAGGTTGGTTTAATGTTCCGGAGGACAGCTGTTCCAGTGGGGGTGACGTCAGACCAACAGTGCTGTTGAATGAGCACTGCTCGAGCAGCGATGCAGTCAGACTTGCGATGATGTTCAATGGTGCTCGAGCAGCAATGCAGTCAGACTTGTGATGTTGAATGGTGCTCAAGCAGCAATGCAGTCAGACTTGTGATGATGTCGAACAGTGCTCGAACAGTGAAGCAGTTAGAGCCTGCTGAAAAGAGCCAGAAGCTTTAAACCATGGGGGTTGGGGGACTTCTGTCTCTTTTGCGTTAAGTATGTTAATTTAAAAAATAAGATTATGATTTTTTATTTTGTTTTTGATAGGAAGTCTCTTTTTTAATCTGCAGAAAGATAGAAAATGAAGCATTTACTGTAAGAAGAAAGTCGTGTTGTTCAACTTGATCTTAAAGTCCTTATTAGACTGGAACAGACGAACACACCCTGGCACTCATGGCCTTGGGCCTCCCTGGGCAGGAGACTCGTGGAGGCCGAGGTCAGCACACTGGCAAGAGGAGTCGAGAAGCCAGTTAGGTCAGGAGCCACTGGAGCACAGTAGGATGAGGTTGCCCAAGCTTCTCTCTGGGCCAAATGGACACGAGAATTGCACCAGCGTTGTCCTTGGCTATAGAGAACTAGCTTCTATGATGGGCGCCTTTTTATGCTGCCGTGGTGCTGAAAGGAGGGGAAATGCTATGCTCCCCAGAACCCTAAGCCACAAAGTTACAGGAGGGCACAAGCTCCCCTCATAACCCGGGAGGAGCTCAAGCAGACGGAATCTTGGACATACCTAAGACGCCACAGAGAGACTGGAGTCAAGAGTTCTGCCAAGTCACCCTGTGGTAACTTGGGGGTCTGTGTTGTTGGCCATTCTGGGACGATGACAGCAGATTGGAAATTAACTCCACTGTAAGATACACCTCCCCCACAAGTTTTTGTTTGCAAACTCCATTCTGAGCTGGGCCTGCCTTCTCTATCTCCTCTGTTGTTAACCTGTGCCTGAGCCTGCTTGGAATGGAGTCAGCAACGGCCTTGGTGGTTACGTGGCCAAGGTACTTGAAGCAGGTATTAGAAAAGTACCCCAAATGGCAGAGCCTGGATAGCAGGAGGACGTGTTTCTGCTGTCCTAACAATTTTATTGACCCCAAACCTGTAACATTCACTCAACAAAATACCTATTAGCTTGAGAAGACTCTTCTACCTTAGAAGGCAAGTGAGCAACTATATCTTGTTTCTGTTTTGGATTCTTACCCATAAATACTGTCCTTTGCAAGCTCTTATTTCTTTGTGTTGCTTTGGAGCCTGTCCTGGAACTAGCTCTTGTAGACCAGGCTGTCCTAAAACTCACAGAGATCCACCTGCCTCTGCCTCCCAAGGACTGGGATTAAATTCGTGTGCCACCACCACCCAGCTGATCTTTTTTAATTTTAAAACATACTTAATTTTATATATAGCAATACAATTTACATAACCAATAATACTATGATAGAGTGATTTGATATAGTATTAGATGGAAGGAAAGTGGGTATTTTTCAGATACAAACTCCTTTCACCAAGAAGAAATTGTAAGAACATTTTTTCTAAGTGGGTGGCTATGATACATATATTCAGTGACTAGCCACATCTGATTTCTATTATGCTAATGGTCAGCAGAATTAAAAGGCAAGCCTCAGGAATAGCACGGGTTAGATTCTTTGGAAATGCAAAGATTTTTGCTACTGCAATACAGAGAAATTTAATTCACGTGTCAACCATAGGCGGGGGGGGGGGGAATACTGAAAAATTGAAACTAGAAAAAAGTTAATCTTATTAAATATCTCTTTGAACACTTAGCAATTCTTCCCTAGAGAGGCAGTTTGCTGGTATGTTTGATGTTTTGTGCCCCTGGAGAAGGTTTCCTGACCAAGGAAATTTGTTTTCCTTATGTATCTAGGCCCCACATCCCTTCCTTGGCCGAGATAACATGGTGTCTGGTTGAACAGAGACCAAGGGAACATGATGGGATGGAATTTTACCTCCCACGAAGCTTCTCTCCTACAGCCAGGAACCTTGATTTCTGTAACTCCCATGGGTGTGGGTTGAAGGACCCTTGACAAGCCTTTTCTGAGCTGGTGGAGAAGTCCTCCCTGCTAACAGAGATTGTCCTCCTACAGACTGTATTGTGCCCGCTGCTCTGTTGCTAAAAGTTCTAGACGTGCAGAATGCAACTATTACTGTTCCCCAGACTGGTAAAAGAGAGGGGCTCCAGGAGGCCTCCCCACGAGGAAGCCTCTCATCTCTAAATGGCCCAAGAATAACTGAAAAGCAGAAAGGAATCCTGTGGAGATCAAACCATTCTCTGTCAGGATGGCGAGCACAGACATCACCACGTGGGAAAACTCGTTCAGGGTTTCCTCCCTCCACCCTCATTCCCGGCCATGTGATTCTGAGAAAAAAGAATTGTGGAAGCTATTTTCCCAGCAAAATCGCCACTCGCCACATCTCAGCTGTGTTTATATGTGGCTGAAACGAGTCTGCTAGCACAGTTAAATAAAGTGTTGGAGTGTGCCCCGCTGCCTTGTCCCTTGGCAGTTCTCTGTCTCTCCTGTGCCTTCCTGAGGTTTAGGAGACAGGGTTGTGGAAGACCCACCCCATGTCTACATCCACAAGAAGATGCTGGCACACAGCCCCACCTTAGAAATTCTAAGAAAACAAACGAAAGCCTCCACACTTACATCCCAGCCGAGGCATTCCGTTATTGTCATCCTAGATCTGGGTTGCCCCTCTGTCAGCCAAAGAAAACACATCTGTGTGGGGGCAGGCTTCTTCAGCCAGAGTTTTTCAAGTCCAAACCGTCCTGCCTCCCACTTCCCCTCTCTTCCTGGTTCCTTCAGAGCTGCTCAGGAGGCCCTGTCCCAGGTTTCAAAGTCATTATCTCTGTTAGCCTCAACAATGGAACAAAAGAATGATTAGCTCTATCTTACAGAAACACAGACAGAGATTAGGTCAGTTTCCACAAGAGCACCCAGCTGGGAAAGGAGTCTGGGTGCAGAGCAGGACACTGTGACTTTCAAGTCCTTGTTCTCTGCAACTGTAACCCTCTAGGGTATCTCCATGACCTAACGGAGCCAAGTTCCTTTGGAGTGTCACTGGTCCTAGACGGCCACACTTCCCACCACAAGGGGCTGCTGGCCCTACCTCATATTAGGGCTCTGTGTCTTTTCTAAGAATTCTTTATTATCTTTCATCAGACTCTGCAAACCAAGAATGAAGTCAGTAAAAATTTGACAGATCCACCGCTCTCCCCACCCCATCCCACACCCCCTGGCAGTCCCAACCTGTTCTCATCATTCGGCTTTGGCAAATCATAATTGTTCTGAATTCTTGACCCCTAAAGTAGAGCGATTATTTCATTTCCTGAGAAAATGAGAAACGGTGAGCACTGTCTGTGAAAGAGCTCACAGCTGGGAAAGGGACCCGTGTTGCGCACTAGCAGAGGCCTAGGTTTGGATAAAGCTGCTGACAAAAACAGGAGGTTGAGGAAGCTAAGCTTTCCCCTTGCCTCTGCTGGCGCTTACAGGAGATGAGATTCTAAAGTGTGCTGCTATTTAAAATGCTGATTTAACCGCGAGAGGCTCTGAGTAGAAACTAAGCTGGTTGTCAGAAAGTTGACCCTGTCTTTTACAGTGAGGCTCTGTACCCTGACAGAGCAATGAGGTGGATGGAGGGCCAGCTTTAAACCTGCTGGCACTCACAGGTGGATTGTCCCAGCTCAGCCATGTTCTGGAGAAAGCAGGTGAATGGGCAATTCTTTGTGGTGCCTAGCTCCTGCAGAGGGCATGTGAAGTGGCTGATTACATTGGACTGACAGTCAGTAAGCAGAGGGCTTGGGCTAAGTCCTGAATCTATGCTGTATGTCTGACAGAATGGCCTCCTCACACTTGAGCCCCGTGCGCACACCACACTGACACCATAACAGACTCCCTTTGCATAGTTGCTGAAAGAGAAGACTAAAGCAGTGTTGCCTTCTGTCTGATTCCCAGCAGAGCAAGGCTGGGGGAACAGAGCCAGCTCTTCGGCTTCCTGGACAAGCAAGTCTAGACTTCCTGCTCACTCAGACGGCTGCTTTCACTTCTGCTTGTGTTTATTTCAGGGATCTTGTCAGGAGCCATATTTCTCCCCCAAAATTATTATAGGGATCTTCGCCCTGAGGAGTTTGCAGAGGGCTCCACTTCCCAATTGTACTGAGAATTGTTTTATTGACAAAGTCTATCCCACACCCAAGTTAACTGTTAATAGAGAGCTATCTGTTAGCGGAACCTGCCTCACATTCCAAACTATCTAGAGAACTAGGTGTGTCAACTCGTGAACTCCTGGCAGAGGAACCGTCACCTGACCGATTGTGATCTCTTGGCCTACGTGACCGATGTGGACCACGCGGCAAGATCCCGTGACCCAGCCTCCCAAGCTCCTCATCCAGGAGCTATATAAGCTGCAACCATGACTCTAATAAACGGAGGCTTTGACAAGAACTATGCTTGGCCTCCTTCCTGTCTCCCACCCATGTTTTTCAGATAGTGCCTCTCCGGGACCCTGGAATAACTGACCAGCCAGGCGGGTTACAATCCCTAGACTAATGAACCGCCAAGGCGGTCGACAGGATCTGGTGTTTAGAGACTGTATCCCAGGCTGGCTAAGAACTCTCTGAACTCTCTTTGTAGTCAAGGATGAGCTTGAACTCCTGATCCTCCTGCCTCCACCTTTCAAGTACTGGTACTTGTGGTGATACTTATTTCAGTGAGTTCTGAAAATTTAACGGGTTCTTTTAACCTTGGATTTGAAAACAAATCACAGCCCAGAAAGATACTCTGTATAAAGATGACCTTTAATTTCCGTTACAAACTGTCTTCAGAGAGCCTATCTTATTTTTTGAGGAATGAAGAGACTTAGTTTCAAAGAGGAAAAGCCTCGCAGCTAGAAATGAGCTAGGCTAAACTTGACACCAAACTGTTCTTCCAAATGTTTTTCCAGTTGTTTTTCTAGGCTCCAGCCCTTGCAAATATCAGCAAATGCCTGAGGTCACTTCAAGTCACTGCTTTGTGTGCAGCAAAACAGCAAACCCAAGGCAGACAGAGTAACTCGCTCTGGGCTTTCTAGAAAGACCCCAGCTTGAAAATTTTCTTCCTGTTCTCTCCCAACAATTCCCAACTCTATCATAACATATTTTCAAAAATGTACTCACTGCTATGATTTTGGAAAAAAAAAAAAAAAAAAAAAAAAAAAAAAAACTCTACGTGATTTACCCAGCTTTGAACTGTTTGGATTGAGTCAAGGGCTCCTGTGTCTCCCAGGCTGGCTATCAAGCAGTGATCCTTATTTCTGTCTCCCAAGGAGGCTCGGCTAGGATTGCAGGTGTGTGTCATCACACTTAATCTAATGTGGTCTGGTTTGGTCTCAAGTAGTAATGTTGTGTAGCTTTGATTTGCATCCGTGTGTGTTCTAGACCATTAGCCATGTTAGTATTCACACACTGCTCTGAGAAGTTGTGGAGGATAAGGCTGATATGTCCTCTGAGGTGGAGCAGGAAGTAGGAGTGGTCACCACATTTTGGTTTTAGTTTTTGGTCCATTTAAAATTACTTTTTAAATGATGTCACATTTAATCAGAATCACAGTCCTGGATATTGCAACTGAGGGCTGATATCAGAGATGCTCATGTGTGAGGAGACCATTCTGACAGACATACAGCCATAGATTCAGGACTTGGCCCAAGCCCTCTGCTTACTGACTGTCAGTCCAATGTAACCAGCCCTCTGCACGTGCCCTCTGCCGAAGCTACGCACCTCAAACCACACATGCAGGAGTGCCTTTTACTCCAGGACAGGATATAGCCTCTAAACCATGGGGCAGAATAAATCTCTCTTCCTTTAAGTCATTTCTGTCAGATATTCTACCTCAGTGATAAAAATAGTCATCGGTGCTGTGTTGGGCAGTTTTCTGGCCATTTCACACAAACTAAAGTCTTCTGAGAGAAGGAACCTCAATAAAGAAACTGCCTCCGCAATCCCTCGGGCTCTTGACTTACATGGCCACAGACACATACTGCAGTCTCGCTTGCCTCTTTGTCCTTGTCTAGGGGGTTGGGCAGGGGAATCCCACAAACCATTCTCTCCTGGCCTCCTCCCACCACTCATGGCTGTGCCTAGCCACCAACTCAGGCAGACACCTGCACAGCCATAGCCCTCCGCAGACCGCCTGCTCGCAGACCTTCTCCACTCTCTGCTCCCTTAGAATCAATCCTTCTGTCTCCTCCCTGTGCCACAACAGATCACCACCTTCAGCTGTCACCCCCATCACCACCCCACGCCTTGGTCTCTGTGGATCCCACTGATCATCTGCTCCGGACCTTCCCCTACTCTATCTGCACCCCAGTCTCGCACATCAGCAGGCATCCTCTGGGAACACACCAGTACAACAGGCAACACACAGTCATCACACTCTGAAGTCCCCAGAGGAAACAAAACATCCATCCAACAAAGACCAACTCAGAAACCAGCACCTAGACACTTAACCATCCCCAGCCCAGATTCATCCACAGCAGCCTAAGAACACAATCAACAACAACCAGGACAATGTGTCTGCACTAGAGCCCAGCTAGTCTCCTACACCAGACCCTGAACATTCCGACAGAGCTGACGCACAGAAAAAGACCTTAAAACCAACCATGTGAAGATGATAAAGGTCCTTAAAGAGGAAAGGAATAAACCCCTTAAAGAAATCCTGGGAAATACAGACAATTGGAGGAAATGGATAAATCCCTTAAAGAAAGCCAATAAAAACAGACAATTGAGGAGCAAAGAGGTCAAGATCATGATACTCACAGAAACAGCTGACCTGAGCTAGTGCGAGCTCACTGACTCTGGACTGACAGTAGGGGAACCTGCATAGGCCCAAACTAGGCCCTCTCTATGTGGGTGACAGTTGTGTGGCTGGGGAAGTCTGGGGGTCACTGGCAGAGGGACCAGGATTTATCACTAGTGCACGAACTGGGTTTTTGGAGCTTATTCTTTTTGGAGCTTATTCTTTTTGGAGGAATACCTTGCTCAGCTTAGATATAGAGAGGGCCTTGGTCCTGCCTCAAAGTGATGTGCTAGACTTCTTTGACTCCCCATGGGAAGTCTTATCCTCTGTGAGGAGTGGGTGGGTGGGTGGAAGGTAGGGGGAGGAGGAGGAGGAGGAGAGGGAGATTTGTATGTAAAATGGGTAAAGATTGTTTTAAAAAATGAATTAGAAACAAACCAAACAACAACAAAAAACCCAGACATTTGAAGGAAACAAATAAAACTGTTCAGAACCTGAAAATAGAAACAATAAAGAAAACACAAATAAAGGAATTCTGGAAATGAAAAATTTGGGAATTCAAACAGGAACTACAGAGGCAACATTCACCAACAGAATATAAGAGATGAAGAAAGAATTTCAGGCATTGAAGATACAGTAGAAGAAATGGATATATCAAAGAAAATGTCAAATCTCAAAAATTCCTAACACAAAACATCCAGGAAATCTGGAACACTATTAAAAAAAACTTAAGAATTATAAGATAGAAGAAGAAGAACTGCAGCTTAGAAAATATTTTCAACAAAAATCACAAAAGAAAATTTCCCTAGCCTAAAAAAGGAGATGCTATATAGGTATAATAAGCAAAGAGACTATCAAATATATTGGATCAGAGAAGAAAGTTCCCTAGCCACATAAATAACCAAAATACTAACCATACAGAACAAAGAAGGAATATTAAAATCTTTAAGGGAAAAAGACCAAGTAACACACAAAGGCAGAGCTACCAGAATTACACCTGATTTCTCAGTGGAGACTCTAAAAAGCCAGAAGGTCTTAGACAGATGTGCTGGAGACTCTCAGAGACCACAAATGCCAGTTCATATTATGATACCCAGCAAAACTTCCAATCACCATAGATGGGTAAAATGTTTCATGACAAAGTGAAATTTAAACAATATCTATATGCAAAACTAGCTATACAGAAGGTCTGAAAAAGAAAGCTTCAACCCAAGGAATTAGCTACACCCATGAAAACAAAGGAAATAAGAATGTTACACCAGCAAAACCAAGAGAAGGGAGACACAGATGCATGTGTGTGCACACACACACATACACACCACTACCACCACCACTACCAACAACAATAACAATAACAAAAAAAGAAAACCAGGAATTAACAATCATTGGTCATTGACACCTCTCATGATCAGTAGTCTCAATTCCCCCCCCCCAAAAAAAAGAAAAAAAAAAAAGAACCACAGGCTAACAGAATGGATGCGAAAACAAGATCCATCCTGCTACTGCATCCAAGAAACACACCTCAACATCAGGGATTGGCATTACCTCAAGGTAAAGGTTGAATAAAAAGGTGTTCTAAGCAAATGGACCTACAAAGCAAACTGGTTTAGCCATTTTAATATGTAATGAAATAGACTTCAAATCAAAACTAATCGAAAGAAATGGTGACTTCATACTCATTAAGGGAATAATCCACTAAGATGATGTTTCAACTCTTTTCACTGATGCACCAAACACAAGGGAATTCACTTTTATAAAAGAAAGACTATTGCAGCTTAGTCACACATTGAGGCTCACACACTGACAGTAGGAGACTTCAACACCCCGGGCACCAATGGACATGTCATCCAGAAAAAACTAAACAGAGAAATACTGAAGCTAACAGACATAAATCAAATGAATCTACAATAAATGCTATGATCTATAGACCTAGAGAGGCTAAGAAACAAGGAGGCCCCAAGAGGGGAGTCATGGATCACCCTGGGAAGGGGAAAGAGAAAAGATTCTGTAGGTGGGCCAGGGTCACGTGGGGATGGGAGAGAGAAATTATGGGGGAGGAGAGTCTTGAATTGAGGGGCACTTGGGGCATTGTGTAGAAGTTTAGTGAAATGATAATTCTTGGAATCTGTGAGGGTGACCCTAGTGAGAACTTCTAGTAGTGGGGTGTATAAAGTATCGACTGGCTACTTCTTGTAACCATGCAAGGCTCCCAGTGCCAGGACGGGGTTACATTCACTTTGTCAGCCAAGGGTGTTCCAACCAATATCTGTTTGAGTTGAGGCCACTTCACAAGAGGGAGCCCATTTCTGACACTGCTTGAATGGCCAAGAACAAGAGACTGGGCAGCTGAGAAACCTAGGGTAGAATCAAATACAACCAAACAGAAAACTGAATAAAATCATCCCTAATGATATTCTAATACACTCATTGATTAATGACATTGTCATCAGAGAGGCTTCCTCTGGCAGCAGATGGGAACGCAGCCAGAGACCCGTAGCCAGACACTACGCAAAGAGAGTCTAAAGAGGAGGTTTCCCTTGGGTCCCTCCGCTTGGAGATTGCGAAATCCCGCAGATGAGAGGGAGGAAATGATTCTAGGAGTTAGCAGGGATGGAGGACACCAGGAGAACATGGCCCATTGAATCAGCTAAGCGGGGCTTATACGGCCTCACAGAGACTGAAGCAGCAAGCACGGAGCCTGCGTGCGTCTGTGCCACATCCTCTGCATATACGTTGTAGCTGTTGACTTGGTGTTTTGTGGAAGTCCTAAACCTGGGAGCAAGTTTGTTTTTAACTCTTTTGCCTGCTCTTGGTACTCTTCCTCCTGGAGGTTGTCTTGTCCAGCTTTGGTGTTACAGCTCTTGCCTTGATTTAAAAATTGTATTTTGTTTTGTTGTATTTAGAGTTGTCTCTTGGAAATCTGCTCTTTTCTGATGGGCGATGAAGGGGGAGTGGATCCTGGAAAGACGGAAAATAGAGAAAAGTTGGGAGGAGTAGAGGGAGGGGAAATTGTGGTCAGGACGTATTATATGAGAGAAGAATCTATTTTTAATATATTCAATATATATGTATAAAATGCCTCCATATTATCAGATTGTACATAAATCTGTAGGGCATTTTCTTAATTAATAATTGTGGATGGTGTCACCTCTGAGTCCTGGCAAGCCCTGAGGAGCAAGCCAGTAAGCAGCACTCCTCCATGGATTCTGCATCAGTTCTCGCCTCCCTGGATGTGTTCTTGTCCTGACTTCCTCCACTGATAAACAGTGATGTGGAAGGGTTAGTCAAATAAACCCTTCCCCAGTTTGCTTTTGGCCATGGGGTCTCATCACAGCAGTAATAATCCTGACAAATCTTGACAAAGACAAATGCAAAAATAACTCAGTGAGATGTTCATGGCTGTGATGAACCTGGGAAAGTCTGCAGGTCTTTGGAATCAGTTTGCAGGAGGAATACAGAATTTAGAGCAATAGGCAAAACAAACAACAACAAAACCCCTGGAATTCTATGAGCAGGGCTTAATGGTGCTTTGATTGGCATGAAGAAAACCAGAGTACTGATAGATGTGGGGCCATGCACAGTCTAGGCTGTGGTCACAATTCAAAGGAGAACAAGGATTCTTCTGGGACTCAAGCTAAGGGACGTTCATGTTATATCCTAGCCAAGCTGTGTCCTTGTGTGTGGTAAAGCTTACATCCCAGTACTTGGGAGGCAAGGCAGAAGGATGTATCCTGGGCTACAGGGAGATACCATGTGTCAAAATTTCTGATTTCTTAATTAAATGGAAAGAGCAGAACTCATGACACAGGGAAAGAGTGTCATGGACTGAAAGAAAGGATTGCTGAGACTTACTGAGAGCTTTCTGGACTCAGACAGTTCTGCACTATAACTGTAGAGGAGCTTTATTGTTATTTGACACGTTGTATATGAAGGAACTGAAGTCCAGAGGAGCTTGAAACCACAGCTTTCCAGGTCCTGGAAGTCAGTCGCTCAGGCGGGCATGGAAGTGGTGATTTTCTGGCTTCTGCTTCCTTGGCTAGCCCTACAGGTCTCCACCACACCTGGACCCCAACAAAGACCTCTTTATCTTTTTACTTAAAAGAAAAAAAAATAGAGAAACTGTCCATTTCAAGAGCGAACTCATTTTCCTCTTTTGTTTTCCAAGTAGAAACAGATGGTTGCATTTAGGAAGAAATCTTTACAAAAATGAAAAATATATGTTCTTTTAATTATTAGATGTAGGTTTTCTCTCATGAGCATTTCCCTTTGCTTACAATAAGACTGTACTGCTTTTCTCATGGTTTTATTTAGACTAATACACAGTCATTTTTAGATAACTTTTGTGCGTGTGACTGGTAGGTTACCCGAGCAGAACAGTGGTAACGCCTTGAGTAACTATTACCATCCGCCTGTACCTAACCTGACTTCCCTTTAACTTTCCCGTAGTATTCCCGGCAGCTCTCCCGAATCTGACTCATCGAGCCGTCGCCAGCCCTGCAGGTGATGGAGAGGATTTTGAATGCCAGAGATTTTCTGCCTTCACGCACACACTTGTGATGACCCACCTATGTGTTTCTTCATAAGCACACCAGTTTCTCACTTCCGTTCTGTGCCTATAGAGTCTGTGTTGCCTCTTCCACGAGGGAACGTGCCAGACGAGGTAATTTAAATTTATGTTTGCAGGCTGTGTCGCTCATGCTTGGCTCAGAATGAACATTTATTTCCATAAAGCAGAGTATTTTATGCTGTGTTATAGCCATAATTTTTCTGTCTTTTGCAAAAGATTCTCATCATTAATTTACTTTAACACCTATAGGGATCTCTGAGTTCAAGGTCAACCTGGTTTATAGAATAAATTGTCAGACTACACAGAGAAATCTTGTCTTGAGAAAAATATAAAAACAAAACAAACGAACAAAAATTGTGAACTTTTTGGAACCAGGAAAGGAACCAAAATTACTCTCCAGAGAAGACTGGAATAAAACCTGTGACTGTACCTCTGGCTTCCTGCTGAAGTTACCACACCACACAAACAGCAAGGCTAGCAAGGCTGGGTGTGACTCAGTGGAGTGAACTAAAACTGTGCCAGCCTCCTGAGGATCAGCAAGACACTCCTTAAAATTACTACTGAAGCCAGGCGGTGGTGCACGCCTTTACTCCTACCACTCAGGAGGCAGAGTCAGGTGGATCTCTGTGAGTTCAAGGCCAGCCAGCTCTACAAGAGCTAGTTCCAAGACAGGCTCCAAAGCTATACAGAAAAACCCTGTCTCAATAAAATAAAATAAAATAATATAAAATAAAATACTACTTACAAGTCAATCACTGTGTGAAGAGGTTATTCCTTGGTGCCCCTTCACACTCTCTCTCCAGTCCCTTAGGAGCTTAGTACTAATGCTATGCTATGCTATGCTATGCTATGCTATGCTATGCTATGCTATGCTATGCTATACACTATAGTGTATCTTACTTGTATTTATTCCGCTGGGGTTCAGAAGAGGGTGTGTGCGGGCTCGCCACAGAAAGGCTCGCTCAGCCCACTTACAGCCCAACCTTTAGGCTGAGCACGTGTTTGTTTTGGCACTCATTCCACAGCTGTCTGGTGCAGGCCGAGTCTCCTATCCTCATAACACACCCAAAGCCACACTGCAGAGTTCTCAGCTACTGGTTGCTTTTATAGAAGTTTGAAGTGGGTCTAACTCCGTGGACCACCCTGGACTGCAATTCGTGAGTCTCCTGCCTCAGCTTCCAAGTGCTGGGATTGCAGACATGCTGCGATACTGGGATTTCTGCAATCTTAACATTTTACCTGGTCTGCCAGAACTGAGTGAGGTTAGTGAAACCCTGTTTGATAGGCAGCCACTCCCTGTGAGATAAGAAATGGTATTTCCTACAGGAGGAGGCTCAGCCCCGGCGTGTGTGCCCCTGGAGTCCTGCCAGCATAGACGTTCTGAACTAGACAGCCCCACAGGCCGGTGGGTTCAGCACCAAGAAAGGTTCACTACGGTCAGGTGACACTAAGCGACACTTGAAGCAGGCTCTCTCTGCACTTTGAAATTTTCGCAACCAATAGTTTTTTGTTTGTTTTCTGACCTGAGAACAAGCAGTAGTTATGAGTGTGATCTGAAATATCCTCCACAGGCTCGTGTTTTAACCTCTGTTAGCTGGTGTCAGTAGGTTTGGAGGCAATAGAACCTTCAGAGGCAGGCCCAGCTCGAGAATCAGGTCACTATGGGTGGGACAATGAGGGTTGCAGCCTGGCCCTCCTTCCTCCTTGTCTGTTTGTAAGTCCACCATCATGTGAGGAGATTCCATTACATACTCCCACCACCACAAAACCCACCATGTTCCTCACCATGATGGATGAAAACTGGGGTTCAAGAATCAATCTTTCCTTCTTATGTTGTTCCTGTCAAGTATTTGGAGCAAATAATGCAAAAGTAATTAAAACACCACTGAAACACGTGATGAACTTAGCCATAAAAGAGGTAACAGCAGCTCTGGAGATGAGATGTAAGGGACATGTCCACAGGCCTGTGGTGGTGCAGCTCTGGAGATGTAAGGGACATGTCCACAGGCCTGTACGGTGCAGCAGAGATAAGAGGGACATGTCTATAGTCCTGTGGTGCAGAGATGCGAGGGACATGTCCACAGGCCTGTGGTCATGCAGTGAGCATACAAAAGGTCAGCAGCAACTGCAGTGTATAAACAAACTCAAGACTTTAGTCAACAGGACGTTCACTAAAGGTGAAGGTTGTTTCTCTAGATATAGACACACAGCACACACAGGGTTCAGGAGAATCAGACCTGTAGATATTATTAAATTTAGAATCTTGGAAAAGGACACTCCTGGACCTTCTGAGGTGCCCTAAAGAGATAGGGAGAGCGTCACAGGACAGAGAAGAGCATGTGAACACAGAGGCAGGGGCAGGGCTGTTGAGCTCAATCCAAGGAGCACAGGTAGAGGCCTCCAAAGTGGGAGGAAGCAAGGGACCAGCTTCCCACATGGAGCCCTCACTAAGGACACACCCATCCACACTGGAATTTTAACTTAGGGTCTAGTGATGGAGTTCAAATTTCTGGTCTCCAGAACTACGTGAGAGAAAATTTCTGTTAAATCGGCATTTTAATAGAGTTTGCTACAGGCGTCACATGTGACTAAGATTATCTAATGTGAACACATAAAGGCCTCCCCCTCACACACATGCAACACATACTTCATTTTTTTTTCCAGGCTGATAGAGATCAGGTTTGATCAGGGAAGACCCCTTGAAAATCTTTTTTTTTTAAGGCAAAATGACTTTATTTATTTATTTTTGTTGTTGTTGAAAAAAAAATTCCGCCTCCTCCCTGTTTCCCATTTCCCTCCCACTCCTCCCATTCCTCTCGCCCTCCCCCCATTCCCCTTCCCCTCTCCCCACTCCTCTTTCCCTCCCCCTACTCCATTCCCCCTCCCTTTGAATACTGAAGAGTAGTCCAGATTCCCTGCCCTGCAGGAAGTCCAAGGTCCTCCCACTTCTATCCAGGTCCAGCAAGATGAGCATCCAAACAGGCTAGGCTCCCATAAGACCAGTTCATGCAGTAGGATCGAAACCTAGTGCCATTGTCCTTGGCTTCTCATCAGCCTTCATTGTCTGCCTTGTTCAGAGACTCCAGTTTCATCCCATGCTTATTCAGTCCCAGTCCAGCTGGCCTTGGTGAGCTCCCAATAGATTAGCTCCACTGTCACAGTGGGTGGGTGCACCCCTTGTGGTCCTGACTTCCTTGCTCATGTTCTCCCTCCTTCTGCTCCTCATTTGGACCTTGGGAGCTCAGTCCGGTGCTCCAATGTGGGTCTCTGTCTCTATCTCCATCCATTGCCAGATGAAGGTTCTATGGTGATATACAAGATATTCATCAGTATGGCTATAGGATAGGGTCATTTCAGGTTCCCTCTCCTCAGCTGCCCAAGGTACTAGCTGGGGACATCTCCCTGGACACCTGCAAGCCCCTCTAGAGTCAAGTCTCTTGCCAACCCTAAGATGGCTCCCTTAATTAGGATATATACTTCCCTGCTCCCATATCCACCCTTTCTTTATCCCAACCATCTCATTCCCCCAAGCTCCCCCCATCCTTCCCTTCTCACGTTTCTCACCCCATTTCCCCTTACCCCCTTCCCACCTCATCCCCAGTTTCCTAGTTTTTGCCCTGCAATCTTGTCTACTTCCCATATCCAGGTGGATGATTATATGTTTTTCTGTGGGTTCACCTTCTTATTTAGCTTCTCTAGGATCACAAATTATAGGCTCAATGTCCTTTATTTATGGCTAGAAACCAGTTTTGAGTGAGTACATCCCATGTTCATCTTTTTGGGTCTGGGTTACCTCACTCAGGATAGTGTTTTCTATTTCCATCCATTTGCGTGCAAAATTCACGATGTCATTGTTTTTTACTGCTGAGTAGTACTCTAATATGTATATATTCCACACTTTCTTCATCCATTCTTTCACTGAAGGGCATCTAGGTTGTTTCCAGGTTCTGGCTATTACAAATGATGCTGCTATGAACATAATTGAACAAATGCTTTTATCATATGATAGGGCATCTCTTGGGTATATTCCCAAGAGTGGTATTACTGGGTCTTGGGGTAGGTTGATCCCGAAATTCCTGAGAAACCGCCACACTGATTTCCAAAGTGGTTGCACAAGTTTGCATTCCCACCAGCAATGGATGAGTGTACCCCTTACTCCACAACCTCTCCAGAAAAGGCTATCACTGGTGTTTTTGATTTTAGCCATTCTGACAGGTGTAAGATGGTATCTCAAAGTTGTTTTAATTTGCATTTCCCTGATCACTAAGGAGGTTGAGCATGACCTTTAGTGTTTTTTGGCCATTTGAACTTCTTCTGTTGAGAATTCTCTGTTCAGTTCAGTGCCCCATTTTTTTATTGGGTTAATTAGCATTTTAAAGTCTAGTTTCTTGAGTTCTTTATATATTTTGGAGATCAGACCCTTGTCTGTTGCAGGGTTGGTGAAGATCTTCTTCCAGTCAGTGGGTTGCCTTTTTGTCTTAGTGACAGTGTCCTTTGCTTTACAGAAGTTTCTCAGTTTCAGGAAGTCCCATTTATTCAATGTTGTCCTTAATGTCTGTGCTGCTGGGGATAAACGTAGGAAGTGATCTCCTGTGCCCATATGTTGTAGAGTACTTCCCACTTTCTCTTCTATCAGGTTCAGTGTGTTCAGACTGATATTGAGGTCTTTAATCCATTTGGACTTGAGTTTTGTGCATGGTGATAGATATGGATCTATTTTCATTCTTCTACAGGTTGACAACCAGTTCTGCCAGCACCATTTGTTGAAGATGCTTTCTTTCTTCCATTGTATACTTTTAGCTCCTTTATCAAAAATCAGGTGTTCATAGGTTTGTGGGTTAAAATCCGTGTCTTCTACTCAATTCCATTGATCAACTACTCTGTTTTTATGCCAATACCAAGCTGTTTTCAATACTGAAGCTCTGTAATAGAATTTGAAGTCAGGGATGGTAATGCCTCCAGAAGTTCCTTTATTGTATAAGATTGTTTTGGCTGTCCTGGGTTTTTTGTTTTTTCATATAAAGTTGATTATTGTCCTCTCAAGATCTGTGAGGAATTTTGATGGAATTTTAATGGGGATTGCATTAAATCTATAAATTGCCCTTGGTAGAATTGCCATTTTTACTATGTTGATCCTCCCAATCCAAAAGCAAGGGAGATCCTTCCATTTTCTGGTATCCTCCTCAGTTTCTTTCTTCAACGACTTAAAGTTCTTGTCAAATAGATCCTTCACTTCCTTGGTTAGAGTTACCCCAAGATATTTTACGCTATTCGTGGCTATCGTGAAAGGTGATGCTTCTCCGATTTCCCTCTCTGCTTCCTTTGTGTATAGGAGGGCAACTGACTTTTTGGAATTGATCTTGTATCCTGCCACATTGCTAAAGGTGTTTATCAGCTGTAGGAGTCCTTTGGTGGAGTTTTTGGGGTCGCTTATGTACACTATCATATCATCTGCAAATAATGAAAGTTTAACTTCTTCCTTTCCAATTCAAATCCCTTTGATCCCCTTATGTTGTCTTATTGCTGTTTGCTAAAACTTCAAGTACTATTTTGAAGAGGTATGGAGAGAGTGGACAGCCTTGTTGTGTTCCTGATTTTAGTGGGATGGCTTTGAGTTTCTCTCCATTTAAATTGATGTTAGCTGTTGGCTTTCTGTAAATAGCTTTGATTATAGTTAGGTATGACCCTTGTATTCCTAATCTCTCCAAGACCTTTATCTAAAGGGATATTGAATTTTGTCAAATGCTTTTTCAGCATCTAATGAAATGATCATATGTTTTTTTTTCAGTTTATTTATATGATGGATCACATTGATAGATTTTGGTATGTTGAACCAGCCCTGCATCCCTGGGATGAAGCTTACTTGATCATAATGGATAATTTTTCTAATGTGTTTTTGGATTCGGTTTGCCAGTATTTTATTGAGAATTTTCGCTTCAATGTTCATGAGTGAGATTAGCCTGTAATTCTCTTTCTTGGTTGAGTCTTTGTGTGGTTTTGGTATCAGGGTAACTGTAGCTTCATAAAAGGAATTTGGCAATGACTCTTCTGTTTCTATATTGTGAAATACATTAAGGAGTATAGGTATTAGATCTTCTTGGAAGTTCTGGTAGAATTCTGCATTGCAACTGTCTGGACCTGGGCTTTTTTTGGTAGGGAGGTTTTTTTATAACAACTTCTAATTCTTCACGACTAACAGGTCTATTTAGATTGTTCATCTCGTCCTGGTTTAACTTTGGTATATGGTACTTATCTTAAAAAGTGTCCATTTCTTTTACATTTTCCAATGTTGTGGCAAACAGCCTTTTGTAGTAAAATCTAATGATTCTCTGATTTTCCTCTGTGTCTGTGGTTATGTCTCCCTTTTCATTACTGATCTTGTTAATTTGCATTCTCTCTCTCCGCCATCTGATTAGTTTGGATAGAGGTTTATCAATCTTGTTGATTTTCTCCAAGAACCAGCTTTTTGTTTCATTGATTCTTTGGATTGTTTTCTGTGTTTCTATTTTGTTGATTTCCGCCCACAGTTTGATTATTTCCAGTCTTCTACTCTGCTTAGGTGAGTCTGCTTCTTCTTTTTTGAGCTTTCGGGTGGGCTGTTAAGTCTTCAATGTGTGCTTTCTCCAATTTCTTTAAGTGGGCATTTAATGCTATGAACTTTCCTCTTAGCACTGCTTTCATAGTGTCCCATAGGTTTGGGTATGTTGAGTCTTTATTTTCATTGAATTCAAGAAAGACTTTAATTTCTTTCTTTATTTCTTCCTTGATCCAGGTGTGGTTCAGTAGTTGACTGTCCAATTTCCATGAGTTCGTAGGCTTTCTGGGGATATCATTGTTGTTGAATTCTAACTTTAATCCATGGTTATCCGATAAGACACAGGTGGTTACTAATATTTTTTTGTAACTGTGAAAGTTTGCTTTGTTACCGTGTATGTGGTCAATTTTCGAGAAGGTTCCATGATCTGCAGAGAAGAAGGTATATTCTTTCCTATTTGGGTGGAATATTCTATAGATGTCTGTCAAGTCCATTTGATTCATTACCTCCCTTAATCCTCTTATTTCTCTGTTAGGTTTCTGTCTAATTGACCTGTCCATTGGTGAGAGAGGAGTGTTAAAGTCTCCTACTATTAGTGTGTGTGGTTTGATGACTGCCTTGAGTTTTAGTAATGTTTCTTTTACATAAGTGGGTGCTTTTATATTAGGGGCATAGATATTCAGGATTGAGACTTTGTCCTGATGAATTGTTCCTGTTATGAGTAAAAAATGTCCCTCTCCATCTCTTCTGATTGATTTTAGTTTGAAGTCAACTTTGTTAGAAATTAGTATGGCCACACCTGCTTGTTTCTTAGGTCCATTTGTTTGATAAACCTTTTCCCAGCCCTTTACTCTGAGTAGATGTCTGTCTTTGTGGTTGAGGTGTGTTTCTTGTAAACAGCAGAATGTTGGATCCTGTTTTTGTATCCAAACTCTTAGCCTGTGTCTCTTTATAGGTGAGTTGAGTCCGTTGATATTAAGTGATATTAATAACCAGTGGTTGTTAACTCCGGTCATTTTTTCTTTCTTTCTTTCTTTCTTTCTTTCTTTCTTTCTTTCTTTCTTTCTTTCTTTCTTTCTTGGTAGTAGAGTTTGTGTGTTTCCCTTCTTTGAGTTGTGCTGGTGAAGGGTCGTTAGATGTCTGAGTTATTGTGGGCATTGTTGGACTCCTTGGGTTGTGATTTTCCTTCAATTACTTTCCGTAAGGCTGGATTTGTGGCTACGTATTGTTTAAATTTGTTTTTATCCTGGATAATTTTGTTTTCTCCATTTATAGTGAATGAAAGCTTGGCTGGGTATAGTAGTCTGGGCTTGCATCCATGGTCTCTTAGTTTCTGCAGTACATCTATCCAGGACCTTCTGGCTTTCATGGTTTCCATAGAGAGGTCAGGTGTAAGTCTGATACGTTTACCTTTATAAGTAACTTGACCTTTTTCCTTTGCAGCTCTTAATATTCTTTCTTTATTCTGTATGTTTTGTGTTTTGATTATTATATGGCAAGGAGACTTTTTTTTTTTGATCCAGTCTATTCGGTGTTCTGTATGCTTCTTGGACCTTCAAAGGAATATCGTTTTTAAGGTTGGGAAAGTTTTCTTCTATAATTTTATTAAATATATTTTCTGGACCATTGAGCTGTACTTCTCCTTCTTCTATCCCTATTATTCTTAGGTTTGGTCTTTTTATTGTGTCCCAGATTTCCTGAATGTTTTGTGATGAGAATTTGTTGGTTTTGCTGTTTTCTTTGATCAGTGTGTTTATTTTCTCTATGGTATCTTCAGTGTCTGAGATTCTTTCTTCTATCTCTTGTAATCTGTTGGTAGTACTTGTCTCTGTAGTTCCTGTTCGTTTACCCAGATTTTCCATCTCCATCCTTCCCTTGGTTTTTGTTTTCTTCATTACTTCCATTTCATTCTTCATGTCTTGAACCGTTTCCCTTACCTGTTTGATTGCTTTTTCTTGTTTCTCTTGGTTTTCTTGGGTATCTTTGAGAGATTTATTCATTTCCTCTACCTTTTTGTTTGTAATCTCTATTTCTTTATGGCAGTTTTTCACCTCCTGTTTAAGGTCCTCTATTATTTTCATATAATTTACTTTTGAGTCAATTTCTTCTATTTCTTCTGGAGTAGGGTGTACAATTCTTCTTATTTCAGGATCCCTGGATTCTGGTGATGTCACGTTGCCTTTCAGGTTGTTGGAGGAATTCTTGCATTGGCGCCTGCCCATCTCTTCCTTCAAATGGAGCCAGGAGAGGTCTGGTGTCTTGGTCCAGTCTTTGTTGTGACTGACTCTCTGGGTGTATCTCCTCAGTGTAGAAGCAGGAACCTTTCCCATCTAGATGGAACTCCTCAGCACCAAAACATGGACGCCTGGTAGTCCAATGACCCGCGGACGAAAGGGCGAACTTGGAGGGCAGGGCGGGGTCGAGTAGAACACAGGAGACCCTGCAGCACAAGCTGAAGGTGCCCGTGCTCCCTTGCGGGGGACCTTGAGGCCTGCCCAGTAGGCAGGCACTCACTGCTCTGGGTGGGTAGCCTTAGTATAGGAGCGGGAAACTGTCACATACTTCATTTTGGATCTGGGAAAAAGACAGCATAAAAAGGAGCTTAGTGGAAAGGGAAGCATGTATACATTCGGAGAGCTAAGGAGCCAAACAAATGAAGCCAAAAGATTTGGAGGATACACAGCCAAGCCCTGGTTTGAGGAAATCTCCGACTGGGCTGTTCAAGAGAAGAGCGTCTCCCCAAACCATGCAGAGCTGGAAACACATTTGTTGGTTGTGTTAACTCATGAGTATGAGCCATACTATTAGAAGACATCAGGCAACCAGAGAGAAAAATCCAAGAAGAGGTCAAAGGTCAGGGATAAGAGCAAGTCTCAGAAAACTTGATCCATATGTTCAACGAAAAGGAAAACAGATGAGCTAAGTTGGCCAGACATAGATTTCCTCCAACTTGACAAAACTCATAGCAATTGTAAATACACTATACATGATAACAATGAATTATGAAAAATGGATACTCACATACAAACTGAAGTGTTATACTAGGAAAAAAGGCCCATTTATTTCAAAGTTGTTGTCTAGGTTTGATGTAATCCCAGCACTGGGGAAGTGGATGCCTTAAATTGGAGCCAAAGCATGGCTTCGATAGAAAGTTGAGTGTCTAGAATTTCAAACAATCTGAAAAATTGGACTCAACACAACTTTCTTACTTCCTCTCTCCCCCATTTCCTCCTCCTTCTATCCTTCCTTTTCTTTTTCTTTTTCTTTTCTTTTCTTTTCTTCTTGAGAAAGGATATTATTGTGTAGCCTGGGCTGGCCTCAAGCTATGTAACACAGGCTGACCTGAAATTCAAGATCCTCCTGCTTGAGTCCCCCAAATGTTGGCTACAGGCTTGTGCTACCATGCACGCCGTTATTTCTACATAACCAACTTCACAGGTATTTCTAAATTTGTTTTCACTAAGATAAAATAATAATCAACATTTAGGCAAGTGTCTCAACCTGTGAATCCCGTGAAGGCACACAAAATCACCCAAGGAGGGACCTTGGGTTCTAGTGTCTCATGATGCAGAGGCAGCCTTGGCCCAGATGCCTTGCGGTTGAAGGATTTCCATGCTCTGTGAGAGGATTATCTCTCTGCTATTGCCTCCCATCCCATCATCTTAACATGTATTCTATCCAGCTTTCAATGTAACCAAACATGCTTTACAAACTATACCCAAGAATATGAGAGGAAGACGTAAGTTTGAATGAAATCCTTGTGCAGGATCACAAGCAAAAGTGAACCCTGGCTCCAGCTTTCTAAGACAGAAAGTGCAAACATTTCCATGTGATTTTAAAGACCTCATAATCTGAGTGCAAAGGGATTAAAATCCACAGATGCCACCTTGCTTGTGACATATGTTATTCCTTTTGCCTTTAGTAAAATTGAAGCAAATCTATTCCTCGTATTTTGACTCTTATGTTCCAAACTTTAAAGACTATAGGAAACATCACGTTTGAATCATTTCCTCTGCCTGTTGCCCCGTGAGTGGACACCCTCCAATCTTTTAAACCTCTAAGGAAAAATATTCAGGATTCAGGGTAGGTAATTTACTCTAGTTATTTTACTGTTCTGTTTTATTTTCAAAGTCTCACTGTGTAGCCCAGATTGGCCTGGACTGAGTGACGGTTCTGCTTCATTTTCCCAGTTATGGAGATTTTTCAGAAGTCAGCTGCCACACCCAGATCTCATTGGGAGAATCTGCTGTGTTAAATAATATGCTCCCCCTAGTGGAGGAAGAAGGTGAGTGACATTCTGGGTTCCTTCCTCAGAAGATGAAGTAGAAATATAACTTCTGAGCATTGACTATTCATGGTTTAGATTCCCTTAAGAAGTTACTTCTTTGTATTTCATTTTATCTACATTATTGTCATTTTTCTAGGATGGCTCTTTGTCTTCAAAGTCTTTCTGCCTCTACTGAAGCTCTACTGAATGTCTGGAAGCCCCAGAGTCAAGAAAACAATTCCAAATCCTGCTCTAGGGAACCTGAAACATCAGACAACTTCCATCCTGTGCCCCCTAAACAGCCACAATGTGACGCCATTGTCTGAAGTCAAAATTGAAGTGAACCGCCCAAAACTAGGCAGAAATCAGCTAAGAATCAGAATGTGCAAAGATCACATAACAGTCGGAGAGACAAGAACACCATCAAGAGTTTTCCTCACACAGCCGCTCCGTCAAGGAGACTGCCCAGGGACTCTGAGCTTGGGATCCACTTCTGAGCATCACCTGACCTTTGTCTCCACCAACTCGAATGAGGAGGGCCATCTGGTTTGACATCACCACAGCCCTAACAGCCAAAGTCCCCACTTTGGTCTTTCCTGAAGCTCACCCCTCCCAGCTCCAACACACACGCACACACACACACACACACACACATACAACCTTAGATAATAAAGTCAATGAACACCGAGCCGAATGCAGGTGTGTTTGACTCCAAAGTCCTTGGTCACTGGACACCAACCGGGGGGAAGGGGAGAAGGAAGCAGATAGTCACCTGGCCGAAAATACCGTTGTGGAGATGCAGGACTCTACTATTTTCAACAATGAAGAATAGTGAGTGTAAAAGAAACAATTTGATTCCCTAGGAAATTCAAAATCTTTCAGCAGATCTCATTGGCCATTGCTCTTGAATTCCACGCATTTCCATCAATGGGCATTGGTGCTGTGGGGTAACAGCGAGGATGGTAGAGCTCAGCTGCCCCACCCTTGGCACCCAGGAACCTATTCCAGTAGATTCCACAGGATTGTTCCTGTTGGGTGTATGCTAGTTACTCCCTTCTCCTGATATTCCTATACCATTAGCTTTCTGCCTGCCAGGTGACATGAGAGGTGACAAGTGTCATTCACATCTGCTAACCTTTCTCTGCGCGCTTGAAGCACTCTGGCCCCGTTTGCGAGAGGTGGAAGAGTCGATACTGAAGGAGTGATCTGACCGTTTGAGTGCTTCTAGCTGGAACAAATGTTTGCCCAGGTTGCAGCTTTGTCCCAGGATGACTGAAAGGGTGCGGCAGGCTCACCAGTCCAGGGCCTGAGAAAATGCCTCGGTTCAACAATGGGCTTTTATGTCAGATGTTTCTCAATTCACCGTGTCTATGTGTGTAAAACTATGATATAGAAAGTGTATAATTTATTATCCATGTGTGTGCCCAAGGCAGGGTTTCACTGCATAGCCCAGACTGACCTTGAACTCCAGGTGCCTCAGCCTCAGCCTCTGGAGTGAACACCAGGCTCCTCCAGATCTTTACCGCACATGCTCATTGCCTTCCTAGCTTGTTTTCCCTGTTTTCTTATTCCTAGTGGTTCAGTTTATTGATGTCTGCATCTGACCCCCACCCCCACACACACACCAGATAAAGCACACAGACCGTGTTTGGAAATCCTGGGCTTAATTGGCCCCATTTACTGGGACTCATGAAAGCTTCCACACCAGTGGAAGGCGGAATGAATTCCCTGCGTGGAAGTTTATCAAACCCAAGGACCACACACTGAAGAACCCATAATTAATGCCTTTCATGGGATTAGTGACCTAGGCATGAACACTAATACGGGGATTATGGTGGAAGGGTTGAGGGTCAAAGGAGCACAAAAGAGGGTGTGTCCTTCCCAGACATTCAGATCACTGTTTCTAATGAGAGCATTTCAGGTTGTTCATATACAATTAGCACAGTGAGGAGAAATAGGAAAGTTCAAAGTCCCCCTGTTTTTTGTGGGGAGGGTAGTTTTTTGAGTCAGAATTTTGCCCTATAACTCAGACTGGTCTAGAATTCCCTATGCATCCCACGCAGCCTGTGAACTCAAGACAGCCCTACCCCGGACCCCTGAAAGCCAGAGTTACAGGTGTAGGACCCCATGCCCAGTTGGTGCAGTTATTCTTTTATGAAAAATGTAAAAATGATTAATAAATAGGTAGTCTTTTAATTCACATGTACAATTTTCTCCTTCCTGTTAGGCAGGAGACTCTCTCTCTCTCTCTCTCTCTCTCTGTCTCTCTGTCTCTGTCTCTCTCTCTCTCTCTGTCTCTCTGTCTCTCTCTCTCTGTCTGTCTCTCTCTCTCTCTCACACACACACACACACACACACACACACACACACATACACACACCGCTTTCTCCAGCACATTCAAAGGTTCTCACTGGGCATTTATTGCCAAGAATATAATTTTCTCTACAGAAGTTGGATATAATAATTACTAACATGTTTGTCTAGTCATCTGTTCCCTGCCATGTTGTAAAACAGGCTTAAGGTGACTTATTTGGATATGCAATATCCAATTCAAAGTGAGGTCAAAGAAAGAATAAAGGCAAACCAAAGATAAAAGCACAGGTGATGTAGGAAGATTAATAGTCTACCTATCTAGCAACGAGTCACTGACGCTTCTCACACCCCAGCTATGAAGTCTGATGAAGAAGCCTGGTGCTGACACTAGTTCCGTTGGTAAAGGCGCCTGCACTTATGTGTGTATTTGAGTTATTCGAAGAACCCACAAAGCTAGAATCACTCAGGGTCAGCTACACACTTTCAAAATTTTATAGATATAAGGTGAGACCCTGAAGCTTGTCATGCTATAAAATCCCCTTGATCTTTCAGAAGACAGAGAGAGATAGACTGAAAATTCAGGATAGCACGGCTTTTACATTAAACCCAGAGGGGACAGTGTTCTAGACAGTGACAAGAGAAGCTTGGGAAACACACTGGACACTCGCAGCACAGATATAGAGATCTGCAGGAGGTTGGCCATGTGACCTTCAGGCTAGGCTTTCCCACAGTTCTGTGCTTTGTCGAGACTGGTGAAACGGAAACAAGAACTGTAACGATAGTCTCTGGTACCTTGATGTTTGCTAGTTTGGTCTGAGCTAGGGCAGGGACTAAGAAGGACCTAGCTGTGTCTTTCTATCAAAACAGAAAAAAGCGGCTCTTGGTAAATAGGTCAGCGAAGCAGCCAGGCTTCAGAGTCCTGTCAGTGCGGAGGATTAGCTGGGAACTCGCAGGAGGTTTTGGAGGGATGTACTCCGGTTTAATCTTATCTTCACAGTGTGTTCTTTCTCCAGCCTTGAGTGGTGGAGGGGTGAGGATTATCGTAATCATGCAAATTGCTCCCCCAGAGAACCAAAGACTGACTGGCTTTTTAAGTCTGATGCTGA
The DNA here is from genome assembly GCF_950005125.1 of Chionomys nivalis. Lineage (NCBI taxonomy): Eukaryota > Metazoa > Chordata > Mammalia > Rodentia > Cricetidae > Chionomys > Chionomys nivalis. Next base: position 60,734,426 of record NC_080101.1, read on the forward strand.
CCTGACCACTCAAAGTTCTCACTACCTGTGAATGCTACATGATCACATAGCTTTGTTCAATTTTGTAGCAGAAAAGAAAGTTTATCATATTTTTTATATCTCCTGTCTCTCCTCTGTCACTTTTGAGTCCGAAGTGATCTGCAAGGTTCTGGGATATTCCATAGAATTTTGCTGTCTTTGATTTCTCACATATCAAATACTAAACACCCTGGTCTTTTGCGTCTCTGGGAGAGGGGCAATTTGGAATTTTAGATAAACTATGGTTTGCAGGCATGCTTGCAGTCCTGCTCTCAGATCTCCTCAGTATGAGTGGCATAAGAGATGTCATTAAATGCTGATCGATTTGGCGTTTTCCAAGTCCTGTGCTTCAGTAATGAAAACACAAAGGAGAAGTTACTGATAACGGCGCAAAGGAAGAATTAGTTCCAATACTAATAGGAACAATTAGTATTGCAGCGCAGCAAGCACTGTGCTCAGGGTTCTCTGCTTTAGTTCAGGGTGGCCCCATCCATATGGATATGGTAAAGGATGATGGCTTTGAATCCTTGATCCTTCTGTTTCATCCTCCTCACAGCCGGGATTACACGTGGACCGCCATGTTGGACTGTTATTCCTGCTCCCAGGGATTGAGCCCTGGGCCTTGTGAATGCCAAATTCCGCTCTAACACTGATCTCATGGCTGGCCAACTACTAATTATGAACGAAGAAAGGCAGACCCTCAAAAGTTAGGGTTCCCGGAGGAAGTCACAGATAACGTAAGATCAAGAATGTGCATCAATGTAAACAGAAGTTAGACAAACAAGAGTTCAGGTGGGCTCACAAAGAAAGGTGGGGGTAGAATTAGTAAAAATAAGAGCAAGTCCAAACACAGTTTGCTCTGAATATTCATGCAAGAGACGATAAGGTATATTGCTGAAGCTTAAACGCATCCAGCTGGCCCCTCTGTCTGGTGTTGGTACCATCTTGAATGGCTCTGCAGTCCAGGTTAAACAATTTAGACAGTATTTTGGAAGAATGTGGCCATTTGTAAATTGGCGCTTGAGCCTCTGCAAGCCCCAGACTTCCCCCGTCCTTACGAGAAAGTTGATAGGTGATGGGAGAACTCCACACTTGAAAAGAGAAGACAGTAAAGAAACACCGAACGGAACACTGCCTGACTGGAGAAGCCCTCGGCTCCCAGGCGCAGCCAGTCCCGCCTGCCCCGAGCACAGCTAGGGCGCTGGGCAGCTGCCGCCATCTGGAAGAGTGGAAGCTGAGGGTATCGGGACATTGAGACTACGGCAGTGAAAATGTTGCTGTTCTTTAATGCAGTCCGGCAGTTCTTTGTATTCCTCACAGATTTCGCCCGAGTCTGAATCTTCCACAGGAAGTTTCTAGAGTGGTTGAAGTAACGGAGAGTGGTGCTTTTGCGCCCTCTGCTGAGGCTGCCACAAGCGCCCGAGAAAGGAAATCAGATGGGTGATATGGGTCAATTACTTAAGAAGGCTATGAAAATACACGAATAGGGAAAGAATTCTCAAATACGACAACAATCGACAGGTTTGCACTTCGTATATGTTTTTGATAAACTAGCTACCTTAAAAAAAATGAATGCGCAAGGCAGCTAAAATTCAGGGCATCACATACATGGGTCCCCCAGCTCTGGGTGAAGGAATGTGAGCCAGCCCACAGCACAACTCAGAAAGAATCCCCTGCGTTGTTTGTTTACTTGGCTATTTATTTGCTTGTTTGTTTTGCAGTGATGAAGGATCAGCACCACTGGCTTGAATACTACATTACTGACGCCAAAATCTGCTGAGGTCGTTATTTGAATGAGAAATAAAATGTTTCAGAAATAAACACTTGGAACAACACAGTGATCTCTTATGTGTTGCTTGCCATCTAGCGTTCATTTTTGGAACACAGAAAAGCTAATTAGATTTTTTTTTTTCAAGCAAAGAGCTGACTCAACAACATTTCTACATGAAGGTACCAAACTGAACCACGAAAGTCTTGTTCGTGGGGGTGGGAGAGTGTAGTGCACGAGTAACCTGGCTACTTGTAAGCATTGGTTCTTTCTGGGAACCAGAACGCTTCATCCTGGCTGCCTGATGGCATCACCTGTGAAATGGAAATAGGGATGGTCCAAGCACTCTGGCCTGGAAAATCAGGGTCCCTGGCTAGCACCTCATCAGCGGCATGTGTCCAGATGATTCTGATGTGCAGCCCAGGGGTCTCACAGGAGCTCCTGGCTTAGCTGAGTCATCTGAGCAGGAAGAAAGTTGGCTGATTGAATAGCATCTTTGTTTTTACGGAAATTATAACTTCCCCTAGGATTACTGTTTGTTGTTGTTTATCGAGATGTATCTTGTTCTGGTAGCCTTGTCTGGCTGGGTATTCACTATGTAGTCTAGGCTGGCCTCAAGTTCATGGCAATTCTCAGTCTCTCAAATGCTGGGAATACAAGCGCGCACCACCACCCCTGGCATTTTATGAGAATAAATATGTTGCCTATCCAGTGTTCTGCATAATGCATGGTACACTGTGCTCATTAAATGCAAATCTTTACTTTTGGGACAAGGTCTCTCTATGAACCCTAACTAAAACAGAACTCTAGCCTAGAATACAAGCCCAGATTGGCCTTGAACATAAGAACCTCTTGCTTTAATAAAAGTTATTAACAACATTATTATCAAATAAAATACTTGAGTTATTTTTAAAGATCTCTGTCCTGGAAACCCCATGGGCCTCAGATTGTTCTTCCTTCCAAATCGACCATCTGCAATGATACCACAGCCGAGATACAGATTTCATTCAGAAAGACCCTCAGAGACGGTCACACTCAATGTTAAACCTTCAGACACTGAAGAAAATGTAAAGATCCAGAATAGAGAAGAGATTCCTCCTTGTCATCAAAGCCTGACATGCTGCTGAGAGATGCTATTCTTTGTCTGACTACAGCATCCAAAAGTACACTCTCTGTTCTGTGCTGAAACTTCATGATGGTCCTCTGAAGAGGAGGAAGAATGTACCACGCCCAAAGAGAACCAGCGTCAGAGTTTACATTGAGTGTTCTGAACCACTGACACGCATGAAAACGGCCAAATTAGCTGCCTTCATGGAGCGTGCCCTTCAAATGAATGTGTGCTGAGGTTTCATGGCCAGTTACTTTTAGACATTACTGTAGCCAATACATTGTCTGACTTACTCCTTCAGCAGCCCAGAGGACGGTGTTGCGCATGGTAGATTTGAAAGGTAAAGTATGTAAGACAAATGAACATAGCATGTGTAACTCTAGAGGTAGAATGTGTGTAAAGCCAGTTACATGGTACATTTCTGTTCCTCTAAACAGGTTGACGTGAGATTGAAAGCTCAGACCCAACTCAGGACGACGGCTGTCACTCTCAAGAAGCAGTTTCTTCGCTTTTGTTGATAGTGTGAGCTAAGGCTTCCTGTGTTGACTCTACTGGCCCAGAACTTGAAATCCCTCTGCCTGGTTGTCCCAAGTGCTAGGATCACACCTGAGTATGTTACTTCTTACCCAGTGCTGACATTGAACACTTTGTGACTTAGTTGTACCCACTTTTCCTAACCCTCCAATTTCCTTACAAATTATATTTACCCTACATGAGTGGGTCTGGTGGCCTCATGGCTTTCTGCAGGCAAAGATACATACACTATCTACAAGTGCAAAATATGAGCACAGCCTATGTGCTAAGGGTAGAGCCCAGGAAAAAAGAACCACTGTGACATATAGGCATCTTTATAAGTGTAAAATGGAAGATTTATTTACAGATTTGGACAGGGGCAGTGGCAGCTGACAGGGAGTCCAGCGCACGATAGTTCCCAGTGTGGCTGCAGCGTTCAATGAGAATGCCCAAGGGTACAGCTAAAGCGCCTGGCTATGACAAACTGGAATGTAGGAGACTTGGAGAAAGGAGAGAGCAAATAAACGAGTTCCAGTACAAAAGGGGAGAGCACACAGAACATATCATCACACCCTGAGAAAAATCAGCAGTTTGACGCCCAGGAGCAGCTACAACAGAGGACCTTCTGGAAGGGGAACTGGGGAGGGAGCCAGAAATACAATCAAGTGAACTTTCAGAAGGGAAACGTGGCTGAAGGTGAAGACCAGAGAATCCATAGTGCAGATGAGATGGTCAAATCCATGGACATGTGTGACTCCCTTGGTTGTGAACAAGAGGACCAAGGCTGCAGCCTAGGGATGGTGACACCAGAGTAAGAAAGGTGACAGGAAACAGAGAAGCGGACAGAGTAAACTTTCAAGGTGATTCTAAAAACAGAACAAGGGGCATAAATGCAGATCAACTTAAAGGCACGATTTGGGTACAGCACAATTTGGTCTCTTTCAATTAGGTCACTGTTGGTGGTTTCAGAAAGTGTATGCCTTTGAGAAGCAGTGGCTGAGACAGGCTAGAAGTTGTCACATTTTTCTGGGTAATTATCACCTCCCTCTACCCTTTTTCTGTGCTGTGTAGTATTTTAGGGGACTCCTCCCCACCCTTTAAAGCCAGCCTGTTGTTGGCAGAGTCAGTTTTACATGCAACTTTGGCCATGCAGGGTGGATATTTGAGGTATGCATCTGTGGGGTATATACCAAGGAGCGGAGACTGAGTTCTGAGACAAACACCACTCTCCTGATTGGATACTGGCTGGGTCTCATGAAATACATCAAAGTGCACCTGCAGTGGTGCATGGTAGTTGAGGTGTTACACATGGTTACCAATCCATGCCATCTTACTAGGTATCTGGTATTTGGTGTTGCCAGGCTTTTTTTGTTTTAACCATTCTGGTGTTGGGGTGTTAGTGTGTTCATTTCTTGGGTGAATAACTATATTGAGTAGTTTTATGTCTGCTTGTTTTGTGAAGTACACATTTGCTTACATTTGCAAATGCATTGTCCTTCATTTGTGTAAGATTTTATATAGACCATTTCTACCACATAGGTATTTGTAGAGCAAACTTCCTGAGCTGTAGTTCTTTTCTTTTGAGACTGCTGATCCTCCTGCCTGCACCTTCTGAGCGCCGGCATTGCAGGACAGCTTGGTGGTGTTTCAGTGATGGTTACTAACTTCCGTTGATTCATCTTTTTCTAGGTTGAGTGGATTGGATGTGCACTGTTGACCAAGCGTTTGCCACGTGCGAGAAAACATGCTCTCAGCAACTCTTTCATTATTTAAAAACTTATTATAGGGGTGGGGTTTGCACAAGCCATGGAAGGAGCTTAAATCAGAGGACAGCTTCCAGGAGTCAGCTCTCCCCTTCCACCACGTGAGGCCCGGGATCAAACGTAGGTAAGCACCTTTACTCACACTGACTCATCTCGGTGGCCTTAGTTTACTTTTCTGTATTATTTTAGTTCTAAAAATTGATCCTTGTGTTGATGGGAAGGAGTCGGTATTTCTCCTCTCTCCGGGGACATCAACTGCATGCCACCCGAAGGAAAGACGGACCTTTCCCTTACCCAACTGCAGTGGTATCTTTCATAAACTAAACCACGTCGAACTGGGACTCTGACCTCACAGGCCTGCTTGTGTGACCTTGGGCAAACACCAGTGCATTAATTACAGCACTCTGCTCGTAGTCAGGCTCTGACTTTGCCTTCTGCCTCACAGTGGTTTTAACCACTTAGGGCTCTCGCATTTCTGTAATAGTTGTTGACTTTCTCGCTTTACCTCTTGTTAGAATTTGGAAACTGGCTATCCTCCAAAGGCTGTGTACTACAGGGCTGGTCCCAGCAAGTGTGGCAGTACATGCCTGTAATGGTAGCCTAAGAGAGGCAGATATAGAAAGACTGTGAATTCTAGGCCAGTCTGGACTATATGGCAAAACCTGCCTCAAAAGAACCTAAATGCAGGGAGAGGAGGCTCGGTGGTTGAGAGCCAGCAGTAAACATACCTCTGACATATTGAAAGGCTGAGAGAGCTGGAACCAGCACCGAGGGCTGCAGTGACCACACCATTTACCATTAAAAATAAAAAAGCTCCTTGTCAGAAAAGGATTTCAGATGCACAGTAGGACAGATTCAGACATAGAACACCTCCAAACGAGACACAGTTTAAGAAATGTACATAAACTTGGGAGAAAGGAAAACGAGTATAGGCAGTTATAAAAAGAAAGTTTTTAAAAATAAAATAAAGTCTTTAAGAGACAGTAAAAATAATATAAAACAAATAAGCCACGTAAAAATGGAAAATACACAGAGTTTGGATTATGTGTATTATTGTGTTTTCTTTGGACTGAATGAGCCAACTGCTAAAACACATTTGATTCTGGGAGCTTCTAAGCTAAGCCAGCATATATATTTTAAAGGTATCTTGACTTAAAAATTTGAGTATAAAGATGTCACTTTGCAAAGAGGTTCTCTATGGATTCCTTCCAGGTTAATATGGTTTGATGGAACAAGTACCCACAAAACATCTCAATGAACTTTAAATACTTTGCCTAACTAACAGCAAGAAGCAGTTTGTAAAAAACAATGGCCAAATCCCCAAAATGATTGTTTATAAATGCTTGTTTTCACTTAAAGGGGGTTGACTTTAAGTAGTTAATGGTCACAGTAAATCTTTCTAAAAAGGGGGGTGGGTATTGAAGAGACAAGACTAAAGCCATTTTAAACCCAAGGCCCATCTTTGTGAGATTTAGCAGGCATCCCACTCTAAGTACCTGTAAATTCAGAGAAAAGTCACAACCAACCCCAAAACTGCCTGGCTGCCCAGAGACTGGAGGACAGCCAATCAAAAGATAGACAAACTTTTTTTTTTTTTAACAGTTTTTGGGTGGTTTTGTGGAAAGCTACAAAAATCCTTTCTTGATTCAAAGCCCTAGCCAATCCAGCAACACCAAGGCATACAACTCCCTGCTTGGGGTTTTTCCCTTTAAAGACCCCCTGCACTGTGAGCTCAGGGCCATTCTTCCTCATCAGTGTGTGGAGCAAACAGCCCCTGCTGGCAAGCCTATAAAATAAAGAAACCTTGTGTAATTGTAACAGAAAGTCGGCTCTGTGGTGGTCTCATTGAGGGGTCTTACGACTCCAGCATAACAATATGGTATAGAAATGAATACTTTACAATGGTATGGACTTTGGTTTATGGATACAAATTTAAGGTCAGTTTTGTTATACATATATTTCTACTCTTATTTAAAGTATTATGTTTATATAGCTCATTTTAAAATGTAATGCATAATTTAAAATTACAAATTAAATAGCCATTTATAATAGTCAAACTTGCAGTCATGTTAGTTAGGTTTTCTAAATATACAGAGATATATTTCAGTTAGATAATTTTCAATACTTCAAAAACTACAGAATATGGCATTTAAAATGTTTTAAGAACTTAGACTTTTTTCAACAGTGAAACATGTCTGCTTCTGGCAGCACCAATCTACTTCAAGAGGATGATGGGCATCAAAGAGGCTCCTTGTAGAGCTTGCCAGGCTTGCCTGAACTGCTTGACAGTATACTATATAAACTTTGCATGCAGAGCTCACAGAAAAATAACTGCCAAACTTGCCAAAAAAAGGCGAGATGGTCCTTCGGGGTTCCTGCTTCATGAGTCTGTCAGACATTCTGCAGGACACAGAAGAAAGTGACTGACAAACTGCCAATATAAGCTAAACAGTCTTTCAAATTCCCTGCTTTATGGAAAAGTCTTCCAGATACTATGGGCCTGTGGGCTGAAGATGGGTGCCCCAACATAACAGAAGAACTCTGGGTGACTGTTCAGGCAGCAAGACATCTCTGTCAATTCTAGAGTTTTAGAAGTCACTTACAATGCACTTCCTATTTACTTAGGTAATATATATCCTTCTGGGGTCTTTGATGGAATTGAAGAGATAGTTTTCCTTTGTTAAAATAAAAGATAAATTAGATACAAAATGTTAGACTCATAAAAATAAGATATTTTCTTTAATTTTGATTAATACAGACTAAATATTGTAACTTTAATTCTTTCTTGATAACTGTTTTGTTACATGTAATTTTACTGTTATAGTTTAAAACCTTTTTTATTCAGATGGAAAAGAGGAGATGATGTGGGATTACCCTCCGTACACTGTGAATATGTTTTATTACCACTGGTTAATAAAGAAGCTGTTTTGGCCTATAACAGGGCAGGATACAGGTAGTGGGTAAACCAAACTGCATGTAGGAAGAAAGAAGGTGGAGTCAGGCAGATGCCATCCACTTACCGAGGGAAAAGATGCCAGACCCTTACCAGTAAGCCACAGCTTTGTGGTGATACACAGGTTAATTTAAGATAGAAGAGCTAGCTGGGAATATGCCTGAGCCGTTGACCAAACAGTACTGTAATTAATATAGGTTTTGTGTGATTATTTGGGTCTGAGTGTCCAGGAAACAAAAAAGCTGTTTGATTACACAAAACTGTCTATAACTCCAGTTCCAGATCTTCTGAAACTGTCACACAGACATACAAGCAGGCAAAATACCAATAAACACAAAATAACAATAAATTATTGGGGGGGGGAACCCTAAATAATCAAAGGCTTGTTTCCCAGGGTGATAGCCTGCAGAGACAGTGAAAAGGTGGGACCCAGGCAAGACCCTAATGCCACTTGGGCCACGCCCTCACGGGCAACTGTGGAATGCCAGTCTTTCCCTCTGTTTCTTCCAGGCCACGAGTGAGCACGGTCACTGTAAAACACAAGCCTGACATGATGTGCCTGCTGTCTTGCCACAACAACAAAGGCACAAGCTAACCAATCACGGACTAAAACCCCGAGGTGAGCCACAGCAAACCACCTGGATTCTGAATGGGAAGGCACTGAAACTATACATCCACCTGGGAGAATTCACATTTGAGCAATATCAGGGCTCCAAAGTATACATTACATTTATCAAAACTTTAGGCTGGCAATACGGACTGGTGGGAAGGGGGCTTGTCCAAGCCTGGCAACCTAAGTTGGATCCCCAGAACATAATGAAAAGAGCTCCTGCAGGTGCCGTCTGACAGCCACGGGCACACTGAAGCTTGTGCATACAACCCTACCCCCCATATAACATTTTAAAGGATCTTCAGCATTTTCCCCAATAACACTTTAGAGTTGCTGTGTGCATAGTTCTTACAGTTCCCGTTAGAGCAGTCTGGGAGCACCCGACCACTCCTTATGCTGAGTATTCATTCAGTGCTTTTGCACACACTCGTGCTTAGACAGCAGTGGCACCAGCCTCATCTCCAATGGCATCATTAATAATCCCTCTGCAGACTTTTCTGTATTTTCTAATCACATGAACAACGAAGTAACTCAGTCCGACCAATCACTGTTTCTTTGCCTTGCATTTATATACAGCCTCAAGCTGCAGCAAACCAGTTTTAATACACTCCCAAACAAAGAATCACTTATCAGAGAGTTAATGGTTCTCAAAAGCAGAGAGACCAGGGAAAGAAGTCCCCTGAAAATGAGAACTAGAGAAATAAATACTGGGACACAGTAACAGGTTAAACAGAGGACATTCTGTCACACAGAACAAGATTTCCCAATTATTTTGGGGTAATTTACTTTCTAATCATCCTTTTTTTTTAACATCTAAGTAATGTTCAGGCAGATATTACTCAATTGCACATAGAATAAAAAGACACAAACAGCCATGGGGGGAAATATCAAGTGTTTACCTATATTGGGAAAACTATAGGCAAAAGGTAAAAATACATAACCAATCACATACATTAGTTTCAAATATTTGTAACTTAACTCAAAACCCCCAAAAAGAGTTGAGACCATAGACTTTGATAATATATCATTAATTACACTTTTAATTTAAACATTAATCATGGGCTGAGATGCTGATCTGGCACGCATGAGGCCCTGGGTTCAGCACTAGTGACATGATGGTGCCCTGCTGTTCTCTCTGTATCTCAGAACTTAGAGAGAGAGGGCAGGGACATCAGGAGTTCAAGTTCATCATCAGCTACATAACAATTCTGAGGCCAGCCCGGGATACATAAATACATACAGTAAAATAAAATGTTATTCGTAATAGTCTTAAAATAAATCTAAACTCCAAAATAATCTGTCTTGTAATAGGATTTAATGGTATGTGATGTTTAAGTCATGTGGCTAACAGCAGAAATATATCAATTACAGAGCCCAAATCAGAGTGTCACAGAGATCTAATACAGTAAATCGCCCAATAATAAAATAATTTCTGCCTTCAAACTTATAAGAACACTTTATTTTATCAAAGGCCAGGCTCAAACATACAAGAACAAAGTATCTGTTCATAGACAAACAATGGTAGCGCACACCTTTAAACCTAGCACTCAGGAGGCAGAGGTAGGCAGATCTCTGTGAGTTCGAGGCCAACCTGGTCTACAAGAGCAAGTTCCAGGACAGTTAGGACTGTTACACAAAGAAACCCTGTCTTGAAAAACAAACAAACAAAACAAAACAAAAAGAAATATCTGTACATATGCCAAGGGCCAAGGCTAAAACCATAAACTAAACAATAAATTAATCCTTTCAAAAGGAACAGGAACCATTAAATTTTCTTCTTGGGTTCGAGAGGCCCAAGATCCTTATAGAGTATACAGACAGCAATGATGAAATGAAGCAAGGAGTTTGGAAAGAAATCAAATAGTTCACCATTAATGCCACAAGACATCGTCAGCACAGCCAAAATCAGTTAAGTATCTGACTGTGAATACTGCATTTAGTAAAACGTTACACTGTAACTAACTACAGCAGATACCTGAAAGACTGCTGTGAAAATCTCTAGCATGGGGGCTTAGACAGAACCTGCAGCATACAGTACTATATTAACTGCAGAAATGCCCACAATAAGCAACCGTCTCTGGAAGTCCTGTGAAATGGCAATATGGAATATAAAAAGGACAGCGAGGTAAACTAGCTTCAGAACAGGTGCCATCAGAAGAGGAACTGCAGCTCCAGGCACTCACGTAAGCTGCTGACTTTAGACGGCCCGCTGTCTGACAGGTACTGTGCCGAATTACAGAGAATAACACAACAAAAGGTCTCTGCGAGGAGAGAGCCTGCTGTAGAGTCACACACATAACTAAATATGGCTTTTGGAAGAAAGACTTTCACAAAACAAAAACTTTACGACTGAGAATTGTGCATATAAATAGCATACTAAAATTTAAGGGGATCATGTGGACTGGTGATTATTCCACAGCAAGTTCATTAATTAGATTTCCTGGATACTTTCCCCAAGAGATTCTTACACGTAAAGTTTCTTTCAACAATCAAATATTCCATCTAATTTTGCATATGCCATCTGAAATGTTCCCATTTTAAAATCAGGACCTCAAAGACAAATTTAAATCAATGACATCATACATCACAAACATCCCAGGGTCGCAAGTGTGATGGAGCTGGACACTGTCCTGTGCCAATTAGCTTTCGTCATCTCTTTGTAAAGGTATTATCTCAATTTCTTTGGCTATTCTTTCGGCTAATGCTTTATTATTTGCAGCAATTATTCTCCGAGACATCAAATCAAATGGTCCACCTGAAATCAAATCAAACATGGAAAACCAATTAGGAGAAAAGCAAGTGCACAGCTGTATCTATGGCCATTTTAATAGGCTTAGTTTTCTTTTCAAACAGAAAAAAGAATGCATCACTCAATGACAGTGTTTCAGTCTTGAGATGATGGAAGTTTCTAGGCATCTTTTCTAAGTACCAACATGAGGGATTTCAAGTTGGAACGCCATCCTCCCTTTCGGTTTCTTGTGGGCACTCTTACTCTTCTGCACCGTCTGTGCGTCCGCACACACACACTGACTCGATTCTCTTGCACATCGCTCTCTTCCCATTTCCTGCTTCACCTTGCAATATTTTCTCAGTAAACTCTTGGAACCCAGGCTTATTCTCTCCACTTTCTTCTACTGCTCAAAGTTAATACTTAACTGACCTAGGCCAGAGCAAGAGACGCAGTGGACAAAGCTCGCTGTCCACTCTCACTATGGCCTCTTCACAGTTCATGGAACAACCTTCAGAAAAGAGTAGACCGTCTCAAAGCCTCTTAGGAGCTCCTGGTATTCATAATCATTTCTCAGTATGTATTATAACTAGCTACTGTCTTTGCCTCTATCTCCTACTGTCTGATTTTATAGAAAATTGTACAGCCCATTTTTCTATCAGGACATGTATCAGCCATCTTTTTAGAGCCCACATAGAAAGGGAAGCCTACAGATGTGAAAAACACGCTTCGGGGTGCCATGACTTCACCTGTCACATCCATCAGCACTCCGCCTGCCTCGGTGACGATGACGCCAGCTCCTGCCATGTCCCAGCAATGGATCCCCATCTCATAGTAAGCATCCGCTCCTCCAGTTGCCACAAGGCACATATTAACAGCAGCTGTTCCAACACTCCGGATTCTAGTGCGAAAAGTAAAGATTGGTGGGAAAAACCCCTTAGAAAACGTATTCCTGTTTAAGGTCACTTTCAACGCCAACTGTGATTGCTTGCTTCAATCTAGAGAATAACTGTGGATAGAAGTATTCTCTATATCCTTTAAACTTTCTCTCTATAAAAATGTTCTCTATATACTTAAAAATGAAGTATATAAAATGTAAATATCCTTGCTGTTCTTGCATGGACGTGAGTTCAGTTTCCAGCACTCACATGGTGGCTCAGTTCCAGAGGGATCTAAAGTCCTCTTCTTCTAGCTTCTGCAGTCACTGCACATATGTGGTGCACACACGTATATGCAAACAAACATCCATACACATAAATAAAATCTCTTAAAATAATCTAATCACGACGTACTGTGTAAATCGGGAATTTATCACAAAGCTACCATTTAATAAGACAAACAAACATGATAACAAAGTCTTTAAGGGGAGACAAAATAAAATACCAGAGAGCCAGGCACGACAGTACACACCTGTAATCACACTACCTGAGAGAGGCTCAAGTGGAAGGACCAGGAGTTCAAGGCCAGCCTGAAGTACATTATATGATTTTGTCTCAAAAAACAAAACCAGACTTTGAAGAACAGTGACCCTTGTGTGCATTCCTGTCTAGATCCCAGCACCATTTATTCCACAGAGACAACGCAGTGCAACCATCTCCGGCTGTGTGAGACACTATGCTACTGTTCACTGCCAACTGGAAAGGCCTCATGGTTGTGCCTGGACCCACAACAGGCCAGCTGGGCTCTGCATGAACATTTGGTCTTTACTTTTCAAAAATATCATTGCTTTCTACAATTAATAGGAGCTTTAAAATGCTCAAAAATGTCAAGATCATAACAAAATGGAAAACTGTGAAACAACTTCCAAAAGCGGATGGGCAACGAGAATCAGGCTGTGTGCTGACACCTTAATCTCAGCACTCGGGCGGCCAGCCAGGGGAATCATGTACTCATGCTGAAACTGGTGGGCAAGTCTTTGCATGTTAAGTTCAAAGCCAGCTGGGGCTGCAATGTGTAAGAACAACCCTCACAAACAGAGGTGGTCACAACTCCTGTGGCAAATCTCTACCTCCAAAATATTCACACTACAATTCTTAACAGTAACAAAATTATGGTTATAAGGTAACCATGAAATAAAGCCTGTTATAGACGTACAGAGTGGATATGGAACAAAGAAAGCACAGCGTGAGGACCTGCAGTGACGGTGGCAGCACTGGAAGCTGAGAGCCGCTGCTCTCGAGTGGGGAGGAGGAGGCCGCTGCTCCCGAGTGGGGAGGAGGCCGCTGCTCCCGAGTGGGGAGGAGGCCGCTGCTCCCGAGTGTGGAGGAGGAGGCCGCTGCTCCCGAGTGGGGAGGAGGAGGCCGCTGCTCCTGAGTGGGGAGGAGGAGGCTGCTGCTCTCAAGTGGAGAGGAGGAGGCTGAGGCCAGTCTAGGCAGAAGAGGACAGTGTCTCAAAAACAAACACAGCAACAACCACGACAGAAAGAAGCCAGGGAGAAGGAAACATAATGTCCTTAAGTTACTTCTTACTCAAATTTTCTTTTTCCTTTTTTATTTGTTTTGATTTTTTGGGGGGCAGGAACTGTTGTGTTGTTGCTGTTGTTTTTGAGACAGGACTTCACTAATGCTTCAGCCTCCTGAATGCTGAGGTTACAGGTGGGGACCACCATGTCTGCTTCAAATTCCTATTGTAACTAATATTTCAACCTCTGGAAATAGGCAGAGATTCATTCTCTCAAAGTTTATACTTTTTCAAAAGTACTGGAGAATTGATGAATTGTGTGGGTATTTTTTTCTGTATGTAAAAACAAACAACAACAACAACAAAAAACAAAACCTAGTATCTTTCACAAAGCCAAATTTAAAAAAGGACAGGAATGACATAACACCTGTCAGGTTCAAAGGGTGCTCCACTCCCTGGTTCCCCACACCCCAAAATAGAACAAACCCACTGACTCATCCAACATGGAGCCTAGGCCCAGCTCTACCTGGACTATAGGATGTCTGGCAGTTAGACATAAGCCAACAACCCTCAGGAACTTGTAAAACCAGTTCCCATCTGCCAAAAGGAGTCATTTCCTTATCTGGCAGAAGGCACACAGGCTTCACTGGCGTGTATCAACCTGTGGCTATGTGCCAAAGGCCATACCAGGTTCCAGGCTCCCTCAGTCCCCACTCACAAGTACACGCTACACATTTCAAAGCCCTACGCCAATCCCTTGACCCTTCCTTCCCTCCCTGACTATGTGCCCTCCTCAACACGATTCTCACCGCACTCTGTATCCCTGGGTGCCCTCCTGTTCTCTCACGATCTCCACTATTGGCTCCTGCTTCCCAGGCCTGGACATGTTCGATCTACTCTCTGTTGTGGACCCCTTCAGGTGCCATGGCTCTTCCTTCTCTCAAATGCACAATCAAACCTTAACCATACAATGGGCAGTCATGTAGGCAGCTTCTTTGTCACCTCCTCCTTGAACAGAATACCTTTGACTTGGAGTGTGTCTTACAACTTAGCAAGATGGGTCAATCCAATTCCAAATGACAAGGTGAGCTGAGCACAAGGTGATGGCTGGAATCCAGGAATTGAGGAGGCCCAGGCAGAAGCACTGGAAGGCTGATACTACCTGATAAGACTGCCCTAGAGGAAACAATCTGAAACAAAGTCCAGGAAGGGCTCTTCCCTCCCTCTTACATGAGACAAGGACACAGGGCAGTGAGAGCTCACGTTGTAGGAGGAATGACCAGGACTGCTCACAGTAAGTGCCCGTGCTGTTTACCGTCCACAGTTAAAGAGCCACTCTAAAACAGGCAGCGGCAGCAGCAACTTCCAGCAGCACCTGTCATTGCTCCTGTCTCAGCTTCCTAGAGGCCGAGGTTACAGGTACGCTAGACCATGTCTTGTGACAGTGGCTTTTTAAACGATAATTTTTACTGAGACAACTATAATAAAGGTCAGAAAAAACAACAGCTATCACAACACAAAGCAGGGTGAAAGTAGAAGAGCAGTGTCCACGCATTGATAGCTTTGCCTATTAAAAACATTTACACATTAACTTATAAATTCAACTCCATTCTATGTTTTGTACAAGGGACAGGCTTAAAATGGAGAGACAAAAATAAAGAGACAAGGCTTGGCACTGTGGCACACACCTCTAAGCCCAGCATCGGGGAGACTGAGGCACTGGGAAGGCCAAGGCAGCAGGACTGTGAACTCAAGGCCTGCCCGACATACACAACAAAACTATGTGGGAAACATCAGAAACAAAACAAACAAAATTCATCTAAAACCATGAGGAAGATATTCAAGGTCAATTCTAGCCTCCACTCAAACACAATGGACTCAGACATACATGAAGGGCACTCATGCATGCGCACACGCCAGCACGCACGCACGCGCACACACACACACACATACACATGCGCGTGCACGTGCACACACAGAGACAAAGAGAGGGAGAGAGAGAGAGAGAGAGAGAGAGAGAGAAATAATAAAAGTGAATCCTTAAAAAAGTGCAGCTATGTGGCAGTGTGGTGGGATGAGAAGGCTTACCCGTGGATGGGAAGGGAGCAAAGCTTTTCCATGTTGGAAAGAACAACCCGCAAAGTCTCTGGTTTTCTGGACGAGCCCAACTCAGTCACCAAGAGTGCTTTGGTAATATCTGAAAAGAGAAGTTATTTCAAATAAACCATTGGATGTCAATAACCAAAACTCTAGAATAAATCTAACACAATTATATTTAAATCCTTTTTCCTAGTTTTATCAAACATTTTTCCAAGCTTTAAAGTGTTAAAATACATAAAATTAGGTATGGTGCTCAATACAACCCTGTAATTAAAAAATAAAAATAAACAACAAAAAAGGAAATGAACAAAAAACATGCCCTCAACCTAAGCGTTTAAGAGAAAGGTTATGGCTGGGCAGAGTGGCATGCATCTTTTAACCCAAGTGCTCAGGAGACAGAGGCTGGTGGCTCTCTCAGTTCAAGGTCAAACTGGCCTGCACAGCCAGTGCCCAGTTCCAGGCAGGAGCTACAGTGAGACCTTGCTTCAAAATAAAACAAAACCGGAAGGAAGGGAGGAAGGGAGGGAGAGATGTAGGAAGGATAGAAAGGAAGGAAGGATGGTTGGTTAGTTTAGGAGAGTCCGCAAAGATTCAAAACTCCAAACTGTTCACAAGCTTAAAGCACTTGCTAGTGCAAGGCTGCTGAAGGTGCGTGCTGGAGATGCAGGACTGACGTGATGGAAGAAAGGTGACATACGATGCCAGCCACCTGTCACACTGAAACAGTTCTACTCAGTGAGTGTATGTACATACACAAACACACACACTTATCTTCATAAAGACAGGGTCCACACTCACACACGTAATCCCTCTCAGATGGCAACCCCCGACCCCACTTCCAAAAAGAAACCCTGTACTACTGAATATGGAAACTTCTCCCACATTATCTCCAGAGGCCACAGACTATAACAACCATTTATACAGCGTCAATAGTGTACTAGCCGTAACTAACCTAGAGACAAAGAAAACAAGGGTGTGTGGACAAGGTATTTGCAAATACATGATTTTATATGAGGAACTTGACCCTCACTACTGCGTATCATTCTTACAGATTTTCAGGTGATTTTTTTTGTTGTTGTTGTTGCTAGGAAAAGGTACATAATTTTTTTCTCTGATAAAGTTTTGCTACAAAGCATAGGTTACTCTAGAATTTACTTTGCCCAGGCTGGCCTCAAACTTCTAATCCTTCTGCCTCTACCTCCTGAGTGTTGGGATTCCAGGAATATTCCCCCATGCCCAACTGATCTCAGCTTTAACATGCATTATTTATGATTTATTGACCAATAATGGGCTGAATGGCATCCAGTAAAATCCAGAAATTCTAGGAAGGATAAGACACTGTGGCTGAAGCACTATGTCCTGAACCCTTAGAAGAGAAACCCTGACGTGGATAACACATTTCTGTCAACGTCACCTAACACTGAGTGCACCTGCTCCATGCCATCTGCTTCTCCTGCTCCAGCTATCACACTAAAAATGAGGTCAGAAGGGGAAAGGAAAAACAGTACAGTCCTGAGTCAGCTAACAGTAGCTAAGTGCAGGGGTTAACATATGAACAGGAGTCAGCTAACGCTAGCTAAGTGCAGGGGTTACCATAGGAACAGGAGTCAGCTAATACTAGCTAAGTGCAGGGGTTACCATAGGAACAGGAGTCAGCTAATACTAGCTAAGTGCAGGGGTTAACATATGAACAGGGGTCAGCTAATACTAGCTAAGTGCAGAGGTTACCATAGGAACAGGAGTCAGCTAACACTAGCTAAGTGCAGGGGTTACCATACAACCATGTAAACTGCAAGCACACTTGGCTCAGGACACCAGGCACCAACACCGGAGGACACACCTACCTTCCTGTTGTGAGACCCGAAGCTTCTGGCCGTTACAAAAGGCTCCTTTTCCCTTCCTGCCAGTATACATCTTATCCTCCACACAGCTATACACAACTCCAAACTCCATCTGCAGAGGGAAACAAGCCTTTTAGCAAACCGCAGTACTTTTCAATTAATTGGTATCTGCTTCTGAATAAAGTGACAAGAAAATCTAGAATACTAACAAACTCTATTCAAACAGCCCAAACACAGTAGGTCATCAGACCTCAGTCCCACTCCTCCCACTCAAGTCTAGACGAGGAGAGCACACTGTCCCTCTCTCCTAGCCTCAGACGGAGGCAGCTTTCTGTATTTTCTACAGTGAACACTGTGTCCTCCTGCGTTAGGGTCCCTGCTCATCCATTCTCTGACAAACTATCCACAGATCCTCCTTCTCTTCTGGTACCTTCTCACTAAACATCTCCCGTCCATATTGCTCCTTTGAATTCTTCCCCTACACCTCCATGCTGAATTGCTAGCACAATGGTACCGGGAGGTTTGCCTTGAAGAGGCAACTGGGAGAATAGCTTCGCCAGACACCTCCCTGCACCCCGCCCACCCTGTGTGCGAGTTCTGTCAAAGCAGCCCCTCTCTCCAGTTTCGCACTCCGCATCTCCTGCTCACGCCCTGCGGTCGGCAGTCTGCACTGACCAGCCAGTCTACTGCACCTGTAAGAACCTTTGCTGACCCCAAAGGCTTTGCTCTAAAGAACTGGAGACGGGGTCATCCTCAAAGCTCTTCAACACTTAACTCGAAAGCTCCACGTTCCCTGAGGTGTCCTTTAGAAGTTGACCCTCAGGCTTTCTACCCGTCTTGCACCGCTTCCATTTCCCTTCCAGCACTTCAGATTCTCGGGTGCTTCCAAGTCCACAGACTCAACTACTAACCATCATGTTGGCTCCAACAAGTCCCATCACAGGAGTCTATGTGTTGTAACTGTCTTGCAGAAACCTCTTTTAAAGAGTCCAAAAAACTGTTCTTTGTGGTAAGACTTTTCTATTTTTCTTTCTGAAAAACTTCAAATCTTCTAAGTGGCAACTAACATAGCCAACTTGTAAGACGTCTTCTGCTAGGAAGCCGCCCACTGCACAACAGGCAGCGCTGGTATATTCTCTTCTGCCTTCCTCTACAGGCTGCTGTCAGCTGAGGACACCCGACTGCAACAAAGGACGGACTCAAAGGCAGAGACCACATTCTGCTCAGGCTGAGTCTGTGTTAAAGCTGATTTAGGACGACTTGTCATGCTACAAGAACAATGTGGTCTATAACCAAGGGCTCATTTGTACTAAGTGTGTGTATGTGTGTGTTGTGCGTGCGTGTTGCTAGGGATTCAATTGAGAGGTATATATACGCTAGGCCCTACCACTTAGCCTTGGGCTTTTATTTCAGAAATTTCTGAAATACACTTTTGTTCACGGTGATCAAATGCAGTGCACAAGCTCCTTGAAGATAGCAGTCAAACAGCAGGGAACAAAGAGACCACAGTAGCTAACAGATTTTACTCTACTGGGTTTGGTATGTAAGCATTCAATTATGTCTAAGTTCTTAACATACCCTGCTATGACCAGCCATTCTCTGGCCCCTGACATATCATCATCTTTCAATGTCTCCCTGCATTAACATCATGAAGACATGCTTAGAAATGTCCCACTCATCTCTGAGACATTTTAAAGTCACATTAAGCCCTGTCATAGCTGAATGTGTCAGAAGTATGGTGGTGGTTTGTGTTTCCTTTACTTGTGTTCAATTTCTCTTTCCAACTATGTCTTCTCAGGAAACAACCTTGTCCCCTGGAAATGCAGGTGAAGATGCCCAGTCTGTGGTTTACAGTGGTGCGGGAAACAACCTCGTCCCCTGAAAAGGCATATGAAGATGCCCAGCCTTGTGGTTTTCATTTATAGTGATGCGGTGGCACAAACAGAGCACAAGAAAGATTTTTTTTTCTCAGAAAAGGAAAGCAAGATATTTGATGGAACATACATTTAAGACATACCTGTTTATTTACAACGAAGCCAATTGAAACAGCTACAAAAGGAAACCTTAAAAAAAAAAAATTCACAAACTAACCAAGACAGAATTTTATTTCAACAAGTACTTATAAGATTGTTTTCAAATTAATTCTCATAACCCTGAAGATTGAATATGTCACAAGTTATGCATATAAATTGGAGAAAGATGATCTATACACACACACACACACACACACACACAAGTATCTACAGACATTCACATGACTGAAAGGGTCATAAAGACCTGGCAACAATGTCACTTTCCTCACTAACAGGGAGACAGAAGTGGAAACTGTCCCGCACACCACGCTACAGCTCTTGAATGTCAAATACTGTAAATAACGTAGCTATGTACAGGCTTTATTTTCAAAACGCAAATTTAATGCTGGTCACAGGCAAAAAGAAAACATCCCTCTCATTTTCCCCAGCAGCAATAAACACAGGAAGAAAAAAATTGTTTGTTCCTATTTCTGACATGAAATTTGGAGCTGAATGTTAGAAAAATAAACGGTTAGCCACAGTGATTTTTACAGCTTCTAGTTTGTACACAGATATTATATTCTCACACACAAGTGAACTGGAACTCTAAAAAAAAATTAGGCAAAATAGGTTCAAACATAACTGAGATAAACTTAAATTCTGAACTGAAAATAATCATAAGTATTTAACAGAGAGTTTTTATTGTAATAAAAGCACATCACAGCCTTTTGTTTTATTCCGTGCACCTCCGCAGCTTCCATACTTAAAGGTGCGGTGCCTTGTCCCATGTGGGTTCTATGCTCTGCAGACTTTAGTAACTGTAAACACGCACACACGTGTGCGCAGGCACAGTACAGGACAACTTATCAAGACCATGCCAAGCACTATACTGAGTTCTTAGGAACGTGTACAGTAAGAGTCCTAGCAAGAAGCAATTCTATGAAGCAGGTGTTACTAATATAGTAATAGTTTTTAAACTGAGGCTGAGAAAGACAGTCACAAGCCAGTGAATCAGCTGGAGGATTCAAATCTCAGCCTGCGGTCCCTAACGCCCACATCCCTTTAGCACCGTCTTTTCTCTCCGAGTAAACGCTGTACACTGTGAGCATCCCATCAGTGCAGTCACCAGCTCCTTTGCTGATCTGAAGCACCTGTGGCACTCCTCACACGTTAGATCATCACAGTAACAAGGAGTGGAGACCAGGTACGTCCCACAAGGCCACACGGTACCACTGCTTCACTCATCCACATCTCAGAAAAGACTGCACAGCGCACTTAGCTCCTCCACGACATTTTCTGTAGTTTCTTAGAATAAAGAAGCGAAAACAATTTATACAATTTCCTAAAGTGCGTGTTGCCTTGACAGAGAATCGTCCCCCACACCCCTCCCCAAAACACAGCAGTAATGACATTAAATTAAAGGCGTACCTATGCACAAAGTTGGTCGTGCCATCAATAGGGTCAATGATCCACGTGGGCTTGTCGGTGAAGACGGTCTTTTCCCCAGCTGCCACAGATTCTTCCCCAATGAAACTGAAAGCAAGAAACACAAGCTTCTAACCTCTAAATTGGATTCAGGACTTGAACCTTCATCTCCTAAGCTCCAAGATCTACCATTAAACACAAGCCAAGCCTAGACTATTATTCTACTGTAGCTTTTTTTCGGGGGGGGGAAGGTTGAGACAGGGTTTCTCCATAGCTTTGGAGCCTGTCCTGGAACTCGCTTTGTTGACCAGGCTGGCCTCGAACTTACAGAAATCCACCTGCCTCTGCCTCCTAAAGGCTGGGATTAAAGATGTGCACGACCACCACCTGGCCTAGTTTCTTTCTAAAAATAAAACACACACACACACACACACACACACACACACACAACAAAGCTCTACTTTCCCCAAAACAAAGGCACGTGACAGTACAAAATCCTAAACGCAATACTGGCATAAACGCAGGGAAACACACGCACAGCTGCAAATGTCATCCTTAAAATGAGAAACCAAGGAAATACAGCAATTTCAAAAGTAAGAGCACAGGGCTGCAGATGCCTGAATCCCAGCACTCTAGGTACAGGAGAAAGAATAATCAACTCCTGGCCAGCCTGGGCAAGAGTGAGACTTTGTCTTAAAATCAAACTGAAATAAATAAGAAGAGCACAACTTCTCTAGTTCCTATCAAAGATGGAGAGCCCATAGAGCACTTTCTCTGAGTGAGAAGCTGCCTCCTAACTTAGACGACAGCGGGAGTGACAGCTGCATGGCCTCAGCACTGGCCTGGCAGCTGTCATCTTGTTCATACTGGCTCTCCTTCCCTGTCTCAGAAGACACAGCAGACAGCCCACAGGGTGCCGGAGCTGCCAGCAGACACAGCAGACAGCCCACACGGTGATGGAGCTGCCAGCGGACACAGCAGACAGCCCACACGGTGCCGGAGCTGCCAGCAGACACAGCAGACAGCCCACACGGTGATGGAGCTGCCAGCAGACACAGCAGACAGCCCACAGGGTGCCGGAGCTGCCAGCAGACACAGCAGACAGCCCACGGGGCGCTGGAGCTGCCAGCAGACACAGCAGACAGCCCACACGGTGCCGGAGCTGCCAGGAGACACAGCAGACAGCCCACACGGTGATGGAGCTGCCAGCAGACACAGCAGACAGCCCACACGGTGATGGAGCTGCCAGCAGACACAGCAGACAGCCCACGGGGCGCTGGAGCTGCCAGCAGACACAGCAGACAGCCCACGGGGCGCTGGAGCTGCCAGCAACCACAGACGCCAAGGGATTCCCCGGACCTGCTGGAGCTGTGGTGGCGGCACCTCTGGACCACTGAAAGGAGCTGAGACCTCAGTCAAGGTCATGCAGCCCAGCCACTCCCACCTTCCCAACTCCGGCAAAATTGTGAAGCAGTATGTCTGTCACTTAGAATTATTTTAATAAAAGTGACAGGTGACAGAGAACAGCCACTAAGTTAATGAGAATATAAACTAACCTCTTAAATGACTGTCCACACAACCATAAGTTGATTTTAAAAATGGTGTCTGACTTCACTGGCATTCTTCTCTCCTGTTTTATTTTTTGAATTGCTTATTGTTTGAACTGTCCTAATAAATATTTGTCCTCCTTCCCTTTCCTCTTACTTCTAAGCTGTTTTATTTAAGGAAGTATGTTCAGTCACAACTCTAAAACATTTCTCCTTCTCAGTGGCTAAAAGACTGGCAATGGCTGATGCCACAAAGAGGTAACAGAACTTCAGCATTAAATTTCAAATTCTTAAAGTTCTGGGGATCAGACTGGCAAACTTGCACACAAAAGAGTGCGCTACCACTGACTGTTTCCAGGCTGGAGTTCCCCGAGACCACACACACTATCCAAACAATGGCCCAGACATCACCCCAGGTGTCTTCTCCCTGCCCAGCACCTTGGCTTGAGCTGCCCAATTCCCTCAATTAAGCTTCTACTCAAGCTTAAGTCAACCTACAGTTTGACACAATACTAGCCTCGTGCACAGATTACAACCTAGGATTAATTTTATCACTTTAAATTGGTGCAAGAAATACCTGTGAGATGGGTACTTTTCCTTTATTGAAGAGAGAAGCATTTTCTCAACGTTCTGGTCGGTAACTGTTACCAAGTCAGCTGGAGAACTTTTAATCATAACATTCATCTCGTTTTGTAGAGCTTCACGAATCATCTAAAAAGATGTTTTCGGTAAGCAAGTAAAAAGGTGTAAGTAATTTTAAACCAAACAAAAGGTAAATTACAAAAATAATTTCAAGCATTCAATCAGTCTTACATGATGTTCTTACATTTTTCTTTCAGAAATGTCTATGAAATAAGGTAATTTTAGAGTTATGACCTTCTAGGTAAAATATTACATAATTTCATACCCTATTTTAGATTCAGGACTGTCACCACAAAAGCTTAACAACACAAACTGAAAATTCCAGCTGGAGATGTAACGTAATGCCAGTGCTTGCCTAGCACGCACACAGTCCTAGGTTCCATCCCTAGTGCCACACACGCACACACATGCATGCACACACACGCACACACACATGCATGCACGTGCATGCACGTGCACACACATGCACACACATGCATGCACGCATGCACACACATGCACGCACGTGCAAACATGTGCACACGCACATACATGCACACACACTGTATTTAAAGTGTAAAACAGCTAATGTGAATCAGAATATGCTTTAGCAAACAAGGTTGTACTGCAATATCTACACACATCCCACTCTGGGCATGAAACTAGTCCATACCTCTCCAGCTCGTCTTGCAAGGGTGACCGCATAGTCCATGCATTCCTGCCAGGGGTCCGCCATCTTCTGAACAAGTTCGACACAGGCAAGCACAAACAGTTACAAACTCTGCAAGCATCTCAACTAGAAACTCACTTTTGATTCACCCTTCCCTGGTTTACAGTTCAATGCTTTCCCCAAGATATAGGCCTAGTAAAAATCATTTTGAAATATCACATATTTCACCTGCATAGTAGAAACCTTTTGTTACTGTTATTGTTTTGAGACAGTGTCTCATAGTTTAGGCTAGCCTCAAACTCCTGATCCCCTTGCCTCTACTTCCCAAGTGCTAGGATTACAGGCATATGCCACTATACCCAACTTAATATAAGAATTACCAAAGCAAAAAAAAAAAAAAAAAAGTTCTAGGAAGTTGTCTCCCAAAGTGTCCATACAATATCAAATTTTGGGGAGTGGCCATACCATGTCATATTGTGGGGGTTGTGGGGATCCAATTGAAGCTTAGGTAATAGATAAGGTCAAGAAATAGTCTAGTGTATGACTAGGTGGGGAACAAGATAAAGAGCCCCAGGAAGGCTGAAATAAAAGTAGTTTTGAAGACAAAGGAGCAAAAGATGTCTGTGTTAACTACATTCAGGAAGTGCTTTGCACAAGGAATTTAAAAAAAAAAAATAAGGTTGTAAAAGTGAAGAACTTAAGGTACACAGATCAGAAACACTTTGCCCAATGTTATTTGGGCAGATTTACAGAATGCATACTCAATTCTGATTGGAAAGTTCCTTGCTTTCTGTTACAGCATTCGGGGATGGGGGGGATTCCTAGGTCTAAAAATATAATTATAGAAGTAAAGGCACCTTTTACTTCCTGGGCTTCAGGGAGGGGGAAGCATAACCGTGTGACACCACAGCCTTGACCACACACTAACTGTTCCTAGCACAGAGATTCATGGAAATGGTTACCCTCAGAAAAGGTGGTCTTTTTTATAAAGCCACACTAACTCTGCTTCACAACTGAGAGCAAGGGACACCGTGTTCCTCTTTAGGAGCGTATGAAATCTCTGCCTCATTGCACGGGCAGAGAAATGCTGGGACACGGAGTGTCTACCGGGTGTTGCTTTGTTTTCCTTTCTACTTGAGACAAGGTGGGCTTCAAGTTTCCAGACTGATGGCTGGGATTGCAGGCATATGCCATCATGACTCAATGCCTTTGCCCTGTAATACAAGCATTGGCGTAAACTGTGTAACAGACCCTTTGTGAGTTATAAGCTGCTTAGAGCTCTTCAAAAATGCTTTGCAAACTTTATCGTTCTTGTTCTTATCACTCTTCTTGTCTCCTCGCAGCCTGACACCTGGGCTGGTCTGCTCAAGCCTCTTACAGGTCATCTTGTGTCAACACCAACAGAACACCATTTCAAAAGACATCCATCCTATCTCCAAAGGATCATCCAGGAACGGATGTCAGCCAACAGATATCTGTACAAAACACCGCTGTTGCTCCTCAGCATTTAGCCAGTTCTATGCATGCGCTATCTTTTCAACCAGTTTGAAGAGATTTCTTGAGGAAAGGGGGCTGATAAATGAAATTTTCTGATACCCTGAAATGGACAGAGGTCCAGAAGAGGGAAGAAATAAAGGAAGTCAATTAGGTAACAGTTGTTTGGGGTTTGTTCTTTTCTCGGGGGCGGGACTGGGGCAATAATGGAGCTGAAATCCAAAAATACCGCCAGCTATAGTTCACAGACGCACTTTTTAGCCTTGTTGCTGGTAGTTTACAAAATGTGCTCCAAGTCTTGGTCCTTTTCCTAGCTAGTATATTTAATAAGTCCTTTTATTTCAAAGACCTCTTTGCCCCAGGACCTGTTTTTCGGGGGTCATAGTCTATCAGCCTTAACTTTGGGAACAAAGCCATACAAACTTAAAACTGTTTCTGTCCTGTAAAGCCGCTCCACTCCCGTCACCGCTCCAGACGCAAGAAATCACCGGACCTGGGCCTGTCCACCCCTGACCCAGGGAACTTGCCAGATAGGTCCCTGCGGGTTTCCGCAGAGTCGGGCTTATTCTGCGACCCAGAACCTCAGCGATCCAGGAAGGTGGCCTGGCGAACCCATTCGGCTGTTTCCGGAGTACTACGGAAAGCACACCAGGCAGGAGCGCCCGGCCGCCGCCCCGGCCCAGCATGGGGGCAGCTCGCCACAGCCCACGCCCCGGCTGTCGAATAACGGGGTGCGGGATGCAGGGACAGAAGGGACTTACCTCGCGTGAGAGTACGGCGGTGCGCAACTGCCGGGGTCGAAGGCTCGCTCTTCCGGAGGTAACGGGGCTTGCTCCCACAGGAAGTCCCGCCCCTGAGAGCCTTCGGGCAGGGCCGGGACGTCTAGAAACCCCGCCTTCACGTCTGGACTCCGCCCGGAGTTGCCCGCTTGAATGTCCTTGCCACTGCAAAGCTCGGTCTGGTTGAAGTTGATGTATTCTGGCATTCTCCTGCATTCCCTTTCTTTAAGAACCCCCTTTTTATTTTGCAAATCTCCACTTTTGTCTTTTCAAGTTTTCCCATTTCCCTTTCTCCCGTCTGGTCCGTTCTGCTCTTTGGTCACAATACATTGTTGTTGTGACTGTCATTGTGCAGCTCTTATTATTTGCTAAACCAAGCCTAAAGGAGATTTTAATTTTTGATAATTGGTTGTCAGCACTAACACTCTTCTCGGCAGTTCACGTAGATACCTATTGTTCTTTGTTGAGGACTTGACGTTCTACAGGCAGAAACTCCTCACCCATCCTCAAGCCTCTGTTCTAAGGATAAAGCCCAGGGCTTTGTAAATAGTATACAAGCACCCTGTCACTGAGCTACCTTCCCAGACAGGAATTTTCAACAGTGTCCCATTAGGTAACGTAGGTTGGCTCCTGAAGTCCTTGATCCTCATCTCACGCCTTTACTTCCAGAGTTCTCAGGTTACAAGCGTGTGCTACCACATCAGGCAGCAGCTGTGTTCTTACATGCTTAAACATAAGTGTTCCAACAATTTCATGAAGAGTCTCTTCATTATACAGATAATGAAACTGAGGCTTGGAAAAATTAAGGGATTTGTCCCAAACTTACACAGCATGAACACAGCACCCTGACTCCAAAACATACAAAGACCAGTTTGCTCCATACGGGCAACAGAGGCTCACGTATGGCTCCTCAAATGTTTCTTCACAGCGAATGGTAGGTCATGATGACAGGAATGTTACTCTAACTGGAAAACTCTACACGTATGACCTTCCACAAGAGGACTACAATATCTTTGCATAATTGCTTGTGAATTCATTGCCTCTCTTGATTTAATCAAAAGAAATTATTAATGATGTGCAACATGTCTCAGCGATGAGTGACAGGAATTGAACCCAACTTGTAAACAATTATCACAAAGAGCCAAAACTTGTCCTTGCTCTTCTGAGGAATGAAACCTTAAGAGACTGATTTGGAAGCTGGGTGGTGGTTGCACATGCCTTTAATCCCAGCAGTTGTGTGAGAGAGGCAGGCAGATCTCAGTGAGTTTGAGGTCAGCCTAGTCTACAAAGCGAGTTCCAGGACATCCAGGAATATTACACAGAGAAACCATGTCTCAAAAAACAAAAACAACAACACTCTCCTCTGCCTCTCCCCCACCTCAAAAAAAAAAAAAAAACCCATGAAAGAAAGAAACTAATTTAGATACCTCTATCAAATACTCTTGTGTTTTTTTTTTTAAGGTCTGCAACCATTTTAAAATAGAATAAAATCGTATCGAATGCATGCTGACAGGCATAGATATATGAGCAAATGGAATTCTCTAGGCATGTGCAGAAGTGGCATCTCTAAACCTCTCATGCGTGGAAGTTGTCCCACTGACTTGGCAAAGCTGATAAAACCAATCTTGAAGAAAGATAACGAGGGACTACATACAGGATTCATATACATCAAAGCTGTTGCTAGCTTCCTACAGCAGACGAGCAGGAACTCCAGCTTTGTTTTGTTTGTCTGTCTACAGCAGCCTCAGCTGCTTCTTCAGAACTACTGTCAGGTAACTCAGGGATTTCAGCACAAGTGGTCTGTTATGTTGCCAAGTGATTTCTGAACGTGAAGTGCACAGCAGTGTCTGATGTTCTGATTCGGATACGGCAGTGCTGCGAGCTGGCATCACAAGCACAAAGCCCTGCTATTGAGTGTATGAAAGTTGGTTCTGATGGTTGTAGAGACCTCCATACATGATGAGAGAAAAACTCTGAGATGATAACCTTTAAACACACAGAGAAACAGACAGACAGAGACAGAGAGAACGTGAAGTCTGTGTTGATCTTGGGTTTTTACAGATCTGAAAACTGACACATTCTAGGTGTCATAAGGTTGATCATAAACCACAACTAGAAAGACAGGTTTCCTGGCTTGCAATTGGCAGATTATATTGACTAAGAGATGCCCAGTTAAGTTTGTATTATATAGATAACGTTTATACTGTGAGCCTCTGAATGTACATTACTGTTTAAAGGAGTCAAATACTCCAGGGAGGCAATCGTTGTTTTTGAGATCAGGACAGCCATCCGTCAGCACACCATCAGGGCTTTTATGAATCCAATTTTTAGTACACTGGACTTAGTGGCATAAGAAAGAACAGATTTGTCTATCTTGTATCAGCAGAAAACAGAAGTTCCCTACTGCTACAATACTATAGGCAAGAACATTGACAGGAAAAATTAAAGGCTTAGGCTCCAAACATAGCTATCTAATTGATATTTCAAACTACCAGTATGTATCTGTCAGTGTCAACAGTTTAAAATCAAACAAAACAGTAATAATAACTAAGGAAGCACAGTAAATGTGTGGTTGAATATAATTCCCACGACAACAATGAAGTTGGCATCATTATTTCCACCTTCTTAAAATAAGAGAACTGGACTGTGGGATAATTATTTTGTCTTCAACAACAAGAAAATAGGCAAATAGGGAAAGGCATATCCTTAAGACTGGTATTTCTTTTTAGGGTTAATGGCCACATTGTCTGTGGACAAGAATACAGACTGGTCACAAGTACTAAAAAATGCATCGAAAATTTCAGTCATCAATCTTTTGTGATGCAAAAATCTATCCCATGAAGTTTATAGAGAGGTGTGTGAGTGTGTGTGTGTTTGCAGTGTTAAAAATTATAATCCAGAGCCTCAAATATGCCAGGTAAGCACTCTTCCTAAACTGCACACCCTGACCAAAGACCAGTCGATTACTTTTTGAAGCATAGTCTTCATTTGAGTCCTAGCTTGTGCTTTAACAGTTTGTTTGAATAAGCATATGAAAAACGTAATGCGTGTGGCAAATGGGTTCCTTTGCAGGGAAATATAATGAAATCCAAATTAAACATTAAGATTAATATGGCTGACTAGAGTTAGCAGAGAGAAGTCAAAGTCCGTTTGGAAGGTTTGGGAAGCAGCACTGGGAACGGGAGGGAGGAGGCTGCTGCAGGCACTGATGAAACATTTCACAGTAACGAGGTTGACTGTTTAAAAAGACAGCGAGGGAGAGACAAGCTTTCCAGATAAGTGCCCGTGCCTTTGGTGTGGAGTATAGAAGTCAGAAGCACACGCGACTGTGGAAACAGCCTTTCTGTGTTTATTCAAGACAGGCTGCTTCCCAATGAGCTAGTGGGAAAGCCAGACAGAAATCTGCATGCTCATTTCCTGAGTAAGCATTTGCTACCCATTGTAAGGACAGCCTTTCCTTAAAAACTCAGGATATACAAGATTCACGGGTTATTTCCATTGCTGTTCCTCATTAAGAGATTGTAAAATCATTACCAAACTAACACACCGCAAGGGTATCTTAATCCCCCTTCTCAATATGTACTGTAGCAGTCACTGGGTGTTTACTATGGGTAGCATATGTGTGTGTTCTATAAAACATATACAATCTATAACATATTTATATAATATAGATGTGTAACATATTGCACACACAAATATGTAAAACATACAAGTATTAGAAGAAGTACTCTCACCTCCACATCAAGCCTTCGAGCAGATGAAAGGAGACTTTAGAGCAGGCATTGTTGATGCACGGTTTGAACCAGGGCAAGGATTAGGAGTGCTGCGAGTTCTAGACTAGGGGAGCTCTCTCAGCTTCTGTGCTAAGGGTTCCTAGTTTCCTACCCTTGTAGATCAGAAAGAGCAGGGACATTTCACATCCAGAACACATGGCTACTGTAAAAGGAGCCACAGAGGCTTCGTATGCCTTGAGCTGTGGGAGAGAGAGCTGAATAACGGCCAGGGCTAAGAAACTATTCAACATTCCACTTTCAATAGCAATCGTTTTGCAAACAGGAAGAGGCAGCATACAGACTTTAGCAAAGAAATAGCCAAACATAAAGCCCAGTGCGGGAACCAAAAGCCCCAAAAGAAGCACGTTTAGGTTAGCCATTCTCAGAAACACCAGTCCCATCCTGAAAGCCAAATAGATCCCTACAAACATTAAAGTCAGACTCAGAGGCCGAACTACTCTCTCTAAACAGACTGCTTTTTCAGGTGATCTGTGCTTGATGAGCACACCAATTGATACTGGTGTAAGTATGAACAGGAGTGTAGACACAATCTTTAAAACAGGAACATGAAAGACACCTGCTAACCCTAATAGCCTACTGTATAAGTAAGAATTGACAGGCATCATTATCAGGGCCAGGGATGTCGATGTACAAGTCATCAAAATGGCCAAAGTGACATCTCCTTCCAGAAGGAGAGCAAAAAGATAGCCCCCACCTCCTCCTGGGCATGTGCAGGTCATTACAAATCCAAAGGCTTGTGCTTCATGTAATCCCAAAATCTGAGACAAAAGGAAACCACAGAATGGCATCAGAAAAAACTGTGTCACTGCCCCGAGAACCACTGGCAGAGGTCGTTTCCATACGGTTTGAAGTACCTGGAACTCAATCTTGCAGCCAAAGGCACATTTATTTAAAAGGATCATCGATAAAACAAGCAGCAAGATATACTGATTGACATGCACTGGTGCCTGGAAGAGGCTGTCTTCCGTCTGTCCAAGCACTCTGACTTTAACATCTGTTATCTCTTCAATGAGTCTTTTGTGCCTACCTTCAGAATCCCAGAGCTGAATGGTCATGTTCGTCTCTCCCGGGAAAGTCTTTAGGCTGAGGGTAAAGTCTGTGGCGTCCCGCGAGGTCTTGGTCACGTTGACTACCTGCAGCACCTTTGGATCTTCTACTTTCACAAAAAGGTAGCTGGAGTCCGGCCATTTGTCCTTGTAACTGGACTTTACGATGACAGTTTCCTTTGTCTTTGTAAATGACAGTATTTCTGAATTTTGTATATTCAGGAAGCTGAGGAATAACTTCCTTGCTTCTCCTGGGGTCACCAAAAAAAGGAGGATTACAAAAGATTTTCCAAACATTGTGAAAAGTTTGATAAATCGTACGTGGCAACTCAAGATTTTTTTTTTTTTTTTCAAAAATAGACGGGCATTCTTGCAGGTCTCCAGTGGCAGAATGCATAAATGTGGGTTAGGCAACAGCTGGGGTTTGGTGGGTCAAGGTCCAAGAGGAGGGACCGTTGTGCTTGTAACGAATATAAAGCTCCCTAGTGAGTGACACAGCCAGTTTCTCTGTAGTTAAGGAAACTGAGAAGCCAACCCTTGCATTTACAGGTGTCACCACCACAAGCACACACTGGGGCTCTCTTCCTGAGTTCCTTATTACTAGAGGATAAAGTCTTAGAGCTATTTTTTTTTTTCATTTTCTTTTGTCCTAAGGAAAACAATAAAATAAAAGCAGCCAGGGGCAGAGGTATCTACAATAGATACTAATGCTTGGAGATCACTATCACTATTCCATCAAGTCAGAAGCAAACCGCATTTCTACCTACATGCTGGTGTGACCGGAGAGTGAGTATTGGGGAGAGAGAAGGAGGGAGGTGGGTGGAGGGAGAGGAAGAGGGAAGGGCTGTAGGGGAGAAGAGGGAATTAGTGAAGACTGACATATGACGCCGGTTATGAAAGACTAGAAGTCCCTTCCTGCCAAGGCTGCCTTCCAACAGAGTTGCACAGAAGGAAAACAAACAATGTGAGGTACAAATGTGCCAGTCTGCTCTGAACAGGAGCCACTGAACTCCTAGCCCTTCCCTATCCCTGGCCCACTTCCACCCATGGAAATGCTTTTTAAATAAACTGTCTCTTTTCTAACCACCATCCATATGTCCATCCCTAGCCCAATTCCTTGTTCAGGGACACAAATAACTGGAAGTTGAAACAGGTGCACTATGCACCCTGACTCGTGCCTATAACACTGGGGCCCTACACTGAAAGATAGTGACCAAGGGAAGTACAACTTTGCTCTCTTGACGTTAGTCACGTGGCTGCCATCAGTGACTACAAGGGCTAACCTCAAGAGCTTCCTTGATGCTAATAGTTTTCTGCAATTCTAGAGGAATTCTATCCGGCAAAATAAATCCTTAGACTACCCTTGCTGTCTGTTGCTCAAAAACGTCTGGCGTGGTCACCAGGTAACTTGAGGACATAAGAAGGTGGCCTGGCTAGGGAACTGTCGCTACTGGGCATTTGGAATTCCAGAGTGGAAAGGCACTCACCTTAATTCTAATGCTCTAGTCTTTTACTGTGCACAGCTAGGGCCACGGGCAGCTATCACTAACCCAACCATGCCTCCGCTTCTAGGGATAAGGAAAAGCAACCCACAAACTCAACTGTGCATTTCCCAAATGAGAGGATGCCAAGCAGGGAGAATTCAAATAAACTCCCCATTACTACAAATGCATAGTTTACTTTTGTGTTAGAATACAAAGTAATGAGCATCATCATGGCATTTTCAGTATGACAGATTTTTAGAAAGATATGTAGGTGTCGCTCGGCATCATTAATTTATTTCCATGTAAGACATTAAGAAAAACCAAAGACATATTTACCAGTGGCAAGAACAGGGACTAGGACTAAGTTCTGCTCAATGACAGCAGTAATTTTCCTAAGGAACTTTTTTTTAAGAATAGAGTATCACTATGAATCTCTCGCTGGCTGTCCTGCAATTCATTATGTATATCAGGCTGGTCCTGAACTCACAGATCCATCTTCTTCTGCTTTCTGAGTACTGGGATTTAAGGTATGAGCAGCCACCCTGTTTCTCAAGGAACTTTAAAGTGACAGAAACACCTGCCACTGAGAAGACTGAAGCAAGGGAGTCACAAGCTTAAGGCCAGCCTTGGTTACACAGTAAAAACTTGTCAAAATGAGTAAAGAGCCCAGTGGGATAGCTCAGTGAATAGAGCACTTACTGCCCGGGTGAACACCTGAGATTGATCCCCAGAACCCACATAGTAGGAAAGAACCAGTTCCCCCCAGTCATCCTCTGACCTAAACACATGCTGTGTGACTTAGAAGAGAAGATGACACTTACCCTTACAATATATGACCTAGTACCTTAAGTCACAACTTTGATTGACCAGATCCAAGCAATATGAAGTATTTCTTCCCATGTACTTTATCCAGAGTTGTTTTCTCTTTCAGCTTCCCCCAACCAGTTGGAAGAATCCTATGGCCCAGCTCTCTCATGTATTGCCCGTCCTTTAGGCTGATGCCCATTGGTATCAGGGATTTAGTTCAACCGTTCATCTGCACTCCTCTCCTGTTTTGTGTGTCTCCCAGGACAATTTTAATTGTCTGTCAGCAACGGAAACACCAGGGAGGATGGGGACAGTGTAACCTTACCATTTTATTAGGCAAACTTACTCAAAGCCTTGGGTTTTTGCTTTCAGAGTAGATAGTTGTAGATTAAAAGAAATAAAGAAAAATAAGCCACGTAAAAATGGAAAATTCACAGAGAGTCTGGATTCTTTGTATTATTGTGTTTTCTTTAAAATTTTTGACTATAAAGGAGCTAATTGCAGAGAGACATTTCATTATATGGGCTGCCAAGCTAAACCAAAATGGATATAAGGGTATTATGATTTCAAAATATGGGTCTAAGGATGTGATGCTTTGGAGAGGGTCTTCTTTTGTTTTCACAGAGGATGCGACCCTGTGGATTTCTTCTATCCCAATATGGTATGATAGACCACACCCTCCTGAAAGGTTACTGTGAACACCTTCAGAAAATTACTTCACTCAACTGCCAACTGAGATGACCCTGGCACAGAGATTATACCATAAAAGACCTAATTAACGACGCCCCCATTCAGCAGAAAGCAGTTTGGAGAGAAAAAACTGCGCCCATATTCCCAAATATTGTTTATAAATATTCTTTTACATTTAAAGGGGGATATGATATAGATATGAATAATTTGCATTGGTATGGATTATAAGGTCAATTTTGTTATGTGTATACGTATTTCTGATCTTGATTAAGGTATTGTGATTGTGTAGTTCATTTAAAAATATAATGTATAATTAAGAAATATAGGTTAATGGATAATCATCAATAGTCAAGCTTGTAGTCATGTTAGATTTTCTAGATATATAGAGATATATATTTCAGTTAGATAGGCATTCTTCATATCTTTCAAAGACTGCAGAATATGGCATTTAATGTTTTAATAACTTAGGGCTTTTCATGATAATGAGACACATCTGCTCCTGGCAGCACCAATCTACTTCAAGAGGAAGATGGGCACCGAAGAGGCTCCTTATGGAGTTTGATAGCCATTTGGGCATGAAACTGCTCATGCCTGGACTGTTGCATAAACTGGACACAGAGAACCCGCAAAAAAAGGACTGCTGAACTTGCCTAAAGGTGAGATGGTCTTTCGGGGTTCCTGACTCATGAAAGAGTCTGCGAGACATTCTGCAGGACACAGCAAAAAGTGACTAAACTGTCTTTGAAATTTCCTGTTTCATGGAAAAGTCTGCTGGATACTATAGGCCTGAAGGCTGAAGATGGATGCCCCAACAGTACAAAAGAACTTTGGGTGACTGCCCAGGCAGCGAGATGTCTCTGTCATTTCTAGAGTTTTGGATCTCTTGTTTACTTAGGTAATATTATATCCTTCTGGAGTCTTTGATGGAGTTAAAGAATGGATAGATAGTTATAGTTTTCCTTAGTTATGATAAAAGATAAAATAAATATAAATATTGTAACTGTAATTCTTGCTTGATAACTGTTATATGTAATTTTACTATGTCAAAGTGAACGCCTTTCTTTTTTGTTTAAACAGAAAAAGGGGAAATGATGGAGGTGGGTCATCTTTCTATCTGTTGTTTCATTGGTTAAGTAATAAAGAAACTGCCTTGGCCCCTTTAATAGGACAAAAATTAGGTAGGCGGAGTAAACAGAACAGGATGCTGGGAGAAAGAAGCCGAGTCAGTGAGTCGCCATGATTCTCCCACTCCAGACAGACGCAGGTTAAGATCTTTCCTGGTAAGCCAGCTCGTGGTACTACACAGAATATTAGAAATGGGTTAGATCAATATGTAAGAGCTAGCCAATAAGAGGCTGGAACTAATGGGCCAGGCAGTGATTAAAAGAATACAGTTTCCGTGTAATTATTTCGGGGCATAAGCTAGCCATGCGGGCGGCCGGGTGCCGGGGACGCAGCCCCGCCGCTCATATTACAACACAGAGTGATTTGGACACAGGGAGTAAGGGGGACTGAGATGCTTTAGCTGCCAGTTTTTAGTACCCAGGATGTTTATCCCTGGCATCCTCCAGAGCTGCAGGCTCCACCGCCTAGGACCTGGCCTTGCTTACAGGCAGTGTACTAACTTTGTCGGGCCCTCTGGATATCGCCTCGTTCCTTTTGTCTGATTAAGGAGAGAAGACATTTTTTTCATCCTTCCTAGGTTTCAGTTCCTGCCAGCCTCATTTGCCCTCCTCTCAAAAGGTATTATTTTTTTGGCATTTAGTTTTCATTCAGTTATATGTGCTGACCACCTATTGTGTGCAAGTAATTGAAATTAATATAGGTACTGGTTGGAAAACTTTTTGGCAACTCAAAACAAACAAACAAACAAACAAAAAACCAAACCAAACCAAACCCAACTTCTGATATATGGATTTTTAAACATTATTTCTCTCAGTAGTATGATAGTTTCCTATTAAACAGCTATTGGGACGTGGCTATACTGTCTGTGCACTTATTTGCAACTTGCCTTACAATTGTGTGTGACACTTCTAAGTGTATGTCTACATATCTTCACTGTACCTAAAATGGCAATTAGATATTAATGTATAAGTAGGTATGCAAGTAACTCTGTAAAGGAATGGATTCAGAACCTGATAAAAGCCAGAAATTATCACTGTTTATCACATGGACATGAAAAAGATGGACCTGAAGAAGACCAAAGGAGCATGTGAGTTTATTCTTTTAATTAAACCTAAAGTCATGAACATTGACACAGAAGTGGGGGGGAGCAATTAAAAATACTTTATTTCCTCCTTTAGTGCGTCCTTCATACACTACAGACAGAAACATTCATTCTCAAGTGTAGACAAAAAGCATTCCCCAAAAGGACTTATTTCAATTTATAGATAAAATGCAGTAATTGCTGGTGTATATTTTGCTTTGGTGCAATGAAAGAGATTATAACAAAGCAGTCTATTCATTGCTCTTCTCATTTCTCTATTCTCATACATCATACCAACAAAAACATGAGTCCTATTGGAGAAAATTCAGTGCAATTACATGATACCAAGAAAATAACTTTCCCTTCTCAGATAATGAGGTTTCTTACCCAAACCCTTGGAAGACTGAGTGAGAAGAAGGCTGAGATCCCACAATTCATGCGCATATTCCAATCAGACATCATCATTTAGGTATACAGAAGGTTATGTGTTCTGGCCCCTTAGTCAGTTAGGCTTAACTGTAGGGCCTGCTTAAAACAAAGACGACAAGTACCCAAGAATCTGCCACCTGTGTTCTCCTCTGCCATAAGAATGGAAAAACAGCAATAAAAATAATACTTTGCCACAACTACTAATACATAGTTCAAATTTAAAACACAAAACCTGGAACTTAGTAGAAAACAAACTGATGTAAATTATGACCTAATGGAAATAATTTTTTTTTTTTTTTGGGTTTTCGAGACAGGGTTTCTCTGTGGTTTTGGAGCCTGTCCTGGAACTAGCTCTTGTAGACCAGGCTGGTCTCGAACTCACAGAGATCTGCCTGCCTCTGCCTCCCAAGTGCTGGGATTAAAGGCGTGCGCCACCACTGCCCAGCTCTAATGGAAATAAATTACAAAAAAGCAACTTTCAGAGTTTTTAAAAAGTATCTGTCATAAAAGAATGATTTCTGCTTGTAAATTCTGGCTCTAATCCTTGAGTGACTATTCCAAGTAAGAGTCAACATTTTTTAAAAACTGCTCATCATCATTAAGATACTCCAAAATAACATTTCCTCCATTATGTAGAGGGCAATCCTCCTTGGTGATCCAGGTTTCCAAAGTATGATCCAAGGGCAAGGCTTCTCCTGAAGGGACGTGACACAGCCGCAGCTTCTGCCAAGAGAGAAACAAACCACACAGTGGTAGGGACACGCACTTGTGGCCAGAGCCGCAAGGAAGGGGAGGTGGCTGCATGTTACCTTTGCCATCAGCTTGTTGTTCTCGTTTCTAAGACCGGCTAGAGAGGCTGCGAAGTCCACCACCTTCCCAATGCTCCACCGGAGGCAGAAGAACATGGCTTTGCTCTTCTCTTTGCTCCCCTTCGGTAAGTAAACCTGAAAATAAATTCTCTCTGTCTGTGTAAGCAAAAGTTAACATATAGATTAGACACATGAGATAAGACATTCCTTTCAGCTTGTGGTCCCTTTCCTTTCTTCTTTTCGTCAAAGTAAAATAATGCCATAATGATACAAGTTCAGTGAGCAAACCAATAGTGTAGCCCATCTAACTAACTGTATGTTCCACAGACCCAACCCCAAACTCTAGCTAGGTGACCTGTGTTATGACAGTTGTGTGACCTGTTTTATGTTCAGGACCTGGGGCAGAAGGAGCTCTGTCTTTTTTGTGTTGAGTTCCAGTGGTTCAGACCTGGGCTGAGGCTTCCCCTCAGAGCTCCCAGCCACTCCTGAGTTAAGAATGAGTTCCACACAGACAGAGAGAAATCAGGAAAGCTGATGGGTCATTCAAGATCACAGAACCCTAAACATAGGCCTGCTGATCTGTTCTGTTCAGAAACAAACTGGTTTCTCCTGTACTGCTGGGAACCTGTTCCTGTCAACCGAGAAACAAGGCTTCTGAGAAAAATATTTATTGATAAAACAGTGTTTCAGAGATGGGATCTCTACTATAATCTGTGCCTGTGTTCTTTGGTTGTATTTTGCTACTTAACTAACTTTATTTTTTTAAAAAAAATAATAGGGGGAATAGAATCTTCCCTGATTGCTAAAATTTGCTTTAGGGAGATTGTCCTCACAGATCACCTCCTGGACAATAACAGTGTTACTCTCAGGGAAATGCTGGGAACAGCAAGAGCAACCTTAGGAACTAACAGTGAGAGTGATGCCTAGCTCCCGTGCTGAAGGTCAGCAGGTGTATTATAGATGAAGACCTTCAAAGAGATCTGCTGGAAGCCTCAGCTCTGGCCCACTTCATCACCACCAGCGCTGCTCCCACAGGAAAGCAGCAAGAGTGCAAAGAGGAGACGGGAAAAGGAAAACTTAGAGCCTCCAAAACTATGTCTGAGATCAAACACAAGCCAACAGGAAGCTGAAGCAGGAAGTTTGTGAGTTTGTGAATTTAGGAACAGTCTGGGAGACCCAGTGTCTAAATAAGTAAGTAACAACAACAGAACACATAAGAAAGAAAACTACAAAAGCAAACAACAGGCTGTCAGGGCTTCAGAACAGGTAGTGCAGAGCTTAGGGTGGCTAAATGGGAAGTAAATAACAGATACAAATATGGCTCTGGGCGGTCTGAGGGACTGCCTGCCGAGCACTGGCCTGGAAATTGCTCACATGTCAGCACAGAGACAGGCACAAAGCACAGCTGCGCCTCCTTCGCAATACAGCTGAGCTCTCCCAGCTCAGGGGCTGCAACTGCAACAACCCCAGAATCTCTCTAGATAGAAGCATCATTCGGCTCAAGCTGAGATCTTGAAACCGATGCTCTGGGTGGGTGGGTGGGTCAGAGGAAAAGCAGAAAACTACCAGGGAGGGACTGGGAAGTAAGGGGAGAGAAAAATATAAGACGCCCTTCAACGTCAAAATGAACTTGTGAAATCAATAAACTTAAATCTTAAAACGAAGTAATGAACCTAACAGATCTAAAAAGACATTAAAGAAAGTTATTTGGGATACAGTGAGAGACATTATATAACATTTCCCATAAAAAGGATCATGTTATAAAACGAAAACAACTGGAGATAAAACAAGGTGTAGATATCCACGAAGAAATACAAAAGCTAAAAAAATGGCTTCTAAAATAAGCAACTCGAACCAGGTAAATTTCTACCATCCTCAGTTAAAGGCATACAACAGAATAAAGTGTAGTTACTGAATGAACTAGGCCATAACTGGGGCACAGAGAAATACTAAAAACGGAGGGAAAGTGGGCCAGGAAAGAAGGTCATGTTCACTGCCACCTCCAGGGGAAACAGGCAGCGGAGGTCTTCAGAAGTGACCCATGTCAGGTTCACATTTGTATTCGATGGGAGGGAAGAAGAGAGAGGAGACCTCGGCACATGCTTGGCTTGCTTGTTTCACCTGCGGCAGTGACTTGTCCCCGTCAGCATGCATCTTCAGCTTCATCAGGGCCACCTTCGCGGCTGTGCCGCTGGTCTTTGCGCCTTTCCGGCCTTTACTTACTGCCCCTCCTGACTTGGAGTCTAAGGAAGAAGTAAAAGCATGCAAGTACTTTCTTATTGCAATTTCCACATTTTATTTTTTCTTCTTTTTCTTTTGTCTTGTTTTGAGACAAGGTCTCCCCATGTAACCTTGGCTGGCCTGAAACTCACTGAGCTCCACCTGCTCTGATAGGATTACAGAAGTACACCGCATGCCCAGTTTACCGTTCTGGCCATCAGCCTACATAAACTGCACAAGGCAGCTCTAGTATGCATATTTACAAGACTAATGGTCAACCCAAGCAATTTCTACCTCAGAAAACTTCACAGGCTCGTGCTTCTTTCTGACATAAGCGATTTAATCTAAAGTGGCCACTGGTGAGAGCTTTCATAGAACACTCCCGGTCTTAACAAAGGCCCCACTCTGACTGTGGGATAAAAGTTCTACTGATCTAATTATTGCTAGAGAAACTAAGCTAAGTCACGGCTGCGCTCTTTCCTGGTGCCTCATTATCTGTGGCATTTACAGCACAGCCAAATAACCTCAGTAGAATGTGTTCTGTAGACAAAGCCATCGGTCATGCCAGCTCATCAACACACCTAGCTAGAGTCAGCACCAGATTTGAGCTGCCCAACAAATCAGACCGTCCAATGTGAACCTTACAATGCTCTAATTTTTACTGGTCAGGAAGACTTTGTACAAAACTCTTAGGTCATTAAAATGCAAGTTCTTGAAACTGTAGAGATGGGTTTAGCTGTTAAGAGCACTTTCTACTTTTCCAGAACACCTGGGTTCAATTCCCAGCACCCACATGGCTCATGGCTGTATATAACTCCAGTTCCAGGGGATCTGACACCCTCTCTGGTCTCTAAGGATACCAGGCATGTAAGCAGTAAACACATATACAAGGAGGCAAAAATACCCATAGAAATAATTTAAAAATAAATAAAATCATAGAAAAGAAGGCAAGTCCTACACTGGAGCCGCTAACAAGCCTCCATAAGTGGTGATCTGAAGCAAGAGGCAGGAGCAGTGGTGCATGCGATGGACACCAGGGGCCCAGCAGCCACACGCTTCCTAGGATGCTAGGACTCACCAATAATGTCCTTCACAAGTTTCTGTGTGGCAGTCATTCGAGGCTGTGGGGTCTCCAGCTTTTCACACCCATGGTCCGACTGATGACGGTGTCTACAAGAAACAGAGGAATTGGCACTCACTCATGTACAGCTAAGCAGGTCACAAAGCTTGAAAGCTTCAGGTGATTACCTTAGGCAGAAGTTCTTCTCACAGTAGGGACACACAACTGCCACGAGCTCTACTACAGTACAGTCCTTGAATGAGCATGGGTAAGGTTTGTGTTCATCTGTCTTTGGTCTCTCCTTGATGATATTCACCTGAAGCAGTAAGAGGGGGAAACAGCACCAGAGTTCCCGTTTGCAACAACAAAGAGCCAGCGTCAGAGGACATCATCCATATCATTTTGATTTAGATTTATTAGATTAAGTTATATATTCTCATTTATTAGTATGTTATTATGAGAAAGGATTACTAGGCTTATTGTTCCACGTTGGCATAACTTTTCCTAATGTGTTGTAATTATATTTAAAGTAAAATTAAAATGACTATTCAGTTTCCCTACCTTTTTATTGAGGCTCGGTCTTACTATGCAATAGCCCAGCTGGCTCTGAGTCTGCAGTATTTCTATTTTGGCCTCCTGAGTGCTGGGATCCTAGGGTGGACCACTGTGCCTAGTCTACTGCCTATAATTTTCCTCTGCTCTGTAACACTGCTACACAAAGATGCCCTAT
Source organism: Chionomys nivalis (assembly GCF_950005125.1). Taxonomy (NCBI): domain Eukaryota; kingdom Metazoa; phylum Chordata; class Mammalia; order Rodentia; family Cricetidae; genus Chionomys; species Chionomys nivalis. The sequence continues at coordinate 60,776,051 of NC_080101.1, forward strand.
CAAAATCTGCCCAGCTGGTCAACTCATCAACCCTCAAATGGGGAGTCACAACGACTTCCTATGCCAGTTTTAGAAACTGGACAATTCAGGACACAGGGCCCTTAAAAGTTACACCTGTGACATGAGGCAGTTCTCAAAATCATAAACTAGTTCCCATGCTACGTGAAAGATTTTATTATTGGAAAACATTACATCAGAACACATTTTTTTTGCAAGGAAACAAAAAGAAACAGATTAGCCACATTATTGAGCATAGAGTAATTACATTCCTTGAGTAAAGTAAATCTAAGAAAAGGATTACTTGAAATTGGTAACCATAGGAAAATTCATTATATTAACAGTAGGAACATCTATTATAATTAAAAAAACTAAATGTTCTTCCAAATTTGCTGCAATGACCTAAAGGCAGAAATATTTTTTACTTGAATATGTATCTGAAAATGTAATGATAGTATAAGAAAAAAAATCATAGGTCAGACTTATGTTTTAAAAGAAATATAAATAATCTTACTATGATGTTAAATACAATACATCCCTTCCATTCAGTCTTATATAATATTAACAAGTTACGTAATTTTTGTTTTCCTCAAATAGACCAGACAAAAGGGTCAGATTTGGACTAACACCCAGGCAACCTTAGTTTTCTATAATTGAGAGAACAGAAGTGAAAATTCTCCAATAGGGCTTGGCGAATGTTGGCAGGGATAAACCAACTGAAAGTTACCTCAAGATATAAGCTGCTGCTTCCATTAAATGTGGGGAATTTTCAGTTAACTCCTTGTCTGTCTGCCCTGGGGAGAAGCAATGCCAAGTAGTATCTGGGCATCAGGCTTTGGACAGCTGTTCCAGATGTCTGGCTCCGCACTAAGTTTCGTCCATTAGTAGTGATAAGGCTGTTAGTCTGGTCTCTATCTTCAGCTTCCCTTCTCAATCTATTCATCTGTTTGGAATCCGGATAAGGATTTTCTTTTGTTGGACTAAGGGTTTGCTCTTGGTGGTCTAAGGCTGACTGGGTTCAAACACGTGACTACCACAGAATCCTATCAGCAGACATCAGTGAAAATGAACACTACAGTGAAGGGCAGAGTGACCTGGAAGGACAGTGTGACGTGGGCACTGAGGCCAACGTGCATCACAAACACACAGCTTAATGCTATGAGTGGACTTCCCAAACAGAAATACAGGAATAGATATTATGAGGATAAAAATGTGAAAATACCAAACGGAGTAAATTCAAAGAGAGATCAATATTAGAAATGCAGCAAAAGATTCTTTATATAACTAATTTAGGATGCTAAACTTAATTGTCTGGCGTACCGACTAGCTTTAAATCTAAACAAATTCTAAAAATACACAAGTACAGATATATAAATTATATCAGAGAAGAGAAAATAAACATACCTCAGGACAACCATGAGCATCCTTGCTTCTGTGTTCAAGGCTTAAATAATTTCAAAAAAAAAGTTTATTTAAGTGCAATCAATTAATTCACTTAATGATAACTGAAACAATTTGGGCTATTCTAGTATCTCACTTCCTTAAGGATCCTTAAGTCACTACACTAGTGACTTTCATGTAAGAACCTGAAATCCATAGACAGAAGGAGTATCTACTGTCTCAAACGGAAATGTTCACCTGCAATCGAGTTCTCTTTACTTCGAGTGCTTTGAAGTGCACACAAACTTCAGTCTCTGCCAAGGCATGTATCTCAAACCCTTGAGTGGTGCACAGCGCACATCGCGTGATGCGACCAATCACTATTCATTTTAAGATCATTATAGGTCGGGCTCTTTCCATCCATTGATTAAATACAGAGAATAATCATGGCTGAATTTTTTTTATTTATTATGTATACAATGTTCTGCCTGCATGTGTTCCTGCAGGCCAGAAGTTGGCACCAGATCTTATTAGAGATGGTTGTAAGTCACCATGTGGTTGCTGGGAATTGAACTCAGGACCTCTGGTAGAACAATAAGTGCTCTTAACCACTGAGCCATCTCTTCAGCCCATCATGGCTGGATTTTTAAAAGCTTAAGTTCTTTGTATGTGAACATTATTTTCTCATTGTAAATTATGATACCTAATCTTCAAATCCACATTTATGACTGCATTTCTTGAAACTTGAAAGATTAATGATATATATGCATAACTAATTAGAACCTATGACGAGTCAGTTTGCCTTTCTATTACTAGTCAGTAAGTGATTACAATTCTGAATATCAACTGTCCATGGCTAATGTTACAACTATTTTCATATCATTCTAATTCTCAGAAATTAACCCCATACTGACAAACACCAAAATTCATTTCAAATCCTACATAAAAACTTAACTTACCAAAATATTCCTGAACAACCATCACATACAAATGGAAGAAAATCTAAAATTGGAGGAAAACATGGTAGGTACTGGTGAGTATCTGATTTTGATTTAGTTTTCTTAAGCAAAAAGAATCTACTGGCCAATTCTATAACAAAATTTTCTTTCGCCAGGCAGTGGTGGCACACGCCCTTAATCACAGCACTCAAGAGGCAGATCTCGTGAGTTCGAGGCCAGCCTGGTCTGCAGAGGGAGTTCTCGGGCAGTCAGAACTGAGAAGGTCTGATGAATTATCGCTATTGTTACTAAACAAAGCATGATACCTTGAGCTTCAAGTCCATACCCAGCAGTTAGAGATACGTGTGTCAATATGAGAAACGGAAACGGAAGAATCTGCAGAATTTTAGTATCTTTCTTTGGATTTATTTCATGTATGTGTTCTTGTGCTTCGACACACACGTGGAGGTCGGAGGATAACTTTTTGGGAACCAGCTCTGTATTCCGTCATGTTTTTGAGGCAGGATCTCTCGTACTCCTGCCAGTGCCCTCGGCATATGAGCCTCCTGTTCCACTGCCGAGCTCTGTCTCCCAGGGAACTTTTATTCACGGAGCCACCTTGCTAGCCCATTATGTCACTTTTCAGTGTGAAGAACTGGGCATGTTTGCTATTTTGAGACAGAGTGATCAAGTAAATATTATATGTCATTCAAGGAAGCCTAAGAGGAAAAGTTATGATCAAAAAATTTCCTACCATCCACACTTAATTTTAACCCTTTTCTGCTATTTCAAGAGACAAATCTCATCTTAATTAATAGACACTAAAGATATGTGAAACTGGGAAGGATATCACAAATGATAAGACATTTTAGACACAAGTCAGCCTGACCAAATGAACATAATAGTCAAAGCCAAATGGCTAGGTTTCCATAGGAAAGGACTACAGGGAAACAAGTTTTGATCTGCTGAGTGGTTCATAGCTACAGTCAATGGTAAACACATAAGTAACAATGACTATAAATACTGTTGTCTTCGCTTACCACAGGTCACACTGATCCAGGCCAAATCTAACATTCAGGAACTTGCTACTAATTGAAGATACAGCAGGATGAAGTCCTATATACACATTTGGACTGCAATTCAGCAGGCAAAGGCCGCACAGTCTGTGAGTCTAAGGCTAGAAGAACTTGCTGGCCACAGGACTGTAACACCGTTCACCAGGGGTCTTATGTTTATGACCAGGGGTCTCTGTTTAACGGAGAGGCCATCTCCATATTATTTATTAAACCTTTCTAAAATGCAGCGTACTAATCTGCCACTAACCACTTAAGTGAATCTGGCACCAAAATCAACGCTCTGTTTGTTCAAACAGTGACATTAAACAATGGTTGAATGGGAGAGCGCCTAAGGACCTCCTGGAATAGTCTGGGGGGGGGGGGGAGTCAGAAACCCCGAGATTTTTAAAAACCTGCGAACACAGTTAAAAACTGATTGGTTTAACTCATTCGTCTGAGAAAAAAAATTACTTAAGAAAAAGTCTGAGAGTGGATGCGCCAAGGTCGTATTGCTAAGGACCGAGGGGGACTGGAGCCCTGCTCCACGCCGTCGGCGGCCCAGCGCTTCTCGGGCAAAGCGACTTGGAAGCCTGAGAAGTGCGCAAGGTCAGCTTTTGGATCTGGGTGGAAACCGAGGGGCCACACGTTTCGCCCCTAAACTGAGGGGCAGCAACAAAGCACCACCACCACCCCGGAGAGCTGCTCGCGCCCCGCGTCCTCCCTCACCCGCCGCCACCGCCCCGGCCGTCAGAACCCGGCCCCGCTCTCCCGCGGGCGGGGATGGGGTCTCCAGCGTCACCTCGCTGCCGGCAGTGCTGCACCTGGCAGTGCTGCCCGATGTCCAACTCCGCCATCTTTCCACCGCCGCAAAGGCGGGGAAGGGGGAGGGGGCGGGGCAGCGCGGCGTTCACCAACCCGTAGCGTGCAGGACCCGGGGACGGGGCGGGGCTTCCGGGCGGGGCCCACGGGAGAGGCGGGACAGCGTTGCGTTCACCAACCCGAGGCGTGCAGGACCCGGGGACGGGGCGGGACTTGGGGCGGAGCCCATGGGGGGCAGGGCAGCTCTGCGTTCGCGAACCCGTGGCGTGCAGGACTCGGGGGTGTGGCGGTGGGCGGGGCCTTGGGGCGGGGTCCACGTGAGAGGCGGGGCAGCGCTGAGTTCAAGAACCTGTGGCGTGCTGGACCCGGGGGCGAGGCGGGGCTTCGGGGCGGGGCCCACGGTAGGGACGGGTCTGGGGGGCGGGGCTCACAGGAGGGGCAGTGCAGCGCTGCATTCACCACCCCGTAACATGAAGGACCCGGGGGCGGGGCTGAGAGGCGGGGCCCACGGGGGGGCGGGGCAGCGCTGCGTTTCCAAACCATAGCGCGCAGGACCAGGGGGCGGGGCGGAGCGGCGGAGCTTTGGGGCGGGGCCTATAGGAGGGGCGGGGCAGCACCGCCTCCTGAACCCGTTCCGCGCAGAACCCAGGGGCTGTGGGCGGGAGGTTCCCACGGGGGGGCGGGGCAGCGCTGCGTTCACGAACGTGTGCTTGCAGGACTCGGGGGCGAGGCGGGGCTTCAGAGCGGGGCCCATGGAGGGGCGGGGCAGTACTGCTTGCTTACAAAACCCGGGGGCGGGGCTGAGGGGCGGGGCTCACGGGAGGGGCGGGGCCTGGGTGAGGACCGGAAGTGTTTCAAGCTTTGAGGAGGTCTAGCCTTCTCAAGGTTGGGGCGAAACCTGGTACCTCCTCAGTTCCTGGAGCCCTGGTTCTCGTTCTCACGTTTTAGAAAAACCCATCTCCGCTTTTGGAAACTGTACCCTCTGTTCTCCGCGCTGAGCCTTCAAGAGAACAGCCTCAGGATGATTTCTTGCTTTTCTTAGTGAAGTAATCCCAGAAGTCAGCACAGACCCGGCACAAAATGTAAGAATCAGGGGACATCCCTGGACACTGGTTACCATTGTCTTGATGACTCAGTTTGAAGTAAATGCGTCCACAGTGGAAGCATTAGACTTTTGTTTTTTACTTTAAAGTTTTTTTTCTTGTCCTGTTTTTTTTTTTTCAATTCTGATAGGAAAAAGATACATATAGTGAAGTTCTTAGGGCTCCTCAGTGTAGAGAGCACACACTCACTCACTACCCAGGCAAGCTGCCATGACACAGAAGGAAGGGAGCTCTTTGGTGTCCGATGAGCCACTTAACAACTATGAAGAAGAGGCGCTTCCTTGTAGGTGGGGATAGGCGGGGCTGTCGTTCCACTGACAAGATACCAGACACCACTCAGTGGATGAGTGACCATCAGCTGGAATCTGAAAAGTATTTACTGTCTCCCATGTGACTTCAGAGATTCCCCAAACAATATTCTCCTGGAGAGTGAGGAGCATATGATTGCCACACACCACGCTTTTTCAGTGCGTTCTGGGTATGAGAGCGTCGGTACTTATGCTTGCTCACCAAGCAGTTTTCTCACCAAACCACCTCCCCTGCCCTCAAGATTTCTTCAATCTAAGGTTCAACAGTTCACCTGAGTTTTTATTAATGTTTTACTTTACTGGTGAAGTCAAGCAACAGCAAGCCTTCTAGAATATTACTGTACCTAAATTTTTAAATGGGTGACAAATATATAACTCATCAATCCAATCATAAAAGAAAAAAATTGTTTTCAGTTCTTGAGGATCTCACAGAGCATTAGAATAGCCAAGACTGAAATTCAACTGCTCTTATCTCTGAGTCTCCTTTTCTGATTATTCTTTACACATTATTTACAGAAATCGATTTTCTCCATATATTTTCTCCAATTTGTGCTTGGTCCATTCATTAACTACATCCTCACAGTGATGAAATTCCAATGGTTTCTATATCAGAAACTCCTCTGCCTGTATACTTAATTGTGACAACATTCTTTGAAATATGCGCTCTCCATTTCTAGCAGCCTAAGTACCTGCTTTGTGATCTTTCATAATAAAATTTAAGTGCAAAATGAAGGTGTTTTTGTTTGTTTGTTTTTCACCGCCATTCCCTCCCTAACTAAAGTGGTCTACCACACCAAGAAGCCACTTTCCACCAGCCCTTTCTCATGTGCTTCTGGAACAGCCACTGAACACAGTGGAGTCTTCCTTAGAAACATTGTTTCATTCTCTCCATGTCAATTTCTCCGGATCACTCGTGGTGCAAAGCCGCTAAGGTGTGCTTCTGAATAAGAGCCCCCTGCATCTCCAGTGTGGGTATCTGGTGGCACTCAAGAAGCCATGTTGGGGTTCACCCCTCTGGCTCGTTCTTGGAGTAGTGCCCCCACAACTGTGTGGGTTGAGCCATATGGCTCCGTAAGTGATCAGTCCTATTTTGATCGTTTCTGAAGGAGAAAGCCATCCCCAAAGTTACTGAGTAGCGGGGAAGACAGGTGTGTGGGGTAAAGAGTTCTCTTGCTTGGCTGTCGCTGGTACCGCACTTTGGCCAGCCACCAGGTGTCTGTGACCCAGAACTGGGTTGGGAAAGCATCGCCGTCTGACTTTGTTTCCTTAGAGGAGAATTTTCTATTTTTAATCAAATCTACAATGTCTGGGTATAAATGTCATATTGGCAACATCCTTGGATGTGAACGTGAAAAAAAAAAAAAAAAAAAGAAAGTTACTTTCTTGCCTGATAGATGTTTCCTTGGTTCCTCATTAGGTACAGAATTCTTTTGTTTGTTCAGTAAAGCTTTCCAGGTGTGTCCCCAACTGTTCCTCACAATGTGCAGTCACCTTCTCACTGTCTCCCTCCTGGCCAGTAGACCTTTGGGCTCTTTAGTGTGCCTATACATTGCACATGCCATTTTCTCTTCCCTGGAATGTTCTCTATGACAAGGGTCCCCAAATTTCTTTGAAACTAAAATCATGTGCATGCTTGTCCATAAATCCAGCTGCTACCCTCCTGCTCGCGTCTGATTATGGGGCGGGAGATGGCTAGAGGAAGCAGTATAATTGGCTACACACGCTTCCTTATTGAGTGATTTAGGGAGCCCTTTGTCCTCTACTCCACCTTCAGCATATAATCAGTCACTCGTCATCTTGCGAGGCTTTTGGAAGGTATAGGCACAATTCAGTCCTCCAGGACATCTACATCTCTCCTCACACTCACCACATGTGTTTCTTGGTGCCACTGCCCAGCTTCTATTATAATTTGATTCACTCCACTCTCTATTCCTTTTCCCTGTCTCTGCCTTGAATTCTATGGTCTACAAAATAAAATCTGTTCTTGGTTCAATTCAGCAAGCAATTTGAACATCTCCTACATTTGAGGTACTATTCCAGATCTGATAAAGAATTAAATACAACATAGTCTACAACAGCATGGAACTGGAGATGTCTGAGATGGACTGTCTTTGTTTGGCACTTAAAAATATTTCAAAATCTGACCCAATGTACCTTGTCCTTGCTATCTTCTGAAGACATCACCATACTGCACCGTCAGCTTAGGCCCTTTGCACATCTGTTTCTTTTATTTGGAATGTTCATTCTTCTGCTGTGGCTAGTCCACTTATACTTTTATACTAATCTTTTCTTTAGAAAAATCTTATTTTTTCCTAAACTAGACTCAGTCTTGTTGCCTTTATATACATTTTACATCTTTTCCACAGATTTCTCCCAGGGTAGATTTTGCATTTTTTAAAATGTGATTACTGGTTGGTAGTGTTCTCCAATAACTTATAACTTCCCTGAAGTCAGGAATCGCTCACTTTGTTACCCATAATATTAAAATTGTATCGAGCCTTCATTTTAGATGCTAAATAACATTCATTGAATAGATTACTGAAAAAACCTTCTTTAGAGTCTTCTATGCACTTGCCCAAATGAATTTACCACAGGTTCCCGTGCCTACTCCTGCCTTCCTTTCTGTTGTATTCTTGTGCTATTCCTCCTGATTTGGAATGTCTTTACCACATCCTCACAAATCATCTTTCTACCCATAACCATGTGCTGTGAAATGCTCCTTTGTACACTGTAAAGATTTGTCCCTTGAAATGGGAGGCGGTGGCGGGGAAGAGGCAGAAATCTTTAAGGAATAAATAAAATAAATAAATAAATAAATAAATAAATAAATAAATAAATAAAAAGATTTGTCCCTTGAATTGACAGGAAGTATAGGCAAGACAAGCAGACTAAGGTTGCTGGGATGAAGAAGGGTGGAGCCAGAGGAACAGTGAGGAGATGCAGAGGGAGGTAAGGTAGGCAAGCTGTACTGAGAAAAGAAATATGGTTAATTTAAGTGAAAGAGTTAGCTAGTAACAAGCCTGATCTATTGACTAAGAATTTATATTAATATTAAGACTCTGAGTGGTTATTTGAGAGCCACTGCTGGGACAGGAAAACTCCGCCTACAATCCTGTGTGTAAATAACATCATCCCCACAAGGCTTACCCTCATTCTCCTGCCTTGAAGTCTCTCTTTCAAATGCATTCATTGCATTATCTTTTTAAAAATTTGGTTATTTACAAAGTTTACTATTGTTATTCTTACAAGTATTTCCTCACGCACTAGGTTGGCCTATGCCATTACAAATTGATGTTGCATTCATTGTACATTCTTTTTCCTCTATCTGTGAAATCTCATTTTTTTTCATTATTCCCAATGGACTTAGAGTCATTGTTCTCAGTTATGAGAACAGAAAGTGATCACAAGCTAACCATCTGAAAAATAATGCTATTCTGTACTGGCAGGACTGTGAATAGAGGAGAGACACAAAAAAACTACCAAGCAGCTCTGTTAATAACAGCTCAAATTTAGAAACACAAACAAGCAAACAAAAATCCCAAAATAAAACAACAGCAACAAAACATTCACCAGCAGTAGAAAATGTGAATGAGTCATGGTACTGGTAGGCAGAGATTTCCCGTGTCCCAGCAGCTCCCAAATAATCACTCAGAAATTACTATTAATTATAGATGCTCTTCTGATAGCTCAGGCTTGTTGACAGTTAACACTAACATCTTCAGTTCACCTATATTTATTATCTATGTTTTGCCACATGGCTTGGTGCATTCTCTCAGCACGGCATGCCCACCTTGCTTCTCCCTCCATTTCCTGGCAACTTCCAAGACTTTGCCTTTCTTCATTCCAGCATCTTTAGTTTGCTTGTCCTGCCTTTACTTCCTGCTTGATTACTGGCCCATCAGTTCCTTATTAGTGCTGACAGTAATACATATTCACAGTGTACAGAAGGATTATTCCACAGCATTTTACCCTTTTTGTCTAATTAAAGAGGAAGATTTTAATTTTAACATAGTAAAATTATACACAACAACAACAGTTATCAAGTAAGAATTACAGTTATAATATCTAGTTCATTTGTATTTAGCAAAATTAGAGAAAATATTCTATTATATATTTTATCTTTGTGACCTTTAAGGTTTTATACCAAATTTATCTTTTAGCATAACTAAGGAAAACTATAATTATGATTATATAGTCTTCAACTCTGTCAAAGATCCCAGAAGGGTGAAATGTTACCTAACAACAGAGATATCTGACTGCCTGGACCCTAAGTTCTTCTGCAATGTTGGGCCATCCATCTTTCTTCCTTTCTTTTCTTTTTCTTTTTTCTTGTTTTCTTTCTTTCTTTCTTTTTTTGAGACAGGGTTTCTCTGTAGCTTTGGAGCCTGTCCTGGAACTAGTTCCTGTAGACCAGGTTGACCTTCAAACTCACAGAGATCCACCTGCCTCTGCCTCCCAAGTGCTGGGATTAAAGGTATGTGCCAACACCACCCGGCCCCATCTTTTATATATAGGTCTAGAACATCTGACAGACTTTTCTCTGAAGCGGAAAATTTTGAAGGACTGGTCTACCTTGTCTTGGCAAAGTCTGGCAGTCACTTTAGCATCCTGATGGTACAGTTTTGTCAGTACACTGCCAGCAGTTGAGAGAAGGACAGTTTCTTTGCCCAAATTGCTAGCTTTGCCAAAAAGAAAGCAAATTCCCTATAGAGTTTTTACAGTGCTTATTATGTTCTCTGATGTAAATTGTTGCTCCCAGTAGCAGACATGTCTCACTGTCAAGAAAAGACTTAGGTTATTAAACATATTAAGCGCCATATTCTATAGGTCATTGAAGTGTTTTAATACCATCTATCTATATAAATATATCTGTGTGGGACCTTGAAAACATGCCTAATATGACTATAAGTTTGACTAGATGGTTATTAATTTGTATTTCTTAATTATACATTACACTTCCTTTGGTTTTTCAAGATGAGGTTACTCTGTAACAGCTCTGGCTGTCCTGGAACTCACTTTGTAGAGCAGACTGGCCTCTAACTCACAGAAGCCCACCTGTCTCTGCCTCTCAAGTGTTGGGATTAAAGGTGGTGACTCACCACCACCCAGAATATACATTACATTTTTAACTGAGTTGCATAAACACAATACCGCAACAAGAGTAGAAATATACATATAGTATAACAAAAGTAACCTCAAATTTGTATCAATATTCAAAAATTTTTAAATATTTAAGACTAGCAGTGGCCTTTTCAGTTTAAAAGTAGATTTAATAATTTATCCTTTTATCCTATCATTTCTACATCTTTCCTTTTTCGTTTTAGAAAGAGATTCCTGAATCTAATCTTCTTTGTTCATCTTTTTCCCTGGACATTACCAATAACAATTTATAACCAGCACCCTCTTAAAAAATAATAAATATCCACAACCCATCTTTTGGGAATGTGGGCATCATTCTCTAGACTACTTCCTGTTGTTTGGGGCACTGGTAACCTTTGTAGGACCTTGAGAAAATCATGATAACTGTAAGGTCTTTGCTGGAGTATTCTGTGAGGCTGAATCATCTTAGTCAGTAGCCTTAAAGCTGTTATGGATGCTGGAATCACCTGAGTCATCTCTTTTTATTGATGTTTGGTCCCTTGTTCTGAAAATGCATAAACTTTTAAAGGTAACATGCATATCTGTGTTAATGCAAATATAGACCGTGCATTGTACACAAGTCAGTCAAAGATGTTTGTGTGTGTGCGTGTATGTGTGTGTTTTATGTTTAAGCAGGTAAAACATACATCACGTGTCTTCTAGTTCTTCTAGGTTTATTTCTTTATCTTTGTATTCAGGATTTTCAGGAGTCTTCCCCAATCAAACCTGATCATTTCTAACTTTGAACAAATCCACAGTCTTTTATTTTCCATGGAAATAAAAGCAAATCCTCTTTTCCAAAGTAGCATATCTTTTGATTTTCATTTTGAAGTCAAAACATTTTTGAAATATATAGGTTGGTTTAATCTGTATGCTGTGAAAATCAGTCAATCATGGAAAATGCAAGAATTTTCATAAAAGAAAAATGTAACCATAAATGAAAAAATAAAAAACAAAGAATGTATATTGTGCCATTCCACTTACATTGTTTAAGGACTGGTATCTAGTGTTATGGCTTTGAAGGAAGATTGAGAAAACAGTTACTGGACACCACAAAGTGAATATCTGTCATGGTGAGGAAGGGGGTTTGAGAGCATACATGAAGTTGTAGGGGACTTCTGGATGACCTATTCTAGTTTCTTTGTTGTTCTCTGGATAACTCCATATTAACCTGTCTCTACTGTGTTTACACAGTTTTCTTTAGGTTTGCTATGTTTTACAATTAAAATGTTTCTTTAAGGGGTATATGCCCTAAGATCAATAATTAATTTAAAAAAAATAGGACCCCATGAAACTGAAAAGTTTCATTTAAGTCAAAGAACACCATCAATATTACACAATGTCAGCCTACAGAATAGGAAAAGATTTTTACCAACTACACATCTGATAGAGGGCTAATATGCATAATATATAAAGAACTCAAGAAACTAGACATCAATAAATCAAATTATCCAATTAAAAATGGGGTACAGATCTAAGGAGAGAATTCCCAATAGAGGAATCTCAAATGGCTGAGAACACTTAAAGAAATATTCAATATCCTTAACCATTAGGGAAATGCAAATCAAAACTACTTTGAGATTCAATCTTACACCTATCAGAATGGCTAAGATTAATAACACAAGAGATAGCTCATGCTGGCAAGAATATGGAGCAAGAGGAACAGTTGCTGGTGGGACTGCAAACTGTACAAACACTATGGAAACTAATATGGCAACTCTGCAGAAAACTGGTACTCAATCTACCTCAAGATCCAGCTATACCATTCTTGGGCATATACTCAAAGGACTCTCTATCCTACAACAAAGACACTTGCTCAACTATGCTTTTAGTATCTTTATTTATAATAGCCAGAAATTGGAAACAACCTAGATATCCTTCAACTGAAGAATGGATAAGGAAAATGTGGTACAGTTGGACAATGGTGGCACATGTCTTTGGCTCCAGGATATCTCTGTGAATTTGAGGCCACTGGTCTACAAAGTGAGTTCTAGAACAGCCAGGGCTACATAGAGAAACCCTGTCTCAAAAAAAGAAAAGGAAAAGAAAAGAAAAGAAAAAAATGTGGTGTATTTACACAATGGAATATCACTTAGCTGTTTTTAAAAAATAAAAATGACATCATGAAATTTTACAGTAAATATATGGAACTAGAAAAACATCATCCTGAGTGAGGTAACCCACACCCAGAACAACAACCATGGTGTGTCCTCACTTACAAGTGGATGCTAGCTGTTATGTAAATGATAATCATGCTACAATCCACAGACCCAGAAAGGCTATGTAACAAGGGGGGATCTAAGGGAGGTGCATGGATCTCCCAGGGAAGGGGAAATAGAATATATTTTGTGGGTGGAAGGGGATGGGTGGGAACGGGAACGGGAGGATATCAGGTGGTGGTGGGGAGAATGGAGGAAAAGAGTACTGGGAGAGATGATGGGAATTGGAGGGCATTTGAGGGTCACTGTGGAAACCTAGTGCCATAGAAATTCCAAGAATTTGATGAAGATAACCCTATCAAGGACTCCTAGGAATGGAGGAGATGGAGCCTAACCAGCCCATCTTCTGTAACCCGGCAACTTCCAGTGGTGGGATTGGAACACCAACTCACCCACAAAATCTTTCGTCTAATATCTATCCAGTCTGCAAGATGCGCAGGGGGAATAGAGGGACAGAACACGTGGGACTGGCCAACCAAGAACTGGTCTATTTGAGGCTCACATCAGAAAAGACAGTCCATACCCAACACTGCCTGGATGACCATGAACTGGAGAGTGGATAGTCCAGAAGACCTACGATAGAAAATAAAATCAGTAAAGTAAAATGGTTCCTAATGATATTCTGCTATACTCATAGGTTGGTACTTAGCCCAGTCCTCATCAGAAAGGCTTCCTCCAGCAGCTGATGGAAACAGATGCTGAGACCCGCAGTCAAGCATTAGGTGGGAGCCCTGTTTGGGTATCTCCAATGTGTTCCTACTCTCAGAAGAGAAGGAGGAGGTATTGTAGGAGTCAGAGGAGTTGAAGACAGCAGGAAAACAGGGCCCACAGAATCAACTAAGCAGGGCTCATAGGGGCTCACAGAGACTGAAACAGGTCTGTGGTAAGTCCTTTGCTGTTGACTGAGGTTTTCCTGCTGTTTGTCCCTCAGCCGTTCTGTCCTAAAGAAACACACAGAAGTGTCCATTAATTATAAACTGGTTGGCCTTTTAGCTCAAGCTTCTTATTAACTCTTATAACTTACATTAACCCATAATTCTTGTCTGTGTTAGTCATGTGGCTTGGTACCATTTATCAGCGAGGCATTCTCATCTTGCTTCCTCTGCGTCTAGGTGGTGACTGCAGACTGAACCTTTTCTCAGAATTCTCCTAGTCTGGTCACCTGGCCTATACTTCCTGCCTGGCTACTGACCAATCAGCATTTTATTAAACCAATACAAGTGACAAATCTTTACAGGGTACAAGACCATTGTCCCACAGCACTCTGCAAATTTGTTATGGTTGTTAACCTGATGTTTTTGTGGGACCCCTGACAATGGGAGTAGGGGATGCTGACTCTTGGTTGCCGTTGATGCTCTTTTTCTCCTTCTGGGTTGGATTTGGGAGAGAGAGAAAGTGGGAAAGGGGACCATGAGGAGTGGAGGGAGGGAGAACATTGGTCCAGATTTGAGAGAAGAATAAAAAAATAAAAATTGTATGCTAGAGGACAGAGACTTATGTTCTAATTGAATGTTTGACTCATTTGGACAGGACATTACATATAGCTCCCCTTAATGCTGCAAAGTTTTCTTTATTGATTAACCAATGAAACAACAGATTGACAAATGACCTTTCCACATCATGCACATAACCCATATATGAACACATATATGTAATTAAATTTTTACAAAAGAATATAAGCGTAGTACCAAAACTGATAATAGCTCGATGACAATTAAATATTCAGTTCTGTGAAGATACCTACACGATTAGCATACACATGAAAAATTCAATAGTGTTTTATTTTTTAATTCCAAATTATAAAAGCCAGGTGTTGTGGCACAGAATTTGAACTGCAATTATGTGACAAGTAGCTAATGTCACTTGTCAATGACAAGAGTTATTAAAGACAGCTCTGGCAGCCCTAGCAATCTATGCTCAGATCAACACTCTTGATTCACCAATTAAGGAGACAAGTAATACCGAGAAGCAGAGAAATGAGATTTATTCAACCTGGCCACACTGGAAAGAGGAACAGTGAAAAAATCGTGTCTGACAAGTTCATTTGGGGGGGGTGGTTAAAAAGAGGGAAAGAATTATTTACACTCATGCAAACTGTCCAGCTCAGGGTGTGCTCTCACCATAACCGACCCACATTGTCCTGGTTTCTAGTCTGTCCTGCAATGACAGAACTGTGTGACATTTCTTCCTGGGAAGTACGTTCCTCCTCTAGCTAGAACAAAGGGTTCAGCCTTTCCCTTGACCCAGCATAAAATCCTACAAAAACTCCAGTTCTTTGGGGTCATTAATTTAATAGTATGACAGCCACGAGATGGGTACAAGCATCTCTCTTTGGAATGTATTTGCTTTTGCTAAGATGGTTGGAGTGAAGCATCAAAAAATATCTGTCAGAGCCAAGTAGCTTATAACTGTAATCCCACCACCTAAGAAACTGAGGCAGGAGGACCACCCTGAGCAAGAGGCCCTGTGCTCAAAAAGAGAATAAAAAAACCCAGTTTACTATTTAGTGAACAAGCAAGTCAACATTAGCATAGCACATAACTGTCTGGTACTCTGTCGTAATATTAATGAAGAATAATAATAAATGTTAACTCCAGAGCAGGGAGCACAAACAAAGTCATTTGTTTCACTCTGCTTGCCTGGCCAAAAATAACTGCAACATTTCATTTGGTTCTCACTTTAAGTGTGAAAGAGGAAAACTGGGGCATAATAAGGAAGGTGTATAAATTCATGGTGTTGATAATGTTTAGAGCTTGAGCAATGAGCGATGAAGATGGATCTACTACAGAGGAAGGCCTGTCCCCCTCAATATCATGACCATGTTTGTGTGCATGTGTGTGTGTGCATGTGTGTGTGTTTATGTTTTGAAAAACATCTTTTAATCAAGAGTTCCTCACCAGTCAGTAGGTTTGTAACATTTTCTTAAGTAATTACCCTTAAGAGAGATAATTTTAGTAGTACTGACAGACATACATAAAATTATTCTGAAATGACACCTTAAATTACATTTTGGCAAGGGTTGAATCTTCAAGTATAATTTGCCTAATTAACTATGGATATTTTTGATGATGCAATAACAGCTACTATTAACCTCGCTCCTTAAAATTCCTACCAATCAAAAAGGAATGAAATCTTTGAAACTATAATTTATTTTCTAGCAGGGATATTCTGAACGAGGTCAAGTGTTTACCTGCTTCACTAGTGCTATGTGCAGTTATGCATCCCAAAGTTTCCCTTCTCCCAGGAAAACGGGCCAGCATTTTATCAGACCTTCTGCGCTTGTTAAGAGTATTTCTTCTACTTCGTAAGAATTATGATTCAGACTATTGGGTCTAGTAAATGATTTAAATATCTTATCAGCTATGCTCTCCTTATGCATTCATTTCTTCAACAAATATTGATAGGATGTCTACAGTGTGCTAGGCTCTGCTTTCCAAACTTCGAAGACACCAGTGAACAAAATAAATAATAACCTCTGTTCTCAGGGGAAGCTTTCTAAAGGCAGAGGAGATGGAAAAGAAATCACTACAAACCAAACTAGCACACAGTAGGTGGTGTCAAATGGTGCTAAGGAGGGATGGGAGACTGTGGTGTTAGACTTTGAGAAGGCAGGGTAGCTATCTTAAACACGAGGGGGTGGTAAGGACGGAATGAATAACATGTGGGGAACTTGCAGTGGCAGACCTCTTCGGAGGAGCAGCAAGAGTGTACTCTGTATTTCAGTCATAGCCAGGAGGCCATGGGTTGCAGTGGACCAGCCTGGGCGCGGTGGAGTGCATGGACAGGTGTAATTATTCTGGTAGAAATGAAGATATTCTAATGAGATGTTTGTGCCTCTCCCTATGGCTCATCAGACAATTGAAACAATTGTCCTTGGAAAATTGGAATTTCTGCAAGAATTCCATGCCGGGAGAAGAAAAAGGTCAAAGGCTGGTGCCAACCAGAGGAGAAACTTGTCTTCCAGAAAGAGATTCCATACAGTTCTGTCAAGTTGTCAGTTCACCTTTCAGGGGAGACAAGCAGAGATCATGGTAAGACCACACTTTGACCATGACTGTTCTGCTATACACATTTCTCCATTTCTACTTATCATCAGGACCCAAGACGAATTTGGGAGTATGAGCACATTGCATACACCTCTCTCCTCTTGAACATTTTCTATTACTGTATGCATAACCGTCTTATTGGGGATTGGTGGGCAAGACTAAGACCCAGGTGTAATGGATTATGTAAAAATGCTGTGGATCCCCAAACGGCTGCAGTGAGCAGTGGGTCCCTAGAGCAGCCAGTCCCAGGCAGGGACAGTGCAGTTCCCCAAGTGGCTGTAGTGGGTCACGAGGGGCAGCGAGTCCCATGAGGAGAGACCAAAAGATGGGCATGCCATGAGACCATGCTGCAGGTCTCCAAAGGCGGCTGGTCCCGGGCAGGGAGCCACGCAGCAGACAAGAGACAGACACATGGATAGGCATGAGTTGGATATTTATTTAGTGGGTTATGGAAGAGAAGGGGTGAGGAGTAAGGGGAGAAGGGGTAAGGGAAGAAGGGGAAAGAACAGAGAGAGACACACACACAGAGAAGGGGGAAGGGGAAAAGTGAGGCGAATGGAGCGAGGAAGAAGCTGTCTCTTTGAGGGAGAGACAGAAAAGAGAAGGACTCAGGCTGAAAGCTGAAGATCAGCTTGCCTCAGTGGATGGGGAAGGAGTGGGCGTGGCTTGTTTCTTAGAGGGACAGAGCAGACCATGACACCAGACACTAAGAACTGCAGTAGCACAGAGATTGCTGTGAATAGCAGGGCTTGGTAGCACCGTCTGTCTGGATTAAAGGTATTTGTTGAGGACCTTAGCGTTATAGTAAGGTAGGAAATTACTGTAGGTTCTGACTCAGGTTTTCTCTGTCTCTGTATAGGAGGACTATGGCGAGATCATGTGTTCAGAGGGTGTTCTGTTATAAGTCTGCTAGTACACTTTCGGTAAGAGGTGGCTATAGCTCCTCCCACAGTATTTCAGTGGAGACAAGCAGGTTTACAGTCAAATCTAAGAACCTTTGGATTCCTTAACATCTTTCTAAGCAGGGAGGAATAAAGAGTTGTTTGTCACGACAGGCACTCTATGCTTTCCTTTTGAATTAGGGCAACCAAACGTTTAGTTTTACAAAATTGCTACTCTTCATTATCATTATCTTTGAGCTCATTATTGTGCGTGAGTGCTACATACCGTGTGTGTTTGGCTCTGAGAAACTGCAACTCCTGATGGAAAGAATGTGTACACGCTTGTTGAGCTGCCTAATGGGCAGCTATTCTATGCGCCTCTGCAGTGTGGTTAAAGGCTGATTCTTCTCTGCTGCTCTGAGAGCTCATCTGACATTCTAAAAACTGATGCAGTTTCAAAGGGTAGCGAAAATGTATCAATTATCCTGACATCTAGGTCTCTTTAACAGATCTATAAATTTCCAATTTCCTTTGCCATCTTAACCATGGTAAATCATCTTGAACAAGATCATTCTTTTGAACAACAGCCTTCTTATTAGCTGAGATCAATTGAGATTAGAAAATGAAAAATACTCCAGACTCCGAGAACTCTGTGTGAAACCACATTTGTAGGATGAATATTGAATGAAGATTAATGTGTTTTTTTCAGCTTCTAAATCATTGATTTACAAATTTCTTTTCTACATTTCACTTCTGGATTAAACACTAATGTATGTGTGGATGGTTTACTTGCTGGCAAGCATTATCTTTCTCCTGCTGAACTTATATAGTTATGGAAGGGAATGATTTTTAATTTCAAATATGCTTTGCTTTGCATACTACATGTGATTCTAAAAGTGCCTCATATTATGCTGGGTGAAACAGTTTTCTATTGAATTACAAATCATTGACTAGATTCTTTATTTTAACTATTGATTGATTTTATCTAGTTGGATAAAATGCGGGACCTTTAGTGTATGTATAGACCCCGTGTGATCTGAACTCTGGGTGCCATTGAAGGAAATCTCACCAATTCTTTACTATAGACTTCTTTCAAACTCTAATACTATGGACTGGAAATATTTACACATACTGTGTATAATGTATATTCTATTATAATTTTGATAACATTCTTCCCTATTTCAATACTACTTTATTAATTGTCCGTCTTACCCTAACAAGACTGTAGGCTGCAAAGACACGCTCAAGGACTTGTTTAATGGTTAAGAACACTTAGTGCTTGCCTAAGTTAGGGTTCATGATGTGTGATGAAAGATCATGGTTATCTTGTTAGGTTAACTATCGCTGTAGAAAGGACCATGACCACTGTAATTCTTATAAAGAAAGCATCTAGTTGGGGCTGTATTACCGTTCAGAGGTTTACTTCACTATTAACATGGCAGGAAGCATGGGAAACACAGACAGACATGGTAATGGAGAGGTAACTGAGGGTTCTATATCAGGATCTGCAGGCAGCAGGAAGAGAGAGGGAGACACTGGGCCTGGCTGAACATTTAAAACATCAAATCCATCCTCCAGCAAGGGCACACCTACTCCAAGGCCACACCTCCTACGCCCCATCAAATAGCACCACACCCTAATGACCAAGCATCCACATCTATGAGCCTATGAGAGTCATTCTTATTCAAACCACCACAATGACCAAACACAACTTGGGAAGGAAAAGATTTGGTTTATATACCTTGAGTCACAACTAATTGAGGGAAGTCAGGGCAGGAACTCAAATAAGGTAGTGCAGCTTACTGGCTTGTTTATCATGGCTTGCTTAGCCTACTTTCTTGCTGAACCCAGGACCACAGCCCAGGGACAATAGGCTGAGCTGTCCTCCATCAATCATATAATAAGAAAAATGCCCTACAGGCCCAGTTCCAGCCCAGTCTTATGGAGGCATTTCCTCAACTGAGGTTTCTTTCAGATGACCCTAGCTTGCATCAGGTTAACATGGAACTAGGCAGCATACAGTTCCATCATGAAGATCAGAGTTAGGATCCCAGCACCCATATTGGGTGGTTTCAAACAACTGTAACTCCAGCTCCAAAGGCTCTGACTGTCTTCTGGCCTCTGAGGATACTCTCAACATGCATACTTGCATACACACTTAGAGATAATAACAATACAAATAAATAGTTAAAAAATTCACTCAAGAAAATAATAGCTAAATGGATAAAGGAATTTTTTTTTATTGGGATAATAATTTCCTTGTGCAAGTTTTGGGGACTTCTATTCATTTTTCCTTTTTTAAGATTTATTTATTTATTGTGTATGCAGCATTCTGCCTGCATGCATTCCTGCACTGAAAGAAAGGGGCACTGGAACACATTACAGATGGTTGTGAGCAAACGTGCGGGTGCTGGGAACCGAACTCAGAACTCTGGAAGAGCAACCAGTGCTCTTAACCTCTGAGCCACCTCCCCAGTTCCTATTCATTTTTCAAATTACAGCTTAATTTTCACTTTTCCTCCCAACCTCTTTTTCTTTGATTTCATGACAGGATCTGTTTTCTTTATTATTTGTTATTATAAGCCCCAGTTTTCTCCTCAGAAATTGTTAGAACTTTCCTTCACCAAGACTATCATTTGTGAGATAATTTGTTTAGCTTCTGGGTTCTCCTCCAAGCTGCACGCTCTGTGAAAACAGAAAACATTTCTATTTGTTCTTAACTATATTCCCTAATATCTCTCCCACAGTAGAGGAATGTAGAGATGGTCCGTGTGCAGATGAAATGTGGATGGGAGCTGGCTACATAGCTCATTACCCTTTGGCTCCCATGTTCTGACTGTTCAGTGTTCTCTCAGCACCACTACCAAAAAAAAGTGTAATTGGTAACCACCAGACAATGTTTTAACACACTGGATACTGGTGTGGGAGAATTGTCTGTATTTTGTCAATCATGTTTTAAATAAATGCTGATTGGCCAGGCAGAAAGTATAGGTGGGAAAACCAGACAGGAAGTAGAAATGATGTAATGAGAACAGGAGAATTCTGGGAAGGAGGAAGTTGATTCCTCCCACTCCTGCCCAGACCACCGAAGCAACAGGATGTGATCTGCCCCAATGAAAAAAGGTACTGAGCCACATGGCTAACATAGATCAGAAAAATGGGTTAATCAAGATGTGAGAGTTAGCCAGTGAGAGGCTAGAGCTAATGGGCCAATCAGCTTTATAACTTTAGAGATCTATGTGTGATTTTCTTTGGGGCTAAACAGTTGTGGAGTACAGGGTGGGACAGAAAACCCCAATAACAAACAGGACCCCCTCCATGTTACAGGATACATTTCTATTTAAGCATACATGAATGCAATAATGTTTATGGTACCCATTACTTTTTTAATTAAAAAATTTTGAGACTTTCATATATGAGCACTGTATTTTCATCATTTATAGCCCCAACTTCTCCCTTATCTGAACTCCGTCTCAAGTTCATGATCATATATATATACATATATATATGTATATAGGCATATATATGTGTGTATGTATGTATACATATGCATAGCCTTTAGTGTTGTTTGTATGCATATGGTTTTAGAGATGGCTGATTAGGACTCGATAATCCTTACCCCCAGATGAAGTGCTACAGGCTAACAATAGCTGCTAAGGGAAGGGTCAGCCTTTCCCTTGGTGAACTTCCAATAGGATCTATGACTTTCAAGGCCTCGTAACAACCTGTCCCTTCATTTCACGTCATAATTAAACAAACATTTAGTAAATTTCTCTTCTGAATCAACTGGGGGGCTATATAATCAACGAAAAGAATATACTCTTACTGTGTAGCCTAGGCTGGCTTACTTGGACTACAGGAGCACAGCGCTGGACTTCACCGGGAACAGCAAAGAGTGAAGATTTAAGCCTGAACCATCTCTTCCATTTTGATTGCCTGTGTGAATCTGGCCTAGTTACGAATTGAATCTAAGGAACTTCATCTGCTGGAGAAAAATCAACTATTTTCATCCTTAAGTGTGTGGTCTTGAGGCAGCTTCACAAAGGAACTTTTGTGTAATTACAAATGAGTTAGCAGTTTTTTAAAGTTGTTTACAATAAATGTGTGGAAATAACTATTTTGTCAAGTTGTGTGCAGGGAACTGATATGTATATGGTGTGTGTAAACACACAGTGGGTGCTTGAGAGATTTGCAGTGGTTACTACTAACCTTAAAAGGGAGGTCCCTAACCAGCTTGACTTCCCAGCATTTTAGCCATAGAAGGCACCCAAGAAGTATGAAAACATGTTCTAGGGACTTTTAGATAATTATCCAAGAAACTGGTTACATTTGGATACATACCAAATTAGAGCAAAATGCAAGCTACTAACCATAATGCTTTAGATGGACAGTAGGAAATGACAGGAACTTGTGGCTGTTACAGTGAGTTCCTGTGTGTGTGTGTGTGTGTGTGTGTGTATGCTAGTACATCTCAATGTTCAATTTTTTACAAAATTTCTGCTAGATACACCACTGTTGGATAAAAATGGATTAATTTGCCACAATGACATGCAGCATCGGCTACTGTTCTCAGGTACCAAGGTGAATCCTTCACTCACGGATGCCGTCTTTCGAGTAGTCTATTTACGATCACTTACAGATTCTGATGAAGCTGCTCGAATACAGAACCCAGAACTTAGTCTGAATGCGGCGGACCTTTTCTTGGCAGCATACTTCGAATAGATTTTCAGTTGTATTCTAGCAGCCGACCCTTGCCCCTCCAAGAGGTGGGGCTGACCAAACCACCATGGAGTAAAGATGATTTATTTTTTTCAGGGTATCTTCTACCTCCGGTTACTAGGATATTTATGGAAAGGTGGTAGACAAAGATCCAAACCTTAAAGTCCCATTTAAGGTTCAGATACACAACAATACGCTGCAAGCTTGGTATTCCTAATTACAGAAGTGGTGTGTCCAACAAGCACATACAAAAATCTTGCGGGTGCACCCCTCATGGTCCTGACTTCCTTGTTCATGTTCTCCCTCCTTCTGCTCCTCATTAGGACTGTGACTGAAAAAGCATGGGATAAAACCGGACTCTCTGAACATGGCGGACAATGAGAGCTGATGAGAGGCCAAGGACAATGGCACGGGGTTTTGATCCTACTTCATGTTCTGGCTTTGTGGGAGCCTAGACAGTTTGGATGTTCACCTCCTAGACCTGGATGGAGGGGGGAGGACCTTGGACTTTCCACAGGGCAGGGAACCCTGACTGCTCTTGGGACTGGAGAGGGAGGGAAAGAGGAGTGGGGTGGAGGGGGAGAGGGGCGGGAGGAGGGGGAGGGAAATGGGAGGCGGGGAGGAAGCAGAAATTTTTTTTTTCAATAAAAAAAAAAAGAAAATACCTTAAAAAATTAAAAAGAAAAAAAAATCTTGTGGTTAAGAAAAGTGGTGACTGCCATCTTCGGCCCTCTTGAAGTCTTATGGAGATCATCTAATCCCAAAGGGTAATCAAGTGCACATCAGCCTGCAGGATCACAGAAATGCAGAGACATTCAAGCAAGCCCAGTCTCTTCTGAGCCCACACCTTCATGATGGGACAAGTTAGTGTCCTGGACATGACACACACCTAGAGGAACATGACAGAATGTTCTTCTTAAGACAGAGACTGGAGTCGGAAATATTGCGAGCTCTCGCATACTCTGAAAAAAGCAGTTTGCATATCTAGGTGGGCCACCTGCACTCACGCCCACAGTCTTTCAGAGCCAGTCAGAGGCCCTTGCAACGTGGGTTTGCTTTTCTCGGGTCATTTTTCTCGGCAGTCGCTCCTGGATGTGTCCCTACTGTGGATAAAACAGTCCCTCACTTCTGGCCAACTTTTCTCGGCTCCCTGACTCCCAGAGGGCTGTGGCGCCGGCCGCCCTGCCTCCTCCCGGGTGGCCATCCGAGGGCGGGGCCGAGCCGGGCCAGGAAATGCCCGAGAGTGGGTGTCACCTGCCTAGCCAACTTGTTGACTCCCGGAGCGCGTCCGGCTGGGTGTGTGGCTCACCTGTCCCCAGCACGCAGGGCCGCTCGCCCCCCACTGCCCAGCCATGAGCAAGTTGGGCAAGTTATTTCGAGGGACCCGCTCCTCTCGGGCCCGCGCGGCTCCCAGCCCCCAGGAGGCTCTGGCCCGCCTCAGGGAGACCGAGGAGATGCTGGCCAAGAAGCAGGAGTACCTGGAGAGCCGAATCCAGAGGGAGCTCGCCCTAGCCAAGAAGCACGGCTCCCAGAACAAACGAGGTAGGCTGCACCCGCCCCAGGCCGGGCCTCGCTCACCCACTCCCAGCCCTTCGCTGGGGACAATCTCCAGCTAGATGTGCGAGTCCCCCCAGGCCATCTAGTTTGCCTTTCTAGGAACTGACCTGACCCCCAGGGCCTGGTGATTGAGGCGAGCTGAGCCAGGCACCTGCCAGGCAAGCAATATGTTCAACGCCAAAAATTCCAGTAATCGCCCTGAGCACCATTTGTATGTAATATTTAAATGACTCAATCGATCAAAACTTTAAAGTTAGGATGAATATCACTGATCATTTTCTCTTGTCTTGGGTTTTAGTGGTACTTCTTTATTAAAATTATTTTCATGTGATATTTTGCACATTGTAATTTTGTATATTATTTTTGAAGTTTTAAAAATATTGCATTCAAAGGACGTTTAGCTTGTGACTGCATTTTCTGGATCCCCCTTGGGATTTACACCTCGCTCACCACTTTCTAGCCCAGGTCTGTTGACTCTACCGCTGAACGTACCAGTTTTCTCCTGTATGTTTGTATTCTAGCCGCACATGGTGAAGTGTGTTCTAATATGCTCTGGTTTATTTTCTTCCTCTGCTATTGAAAACTTCAGTTGCCTATTGTACAGCTGCAGTCTTAAAGAAGAATCAAAGAACTAAATATTAAGTTTCCTTAACTGGCTTTTAGTACACACAAAGGACTTTGAGTCAATAATGACCCTTGAGAGCCTGTCACACCATGAACCTTTTGCTCCATGGCAGAGTCCATCGGTTCGTTCGGCATCGTCCTCTCTGTGTAGGAGTAGGCCTCAAGAGTACGTGCGGTGTGCACAAAACTCAGGGAGGAAAGGAGGCGGTTCGCTCTTAACCCCAGGTCGGTGGAGGACCCTGCACACTAGAAATGGCAATGGTGCTCATCGACAAACTGAACACTTGTGACCCCGTATCTGGCTTCTTTACTGTTAGGAGTTTTTCCTAAGGCGAGCTCTCTGCCAATGCAAAAATCCCAATCAAGCCAAATCACAATACGACAAATTAAAAAATATCCAGGTTTAATGGGATTCCTGCGCTCTTGGGTGGCCCTGAGGGGGAACCGGAGGCCACTAATGCAACCACCAGGGGGAAGGAAAAGAAACCAGGAGGAAACTTTCCAGGGAAGCAGTTTAAACAGACTGGGGGAGTGGTCAAGATTTTGAAGGGCACAGGGATGGGACCTGCAAAGATGGAGGCCAGAGACCGGGGCCTTACATTTACCGTGCCAATGATTTGGGGGAGGAAAGAAGCTTCCTCCTGCTCCTCCTCCTCGTGTCCATCCTCTTCTGTCCATCTTTGGTTTTCATCTTCTATGGTCTTGGGGATACTGAGGACAGAACCCAGTACCTCATGCATACCAGGCAAGTGCTCTACTCTTGGGCCACACCCTCAGTCCAGGTTGGTTACAGGGAAGCCTTGGCAAGAATTAGCTCATCCTTGTGAAGCCTCTTTTGTTCAATGCAGGAGAAACAGGACGCCTCCTGGAGCTGACCTGGAGAGCTCCACCTCTGAAGAGGGCCTGACACAGGCTCTTGTTATTCACTACGGAGAGACCAAGTTTCATTCTTCTCTGTAATTGTCTCTAACTTTTGCCACAATACAGTGCTGCTTAGAGCTAAGGACTGGTTTCTATTTTTATTCCATGTTGAAAAGTATTTTGGGAACTTATTCGGCAGCATTTTCTAAACAGAGACCACGCCATTATGGTTGGCTAGAGTCTGTATTCATGCTGTGACAACACCCTTCCTCTTCAGTTGGTTGTGCCCTCTTAGGACTTGCTTAGTGTCCCTCAAAGCGCAGACACCTTGTCATTTCTTTGGAACTGTGTGTACCTCTGTTTCCAGTGGTAACTCAATGAATATTTGTTTAATAATATGAGAAACTGGACATCTACTTCTAGGAATTTATAAAGATGTGAATTGGCTTTCAGAGAATGAAGTGTAACATAGTATGGGTTATATTGGCTTCCAGAAATGTTCTCTAGGTGACGGTGCACTAACGTGTATCACAAGCTTAGATGTCAAACAAGGACAGAACATCTGAAGGGAATGCCAAGTACCAATCCAGCTTCCTTAAATCGAGGAAGTTACAGATCCACTTGTGAGCAAGTAATTGGAGTAAATATTGATTCATCATCATTTAGATTTCTGAGTTCACTGATGTTAGCTCAGGCCTGGGCTCCAGTGGCCCTGGGAGCAGGGACTGGCTTCTATGAGACCATCTTTAATCTAAGCTATGGAATGAATTCAGTCACAGGCCTATGCAATAGGAGCACCATCCAAAGTATTGTGTCCCCCAAATAAACCAGATAACTCCTTAGATACATGGTCATTCCCTTCCTTTAGCCACTAAGAATACTTTCCGAAAGATTGGAAAATAAGACCCTACAATACCAAGCACTAAAGGTCCCCGGGCTACACAGTAGCTGTCATTTACACCATAATCAGAGAGATGCAGTGTATTTTCAGCGGAAGCTTTACCTCTATAGCTAGCCACCGAATGTGTCAGCATCCCAGCTGAATGGCCAGGTAGCATAGATTAGAAACTACAAGTTCTTCAATAAGGAATGTCTCTACAACATCAGAAGCTTGGGCAGCATTTTGAATACCCAAAGACAGCTTGGTGTTACTGGTAAAATGAGTAGCTTTTATTTTTTTTTTAATTTTTTTTTTGAGACTTGGAATTCTCTATATAACAGTGAAGACAATAAGTCAAACAAGGGTGGGCTTCTCTGAAGCCCAAGCTCTGAACTACATGCCAAATAATCTGTATAATAAGAACCGTATGAACTTCCTTAAGAAACTAGCTCAGGGTACTTATGAGGTCCCATGAGAAGCTCCTCAAATGTTTCTTCTGGAGTAAAATAAGGACGTGAGAAGTAGAGATTTCTCATTCAAGTTTATGGATAATAACAGAAGGAAAATAGAAAGGAAACAGTCCTTCCAATTTACCAGCTCGTTAAATATCAAATCATTAACTTCTCAAGTTTAGTGGGCATCAATGGAGTTCTAAGCTGGTCTCGAACTCACGGAGATCCACCTGCCTCTGCCTCCCGAGTGCTGGGATTAAAACATCATTTAATTCTTTCCTTACTTCGGAGTTTTGCCTGTCTATTGGAGCCACCCGAGCCTTGGAGTCCTGCTCCCAGGGATTCAGAGCTAACTGCTTGGAATGGGAGTCAGATACCAGGTTTTCAACAAAAGGGCTTCCAGATGATTCTGCCCTGTTGCCCAGTTCTGGGTGGAATTTTCAAAAGTTAATGAGATGGAAGAACCAGCTCTCCTCCTCTCCCCTGGTTTCTGACTTTCCTGTCACAGGCCCCAAGACCATGAGTATTTGTTTACTTCCTTGAGATAAGGAAGCATTTAACTCTTGGTGTCCCAGGTTGGTGGTATCTTAGCATACTTCAAACTAGCTGACACGTTGACTTGGCAAGACCCTTTGGAGGTGTCTGTTCTTATTTCTTCTTAAGGTCTCTTTTATAACATCCCAGACAGGTGGCTGGGGATTGTGCTTAACTATAGTATTCCAATGTAACTATTATAATTTCACACAGAGTATTTGCTGTTGGAGCTCAAAGCTTGGGCTTTAGAGCTGTCAGCCCTGCTTTGTTAAAGTCCTCGTAATGGGCTGTCCTGTCCCTTTAAGAGTCAAGCCCTGCCCACTCCCCCCACCCCTCATCCCAGGCAAGGGGATTTTCCTTCAGCTCCCAGCCCAGCTCTCTGCCCTGTCTCTCTGGGAGAGGTGGCTGCTGCCAGGGCTCCTTTCCCCTCCCTTCCCCTCCCTTCCCCTCCTTTCCCCTCCCCTTCCCTCCCCTTCCCTCCCCTCCCCTCCTTTCCCCTCCCCTTCCCTCCCCTCCCCTCCTTTCCCCTCCCCTTCCCTCCTTTTCCCTCCCTTCCCCTCCTTTCTCCTCCCCTCCCTTTATTCTCTGTTTCTTTCTCTCTCTCTCCCTCTCTGCCTCTTCCCCTTCCTTTCCTTTTACTGAATAAACTATCCAAACCCACTCTGCATGGCATGCCTGCCTGTCTCTGTCTCTCACCCGCCTGGGAGCCACAGAGGCCTCTGGTGCTGGGACCCAGCTGCCCCTCGGGTCCCATTTTATCTAAACCGCAGCAGTCCTCACACCAGCCTGTCTAGTTACTTCTCATATGGCAGTGACAATACAGACACTCAGAGCTGTGTGGATGGGCGACATCACTCTATGAAGCATTCAGTGCTTAGTAAATATCAGCCCCAGTCTGTAACAATGTTAGTTGAAATTGGCTTAAATTTTGTCACAGCGCTGAGTAAATCTCCATTTCATTTCATATATTCGAGTACAGTAGTCACTTCTTCACGTCTCCCTTTCCTCAACTTTCCCGTTCTCTTCCCTTGAAGACCTTTCTTGTGCTAAGACTGGCTTACTGTGCTGGGCCTAGAAGGAGGCTGTTGCAATGCCTGGGACAGGGTACGGTGACCCTTGGATGAGTGTTGTCCTGGCTCCTTCTCCTGTCTGGTCCTGGCCCTGCTGCTTATCTGGCCTGGGGCCCCAAATCACACATTTGGAGCAGGAGCTCCAAGTATGTAATTATGTAAGGTGTGATCCAGTTGAGGGTCATCTGGAGGTCGTAGGCATTGAGCATGTTGATAGAAATGGGCAAGATAGGCTGAGCAGATTTGGGCAAAACCCCCCTCAGTGGCATTTTACATGTGTCCAGTGAAATACGGTGCAGGGGCCATTGACCGTCCTCCTCAAGGATCTGTGTGAGGACGTGAACCTGCCAGCAGAGTCCTCTATGGAAACGAGCTATTTCACTTCGGGGCTTGGGCTATGAATGCACAAGGCTGAATTTCCTTTTGGAGTCTGGATGCAGACTAGTGCACTGGGCTGGTGTCCTTCTGGAGTGGGCTGTGGACAGGGCC
Source organism: Chionomys nivalis (assembly GCF_950005125.1). NCBI lineage: Eukaryota > Metazoa > Chordata > Mammalia > Rodentia > Cricetidae > Chionomys > Chionomys nivalis. Next base: position 60,805,122 of record NC_080101.1, read on the forward strand.
CACTCTAATCTCATGCGAGGAGCCCTTTGTACTGTTGATTTAACTTTTTAGGTAGTTGTCTTTACTAAATTCTCCCACCAAAGACCTGGGGACTTTGGTGTGAAGAGAGTTACCGAGGAGTCCGCTGGCTGAAGGACGGTGAGGCCAAATGCACTCAGGCTCGGGTAAGGCGAGACGGCCACAGACTGCAGGACGGGGAGAAAGTCTCCAGGGAGAGGCAGCTTAGCTCATGACCTCCTTTCTGGAGAGAAAGGATGCGACTCTTGGACCATGGTGTTGGAGTTCTTTCTGGATTATTAAAATGCTCACTCCTAGGTGCCCCCTGGGGATTCTAATTTAGGAGCCCCTCGTTAGGTTCCACACTCTGAACTTGGAGCACACTCGATGATTCTGATAGCCGCTACACTTAAGAAGCGATGACTTGCTATTTCTGGAGCCACTAAGCTGGAGGGACTAACTGCTATTGTTTTCTTCCCATCGTTTCTCCTTCTGCTGTCATTCTGAAACCTGGATGAGAATTCTCTACTTTCTACTCCCTCTGTTTCCTCCAGAAGAAATGTTTGAGGAGCTCCTCATGGGCCTTCATTAGCACCCTAAGTTAGCTTCTTAAGGAAGTTCATACTAGTCTTATGATCTTTATTATTGATAAAAATGATGCACATTAATTATGCACATTAGTATGTTTCACTGTCTTATTTTAATATATATAAATTTATATACAATAATCAGTTTTGGTGAGTGCAAAACTCTTTTCCGTGTCTTCTCTCCAGTTTCTCTCCCTACGCCATAGCTCCATCTCTACTTTCAATGCATTTGTTTTGTTTCCATATCAGTACAAGCATGAGATAATATTTTTCTCTGTGTAGCTTATTTTGCTTAATATGAAATTTTTCACTTCAACCCATATGCTTGCATTTGAGAGACTTTCCTTCTGCACGGCAACACCCTCTGGTGTATATGTTCTTTATATTTAGATATTCTCCAAACGCAACATGGTAATAAAGGTTTGGTTTAGCAATGTGCAAAGTGGGCTTTGGGATTTGGGGAAAATTAGTTCTCTGACCTTCTCTGTGGATTTCTCCACTGATGGAGCTCATTTGATTGGCTGTTGGAAGCGAATGGGAACTCAGTAGGTGGGGCATCGTTGAAGAGTACCAGTCGTTGGGGTGCACACTTGGGAGTTCTGTCTTTATCGGTTGTCATGAAGTGGTCAGACTCTAGGTCTCGCGCCCCTCTGCCATAACGTCCAGCCTGGCTGTAGGTCCTGAGTAATGGAGACTGTGGACCATAGTCTGAAACTGAACTGAAGAGTCCTTGCCTCCTTCAGGTTGGTTTTCTCGGGTATTCTCATCACAGTGATGCTGTGCAGACTGGCACAGTAGGCACGCCACAGGTTCACTCTCTGTTCATCTGCTGTTGGGCATCTCGATCTCCGGGCTTGGCTTGTGTGAGCAGTGTCTGGTTCTCCTGGTTCCAGGACTCCTTCAGATTACGGAAGTTCTCCTGTTTTCTCATACTCGTTACAACCAGCCACTACCACATGTTGCTTTCTTGACTTTCTGGTATCTTATTGGTTTGTGCTACTCTCAGTATGCTAGCTCTTGAAGAAAACTGAGGTGTGTAATGAGAATACTAATCAGTATTCATGCAAAGTGTTACTTGAACCCCACCCACATAAGCTGTTATTTAGAAATCTCTTTCCCCTCATTCCGTGTTCCTCCCTTTCCCCGAAAGGGACTCTATAAAACTTATACTCTCAGTCACATGCTTGGGGACTGTACAGCATGGAGTGAAACAGGTTTTTTGTTTTCTTGGATGTTTCTTAATTTTTTTTTGTTGTTGTTTGTTTTTCTGGATTAAATAGAGGGCTTCACATGGCTGTAAGGGAGAAAGACGACTTGCAAAAGTTGTTGTCTGACCTCCACACATGCACCATAGCATGTGTGTCTACACTTATGTATCACACCCACACGCATCCTCACACACACATGCTAGAGAGAGAAAATAATAAATAAAATTGTAAAATTCTTGTCTTAGGGTTTCTATGGCAGTGAAGAGACACTATGACCATGGCTGCTCTTCTAAAGGAAAGCATTTAATTGGAGCTGGCTTACAGTTCAGAAGTTTAGTCCATTTTCATCATGGCAGGATGCTTGCCAACACAGGCAGACATGGTGCTGGAGAGGTTGCCAAAAGTTTTACATCTGGATTGGCAAGCAGTCGGAAGAGAGAGTGACACTAGACCTGACTAGAGTATCTAAAACTCTAACGCCCACCCTTCAGTGACGTGCTTCCTCCAACAAAGCCACATCCTATGTGCCATTTTCACTCAAACTACCACAAATCTCATGCTTACAAACATCATCTTTCCTTTTTCAAATAAGTATATTTTTATGTCTAGTATTTATATTTATAAACAATATCTCCAGTTGTCTTAGAATTAAAAAAAATAATTCCAATTTATGTGTACTATTTCATTTAGTTGAACCAGTTACAATCAGACTTTTTTGTTGTTGCATAAATACTTATTAAAGTGTCTGGTAAGACGCAAGGACAAGGCCCTGTGGCTGCTGCCAGAGACCTCATTCCAAGACTGCTGCTGCAGAATAGCAGTGTCTTTCACCGAAGGATCGGCCAAGCCTGTGATGGCCTTTGACAGATGCACACTTGGCGAGAGAATTTATTCATTGAGATATGGAACAACTGATCCATAAATCTAGTCCTTGTCATCTTATTTCTGGTATTTTCTTTTCTTCAGTTGCACCCTATGTACCTTGTCAATTATGTTTCCAAACCTAAAATATCAGCATATATCTGTGGTTCACAGATGATTTTTTATGAACTGACAATGTGTTAGTGTCATCAGATCCACTGGAGAGCTTTTTACAGTGACATACCAGAATACTGTTCCAAGAGATTGAGAATGAGTGACAGAATTGAGGTGCTCAGTTGTTTCTGGATGATTCTTTTGTGCCCGTGGGTAGCCTATGACTTTCTCTTGCACGAGTACAACTGCTGAGAAAAGAAGCCATTGTTGGATTAGTACATTTTGGGAAGTCCTATTGGATTCTAGCAATTGCTGTGCTCTTTTCCAGCCTCTCGGAGAGTAGACTGTTGAATCCTTCTTCAAATATATATGGCTGAATTTTTCTAGTTTTCTTTGATTTATTTTATTTTGCATTTTATTGGTTGTGATTGTACCATAATCATAAGCCTTAAACATTTCTGAGAAGCTTTGGCAGAGGATGTGAGCTTCTCTTGAGTGTCCTTAGCGTTTCCATTATGTTTGTTGGTATTCAGAACTATGTATTTCAGGTAGTTTCATAATAGAAAAGTATGTTCTAGTCAATGACGTATGAGACATACTACCTAATACTCGGGTTTTTTTTTTTTTTTGAGTTTCTGATTTTTTCTTTGTAGATCAGTTTTGAAGTGGGCACGAGTGATCTATTTTGGTGTATGTCTTAGTTACTGTTACATTGCTGTGAGGTGACATCATGGCCAAGGCAACTTAGAGAAGAACAATTTAATGCGGATTTGCTTACAGTTTCAGAGGTGTCATGGTGAGGAGCATGGTGCCAGGCAGGAAAACATAGCACACATCCACAGGCAGGACTCAGAGAGGGCGAGACTGAGTCTGGTGTAAGTATTTGAAACCTCAAAGCAACTACAGGTAAGACACCTCTTTTAACAAGGCCACACTTCCCAACCCTCTAATACTTCCTAAAAAGTTCCACCACTGGGGAAGCAAACATCTAAATATATGAGCCTGTGAGGGCCATTCTTATCCAAACCACCACAATGCCTTTTTTCTTCCTTCCTTCCTTCCTTCCTTCCTTCCTTCCTTCCTTCCTTCCTTCCTTCCTTCCTTCCTTCCTTTCTCTTTTTGTAGTCCTAAGTATATGTGGATATACCTATAAGGGATAAAATTGCACAGATCCTTAAAATAACAGATAATATTGAGGATTTTAAAAATCATGTTCCTGAGATCTTTGCCTTGATAAAGTTATTGGTCCCTCACATTTAGTGGAAGCTGGTTATTTTAGTTTCTCCTTTTCTGATTCTTATTTGTTAGAAGTTCCAATAAACACACCATTGGTTTCAAAGTTTGAAAAAGGAGACGAAAGGAGGGAAGCAAGCATCATACTTAATAAGCCATTTTCTGATTGGTTCTCTTGCACCGCTGACTTCGGCTGTTTCCCTTAGACGGCTGGTGTGGACAGGGAATTTAATTGCATGAGAGGAAATATTGAGGACCCATTCTAAAGCTATGAGGTCATTGTTTAATGTGATAGGAGCTTGGACATCTGCACCTCTGACTCTACCTGTCACTGCTAAGCACTTCTCCAGGCTTTTCTGACCTGTAGGCATTTCCAGTGAGCATCTGGGCATGCTTTAGGATGGGAGAAGCCCTTATTCCCACAGCTCTTTGGAGCCTCCCTTGTCGCTTCCTCAGCCTGCTATTGACTCACAATACCAACACAGTTGATTGCTATCTAGGAAAGAAAACACTCAAGCAAGCATGATCAGTGGTTTTTAGTTATAGGCAAGAAAAAGGAATCATTCTCTGTTAAAGATGGAAATCTTACATTACAAGTTAAATTCCTGTCTAAAATATTAAAATTTATTATCTACCTTAAATGAAATAGAGTTTAAATATTTACGCTAGGCTAGAATAGAAATTTAGAATAATAAAATTATTATTATTATTATTATAACATTTCTGTTTTATCCGTACGGGTGGCACATGCCCTGTGTCTGCAGAAGCCAGAAGATGGCATTGAAGCCTCTGGGTCTGAACTTAACAGACAGTTGCAAGGCATTGTGGGTGCTGGGAATTGAATTCAGCCTTCTGGAATAGCAGCCAGTGCTCTTAACCACTGAGCCATCTCTCCAGCCCCTACTGATAAGATTAATCAAGTACTTATTAAACATTTAAACTTTAAAACTCTAATTTCTTGTGATAATTTTAATAATTACAATATAGAACCATGGTGAATATGTATACAGTAATTATATAAGCATGTTATATATGCCACATACATCCCTAAGCACATCTCCCCTGTGAAGTTAAGCACAGTTGCTATTCCTGACATTTTCTGTTAATATTCACTAGTTTCATACCCATACATTTCCCCTACATTTTAAATCAAACATGTTCCATAAAGTTTACTAATTTGTGAGGTTATGAATAACACCAGTAGCAAATAAAAACAAACACTTCCAGCTAGTTATGTATTCTGCCTGGAATCAAACAATTTAATTGACTTTTATACAAAGAATATCAAGTAGATTGTAATGAATTTATTTGTATGCTGCTGCAGTAACTGACTACTTCACCTGCTTGGCAACTGGTCTCTGAGAAGATGATAAGGAATGAGATCTGCACTGGGCATTTGATGTTCGTCTTCATGCTTACGCTACTGACAACTTGAGGACGGTGACAGTTTTTGAATCATGAGTTTTCTTTCTTAGATTTACCTCCTCTAATAGTCTCTCCATGGTGTTGTCTCTAGAATGAGGACAGAAGCTTCATCTTTATCAGAAAATAATTTCAATTTTCTTGGTCCATTTGCATGCTCTCTGTCCTTTTCTCTCTCTGCAGAAGGAAGAGTGCCCTGATCAGTCTGTCTTTCTCTGTGTAATATTAACCCATCAATTATATTTTAAAATGCACTAATTGGTTCAGAATTAGTGATTTGCTTATGGAATACACCACTGCCAAGTATTCCTGCCTCAGAATATGTTCACTTGTTTTTCCAGTTTCATTCTCTTGCCGTCCTGCATCTACCTTCCCATTACATCACTGCTGTGGTCTAGCTCCGCCCCCAAGCTTGCTATTTACCATCTTTATGAAATTTACTATTGGGGAGACCTCTGAAAATATTTAGATTATGCGTAGGAACCAGCTGGTGTGATTTGCTGTTATTTTCAAGGTATAAGTTCCTGGTTTCTCAGACATTCAAGTCAGGAAGTTCACGTTGGTCTGAGATTTTCAGTTGGGTAGAAGTCATGCGTTTTATTGATCAGCATGTTGAGTACATGTGTAGGAGCTTTGAAATATCTGTGTGCCCACTGAACCCTGCAGATCTCTCCTGTTTTCTCTACATTTTCTCTCACTAGAGACCAACTGTAATTTATGCATGTTAGTATTCACGGTACAGTGCCCATTACACGGTGGTAATAAACACCACCTCTCCTGGTTTTCCATAGGACTTCCAAAGCACGTCACAAATCCTCTCTCACTGAGCCCCACCCCATCCACAATAGATGTGTATGGCTTATGGAATGAAGAGTAGGTGATGAAGTGCCCATTTCATGTCTTGCCTTACTGAAATTGTCACCTTATTTCTATGTCCTAACAGTGCCAGGCATGTGGTAGATACTCAGTACATACTTAAGAGATTGAAGTGAATGAATCAAGAACATTTATCGAAAGTATAAAAGTGCAGGAAAATTCATACTGAGATGGTCTTGGGCAAAAGTCTTAAAATTTTATATTGTTTCCTCTGGCTGTCTTGAATTTAATCCATGACTTTGAACAGTACTGTTTAAATTGATATTGTGGGAATTAAAACCATGTGCCGCTAATGGAGGTATCTCCTAATGGGTAAAATACATATATGTAAGAACAGGGCTTATTCTAAAATTCTCCAATGAAACATGATCATGAGACTTTTCAGTAAGAAACAGAAGATGACATAACCAATTATGTATGACATCTGTCTCTCAAACACTCTCATGACTTGGCCGAGTTTCTGGAACCTCGTTATTTAGTTCTTCCCTAGAGTTCATCATCCACTCCTGGGCAAGAGAAGGGCAATCGTATCCAGGTGTCGAGTTCACAAACAGCTTCATCTTTGCTCACTGCATTGCTTGGCTCTTCAAAGGTTCTTATGGCTTAACAGTGGCCCTATTTATACACCCTGGATGAAGGGGAATAAACTTTAAAGTCAAGATGTCTTCTTTTTTTAAAGATTTATTTTTATTTTTAACTTTCTTTTTATTTATTTCTTGTGTCTTTAACATCATGCATCTCGATCTTATTTCTTTCCCCATCCCTTCATATCTATTCTCTACTCTTGCATCACCCCAACCACCCCCATGAAAATAAAATAAAATTTAAGAGAAAAAAAGGAAAAAAGAAAAGAAAGAAAAAAAATCTCATCATGGAAGCTGTAGTGTGAACAGTGAGTCATGCAGTAACTTTTATCCATATATCTTTATATCTTTACGTGCAAGTGTTCATGGCAGAGTCATCCGTCTACTTAGAGACTTCCGGTTTCTACTCCCCAGTGGATGCTGGGCCCTCACTGATATCCTGCTGTTACCCTGTGTCATGGAAATCCTGCAGCTTTGGGTCTGCAGGAGTGGTACCTTCATATGCTCTCACAGGTCATAGACGCGGTGAATGTTGAGGTTCTGACCTTGGGTAGTTGCAGGGTTGGTCAGCCCACTAGCTTTCCCCCATTCTCACCACCAGGGTGAGCTCTCCAGAATTGCCCCAGCTAGTTCACACTTTACAGCAATGACCAAGGGGTGGGGCAGTTCTGCTGCATTCACACCCTCAGGGTTTGCTCTCCCACACCTGGACTCTGCTGTGCTGCCCAGGGGAGGTGCAGGGCTCTCTCTCCCGAGTGCTGCAGCTGATGATGGGCAGGGACAGCTCTCCCACCCACCACAGGTGGTGAGGGGTGGGAGGGCATCTCTCCCTCACCCACACCACCATATGGCAGATGAGGCGCAGGGCCATTCACGCACACCCTCATCAATACGGTCAGCTCTGCTGTGCTGCCCAGGGGAGGTGAAGGGCCCACTTTCCCGAGTGCTGCAGCTGGTGAGGGGGAAGGCATCTTTTCCTCACTCCCACCACCATTACAAGGGAGGTGATACCAGCTATGCTTTTCTTATGCCCTCAGGTCAGGATCACCCACACCCCTGTCTCCAGGGTCAACTTGGCTGTGCTGCCCAGGTGAGTGGAGGGCCCTGTTTCCCGAGTGCTTCAGCCAGTGAGGGGCAGGACCAGTTCTCCTTAGTGTTGCAGCCAGTGAGCAGCGGGGCCAACTCTGTACAGCCCTATCTTCTCAACATTGGTGGCATTAGGAGCCACAGACATCAACAGAAACCGCAGCTGCACGGACCGAGAAAGATTGTCTTAGTTATACTGTAATCAATGAAGTGGTGACTTCCTGCTGTCTTGGATTACATGACACCGACTTCTGAAATCCTTCCTCCCTTGGTGACATGGTAGACTGGAATTATATCGGTCTGGTTTAATTTTGGATTGCATGGATAATTCTTACATTGGCCTTAGTCCCCAGCGAGTGAAATGTTCCTGCAGGTGTCCTGCTAACGATGCAGGTTCTGCAGCTTTCGGGCTGAGGGCACATTACTGTTATGGGAGGGGACAAAGCCCTGGCTGTTCCTCACCCAGAAGAGAAAACAATAAATGCCATTGTTGTAGAAAGAACATTGCCCAGGTCTCACCAGCTGCTCAGGGGCACACACAGGAGGTTGAAAGATTGAATTATACCTTCAAAGTGAGTTAAATTACATGGTTCCAAAAGTGTCCTTTGCCAAATCAGAGCAATGCTTGCTTTGCCACTCTTGTTTGCCTCTGGAAAAAAAAAGACAGCTGTTTCTCTCTCCAGTTGTGGACAATTGGGAACCAAAGTTAAGGCCAGTCTAGCTGTGTCAGTGGCGTCATGACGCCATTTAGCAGCAGCTCATGGAGAGAGCAACCTGTACCTCTTGGCTTTTAGGAACTGACAGCTACAAGCTAAAACTTGTCACAATGATTGAGAGAGAAGCTTTAATGTGCCAGGAAAAAGCCACTGTGGTTTTCAAGAGTCTTGGGATGAGATTCAACAATACAGAAGCTGCTGGTTTTATTGGCACAGGATTAAGATAAGCAATTCAAATTTTAGTTCTGAACGCACATCTAGATGCCTTGCTCTTGGGAACACGTTGTTGAGTGGCCTCAGTGGATGGAGCCAGCTGTGCCATATCTGCTTAGACAAGGCTACACTCCCACATCACAGGGCCCTGCCTCAGTGTTCTGAGATGAAGGCCTGTGACCAGTGCCATGTCTTACCATCGCGGCACTATCATCATCCTTATTATTATTGCTACCATCATACGGAATCCTTTTTCTCTCTCACAGGAGAGAAAGCAAAGCTGGCTTTTTCAGTGACTCTCTCTGCTTCACCCATTGTCATTTCCTGTTGACTTCTGAGTCTGGGACTCTGGCATATCTGGAGTTTTCAGAATCAGGAATTATAATGTAGAGTTGAGATGCCAAATCTAGTTGAATTTTTCCCATTCCTCCCTAGTGCTTTGAATGTAAGAAGCAATGTGTTGGCTTCGGCATTTACAACCATGACTGCTTCTCCACTGGAAAGTCATGTGAACCAGCAGCCTGCAGTCTGCTGCACACAGGCAGAAATAGAAAGAGAGACTTTATCTCAACATGGAAAATTAGAACCAACTCTTGAAAGCTGGCCTGACCTCCACATGCATGCAGTTGGCAAGTGTGTACTCCCCTCAACATGTGCACATGGACACACATGGAAATAAAATAGTCTCTGATAAATAACATGTGTAAGGTTGGGTGTTGTGTCTTGTAGCTCCGTCTGTGAGATTCTGACCACCTGTGAAGGAAACGAGCATGATGTTCTAGACACTTCAATGGACATTTTCCATGTTTATTTGGCCTAATGCCTAAAAAACTGGATGGCTTTTTATCCATTCAACTCCATAATTTTTTTAAAGTAAGAGTCTGGGGAACACAAGCTCCAGGGCACAGTGTTCCACTGTCCTCTGGGTGTGGCTCTTACTATCTGGGAGAGGAATGTTACCAGGACTAGGGAAGGTCACACATCAAGGTCAATATACACCCAGGTTATTAAGTGCTTGAGGTAGTATTAAATCATAGGCACAGAGTAAATTGTGTTTCTTGATTTTCAAGAGTAATCTATACATATTTTAAAGAGTAAACATGTCATATTTATTAATGAAGAACTAAAAATATCTTTAAAATAGGAAGAACACTTTTGTGTTCAAAATATGCTGGTGAATTTTCAATGAGCACAGACCCTGAACCAGCCTGCTAGGATAGGGATGATATACTGGCCTTCTACTTCCAGGATGTTGGGTAGAGATGTACAATTGAAATTTAGCTTCTCACTACTCTGCTGAAAAACATTGTTTGTTGTGCCAATGGACAGATGGAGATGTTTTATTTTTTGTTCATGTTGAAAGTTATCCTAAAAACAGTGGGCAATTTGTCAATGGTAATTAACAAATAAAATGTACAAACTCATTAATTGAGAATATTATATAGAGAGCTAATTATTTAGTTACTAAATAAAGCACAAGGAGTATATAAGATGGTCTCATAATTTATCACCAATTCTTGGAATTCCCTGGTCTCATTTAATATAAATTTCTGGACTAGCAAACTGAACTTTGAAACAAGGAAGTGGCTTTCCCCAAGAGCAGGTATTTGTAAAAGTCATAAAAAACTCACACCCCAGGCTTGAGGGCCATATGTTTTCTGCAGCACTATACTGTTATACAGGTTCAGAAAATTATGGCATTTTACAAATAATACTCATTTGTGGTGATATTTTATTTGTGCAGCTTGCCTAAAGATCAGAGAATCAGAGCAGCCAGTCACTAGAGTTCTTGCTTTATGATTCTCAGAGGCTGAGTTCCAGTCTCCTCCTATAACTGAAGTTTTCTCGCTTTGCCTGGTCCTGCAGCTGCTCTTAAAATAATCACTCAGACGCTTAATATTAGTTACGCACTGTTTGACAAATTGTTCAGGTTTATTACTAAGTAGCTCTTTACAACTTAAATTAACCCATAATTTTTAACTATGATTAGCTATGTGGCTTAGTACCTTCTCTCAGTAAGGCATTCTCATCCTGCTTCCTCTGCATCTGGCTTGTGACTGCATCTCTGCTTTTCCTCTTCCCAGAATTCTGCTAGTGCTATTGCTCCACCTGTACTTCCTGCATGAGTACTGGCCAATTAACATTTTATTAAGCTAATATGAGTGACAAATCTTTACAGTGACAAATCTTTACAGTGCCTTATCCCGCAGCATTTTCCTTTTCACAACAAGAATTCTGAATCTAATCTCCTTTGTTTAGCTTTTTCCCTGGTCTTTATCCATAACAACTTGTAACCAACACTCTAAAGAAAGCCAAACATCCATAATCCATTTTTGGGGGGAATGTGGGCATGGTTTTCTAAGCTACTTCCTGTTGATTGGGGGTACACTGAGAAAATTTAGGATTATGATCAAATCCTGACTGTAGAATTATGTGAGGCTGTTCCACCTCAACCAGCCACCTTGAGACTTTCTAGATGTAGAACTCAGAGGAAACTGCAACAGTGGTTCTCTGAGATTGGATCATCTGGGCCACCCGCTCCTACAGAGATTTTTCAGGGGATCTTTCTTAATCAAACCTGATTTCTCCTAACCCAGAATGAATCCACAGCTCCTCATTTCCTGTGGAAATAAAAACAGAACCTCTTTCCCAAAGAGAATATATTTTGACTTAAATTTTGAAGTCAAGGTATTTTTAAAATATATATATATATATATATATATATGTATATTGGATTAATCCAGCATCATTTACAATCAAATGTCTTTTAGCAGCTGTTGCTCCTTCCTCAGCAGTCAAACAATTCAAAGAAAACACAATAACATACAGTATCCAAATTCTCTGTATATTTTCCATCTTTATGTGGCTTTTATTTATTATTATATTTCTTTTTAAAGGACTTCCTTTATCCTTTTTTCTTTTCTCTCCCAAGCCTACACATATTTTTAAACACACTGTAAAACTGTTTAGAGGTTCTTTTTTATTTGAATTTGTCTTTACTGTCTCTATTTTTCTGACCACATGTGTAGGGATATAGCCCCACCCATTGGGGGCGTGTTCGCCTTGGTCTAATGTTTACTGATAAATCTGCCGGGTGTGATCCCAGCAGCCCCTTTTTTGCTCTGCTTTTCCTGTTCTCCGCGGGAACCTGTGGTCCTGTAAGTCTATTTCCTTATTAAAGCTGTATATATTTTTATAATCTTGTCTGCATTCATTTATGCCGCCACACACATGAGTCTTTAATCTGCTAAGCAGCATGGCTAGGATTAAAACAGTGGCTTTGGAGGCTGGCTCTGCCCCATTTCTTGGCTTCCTAAGAGTCTAGCTTCATGGTGGAGGTATTGGCAGGAGCTGTGTTTATTGCCATAACTCTGTGGAGTTTCTAGGTTCATGCCACCACCAATAAGCATGTTGTCAGCTGCTCATAAACAGCATTTAAGTGTTTGGTAGCAGGGCCTCTTAAAAGTGTCACATGGCAGCGATGGTGCATGTCTTTAATCCAAGCACTCGGGAGGCAGAGACAGGAAGATCTCTGTGAGTTCGAGGTCAACCTCATCTATGAAGCAAGTTCCAGGACAGCCAGAGCTAGAGCAGCATGGTTTTTGCTGCTTACATTGAGTCAGGAAGCCTCTCTTAAAGGAGCCGTGCCTCTGCTTGTCTCTAGCAACAAAGCCCACAGGAGAAATTGCTGTTACCCGGAAGCTGTGCTTGACTCTATTCTTTTGTGTCTAGAATTCCTTCCCAAGGTCTCTCAGGTTTTATGTGGATGTAGTTGCTGAATGTTGGGTACGATTTGTAAGTGGAAGTTTCTTGTCCCACCTGATCCCATAGCTGCTTTTAAAATAACCACTCAGAGGCTTAATATTAGTTACATACTGTTTGACAAATTGCTCAGGCTTATTTTGACTAGCTCTAACAACTAAAAATTAATCCATAATTCTTATCTATGTTTAGCCATGTGGCTTGGCACCATATCTCAGTGAGGCATTCTCATCTTGCTTCCTCTGCATCTGGCTTGTGACTGGGTCTCTGCCTGGCCGCTATGATTTACTAGTGTCTAGCCCCATCCTCTGATCTTCAGGCAAGCTTTATTTGTTAGAGCACAAGCACAATATCACCATTCATTACACCTCCTGTAAAATTGCTAATAATATTGCCTGCTCTTTGTACTTGAGGATTAATGACACAAATTTCATAAATTTCTTAACCCCAGTCTGGCTGTTGTAGTTACTACTCTCTTGCTATGAAGAGTCACCATGACTAAGGCCACTTTTATAAGATAAAGCATTTTATTGTCCTGATGGGGAACATGGCAGCATGTATGGTGCTAGAGAAATAGCTGAGAGTTTTATATCCCAATCCTCGGGCCAAGAGAGAGAAACTGGGCCTGTTGTGGGCCTTTGAAACCTCAAAGTCAACCCTCAGTGATACACTTCCTCCAACAAGCCCACACCTTTTAATCTTTCTAATCCTTTCAAACAGTTCTACTGTGTGGTTACTAAGCATCCAAATCTATGAATCCAAGGGGTCATTCTATTCAAACTACCACACTGAAATACATAGAAAATTTTTAGTTTTTGTTGTGTTTTTGGTTGATTATGTACCAACAATTGGAGCAGGTGCTAAGGCAATAGCTCATAAGGGGCTTGGTCTTTTTTCAAAGGGTTTATAATCAGGCACAGGTGAGGTGGGGTGGAACAGACTTTGTACATAAGCACAGACCAGTGTCATAGACCAACGGTAGTTCTGAACTCATGGTGACAAACGAGGGTGTCATCTGGGCCATTCTCCTTGTGCACCGAGAGCCCCCCTCCCACCTGGTCATTAATGTGCTCATCCTTACTTAAGTGTCATGTTATACAAAGGACTTTAGATCAGTTAACAAAAAAAAATAATTTTAGATATTCCTAAAGGACAGGTTGCATACATAAAACCTAGTTTGTAATTAAATTGTAGATGCTTTTTATCAAGGTGCCAATTGTGGGTTTTGCACCTGAAGAGGAAGAGAGAGAGCAGATCCCAAGTATACCTCGGCCTCCAGCTGGGCAGGTGGGCATGGGAGCAGGGAGGGCAGGGAGGAATGTCAGTGTTTGCAAACCCACAGGCAAGCCTTTAGTAGCAAGTGCAGGAACTACCAGCTGTGTATTTTGTCCTGCCATGGAAGAAGAGCATGACCCTTCCTCCACAGGACCATGGCCTTCTCTGGGAGCTGTAACAGCACACAAAGTGTACTATTCGCTAGTATTTAGCTTACAAATGTTAACCTGTAGAAGATAAGAATTTTGAGAGAAGGCAGTTGTATGAATGAAAAGTATCATAAGTAAAGCAAGCAATAGGCACAAGAGAGAAGAAATGATGGGAATAAAAGGTGTTAAAGGAATATATATTAATATCACGACTTGGGAGGCAGAATCAGGAGGATCAGGATTTCAGGGCCATTTTGGGCCCCACAGCATCCTGTTGGGGGAGGCTACTTGTTCATTTCTGGGCTGCCCACACTCCCGAAATAATCACTCAGAAACTTTATTATTTAAATCACTGCTTGGCCAATCACTTAAACATAATTATTAGCTAACTCTTATATCTTTGGTTAACCTACTTTTATTAGTTTATATTTTACCATGAGGTTTGTGGCCTACGGGCAATGTTTCCCGTCCTGTCCCATTGTCTCGCTGTCGTGTCCCCCCTTAGCTTTGTTCTGCCCTGCTGTAGGCCTAAAGCAGATTCTTTATTAATCAGTGGTAATCACAGCACACAGAGGGGAATCCTACATCAAAATATCTCAAAAAGCTCAAACACTTTCTTTCCAACTTGGGTGCACCAGAAAGTCTCCTGCTAGGAAGCATGTTGAGAAAAAGAAGGGATGTTCTGCTATCAAGGAGGTAGTGATACCAGAATGCACCATGAATATTCATAAAGCACATCTATGAGTGGCTCTCAGGATATGTTCCTCTCAGGCACTCAGAGAAATCTGTAGCTTTTCCATAAAGGCGATAGGGACTTCAGAAGTGCACATTGATACCAGCCTCAACACAGCTGTCCGAGACTAGAGGAATAAGGAGTGTTCGGAGTTGTGTCTGTCTGTGTCTGTCCGAGAAATCTCATAAGGATGAGCTCACCAAGCAAGCTGTAGACTTTGATAAACTATGTTACTGTTGCCATTTTCAAACATCTATAGACACTCATTGTGGATGAGAACTGAGTGTTAGAGTTACCAAACTGAAACACAAACTAATCCCACAACAAGCAAAATACTTAAAAAAAAACCCAGCAGAAATGAATATAGCTGAAGATAAATTAGAGATCTAGAAATCAAAGTCAAGGAGTCCTAGAACTTCTAACAAAAATGCAGAGATGTTAATTAAGATAGTTTTAGACTTATAGGGATTTTGAAACAGAGAGACAAAAAAGAGAATGTTCACTAAGGGAGCAAACATGTAGCCAATAAAATAAAAATATAGCTAATAAAATTAAAAAAGAAGATATGGCTAAAAAGTAAGTATTTCAGAAAAGAGTACATAGAAATTACGGAGAAGAAGTAACAAAAGAAGCAATAGAAAACCATTTTCTCAAACTGAAGGAAGACTGGTTCTCCAGTACGGGAGTGTCCAGACACTATAGCTAGAGGAGCTACAGCCATGTCTTCACGTCTGGAATGGATGGTATGGAACTTCCTGGGCAAGAGGAAGGAGCAGACGACACAGCACTGTCCCCAGTAATCTGAAGACATTTTAGACATGTAGGTATTCAGAGAATTTATGTGTCCACCTTTATATGTTAGTGTTTGTTTGTTTGTGTGTGTATGTGTGTGTGTGTGTTTGTGTATGAGGGTGAAAACACTTTCCTGAACAAAAGAAGACTCACTCCAGAAAAATGTTTTAAATCTAAGAATGAGAACAATGTGGGATAGAGGGAGCAATAATAAGAAAATAAGAAAGAATAAACACTATAATTTAGTGTAAATAACTGAAATTGTGAAGTTTAATACAAGTATTAAGAAGAGTCTTTTAAAATTAAAAGGATAAAAAGATTAGCAATAATGAACTAACAATACTGCTGTTATTAATAGTAATGTATTTTGATGAACAAAAGGATCTCATTGTATAGATCAGGCTGTTTTGAAACTGGCTATCTTGCCCTAGGCTTTCTTCAAATTTGTGATCCTCAGCCTCAGAAATGATGAGATTATAGAAGTAAAATTTTTGATTATTTTATTTAGATATTGTAGACTGTGATGATAAGATAATCTAATTTCCAAACAACATATGCATATAAATTTTCTTTTTTCTCTCGTTTTTATTGTTTTTAGTGTGCTATACATCTTTCCATCCCCTTTCCCCTTCTGCCCTCTCCCATGACCCCCACACTCCCAATTTACTCAGGAGATCTTGTCTTTCCTTTCTATTTAGATCCATGTATATCTCTCTGTTTCTCTTAGGGTCCTCTTTATTGTCTAGGTTCTCTAGGGCTGTGGATAGTTTTTCTTTGTTTTATGTCTAAAAGTCACTTATGAGTGAGTACATGGTATATCTGTCTTTCTGGGTCTGGGTTACCTCACTCGATATGGCTTTTTCTAGTTCCATCCATTCCTGTAGATTTTAAGATGCCTTTTTCCCCCACTGAGTAGTACTCCATTGTGTAAATGCACCACATTTTCTTTAGCCATTCTTCAGTTGAGGGGCATCTAGGTTGTTCCCAGGTTCTGGCTATTATGAATAATGCTGCTATGAACGTAGTTGAGCATATGTCCTTGTGGTATGAATGAGCTTCCTTTGAGTATATACTCAAAAGTAGTATTGCTGGATCTTGAGGTAGGTTGTTTCTAATTTTCTGACAAATTGCCATACTGATTTCCAAAGGGGCTGTACAAGTTTGCATTCCCACCAGCAATGGAGGAGTGTTCCTCTTACCCCACATTCTCTCTATCATCAGTGTTTTTGATCTTGGCCATTCTTACAGATGGCATCTCAGAGTTGTTTTGATTTGCATTTCTCTGATGGCTAAGGATGTTAAGCATTTCTTTAAGTGTCTTTCAGCCTTTTGAGATTTGTGTGTTGAGAGTTTAGGTCTATACTCCAAATTTTTATTGGGTTACTTGTTCTTTTGATGTCAGATTTCTTTAATTCTTTATATATTTTAGAGATCATACCTCTGTCTGATATGGGGTTGGTGAAGATCTTTTCCTATTCTGTAGGCTGCCATTTTGTCTTGTCCATGTTCTTTGCTTTACAGAAGCTTCTCCATTTAACGAGGTTCCATTTAGTAATTGTTGTTCTCAATGTCTGTTCTCCTGGGGTTATATTTAGGAAGTGCCAATGCATTTAGGTGTACTTCCCACTTTCTCTTTTATGAGGTTTGGTGTGATGGATTTGATGTTGAGATCTCTAATCCATTTGAATTTTGTCAAAGACTTTTTCAGCATCTAATGAGATGATCAAGTGTTTTTTTTCTTTCAGTTTGCTTATATGGTGGATTACTGACAGATTTTCGTATGTTGAACCACTCCTGCATCTCTGGGATGAAGTCATCTTGATCATTGTGGATGATTTTACTGATGTGTTCTTGGATTCGGTTTGTCAGTATTTTATTGAGTATTTTTGCATCAACGTTCATGAGTGAGACTGGTCTGTAATTCTCTTTCTAAGCAGTGTCTTTGTGTGGTTTGGGTATCAGGGTAACTGTAGCCTAGTAAAAAAAGTTTTGCAATGTTCCTTCTGTTTCTTTTGTGTGGAACAATTTGAGGAGTATTGGTATTAGTTCTTCTTTAAAAATCTTGTAGAATTCTGCACTGAAACCATCTGGTCCTGGACTTCTTTTGGTCGGGAGGCTTTTGATGATTGTTTCTATTTCCTAGGAAATAGGTCTATTTGATTTGCTTATCTGGTCTTGATTTAATTTTGTTAAGTGATATTTATCTAGGAAACTGTCCATTTCCTTAAAGTTTTCCAGTTTTGTGGAGTACAAGTTTTTGAAGTGTGGTATGATGATTCTCTGGATTTCCTCTGTGTCTGTTTTTACATCATTTCTGATTTTGTTAATTTGGATATTTTCTCTGTGAAAATTGGATATTTTCAATTTTCTTTTGATTAGTTTGGGTAAATAAAGGTTTGTCTATTTTGTTGATTTTCTCAAAGAATCACCTCTTTGTCTCATTGATTCTTTGTATTGTTGTGTTTTTATTTTTTTGATTTCAGCTATCGATTTGATTATTTTCTGGCCTCTAGTCCTCCTGGGTGAGTTTGCTTCCTTTTGTTCTAGAGCTTTCAGGTGTGCTGTTACCTCACTGGTGTGGAATTTTTTCAGTTTCTTTACACAGGCATTTAGTGCTATGAACTTTCCTTTTAACACCACTTTCTTTGTGTCCCATAAGTTTAGGTATGCTGTGTGGTCATTTTTGTTGAATTTTAGGAAGTCTTTAATCTTTTCCTTTATTTCTTCCTTTACCCAATGGTGATTCAGGTAAACAATGTTAAATTTCCATGTGTTTGTGGGCTTTCTGAATTTAGTTTTGCTGTTAAATTCTAATTTTAAGCCATGATGATTCGATAAGATACATGGAATTATTCCAATTTTTTTTGTATCTGTTGAGGTTTACTTTGATACCAAGCTTGTGGTCAATTTTGAGACGTTTCCATGAGGTGTTGAGAAGAATATATATATATATATATATATATATATATATATATATATATATATATATATATTTGGTTTTTCAAGACAGGGTTTCTCTGTGGTTTTGGAGCCTGTCCTGGAACTAGCTCTGTAGACCAGGCTGGTCTCGAACTCACAGAGATCCGCCTGCCTCTGCCTCCCAAGTGCTGGGATTAAAGGTGTGCGCCACCACCGCCCGGCAAGTATATTTTTTTATGTCTGGATAGAATGTTATATAGATGTCTGTTATGTTCACTTGAGTCATAACATCTGTTAGTTTCCTTATTTCTCTGTTAATTTTCTGTCTGGCAGACCTGTCCAGTGGTGAGAATGGGGTGTTGAAGTCTCCCACTATTAGTGTGTAGGGTTTCATGTGTGATTTAAGCTTTAGTACTATTTCTGTTTACATATGAGGGTACCCTCATATTTGGGGGCATAGATGTTCAGTATTGAAATTTCCTCTTGATGGATTTTTCCTGTGACTAATATGAGATGTCCTTCTTTGTCTCTTGATTGATTTTAGTTTGAAGCCTATTTTGTTAGATATTAGGATAGCTACATCAGCTTGTTTTTTAGGTCCATTTGATTGGAAAATCTTTTCCCAGCCCTTTACTTTGCAGTGATGTCTGTCTTTGAGGTTGAGGTGTGTTTCTTGTATGCAGCAGAGGGATGGATTCTGTTTTTGTATCCAATCTGTTAGCCAGTGTCTTTTTTTTCTCCCCCGAGACAAGGTTTTTCTGTAGCTTTGGAGCCTGTCTTGGAACTAGCTCTTATAGACCAGGTTGGCCTTGAACTCACAGAGATCCACCTGCCTCTGCCTCCTGATTGCTGGGATTAAAGGAATATACTACCACCACCTGGCCTTAGCCTGTGTCTTTTTTTTAGGTGAGTCGAATCCATTTATATTAAGGGATATTAATAATCAGTGATTGTTAGTTCCTTTTATTTTACTTTTTAAATTAATTTTCAAACGGGTTATAAAACTCCACAAATACACTACATGTAAATACAAATATATGCATCTGAGGAAAAAATGTAGTATATACAAGTAATCAAAGTAAAAATGAACAAAGGTATTTATCATCTCACATAAAGGGAAAAAGAGGACAAAGAGTATAGTAGTCAGAAAATGCATAAAATATCATATCCATAAACCAAAAAGTTATTACAGTAAATGAGACAAAAATATGTATTAAAATAGTGACTATTGAATAAACTGTCAATTATATGCTACTTAAAACAAGTATCCCAGGCCTCTCGGGAGGAAACTGAGACACATCAGAAGTATGAAATGGAGCCAGTAAATACTGAGGATGTGGCAGTGAACTTCGCCTTAGAAGAGTGGGCTGTGTTGGATTCTAGTCAAAAGAATCTCTACAGAGATGTGATGAAGGAAACATTTTCTAACCTGATCTCCATAGAAAAAGCACTAGAAGAAAATATTGAAGAGAACTAGAAAGATCTCAGCAGGACTGAGATCTCAGAGGACTGAGATCTCAGAGGACTGAGAAAGAGCATGTAAATGAATGTCATAATGAGTGTGATAAAAACCAGCAACCTATTCCAGAGAGTGTGATCAATAGATATGTCTTCCAGAGTAAGAGCTCATGAGACTCCATTGCCTGTAACAAACATTATTGATAATTTATCCTTACATGGATATCTCAGAGAAGAGGGTAGAGGGACACCACCACTGTATAAGCGAGCTGTGGCAAAAGCTTTTAAACTTCAGAAACATTGGAAAGATATCAGTTATTCTGAATCACTTCAGGTATTTGAAACTTCTCCTGAAGAGAAACCCAGGGAAAAACAACAATGTGATGAAGCCTGTAAGAGTCTCTGTTTGATCAGCCTCAGGAGAGAACTCACACTGGAGATAAACTCAATGAGGATGTCTTCATGAGATACACACATGGCCAGAATGATGAACAAACCAATAAAGAAGTGAAACAATATGGATGTAGTCTCTGTGAAGAATCCTTCATTGATTCCAATGAGCTTACCAACTATGAAAAAAGTCATATTGAAGAGAAGAGGTATATTTGTCGGCAATGTGGCAAAACATTTAAATATGCAACATGCTTTGAGAAACATAAAGTAACTCACAAAGGAGAGAAGCCATATGCTTCTATACATTTTGGAAAAGCCTTCACCCAATTCAATCATCATAACAGTCACGAAAGCAGTTACATTGGACAAAAGCCCTATGCTTGCAAGCATTGTGGAAAAAACTTCACCTGTTCTTCTTATCGAAACATTCATGAAAGGAGCCACACTGGAGAGAAACCTGCATGTAAGCATTGTGGAAAAGCCTTCAACAATCACAGTAGTCATAACATACAGGAAAGGGGGCACACAGTAGAGAAACCTTATACATGTAAGCATTGTGGAAAAACCTTCAGCCAGCCTTGTAGTTGTTATAGACATGCAAGAAGTCACACTACAGAGAAACCTTATGCATGTAAGCATTGTGGAAAAGCCTTTTTTTGTTCCAGTAATCTGAATATCCATGAAATAATCCACACTGGAAAAAAGCCTTATGCATGTAAGCATTGTGGAAAAGCCTTCAACAATCGCAGTAGTTGTAACAGACATGAAAGGAGGCACACTGCAGAGAAAGCTTATGCATGTAAGCATTGTGGAAAAAAGTCACCAGTTTTTCTTATCGAAACACTCATGAAAGAATTCACACTGGAGAGAAAACTTATGCATGTAAGCATTGTGGAAAAGCACACACCAATTCCGGTGCTTGTAACTTTCATGAAAGAATGCACACAGCAGAGAGAAATTATACATGCAAGCATTGTAGAAAAGCCCTTTTCTGTCCCAGGATTCTGAATATGCATGAAATAATTCACACTGGAAAAAAACCTTCTCCATGTAAGCATTGTGGAAAAGCCTTCAACCACTCCAGTAATTGTAACAGACGTGAAAGGAGCCACACAGCAGAGAAAGCTTATGCATGAGCATTGTGGAAAAGCCTCAACAAATCCAGTAGGTGTAACAGACATGAAAGGAGCCACACTACAGAGAAGCAGAAGACTTATACATGCAAACATTGTGGAAGAACTGTTTCTGAAGCCGGGCGGTGGTGGCGCACGCCTTTAATCCCAGCACTTGGGAGGCAGAGGCAGGTGGATCTCTGTGAGTTCGAGACCAGCCTGGTCTACAGAGCTAGTTCCAGGACAGGCTCCAAAACCACAGAGAAACCCTGTCTCAAAAAACCAAAAAAAAAAAAAAAAAAAAAAAAAAAAAAAAAAACTGTTTCTGGTGTAGGCATCTGAACATCCATGAAATAATTCATACTGACAAAAGCCTTATGTATCTAAGCTTTGTGGAAAATCATTCAACAACACCAGTAGTTGTAACAGTCATGGAAGGAGTCACACTGCAGAGAAACCTTTTTCATGTAGGCATTGTGAAAAAGCCTATACCAGTTTCAGTTCTTGTAAGACTCTTGAAAAGAGTTCACATTAAAGAGAATTCTAATACATTTAAGCAGTGTGAAAAAGTGTTTACCTGCTCCAGTCACCTGAACATTCATGTAAAGATTCACATGGGAGAAAAGTCTTGAGCATGTAAACATCTTGGAAAAGCCTCAGTGACCTCAGTAGTCATAACAGACATGAATGAAGTCACACTTTAGAGAAGCCTTATTCATTTAAGTATTGTGTAAAACCCTTCACCAATTTCTATTCATGAAGGTTCATGAAAGAGATCATACTGAAGAGAAGTGCTATGCATGTGTGCATTGTGGGAAATCATTTACCCACTCCAGTCAGATGAACATCCATGAAAAGGTTCAAATTGGAGAGAATGTTTTTTTTTTTTGCACGTAAACCTTACAGGAAACCTTTCAACACTTCAATTTGTCCTGATTTTCACGAAAAACAATGACACTGGAGAGGAACTCTTCATGTGAAAAGATGTGGAAACTGTTCATTCTGTAGACAGGCATAAAATAGCTCACTTGAAAGTAAAGCCTTATGCACATAAGAATTGTGAAAAAGCCTGCAGCTGCTCTTGTGTTCATAACAGACATGAAACTCTTCACACTAGTCAGTAGCCTAATATGTGTAACCATTGTCAGAAAGTCTTTACTAGATTCACTTGGTCCAAGAGTAAAAACATTCACACTGGATACAAACCTTTTATATGTACACATGGTATATAAACTATTTCTTTGTTCCTGTCCTTTTAACAAGCATAAAGATCTCACACAGTGTCTGTAATGTGGGAAAGTCTTCAGCACATCCAGTTTCTGTAACTCATGCACAGATTTATACTGGAAAGAATTCTAATGCATATATTCATTTAAGTATTGTTCAAAGTCTTCAGCAGTTCCTGTTGCCATGATGTTCTAAAGAATTCACTCTGGAGATAGACTTCACATGTATAACCATGTGGAAAATCTTTTAGCATTAAAAAAAAAAACCCCAAATATCCTATTTTTGAGTTAGGCATGCTAGTGCATACCTGAAATTCTAGGACTTTGGAAGTTGAGTGAGGCAAGGCATTCATGAGTTTGAATCCTGCCTGAACTACATAATGAAATCCTGTCTCAAAGACAAGCAAGCAAGCTAACAAACCGTGTTTGAAATAGAGATTTACATAAAATTATTGCAGACAGATTATAATAAAAAGAATTTCAAAATACTAATTTTAAATAAAGTAAAATGGGATTTCAGGGAAAAGGGATAAAAATAGGATAGGGTATTTTTATATGGGTTTTCAAAAAATTTTTGCTGTCCATGAATCTTTCACAAAATAGCTGCCTATCCCCACAAATAAAGTCACTGCAAATCTCTTCTGTATTCTACCAACATGGGTGCTGGCTTCTGCAGTCCTGAGTCTCTTCATTTCTGTCAACATGGGTGCTGGCTTTTGCAGTCCTGAGTCTTTTCATTTGCTTCTTAGATTTTTTTTCCATGGTTCACTTGACTCTTCCTTCTCCTAATACATCACAGCTTGCCATTGCATTTGGATTAATATTTCTTTGTACCATCTGAGGAATCACAAACCATACCACAGTACCTTAGTGTTGACACCAAGGTGGCACGGGGTGGGGTGTGCATGATCCTTTATCATTTTTTTGGATCTCTGCCTTGGATTCTGTTGTCTTCCCAGGGTGGAGGGTCTTATTAAATAAACATTTGTTTTCTGTCAAGTCCCCGCTTCAGGCAGTTACTGTGTCATTTATGGTGGTGGCTGCCCAGCAGGCACTTGGGAAGGATAGAGCTCCATCAATCACTAGTAAGAACTACCAAGAGGCAATGGTTGCATGAGAGTCTGGGCACAATGGAATAAATAGAGGAATCCACTGGATCGGCAGAGAAGCCTGTGACCAGCACAGACTGGGAGGTTTCCCCAGAGATTTGTTGTGATAATTTGCCTGCTTCCTTCTGAATTCACAAACTACTTGACTTCCTTTGCCAAATCTGTTTGGTTATCTTTTGTCTGTATATTATATATTGTACATATTATAACACACTTCTACTGTTCTCTTCTTGGATTTCCCCCAAATGTCTTGCCAACCTGGATGTTGTGAGCCCTTTTGGAAGCTATCTCACAGGGTGCCACAGTCAAAAAGACTCTGGGTTTTGTGGCTTCCAGGTGGAACAAGTAACTGGCCAGGGGGAGGATTATTCAGATCTTGTTTCTCAGAAGCAGTGCTCTGCCCTCTCAGCGGAGCGCCATCAGGCCCTGGAGCAGGACTCCAGGTGCACTGATTTCGGGACATCAACCTAAGGGCCATCTCCCTTCAAATCAAGATGCTCAGCTCAGGACTTTAAGTTCTAGCTGCCTTAAACTGGCTGTCTTTAGCAAGTCACTGCGTTTCTTTGAGTTTTAGTAAATTTGCCTTCAAGAAAGGAGGCTAGATTTGACAGCCGTTAAGGTCTTTGCCTCTTGTAAAGATTGATTTTTTTTTTTGGTATGGCTTTTCTTAATATACTTAACCTTTACCCCCTATACGACATGAACATACATATTTCTGTGGCGTATTTTGTGACTATGCAAGTTGACTTTCCGTCCTCTTACACTCGCCAGGTCTTTGGAAGAAAGAATAACCGAGTGTTTTGAGAGAATAGCTGGTGTAGAGATGGAGAGACAGATGATCCCTGTGTCTCGGGGCTGTTTAATGGCTATCGGTCCTCAGGTTTCAGCAGTTCTGGGTCCATGCATGGTCTGAGCCTCTTAAGTGTAGCTGTTTCTTCTGATACAAACACCGGTTTCTTCCTTGTTTAGCTGCCTTGCAGGCGTTGAAAAGGAAGAAGAGGTTTGAGAAGCAGCTCTCGCAGGTTGATGGCACCCTGTCCACCATTGAGTTCCAGCGGGAAGCGCTAGAGAACTCGCACACCAACACTGAGGTCTTACGGAATATGGGCTTTGCAGCCAAGGCAATGAAAGCTGTTCATGAAAACATGTGAGTGACCCAGACTCCTTGTCCTTAATGTTGGGGAGAGCCTGTGAAACCGTATGACGATTCTGGTATTGAATGGAATGCTCTCTCAGAAGTAGTTTTGAATTTTCAGTAGCAAAATAAAAACAAAGGAAAAACTTATAGAATTTTGTTTTCACTATTTCTCAGTTCCTTTATGAAATTCTATCTGTAAAAACTGTAATTCTAGGATTCTAAGGTCAGTGAAGGTGTTAGAACTGTAGAATAGTGGTTGCCATTCTTTGGTGTCTATGAGAATCATCTAGATAAAAGCTATTCAAGAACATGCAGACACCCAGCCTCCTTGAATTTAGCTGGCGGGTAGAACTTCTGTTTTAACCGAGTTCCCCAGGCCAAGACGGACATCACCAACTATTTGAAAGCCCCTGACATAAAGTATTAGTTTCTGGGACCAGGGTTTATAGTTTTCTGGCTGTAATTCCATTCCCAAAGTTGACTGTACCCTGGCAAATGACTTTCTATCTCTCCCTGACTCAGTTTCCTCGCCTGTCATTTCTTTCTTACTTCTGCTTGTTGAGAAGTTCAGTGAGATGCTAGACATAGCACAGTTCCTGCTGCAAGCAAGCACTGAGCAGTCAGTCTCTGAGATGTGGTAAGGTACCCTGGTCTATGTTCACTGTGGGCAATGCAGACCTGGGACCTGATCCTCTGCTGCTGAGGGACAGTGACAGTAGAGTAGTGAGTGCTGAGATACAGACTCGGTTCCAGAGGGCGAGAAGAGGCAAAGGTAGTGGTTGGGGTTATGAAGACTTCTTTGAGGCCATCTTCTTGCCTTAGTAACTCATCAACCAGCTGCCATCCTGGCACTTCAGAGTTCATTATGTGCACGTTGGGACTCCCAGTACCCATGATGGGACTCCCAGTACCCCACGGTGGGACTCCCAGTACCCATGATGGAACTCCCAGTACCTAACGGTGGGACTCCCAGTACCCCACGGTGGAAAACTGAGTGCTGAAGTGGATTGCAAAGCCGGGCTTTACCTCCAAGTCCCTTAGTAGCATGAAACAACAGTGCTCTTCGGAGAGAGGTTTAGTCTCAGCCCCAGACTTTGGTCATACATGTTCTGTACTCCCTTTAGTAAACACATTGGCTACAGCTCTAATGCGGACTGAGCATAACGGGTTGGAGGAAAATGATAGCAGAGTTCCTTTCCATCACCTATGAAAACATGCCAAAATTCTCAGTTCTGTAGTAGTGGAGTCTGAGGAACTGAAAAGATGGGGGAGTCCTGGGCTCAGCCTTTCAGTGGTGAGGGTATTCATAATGAAGGACACTCACTGCTCTTCTGTCTAATCCGCTTGGCCTGCTTTCTGAGCCGGAGGAAAGATTCAGAAACAGGGCTACAAAAGCAAGTTAGAGCCTGGCCTGGAGACCTCGGAGACTAACTGTGAAGCAGCTGTCTTAGGACTTGCTTGCTCCTGCGCTGTTGGCTGAGGTTGTAGCTTCCCTGAGGGTGTGCTGGGTCAAATCCTACTGTTTCAGCGCCCCTCCCCCACTTGTTTCTGCAACGGAAACCCTCACGGAGTCAGCATTTCAGAGCTACTGTGTTATAGAAAGTGACTCTCCAGTCCCAAAGTTTAGTTTCTCTACAGAGCTGCTTCAGGTTTGGCTGTGAGAACTGCTGTGCTGTCTCAGTCATGGTGGTTCTCAAGTGAATTAAGGGGTACCCACACAGGGGTACTGCACACTCTCTACCAGATGCACGTCCCAAACTCTTCTGTTTCAAGTGATTTTCGAAGGTAGAAGGTAATATTGAAAATACATGTGATTGTCTAGGGTTACTGATTTTTTGACACTCCAATTACTATTTTTCTTAATTGATGAATGTTGAACCAGGAATTTTTGTTATGGTGCTGATGTAACTAAAGAGTATATCTGAAATGAGCTTGTTTTCATATGGAATTAAGTCTAAATTCATAATTGTAAGATGAAACTAAAATTCCAAATAAATGTTCCCCAGGGATCTGAACAAAATTGATGACTTGATGCAAGATATCACCGAGCAGCAGGACATTGCCCAGGAAATCTCAGAAGTGTTTTCTCAAAGGGTTCAGTTTGCCGATGGCTTTGATGAGGTAGGTACGATCCTAAAGAACGTGGCACTGTGGCTGCTCTCGAGGGCAGCTTCCTGTCACATATGGCAGACAATGTTTATTGCTTAACAAATCAATGATATTTATGGGAAGTATCATTTTCCAGGCGGAAAATGAGGTGTTAGTAGCTGATTTCAAGGAAAGATGACTATGGTTTGGCAAACGGCTTCTTAATTAGGTTTTTAGATAAGAAGGAAAAAGAAAACAGCACGGTTATATGGAGTTAGTGATGTTTAATGGTTGGAGTATAAATAGTCTCATTATGAGGGATCATGTGCTCTCACATCTGCCCACAGAGCAGACGGTGTCGCTCTGTAACAGCAGATGTCCTGCTCTGTGGCTGCTAAGTTAGGAGTTAGGCTGCTCCGCTCATCCCTCAGTCTATCAAACACTCCCGTTCTGTTCATATCAATCAGTCCCGCAGCCCGGGAAGGCTGTAGCTACAGTGGTGGTGCTCACAGTGGAAATTTCAGTAGTTCCATTCAAGTTACACGGGCCCAGGATGAGGACATTCTTAGGCACATTCCCAAGGGACGGAATAGCACAGCTTTCTGTTTCTATGTGATAGGACAGATGATGAGTCACAAGCGACAATGTGGCCCATAGAGTTTTAGGAAGTGACAGTTTGCTGCTAGCAATGTTCCAAACTGCTGTGGGAGTGGGGCTGGAGGGTTGGCTCAGAGGTTAAGAGCACTTGTTGCCTTTGCAGAAGACTTAGGTTCTGCTCCCAGCATTCACAGCAGGGACCAAAATCATCCATACTGCCAGTTCTGTGGGATCTGATGCCCTCTTCTGATCTCCGTGGGCACCAGACACACATATGATATGCTACAGACATGCAGGCAGAACACTCATACACATAAGGAGTTGACCTGTAGGTCAGATCAGTCATGGCCTGTTCTTGTGTAGCTCTCAAGGCAAAAATGCTTTCAACTCTCTGGAACTGTAGAAAATAAGAAAGAAGAGCCTGCAACAGGAAAATATCTGGCCTGCAAAGCCTACTACTGTCTGGCCCTATGTAGAAGAACATGAGAATTGTGAGTTCAAGGTTAACCTTGGGTCACATGGTGAATTCAAAGCCAGCCTGAGATACATAGAGAGGCCTTGTCTTAAACCAACAGCAGCAGAACAACCGAATATGGATCCATGTACATGTGCACTGATTCGAGCACGGCCCCTGGATGTAGGGCGTGCTGATTTACCCCGGCACTGCCCAGTAATGAGTTCTCAATAACCTTGTTGAATGATGGGTGAATAGAGTCTAATTGGATGAATACACAGGTAGGCTAGACCTTCTCTGATAGCTCCCTGCTGAACGACTGCACCTCCCAGGTTCCCTAGTGGATGCCGAGAGGGAATGTAATGTATGGGTGGTAGTCATCCCTGCTCCCGTTACACACATGGGTGACAAGATGCCCCTTTGCTGTGAGTAAACATGGTCCCACCTAAGGTCAGACCGAGCTCGCCCCTTTCTGTCATCTAATCATTTCTCCTCATGACAGCCTCTGAAGTCTAATGTTTTGTTTAGACTGCCACTCACTTCTGCGGGAGCTGATGTATGCTGGAGGAATTCCCAAGTTCGGCAGGTGTGAGATATCTCAGATTAGGCAGGTGTGAGCTATCCCAGATTAGGTAGGTGTGAGCTATCTATCTCAGATTAGGCAGGTGTGAGCTATCTATCTCAGATTAGGCAGGAGTGAGCTATCTCAGATTAGGCAGGAGTGAGCTATCTCAGATTAGGCAGGAGTGAGCTATCTCAGATTAGGCAGGTGTGAGCTATCTATCTCAGATTAGGCAGGTGTGAGCTATCTATCTCAGATTAGGCAGGTGTGAGCTATCTCAGATTAGGCAGGTGTGAGCTATCTATCACAGATTAGGCAGGTGTGAGCTATCTATCACAGATTAGGCAGGTGTGAGCTATCTCAAATTAGGCAAGTGTGAGCTACTACAAATAGGTAAGTGTGAGCTATCTCAGATTAGGTAGGAGTGAGCTATCTCAGATTAGGCAGGTGTGAACTATCTCAGATTAGGCAGGAGGTGACCGATATCCTTAAGACCTCAAGATGATGGGAGTTTTTCTTTTTTTTTTTTATAGGTGTTGGGTGGAGGATAGTTTGATTAAGCCAGACTTTCTGAGCCCACTGTAAAGGAAAAATCCATTATACTAATATTCCCTCACACAAACACATGGGCTGGGTGTAATCTAGTGGCACGGCACTTGCGTAGCATGAGCAGACACTGCTGTTCCATCCCCAGCACTGTGAACAAAATCACCTAAACACAATTTATATTGGCCTTAATGATCTGATAGAGGATCTATGGTATTTTTTTTTAATTTCTGTGCAATATATTTTCTATGCTTGTTTTATTTTCAATAGTATTAACTCAACTGAAAATATTTATTTCCTCTAATTAAAATTGCAGAGATTCTCAACTGGAGAGAAAGAAAAAGAACATACTGAAAAAATGACAGTCAAGGTGTAAATTTCCAGAACCAGAGGAGATTATATATTCAGCCCAAATTACTTGAATGGCTGTTTACTGAAGTATTATAAGATTAACTACAACAAATTTGTACAACCCGAAGTATTCATTTCCAATCATTGCTCAGTGTTGCTTAATTTTAAAATAATAAATATTCCGTTCCACTGGGTTAGCACACATCAGTTGGGTGGCAGATGTTCTCTTTGCTGTGTTTAGGGAAGCCACCTCCTGTAACACTAACTCCGTAATTCTCTCCTCTGTGTTCAGGATGAGCTGTTGGCAGAACTTGAGGAACTGGAGCAGGAAGAATTAAATAAGAAGATGACAAAGATGCAGCTTCCGAATGTGCCGGCCTCTTCCCTCCCCTCACAGCCCAGTAGGAAGCCCAGCATGCCCTCCAGTGTACACCGATCTCGAGCAGGTGTGTGCACACCCCACAACCCGCACCCACGTAGGTTCTCAGAGCAGTAGGCAGGCTGCTGCTTCCAGTGCCTCCTTATACCTGACCTGTATAAATAAACACATCTAGTATGCCATTCCTACCCATTCCCATGTGCAGTATAAGTGACGCTGATGACTGGTCTCCTCACTTTTGTGTTCCAGCGTCGTCCAGGAGGACAGAGGACGATGATGACTTCCAGCAGCTGGCAGCTTGGGCCACTTAAGCCAAAATGGGAACCTCTGACGCCTAAATTATGGAACTACACATAAGACATAAATGCTTTTGCAAAGCCTAGAAGATAGCAGTGACCTGTTTTATGAATCGCTGTCTTTTACAAAGCAGTTAAGTCATGTGTAGACATGTCAAGCATGGAAAGGGGCTGGTGGCATCATAGAAGACCCTTCCAGACTGATGGAGTGGGGGCTATCTGCTTTATTCTCTACTGTATTTTAGTATTTAGAATTTAGTTGATTCTTTGTGTATATTTATTGAAAGAAAACTGATTCTACTGATATTTAATACATATTCCAGCTTAAATCATCCTCGAGCGATACCTAGGGTAACTGGGGGCGATGTCTATGCAAATACAAGGCTGTGTCCATCCAGGTCACCCATAGTAAATGTAAATATGCTTCTAGAACAGATCTGAAGAGAAGTCCTTAGTGAGTCTATATATACAGTTTCAATTGAGTCTCAGGGTTGGAAATCTTCACAGAGCTTTAATTAACATTTATTATGCAGGTTGAGCTTTGAGTGGGGGCAATGCATGCATCGCCCCAAATGTCTGGCTGCACAAGCAGTTTAGCCTGCTCACCAGGGTTCTCCTGGGTGATTCAGCCACTTAGAAAGCCAAGTGAACACAGGCCGCCATGCTGCTGCTGCTTAGGCTTCCTGGGAATTGCTTCCTGTTGTGTGCTCTTCTGTGCACTAACAAAATGAAACAATGCTTCACCGCATGTGCCTCATAAAAATACGAAGATACTGGCAATTAAAAATATATGTGGAGTAAAATTTTGCTCATAATTATGGTTAAATGAAGATAAATTATAAACGTAGGTATCACGCATGCCATATCAGACAGTAAAATGACAAGCACCACAATGTGAGGTTTTCGGATGCACCGTGAGCCCTTGTTCTGGCTCAGTGGTCCCATTCTGCTGCAGGTGTTTGGCACTTGTTCTTTCTCTTGGCATTTTTCCTGCCCTGTACAACACATGCACCAAATTTTCCTCATTCTTTGAATTCTGGCTAAAATATTCCATCTTGGGAAACTTTAAAAACAAAATTTCCAGACTATATTCTTGCTTTTATAGCACTCAGCTTTCTGTCATGGCATTTTCCATGTTCTCTTTCAACACTTAACCTGAGTGCATTCCCCTGTTGGACTGTGGTAGGGTGAGGGATGAGACTGCTTTAAATAGTGTGCTTTCAGGACTCTTCAAAATCTCTCATGTACCCTAGGCAAGTCTTTTAACATTGACTCAGTGCTCAGCAGCTGACAGACGACGGATTGGGCCTTCTGTCCCTAAGCAGTCCTGAAATCGGGCCAAGCCTGTGGCGCAGCAACAGTGTTAGACACTGAAGGCGAGACAGCTCTGGTCAGTGATGCCCAAGACAAGGGAGGCTGATGCGGTGTCCTGGCCCACACACCACCCACATGCCCGCTGAGTGCAGCTAGCTGCGGGGAAGGGGAGGGGAGGCACAAAGCCCCCACCAGACTTGTGAAACTTGTAAGGCGAGTGAATTTTAATTATGCTTAATTTTAGTTAATTTAATTAAAAAAAATTTCTCAACGCATTTATTAGAAACATTGAAGTATTTCAGCACCTTAGTTCTGCCTTTTCAGCAGTTAAATTTGTAAAGTCTGTCTATGGGGCAGTGTTTGTATCTGTCCTGTCTTTCCACCTCCCTCGCTTCTTTCTATCTCTCTGAGATTTTGAGACACAGCCTCACCATGTAGCACACGAGTTCACTTTATACCTCAGGCTGACATTGAACTTCACTCCTCTGTCTTTAGTCTCCAAAGCCCAGGAATTACGGGGCTCCTATCGCTGTGCCCAGCACTGGGCCGATAGTTACAGCTGATCTAAGAGGCACTCTCAGTGTAAAATACACATTGGATTTCAAAGACTTGGTGAACAAAACTGTAAAATAGCTCATTAATAATTGCATCTTGATTATATGTAGAAATGTTATTTTAAATGCTTTGCATTGAATAAAATACAGTATTTGAAATTTAGGTTTTCTACGTCTTTTATTTTTTTAAAAACATGTAGTTCCTGAGTTTTATAATTTTTTTTTGAAAAAATGCTGCAAGATCCCCAACGACAGTAGGCAGCAGAAATGCTGTAGGTCCCAAATGGTGGTAGTGGGCCATGTGGCAGCAGGCAGTGGGCTCTGGGAGTAGCCAGAGATGGCTGCCAGTGCTCCAGCAGTGGCTGGTCCCAGGCAGGGAGACACATGGCGGGCGGGCAGGAGACAGAGACATGGATAGACACGACATGCAGAGTGAGGTTGAATATTTATTCAGGGGGGTGTGGAGGGTGAAGGGTGAAGGGGAGGAGAGAGAGAGAGAGAGAGAGAGAGAGAGAGAGAGAGAGAGAGAGAGAGGAGGAGAAAGAGACAGAGAAGGGGGGAAGCGGAGAAGTGGGGAGAGAGGCAGAAGTGAAGCTGCCTCTCCGAGAGGAAGATGGAAAAAGAGAGCGAGCTCAGGCCAGAAGCTGAAGATCAGCCTGCCTCAGGGGATGGGGGAGGGAGTGGGCGTGGTTTGTCTCTTAAAGAGACAGAACAACCATTACACTGAGAAACTTAAAACTGTAACTATGGTCTCATTATATTTCCATTGTTTAGTTCTGGGCAGGATCAGCTCCATTCTGTCACTGAGTATACAGGTAATGTGTGAGTTGAGGCATTAAAATGCTGAAATACAAAAAAAAAAGATATTACACTGTAAAGCACAAGAATACTTTGAGGTGAATCTTGATGCTACCCCTGTTGACAACATGGAGGGAATAGTGAAGTAGAACAATTGAGCCAAAGGCAGGCTGCCCCAATTCAGAGGTCTGATTGGGCAATCTTTTCTCATTTTACATCCAATCCCAGTTCTCACTCCCTCCCCCTCCTCCCACTCCCTCCTCTCACTCCCACACCCCAGAGAGGACATGGTTCCCATGAGGAGTCAACCAAGTCTAGCCCGTGGCTTTGAGGCAGGACCAAGGTCTTCCTTACTATATCTAGGCTGAGCAAGAAATCCCTCCATAAGGAATGGGCTCCAAAAGCCAGCTCAAGCCCTAGGAATGAATCCTGGTCCCACATGGCAAAGCATTCTTAGCATAACAAAACTCTGAATTTACACATTCTGGGATGTTTGCTAATATATATTCATATATACAATATATATGTATATATATATACATATGCATACATATATATATGCCTCTCCCTTTATCAGGGATCGCAGTAGTAGACCTCAGGCTTTTGTTGTGTAAAAAACACACTCAAGATAATTTAAAAAACAAGCCCCAGCTCGTGATGAGAATCAAAGGAGATTCTTAAAATGCAGATGGAAGGAGTGCCTGGAAACAGGGCAGCCATAGCTGACAACGGAAGGGAACAGCACACTGTCATCATTCGGGCAGGTGTTCTCCTCAGGAGTCATGGTCCAGGGTCAGGACATCGGCTGCTCAAACTTGGCTCCTGTAAGTACTCCTTAGTCAGCCATCTGGACCCCCCAAATGAGAGCAAGTTGGGGGTGACAAAGTGCTGGAATCAAGGTGACCTTACCTGCCGCTGCCCACCTAAAACTTCAACACACCACCTGCTGCCATGGTTGTCCAGTCAACAGTGGAGAACTGTTCAGTCCTAACCAGTATTTCTTCCATGGAAAATGGAGTCAGAGAACCGGCTTCTTTAGCGGAAACTGAAGTAGCGAAGAGTTTAGGCTTCACGGCGGCATCTGTCTTGGTAAACAAATTAGGTTGTATGGTAAAGCCAGCGAGCCTAGTAAGAGAAAAGCAAACAAACAGCAACAACGATGCTAAGACTAATCAGAAGCCATTACATTCCAGCCCCAGGAAATAGAGTGAGGACGTGTGAGTCCATGTCTGTTTCCTCGCCTCTCCCTTTCTCCCCTCTCCTTAATTTAAGACAGACATTAATGATTCTGTTGGAGAAAATGCTTCTTAAAACAGCTGCAATCCTTCCCCAAGTCCAGACCCACTTTCTACTGCTTGTTTTCTTGGCTTACGACAAGTTCTGTCACACTGTCTACAGAGCACTCGAGCTAGGGACACGCCATCGAGTGTTACTCAGAAAGCACACGGTCACCTCCCCGTGCACACGGTCACCTCCCCGTGCACACGGTCACCTCCACGTGCACACGGTCACCTCCACGTGCACACAGTCACCTCCCCGTGCACACGGTCTCCTCTACGTGCACACGACACGGTCACCTCCCCATTCACACGGTCACCTCCACATGCACACGGTCACCTCCACATGCACACGGTCACCTCCCCATGCACACGGTCACCTCCCCATGCACACGGTCACCTCCCCATGCACACGGTCACCTCCCCGTGCACACGGTCACCTCTACATGCACACGGTCACCTCCACATGCACACGGTCACCTCCACATGCACACGATCACCTCCACATGCACACGGTCACCTCCCCATGCACACGGTCACCTCCACATGCACACGGTCACCTCCACATGCACACGGTCACCTCCCCGTGCACACGGTCACCTCCCCGTGCACACGGTCACCTCCCCATTCACACGGTCACCTCCCCATGCACACGGTCACCTCCCCATGCACACGGTCACCTCCACATCTCCACATGCACACGGTCACCTCCACATGCACACGATCACCTCCACATGCACACAGTCACCTCCACATGCACACGATCACCTCCACATGCACACGGTCACCTCCACATGCACACGGTCACCTCCACATGCACACGGTCACCTCCACATCTCCCCATGCACACGGTCACCTCCACATCTCCACATGCACACGGTCACCTCCGCGCACACAGGTACCCTGTGATGATGGATACTGCACAGGTACCCTGTGATGATGGATACTGCACAGGTACCCTGTGATGATGATGGATACTGCACAGGTACCCTGTGACGATGGATACTGCACAGGTACCCTGTGATGATGATGGATACTGCACAGGTACCCTGTGACGATGGATACAGAGGGCTGGAGACACATCTAGGATGCTCGACAGTAAGCGGTCCCTTACCACAGCAGTCCCTTCATTTGGGCGTCCCGTGGGATGCTGATGTGTGTAGTCATTATTTTGGCTGTAGAAGTACCACCTCACCACCTCACCCTCTGAGTTTTGATTTTTGTTTTGTTTTGGTTTGGTTTTTTGAGACAGGGTTTCTCTGTAGCTTTGGTGCCTGTCCTGGAACTAGCTCTTGTAGACCAGGCTGGCCTCGAACTCATAGAGATCCACCTGCCTCTGCCTCCCGAATGCTGGGATTAAAGGCGTGCGCCACCACCGCCCGGCGACCCTCTGAGTTTTGGTTTCCATGGTTTCTATTACCTGTGGATAGCTACAACCTGAACATGTCAAAGAAGAAAAAAGTCAGAAAGTGGAATTGTGTGTGCTATTCTCTGTGTGCTGATGAAATCCTACGCTCCTTGTGCATCTGGCCTCGAATGTGACTTGGGTTTTGCACTGTGTGTCCACATGGTATGTGCTACCTGACGCATACGTTAGTGGCCTTGCTTATCAGACTGTCACAGAATAACAGTGATTGTGATCAAGTAATCCTTATTTTACTTAGTAATGTACTCAGAGGGTAAGAATAGTGGAACATGTAATTTTACTGTTATATTGTCGGAATGATTTAATTTAGTCCTGACTGTGTCTAATATAAGCTATATGCGTGTCTGTATTTAAGCACATGTATACATGTATGTACATGGTTTGGTCTGCCCATGATATTAAGATCTTGGGCCATATTCCCTGTAGGTGTGTGTGTGTGTGTGTTAAGCACAGATGACATATATGTGTTTGAAAACCTCTTTCTTGCTTTTACTGCTTACTTTCTCGGTTTCTTTAGCCCTAATTCTTGCCTTCCCTTTTCTTTGCTCACTAATGCAAAGTTACCGTGTCCACCATGATTTCATTATTACCATCTCTCCCCGTTATCGCCTCCACAGCTCTTACTTTAAGTTATATCCTGTTATAACCACCTCGCAACCACGCCTTTGTTTCAGAAGGTTGCTATGACCAAGTTGCTATGCTTGTGTTCTGCTTCTGCGACCCCTGATTATTTCCTGCCAAATCCCCCATTTGGAAAGTCCCTTCTCCTGAGCTATAAAACCCTTAACTTCCCCACAACAACGCTGATTTCATGAATCCCACCTTAGGGGGAGACAGTCTGTTTACACGAATAAAGCTTGCTTTAGTTAATTTGACCATGGTTTGGGTTGGGGGGTCTTGCTCCTCGAATTTGAGGGGTTAACGTGGGAGAAAGTACCAGGTGGCTATGAGAGGAAACGCTGTGGGTTTTAGGTTAGAAATAGTGGAGCGGATACTACAGCTCAGGCACAGAGGCAGAACAACCAAAGCCTAAAAAATGTGGTTATGCGAGGGCAAAGAATGGAAAACAAAAACAAAGGAGTCTTTCCGGGTCAGGCTGGCGCTGGATGGCGCTGGATGGCGCTCCCTTGAGGGGTTCCAGAGTCAACGCTAACGGAAGAGCTGTTGTTGGTGTCTCAAGTCCAAACGTGTCAGATCAGATTCCTTCTGTGGGCAGTGTTTCGGAGGGGTTCAAACAAGTAACCCCTGTTTCTGTTGGATTGAATTTCTACCCAGAAGTCACTGGGGGTAGGTCAGCCCTCCCTTAGCAATTGTCTAGTCCTCAACTGGAGCGCAGCTCAGGATAATTTCCATCCACTTTCTTTCTACGCTGGACGGCCAGCTTCCCCTACGTGAGTGTCAGTGTCTTAGGTTCTCTGTGTGGTCAACTCCATCCTCGCATTTACCTTTCTGGCAGAGTGCGCTGGTGTTTCCAGAGCCTGAGCTGTCTGCAGACTCCTGCGTGGTGTTCATGTGGTTCTGT
The DNA here is from genome assembly GCF_950005125.1 of Chionomys nivalis. Lineage (NCBI taxonomy): Eukaryota > Metazoa > Chordata > Mammalia > Rodentia > Cricetidae > Chionomys > Chionomys nivalis. The sequence continues at coordinate 60,842,249 of NC_080101.1, forward strand.
GGTTTTCCAGGTCTCTTGGCGGTGCCTCCTGCAGAACTGCTTTAATTAGAGTTTCAGGGTCTGCTCCCGACAAGCGATGTAGACCGGCAGGCGCCTGGTGGTTCCCAGCATCTGCTTCATGAAACGTGGCTCTGCTTTCAAACTTGTGCTTCTGCTGTATTCACTTCTGGAGCCAGGGGGGACAATTTTTCCCTTCCCCGTCTCTGCGTTCAGGGCTGTGGGTTAGTTTGTAGTGTTCCTATCTAATCCTGCGTGTTGTCTCCTTCCCAGTGCTCTTTAGGAAGGTCCTCCATTGCTTTTCCATACTCCCACCCTCCTTCCTGAGCAGCAGGGTTTTATTTGGATTCCTGGAGCAAGGAGCTGCAGTGAAACAAACCTTTAGGCTGAGTCTGTGTGGGAGTTTCTGGGTTAGGTAACCTGCGGCGGGAAACCCACTGTAATTGTGGGCAGTGCTGTTTTGTGGAGGCTGGGACTAAGGAAGCCACCTAGGCAGCATCCAACTGTCCCAGGCTCCTGCCACAAGAACTTCCCCACCAAGACGGCCAGGACCATCAGACTATGAACCAGAAGCAATTCTTCCTGCATTGTGACTGCTGGGAGACCGTGAACAGCAAATCAAACCCTACTACCGTGACTTCTCCAGCATCCATCCCTGGTGGACCACAGCATCCGTCCCTGGTGGACCGCAGCATCCGTCCCTGGTGGACCGCAGCATCCGTCCCTGGTGGACCGCAGCATCCGTCCCTGGTGGACCGCAGCATCCGTCCCTGGTGGACCACAGCATCCATCCCTGGTGGACCACAGCATCCGTCCCTGGTGGACCACAGCATCCGTCCCTGGTGGACCGCAGCATCCGTCCCTGGTGGACCGCAGCATCCGTCCCTGGTGGACCACAGCATCCGTCCATTCCTGTATCGTGCTTGTAGGTACAACGCGTGGTGGGCTGTACCCTAAAGCTGAGCCGTCATCAGGACTTCTTTTCCTAAGTCACTTTTTTCAGATACTTGACACTTCAACAAGGAAAGTATCTAATACAACAGTTAAAATAATAGAAATGAGTAAATTGAAAATTTATTAAAGTTAAAGACAGAGACAGCAACTCAGCATTGTTTATATTAAATATTATCTATAAAAACATCCAGGGCAAAAAAAGAGATATGGTTTAGATTTGATATATCCCCCATGGGTTCATACAGTGTACTCTTGATTCCCAGGAAGGTTCTGGAAGCTTTAGGTAGGGAGTACTTGTAGGAATTAGATGGCGGAGGTTAGCCCTTCGAAGGTGCATCACAAGGTGAACTGCCTCCTTTAGTCCAGGCTCTTGCTTTCTTGCTATTCTGATTCATTGCTAGCTCTGAATCGACAGAACCAAGGCCATTCATCTCAAAGCTCCGAAACCAGAAGCCAAAATAAGTATTTTTTTCCTTTAAAATTTCCCTTCAGGTATTTTGGTCACAGATCCACACAGGATCTATTTGTATTCTCTTCTGAATTTGCCAAAGAAGTCTCCAGTAAATGAAATCCACTGTTGAGACAGAGGTCAATGGAGAGAAGGAACACACAGATTTAGCTGGTTCCATCTTAACTGGGGCAGTTGCTCAGCCATCTCAGATAAATCATGGGATGTATCTCCTCCCTTAGGTCAGGCAAGTCCATGAAATACGAGCTGGCCAGTCATCTGAGACCTTGGGATTTTCAATCCTCAGCCAGCCTGATTCTCCCTTGGGAGTCGTTTTCTTTGCCGAATGTCATCTTGTGCTGTTACTCATAGTCGCCACAAGGCGGCGCTCTAATGCCGTCCTAAATGCGAGGAAAGCGTACTAACTCCAGTTGTAGAAAATTGACAGCAGTTTGTATTCTATTAATTGGGCTTTGTAAATGAAAATAATTGCTTCAAAACGAGGTAATAGGCCAGACCATATGGTTTAACGAAATCTCTGAGCGTATACGGTGTTTGAGAAGGCGTTTGTTTGCATTCTTTCTTCTCTCATCAGTACAGCTGGGGTCAGGCTACGGGAGGCAATGACACTTGGGAGTGCGTGCCCACCTTCCACTGTAGACACTGGGACTGTAGTAACTGGGACGTGATACCTATGCTTAGGGAAGCAGTTAATGGAAGGCTCACTAACCTTGATCAGAATTAGATGTTAGTCTAACCAGCAGTCTCAGATACCTGAGCTCGGGCTCCTCTTTGCAGAAGGGACAGAAGCTGGGGGAACCATTGCCTTCCTTACAGGCAGGGTCCAGGCACTGCACTGTGTCTCGCAGTCTCTCTCCCCTTTCATCCTCGCGGGAATCCACCTAGGCGAGTGTCCTTTAATGAGGAAGCAGAGGTTCAGATTGATTCACTCTGGCTTGTGAAGGGCCGGAGATTGGGGCTCTGTGTTTTCCTGTTGCTAATAAATCTAACAGATCGTCACAGGATACAGCGGCTTGCAATGAGCCATTTTAAATCTTACAGGCCGGAAGTCAAACACTCAAGGGTCTCAGGAGGCTACAAAGAAGGTGCCGAGTAGGGCTGTCATCTTCTGGGACAATATTAACTGGTATTCCTACCTCTCCCTCAATCTTTAAAGCCACCTCATTGCAGGTACGATCATAGGCAGGAGATGGCGCTCTGCTGCACAGGGATACCAGACAATCAAGGGTAGTCTCGTCATTCCAAGGCCTTTCCCCTCAGCCCATCTGCAAGGCCACTCAGAACGAGTTGACACAGCTCTTGCTTCGGGAGTCGGTTCATGTATTATTCTGTTCAGTATTTTGAATTGGCATGAGTGTGGGGGCTCCTTGTCATTAATTAAAGCATGCAGCCATATATACTAAAATATCTCCGAGCGTCTCTAAGCATGGATTACTAATGAACTAGTGTGTGCCAGGTATCCTATTAGGTGGTAGCCATGCAATGGTAAAAAGCCGAGCTCTTTTCTCTCCAGGCAGTAGGGCGAGGGAAGCTGCAGAAGCAGGTGAGTGTAACTAAGCCACACTGGCCGTGTGGGAGAATCTGCATCAGGGAAGGGACAGGAGCGAGAGTTTAAACTCAGTGTTCTGTGATTTCTAAGGCAGCCATGCACTCCGAATGCCCTTTTCCCTTCTCACTGTGGGTTCTGTGGCCAGGAAGAGTAAACCCTGCCCATAGCGAAGAGCATCGCACTAAGTTACCATGACCGTAGGCTGCTACGCTTCTGTTCTGAATGCAAGGGGCCTGGGTGGCCCTGAAATAAACTCTGAAAAAAGTTCTTCTTGGTTGTCTTCATGTGTCAGGACTCACGAGGCTCTGACTCCCTGAAGTTGCACCTGGTCAGTTCCCTCTTGTCTGCAGGGCTTCCCACTCCTCCTCTAGAACACAGAGAATGAAGGTGAGCGTCCGCCTTACTTTTCACTGCTGAAGCTAAGGAGGCAAGGGCCAACATCCTTCCTGGAACCTGCAAAGGAATGGAACGGATTCTGAAGAAGAAAGTAGAGATTGGGGGAGATGTCTTCGTTACAGTTACTACTGATGGGATGAGACACCATGGCCAAAAGCAGCGTTCGGAGGAAAGGGTTTATTTTACTTACGCTTCTGCATCACTGTTCATCACAGAAGACAGTCAGGGAAGGAACCTGGAGGCAGGAGCTGATGCGGAAGTCATGTGAGTGCTGCTTGCTGGCTTGCTCAGTCTGCTTCTTGAAGAACCCGGGACTGCCGTCCCAGGAAAGTCCCCACCCACAATGGGCTGAGCCCACCGTCGTCAGTTATTAAGAAAACGCCTTACAGGCGGTATGGAGGTCATTTCTCAATTGACTGTAGACCTCACCGGTGAATCTGGCCTGTCAAGCTGACTTAAACCAGCCACTGCAGGAGAGCAGCTTTATAAGGGGCTGTGATTTCTGTTTGGTTGGAAGCGCCACCTCCGCTCCCTGGCACCCCTTTATCCAGAGAGTCTGGACTGTTTGGTTGGGGGCTTCACCTTAGCTCTTGGTATCCATTTTGCAATGTTGGGAGGAAAGTTCTATTTCAAAGTCCCCTCCCCTGGGAGTTGATTCAGTCCAAACCCCACCTCTGAGAAAGCCCACCAGACGGTGACCCCTCCCCAGGAAGGGTCAAGATCACTTCCACAGGTTGTTTAAACTGCTCCCCAGAGAACAAGCATGTGGTCTTCCTGGTTTTCTTTCCCCTTCTCTGTGTTTTCTCAAAGGGCTACCTGGGAGCACTGGCATCCATTAAACCTGGGTTTCTTCTAATTTGGTTTGATTTGACCTGTCTTGCTTGAGCTCCTGTTAGGAAAGACGTCCTGTTTTGCTTCCAGATCCTTGGGTTTCTAGTCTTCCTCTAGCTGAGTTCAGCAACCGTGGGCTAACATGAGGAGTTAGCACTTGCTCCAGGGACTCAGGGTCTGTGGGGGCCAGGGGATAGTATTGGTAGGGGGTTCAGGGTCTGTGGGGCCAGGGGGTAGTGTTGGTAGGGGCCTCAGGGTCTGTGGGGCCAGGGGTAGTGTTGGTAGGGGCCTCAGGGTCTGTGGGGCCAGGGGTAGTGTTGGTAGGGGGTTCAGGGTCTGTGGGGCCAGGGGGTAGTGTTGGTAGGGGGCTCAGGGTCTGTGGGGACAGGGGGTAGTGTTGGTAGGGGCTCAGGGTCTGTGGCCACCTCAGGTGGAGGTTGTTGTCTTGGTTGGCGGCATTAAAATGTGATCCATAACACTCAATTAAGCCTATGAAATAGACATGAACCAGGGATCAGGAACGAGATGGAGAACTCCACCCCCTGGCTGTGATGAACACGTGTTTCACAGATCACAGCTGAAGGACTCTGGCAGGCAAACACAGGTCCAAGCATAGCAAACGGAGGTCCAAGCATGCCAAACACGGCACCAATAGGTTTTGCCTTTTACCCTTCTCTCTCTTGCTAACCCATTAGATTATATTTCTAAGGCCAGCCCCCAAGGCCTATTCCCTTGATTGGTCAATGACTCTTTCCTGAGACTCATCACCAAGGTGCAACTACCAAAACACCAAGGCCCAGCAATCAAAATTTATTATTTTGACTAAACTAATTAAAATACACAATCAGAACTCACTAACCCATCCTAGCTCCTTCTAACACAGCTCCCCCTTTTCCCTCATAAATCAGCACTTGCAAAGTTGTTCGCTGCTGTTTCTGCCATATTCAGATTCACTCACCTTGTCTCTTGGCTTCACTCAGTAAAGGACCTCTTGGAATGCATCTGAGAGGGCCGGGGAGGAACACCCAGTTTTCTTTAAGGGACTGGCCACTGGGAGTTTGACTATGCTCCAGGGAGTATAGGGGCAGCCCTAACTGGACTTGGTATCTTTTTTCTTCTTTTGATTTGAGGGAGGCCATAATGGTGGAAGGTGGAACTGGGAGGACTGGAAAGTGAATGGGATTAGGGTGCATTATGTGAAATTTCCAAATAATCAATAAAAACATTAAGTTAAAACAACAACAAAAAAGAATTTCTTTCCATTTGGTTTGTGCTTAGCAATTTGTGTTTGTGTTTGTGTTCGGGTGTGCCTAACCTGGGGCCCAGAGAGGAGCACTGTGAGGTGCGCTGGTCAGGCTGCCATGAAAGCGGCACCGACACAGTCTCTCTGCAGGAGAGACGGATAGGAATCGCTGGGCCGGCAGTCAAGCAGCCGTTTTCCCACAAGGCTGCAGTGCCCACTGTGTCTCGCATCACCTTCCAGGTTTGAGGTTTCATTGTGAAAGGAGCAGCTAGGAGTGAAGGCTTAGAAGGTTCTCTTGGGATGCAGGTTTCGGACTAGTCAGCTAGGTGAAGTTGGTCTGCAAACTGCTACCTTGCTGGGAACGTGGGAGAGCTTTCTGATTTCCTGGCATGCATGGATATGGCAGCTTCCGGAAAGGATCTATGTGTTGCGGTAAGTTGGTCCAACTGCTTTCTGAAGTACTTTTGGTTATTAAGCTTCTAGGCTCTATTACTTGTGTGTGGATTATAAAATATTGATTGGCTGGGGCCTAAGAGTTATGAATACTATTTATTTATTTTTGAGTCAGACACTCAGTATAAAATACAATCTAGACTGGCCGTGAACTTGTGACCCTTCTCTCTCAGATTCTTGAATCTACTTTACAGGCACGTACCTCACATTTGGCTCCAAATAGTCTATTTGTGTTTCTATTTTTTTATTTTTATTTTCTGTGCATTGGTGTTTTGCTTGTGTGTATATGTCTCTGTGAGGATGGCAGATCTCACTGGACCTGGAGTTGCAGACAGTTGTGAGCTATGATGTGGGTGCTTGGAATTGAACCCAGGACCTCTGGAAGAGCAGCCACTGCTCTTAACCACTGAGCCATCTCTCAGCCCCCAAATAGTCCATTTCTAAGTGCTCTTTTCAGGACCGTTCAAATACAGGAAGTATGCATTGAGCCCCTGCAGAGTTCGTCTCGACCTGTTACTAGGTCAGGTAGCGAGGGTCCTTAGAGTCCACTCTCGTGGATAGACATAGATGAAGGGATGCAACTCAGTGTGGCAAGTAGGCTGCAAGAGGAACATGATATGATAGCGCTAACTTCCTGGGAACTCTGGGAGGAGCAGCACATAACAGATGGAACAAGAAGGATTAGCGCAAGGCTGGTGGCGATCACTGCTGTGCAGAGGAGACAGGAGAAATATTAGTGTCATGAAGGTCTTTGCTCATTGTAGCCCATGTCAAAGACACATCCTGCCATGCAGAGAGCCAGAAATCTGTGTGGATTAGAGATTAAACTGCACTGGGCTACGGAGCCGGGGAGATGACTCACTGGATAAAGTGCTGTGTTTGCTGTACAGGAATGAGAACCTGTATTAAAATACCTAGAACCCACACGAAGCAGGCTGTGGGAGTGTGCGCCTGTAAGCCCAGCATTCCTATGGTGAGACAGGAGGCAGAAACAGCAGAATTCCCGGAAGCTGGTTGACTGGTTGGCCTGGAAAATGCAGCTTGTACAACAAAGAGACTCTGTCTCAAACAAGGTGGAAGGTGAGGACAGACAGGCGAGGTTGTCTTCTGACCTACACAGACACAGTGTGGCACAGGCATACTTATGTTCATAACTACAGGAACTGGATACGTGCCAGTGAACAGAGTGTTTCTGTTTTCCTCTGTTCCAGAACTCGATGTAAGAAGGTAGGGATCTCAGGATAGAGGGGTGCATGGGAGGGAGTTCTTATTCATAATTCAAGTTACCTTTCTAAAGTTAAGAAGACAGCTGGTGAAGAAGAAGTGTGGAGAAGAGGTTCAAACAATGCCACTTTTAACCACCTTGAATTAAAACCTGTGTCATTTGAAGAGTCAGCTTCTTTTATCATGTGACCATTTTGCACCTTGGAAATTAAGAAATGCCTGTGTGTGTGATGTCTTTGTCTTGACAGCAAACGAAATCGCCACTATTCCCTTGACACAGTTGACACACAAGCCAAAAGGAAAAAAAGGCTTCCAAGAAAAACTTAGAGGAATCTGAAACTTGATGTTGAATAGGTCAACTTTTACTTTTTGATTTCTTTGTGACCATAATTAATACCTCTGTAAAACTGATACATTTATGTGGAAAGTTTTAATTTTCAGTGCTTATAAAAACAATTCTTAAGCATTATATAATGGCACATGAAGGTGGACTGTGTCTAGGCATTATTTCCCTATAGAGAGGAAATGTGGAGAAAACATTCAAGGTTTTGAGGTAGGGATGTGCTCTGAACATTCAAGAAACAGGAATGATCCACTACGGCCTGTGAATTTGACAAGTCCTGGGAGACAAGACTGAAAAGGTTAAGCCCTCATTTATTGCCTAGTTGGGTTCTTTAAAAATATTTCATGGCAATGTCTGGGGCTCCGGCATCTCTACACAGGCCCATGAAGGTAGACGGCTCAACACTGCAGGTGGCATCTTTGCTTAGCTCCTGACTCTCAGGGAGCTGTTAATCTTCTTGGAGCACAGTATAGTAGGCTCTGGGGAAACAGAAGTGTCTATTGAGGATAACACCGTAGTTACCTGACACAGAAACCAGCACACTGCTCAGCATGGACAGGACGTCCCTGCTTCCCGGGGTCAACGCTGGGTCCTCTGACTACTGTAAAGATTTTAAGTATACTGCTGGGCACATTGTATACTCTATCCAAGTCCTCCCTTACACATGATCATCGATACTCAGAAAAGTGAATGAACGTGCCTCTTTGATAAGAAGCGGAATCTAAGACCAGCCTGGTCTACAAGAGCTAGTTCCAGGACAGGCTCCAAAACCACAGAGAAGGGGGTTGGAGAGATGGCTCAGAGGTTAAGAGCACTGACTGCTCTTCCAGAGGTCCTGAGTTCAATTCCCAGCAACCCACATGGTGGTTAACAACCATCTGTAATGAGATCTGGCGCCCTCTTCTGGCCTGCAGGCATACATGGAGGCTGAACACTGTGTACATAATAAATAAATCTTTAAAAAAAAAAAAAACACAGAGAAACCCTGTCTCGAAACCTCCCCCCCCCAAAAAAAAGCGGAATCTAAATGTAAGCATAGGTCTATACAAATTTGAAATAGGTTCTTTTTTTTTTTTAAAATATTTATTTATTATGTATACAATATTCTGTCTGTATCCCTGCAGGCCAGAAGAGGGCACCAGACCCCATTACAGATGGTTGTGAGCCACCATGTGGTTGCTGGGAATTGAACTCAGGACCTTTGGAAGAGCAGGCAATGCTCTTAACCTTTGAGCCATCTCTCCAGCCCCTTGAAATAGGTTCTTAACTAGAAGAAATTAGGAGGTGGGATTAAACATGGGAGGCTCTAGGGCTCTAAGACCTGTTGCAAACTCTGAAACATTTGGCAGACACAAAGCACTGGGGAAAGGAAAGTCAAGCATTTGACAAACCTTCTATTTATGTGTTTGTGTAGATAAGAGCAGGCCTCAGGAGAGTAGCTGTCATCCAGTTGAGAAAGGAAAGAGTTCCCAGTGTCTTAGTTAGTTTATGACTTTTAGTAGAGATAACAAAGGTCTTGCTTTGTCCCCGAAGTTGTTGACATATTACAAAACCACCCTCCAGGGCCCTGGCAAATGAGCTGCTACCCTCTTGGAGCAGAGTGGAGAGGGCAAAGCGCGAATCTACTAGACTGTCCTCCTGCCTTCGCACTAGCTGCCTTGATCCCTGGCCATCTTTCTGCCATCTGAGATGACGCAGTCCACATGTTGTGACATTTTCTTCTCTTACCAGACTGCACATTCTTTAGTTAATTCAAGTAGACACAAGTTCACATTTCTTCCTTTGCCAGCTATGCCCAGAAACCAAAGTTTTAGGCTGGGTGTGATGCACATGCCTGTAATCCTAGCACTCAGGAAGCAGAGGCAGGAGGCTGATCACAGCTTCTAGGTCTACATATAGAGTTCAAGATAGCCCAGGCTACATAGTTTACGTGCCCAGGCTACATAGTTTACGTGTCTGTGTAGGTGAGGTCAACCCTCAGGTGAGTTGCGGCCATCCAGCTGACAGATGCCAGACAGTTCTCTGGGTCTTAGTTTATGGTTTTCAGTGCACACAATAAAGTCCTTTCTCCGGCTCTAAAGCTGTTCACATGTCATAAAACGACCCTCCAAGATCCTAAACAATATTTCTTCAAAAACAGTAAACAAATAAACACCAGAGTTAGTGATCGATAGACTAAATAGCTGCACAGCCTTCACGTGTGCAGGAGACAGGTCCTTCAGGGCTGCGGCGGCCTTGCTGGGTCTAAAGCACTTGCAGCCAGAAAGTCGGAGCCAGGGGTTTCTTGTTCCTGTGACTTTGGTATACCATCACCCAATGTGCCCTGCAAGAACCTGAGGGGACTTCCCATGAGGCTCCACAGAAGATCCGGACAGCGCTGTCCTCCGTGGTTTGTGTCCTCGGGAATCAATCTTTTCTCATGTTTTCTGCTGCATGTAGTTCAGGCGGTCCGCTGTCCAGTTTTACCAGCTTTCAGCCCTGTGTCAATGTGTGTGGGCTGAGTCATTCCGAGACCCATCAGTCTTGCCAGGCCTTCACTCACCTTTCAGCTCCAACCGAACCATTTCCTTTAAGTTGCCACATAAAATATGACCGCACTGTCCTGGTAAATTACTAGTTCAATGTTGTTTTTATTCCAAACATCTAATATTTTATAGATTTAAAAATCATTTTTATCTGATAACTCCCATTTATTGAATGGAGAGACCTGGTCAGTCGTCCTCATCAACTTAGACCATGAAACCCAATATGGACAAGTTCAACAGAACCACCATATACGGGCTGCCCATGCCTGCTTCAGCATTGCCAGGGCATACATTTAATTTTTCATTTATTAAATGCATAGTTTGAAAAACAGAACAGAAACTACTTGTAAACTGGGTAGTTCTTATTTAATCCCTGGAATTAAAATGCAGGGTAAACGATCAGAATAATACGGCTAATGACCACCAGAACTGGTTTAATAAAGCTCTACTGTATTTTGTGTCGTAGAGACATTTCTGAGTGACCACTGAGAAGACATTGCATTCTACCTGTGCAGAAGCTGCCATGTTATAGCCGGGGGTAGAGGGCAGTTTGCTCATAATTCATTTAGGCCGGTCAATACTGTAATCTGGGTGGCAAGATATTTTTACAGGAGAGAAGCTGAATTTTCTAAAAATGAAACAGATGATAGGGCAATATTTATGTATGTATTACTTATTACTACCTTAAATTAATTAGTATATTATTTGTTTAAAATAGTTTCATAAAGTTACAGCTTCACAGGGGCTGAAGAATGGCTCGGTGATGAAGAGCACTTTCTGGTATTTCAGAGGACCCAGGTTCAGTTCCCAGTCATAAGGTGCCTTACAACTGTCAGTAGCTCCAGTTCCAGGGACTCTGACTTCTGCAGGGACCAGGCATGCATATGTGCACTGTCATACATGTAGGCAAAACAATCCATACACATAATTTCTAAAATATATACCCATTTTATGAAAATGAGAAAAGATGGGCAAGCGAAAAGAAGAAAAAGATTCTTAATTCGTGGAAAAGTACAGCCATCATTCCACTATTCTTGCTGTGCAGAGACGCATAGCAGATGATTTTCAACCTCTGCTGCTTGAGCCTGCTTCTTGCTATTCCATGAACACCACTCCTTCTCTTTGGCTGTGTCACTTCTCCAAAAATGTCATTGTGGGAGGCTTGTGTGTCGGCAGTGACCTGACAGCCGTCCGTACAGAAACGCTGTGTTGCGGTGTTTGAGAACACTGCACTGTGTGACCTGACAGCCGACAGCCGTCCGTATGGAAACGTCATGTTGAATGTTTGAGAACAGTGCACTGTTCGTCTTGAGACCATACATATCAGGCATTTCCTTTCAGTTTTCTCATGGAAAGACTGCTATAAACATCTTTGACAGTTGGATCTTGTCTAGTCCCACCAGCCATGCAGGGTTCATGTCCACACACTGCAGTGAAAACACCTTCATAGAACCCCTGACAACCACCCAACCCCACGGTCATGGCTATCTTGCACTTCTGACTACTTATGAGCTCAAATGTACTGTGTTTGAATGTCTTTTTCTTACCATTTGTTTTACACACTATGTTTTTATTAAAATAAGCAAAAATGAAACTGTGTGGTACTGTGCTATTATTGTATTTCTTTGGAAGGAAAACACGATCTTCTGGGATAACCAATAACTTGAGGAAAGAAAAGCAAATGAACTGGATGAGACACCTGGGCCCTGCAGGTGTATTCCCAGGACACCTGTCACCGTGGCATGTGTGGAGTCTTGTCTTTCTGACCTTTATTTCTGTTCTGCTACCATATGGGCCTCTACCGCCTTCTAGACAGGGCTGCATGCATAAGAGACACAGAGGAGAAGGCGAGTACCTGATAATGTGATCTCAGTTTCATGAAGTCAGGCGCTTCCCCTTCATTTAGGACAACTGCATCTACCGTCTACTAGAGCGCTTCACCTGGATTCTCGTCACAGTGTCTAGCATGCTAAACTGAGCCAGGATTGTGGGTCTGAGGCGCCACCACCCTCTCAGTCAGGAGCACAGCGTGACACCAAAGAGTATCAGGCCTCAGACTAAAATGTTTTTTCAAACATCTCTTGCTTTTGACTTTTAATTTCTCCAATAACCCAGTTTCAGGTTTTATGATGTCAGTCATTCCACAACAACTGAATGTGCACTGTGTGATAGCTCTTTTTCTAAGTACAAGGCATAGGGGAAAGAATAGAGGGAAACGGAAAATGTTTCCTGGAGCAACTGCGGAGGAAGACAGGTGAAATAGACGATTAAAAAGCAGACAGTAAACTTGGAATTTGGGGCACTGTGAGGATGCTTTCGGTGGATAATGAGATTAGACTTGAGAAGGAGACCCCAGCAAGGGGATTAGGTCCTTTATTATTTATTGTCCAGGGATGTATCAAGGTGGGGAAGGCACTGGGCTCTGACTGGCTGGGGAGCAGGCAGGCAGCATGAGGACATTTGGCAACATTTGGGTTTCTATCTTGGTGATAAAGACTGTGACCACAAGCAACTTGAAGAAAAAGAAAAAAAAAAAAAGACAGAAAAGTAGATGTTAGACTGGAGACGAGCTGACAAGTTGGAAAGAAGGGGCCATCAACGGAAGGATAACGGAGGGAAATGGGAGATGAATATAATCATAAAACAAACTAGTCAAAAAATAAAAATGGCATCAGGATGCATGATCAGTGCTTGAGCAAAGCAAGTGCTCACGTGAACATAAATGAGTCCTACCTCGAGCAAAGCAAGTGCTCATGTGAACTTACATGAATCCTACCTTGCCAGCTCCTCAATCTTCAACATCTTGCCTCCAGACCTATGAGAAAATAAATTTGTTGCTTAAGCCATCCAGTTTGTGACTTTTACTATAGCAGTCTGAGTTTGATATATATGCATGTTCTATTTCATGCATACTTTGTGCAGAAATAAGAGTGTCTTACTTAGGGTTTTTATTGCTCTGAAGAGACACCATGAACAAGGCAATTTATAAAAAAGAGGGCATCTAATTGGGCACTCGAGCACAGTTCAGAGGGTCAGTCCATTATCATCACGGCAGAGAACACAGTGGCAAGTATGTTGTTGGAAATAGCTGAGAGTACATGTGATCCATAAGCAGAGAGGAGAGAGAGTGCGCCTGGCAGGAGCTTTTGAAACCTCAAAGCCCACCCCAGTGACACACTTCCTCCAACAAGGCCATGCCCTCTAATCCTTCCTATCAAATGGCTCCACTCCCTGGCGAAGAAGCATTCAAATAGATGAGCCTATGGGGACCGTTCTTAGCCAAAGCGCAACATTTCAGCCCCTGGCCTTCCCAGGCTTGTAGCTCTATCACAATACAAAAGTACATTCAGTCCAACTTCAAAAGCTGCCATAATCTATAACAGTCTCAACACTGTTTAAAAATCCAAAATTCAAAGGCTCCTCTATAAGAAAGCAGATCATATACTTCCAATATACAATGGTATAGGATAGACATTACAATTTCTTCCAACATAAACTGACACAGCACATACTAAATACTCCATTCTAAAATGAGGAAAAGCAGCATAGTGAGGAAATTCTGGACCCATGTAAGACCTAAAGTCAGCAGGGCAAACTCCAAACTCTGCATCTCCATGTCTGATGTCAAAGCGCTCTCCTGATTGATCCCCAACTCCTTTCAGCTTTGTTGACTGGAACACACTTCTTTCTCTTGGGCTGGTTCCAAATGCAGTCTGCAGCTTTCTTTGGCAAGTATTCTACAACTTTGGCATCTCCAGCATCTTAGCATCTGCAACACAATCTAGGCTTTACCCTCAAGATTCATGCCAAGGCCTCTCTGGACGCTTCATGCAGACATGCACCTGACACACACCTAGCTTCCAGTGGCATTAGCTGGGGAGGGAGATTCCACCCCCACCACTTGTGTTCTTTACTGTAAAGCCAGACTCACATGGCCAAAGCTAAGCTGCCAAGCCGTGTTGCTTGCTGAGACTGCAACATGACCCCTTCTTTCAATTGCATTTACATCAGCTTTCTGTTGGTGATGGTTTCCCCAATGCTTAAGCCTTACTTTAATTCCTTGTCACAAGCTGGAGGCTTAGCTGGGTGGGGTCTTGCTTGGAGGTCACCACCCACTTTATTCCATTTATTATTAGGCTTTTATTTCATGTGTTTATCTCCTTGAGCACTGGACTTAGCTCAATCATACTTCCTGGTGTTGCTTTTCTCCTCAGATCATACATTTTGTATTTCTCTTTGTCTATCTTGCTCCTTTTTATTATAGATTTGCATAAGAGTGATTACTAATAACTACAGAACTAAGTCAATACTAGGTTGTCTTGAAATCTCTACGACAAGAATGATCAGTCTCTAGGTTACTTACTAGTATTCTTCCCCTCTGGAACCACTTCAGCTGGGACTTCACAGTTGAAATCCCCCTTAGCACTGTGCTCCTACTAGGATGGCCACCTGCTTTTCTAGTCCAAAGTCTCCAAACCATCCATATTCCTCAACAAAAAACATGGTCAGGCCTGTCACAGTAATACTCCAGTCCCTGGTACCAACTATGTGTTAGATACTGTTGTAAAGAGACACCATGACCAAGGCAAATGTAACTCGGGACTTCCTTACTGTTTCAGAGATTTAGTTCATGGCAGGGAGCATAGTGGCATGCAGACAGGCATGGAGTAGTTTCATCTTGGTCTGGAAAGAGAGAGAGAGAGGGAGGGAGGGAGGGAGGGAAGAAGGGAGGGAGGGAGGGAGAGAGAGAGAGAGAGAGAGAGAGAGAGAGAGAGAGAGAGAGAGAGAGAGAGAGAGAGAGAGACTGGGAGACTGGGCTTGGCATGGGTCTTTGAACTCAAAGCCTACCCACAGTGACACACTTCTTCCAACAAGGTCACACACTTCCTAATCCGGCTCAAATAGTGCCACTACCTAGTGACTAAGCAAATGTATGAGCCTGTGGGGGCCATTCTCATTCAAACTACTATAAGGAGTCTCATATTCTTCAATAAATGTGCTTTCATTTTCAAGAAAACAAATTTTATCCATCTAATTCTGCTTTGTTAACAAAATATACAGTACCATTTGTTGCTAAAATTCCTCTGGAGGTCCTCACAACAAAGGCAGGATTCCACCCAAATTCATTCTGGGGAACCACTGAATTTACAGAACTTCCTTACAGAGCCTAGGTAGCAGGGGTTACTTAGAGTAATGTGGGCACTTCTCAAGCCTAACAAGCAAGTGAAAAGACTTACCCAGCAGGGATGAGTGCTTCTCCAGTAGCCAGACAGGTAGAGGCCAGTTCAAGACCTCCCTGGGTCTCTGTACACTATAGGACCCTCCCACTGGCCATGTGCAGAGTTGCCAGATGGTGGCGAGCATCTGGGTACTCAAGTGAGAATCTCATGCCTTACTCCACCTCTCTATGACGGGGTGAACTGCTGACCAGCCCTGTTGGTATCTTTTGCAAAGGAGCAGGTGAAACACAACTGTACTCCCCAAGACGACAGTTGCTTGGTTTGGAGGACAGTCACTTGGAGGACAGACATTATAGACAGAAAAGCCTTTTTTGAACAGCTTCACCCCCATTTATAATTTGTATTCCAAATTTCAGGCAGATTTTCTCAGTATAATAAAACCCTCAATTTGTAGTGGTTTAACAAAGAGCCCTCCCCTCCTCCTGTTCCCCCCCTCTTCAGAGGGGAAGGCTTCCCGTGGAGAGCCAACAGTCTAGCACATTGCCTTCAGGCAGGACCAAGGGCCTCTGAGTGGTTGATTACCTTCTTACAGGAACACATTCCCAAAGTCAACCAGTTGCTTCCTATTTGTCTCTTTAGCCACAATGAGGGCATTGATCTACCTCTTGGGAGCTGGGAAACACAGCGCTTAGTTTTCCCAATTCCTATCTTTGCAAAAACTCTGTTCCCCTTTGACTTTGCTCATGGACAGTGTCTGCTGTCTAAAGAAACAAGAAATTTGGACGGAAGACCAACTAAGGAGTCCATGGAGGGGCTTTGGCTGCACTTTTTCAAAGGGCTGTGTAGCACTACGTGAGGTGCGGCTACCTTCAGCTACACACACTGTATTAAGACTCAATTTATCCTCACTAGGATCTATCACAAAGACTCAATTTATCCTCACTAGGATCTATCACAAAGACTCAATTTATGCTCACTAGGATCTATCACAAAGATTCAATTTATCCTCACTAGGATCTATCACAAAGCATTCCATTTCACTTCTCACGCATAACCTGGATGTTTGCTTTTTACTTTGTGGAGAGATGACACAGATCTTCGCAAACGACAAATGCAAGTGGTAGGTAATGTATGTCTCATTTGAGACTGTGGTCAACCCATTGTCCTTTGATAGGCCACTAATTGCTAGCATTTAAAATGTGCTATCTGAAGTCACTAATATAATGCTAAGGCAAGAGCAATTTAGCTTTTTGCAATCAGTGAGTGGCAGGATTCTTGAGCTGAAGGATTATTCACAGTACCTGTTGTTTCAGCCACATTCCAGCTTACTTTAAAGGGCATGACACCTATTCACAAAGACTTTACAGAACACCAAGAATATCAAGTATAAGCTTGAAAGAATCCTAAGCTCACTCCATTCACGTGAAACGGCTCTTACATGGAGTCTGACTTGTGAAAGCTGCAGGGACAGGGAGCACAGAGAAAGCATAGGGGAGGAAAAGTAGCCAACATCTGATAACACAGCTACTCTTGTAATGGAAAATTCACTTATGGATACTTGGGAGTAAAATGTATTATAAAAGTAAAAAAAAAAAAAATCAGCTTCTAAAAATTAGTTTACCTAAAGAGAACTTTAAATATAATCCGAGAAGCTGGATTCTCAGTTTGTAGTTCCCTTTGACGCAGACACCAGTACTTTAACATAACGCATTCGCAGAGACCACTGTGGTCAACTGGTATCGAGTCATTTAAGGGATTGTTCTTTTCAGGCTTTTCTCCACGCCTACAATAACCTAACACGAATAAGCAGACTCACTATCTCCAAGGATAAGTAAGCACATTTTTAATCCTCTCTAACAAAAATATTCTAATTCAGAGCATATCTGTGTATTCTGACAAAGACTTAATTTTATTATTTTGGTAAAAAGTATTTTCCTTGTAAGATCAAAGGTTAACAAGAGTCATGCATGTATGTGATCAGAACTTTAAACAACTGCACCTCAGTATGTATCTTTAGACACTGATACCACTTTAGATTATAAAGGAGAAATGAGAATGTTTTCATTTCTCTAGGAGGGTCTTTCAGATTTTAGAAAGCATATGTAATCCAATGCCAATTGGGATTTTGAGATGTTACTGTGATTATAATACACATTAAAAATAATATACAAACAGCGGAAACAGAAAACATACATTATCAAGATGAAGGAAGGCATTTCTACAACTGTACACAGAGCTGAACTAACATTTCACAAGGCTGGCTCACAGACCTAGAAGTCTTCTGTAATAACAGTAAAGGTATACATCATTCTTACAGCTAACTCCACTTACTAAAGAAACTCACCAGTTGAACTTGGCACAAAAGAGTTTAATGATCATAAAGTGCATCAGTTGGCTAAATACATTATAAATGAAATCAGCCATCATATAGCATAACATCTTCACACACAGAGAAATACAAATGGAACACCAGGAGTCAAGCTACTTGGGGAGTTTGCAGTATATACGGTTATTTATTTTGTTTTCTTTTTCTGTAACTCACTTGCCTCAAAACTGTAATCTATTTTGAAAAGAATATGTCTTGATTAGTACAAAGAGGTAGTGTTCCGAATGAGGCAAACTCCACTGGACCAATGGGTAGAGAATTGAGTTGGATTATGCAGAAAATATCCAAGTATAAGATATTAATAAATCAGAACCCTTATAGTAAGTATCTTGACATTAATTAATTATCACTTAAATCAAGGCTATTTTGTCATTTTGCCTATCTAATTACAGATCTTCAAGACACATTATCTTTGGCTTTAGAAAGTCATCTTTTTTTTTTTTAAATAGTATTAACATTTCAAGTAAGCAATTTTTATTTAGAGATGATAGACAAGGCAACATTTCAAACTGGTTCATCTTTATCTTCCCTATGGTGTCCATTGATTTAAACCTATATCATGTCCGAGATAGAAACATTACCCAGATTCTAACATGCAATTAGTTTTCACTTAATATAACTGGTGATTTAAGACAAGTACACATAACACACACACACACACACACAAACACACACACACAGTAGAGCTTGGAGCAATATACAGGCAAGACACTGTAATAATTTATGTAAAGTATTTAAGAATATGGGCCCTGATAACAATTCTAAATAGTTTTTTCAGTGTAGTAAATACAACGTTGGAAAAGACAGTCAAAGCAGCCATGAATATAGTTCTTATTCCAATAACTTAAAAAAGGAAACTTTATGTAAACTTTACACACGCGCACTCCTGCTCTCTTCTGTTCCAGTCTTCTTCAGAGCAACCTGCTGAGATGGAGAGCCCTGTCACCAGTGTTAGTCATCTTCAACACTGTACGCCAACTGTGCGACCTCTATGTCTGCGATCGCACTTCTGGTTTCTCTAGGGTTGAAGTGTGGCTTATTATTAGCTCTGTAAAAGAAGAGGGTCACGTCAGTGAAGTGGACAAGGGCAGACACATGCGTTTACTTTATTGCTATTTTCTTATAGAAAGGCTACTTACACATTTAATGTGAAGTCTTTACATATTCAACCAGAAATTATTTGTGTGTCTATGGGTACATGTACATGTATACACAAGTTTATCGTGATCATAGGTGAACTTTAGGTGTCATTCCTTAGATGCTATTCACTTAAAAGTTACGTTCATTCATAGAGAGTGTGTGTGTACGTGTGTGCGCGTATGCCCCTGTCTGTGTGAAGTCAGAGGAGAACTGAAGGGAGCTGGTTCTCTCCTTCCGCTGAGGTGGGACTAAGGAACTGGATGCCAGCTGTCGGGCTTGGCAGCAAACACTCAATGAGCCACCTCACTGGCCTCTGCCTGATTTCCCAACAAAAGTCTCACAGTGGCCTGCAATTCGCCAATTAGGAAAGACTGGTGAGCCAGCCAACTCACTTCTTAGGGAGAAACCAGGGTACTTTAATATCTTTCTTTCTTTCCTTTTTTTCTCCATGAGCAGATTCATGATCTAGTAACATAAAGTTCATGAAGAATACTCTTTGGATTGAAATGTACAGGCTGTAGTAAACTAAACATTATTGTGCTGGATAGTTTGATGTCCACTTAACACAAACTAAAGGCATCTGAGAGGAGAAACCTCAATTAAGAAAATGTCTCTATAAGATTGGGCTATAGGAAAGCCTGTGGGGCATTTTCTTAGTTGATGATCATAGTGAAGTGCCCAGTCCACTGAGGGTAGTGTCCACCTCTGGGAAGTCCTGGGTTCTGTAAGAAAGCAGGCTGAGCAAACCAGAGGAAGCAAGCCAAGAAGCAGCTCCTCTCCATGGCCTCTGCATCAGCTCCTGCCTCCAGGTTCCTGCCATGTCTGAGTCTTGACTCCCTTCAATGATGAACAGGCAAGACAAATAAACTCTTTCCTCCCCAAGTAGCTTTTGGTTTTGGTGTTTCACCACAGCCACAGAAACACTAAGACAATTATATACCTAGAGTCTTCATCCAAGACATCCCGATTGACTTGAAGTACAGAGGATTCCACCCTTAGGATCTGTCGACCTTCTGCTCCTGACACATACAGTGATGCTTCAGGTTCTAAGGACAATGTTCTAGAAGTACATTACAACACAAAGTTACTTCTTCTGAATAAGATAGGTGTGCCTTCGCTGTCATGAAAACACGCAGCATTCTTAGTCTCCAGCCACTAAGTCTGCACAGTCAAGCGGCTAGTAAATCGCTAAATGAGGACTCAAGAGTGAACTCAGCGGCTGTAATAACTGAGAGTCTTTCCCACATGCATTAGTATATACCAGTGGGGAGGCAAACCCCAGCTTTTGCAGTTAGAAGTTAGTACGTCATGTTCCATCGATAACATGAAAGCATTTCACTTTCTCAACAGTCAGAGTTCTATCTCCTGAGGGTTCTCATCCTGAAATGTTCAGCCTCCTACATCCAATTGGTTTACAAGAAAGTAGGCCAAGAGCCCAGGGCATGGAGAATCAGAAATTTCTTAAGTCACAGTCAGATCTAAAGGCAACTGGGCCTAGAATGTGAGGAGTCAGCCTTGCGGAACTGGAGGGAATGTGCCATGACCCACCTCATTCTGCTCTCTAATGTGTCTATGTGAAGTTGCTTCTCCCCGAGCAGTTTCTTCAGGGACTCCACCTCCTTTTGCTTTTCCAGTAGTTCTCTCTGTAAATGGTAGTTAGTCTCTTCTAAAGTCTCACAGAATGCCTTTATAAAGAACACACAGGTAAAGAAAAATTATGTACTGAAGCAGTACCCTTTTCTAAAACATTACTAAAGAGTCAGGAATACAGGTATCAAAGAAATACACATAAAAACTCAAGCAATTTCTTCTTCATGCTTATCTTTTTAGATTACTGCTATTTTGTAATTCCCATGCACAGGGGTACTTGTAAATTCTGTTCCTTGAGAATGATCACAGTAGGGAGAGTGGATGTATAATTACAGATAAAGTAATAGAATAGCATGTAAGAGAATGAAGAATAGGATTACATGGCTTCATTTTTAAAATCATAAAAGCTGTTGATTTTTATAAAAAATACAAAACTGCTTTTCCCAAGTATAATCTGAATAAACTATAGTCATTTATTAAAAACAATAGAAATGGTTATTATATCTGATAAACTAAAGGAATTATCAGTCAAATTAGTCTTTCAGACAAGTTCTAAGAAGACTCCAATAACAAAAGCTATTAACAGTATTCAAGTAGCTCTGAAGAACAGAGAAAGGAATGATTCCTGCCCTTAGGAAACTGAAATAATCCTAACACCAGATTCAACAATAGATAGAAAGAATAATGATACACTCAGGAATTTGATACAAAATCATTATCATCTAAATTCAGCAATTAAAAATGAAATTTTCAGCCGGGTGGTGGTGGTGCACGTCTTTAATCTCAGCACTCAGGATGCAGAGGCAAGTGGATCTTTGTGCATTCAAGACCTGCCTGAGCTACAGAGCGAGTTCCAGAATAGGTTACAAAGCTACACAGAGAAACCCTGCCTAGAATGCTCCTCCACCCCGCCATGAAATTTTCTCTCGCAAATAATTACCATTTGAAAATCTATGAATGTAATTCATGTTGACTAAAGACCGCTCACAAAAGTATCCTTACATATGTAATAAAATCATCAACAGGATACAAATACATACACCCTACAACCTAGCAAACTAGGAATAACTTCCTAACCTACGAAGAGACAGTAACAAGTGAAGAAACCACAGTTACCAACAGCTTACAGAAAACATTTCATGATGTCACAGTTTCTTCAAGGTTAGGAAGAAGTGTAAAGTATGCCTGCTATGATGGTTTCACTTTATCTCTAAGGATATATTAGCAAACACAATAATACAGAAAAATGCCATGCACAACATTAAAGACCAGTAGGGAAAAACTGGCTATCAGTATTGTAAGGATACAATGAGATATGCAGACAATTCAAAAGGATCTACAAAAATACAGTAGGGATGTGAAATAAACATACAAAATCCAACAATTCAATAACAAAAATTTAAATTATAAAACAGCAACTACTAACAGAATTATTGAAATTAATGATGTCTTGGAAGTTAAAGGAGAAAAGTAATAAAACCTTTATTGAAGAATATTCCCAAGTAAAATGCAATAGGATTTTCAAGGAATTCATGAGCTGATTATCAAATTCACATGGAAGAATAAATGGCCAACTTTGAAAACAAACAAACATGGGCGAGAACCTTTGCTCTTCAGACTCTAAGCTTCTAAAGCTACTATAATTGCCTGTACAGAACTGGCAGGAGGAGATAGCTAACTGAAGCTGGAATGACTGGCTTCGAACAGGCCAGATGAATGACTCATGAGACAGGAAGACTTGACTAGTGACGCTTACTTTATAAGTGGTATTGGGATGAGTGTTTACCCATACAGAAAAGCAAGTTTTACTATCAGAACATAATTTAAAGATTACATTTGCGTACTGGAGGGTAGTTAAATAAAAAGCACAAGAAATATGATGAAGTACGGTAATGGGCCAACTGTATCAGAGCCCTATCTAGGCATTAACATAGAACAGCCAGCTGGAAACCAAGAAAATCAGCCTAGAATCAAAAGGCTAATACTGGAGGTGAATGAGGACAGGAGCACTGGGAAAACACAGGGCCGATGTGTCAACTGACAGACACTCCACCCTACATCACCACAAGGGAGCGCTCTCTTAGGAAAGGTGTCCCTAGAGACACCTTTTCCTAGTAATCACTAGGAAAGTGTGCTGATGGGACTATTCTCCTATTAATGAGACCGCAAAACACTTTATGCTCTTAGGAAACAGCCAGACCCAAACTGCCTTGGATGACGGATGTGAGGCATGCGATCTTCTGTGACTGCAAATACTCATTTTCTAATGCAGTCTTAACACCCTACATTCATTTCACAGAAAAATTCCAAGAGCTACAGTCTACGTTGCCGTGTTGAATGTACAGGCTAAATATAGCTTTGGTGATTTATTCCATTAGTTTTTCCAACAAAATTGGCAAGGTATTCATCAGTTCTCCCTGCCAAAGAATTAGCCAGTCCCTATGCAATAGTTTAGAGTTTCAAAAATCTCAAGTCAAATCAACTCCATTCTTTCTCAACTTAGTCAGTGCATATTTTGAATTAAAATATTTAAAAGATATTTTTGTAAAAAGGAAAAATGTAAAAATTAAAAATGTTGAAGAACTGTGTTGGAGGAAGGCAGAACACTCTATCTGAAAGGAAGAGAAATCATGAGCTCTCCTCATGAACAGAAAAAGTAGTAATGCCAACTGTTTTGTGTCTAACTAAAATGGAACTTTAACTTTTCGAACACGTTCTAGGTCAAAATAAGAAAACAAGCCCAGATCCACTGACTACACAAGCTGCAGAGACTAATACCACAGCTATTACATCAGGAGACCAATAACAATCTAGGGAGCAGAAACCAGATCAAGGCTGCTAAATGCATCTCCTGAAGTATCTAGTATTTAATAAAACAATAGGAAACAGACAGACAAAAACCAAAAAACCCCAAGCACTCCCGGGAAAAACAACAGTTAATAGAAACTATCTCTAAATGACCTCAAATAATGGTATACAAAATAAATGATTTTTCAAGCAGCTTGTGCATTAGATGCACTAAAGCCAGAAAAAAATTAAAGGTGTATTTATTCTCACTAAATAGTGAATCTTAATAAAAAAGAGTGACAAATAGAAGCAAATTAAAGTTTTGGAATTAAAACAAAATCAGTAAGAAATACTCAATGGTAGACCTGACAAGATAGAACTGTGGATCCCCGAATTCAAAAACAAATCAACAGAAATAATCCAATCTTGAAAACAAAGAAAAAATGACTTGAGTAAAATTGAGAAAAATCAACAACACTTCAGAGTTATGCAACAAAATGAAAATTACAGGGAGACACAGGAGAAGGGAGTATGGGATTGAAAACAACTTCTTAGGAAACCTTCACAGCTGAGGTAAAGCAGTAGCCTCCAGGCCCGGGAAGCTCAGTGAAGGGCAGAGATGAACTTAGGCCTCCTGGGGATTCATTACAATCAGGTTATTAAAGTCAGAGACAGAGCAAAGTATCCATCACATAATGGGAACGACAATAAAACTAAAGGCTAACTTTTCATTTAGATGGACAGAGAAGGTGATGAAAAGACCCATCCAAGGGGCTGGAAGAAAAGCAACCTGGGGGAAAAGGAAGTGTCTACTGTTAAATGTTTGTGAGGGAATGGAGAAACAGAAGTTCTCCCAACTACCAGTGGAAACTACACAGGTGAAATAGTCCATTTGTTCAGAAAAGTTTCTTTAAAGTTAGATGTCAGGATGCCAGCAAACCACTGAAGAGAAAGGAGAGCATGCATGTACCAGTGTGTAGAAGTTGTCCATAGTGTGACCTGGTATAAAACTGCATACACTAAGTATCATTCAGCTGGTGATGGGGGAAATGTAAGTTGGTGCACACGTCATAAAAGGATAGAAGCATAAAAACTCATGATAGAAGCTATAAAATGGAATACCCTGTAAACATGCTAAGTGAAGGTAGAAAAGATTAAAATATGTAAACTCTATCATGCACATCATATATACAAATGATTATGTATACTGCATGTGCATTACAGATACAGACATGCCCACATTATTGCATGAACCTATATATACAAAACAAACAGAAGCGGCACATTTGTAGGGAATGGAAGCAGATTACGGATTGTCTTGGGCTGAGGTGCAGACTAAAATGTTTGAGGTGATGTGCATCCTCTAAAACTGGATTTTGGCGATGGTGCCGCAGCTGTATGAATACTAAAAACTACTAAGCTGGATATTTAACAACAAAATGACAAACAACAAATGAGCAAAGCTTTTGAAATTTTCCTTTAATCAAGCTGTTTAAACAGCTACAGCGTTTACTCCAACACAAAGAAGTGCTACAGTTTAGCTGAACAAAACTGCAAGCCTACCAATTAAATCTGTTTCATTTAAATGCCATTAAACATTTGGGGGTAAACTCGCATAAAATTCCAGCTAATCTATTATAGCCAAATCTGTTTAGTGAATCTAGCCTATTGCTTCAAGAAATGGGCCACTTTAATGTGTCAATTATTGCAATTTGAGTACCATCAAACATGAGCTGAATTGCTAACAAGACAACCCTGTCTACTGTTGAAGAGCAACTCAAGGGGAGTCTAAGAGCAGGTTCCTCACTTGGGGCCTTAGGAAAGAAATGACCATCATAAAATCACAAGCCAATTCAAGCAAATTCCTGTAGCATTTCATTAATCTTTTTGTAGTAAAAATACAGCAGAAAGGATTTTAGATTTTTATCACTACATGCCACGTACGAAGTTTTATCTTTTCACTAAACTAGGACCAAGTATTTCCATGAAAGTAACCTTTGACTAAACATTAAAACCTGTCTGTATAAAATCCACTGTAGTTTGAAATGATAATATTTTGCTGTTTGCTAATCCATCCAAGAAACAATGTAGTAACTGTACTGTATTATTTATTCCTATTTCATGTGACATATAATACAGCACTTACCCTGCTTTCTTCTAGGCTATCAAATGGACCTGGTGGATCATCCAGACAAAGAAATTCTCTCACTGCAAGGCTTTTCAAAGGTAAAAAAAATTAGCTGGCATACAAATAAGTTTACAAAAGACAGCAGAAAGCAAAAGTTACATTGAAGCTATACAGTGTGTGAGGCAGACAATTTGTAGACAATAAATAAAAAAGCGATTCATGTATGTGTCTTCACGAAAGTAGCCACATGCAAATATCAAACTATGAAAGACACAAAGGCATTATGCTAGTCATAGGACCTACAAATGTAAATAAGAATCACAAGTTTCCTGTTACACAATACACACAGTTCAGAATAACGCAGAGGGCAGCAGCCTGGGCAGCCACCGTCACTCTGCCTTTCAGAAGCATCAGTCCAGCACTGAACACCTGTCACCTGACTATGAAGGAAAGCAGTTCTTAACTTACACTCTTCACCACAGAATGCTTCCAAAGTCTGAAAAGCCTTTACTCTGAAACACTGTAAAGACTGCCCTTGCTATGTTTATTATTTATATACATATTTCTCCCAGATATTAAAAGAAAAAATCATTAATTACTAAATGTTTTATATAATGAAGTATATTATTTTCTATCAGCAGTGGTTTAAAAAGGTGGATCATCAACTCCCCACAATAAAATGCCCTCCTCTTTCTAACAGTAATGCTGGGCCTGAGAGCTAACTTGGCATATACATGCAGCTTACAGTTTTTTTTTTTTAAAGGAAAGGAACATGACTAACTGCCACCCTACATAAAGGAGATGCCACCCTGCACTGAAGAGAATGGGACTTGGGGTCGCTTTAGTCCCGAGACGTTTCCAATGACAAAGCCGTGTCATTATAATCATGAAGAGGTAAGTTGGGTATTAAGTGAGAGCTCTCCAAAAAGAAAAATAGGAATACAAAAAAGCAGTGTTAATAACATGAAGTCCGAAAACAGAGAGAAGGAGCCGATGGCAAGCAAATTCTAGACTGTTAAAGTTTTATAATATTGGAAGAAGGACACATGTCCAGGGAGGTTGAGAAAAGACAAATGTCCATGAGCACGGAAGACTGACAGTGATGTAGAACCACCTGCTACGTTTTTGTCCCTTTCAAGCTTCAGGCAACCACAAGTGATGTTCTACGTTTGTGTGTGTGTGTGTGTGTGTTTATAGAAGCCACCCTGTGGGGAACCAGTTATTTCCTTTATTTGTCTGCCCCAGGCTTCTACTTCTGAGTCTTCACTCATTCTTGGACCATTCAGGGTAACTGGACAGCAAGCATTAAGGACCATACTCCGTCTCCCGAATGCTTCCTGAACGTCTCCTAGGAGCAGCACCAATGCATTGACACTGACTGCAATGCACCGCTTCAAATGCACAGCAGCCCTGTCGGGCAGGACATCTCCCTATCTCAGGAAGGGTGTCAAAGTCTAGGCAGAAGGTAGAGATGGACCTTAAATCTGCGTCCCTTTCTACCTGAAAATTATTTTGTCTTATGTTTTGGTAAAGCCAAATACTTCTTTGGAGGACACTTTTCTCTGAACACACTCAATCTGCATGTATGACTATCACGTTCTGGCGCTTAGAACACTGCCCCTGGTTTAGGAGCACAGGGAGAGCAGGACTGCCGGCCTCTGGTGGGGGAGTTACAGCTCCTCCCACCCAGCCACTCTTTCTGTGAAACACCTACAGCCAGACACAAGAGAGCTACAGGAACGACTGCTCATGGGTTCACCAGGACACTCTGGATGGAGACAGACAAGAAAATCTGAAAACCAGGAACCAAAAAGCAAGGGAAGACTTGACCCCTGTCCCATGGCAGACCATCTGTTAGCATGTTGGGAAAATCAGTTTAAAACTCAAGAGAGAGCAGTTTGCTGCATGCAGTTCAGCCCCATCTTTACATCCAGGAAAATCTGTGCTCTAACTTGAATCTTTCTTTTATTCTCTTAAACAAGTGTTCCCTAAGAGTCCGACTGTACCTTTAAACTGTGCTCCTAATAAACGAGTGTTCTCTAAGAGTCCGACTGTACCTTTAAACTGTGCTCCCAATAAACTACCCCGTTATTAAATGTTCACCTGATATTTACAATTTCTTGTTGCTTATTTCCTTTCATAGATAATTTATTTCCTTAGACTTTGACTATTTTTGAAAAATTAGTAGTTTAGTAGCTAAATAGGCTTTTTTTTTTTTTACAATTCACTTTGCATTCTAAAAGAAAAAGAACCCATAAAACTAAGGCCTAAACTCATTAAAAGGTCAAATAAGAATCAATTAAAGAGCCTAGTGCAGTGGCACAAGCCTGTGTTCGGGAGGCTCTGGCAGGAGAATTATAAGCTACAGGCCAGTCTGGCTTATAAAGCAGGACCTTGCCTCTTAAAAAAAAAATTAAATGAAAGTATACTAAAACAGAAATACCAAATTTGACACAGAAGCCATTACATAAAAGTTTTAAGAGGTGACACGTTTAACTAATTATTCTTTATCAATAAAAATTCGGGAGTCAGATATCAGGGTAAGAACCTGAAGGATCAGAGAAGCTGCAGAGAAGCCACCAGTGACCTCCCTTCCTCTTCCGTTCCCTCCTCCAAAAGGAAGGAGATCCTCTCTAAGCCCCGCCTTACTACTTCCTCAGTCCTCCAAAACCTCTGTGGTTAATAGTGGCTCCACTCTCTCATTCAAAACAAACTCTATTGTTAGAATGCAATCAAAGTATCATACAACAATGAGGGATTTCAGATGAAAACATACACACCAATCTATTGAATACACCTTAAAGGTGAAGACTGAGGAATCAAGGCTGGAGAGACAATCAGAGTGGAGAACAGTGGGAGGCTGTGAGGCTTCTCAACAGTGAGAAAGGGTGGTAAGGGGGCTTAGATTCTGACCACTTTCCCCGGGATACTTCTACCCACTAGAGCCTCTACTAATCAGGTGGTCCTTTGTGACCTGCACTAGTGTGACTCTTCCTCCACGACTGCAGCAGCCTACATCCTGACCTGCAGCTGTGTCTCAGCCCACCTGCCTCCACTCATGCACGCTGCTGCCCTGGCTCAGCAGCCCACCCTGACCGGCCTTCTGGGCTTCATGGTTCAGCTGGTCTAGCACTATCTGTAGAAGCTTCTCATTACCTACCTCTCCCTCCTCCGACAGGTTTGCTGTTAGGGTCTGAAAGCTTCTTTCCACAGGACTTCTTACGGTTTAACTGGTAGATTTAAGAGTTTAAAAGGAGAAGACAGTGCAAAGAGGACGTGGCATACTCGCGAGAACAGCGAAACACTGTTATGGTGCATAATGGTGAGCTGACGCCAGTGTGGGAGACGGCAGGAAACAGCCGCTTTTAAACTCGGAGACTGCAAATAACTGTACTTCACTCTGACAAACCAAATACTATACTGTTCCCAACATATGACCCTAGGCTTTACTGCTGCAGTTTGATTAGAAAGTTCCCTTTCATCTGGCGAACGCTTCTTCACTCTCTCCAACATGGTACAAATACCATTACTTCTTTAGAGACTAGTCCAAATGTCATCCTGTCATAAGTTCTGACATTTCCTCAGCTAAAAGATATACTTCCTTCCACTCTCACTTCTGGGGGCACATGTTCTCACTTAGATTTAATACAGGACCGACATCTACTTCATCTTAGTGAAGCTGTACTTTCACACAATACGCTCTAAATAAAAAATTCTTGAATGGGTAAAAATTCTAATACATCCCACTATAATGGAAATAGTGTTTTGTAACTAGACCTGGAAACAATAGTCTGAGCACTTTAAACTAGGAGTTTTAATTTCCTTTCCGGTTTCCTCCGCTTTCGCCTGTCGCAGCTGGAGCAATCCTAAAGCACTGAGCGCTGCCAGCTGAGCAGTGACAATAGCTGCGTGGTATGGCGCTCTGGCTACCGGAGAGTTCAGTGCACATGCTCACCCAAAGGGACAGTGGAGACTGAACACTCAGACAATTATTTATATATAATAATGAAGATACACCTATGCTTAACTTTTTGATATTTTGCTGTGTACGGGAGCTTGCCCGTGTGTCTGTCTGCACTACGTGCACACCATGCTCTCGGAGAAGAGCAGACCTGGGAGATCCTCTGGAAGCCAGAGTTACACATGGTTATTAGCTGCCCTGTGGGCACTGGAATGTGGAACTCTTCCAAAGGAACAACAGTCAGCCCTGTTAACCCTGAGCCAATGCTCCAGCATCCCAGACAGACAGGCAGTGTAGGCCCTTGTGTAGGCCAGGCTGGTCCGGAAACTGAGATGTTCCTCCCTCATTCTCTGTGTGCTTGAGTGTATGGTACACCACCATACATTTCTTTGTAAATGTATAAATTTTGTCTGTTCTTTTATCCCTCGGGAAGAAATTTCTGTTCTCTTTTCAGCACAGCAAAAGGGAAAGATTCTTCTCTCCTACACTTTTAAGTACAATGAAGACTTTGAACAGCGACTTCTTCCCTCTCTACGCAAGTTGACACGGGACAGACTGTGGAGTCCTGTACATGGAACACAACAGGAACACTGCCCCGGATGGCAGAATTGCTGCAAGGAATTCAGCCTCAGACAGGCTGAGAAGCAGGCATTATGTTTATAGAGGAGCCAGTCCTGGAAGGTGCAAACACAAAGCAGGCAGCTACCATGTCAGTTTTAAGAAGCTGACCTTGAATTTCAAAATAGATCTTTGGCAGCCTCAGGCTCACTACACATCTTTGAATTCTTCCTTTTTGATTTATACATTTTTTTCCAACCCCCAAACTCAACCTTACCTTCCAAACATACAGATCCTACTTCCAGTACTGCTCCTCCCTCCCTCTCAGTGCTGCTCCTCCCTCCCTTCCAGTGCTGCTCCCTCCCTTCCAGTGCTGCTCCTCCCTCCTTTCCAGTGCTGCTCCTCCCTCCCTTCCAGTGCTGCTCCTCCCTCCCTTCCAATACTGCTCCTCCCTCCTTTCCAGTGCTGCTCCTCCCTCCCTTCCAGTGCTGCTCCTCCCTCCCTTCCAGTGCTGCTCCTCCCTCCCTTCCAATACTGCTCCTCCCTCCTTTCCAGTGCTGCTCCTCCCTCCCTTCCAATACTGCTCCTCCCTCCTTTCCAGTGCTGCTCCTCCTTCCCTTCCAGTGCTGCTCCTCCCTTCCAGTGCCTCTACTTTAAAAATCTCCATCAGACAGAGCTGTAATTTACAAATTTCCTTCCTTTACTCAAACAGAAGCCCGATTTCTCTACAGACATGAGACCGAGGAGCTATGGGGTTAACCCTTATGACAGATAAATAATCCTTCTCTTCACCTTCGTATGTGTCACAATTAAAGAAACCTCTTCAAGCTACATGTTACATAATACCCAGAAAAATTAATGTGTACTTTGTCATAAAACAAAAGTATTTCATTTTCAATCAGTATAAGTTCTTAACTGGATTCTGTGAATCCTGATGATGTAAAACAAAAGCAGTAATAGGCTTGGACAAATAAATGTTGAAGTGCACTAGATACTTCGTAAATTTTAATCCTCTAAGATGCCAAGAAAACAAATACTTTCACCATCTTACTTGGCTAAGAAACTTTAATTTTCCTGAAATGCACATTTGTAAATTAAGAAAAGCAACTACCAATGATCAGAGATGTGCTGTCTCAGTAATCTTTCAAAAAATGTTTTGAGATTTATTTTTTGTATTTAAGTGATTTGTCTGCATGTAAGTAAGCTATGTGCCTGCTGCCCATGGAGGTCAGAAGAGGGACTTGTGCCATCTTAATAGATGGCTGGAAACTGACGGCAGGCCCTCTGTGCAAGAGGAACTAACTCTCTCTCTCTCTCTCTGGAACTCACAGAGATCTGCCTGCCTCAAGTGCTGGGTTTAAAGTCATGCTCTATCCCATCTAGTTTACATCTATTTGCAGTTCTAAGGTTTAAAGTCCCGTGTATACAAGGCATATGTTCTTTACTGACCTACATATTTTTCTTTTTCCTGATAAGTAAATTTTATCTACTTTATTTTCATCTATTTTATTTTTTGATATGACCTTTGCACGCATTCCAGGCTGGCCTCAAACTCACAGTCATCTGGCCTTTACCTCCCAAGAGCTGGTACCCCAGGCTTCGGTACCACATTTGGCTGCAATGCCTAACTTTTAATGACT
Organism: Chionomys nivalis; assembly: GCF_950005125.1. NCBI lineage: Eukaryota > Metazoa > Chordata > Mammalia > Rodentia > Cricetidae > Chionomys > Chionomys nivalis. Next base: position 60,873,603 of record NC_080101.1, read on the forward strand.
GAAATCTAGTCCTGGTAATTTTGAAATCTATGCATCTGAATAAGTTACATTTTGCTACTTAAAAAGCAAATTGTAAGCAAAGTTACTTAAAGTGGTTCACAGAGTGTAATTTAGCACATTTTCAGTACAAAGGTTTACTGAATATGGGACAAGAGAAAAGAGCAAGCATGTATACATTTCTTATATTACAGTTCCTTTATGGTATAGTGTAAGATAAATTTCAAGGACCTTTTCTATGATTTGAGTACTTAATAGTTATTGTTACTTTTTTTTGTTCTGGCATTAATGATAACTTTTCTTCTTTTGTATTTTGAGAAATGTAAATATGTATATTTCTGTGCATATACACACACAAGTATTTTGTCTCATTTGCACAAACTTCTCTTTTCTAATAGAGCTAACAATAGGTTTGGCATTCACTTATTCAAGAGATTGTGAGAGCTGACCGAGTCTGCACTGTGCTAGCATGGCACATTGCACAATAATGAAAGAACCACACAACTAAACCTTACAATCTGGTGAAAGAAACAGAACCAAATAATCAAAAAATATTATGCAAACCAAAATACGGTAAAAGTCAAGAAACAACCAGCCTTTCTTAATGGGCACGCCATGAAAATTACACTGGTAATGGCTAAAGTGCTATCTTCTCAATTCTTAAGCTTGGTACAAAGCTACCTAGAAAAACAGAAGTTCACTACATACCACAGCTGTCTAAAAGCACTAGGAGAGAACTTTAAAACCACTGATGGCCTCCTACAAATACTATGAGGAAGGAGAAACCTTGTTTTTTGTGCGGGAGAGACAAGGATCTAGTCAAGAAAGCCAGTTACCTAATGAAGTGAATCTGTGTTGAAAGTTTTAGGATGTATAGGAGTTACCGGAGAGGAGAAGTCTGAAACACTGCCTTTCTAGGAAACACACTTGAAGACCAAGGAGCATGATAATGTTAGGTAAGGAGATGGATACGGCAGATGTACAGAGAATGGAGAAATAAGGATTCCATGATGGAAAGACAGTCAAGTAGGCTGGGACCAGAATGACCTCATCAAGCTGCATCACAAAAGCATGAGAGGCTGTAGTGAACTACAGAAGGAAGAGTGAATGAGGGGAAGGCAGGCAGGGAAGATGACAGCAACTAAGGCGGAGACGGAGGATGGAGATGGCAGAGACCACAGGAAAAGCAGACACGTGTGAGTGGGCCCTAAACACGAGGAGAGACTGAAGTCGCCAGGGCTGTGTGAAAGATGACTGGCAGGTCTGGGTAGACACCAACGCGTCTGAAGACCGTTCTCAGGCCGCACACCCTGACGAGCAGGTGCTCATGCCCAGTGTGCAAGGTTGGAGGTGACAGGCAAAGACGGAGTAGAACAAAGGGAAGAAGAGGCACAGGGCTTGGTTATTTTCCATCATGATCTGAACAATGAAAACAGCCATAGACATGCACCACATGCTACTGTTCACTGTAACTGTTCTCTGTAGCTTTTGTAAAACAGTCCTAATTTTTTTACTAATGTAAACACGTCAAACAAGATAATTCATTAAGGGATTTTCTTATATTAAGAAGTAAAAAAAAAATAATCTTGATCCGCTGTTCAATGTTTCCAGAAATTTCACTTTACTACATGTATTAATCTAACTTCTTAATTTTTATATTACTTTGGATATTTTTTATATTACTATAAGTATTATTACTATTTTTATATTACCATAAAAATATTAGCCTTAAAATTATTGTTACATGCCGGGCGGTGGTGGCGCACGCCTTTAATCCCAGCACTTGGGAGGCAGAGGCAGGCGGATCTCTGTGAGTTCGAGGCCAGCCTGGTCTACAAGAGCTAGTTCCGGGACAGGCACCAAAGCTACAGAGAAACCCTGTCTCGAAAACAACAACAACAACAAAAAAAAACCAAAAAAAAAAAAATTATTGTTACATTAACAAAAAGTTGAATACTATATACATTTTTGTTTAAATGCAGGATTTGTCTAATATGCAGGATACAAAAATAGAGTTTCCCTTCAATACAAATGAAATGACAAATAAATTCCTCCATTGAAAGAAAGCAAGAAAATTCCATGTAGAGACCTGAGAGAAATAATTAAATCCCCACCCTCCATTATGTGCTTATATGAAGTTGGTCCTAAATTATTCTTCAGTTTAAATTGGCTTTTGAAATGATTTTATAATCTCTTATTTCAGTTTGTTACATACCAGTTAGCAATGTCCTTGTGAGCTACTAAGTTTTGAAGAAATGCTTGCAATCCTAATTGTCTATCTTCTAAAAAGTCCGCATTGTAATTATCTTTAAACCAGCGTTTTGGAGGAAGTGCTAATCGAAAGCCTGGAAACATCTCTTTCAACTGGAGAGAGAGAGAGAGAGAGAGAAACATTAAACTCAATGACATAAATTGAGTACTGTTCTAAACCATTAACTAAATAAAATTATTCACTAAACAAGCTTAAGATAATGAAACCAACTAAGGCTTTTTCTGCATTTGCTTCTTGGTGCCTCCCAAGTGTGCTGCAGGCATTCCAGTTGCTCCAGGGCCTGCACATGGGATTCTCTACTTTCATTAGTCATCCCTGTGGATAAGGAGTGGATTCACCTGCATTTCTGATTCCATACATACTGTAAATACGATATAACTAGCTATCTGCATATCTTCTCTTCAGCTTCGGAGCAGTCACTGACCAACTCATACAATGTTGGGCTGCAACTCTGAAGCAGAGAACTCACAAATACGGATGGATCTATGCCCTAAGACAGCAGCAATCCAACAAGTGACTTGTCCCTACAACGTCAGTAACTAAACTCTGACCAAAGCCTGAATGAGCATGGAAGCTGATTCTTCCCCAGAGATGCCAGATAAAGAGTCCAGCCTGGCCCACGACTGGCTGTGAGCTTGTCTGGGCCTAAAAAGTACCCGCACCTCATTGCAAGCCACTTTAGGGAGAGTTTTAACAGCGTCAGCAGTAACAGAACTAATACTAACATTACAAATTTTTGTTTATTTCCCTTTAATTATAAGTGATGTTACGTAGATTTTTCTCAAACTTTTGAGGTTATATAATCATACAGGAAACATTAAAAATTTACTATTTATAGCAGAACAATTTTTCATAAATAAGCAGCTAACTGTGCAGATGACACAGAAGATTATTACAGTGAAATGAAGTCTATGATTTTCTTATGAACCCACAAAGACACAGTGAACAGATTCATAACTCACAACTGAGAGGCAGCTTGGGATTTACTGACTACTTACTTTGTCATTAAGCCTAGAGAAGTCAGTGTATCTTCTGAAAACCACCCAGCTTTCTTCTGGGGTTTTCTTTACTAGTATTTTATATACCTAGGAAGAGAGAAAGGGAGAGATACAGAGAAAACGATATTGAGAGAAGGGAGAAGGAGAGAGGGAAGACAAAGAAAGAGGTCAAATATTTCTAGAAAACTTTACTTGATATATCAAGTACTTTTTACGCAAGAAATATGAAATCATTTAGATAATCAAATACATGGAGATGGAGACACCAAAATAATTTTTAAAACTACGACTAAGATAAAATGCATAGCACATGTGTGGAGGTCAGACAGCAACATCTGGAACCGTTCTTTCTCTCTACCATGAGAGTCGGGGATGAGCGAAGGCCATCAGCTTGGTGGTGCGCGCTTTCACTCACGGAGCTGTCTCCCCAGCTTGCTTCTACTTATTAGCGGCACCATTGTGGAGGTTAGGCTTCAACACAAGAATCTAAGTGGACCAAACACTCACCCCTAGCAGACTTTTTTGTTTTTTGTTTTTATTTCATGTGCATTGGAGCCTTGCCTGCATGCATATCTGTGTGAGGGTTTCAGATCTTGGAGTTACAGACATTTGTTAGCTATCATGTGAGTGTTGGGAAGTGAAACCAGGACCACTGAGCCATCTCTCCAGCCCCCTAGCAAACTCTCAATGAGTACACATTCTTACATAAGATGGGTGGGTCAAACTAAAAACAGCCATCAGGTCATAATTGGTGAAACATTATGAATGATGCTTTCACACATATCCCAGTGGTATGACAACTGCATCCTATACTAGATTGTTTCTTCAAAAATTTTAACAGTTACTCTTGGAGGTCCTCTCCTCTAGGCATAAGTTAACAGCATGAACTATCAGCATAAACACAAAAACTTTACTTCAAAAAAATCCAAAAACAAACTCTTTGATGTAATGTATAGCAGGGTTAATGAAAAACACATACAGCCCAATACTCATAAACACACAATATTAAAGTATATAAACTAGGCTGGGTGTGGTGGCCCATGTCTATAACTACAGCACTTGGGAGGTGGAGACTGGCAGATTTATATGAGTGCAAGACCAGCCTGGTCTATACAGTGAGTTTTAGAGAGAGCCAGGGCTACATAGGGAAACCCTGTATGAAAGTACTATAAAAGAAACAAATGAATCAATACCCCAAAATATTAGAACTGGGCAGATTTTTTTTTAAAAAAAAGTAGTTAAAAAACAGAAAACAAATAAATATAGATCTTCTCTAAGAGTATCAAACAGCTATACCAGACAAATCTGACCACAAGACCTGCATCGGCAAATACAAAACACTATTAAAGACTTAAAGTCAATGGTTTATCAGCTAGGTGAAGAGAGTGCGGTGAAGATGAAGGTTCTGTCCAGCTGATCTGCAGACCTAAGAAAACCAGTGTACAGGGCAGACACAGCAGAGGTCATCCCGAGAAACAGCTTGAGTGTTGCAAACACTGGGTATTAAATGCTGTACTAATCAGGGTTGTGGAACTGGTAAGACAGAAAAATGAAGCATAGAAGGGGACTCACCTTTATGAACTATGTCATAGGCAACACTGGGAAAAAGCGCTTTTAAATAAAGGTCTGATTAAGAGATTTCCCAGAAAAATAGAAATGGTTTAGCCTTTCATCATAATATGGACATAAGAATCGTGCCTGGATGGTCTGCTGATGTAAAACGTGGAAGATCTAACAAAAAAAGTTGGACAAAAACATTAGAGGAGGCAAAAATTATAAAAAAGTGCTAGGCAGAGTCATACTTCGTAACATGGCCTAATCCTAGCATCTGAGAAGCAATGGCAGCAGAAGGGCATGTCAGAGAGCCCGGGTCACACAGCGAGACATCATCTTCAGAAGAAACGAGGGACGGGAATTAGTAAGGAAAGAGAACAGCACACTGGCGCTCGTTACGGCTGTATCTATCACACGACCCAAGGAAAAGAAAGAACAGTCACAACGCACACATCTGAAAAAGGACTTGCGTATAGAACTCAGAGAATGGCAAAGGAGATGTGTAAGAGAATATCCAATAGCTACAGAGGGTGTTTGTTGGGCGGTTTTTTTTTGGGGGGGGGGGTTCGAGACTGGGTTTCTCAGTATAGCCCTGGCCGTCCTGGAACTCCCTCTGTAGACCAGGCTGGCCTTGAACCTACAGATCCACCTGCAATCTCCAAAGTGCTGGTATTAAAGGCATGTGCCTCCACTTTAGCTAGGTAAGAAAACTCACATCTTATCTAAACTGGAATACACAAATTAAGAAGGAAGAGAAAAGGTGACACACTAGTTAGGTGTGGAAGGAGTGGAAATCCCACACACTGCAGTGGAGCGACCCCTACAGAGCATGGCTCACCAGTCTCTTTCACGGCTGGGCTCTGAACTAGCACTTTCCTCTTAAGTGTACTGCAAATGGAAATGTGTACGTGTGCTTCCCAACTGACCAACACTAATATCACAGCAGTAGTGTCTGAAAGAACCTAAGAAACAAGTATTGCCAACACTAAAAATGAGCTACCTAACTTATGTAAGCTTCGGGGTGACTCCTACAAGCATAATGCTGAAACAACGCTGAATCCTAAAGAGTATACGCTCAACAGCCACATTGTGTCAAGGACAAAATGGGGCAAAATTAACTGAGACTACCAGAAAAGCAGCGGGTGAGTGGGTACTGGCTGTCATGGAGCATGAGGTGCTCTAGGTATGCAGACCACGTTCTTTTCCTTTATCTATGTGCTAGTTACCGACGTATGTCTGCTGAGTAAAAGTCATAGAACTTTACGGTCAAGAATGTGAAGAATGGGACTGCCTTAAGGAGCACACGCTCAAGGACACCAATCTCTCTGACTTGTCACTGTGTGCAGCAGAAGCAACACTTACAGTAAACTTGGCTCGCTCTTCCATAACTTCATAACCCAGAATGGTCGGTGTAGAAGGTCTCTCTTCCCAGTTCACTGAGTCAGGATGCTGCTCTTCAGTGTCTCTGGGTCTAGCAGAGTATTCAATGGATGAATCTACACCTGTAAATTTGGTCCTGATGAGAGGACTGCCACAGACTGAAGATGTACTATCCATCCGGTCCTGAACATTCGTCTGCTTAAAATTACCCATGTTTGGGTCTTCTAAGTGGCCTCTCGAAGAGTTTGAGCTTGTGGAGCCACTACCGAAAGAAGAACTCCGTTGATTTCTGCTGGCTGTAAAACCAGAAGCCGAGTTTCCTATTGGCATGGGAACTGGGACATAAGGGGTTGCCATCTTCTTTGGCCTTGGCAACAAACGTGTACACCTTTGACTCGAACCCTTACAGGACAACCACTATGCAGTTCATTACTCTCTTCTTAGGAATTCACTATCTACAATGAGAAGGAAATAATGAAGGGTTAGTGTTCTACCTAAAATATACTCAAAAAGGAAACATTTTTTTTTTAAATTTGTGGCACTCAATTATTTTATGAAGACATACTTCTCATATCTTTAATTTGAGTTACTTCTGTGGACTCTTGTTTGCAAGGTAAAGAGAACAAACTTACTCAATTTCTCTTTTCTTAACCCTCATAATATGTGGAATTCTTTTTTCTGACTACTTGCATTCCTCCATTTTTGTAATATTCATTTCAAATATTACACACATACAAACACACCCTCCCAGGCGAGGAAAAGTAAGAGATTTCTGTCATCCTGACAATACTACAAGAACAGCACAGCAACAGAAGGGAAATCATTCACATCGCCTCTTTATATGCCAAGGACGTAAGCATGCTGACCACGGTCAGTCACAAACTTAGTACTATGTATTGACAAGTACTCTTTAAAGCCGGGCAGTGGTGGCGCACGCCTTTAATCCCAGCACTGCGAGGCAGAGGCAGGCGGATCTCTGGGAGTTCGAGGCCAGCCTGGTCTACAAGAGCTAGTTCCAGGACAGGCTCCAAAGCTACAGAGAAACCCTGTCTCGAAAAACCAAAAAAAAAAAAAAAAAAAAAAAAAAGAAGTACTCTTTTATTTTGGTATGATAGGCAAATACTCTACCCCTCTCAAAAATGTTTTTAATTTTTAGATGGGGTCTTGAATTTCCTGTAAAAAATTGTTTTCCTCTGCTCTGAAGCCTGCTGCTCTAAGCACGACCCTGATGGCAGGGGAGTGGGTTCTGATGGGTCTGTAGCTGAAAGAGCTGGGGCGTGGCCAGAGCCCTATATAAGCTGCCCCTGAACACAGTAAAGGGGGCATTCTTGTTTCAAGGATGACCCCTGTCCCCGTGTCTGTGTATGTTTTTAAATCTCCAGCGTAGTTCCCGGCTAGTGGACCGTACTGTAGCACGAAGAGCACACACTGGGCTTTACAGGGTCTTGCTGACTTACCAAGGTGCTCCCTGTGAACTCGCTAAGAAGTCCAGATAGAATTGAACTCCTGATCTTCTTGCTTCAGCCTTGAGCGCAGGGATGCGCACCTGAACCACCAAGCCAGCAACAACTGTTCTGAAGACAACATTTTATAAAACTTAGCATCAAATAGATTTAAAAATAAATTTGATCAAGTTAATAAATTTTGATCAAAATTTAATCAGGATGTATAATCAACAAGATTAAAGAATTACGACATTGTTTTAGTTTCTATTCTCAATCTAGGGCCCAAAAGATGTTTGTATTTTGTGTCAGAGTCATTTTGTACTTTAAAAAGGTAATGATTTATCATCCCATCACTAAGTAACAAACTCTAAAATCTGAAGTGCTGACTTCTAGAAATGACAGGTCTATACACAACAACAGGGCACCTACCAGCCCAGCTTCATTTGCTCAACTCTACCGCCTTTGGTAAGATGCTGAAACAGGGTTTTTAATCTCGTGTGGCCAGTGAACCTTCCTTATAAGAACCCCCAGCTGCTGATTCACCTCTTGAGTTCTTCCTGACGCACCCCCCACCAAAAAATAAAAAATAAAGAAGAAGAAGAAAGAAAGGATAACTGGGCATGACTTCTCAGAGTTCTCAGCGCCAGCGGTTGACATCTGCCACCTGAGGCCCCGGCCTGCCAAAGACGGCCTACGCGTGCACCCCGGAATTCCACCGGCCGGAGCAGCCGAGCGGAGGGCGTGTCGCGCGCATTCTTGGGGACGCCTGACGTTTGTCCCCCATGAGGATGCGCCAATGCTACCTGACAGCAGGCCCGGGGGACATGGCAGGGCGGTGTGGTCTCCGCTCGGCGCTTCCAGCCCCCCAGGGTGACTGAAGGTCAGGGCTGACGTGGGGTCCCGCAGCGGCCCCGCACCCTCCGCCAGCCGTCGAGGCGGCAGGTGTCCCCGCGTCCTACCTCGGCGCGCTCTGCGGCCCCCGCTTTCGGGTTAAGGAAGGCGTCTCCTCTTCGACAGCGGCTGGTCGCCTCCTCCCCGGGATGACGCACGTGACCTTCACCCGAAGGCAGCTGCTCGGTGCCCGTGCTCAGCAGCCCAGCCCGGTTCCCGCGAACCGGAGGGAGGGAGGATGGCCCGGGCTGCGGCTCCAGGAAGTGACGTTACAGCATGGTGCCGCCCCCGGAGGCTCTCACTAGAGTTGTTGGTCCCTGTCTCTGCAGAAGCCAGAACAAATCCAATCTCCTCCCAGGGAATCGATGGTTTGTCACAGGCTTTATTATTAAAAGCGACTTTCTGAGAAGTGGGGTTACAGTATCTGGTTTGCCAAGTAGGTGACGAAAAGACTTCATTTCCCAGGAGGCACTGTGGGTAACCTAGGTTCAGGCTCGAGCTTTGCATTATGGGACTTGTAGTTATCACTAGTTTGGGGGCTAAAAGGTTATTAGTCATTTTCCATAATTAGCAGCTCTTTGATGTATGAAAACTGATTTGAAAAATAGGCACGTAGAACATTATTTTATTGTGTATTAGTCCCATGTAATTTAGAATTTTTATCTGGCAAAGATTCCCGAATATCTTAGTAATTTATCCCAAGTGATAGCAATACTGGGCTGCTAAGGTCCTATAATGTTTCAGTAACTATTGCTTGATGGCTATAGATCAAAGTTTACAGGACCATTTACCAGTAGGATCGTGCAGTCTTATTTAAAGACCTTTTCATGATTCTAGGTCTTTGAAGCAATATCAAGAGAATAAAAAAAGAAATAAAAAGGAAAAGAAAAGGAAACATGAATGCTCTTAGGTATGGTGGAAGAGAAGGTTTATTGTTGAATGTGGTCGAGCATAGGTAGAGGCAGACCCTGGATGTCCGGGGGAGGCTCATTTGGTCATGACCAGACTTAGCTGTGCGCTGTGGGAAGAGGGGGAGGAGAAGGAAGAGGGGAGAGAGGGGACCTGGTGCAGTAACCAGGAAGCCAAAAGTACAAAAAAGGGCAGGTAATCAAAATGTCTGGATTATATAGGGAAGAACAGCCCAGTACCCTTGATTGGTGAGTTCAGGCTAGGGGGCCAAGTATGCCAGCCAGGAGTATCCTGTAACAGATAAGGACTGAGGGATGCTGGGAGAAGCTGGTGACCAGGTCTGCTTTGATGCTGAACAGAGCGCTATTGGTCAGGTTTCTGTAGAGTCACAAAACTTACAGAATGAATCTGTCTCTCTCTCTCTCTCTCTCTCTCTCTCTCTCTCTCTCCACACACACACACACACACACACACACACACACACACACACGATGTGAAGAAAGATGAATATGTTGAGAATGTTGTTGGACATACACCTGTATATATATATACGTGTGTGTGTGAGTGTGAGTGTGTGTGTGTGTGGGGGGGGAGTTACTGGAATAACTTACAGGCTTCAGTCCAACAACAGCTAGTCATAAATGGAAAGTCCCAGAATTTAGTAGTGGCTCAGTTCCATGAGGTTTCACTTCTGGGATCTCAAAGAAGGAATGGATGTGGTGATGGAGGTGAGGGCAGGCAGGTGAAGAACACAGCCTTCCATTGTCCTTATGTAGACTTCCAGCAGAAGGTGTCGCCAAGAGCAGCCATTGCAACAGGCACTTCCGCTGTTTGTGGCAGGGCTGAAACCTAACACCAAGAAGGGGCAAATTGATAGTAATAATTTCAAAATGATTATATGATTTTTCACATAATCATAGTTTTTAACTGGGGAAATACTACTCTTTAAGTATAAATGAAATAGATTATTTAAAAACAGGAAGGTATTTTTCAGGATGAAATTGGAAGTTTTGTCTGATACTAATGCCATTGAATAAGGGGAAGGAAAAAAGCAAAGCAAAGAAAAATGAGCCTTGGAATATTTTTCTCAGTATGGACAGGGCTACAGGGGCTGAAGAAATCAAAACTTTCAAGAAATAAGAGTGCACAGAGGGAGGAAAGGAGAGGTTAAAAACTACAGCAGAAAAGAGGTACTTGAAATGGAAATGTATCTTTTGAAGTGATTTATTAGTTAACCAGGTTTCCCCCTTCTAAGAAATTTCTCTATTTTTTGTACTTTTGGCTTCTCCAGTGGCTAGGTTTAAATTCCCATTAATACACATTATTATTAAACTTTTTTTTCCAGTAGAATATTTGATCTAACTTTTTGTCCAATAGGAGCTCCTTTCAAAGAACTGAAATGGAGGTGGGGTTGAGGAAAGCCATAAGGTTGACATCACAGGAACTAATTTGAAAGGAGTATCTGTGGTGGGAAGTCTCTCCAAGTCTCACTGCTAATTTCTCTAAAATTTATCTCTAAAATCCCCCTTCTTGACTTTTCCTTGAAGTCTATGAAATAACCCAATGGGTTTTTTCAGCATGTTAGCTTTTTGCTGAAATCTGGTTAAAGTTAGTTCTTTAGTGTAAAACCCAAAATGCAAGTAAGACAGGCAAACAGGAAATGAATAGTAGATACTGATAAAAGTGTTATAAATATTTAAATTGGCTCAAGAGATGGCTCAGTGATAAAGTCCTTGCTGGACAAGTGTGAGGACCAAAGTTCAGATCCCCAGTACCACATAAACAACAAGGAGAGTGCGTGCATATTTCATTCCACTTCTGGGTGGTGGACATGGGGAAATCTCTGGAGCAAACAGGTCTCCTAGACTATCTGAATTAGTTCCAATTTCAGTGACAGATCATGCCTCAGTAAACGGAAAAAGCAAACAAGAATGAAGGATAATACATTCCTGATCTGCGTACACATGTACAAACATCTTCATGTGCCCATGCATGTGCAAACACACATGCAAACATACAAATCACACACAAACATATGTAGATAATAATTTGAATGCAAGGTTAGAAAATAAAGTGAGACACTTCATAACGGAACATTATTGTGCATACCTTCAATTCCTCTATACAGCAAGCTGATGTTTATAATGTAGGAAAACAACTCAGTAATTTACACCCAAAAATTCCATTAAATAAACCCTATTAAGTTTTTTAAAAATAAATTTCTTGGTTCGTGCTTCTTCTCCATGGGTGGCATCCCTGTAAGCTTGCTATTTAGAATTTGTATTCCGCTGCTCTCTCTTATCACTGTCAGGACATTGTGAATCTAGAGAAAGAACCAGGAGCACTGGGAGGTCATCAAAGCAGCAGCGTGGGGCCATGACACCCGAATCTAGCTCCGCAAACCTGTAACCTCTCCAATTTCTTACATTCACAGCGACAGTCATTTGATACCCGTAATGGCACAGAAATGACCTTGGCCATGGGTTATTTTTCATGCTGTGTGTAAATCCTACTGGGAACATATTAAAGTGATACAAAGTTTTCCTCAAAATGAGATTCATAATCTTAGCATGAGTGTTATCTGTGAAGAAACACCTCTGTTTGACTGAGAAGAATCCTGGCCACTTGAGCTCAGATGCCACCAGAGTCACACTTCCTCCTTCTCTCCAGCGCAGCTACGCTCTATCTTAGGTGTCTCTGACTTTCCGGTGGTTAGTGGCTGCTACATTTTCAACTACGATCTGACACTTGGGGGGTTTCCATGGATTTTATGTGTGAGGAATGTCTGCATTGGACCTTTTGGGGTTAGCAGAGTTGTTAAAGAAGGGAGGGTATTGCCTCTACTCAGTGAAAGGGAGAGGATCAGCACCAAGTGTGGGATGTTGTGGGAGGGTTAGGGACAGCCTGACAGAACTGAAAGATGTTTGTACAGTGTCACTGGACATAGAGATGGGCTTCTGATTGTCCTTCAGACTACTTCAAGTGTGACTGCCCACCCGAGATGGAATTCAGGAAGCCACCTTCTATAACCCTATTGTCCTTGGTCCATGAGTGCAGACTGACACCATGTTATATCTTAAGTCCTTTCTTCAGCCTTGGGGACTGGATTGCATGTGAGATCTATCTGCCCCCTGAACCTTAACACCAGATAAGGCATTTCCCCCATGGTTACATTCTTTAATACCTGGCCTGTTTTTATGCATTCACAGTTTCACAACATCATTATAGATATTTGTACTTTTTAGCTCTAATTTGCAAAACAAAATTCACATACTTTTCAAAGACCTATGAGCTCCGTCATGAAGTTTATATTATCCGAGAAAAATCAGCCAGTTATTCAATCAATCAATCAATCAATCAATCAATCAATCAGCTGCTTATTGGAAACTTGTCATAGGAAATGCACCTCAAAGGCCAGCTGTACCAACTATTTGTCACTCTTGCTCTCATCTTTTTCTCCTTTTATGAGTTCCCGATGCTTTGGCTCCTGGTTTTCAGAATTATGATCAAGTCCTGACTGGAGTATCCTGTGAGGCTTGATCATAATTCTAAATTTTCTCTAGGTCCCCATGAGATTATCAGCACCCCCAACCAGTAGGAAGTAGCCTGGAAAACTATGCCCACATTCCCAAAAAGTAGATTATGGATATTTTCCTTTGTTTAAAAAAAAAAAGAGGGGGAGGAGTGTGGGACTGTATTCTGTCAATTATATTTTAAATAAATGCTGATTGGCCAGCAGCCAGGCAGGAAGTATAGGTGGGACGACCAGACAGGAAATAGAGGTGGGTCAATGAGAGCAGGAGAATTCTGGGAAGAAGGAAGTTTCTTCTGCAGTTGTAAGCCTGCCATAGAAGAAGCAAGATGTGACTGCCTCGCTGAAAAAGGAACCGAGCCATGTGGCTAACATAGACAAGAATAATGGGCTAATATAAGTTATAAGATTTAATAAGAAGCCTGAGTTAATGGGCCAATCAGTTTATAGTTAATGTAGACTTCTGTGTGATTTCTTTGGGACTTAACGATTGCGGAAACCAGGCAGCACAAGGACCGGGTGGGACAGAAAACCTCAGTCAATACTTTTCAGAGACCTATGAGCTCCTTCATGAAGTTTATATTAGCTGAGAAAAATCAGCCAGTTATTTAATCAATCAATCAATCAGCTGCTTATTGGAAACCTGTCATAGGAAATGCACCTCAAAGGCCAGCTGTACCAACTATTTGCCACTCTGAGCTCTTATCTTTTTCTCCTTATATGAGTTCCTGATGCTTTGGCCCCTGGTTTTCCTGTGTCCTGCACCCTATTTAAGGGTCAGAGCCTTAGGTCAGTCACTTTACACCAGTGCCCACATTTCTTTTGACAAAGCCCTGTGTGGCTTTACTCCATCTCAATCAGATAATCTCTTTGTCAGCCTCTTGGATCAGACTGTAAATACCTTGAGGACAAGACAGTGGATTTTCTTCTCCATTGGTTGACAGAAACTCCAGTTAAGTTCTGTAGGACTAAGTTGAACAAATAAATAAATGTAAAGAGGCAAAATGAAGTTTATATATTCTCTTTTCTTCTGATTAGGGATTGTAACACACAGCTTTTCAGTGGAATTTTGTTTTGAAGAAACATATGGAAGCTATAAGAACAACATCAGAGCAGTTTTGGTTAAGAAGAATGAGTACTATTAGCTACTATGTCAAGGGGAATGAGTACTGTTAGTTACTGTGTCAAGGGGAATGAGTACTGTTAGTTACTGTGTCAAGGGGAATGAGTACTGTTAGTTACTGTGGTCAAGGAGGATGAGTACTATTAGTTACTGTGGGCAAGGAGAATGAGTACGGTTAGTTACTGTGTCGAGGGGAATGAGTACTGTTAGTTACTGTGTCGAGGGGAATGAGTACTGTTAGTTACTGTGGTCAAGGGGAACGTTAGTTACTGTGGTCAAGGAGGATGAGTACTGTTAGTTACTGTGGTCAAGGGGAACGTTAGTTACTGTGGTCAAGGAGAATGAGTACTGTTAGTTACTATGGTCAAGTGGAATGAGTGCTGTTAGTTACTGTGTCGAGGGGAATGAGTACTGTTAGTTACTGTGTTGAGGGGAATGAGTACTGTTAGTTACTGTGGTCAAGGAGGATTACTGTTAGTTACTGTGTCGAGGGGAATGAGTACTGTTAGTTACTGTGTTGAGGGGAATGAGTACTGTTAGTTACTGTGGTCAAGGAGGATTACTGTTAGTTACTGTGTCGAGGGGAATGAGTACTGTTAGTTACTGTGGTCAAGTGGAATGAGTACTGTTAGTTACTATGGTCAAGTGGAATGAGTGCTGTTAGTTACTGTGGTCAAGTGGAATGAGTGCTGTTAGTTACTGTGGTCAAGGAGGATGAGTACTGTTAGTTACTATGGTCAAGTGGAATGAGTACTGTTAGTTACTGTGGTCAAGTGGAATGAGTACTGTTAGTTACTGTGTCGAGGGGAATGAGTACTGTTAGTTACTGTGTCGAGGGGAATGAGTACTGTTAGTTACTGTGTCGAGGGGAATGAGTACTGTTAGTTACTATGGTCAAGTGGAATGAGTGCTGTTAGTTACTGTGGTCAAGTGGAATGAGTGCTGTTAGTTACTGTGGTCAAGGAGGATGAGTACTGTTAGTTACTATGGTCAAGTGGAATGAGTACTGTTAGTTACTGTGGTCAAGTGGAATGAGTACTGTTAGTTACTGTGTCGAGGGGAATGAGTACTGTTAGTTACTGTGTCAAGAGGAATGAGTACTGTTAGTTACTGAGGGTAATTAATTGTAAGCTACTGGTTTGGGTAGCAGACCTCTATGGTTTTCTTCAGATCTGACACTTTGAGTTTATGTTACTTGTAGTTAGAACTCTACCTGAAAACAAATACCATAGTCTAGTTAGCAGCTTTAATGTCCATTAAAGCCCCAGGAGAGCAAATAAATAAATAAATAAATAAAACTGGGAATCAAACTTCTGAATTTAACCTCTTAACCAGACCAATGAATCAGACTGTTGTACTTTTATGGATTTTTCTTAAGATGGTTTGAGAAATGCTTCTGGCATACGACTAAATAATGAAATCTCTAATTTCCACACAGTGTCAGCATTTTCAACATCTTAGTTTGTTAAACAGTCTTCCTAAAAGGGGATTAAAAAATTCTTCCTGTTAAAAAGCTAAGACGTAGAAGGGCAGTCTGACTCCTGTCTGTCAACACTGTCCTTCTTGCTTATCTCCTAGGGGAGTCTGATACCTTCCAGGGCATCTTGTGTTAGGATCTTTCCCATCCACTGTGGTGCAGAATTGGTCCTCCACACAGTTATTTATTGGTCGTGCTTTTGGAGGGCTTAATACTGACAGAAGGAACAGTAGCTTCTACGACAATTTCTGGAGCATCAAGGCAGTTACTTTTCAAATGTGTGAACAGGAGCGGTAATAATGTACTTAGACATATGGCGAATGAATGGCTATTGGGCACCTCTACAGAGAACTGATGTATTGGCTTCATGTACAGTAATTATTTGTGTTTTCTCTGTGTTTTAGTCTCCATTGACTTCTAGTTACTTCCGCCGTCCCGTCTTTTTGCTTTATTGAGATAAAGATGATAGACTATAAATTTAAAGTATACAGTGTGATGATTTGTATGTATTAGGAACTACTTGCCTCAACAAAGGTAGTGAACATAATGTATTAATTTCCCTATTCTCACAAATATTTCTTAGGCACCACTGTTATTGTAGATGGTACTTTACAGACCTCTACGTGTGTGCATTTCACATTCTGAAAGGTGAGCCTGTTGGTATGTTGGCTTTCACACCTAGTTTTGTCTCCATCCTGCATTCTCAGATTCCCACTTTACTATGCTTTTCAAATCACTGCAGGAGTTGGGATTGGGACCTGACTTTCATACACTGTCCAGGCATTGGTTGAAAATTAACTCAACTTATATACAGGACTTGTCTAATTGTATAATTTACATAATATGTAGGGAAAGCTGATTTTGCCTCTCTTTTTTTCTCATGAACCACTACCTAGTTCTAACCTAATTTACCATCTTAGCCAGGCCCCTAAAATATTTGTCTCTACACCCCACTACAATTCCTCAGTGAGTGCTCTGTCCTCAGCCATTTGCTTTTAGCTCTCTCTCTCTCTCTCTCTCTCTCTCTCTCTCTGTCTCTGTCTCTGTCTCTCTCTCTCATCTATCACCTGTCTATTTATTTATAAATGTTTATTTATCATGTATACAGTGTTTTGTCTGCATTTATGCTTGCACGCCAGAACAGGGCACCAGATCTCATTACAGGTGATTGTGAGCCACCATGTGGTTGCTGGGAATTGAACTCAGGACCTCTAAAAGAGCAATCAGTGCTCTTAACCTCTGAGCCATCTCTCCAGACCTAGACTTTTTTTTAATTAATTAATTTATTTATATTTTTTTTATTGAAAAAATTTCTGCTTCCTCCTCGCCTCCCATGTCCCACCCCCTCTTCCCACTCCTCTCCCCCTCCCCACTCCTCTCCCCCTCCTCCCACTCTATTCCCCCTCCCTCTCCAGTCTGAAGAGCAGTCCGGATTCCCTGCCCTGTGGGAAGTCCAAGGTCCTCCCCCCTCCATCCAGGTCCAGGAAGGTGAGCATCCAAACAGGCTAGGCTCCCACAAAGCCAGTTCATGCAGTAGGATCAAAACCCAGTGCCATTGTCCTTGGCTTCTCATCAGCCCTCATTGTCCACCATGTTCAGAGAGTTCGGTTTTATCCCATGTTTATTCAGTCCCAGTTCAGCTGGCTTTGGTGAGCTCTCAATAGATCAGCCCCACTGTCACAGTGGGTGGGTGCAACCCTCGCGGTCCTGACTTGCTTGCTCATGTTTTCCCTCCTTCTGCATCTAATTTGGAACTTGGGAGCTCAGTCTGGTGCTCCAATGTGGGTCTCTGTCTCTATCTCCATCCATCACCAGATGAAGGTTCTATGATGATATGCAAGAAATTCATCAGTATGGCTATAGGATAGGGTCATTTCAGGTTCCCTATCCTCAGTTGCCCAAGCAACTAGCTGGGGACATCTCCCTGGACACCTGGGAGCCCCTCTAGAGTCAAGTCGCTTGCCAACCCTAAGATGGCTCCCTTAATTAGGATATATACCTCCCTGCTCCCATATCCACCCTTCCTTTATCCCAACCATTCCATTCCCCCAAGCTCCCCCATCCTCCCCTTCTCACTTTTCTCTTCCCATTTCTCCTTACCCCCATCCCACCCCACCCCCAAGTTCCCAGGTTTTGCCCTGCAATCTTGTCTACTTCCCCTCTCCAGGCGGATGACTATATGTTTTTCTTTGGGTTCACCTTCTTATTTAGCTTCTCTAGGATCACAAATAATAGACTCAATGTCCTTTATTTATGGCTAGAAACCAGTTATGTGTGAGTACATCCCATGTTCATCTTTTTGGGTCTGGGTTACCTCACTCAGGATAGTGTTTTCTATTTCCATCCATTTGCATGCAAAATTCACGACGTCATTGTTTTTTACCGCTGAGTAGTACTCTAAATTGTATATATTCCACACTTTCTTCATCCATTCTTCCATTGAAGGACATCTAGGTTGTTTCCAGGTTCTGGCTATTACAAATAATGCTGCTATGAACATAATTGAACAAATGCTTTTGTCATATGATAGGGCATCTCTTGGGTATATTCCCAAGAGTGGTATTGCTGGGTCTTGGGGTAGGTTGATCCCGAATTTCTTGAGAAACCGCCACACTGATTTCCAAAGTGGTTGCACAAGTTTGCATTCCCACCAGCAATGGATGAGTCTACCCCTTACTCCACAACCTGTCCAGCAAAGGCTGTCATTGGTGTTTTTGATTTTAGCCATTCTGACAGGTGTAAGATAGTATCTCAAAACAATCTTATACAATAAAGAAACTTCTGGAGGCATTACCATTCCTGACTTCAAACTCTATTACAGAGCTACAGTATTGAAAACAGCTTGGTATTGGCATAAAAACAGAGAAGTCGACCAATGGAATTGAGTAGAAGACCCGGATTTTAACCCTCAATCCTATGAACACCTCATTTTCGATAAAGGAGCTAAAAGTTTACAATGGAAGAAAGAACGCATCTTCAATAAATGGTGCTGGCATAACTGGATGTCAACCTGTAGAAAAAATGAAAATAGATCCATATCTATCACCATGAACAAAACTCAAGTCCAAATGGATCAAAGATGTCAATATCAATCTGAACACACTGAACCTGATAAAAGAGGAAGTGGGAAGTACTCTACAACACATGGGTACAGGAGATCGCTTCCTATGTATAACCCCAGCAGCACAGACATTAAGGGCAACATTGAATAAATGGGACCTCCTGAAACTGAGAAGCTTCTGTAAAGCAAAGGACACTGTCACTAAGACAAAAAGGCAGCCTACTGACTGGGAGAAGATCTTCACCAACCCTGCAACAGACAAAGGTCTGATCTCCAAAATATATAAAGAACTCAAGAAACTAGACTTTAAAATGCTAATTAACCCAATTAAAAAATGGGGCACTGAACTGAACAGAGAATTCTCAAAGGAAGAAATTCAAATGGCCAAAAGACACTTAAGGTCATGCTCAACCTCCTTAGCGATCAGGGAAATGCAAATTAAAACAATTTTGAGATACCATCTTACACCTGTCAGAATGGCTAAAACCAGACTTTTGTTTTTATCTTGACTTATTCTCTGGCGTTTTTCTAATGGCGATTTTTTCCTTTTCCTTGTTGAAAGACTGAATGAACCAGGAGAACTGGAACATTGGGGAAGCAGCTGACTAAGTGAAAAGTGTTTCTGAAGTAGAGTATAGGGATGGAGTTAGGTAGAGAGCTATCCCCTGCAGACTGGACAAAGGTCATTTTGCAGAAATTCCTTAAAATGTGCTACAGTTCAAATAAAGGCTTGGAGACCTGATATTTGATGTGTATGTATGTGATGAAGTCTTGCTCTGGAGCCCAGGCTAACCTCATACTCCATATTATTCTTCCTTAATTTTCTGTGTGCTTGGATTATAGACATCGTCACTAGGCCTGAGTTTTCGTCTGAGCACATCAAATAGTTCTAACAATATTTGTTGAACGCATGCCATATGCAGCATTATTGCTCTAAGCCTTGAGGGATCCACTAACATGATATACAAGGGCCTTGTGCTCATGGAAATCACATTCTTGTGAATATGTGGGCAGGGGTAGTCAATAGATTTATGAAATAAGTTTTAAGAATTTAGCTAGACATATTCTTTGAAGATGGTAAAACAGTAATATAGTTTAAGTGGCTGAGACAGAGGAAGCGAAACAGTTCTCTGTTGTACTGCCAACTTTTCTGGGGGAAAAATGTCCTGAATTGTTGAGACTTCAAGTCTGTAGGAGAACAGTCTTGCAAAAATCTGGAGGTCAGGTCTTCAGGAAAGCAGTCTCATGCGTTCTGGGAGAAGAAAGGAAGCAAGCTAATTAGCAAAGCCTCTTTTCCTTCTGAGTGTCTTTTCCTTTTCAGGAAAGGTGACAGGTGTTTCTCTAATCACAAATGTGGTCTACACACATGCCCCCCAGACATGTTTGTGTCTTCCTTCCTTCCTTCCTTCCTTCCTTCCTTCCTTCCTTCCTTCCTTCCTTCCTTCCTTCCTTCCTTCCTTCCTTCCTCCTCCCTCCCTCCCTCCCTCCCTCCCTCCCTCCCTCCCTCCCTCCCCCCCCTCCCTCCCTCCCCCCCCCTCTCGTCTTTTTAAATTAACACCTGCTGCTTCTAAATCTCCCCTTGGTTGGTTGTTAAGGAATCCTCGAGGCTTGTACATTTCCCCTCTCTAGAGTATTTTCAGCACCCCTGGGGGTGCAATTCAATGCTCCAGGGAACCTGTTCTGGTTATTGCTTCCACTGTTGTTAGATGAGCTACTGTCATCATTTGCTGCTGGCTGAGTCATGCTTGCCTTGACAGCTCTACAGCGGTCTTTGTCCTATCAGAAATTAGATGTGCAGTGTCTCTTGACTTCAAGCTCATACAGCTGCAAGCTGAAACTCTGCCAGCAGTGGTACCTGACTCCTCCGATGAGGGATATTCATGGAGCAGTGGACAGCTGATAATTGTCCTGAAGTGGCTTCTTTCTCTTCAGCTGGGGTAGGAAAGCATTCCAGAGTGGTGAGTCAACCTTTTCAGCTTTGTTTCCCAGGGAGCTGCAGGCCACGTGGGCGGCTCTTGTGGAAAAGGACTCTTAACAGCCTTGTGGTGGGCTGAACTGGATTCCCACTCTCTGAATCTCTTTGTGTCTAAGGCGTTGGAGCCCTATGACTCACAAGAGGTCTGAGCACATTGCTGAACATCCCACATGCTCTTGGCTTCTCAGGCCTTATGAGCACTTTTGATTAGTTGAGCCACTGAGGATGCCTGCTTCATAGGTATCTGAGATACAGGGATTAATGCCGAGGAGTTTTGAGGTTTGCCTTAAGGATTGCTTCTGGCTATACTGTCCCAAGCATTCTAGATTTTATGTGAACTAGTTTGTATCTTTATAATGACGTCATTTTTCTTAAATTGGGCAGTGCTTGCCTCGTAGTGATGTGAAGAAGCAAGCCTTTGGATGACAACATCGAGCCTCACGTCACCTCTGCTGCTGAACTTGAAATTTCCTGAGATAAGGCATTCCATAGTGATAAGCAAATTTAATGCTGGATTTTCTGTTCATATTAGCTTTATAACAATAAATACAGAACATAACACCTAGTCTTTGCCAGAACATAAAACATTATAGGGATTTCTTTACAGTCATTCAACAAATATTTATTGAACACTAATGTATTAATGACTCTCTATCATTACAAGAAACATAATAAAAGTATTATCTATGTATCTGAATGTGCATACTCTTTGTTGACACATGCAGAGAAAGATAACTTCAGCTTGGTATAGAGGCCTATATATGGAGATACATATAGACATTCGTATTATTCTGGCTATAGAAATGGTTATAGGCATAGACCTAGACATAAAAATGTGCAGCTAGGACTAGGAAAATGGCCCAGGATGGACATGATAGAAAGAAAGGTCTTCCAAACACATGCTGTGATACTCATGTAACACATGCACGTGCATTAGTGCATGCTGTAATTGCAAATAAATATTTTAAAAAGCAACTTAAAGAAGAAAATGTTTATTCTAGCTCACAGTTCCAGAGTATAGTTCTGTACCGAGGCAGGGCAATACCGCAAGCACAAGCTAGTGCTTGCAAACTCATAATAAATAAGCAAAATTGTCCAAAACAACCTGTCAGCGGGCCAAAAGCATTACAATTAATGACACACACTCCTAGCCAATCACAATGCACCAGCAACGACTGCCAGTTTTAAATCCTGTGGCAGTTTAATTCCCCTCCCCCCTTCCCCCATAACCCCGACCCTTTTACAATATAGAGCCTTTACGCTGGAATCTCTCAGCGTCTATGCCTGTTGTCTCTGTGTCTTCTTGCCCCCAGGAAACGGGGATCTGCACAGCAGGCAGCAGTAACAAGTCTGCAGCAACTACAAACTGGCACCCAGTGTGGATGGACCTTTTCCTTTTGTTCGTTTTTTGGGTCCTCTTTACCATCTTTCGGGCGTTTTTCTTTCTTTCTTGCTGCCTCCTCTGCTGTCCCCATCCCAACTCTCTGTCGTGGTCTTGAGTTCGCCCCCTTCGCCTGTTCTCAGTGAGTTGACCCCTATTTTCATTTTCTAAGGTCTTGGTGATTTGGGACTTTCTTTCCTAGTCCTACATTTTCTTCTCTTTCCCGTTTGTCTTCCTAGTTAGGAACTCTACATCGTGACTCGGTTCATTCGGTACCTTCGCATAAGGGCTGACCACCTCTGGTCCTTTTCACCGGGAGATACTGTGTGAGCCTACGACTGCAGCCTAACAAACCGCGGAAGTCCCTCACCATAAGCAGCACTTTCGATCTGTGAACACTGATTTCTCTTTCACTTCCATCCTTGTCCTAGTGTGGACTCCCTTGAGGCCTGTGAGCAACTGGACAACTTTTGCCTGAGTCCACTCTCCGGGGTTGTCTGAAGGCTCTTTTGCTTTATGAGGAGTCCTGACTGCTCTTTGGAGTGTGGACTGTTGGACTTCCTTTCCTAGTCTCCCCAACTAACCTGGTTATGTGAGTCCCTGTTAAAGACCATTAGGGCGGTGGCCAGTCTCTTAATTCACGGGAAGGCTTTGGCTGTTTGACTGTGGCTGAATCCCCTTTTCCTTCTGGGACTGGAACGTTTTCCTCAGAAGGTGGCTATTTCCACTAGCTTGATTCCGGAGTAGAGTGTCGAGACCGAGATGCAATTGTTGCCGCTCAACCCATGTCTTCTGGCTGCTTTCTTCTTTGCTGGCCCTCCTCCAGGCTCCTCCTGGGGCCCATCATGGTTGGCGCCCCCTTATCTGGAAGATGGGGCCTTCCCTTTTCTGCCAGCGCTATCATCACCCTCTCCCCAAAGTTGGCAAGAGTTCTATGAGTTCTATACGAGGGCTGGGTGCCCTGGATCTTGCCAGCCATTTTCGCCTCTATCTGTCCTCCCACCCAAAATGTGTAGACCCTGGAGCAGATGCTGCTTTTTCTTGCCATTTTGCTGAGCTATTTCTGCAGCACTTTGAAGCTGAGGTGACCCAGGCCTTGGGCTCACTCTCCCCAACTGTCTTGGCCCCATTGAGCCCTGGTGTGGAGATTGCATCACCACATGACTTGTCCCTTGACAGCTGCAGGGTAGGTGGGCCCCTGGCTGCGTTGCGCCCATCTCTCTCTTCTGAGGACCTGGCTGGACCCCTTCCATCCTCAGTCTCTTCCTCCTCTACAATGTCCTCAAAGCCGAAGCTCAAGAAATGTCGTCAAAGTTGAAGTTCAAGAAATGCTTTATCCTCCGTTCAGTGGGTCGCTCAGTCAGAGATTCTGAACGAGGTGTCCTGCAGGAGCGAGAAGCCGTTGGCACTTCCTCCCCAGCTGGGCCTCTGGAGACCACATCCGGCCCTCCAGTCCCAGATGGAAACACCAACTCCAATTCCTCTGGGGGTGCTGGGATGGTTGGCAGGGAGTTGACCAACGATGTTACATCCCCGGGGCGCAGATGAGCTCACCACTTTGAGAGGCTGAGACTGAGTTGTAGAGGGGGAACCTTGAAAGATGGAGCAGGAATGCTACAGAGAGAAGAGCTGCTTAGTTTTTTTTTTTTTTCTTTCTTTTTTTTTTTTTTTGAGACAGGGTTTCTCTCTGGTTTTGGAGCCTGTCCTGGAACTAGCTCTTGTAGACCAGGCTGGTCTCGAACTCACAGAGATTCACCTGCCTCTGCCTCCCAAGTGCTGGGATTAAAGGCGTGCGCCACCACAGCCCGGCGAGCTGCTTAGTTTTAAGGGGGCTGAAAAAGCTGCCCCTGACCCAGCAGGAGTGGATCATGGAGGAGGGGTGGCTGGGCTGACTTCAGTGGGAGGAGGGCAGACTCAGAGACAGAAGTGTTGGAGGAGAAGGAGGAGGAGGAGGAGGAGGAGGAGGTCGCTTGGAGTTCTTTGTACCAACCAAGGCTTCCCTGTCTCGACTCAGCATTCCCGTTCTGCTATCACTGATGTCCACACAGCCATGGCCCTAGAGATGCCTGACAGGGAGAATACGTTTGTGGTTAAGGTAGAAGGTCCTCAGAGTACATTCTGGAGACAACTGATGCACTTCATGTGAAGACCTGGGTGTCTGACATCCAGGAGTGCCTAAGCCCAGGACTCTGCCCTGCTATCAGCCCCCATCCCATGATCCGTCCCCAGGTCCCTGGGACCTCCGTCATCACAGAGGATAACACAGACAGTCTAGAGTTGCCCCGCCTGAATCATTTGGAGAGTCTGCCTAGCCAGGATCTGCTGCTGGGACGCAGTGAAAATAATGACCACCGGTCACAGGGGGCTAATGGGAGCCTTTCTGACCGGCGGTCAGCATCCTTCTCCCCTAGTTTTGCTTCCATTGCGGCCTCTCGCTTTGACTCGAAGGAACTGCGTCCCCCTCACATTCCACTGAGGAGCGGCTCACAACAAGGACAGTTTATTCCCTCTCAACCCCCTACCTTCCCCTGGATACTCCAGAAGCAGTCACAGGGTCCTTCCTGTTCTGGGGGATTCAGAGGGCACTGAGCAAAATCAGCCCCTCTCAGATATCCTTGGTTCCATGGCATGCTCTCTCCACTCAAGCCTGCCCAGTTAGTGCTGGAAGAAGGCACTGGCTCCCCTGTATCTTCCTGGCATCCCATGGTGAGACAAGACATAATGAATATGTCCTCACTTTCAACTTCCAGGGCAAGGCCTAGCACCTGCATTTGTCATTGAATGAGGCGGGTCAGTTCTGGGTCTAACATCTGTGGTTCCAGTCCATTTTCGATAGGCTTGAGCACTTCCGAGTGCATCCCATCCCTGTGGAATCTGGAGGCTCGGTGATATTGTCCTTGTCAGCTATGTGCTCTCCCAATGGCAGCAAGGTTGAGAACAGACTAGGAGCCATGCAGGGGTGTGTGAGGGTGACCAGTGCTACCCCGATTCTCCTTATTTTGAGCGGGTACTCAGACAATGAGCCATGCAGCTTCAAACCCATTACGATAGGTACTCCATGTTGAAGGCTGTTCTTGACGCCTCATTTTTCCTCCAATGGCGCTCTGCTTATGATGATGCAGCAGAGATACAAGCCCACACAAATTTGCAATTTGGACTTACTATTACCCTCATTATGCTTACTGGCCATGGACAATAAACTGATCCTGTCTCACAATCCATGATTGGCCTACATGCCTATTTCCAATAAGGCCCTCAAACTTTATATGCACCAGGACATTGTAGGCTATTTCCACAGTCTTGTCTAGCAGGCTGTGGAACCATTCCTTGAACTTGTGATCTGTGTCATGAAGGCTGTTGAAAAGCGCATCCCATCTGCCTACCAAGGATATCCTTATAAAACAGCTAACCTGGGAGGGGCTCAACACCATCACCTGTAATGCCATCACAACTGTTAGAAATGAAAATATTCATAAGTGGGTCTTGGCTGCCCATGATATTGACATACAGAATGGGCTCATTTCTACCCTTACGGATCCCATCAATGCCTTGGTCAATGCCAAACTTGACAAGGACGATAAATCCGCCCCACCAGACATTCTGGCCACTTATGTAGGAATTGTCCCAGGGCTCTTCCAAAGACCTAATGTCCTAAATGCCAAAAGGGCTACCATTGGGCACGAGACTGTAGAAGCTCCCAGTGGGTCCTGTTATAAATGATAGACTGGATAACGGTTTTATATTCATGCTGCATGAAGGTAAGTGGTGTGCCTTGGTTTGCAATGGTTAAGGTGAACTGGTTCTCATCCACTAGGCAGATCTTTTCAATTTCAGAAGCATAGTTGATGTCATTTAAAAAGATGGGTTGCTCCAATACTTTTTTTCTCTGCTAAGGTTACTTGAACAACAGTAGAACCAACCTTAGTAGAGATTTTGGTGTCTTTGTGAGCTAGGTTGAGAGCATTGTGGAACAGCTTTCTGTCCTTTCCAGAGCCCAGGAGGCAGCAGGGAGTTTCTGTTGTTCACGCTCTGTGTGCTCAGCCAACTTCCCAATACAGTCTATGAAAATAAGTCATTTGCTGCCCTTCAGGCCAGTCAGCAGCCGCTCGTGGTACTTGGTGTACTCCCTGATCCAGGAGTTACAGTTATAGATATATACTGCAGAGGCATTGTCATAAGCAGAGCCAGGAAAAACAGCAAACCACTGAGAATGGAAGTCTGTTTTAATGCGGTTGCCAGGTCCAGTGTGGGGATGCTGGATAATCATTTCTCTCAGGATAGACGACTTTCTGCCTTATCCCCCCATTTTTCTCTTTTTTTTAAACATTGATTTTTATTGAGCTCTACATTTTATCTGCTCCCCTCCCTGCCTCTCCCCTCTCTTCTTCAACCCTCCCACAAAGTCCCCATGCTCCCAATTTTCTCAGGAGATCTTGTCTTTTTCTAATTCCTATGTAGATTAGATTCATGCAAGTCTCTGTTAGTGTCCTCATTGTTGTCTAAATTCTCTGGGATTGTGGTTTGCAGGTTGGTTTTCTTTGTTTTATGTTTAAAAACCCCCTATGCATGAGTAAATGTGATAATTATTTTTCTGTGTCTGGATTACCTCACTCAAAATAATGTTTTCTAGCTCCATCCATTTTCCTGCAAAATTCGAGATGTTATTTTTTTCTGCTGTGTAGTACTCCATTGCGTAAATGTACCACATTTTCCCATCCATTCTTCACTCAAGGGGCATTTGGGTTGTTTCCAGGTTCTGATTATGACAAACAATGCTGCTATGAACATAGCTGAGCACATGTTCTTGTGGCGCGATTGAGCATCCTTTGGATATATACCCAAAAGTGGTATTGCTGGGTCTTGAGGAAGGTTGTTTTCTAATTTTCTGAGAAATCACCCTACTGACATCTAAAGGGGCTGTACCAGCTTGCATTCCCACAAGCAATGCAGAAGTTTTCCCTTTTTACCACAACCTCTCCAGCCTAAGTTGTCATCTGTATTTTTGATCTTGGCCATTCTTACAGGTATAAGATGGAATCTCAGAGTTGTTTTGATTTGCATTTCTCTGATGACTAAGGATATCGAATATTTCCTTAAGTGTCTTTCAGCCATTTTAGATCACTCTGTTGAGAGTTCTCTGTTTAGGTCTGTACTCCACTTTTAAAATTGGATTATTTGTTCTTTTGAGGACCCATTTCTTGAGTTCTTTGTATATTTTGGATATCAGACCGATGTGGGGTTAGTGAAGATCTGTTGCCATTCTGTAGGCTTTTGTTTTATCTTGTTGACCATGTCCTTTGATTTACAGAAGCTTTTCGGTTTCAGGAGTTCCCATTTATTAATTGTTTCTCTCAGTGTCTGTGCTGTTGGGGTTATATTTAGGAAGTGATCTTCTGTGCCAATGTGTTCAAGTGTATTTCTCACTTTCTCTTCTATAAGATTCAGTGTGCCTGGCTTTATGTTGAGGTCTTTGATCCATTTGGACGTGAGTTTTGTTCATGGTGATAGATATGGATCTATTTTCATTCTTATATATGTTGATATCCAGTTATTCTAGCACCATTTGTTAAATATGCTTTCTTTTTTCCAATGAATATATTTTGCTTCTTTGTAAAAAATCAGGTACTTAAAGGAGTGTGGATTAATATTCGGGTCTTCTATTCAGTTCCATTGGTCCTCCTGTCTGTTCTTTTGTCAATACCAGGCTGTTTTCTGTATTGTAGTTCTATAGTAGAGTTTGAAGTTCTTTTATTTTACAGGATTGTTTTGACTATCCTGGGGTTTTTGCTTTTCCATATGAAGTTGAGTACTGTTCTTTTGAGGTCTGTGAAGAATTTTGCTGGGCATTGCATTGAATCTGTAGATTGCTTTTGGTAAGATTGCCACTTTTACTATGCTAATTCTACTTGTCCAAGAGCATGGAATATTTTTCTACTTTCTGGTGTCTTCTCCAATTTCTTTCTTCAAAGATTTAAAGTTCTTGTCATACAAGTCTTCCCCCTTTTAAAATTAAAGATAAAAAATTATACCATACCATCAAAAAATGCCATTCCCCAGGCCACTAAGCCCTTTACAGATGCCAATAAAACTTACTTTGGGTTAATAATAATGGGAGTTATTCATAAGGAAAGGGCCTATAACCAACCAAATCCTGGATCGGTACAACAATGGAAGTTATGGGTGGTCCTTAAGGTATTAGAAGTGACCCAATCAGAACCAACAAATATTTTCTCAGATAGTTGCTATGCCACACAAACGTGCAAAATACTATCTTTTGCAAAGTTAAAGTTCCAAAAGGATTCCTTCTCCAAAACCATGCAAATTATTCAAGACTTATTGTAGTCCAGAATGCAGCCCCGGCACCTACCCCATATCAGATCTCATATAGACAACCGCAGAGTAGACTGTCTAATTATGACTACGACAGTGCCCTTGCCTTTGCTGGAACAGGCTAAGCTCTTCCATCGGCAATTTCATTTGTCCCCTCAAAATTTGCACAAGCTTTTACCTGGTTTACCTTTGCTTAGCTGTAAACATTTAATCAGGACCTATGCAACTTAACTTGACACAAGTCAAGCCATTGGATTTGTCTACCACATTCTTTGGTCAAGTATGTGATCACATAATCCTTGATAGACCCCTCTAAACGTGTGGCATAGTGCCTTATGGGAGGGGTGGTGGTGGCTCTAATATTTCTGCTTAAGTAAGTGTCTCCTACAGCTAGGATCTTGACAACACCGGGTGAACAAGGCAACATTCTAGGTGTTAATGACTATGGAATGTGCTGGACCAAAACCTCCAAGGGAGGTGGTTCATGCTTGGTTAATGCAAATACAGGAGGCCATTTAAAGCCCTAGTTCTCCTAAAAGTCTCCTCTTGCTCCTGACTTTTTGGGACCTTCTGAGGAGCCAACCCTTTATGTACTAATAGTCAAAGAAAGGTAAGAGTCTGTCTGGCAGACCAACCTAAGACAGGCACAGCCCCAAATGCTGGGGGGTTCTTGAGGTAGGGGTTATAAAATTCTGTAACTCCTAGTAGGTCGCCCAATAAAAATAAAATAAAAAGAGTGAAATGAGGTAGGGCAATAGCACAAGCACATGCAGACTCACAATGAATAAGCAAAATTAGCCAAAACAGTCTGTCAGTGGGCCAAAGCATGGTAACTAATGACATACACTCCTAACCAATCACAACACACCAGCAGCAAGTGTCAGTTTCAAAGGGACCAACCAAAAACCTTCATGCAGCAACTTAATTTCCCTAGCCCCATAAAGCCCCTGACCCTTTTACAATAAAGAACCTTTACATTTGAATCTCTTGGAGTCTGTGTCATTGCCTCCACATCTTCTCATCCCCAGCTTCCCTGGGAAATGGGATTGCACAACAGGCAGCAGCAATAAGCCTGCAACAATTACACATTCCTCATGGTGGGGATGTCAAAACAGCAGGAGCCTGAAGCAACTGGTCATATTCATCCAGATGAGAGTGATGAATGCCTCTTCTCAGTTTTCTTTTTCCATGCACAGTCCAGGGTGCAAGCCAGACAAAAGGTGCCACTCACAGTGGGCACGTCTTCCTAAGTCAGTCAATCAAGAAAACCCCAGAGGCATGTCCAAAGGTGATTCTATATTTTAGATTTGGTCATGTTGACAGTTAACATTAATTATCACATGTATGTCTTTTGGGTATGGTATGTAAGCAGTTTAATCCAGTAATACTCCTGGAAATAATTTTTAACATTTATTTTTTAAAAATTTATTTATTTATTTATTTATTTATTCATTCATTCATTCATTCATTCATTCATTCATATAGTTACCTACTGTGTGTGTGTGTGTGCACATGTATGCTGGTGTTCCCTGATAAGTATACAGAGGTCAAACTACAACTTGTGGTAATTGATTGTTTTTCTTTCTACTGTTTTATTCCAGAAAATGAAACTTAGATTGCCAGGCTTGGCATCAAGTATCTTTATCTGCTGAGCCACCTTCTTGGCCTCCAGTTCCCCCTAAAATCCTTATTTGAGGGGTGATAATTCAGAGGACTGCCCTAATTACCAAGCCCACTCAGGTTCTATTAGAAAAGGCCTGAAGAGAGAGGACGGCTCATTCCTTAAGCTAGTTCTTTCCCACTGCAGCCAATAGTTTAACCAACATCATTCCACTTTTATGCTGTAGATTGCCACCTACTTAGCCCGAGATATTGCCTTATCTGTGCTGCTCTTAGGTCATTTTATAAACTAATCCCAGGTTCTGAAACAGAGAGTGTTGGGAAAATATTAAATTGTTGCTTAAACGTAAATAAGAAAATCAATTACCTGAAAATACAGACAAAGGAGAGGTTTTAGGAATGGGTGAGTTTGATGAACCTTAGTAGTTCTGTTGCACTCGTGACATTCATCTGATTGGCTGTGTGGATGTGTAACCATCCTACGATGGCTACTGGGATTATGTTGATGTTGCATTTCCCTGTATAGTCTAGTATCAATGAAATTCTACCAGAATGTTCCAACTTAGAATCCCCATGTTTATCTTGGTTGAACAGTTTGTCTTATATTCAATAATACCCTCGTGACTGTGTCAGACAGAATATGTTTGCTTTATTATGTCCTTCAGGGTCTATCGTCAAGTTTAGAGACTTTGAGCCAACTTTATCCCATATTGCATGGCGTCTTAGATAGGGTTTCTATTGCTGTGAAGAAACAACATGACCACGATAACTCTTATAAAGGAAAACACTTAATTGGGGTAACTTGCTTACAGTTCAGAGGTTTATTCCATTATCATCAAGGCTAGGCAGCATACAGGCAGGCATAGTGCTGGAGCTTAGAGTCCTTATATCTTGATTCAAAGGCAACAGGAAGTGAACTGAAACAGTGGGTGTGGTTTGAACGTATGTGAGACCTCTAAGCCTTCCTCCACAGTGACATACTTCCTCTAACTAGATGATACCAATTCCAGTAAGGCCATATTTTCCAATAGTGCCAATCCCTTGGGTGTCCATTTTCTTTCAAACCTCCACTTTCATGGGCATGTAGAAGGATGCCTAAACTAAAATATGAAAGCTATTAAGAGGGGACACAGACCACAGATGTCTTCTGCAAGGAGGTATAGCATGACTAATAAAAACCCAGAGACAGATATTGGGATTCAAGCTGAAAGATCAGAGAAGCAAAGCAGCCAACCACTAGAGAGCTCTTACCTCTATGAAATCTTCAGATTGAAAAGATAGCGAGTTCCAGTCTCATCCCACCTTATATCCCTCTCTGGTGCTAGGATTAAAGGTGTGTACTACCACTGTCCAGTCTCTATGGATGACTAGTGTGGCTAGCTTTGCACTCTGGTCTTCAGGAAGCTTTATTTGTTACATGATTAATAAAATATCACCATAAGGAGGGACAGTGACATCATAAGGGTGATCAATTATGGGGGAACCATTTGGATCTGAGATAAGGGGTAGAAGACAGGAAAGTGCTCCGGGCAATAGGTAGAGATATGCAGTGTCTAGAACTTGGGATAACTTTGAAGATTTGTCTTTTTTTTAAATTTTCATTGAGGCTGTGCTCATTTGTATATAGGAAGTCAGGGGAGGGGTATCTAGAATATGCTGAGGACAGGTTTGTCCCTCCTGCATCTACTAGTAGAGGTGCTGACAGCATCGTGTTCTTAGTGATGAAGAGCCCCTGCCTGCAGAAAGCAGCCCAGCTGGAGAAATGGTGAAGCTGGCCTCACCCATGGTCTTCTCTTACTCAGAAAAAGTTGTGCTCTATGGAGAAGAAGGAAAGGCACGCCTAGGCTTATGTCCAAAGGCTGGACTTGCATGGCGATTCCTGTTTTAAAGCCACCAATTCTTCACACACTTTTGTTTTTCCTTATGTGTGTATCCTTCCTTCCTTCCTTCCTTCCTTCCTTCCTTCCTTCCTTCCTTCCTTCCTTCCTTCCTTCCTTCCTTCCTTCCTTCTTTCTTTCTTTTTTGGTCAGGTATAATGTTGCTGCCTACTGGTCACTCACAATAAAAAACTGGGATTTCTTCTTCCATTCCTTGCTTCTTGTCAGAAGCAATCTCTGTCAATTATTTACAAAATACCTTCCATGAGGCCTTCTCTACTATTTCAATATAAATATTGTCCCTCGTCACTCACACTCTTTTCTTCTTCTTCCTCCTCTTCTTCTTCTGTTTTTTTTTTCTTTAAGACAAAATTTCTCCAGGTGATCATAGCACACATCTTTAATCCTTGTACTTGGAAGCAGAGGTAGGTGGATCCCTGTGAGTTCGAGGCCAGCCTGGTTTATAGCAGCTATTTCCAGGACAACCAGGGCTACATAGAGAAACTCTGTCTTGAAAAACAAAACAACAATAAGAACAAGACAGGGTTTCTGTGTGTAACAGTGCTGACTGGCCTGGAACTGCTCTGTAGCCCAGGCTGCTCTCAAAGTCATGGAGAGCCACCTGCCTCTATTGCCTGAGTGCTGGGATTAAAGGCATGAAGCACCCAGTTCTTGACACTGTGCATCCCACCTCCCTTTGCTGATAGAGTGAGCATCTACCCATGTTATAATTCATGTTATCAAAATTCACTATTATTTATGTTACAAGGTAAGATGGAAGACATTTACACCCTGAACTTGGTGATATGATCTTGCTTCCCTTTCCAGCCTCATTACTTCTAATTTCTATTATTCTTTCCTTACTCCAGGATCCAGATGAATCATTTACTATACATGTAATATTACTCTTTGCTGGATCCATGCTGTTACTTCTT
Source organism: Chionomys nivalis (assembly GCF_950005125.1). NCBI lineage: Eukaryota > Metazoa > Chordata > Mammalia > Rodentia > Cricetidae > Chionomys > Chionomys nivalis. The sequence goes on from NC_080101.1 coordinate 60,906,360, forward strand.
TTTGTTTTGAAAAAAAAATCCATTCATGGTGCTCGTATTTTATTCTATTTGTATTTTTTTAAACATTTATTTATTTATTATGTATACAATATTTTGTCTACATGTATTCCTGCAGGCCAGAAGAGGGCACCAGACCTTATTACAGATGGTTGTGAGCCACCATATGGTTGCTGGGAATTGAACTCAGGACCTTTGAAAGAGCAGGCAATGCTCTTAACCACTGAGCCATCTCTCCAGCCCCTCTATTTGTATTTTTAAGGTTTGAAAAATTTTAATTGTGTGTGTGTCCATGACTATGTGTCATAGTGCTCATGTAGAGATCATTGAATAATTTTGTGAAGTTGATTATCTTCTTCCACCTTTATGTGATCTTTGAAGAACCCAAGGTCCAGACTTGTATTGCAAGGGTTTTTTGCTCATTGAATCATCTTGCTGACCTAATGCTCATACTTTTTTTCTGTATTTATTAAATTGTTTGTATTGAGCTACACATTTTCATCTGTTCCCTTTCTTCCCTCCCCTCTCCCTTTATATTCTCTCCCGTGGCCCCCACACTCCCAATTTACTTCCTATGTAGTTCCATGTATCTCTCTCTTAAGGTCCTCTTTGTTGTCTAGCTTCTCTAAGGTTGTGGATTGTAGGCTGGTTTTTTTTTTTTTTTTTTTTTTTTGCTTTATGACTAAAAGCCACTCATGAGTGAATCCATATTATATTTGTAATGTTCACATTAAAATCCCCCTCATTTTCTCTTTAATAACATTTTTTGTAGCTTCTCTGACATTTCTTCTTCAATGCTTCTGTTTGTCCTTTGTGTGTTTTTGGCCTTTATCACACTTATTGAAATTGTTTCCTGTTTGCCTCCCCATTCATTCATCAGCCTACACTTCTTGAATACTTTGCATGTGTGCACACGGCTCTAGCTCCATTGAAATGAATACTTTATACTTGTTGTCTTCAGTCAGCAGTTAGGTAGAGACAGACATTTAAATTAATAAATAAGAGAGCATTCTGGATACTGGTATGGATACTGCCATAAAATACACGATGGGGGAAAGAAGAGAGAAACTATTTTACATGGTGTTGGGGGTTGTGTCAGGCTCAGGGCTTGTCTTTTAGCATATGTTATCCTGCTCATTTTCTCACCATCAGCAGTACTTACCTACAAATTGTTGCTGTACTATAAATGAAATAGTGGACACCTAAATATGATTACTTGTGACCTTCATTCTACACATAGTAGGGATGGGAGGAGACAGACTAAGCAGGCGCCAACCATAATTTGTAAACTCCGGGCACCTCACACAGAGGAGGGGTGCCAACTCAGGCTGTGGAGTGCAGAGGCAGCAGAAGATTCTAGAAGAAAATGACATCTACAGTCAACCTTAAGGATGAGGGTAAGGGATCCCATGTGTGTTTGTGTGTGTGTGTGTGTGTGTGTGTGTAGTATTTCCCAGTCATGGAATGAAAACTAGTATGGTAGAAGCATGCACTTTAGAGGCATATATAGTTTCCTACAACACATTATGAATACAAAAATACATATAATTTTCTACATACCCTTAACTTTCTTCTTTTTTTAAATAAAAGATTTTTTATTATTTATTATGTATACACACACCAGAGGAGCACACCAGATCTTATCATAGATGGTTGTGAGCCACTATGTGGTTGCTGGGAACTGAACTCAGGTCCTCTGGAAGAGCACCCAGTGCTCTAAACCTCTGAGCCACCTCTCCAGCCCAACTTTCAAGAACAAAGGTTCATTTAGTTGAGCAGGACTTTTACATAAACTAGTATTCAGTGGATCTCCGCCCTTCCTTCACTCCATTCCTCCCTCCTTTTTCCCCTCTCAGCAACAGAAACAGAGTGGATAGCATCTTTCTGAGGAAATTCTCTGTGTGCTTTCCTTTTGATAACATGTTGATGTCCTGGGTCTGAATCTGGTGCTTGTTTGTCTCCTCTAGACCATTCTAAAGTAAATGAACTTGACCTTCAGGTCTGATTGGGATCCTTGTACCCAAGGATCCCTGGACAGAGAGCAAAACCCAGACCTTTTGTGAGCTGCTTAGGATGGGAGACCCTTGGGAAGAGGAGCATTAGATGGAGATGCTTAGGAAGCTTCCACAATAATTATATACCATTCTACTACTATCTATCAAAATCCTGCTTTCAGACCTACTCTATCCAGTCAAACATCAGAGACAGGCTCCTGAACTGTGGTTGGGATAGCAGCAGATACTGAATTCTTAGGGGTCCTGGCAATTGCTTGAATTTTAGAAGAAAATGTAAGACGAAGCAGAAAAAGTTGACAGAGCCAACCCCACAGCTTATCTACTGAAGATGGAGGCTGAGGATATAGTAAAAGGCAAAGGAGGACAAGGTCATCAGGGCTCTGAAAGCAAGGGCAAATGGCTTAGCATGACCACAGTTGATCTTAGACATGAACTACTGATGGGTGATAAGAAGACAGGCAGAGGAGATTGGAGTTGTAGCTCAGTGTGTCAAGTGTTTGTTAATATTATTAAATCCTCTGTGGCGAGTCAGTCACATTGTCATGAGACCCAGAAGAAACCCAAATGGAAGCCCAAAACACCACCAAGAAAAGGAAAACAAGGGAAGAAAAGCAGTGTGAACCTCTCATTGCAACAGGCTGTGTCAGAGGAAATCAAAGGAGGTGAGACTGAAGGCAGAGAGATGGCTTGTGAGGGGAGTTACAGCCAGTCTTCAGGGTCTACGTGCCTTTTCTATCCACATATTCAACCAACCTTAGATAAAATATACTAAAAACAAAACCATCGAAGCCATTCTGAGCTGGTTTTCTCCCTTGTTATTTATTTCCTAAGCATTTTAGTGTAACAACTGTTTATTAGACATAAGTAATCTATAGACAATTTAAAGTCCACACAAGAATTTCATACATTATGTGCAGTTGAAATATTTGCTATTATTATCTTCTGCGTGATACTAGGGATTAAACCTGAGATATAGCACCCCACCACTGAGCCAGGCCCATTTTACTATGTAGTTTTATATTAGGGACTCTAGCATCTTCAAATTTGGGTATCTTTCAAACCAATATGCTAGAAATTCTGAATGTAGAAACTAAATAGTAGGTGTGTTTGAAAGCAGCATAGAGGACTAGTGCTTTGATCTCCAGACTCAAAGGCTGTCCTTTCTCAGTAGATAACACTCCACTTTGTAGAAGGCTACACTGTTCTTTAAGTGGTTCTTTTATTTGGGGCTTGTGGTGTTTATTCAGGTTATTTATTTGTGTGTGACTAATCATACACAAAGTTGACAATAAGAAGCATTTTGGTCTTGTATCTTTCCTGGTAGACTCAACTCTGCTCTGTTTTCCATAGGCATGGCTGGGATGCCTTGCAGATTATGGCCTTGTATCTCCATTGGCTCCTTCATGAGCGTGTCTATATATTGATGCTCATGTGGCATTCTTGGAACCTTAGCTGAGTCTTGTTGGCAGAGCAACTACAGACTTTTCCTTGTGTCACCATAAAAGAAATAATTGGACTCCATGTGTAAGGGACAAGGAGGATGGCTTGAAGTTCCGTCCTACCCTTGATGGCTTTCTGCGCTATTCATCAGGCATACCTCACATGACCACCCAATATCCGAAGAAAAGAGAATTAGACTATATATATATATATATATACATATATATATATATATATTCCAATATCCTTAGCCATCAGGCAAATAAAATACAAAACAACTCTGACATTTCGTTTTACACCTGTCAGAATGGCTAAAAACAAAACACAAGCAACAATTCATACTGGAGAGGTTGCTGAGTGAAGGAAACACTCCTCCATTGCTGGTGAGAGTGCAAACTTGTAGAAACACTTTGAAAATCAGAGTAGCAGTTTCTCAGAAAACTGGGAATCTGTCTACCACAAGATTCAGCTATGCCTCTGGTAGGAGGTCCTACTGTATTTGTGTTGCTTTCATTGGTTGAGTAAAGAAACTGCCTTGGGCATTTGATAGGGCAGCAGCTTAGGTAGGTGGAGTAGACCAAACTAAATTCTGGGAAGAAGGGCAGTGTGGCAGACACTATGGTTCTCCTGCCTGAGACGGACACTGGTTAGACTCATGCCAGTAAGCCACAATAAAGTGGTGATACAGATTATTAGAAATGGGTTATGTCAGGATGTGAGAGTTAGCCAATAAGAGGCTAGATATAATGGGCCAGGCAGTAATTTAATTAATATAATTTTGGTGTGGTTATTTCAGGGGTTAAGCTAGCCAGTCAGCGCGACGCAGCCCACTCCTCCATACTACATACCTCTCTTGGGCATACACCCAAAGGATGCTCAATTCTATCACAAGGACCCTTACACAACTATGTTGATCATAGCAGTTTTATTTGTAATAGCTGGAACCTGGAAAAAGACTAGATGCACCTTGAAAAAAGAATGGGTATAGAACATGTGGTAGATTTGCAAAATGAATTATGATTTGGTTATGAAAAAAAGGACATCAGTAAATTTGAAGGCAAATGGATGTAACTAGAAAAAAATCTTCCTGAGTGAGGTAACTAAGATCCCGAAAGACAAATATGGTATGTACTCAGTCATAATTGGTTATTAGCTATAAAATAAGAGCTAACTATGCTACAATCCACAAACCCAGAGAGACTAGGTAGTAAAGAAGTTTCGTGGGAAGATGCCCAGATCTTCCTGGGAAAGGGAAATACAAGGGATTTCTTGAGTGGACTGAGGGAAGGTGGAGATGCGAACATGAGGGATCAGGTTGGGAGTGTGGGAGCAGAGGTTGAGAGCACTGAAAGATCACTGGAAAGGGGGGGGGATTTCAGAGTCAGTGCCAAGGGAATCCTAGGCACTCCAAGCATGACTTTAGCTAAGACTGCTAACAATAGCCTGAAATAACCATCTGCTGTGACCAAACTGGTGCTTAGATCAACTGTTATTAGAGAGGCTTCATCCAGCAACTGATAAAAACAGATGCAGACCTACAGTCAAACATTAGGTAGAGATAAGAGAATCCTGCAGAAGAAAGTAAAAAAGGATTGTAGGAGTCAGAGTAGTCAAGGACACCACAAGAAAACTCACAGAATCAGCTAACCTGGGCTCATGGGAACCTGCATGGGACTGGCCTAGAACTTCATCACAAACTTCATCACATATGTTACAGGTGTGTAGCTTGGTCCTCTTGTGAGAGTCCCAGCAGTAGGAACAGGGATTGTCTTTGACTCCTTTACTGGCTTTGGCCTTTGAGATTCTTCTTTTTTTTTTTTGGTTTTTCGAGACAGGGTTTCTCTGTGGTTTTGGAGCCTGTCCTGGAACTAGCTCTTGTAGACCAGGCTGGTCTCGAACTGTACCTCATTTCTTAATTGAATCATTTGGCTTATTGATATCTTGTTTCTTGAACTCTTTATATATTTTGGAAATCAATCCTCTGTTAGATGTGGGATTGGTGAATGCCATAGGTTGCCATTTTCTCTTATTGACAATGTCCTTTTCCTTTAAAAAACTTTTCTGTTTCATGAGGTCCCATTTATGAATTGTTGATCTTTGTAGTTGGGCTATTGGTAAGAATTCAGAAAGCTGTATCCTGTACCAATGTGTATGAGGTTATTTCCCACTTTCTCTTCTAATAAGTTCAGTGTATCTGGATTTATGTTGAGGTCTTTTATCTGCTTGGACTTGAGTATTATGTAGGGTGATAGATATGGTTTTATTTGCATTATTCTACATACAGTTAGACTATCAACATTTGTTGAAGATGCTTTCTTTTTTTCATTGTATAATTTTGGCTTCTTCGTCAAAAATCAAGTGTTCATAGGTGTGTGGATTTATGTCTGGGTCTTCAACTCGACTCCACTGGTCAATGTGTCTGTTTTTATGCCAAGGTCATACCTTTTTGTTACTATAGCTCTGCAGTAGAGCTTGAGATCAGGGATGGCGATATCTCTAGCTGCTCTTTTATTGTACAGGATTGTTCTAGATATCCTGGTGTTTTGTTTCTCCATATGAAGTTGAGTATTGTTCTTTCAAGGTCTATAAATAATTATGTTGAAATTTTAATGGGAATTGAATGAATTTGTAGATTGCTTTTGGTAAAATGGCCATTTTTACTCTTAATCCTACCTATCCATGAGCATGGGAGATCTTTCTATCTTCTGATATCTTCTCCAATTTCTTTCTTCAAAGACTTGAAGTTTTTGTCGTACAAGCCTTTCACTTATTTGGTTAGAGTTATCTCAACATGTTTTATATTACTTGAGGCAATTGTAAAGGGTGTTGATTCTCTGATTTCTTTCTCAGCCCATTTATCATTTGTATGTAGGAGGGCTACTGATTCTCTTAAAGTTATTCTTGTATTCAGTCACTTGACTAAAGCTGTTTATCAGCTGTAGGAGTTCTCTGGAACAATTTTTTGTTCATTTTGTATCATTTTCATGATACTTTCATATCTTCCTTTCCAATTTGTATCCCATTGATTTCCTTTAGTTGTCTTGTTGCTCCTGCTAGAACTTCAAGTTCTATATTGAATAGGTATGGAGAGAGTGGACAAATTTGTCTTGATTTTGATTTTAGAGGATTTGCCTCGGGTTAAAGTGGAAGTCTTCTTCTGAAGTTGTAGACCAAGTTATGAAGGTGGGGTGGAATTGTTGGACAGGTTTAGTGAGATTTTCTGGGCAGTAGGTAGCATCTTACCTGGGGTTGCTAAGACCAACCTTGCCTCCCATAAAGCTGCCATATCTGTTGGCCCCAGTATGGAAACCAGGGGGAGGGTATGAGCAGTCTTGCAAAGCTGTTTTTTGAATGAATAATTTCAAATGATGTCCTACTCCAGACCCTGAATGGAGGGTGTGCTCTTATGAAACTGGAGGAGAGATCCTGCCTTTCCAGGAAGTGGTGAGAGACCTTGTTCTAGGTGGCTTCACTGCAGTCCTGTTCTTTGTGTTAGTTACTCAGGTGTGTGGAAGTCCCTTTCCTGTTGATTAGTCTTCTTAAATTAGCATGTAAAGTAATTGGGTTTCTGATGGAATTTCCATCCTCTTTTCTTGTTTATCTTCCTTTTCTAGTCATCTCTCCTCTTTCCCCTGTTGACTGCTTCCCTTTCTGTAATAATTCTATTTTCGTCAGAACACAGCCATCTTCTAAGAGGTAAGTTGTAAGATCCTCCTTCTCTTACAAACACATACCTTAGTGTTCCCCCATTTTTCTTAACTGACTTCATTCATAGTGGAAGTATCTACTTATTTATTCCCATTTGTTTATTTAAAATAACAAGTATTGTATTTATTTTAAAAGAACTTCAAAGGAATAATATATTCTCTATGGCAGAAATTTTCTTGAGCTGTTTCATATGATAGAATATAAGAAGAGCCACCTAGTGGCAAAATTTAGTAAATTTTTCTTTTCCTAACTAAAAAATATAAGCTGCTCTAAAAGAAATCAACTGGGCAGAGAGCCATAGCCAAGTACCAGGCCAAGCTCTGGTAGCCCTGTCAAAGAGAGGGAGGAGAAGGGGTCAAGATCATGAGGGAGAAACCCACAGAGACAGCTGACCTGAGCGCCTGGGAGCTCATGGACTCTAGATCGACAACTAAGGTATCTGCATGGGACTGACCTAGGCCCTCTGCATGTGGGTGACAGTTATGCAGGTTGATCTGTTTGTGGGGCCCCTAGCAGTGGGACCAGGATCTGTCCCTGGTGCATGAGCTGACTTTTTGGAATCTATTCTCTGTGGTGGAATGCCCTGCCCAGCTTTGATGCAGTGGGGAGGAGCTTGATCCTGCCTCAACTTCATACGCCATGCTTTCACTCCCATGGGAGGCCTTACCCTCCCTATGGAGTGGATGAGGGGAGGATAGAAAGGAGATGCGTGAGGGAACTGAAGGAGATTATGGAAGGGAAACTTTGGTGGGTATGCAAAATAAAAAAGAAACATAACAGTTTTAATTTCAGAAAACAAAGATTTTCTGTATTTTCCTATATTTTTCAACATGAAGTATCAAAATGGTATATAGTGTTTTCTTTTGAGAATGGTACCGTAAATGTTTGACTTTTAAAATTGCTGTGTAAGTTGTTGATTTGAATTTCTTCTGAAAAGTTTGCTGAATTAATTTTGCCTTAAAAGTAAAAATATCAATTGGACAATAAAGTAAAATGTATTAATCTTGTAAACCAAACATCCAGTATGACTACTGAACTATATGATTATAGTTATACACACACACACATATAATACATTATATTATTGTTGCTTCAATCTACACTTCTCAACAGTCTTCCAGTCTACAATTGCCCTGTCTTCCAAAAGTCTCATCATGGGAACATAGAGGAAAGTTTTGCACCTTAGCAAGCACACCCTGGGACTGAGGGAGAAGTGGCCACATGCTTGGGTAACCCCTGCTTCCTTCTCGACCAGCATCTGAAATCAGCCGGAAGCGCTCACAGAGCACTCTGTGTCTGCCCTTCATCTTGACTCTCAAGTTGCACTTGTGGCTGTTGCTGTTCCTGGGCTACCAGCTCCACTGACTCCAGATCTTGACCTGCTAAACAAGGGCATTAAGAAAAACTAGGTGTAGCTAGAATGATTCGAATACTCGCGAGAGTCTGGATCCTATCAGAGCATCAGTTGATGAGGTTGATTTCGTCCTGGAATCAGTTGTGGAGTAGAGCGGCGGTTATAGCTGGGCTGCCCAGAGTAGCCAGCTGTGGTCCCAGCGAGGTAAGTTTAGGTGTCTCCGGTGTACGAACTTGACAGTGGCACCACATGTGCTCTGTGACTGCTGTGGCCTTGGAAGCTTCCATACTGGAGCTCTTATGGACCCATGAGAAAGTCACAGAAATATTAAATCTTGTCCATTCGTCTGTAACATAGTTTGGTATTCTATGAGTTAATACAAAAGTCATGCTTACAAAAATCAAAATAAAACTAGCACTGGAAGATAGGAGAATCCCTTCCCTCCTTCCTTCCTTCTCTCCCTCGCGTCTTTTCTCCCTTCTTGCCTTCCTTCTTCTCTTCTTTCCCACTTCTTTGTCTCCCACCTTGTCTTTTTGTAGGGCCTATTTACAGTACCAAGGGAAGCAGAAGAGGGTGTTCCTGGGCTCGCTCCCTTCTATCATTCTTTTCTTATTTATCTTATTTGTATTTTTAATTAAGCCACAGAAAAGAGATCATGTCATTTTCAACATCTGGTTTGCTGTTACTCTTACAGACACATTGTAGGGACCTTTCTATGAAACTGCACCATGCTTTTTATTATGATGTGACACAGTTTATTGTATTGGAACAGCCACAGGTAGTTCTCATGTATTTTGTTGCAATCTTGAATAATATCTTGTTGGGTCTTTATGGGCCAATTTATGTTCAGATGACAGTGCTGACATGGATATCTATCATGGGCCTGATTAATAATGATAGTGATGATATGAATATCCAGCATGGGCCCAATGAGTAATGACAGTGCTGACATGGATATCCATCATGGGCCAGATGAGTAATGCTGGACATCTGATAAAGATGGCAGCTCTCAAGAAGCCCAAAATGGCTGACACTGGATATCTAGGTAATCCAAATGTAAGCAGTGATGAAATCTGTTACATAACTATTTCTGGTGGAATGTCACTTTTGTGTAGGTTCTGTATAAACATGACTTTGAGGTCAGAGGTCAGAGTCTTTGCCTGTATTATTGCTACTTTGTCTATGTGTGTCTTTCTGTAGGCCTGTGTGACTAATTCCATGTGGTCTGTGTTCTAGTCTACATATGTGCCTTAGGTTCCCTATGTGTGACCTGTGTGTGCCTGGGTACCTGACAGCAACTGCCTGCCTAGCTGTCTGACTGGCATCCTTCATCTAGAATGAACTAAGTACCTCTTATCTGCCTGTGACTCCTTGCATCTTCTTTAGAATCATATGATCCTCGTCCTTTCCTAGCTTTGGAGCTTACATGATCCAATGAAATAATTATGTACAGTAAGAATTTTTTAACATTCAAGCAAAACATATGGCAAACACTTCAAGATATAGGTGTAGGCAAGAACTACAATATAGGTGTATTGACTAGGACTCCTAGTACAAAAACTAATCCCAAGAACCAACAAATGAAATTATATGAAATATAATAAAAAAGAAAATCGTTGTCAACCACATATCAGACAGGCAATTCTTATTGAAGTTATATAAAGAAATATAAAAATTAAGCATCAAAAATCCAATAAACAAATGGGCTAAATGGACAAGTCTTAAAAGAAAAAAATTGCAAATGGCCATAAATACTTGAAAAATAGTTCTGCACTTTGAGCTATGAGAGAAATGCAAACTAGAGCTGTTTTAAAATTCCATTTTACCCAATTAGAATGATTGCAATTGCAATGCAGGTCTATACCTCCAGCAGAAGTCCCTTGCTCCACCACGGGTCACCCAGGTACCCAGATCCCTAACCTCTGATCCATTACAGGTCATACAAGCACCCAGAACTCCAGAGCACCCCCAGCTAGACCAGGGACAATGTCAACTGCATAACTCCAGCCTCCAACTCTGACAGAAAACCTCTGATTGACCAGAGGCCACCCCAGCCATCAACACAGGCAAACTCTGTATTCAACCACAGTTAAATCTGGCCAGAAGACCAGTGTGGAAACAGAAGCTGAGGAACAAAACACCAAACTCAGAAATGGACACCTAGACCTTTAATCACTCCAATCCAGATGCCTAGGCAGCAACATAAGAACACAATCAACAACAGCTAGGGTAATATGTCACCACCAGAACCCAGCTATCCTACTTCAGCAAGCCATGAATATTCCAATACAGCTCAAGCACAAGAAAATGTACCTTAAAACCAACTTCATGAAGATGATAGAGTTCCTTAAGGAGGAAATGAATAAATCTCTTAAAGAAATTGAGGAAACAGCAAAGAAATAATTGGAGAAAAATGAATAAATCTCTTAAAGAAAGCAAAGAAAAACAAACAAACAACAACAACAAAATAGAGGAAACAAATAAAACTCTTCAAGACCCCAAAATGAAAGTAGATGCAATAAAGAAAATACAAATGAAGGGAATTCTGGAAATGAAAAACCTGGGTAAGAGAACAGGAATTAAAGATGCAAGTATCACCAAGAATACAAGAAATATAAGAGAGAAACTTAGATGTTGAAGATACCATAGAAGAAATAGGTACATGAGTCAAAGATAATATTAAATCTAAAAAATTCATGACATAAAACATCCAGAAAATCTGAGACAACATAAAAAGACCAAACCTAAGAATAATAAGCATAGAAGGAAAAGAATCCCATCTGAAAGTTGTAGAAAATATTTTAAACAAAATCATAGAAGCTTACAGAAAAAATAGATTGGATTTGAAAAGAAAGTCTCCTTACATAATAATCAAACCATTAAACAGAAAACAAAGAAAGAATGGCAAAATTTACAAAGGAAAAAGGCCAAGTAACAGATAAAGGCAGAGCTATTAGAATTACATCCAATTTCTCAATGGAAACTCTGAAAGCCAAAAGGTCTTGGACAGACCTCTTGTCTAAGAAAGGAAACATGCTAGCCCAAATTTCTATACACAGTAAAACTTCCAATTACCACAAATGGAGTAAACAAGATATTTCATGAAAAGTCAAATTTAAACAGCATCTATCTGCAAATCTTGCCCTACAGAAGTTACTAGAAGGTTAACTACACCCCCCAAAATACAAACAATAAATAATTTCATAACTACTAACAAAACCTAAGGAAGGAAACACACACACACACACACACCACCACCACCACCACCACCATAGCAACAGAAATTAATAACCATTAGGCATTGATACCTCACAATGAAATATTTTCCTTTGTAACAGTTGCAGTAGTCATGGTGTCTCTTCGCAGCAATAGAAACCCCAACTAAGACTTCCACAAAACTGGAAAAATTAAAAGAAACAGATGATTTTCTTGATAAATACCACTTTCCAAAGTTAAATCAAGATCAGATAAACAATTTAAATAGACTATAATCCTTACTGAAATAGAAGCAGTCATTAAAAATCTCCTAACCCGAGAAAGCCCAGGTCCTCACAGGTTTATCATAGAATTCTACCAGACTTACAAAAAGAATGAGTACCAGTCCTTCTCAAATTACTCCACAAAATATAAACAGTAAGAACATTGCTAAATTCTTTCTATGAGGCCACAGTCACCCTGATATCCAAACTACATGAAGATTCAAAAAAGAAAAAGTATTACAGACCAATTTCACTTATGAATATTGATACAAAAAATAAAAATGAACTCAATAAAATAGCCACAAACTGAATTCTAGAACACATTAAAAAGATTATCCACCATGGTCATGGTTTAATGTAGAAGGGAGTTGCTTGTTCATCCTGGACACCCAGATAGCTTACCCCCAAAATAATCACACAGAAACTATATTAATTAAATCACTGCTTGGCCCATTAGCTCTAACTTCTTATTGACTAACCTTTACATCTTAACTAAACCTATTTCTAGTAATCTGTGCATCACCACAAGGTCGTGGCCTACCAGCAAAGCTACAGCACATTTATCTCTGGCAGTGGCTCCATGGCATCCCCTGCCTCCACCCTTCTTCCTCCCAGCATTCAACCTAGCTTTCTCCGCCTACCTAAGTTCTGCCTTGCTGTAGGTCCAAAGCAGTTTCTTTACTCATTAATGGTAATCACAGCTGAGAGGGGACTCCCACAACAGTTTAATGTACAAAAATCTGTCAATGTAATCCACCATATGAACAAACAGAAAGAAAAAATACCCGGATGATAATCTCATTAGATGTTGAAAAAGCCTTTGGTAAAATCCAACACCATTTCATGATACACATCTTGGAGAAATGAAGGATATAAGGCACATACTTCAACATAATAAAGGCAATTTACAGCAATCCTATAGCTAATATAAAATTTAATGGAGAAAAACCCAAAACAATTCCATTAAAATCAGAAACAAGGCAAGGCTTTCCACTCTCTCCACATCGATTTTATATATACTTGAAGCTCCATCTAGAGATCAAGGTTATACAAGTTGGAAAGGAAGAAGTTCTACTTTTCCTTTTAAACACAGCAGGGCAGTTGCCCATGTAAACTCACAGTGGCTGTGACTGCATGTGCAAGATTTACATAAGATCAAGGAAAATAAAATCCAAGAATACAAGGGTGAAGAAGCCAGAATCCCATCACTATCTGAGAGTACTGGCAGTTGAAGACTGCTGAGAAATGCAGAGTCAGTCTTCTTCAGGAGTACTGAAAGGCTACCCATGCATGTACTAAGTGCACTCCTTGGTTTGGAAAACCAACACACACAACTGAGAGGGAATAGTAGTTCTGGTGGACAAGGACAGGAGAGAGTTTGGTAGGAGGCAAAGGGGCTATTTGATCAACACACATATGCATGAATGAAATTCTCAAAGCAATAAAAGAAAACAAAAGACGACAAAAGCTGACAAGGATGTAGAGAAAAAGAAAACCTTATTCATTGCTGGTAGGCTTGCAAAATAGTCTAACTACTACAGAAACAACTATGGATGTCTCTCAGAAACATGAAGACAGAGTGACTGAAATGACTCTTTCATACCAATCTTGCTATACACACAGGGAATGGAGGTACTTGCACATCTGTGTTTGCTGCTGTACTGATCACAACAATCAGGAACAAAAACTAGTCTAGATATCTACCACAGATAAATGGATAGAGAGCAGAGTATAATGAGATTTTATACAGGGACAAAGAAAAATGAAATCATGACATATTCAGGAAAGTGGGTGTAAATAGAAATTATGTTCAGTAATGTTGGACTCAGAAAGACCATGCATTTTCTGTTATATACAGAAACTTGATTTTTAAAAGTGTGTAAGTGTGTGTCTGTGTGTGTGTCTGTGTGTTATACAACCAGGAAGAGGCTTACTACAAGGTAAGAAGAGATCTTAAGAGAGTAGAAAATCAGGTAATGAAAATTGTGTAATGAGAACACAGAAGATAGGGCTGATTGTCGGAGACAAGAGAAGGAGCTGGAGTTAGGAAGGAGCTGAAGGGAGAGCTGTGAGAGAGGGAAAAAGTCAGAATAAGTACAATAACGCAGGTGTTTAAAGATGTACTGGTAAAACCCATTACCTTGGATGTTTACCTAAAACAATTAAGCAATCTTTTTTATAGCATTCCTAAAAGGGAGTGATAATTTTTAGCTAAGATAGGTTTCGGTTGATAGGCTCTCTAAAACATTTAAGTCTATAATATTATAGCATTTATTGATATATTTGAGTCTTTTTCCTACATCCTTGCAAAAGCTGACATTAATGTGATTGAGCAGAGGAAATTGTAACAAAGGAGGTAAAGAATTTCCATTTCAAGGAAAGAAGGTTTGTTGATTGACATCTGGTTTAGCATTCTTATGCTTCCCATGACCTGTGGTGTAATCTTGGGCAAATACTTGTCCTTTTCTGCCTCTGAGCCTTCATCTATAGAACACAGGCAATGGTAACTTTTCTGGATTGTTGAAAAGTTTAAAGAGTAAAAGAAGTAACTATATATATATATATATATATATATATATATATATATAGTTAGATGAAATTCATAGAATTGAAAATTATCATTGAATTAACTTTTGTTTTCTTCATCAAATCTGTATTTCAACAAATTATTTTAGAATATAAACTTTACTACAAAATTCTTGACTAGTAAATTTCAAAAGAAAAACATTTCAGATTTCTTCTGAAATTATAGTTTCAATTGGAAAATACACTTGGAAGGATGAGCTTTGATTTTGCTGCCGTTACAAGCTATTTATTGGCAAGTAGTCATTTAAGTGTCATTTGCCTTCTTTATTCAACTGTGGTGGTTTGAATAGGAATGGCTCCCATAGACTAATGTATTTGAATGCTTGGCCCATAGGGAGCAGCATTGTTAGGAATCCTGTTAGAATAGGCATGGCCTTGTTGGAGGCAGGTGTTGAGGTATCCTATATTCAAGCTACGCCCAGTGTGGCACACAGTCTCATTCTGCTACCTGTGTATCAAGATGCAGAAGTCTTAGCTCCTTCACCAGCACCAGGTCTACCTGCTGCTGCCATGTTTCCTGACATGACAATCATGGACTTCTGAATTGTAAGCCATACCCAGTTAAACGTTTTGCTTTATAAGAGTTGCTGTGGTCATAGTGTCTCTTCACAGCAATATAACGCTGACTAAGAATCAGACATATAACAAAAACCACAGCATTTATTTATATATTTGAGTCTTATAAAAATATTTTGGCATGCTATATCATGTGAATGAAGATATTCTCTAAGAAAATATTTAGAAAAGCTGAGTATGTATCTGCTCATAAAAACATTTCCCCAAACTTAGAAAACATTAGTGCATCACAATGACAGGGTAACTCCTAATGGCTTTTTTTTTTTTTATAAAAGTTGCTTGTGCTAACTGATATTGTTCAGTTTGTAATGAGTTTGAGAAAACAATGAAAAGAATGAAGGTGTTGGAAATGAAATATGTTTTTTAATTGAAAAGAGACCATGATTGTTTTTACCCCCCAATCTAAATCAAATTGTTATGGTAGTGTTTTCAGGCAATTGGAAAGAGGAATTATTCTCTGGAAATAATGATCTCATTATACAGTCTAAAAATAATAAGTTAAAAACTCTTTAGTTGTCTTTGTGCTGCAACAAATGATTTAAAAGTGAAAATATTTTTTGAACACATATGCAGAATTAACTTCTGTATAGGCAGAAGATCACATCTGCAGAATTAACTTCTGTGTAGGCAGTAGAACAAAACTCCTTACTGAGATTTCCATTCACTCTACAACAAAATATAAATTATCTAAACAAGATATGTGAGGTTCTTTTTATTGAATATATAAATAAATGCTTATAATTTTGATATATTTTCATAGAAATTTCAATAATTTTTTTTTAAAATATATAATTTAGTGTGTTTTATTTTCAATAACTAGAATGCCAATTTTATATCATATGTCTGTAAATGGAGACTGTGATTTCATTTGCTGGCCACCCAGACATGAATAATTACACAAAGCTATATTAATTACATCACTGGCATATTCCTAGCTAGGTGTATTCCTAGTTAGCTCTTACATCTTAAACTAATTTATTCTATTCTAGTTAGAATGGCTAACTCATTCTATAACTTGTGGTTTGTTATCGCACCTCTCACTTCTTGGTGACTACATCATGTCTTCCTGACTCTGCCTTCTTTCTCCATGCATACAGTTTAGTTTTCCTGCATAGCAATATTCTACCTTGCCATAAACCAAATCGGCTTCTTTATTAACTAATGGTAATAAAACATATTCATAGCATGCACAGGGGAATCCCACATCAATATGTATTAGTTAGGTTCACTATTGCTATGATACAACACCAAATCAGTTTGGGGAGAAAATGATTTCTATGGCTTATACTTCCACATCACTATTCATTATCAAAACCAGTCAGGATAGGAACTCGAAAAGGACAGGAGCCTGGAGGCAGGAGCTAATGCAGAGGCTATGAAGAGTGATGCTCATGGGGTTGCTCTCCATGGCTTGCTCAACCTAATTTCTTCTTTTCTCCTCCTTCCTTCCTTCCTTCCTTCCTTCCTTCCTTCCTTCCTTCCTTCCTTCCTTCCTTCCTTCCTTCCTTCCTTCCTTTCTTCCCCCAAACATAATATTTTTACTGATTTTCTGGGAGTTTCATATTATGTACCCTGATCACAATTCCTATCCATTCCTTTCATGTCTGCCCCTTCTTGTGACCGCTGCACTAAAAGAAGTAAAACATAAAATAGAGTCTACTTTGTGTCATCTATATACTTTCTGGAGCATGGTCAAATTCTAAGTGGTCTGCCCCTTGAGGAAGAACTCAGTAGTTCCTCTCCCACACCTCCAACAGAAGCCTCTGTCATAGAGAGCTGCTCCTCAGCATCCTGGCCACATTTTTTAAGGGTTTTCTTTGGTGGTTCCTGTGTAGGCTGATACTTTTTTTTTTTTTTTAGGGGACTGGGTTGGGGTGGAGTTAGGAATTGTCTCATGGGCCTTCCATGTCTTTCCTCAACTGTGTGTCTGCAGTCATTGGCATCATCATGGCAAAAGTAGTCTCCTTGCCTTTTGCAGTCAGTGGGAGCTCTGATCATGGGTCTCCACTTGGTTTCTGGCGATAGCACAGACCACGAACATGAGACTCTACTGAAGAAAGCTTGCAGACCCAGACAAGGACTTGGAGTCTGCCTGGACTACAGACATCATCATGGTCTCACTTGACAGCACAGGCCACCCACAGCAGCACAGCCTGAGCACAGCTTCAGGCTGCAGCACAGACCACAGGCATCTGAATGGCCTGTGGTGTTGACAGAGTTTTCTGTCCTGCCTGGTTCCACAGCTGTTCAGTTCCAAAGAAGCACATAGAGCCCTACATTAATTATAAACTGGTTGGCCTATTAGCTCAGGTATCTTATTAATTAGCTCTTACATCTTACATTAATCCACAATTCTTGTCTGTGTTAACCATGTGGCTTGGTTTCTTTTATCAGTGAGGCATTCTCATCTTGCATCTTCTGCATCTGGGTGTCAGCTGCAGAGTGAGTCTTTTCTCTTCCCAGAATTCTCCTAGTCTGGTCACCCTGCCTATACTTCCTGCCTGGCTATCAGCCAATCAGCATTCTATTAAACCAGTACAAGTGACAAATCTTTACAGGATAGAAGACCATTGTCCCACAGCACTATCCCCCTTTCTTTCTCTTCAAAACTAGAAGTCTGAATTAAATCTCTTTTAGAGATTAGCTTTTTTCCTTATTGTTATCCATAACAACTTTTAACCAACACTCTAAACAAAGACAAACAGCCACAATCCATCTTTTGGGAATGTAGTTTTCTGGGCTACTTTCTGATGATTGTGGGAGTTGATAATCTTATGGGAACCTAAGGAAAATTTAGGATTATGGT
Organism: Chionomys nivalis; assembly: GCF_950005125.1. Lineage (NCBI taxonomy): Eukaryota > Metazoa > Chordata > Mammalia > Rodentia > Cricetidae > Chionomys > Chionomys nivalis. Next base: position 60,924,321 of record NC_080101.1, read on the forward strand.
CAAGTCCTGAATGGAATATTCTGTGAGACTTGATCATCTCAACCAGCAGTCTTGAGGCTGTTCTGCATGTAGAAGTCCGAGAAAATACCAACAGAGGTCCTCTGAAATGTTGGATCATCTGGGCCATCTGTTCCTATCAGGCAATTTTAAGGGGATCTGGTTCTCTAAAATCACATTAGTCTGGAAGGAATCCACAGGTTCTCATCATCTGTGGAAACAAAAGAAAAACCTCTTCTTGAAAGCAACATATCCTTAGGCCCAAATTTGAAGATACCTTTAATATATATGTTGGTTTAGCTTAGCAGTCCATACAATGAAATATCTCTCTGTACTTAGCTCATTCACAGTCAAAAAATTGAAAGAAAACACAATAATATACATAATTCAGACACTCTGTGTATTTTCCATCTTTATGCGGCTTATTTTTCTGTACTCCTTTAATCTATGATTTTCTTTATATACTCTTTAAAGACTTTGTTTTTTTAATAACCATTTATTTCCTTTTATAACACTCTATATTCTTTTTCTTCTCTTTCCCAAGCCTGTGTGCATTTAGCTAACACTGTGACCTATTTAGAGGTCTTTTCCATCTGGATTTGTCTTTATTGCTTATGTATCTGCAATTATTTTTTGAGCAGGAATTTTTTTTTTAATGCTAAGTGAGCAAGACTAGGACCAACTCCACGGTCTTGCTTGCTTCACTCAGTCCAACATGGCAGAGGCATGTTTGTTGCCTCTGAGAGACATTCTCTCCACCCTGGATGCAGGGTTGCAGTGGGTCTGTGTCACCATTAAGCAATTTGTAACATGATGCTCACTGACCCCATTTAAATGCTCCATAGCCAGACCTCCCAAAAGAGTCAGAGCCATTTCTGCTGGTGAATTAGGAAGCTGCCATTTGTAAAGAAGCTGTGCAGTTTTAACTGTACCTCTTTTAGAGGAGCCCTGACACCCCCACTCACTGCAAGCCCATCAGATAAAAAAAATTGTGTCTACTAAGAAACTGTGATTTGCTCTCCCGTTTTTGTGGGTCCAGTAGCCCTCTTTTTAAAATGCTTTTTTAGGTCTTATGTGGATCCATGACCCAAATGGTGGGCACCATTCATTCCCTAAATGATTGTTTATAAATGTTTGTTTACATTTAAAGGGTGATAGGCTATAGAGATGGATACTTTGCATTGGTATGGATCTTGTTTTATTGATATACATTTTAGATCAATTTTGTCATATGTATATTTCTGCTCTTGATTAAAGTATCGTTTTTATATAACTCATCTAAAAATGTAATGTATAATTAAGAAATACAGGTTAATAGATAATCATCTATAATAGTCAAGTTTATAGTCATGTTAGTTAGGTTTTCCAGATATACGCAGATATACTTCAGTTAGATGATAATCTTCAAACCTTTAAAAGACCTACAGAATATGACATTTAAAATGTTTTAAGAACTGGACTTCTCATGATAGTGAGATGCATTTGTTCCTGGCAGCACCAATCTACTTCAAGAGGATGATGGGCATTGAAGAGGCTCCTTATGGAGTTTGTTAGCCATTTGGGAAAGAAACTGCTCTTGCCAGGACTGCTTGATGTTATGCTGTATATATTGGATGTGTACAACCCACAGAGAAATGAGTGTTGATCTTGCCTAAAGGTGAGATGGTCCTTCGGGGTTCCTGCTTCATAAAAGAATTGGCCAGACATTCTGTAGGACACAGAAGAAAGTGACTGACAAACTTCCAATGTAGGTGGAACTCTCTTTTCTGCTTCATGGAAAAGTCTGCCAGATACTATGGGCCTGTAGGCTGAAGATGGATGCTCCAATGATACAGAAGAACTTTGGGTGGCTGTCCAGTCAGCGAGATGTCTTTGTCCTTTCCAAAACTCTATTTGGAAGTTACTTACAATATACTTCCTGCTAACTTAGGTAACCTTCTGTGATCTTTGATGGAGTTGAAGAATAGATAGTTATAATTATAGTTTTTTTAAGTTAGGATAAAAGATAAAGTAGATATAAATATTACAACTGTATTTTTTGCTGAATTTCTGTCTTGTTATGTGTAATTTTACTATGTTAAAGTTAAAACCCTCCTTTCTATTTGAACAGAAAAAGGGGAAATGGTGTGGGAAGTCCTTTATATGTTTGTCTATTATTGGTTAATGATTAAAAATCTGCTTTGGTCTGTGATAGGGCAGAATAGAGCTAGGTGGGAAAATTAAACTGAATGCTGCCAGAAAGAATGCTGTCAATGGGACACCATGCAGGAGACAGATGTGCCAGAACCTTGTTGGTAAATGAGCCTCATGGCAAAATATAAAATAATGGAAATGGGTTAATTTAATATATAAGAGTTAGCCAGAAATACAGTTAAGGTATTGGCCAAGCAGGATTACAATGAATATAGTTTCTGTGTGGTTATTTTGAGTCTGGGTTGCTGGACATGAACAAGGAGCCTCTGCCAACACTGTGGTGATAACTGAAACCCTGTATATCAACACAGATGCTGGCAGCAGTAGGACCATGGCCCAGACATGGCCATAGAGATGGCTTGGGCTCAGATAACAGTGACCACTCAGATCAATATGGCTCCCAGAAGCAGCAGCATCCTGCTTTCTTATAGAACCCAGGATCTCCTGTCTGAAGATGGGCATACATACAATGGACTGGGTCTCCTTTATCAATCATGAATTAACAAAAATGCTTTAAAGGTTTGCTTACAACCTAAATGAGGCATTTTCTTAATTTATTATCTCTTACTATAGCTGTGTCAAGCAAAGCCAGTACACCATACCAACACAAACATAACCCAAGTACATAACAAAAAGCAAAGGAAAATCCAATACATAGGATGGAGCCTGTTATAAATATTGTTGCAAGTGAAGGCAGCACAGCTCAACGGTGCCACCAGGAGAATGAATATGTCTGAATATTTACTTTCACTATTTAGGGATGCTGTGTCCCAAACTCCAGGTCTCACTAGACTTCTAATAATGTAAACTACCCACAGTTTAAACCTGAAGAACCATCACTAATCATCCAAACCCATATGTTAGAAACAATTACTGAGGCCTTCAGTCATTTTCCTTTTCCCATTTGCTGGTACATGGACCATGTAAATTATATTGTGAAAGTAAGTTTTAACTCTTGGAATCTGATCACAATGGCAATTTCCACATTTTAGAAACTGGGAAATTGACTAAACATGCAATAAGACTTACCTGTCTGGCTATATGTTGATATATCCAGTTACAACCAGTCAATCCATTCTGACCATAGACACCCTTATTTCTCACCAGTCTACATACAGTACTTACACTCCTCTTTTTGGTAAACTTTCATCACAAATATCTGAGCGAACAGCTTAAAGAAGGAAGGGTTTCCTTTGGCCCATTTTTCCCAGGGTTTCTTTCCATGGACATCAGGCAAGTAAACATTTAGGATGTAAAGAAATGATGGCACGGTGGAGGGAAGCTTTTCTTCTCTTGGCAGCCAAGAAGCAAAGAGGAAAGACAAAAGTGGTCAGGGCATAATGTCATCCCTAACAACATGTCCTGGGTCACACATTCCTCCAGTTATGTTACCACAAACTCTCAAGATGGCACCCCAGCTGGGGAGTACACTGCATTAGTACATGCTGGACTCAAGCCCCAACATACTTTTGCTTTCTGTATACATATGTTATCAACTGTGCTTTTTTTCCCAGTTTAAAAAAATCTACATAGATTGAAATTTTTGAAGAAGGCAGGATTAAAAACTCAAAATCAAACTATCAATTGCCCTTTGACTGTTGCAATTTTGGAATATTTGTGGCTGTTTTGAGCCCAAACTGCATATTCTATGCATGGATGGTGCGTTCTCCTAATGAATATCAGACTTGTGTTTCCTGTAACTCTGATCTCATTTCATACTCCACCACTTCCTCTACCTTCATCTTAGCAGTCTTCTCACACCTGATGTGGGATTTAAGTATCAGTCTTTAAACAAAAAGTCTTTGTGAACATCTGGTGCATAGCTGCCCACTTTCTGCCTTCTCCCTGCTCTGCATTCCTGCTGTTAGCTTTATCTTCCACAGGTCTTAGTTACAAGCAGTGTCTAGAGCTATCATTTACATGCGTGTTCTCACACATGCAGGGAGGTAACGAAACAGTGCTAGTCAATCAACCTCATCAGTCTAATTCAGATTCCTTCTGTATTCTTATGAAGAGAAGCCTGGTTCTAACCCATTTCTCAATCTTCACACTAACAAGTGAAGGGCAAATGCTGAGCCAGGGCCAATACAGACCCTTTAATCCATCTTGTCCTTTTTATCTCCACCTCCTCTCTCCTCCAACACATTTTCCAAATAAGCTTGTTCATTATTCTCTGACAGTCAAGGGCATGGTACAAGGGACGGGCTGCCTGTTTTATTTTTGCCCTGTCACACCTTGATGTGTTCCTTGGGTAAGTTAATTAATTTACTCAATCTCACCAATTGTTGCTACTGAAAAACAGCCAGTAATAGTCTCCTTCACAGTGCTCTTTGAGGAAATAATAGTGTTAGTCCATTTAAATTGTAGAGAGTTGTGTTGACAAGTGGCCAAAAATTGAGTATACATGTGTATAATTATATATATGTACATGTTTATGATTATTTGCTTGTGAAAGTATGTATTTATATTTGTGTATACATGCATAAATTTATGTGTGTTTAAATGTATTTATGTGAGTGCAAGTATAAACTATATGTACATGCATGTGAACATTTATGTTTGTGTGGACATATTTATATGTGTTTACATGTGTACCGCATGTTTTTGTGTTTGCATATTCATCTATGTTTATGCTGATAGGTACATGTGTATAGTTAGGTTTATGTGGTATGTGGTGTGTGGGTGGTATGGGATGTGAGGCTTGTGGTCTGAGTATGGTGTGTTGTGTGAGGTTTAATGAGAGTATGGAGTATGTGTTGATTGCTGGGTGCAATGTGTGAGGTGTGTGGTATTCAGTGTGTACTGTGCAACGTACAGTGTGCTTGTATAGTGTTGGTGTACATCCACATCTAGCTTCCAGCGTTAACTGCAGACCACACATTGTACACCACACACACTGCTCACAGCACACATTATATACACTGCACAAGTGTACAATAAACATATAATCACACAAAAATGCACATACACACATATATTAATATATAAATTTACACACAAAACATGAACATAACATGTAAACATAAATATCCATTTACATAAATAAAGATACATAAATACACAACATAAACATTCACTTGTATACAGACATAAATAGAAACATGTACACACAAATATGTTTGTATACACACATCAATATAATATGGAAATACATAACTATACACATAAACATATGCATGTACACACATAGATATACACATGCACGCACATACATGTGCACATGCACATACACAAACATAAACATGCATGTAAATACAGAAACATAAACATACATGTTTATATACACATAAAAATACACATGTATAAGAGCATAAATATACACATGAGAAGCATAAATATATCCATGTACACACATAAATATACATATGCTAATACATGAATATAAACATACTCATGTACACAGAAGCATATATGTATACTTACACAGATAAACATACACAGGTAAACACACATAAACATCATATGTACATACACAAAAATAAATGTACACATGTATACACACATTTGTTAAAAAGATATGATAGGTTAGTAGATAGAGTATTTCTCCAGGATGGCAATCTGCATGCTATCCAAATAATGTCCAAGGATGAGGTGTTATCTATAAAGAAGAAACTTCAGACCTTGGAATCACATGTACAGAATGAGGACCAGAGGCTAGGTGCCTCAATGAAATTACTAGAAATACATATTGGCCAGGAGATTCAGGTTTTACAAATGATAATAGTAAAAAGATTTGAAATGATTGAGGAAGTTATTGGAGCTGATGAACAGAGAAAGAAGGTACAAGGACAGGATTCAACATTGCCAGTAGCTGTTAGTGATGACTTACCCAGGGTTTTAGATGCCTACCCTGAAATCTACTCTGACAAACTATGACAAAGACAGACAATGCAACCTGATACCATTGTGAAACTTTTTGAAGGGCCTCTCACAGGCCCCCAAGCCAAAAGTTGTCTAGTCATTCCCAGTCACTGTGGAGGACATGTCTTCCCAGGAAAATTAAAAATAAATCCAGAGCCTTCTTTAAAAGACCAAACTGTTCTGGATGATGGAATAAACATGGAGGATAAATTAAAAATTCCAATAGAAGATAGGAAATGTATATTCTGGAAGACTTCTATAAATCATCAAAGACCAAAGCTAAGAGTGCATATAAATGGCATTGTAATTGTTGATTTGATAGACACAGGTGTGAACATGAGTATCATTACTCCAGAATCTTGGCATCCACATTGGCCTTTTCAAAAGGAAGATGTTCAATTACTGGGAATTGGAACCTTATCTCAAGTTAAGCAAAGCACGAGATGGGTTGACTGCATAGGGCCAGAAGATCCGAGAGGGAAGCTGAGGCCACATATGGCTAATATTGCAGTAAATTTTTGGTGTTATGACCTGTTGCAGCAATGGAATACTCAGATTAACATTCCTGCAGTCCCGGGAGCTTATAGTTCTGGGAAGCATATTATAAGGTACTATATTCAAAGATCACCAGCCATTCAGGCTGTACTAGAACATAAAGCAATGGACAAACCTTTAGAGGTACCAACAACCCTACCTTTAAATGGTTAACCAAGAAACCAATATGGATTAAACAATGGCCTCTAACTGAAGAAAATATTCAGGCTTTAGAACAGTTTGTACAAGAGCAACTAAATGCTCACCATATTGAAGAACCAACCAGCCCTTGGTTTCCCCCTGTATTTGTTGTTAAAAAGAAATTTGATAAATGAAGAATGGTGATAGATCTAAGAGCTGTCAATAAGGTAATTCAACCTATGGGACCTCTACAATCTAGAATTCCTCTGCCTTCTTTATTATCAAAAGGATGGCCATTATAGTTGTTGATTTGAAAGATTGTTTCTTCACTTGTAAAGACAAGAACAGGATAGAGAAAAATTTGCCTTCACAGTGCCTACTTATAATAATTCTCAGCCTACTAGGAGGTATCAATGGACTGTCCTCCCACAGGGAATGCTCAGTAGCCTCAATTTGTGTCATACTTTGTAAGTCAGCCTTTGGAAATAATACATAAGCAATTTCCTAAGTCTATAATTTGCCATTACGTGGATGACATTTTTGCTATCTGATTCACACATAGATACTTTAGAAAGAATGTTTGAAGAAGTAAAGAAAGTTTTGCCAAAATAGGGATTACAAATTGTTCCTGAGAAAATACAGAGAGGAGATTCTCTCAGTTACCTAGGTTATAAAATAGATTTGCAGAAAGTTAGAACACAAAAGGCTGAAATTAGGATAGACCTATTGCAGACTCTTAATTTGATGTGGGAGTGTCATATATCAATCTGTTGATTTCATTGGTTAAGTAATAAAGAAACTGCTTGGCCCTCATAGGTTAAAACATAGGTGGGTGGAGTAAACAGAACAGAATGCTGGGAGGAAGAGGAAGTGAGCTCAGACTCGACAGCTCTGCTCTCTGGAGCAGACGCCATGCTCTCCTCTCCAGAGCAGACACGATGAAGCTCTGACCCAGGATGGACGTAGGCTAGAATCTTCCCGGTAAGCACACCTTGGGGTGCTACACAGATGAATAGAAATGGGCCAAGCAGTGTTTAAAAGAATACAGTTTCCGTGTAATTATTTCTGGTGTAAAGCTAGCCATGCAGGAGCCGGGCAGGATGAAAAGCAGGCCTGCAGCTCCCTACTACAGATGGAGCCCAGACATGGGGCACTGAGTCTACAGAAAGCTTGAGAAAGCTTGGGAAAGAATAGAGTAAAGCATGTTTTCTTGGTAGCAACAATTTCTCGGGTCTGCTCTGCTTGCTAGAGGCGAGCAAGCGCTCTCATCTAAGAGAGGCTTCCTGACTCAGCTTTAGCTGCAAAAACTTGCAGCTCTCTTAAGAGGTCCTGCCACAAAACACTTAAATGGTATTGATAAAAGCTGAATGCATGCTTTTCGGTTTTTAGCCGTAGCAGGAAAAAAATGCGCTGTTTAAAAATGCCGTCTTTCTGGGTCGTCCTGCCAGGGCAAACTCTGACTGATTGAGGCAGGAGGTCAGCTACAGAGAGAGCATTTGAGTGTTGTAGCTTGTTTGCTGGCAAGGACCTTGAAATGCCACAGAGTTATGGTGATAAACATGGCTACAGCTGGTATCTCCGCCATGAGGCTGGAAAGCTAAGGAATGTGCTGGATCCAGCCTTCAAAGCCACGGCTTTCATCCTACTGATATTGCTTGGTAAATTAAAGACTCATGTGGTCAGAAAAAGAGAGATATACAGTAAAGAGAGATTCAAAGACAAAGAAAACTTTAAATGATTTACAGTGTGTTTAAAAATATATGCAGGCTGAAAGTTAAAGTTCTTAAAAGTTAAAAAACAAAAATAAGGAAGTAGTTGGGTGTGGTAATACACACCTTTAATCCCAACACTTTGGAGGCAGAGGGAGATTGACCTCTGTGACTTCAAGGTGTGGTAGCACACGCCTTTAATCCCAATGCCTGGGAGGCAGAAACAGATGGATCTCTGAGAGTTCAAGGACAGCCTGGTCTAAAGAGTTATTCCAGGAGGAAGATATACAGAAAATATAAAATAAAAGTAAAGGTAAAAGAAATAGAGGTTAAAATAAAGCCGCACAAAGATGGAAAATACAATGAGAATCTTGATACTGTATGCTATTATGCTCTCTTTGAATTGTTTTAATGCTGAGGAAGGAGCAACAGCTGCTAAAAGATATTTGTTTATAAATGCTCCTGAACTAATCCAAGATAGATATTTTCAAAATACCTTGACTTCAGAATTTGGATCTAAGGATATGATACTTTGGAAAAGAGTTTCTTCTTTTGTTTTCACAGAGGATGAGACTTTTTGGATTGCTTCTATTTCAATATGGTATGATGGACCACGTCCTCCTGAAGGGTTGCTGTGAACACCTTTAAAAAATTACTTTGCTCAACTGCCGACTGAGAGGAACCTAGCACACAGGTTATACCATGAAAGACCTGATTAACAGCGCCCCCATTCAGCAGGAAGCAGTTTGGAGAGAAATAACTGCGCCCATATTCCCAAATATTGTTTATAAATGTTCTTTTACATTTAAAGGGGGATATGATATAGGTATGAATAATTTGTATTGCTAAGGATTTGAAGGTCAATTTTGTTATATGTATATGCATATTTCTAATCTTGATTAAGGTATTGTGATTGTATAGTTCATTTAAAAATGTAATGTATATAGGTTGTTAATGGATAATTATCAACAATAGTCAAGTTTGTAGTCATGTTAGATTTTCTAGATGTGCATAGACATATTTTAGATAGACATTCTTCATATCTTTCAAAGATTATAAAATATGGCATTTTAAGTGTTTTAATAACTTAGGGTTTTTCATGACAATGAGACACGTCTGCTCCTGGCAGCACCAATCTACTTCAAGAAGAAAGAAGATGGGCATCGAAGAGGCACCTTATGGAGTTTGATAGCCATTTGGGCAAGAAACTGCTCTTGCCTGGACTCTTGCATAAACTGGACACAGAGAACCCCGCAGAGAGAGGACTACTGAATTTGCCTAAAGGTGAGATGATCTTTCAGGGTTCCTGATTCATGAAAGAGTCTGCGAGACATTCTGCAGGACACAGCAGATAGTGACTGAACTGCCTTTGAAATTTCCTGCTTCATGGAAATGTCTGCTGGATACTATGGACCTTTAGGCCAAAGATGGATGCCCAAACGGTACAGAGGAACTTTGGGTGACTGTCCAGGCAGCGAGATGTCTCTGTGAGTTCTAGAGTTTTGTAAGTTGCTTATTTCTTGTTTGCTTAGGTAATATTGTATCTTTCTGGAGTCTTTGATGGAGTTGAAGAATAGTTAGTTATAGTTTTCCTTTGTTATAAAAGATAAAATAGATGTAAATATTGTAACTGTAATTCTTACTTGATAACTGTTTTGTTATATTTAATTTTGCTATGTTAAAGTTAAAGCCTTCCTTTTTTTGTTTAAACAGAAAAAGGGGAAGTGATGTGGGAGTGTCATATATCAATCTGTTGATTTCATTGGTTAAGTAATAAAGAAACTGCTTGGCCCTCATAGGTTAAAACATAGGTGGGTGGAGTAAACAGAACAGAATGCTGGGAGGAAGAGGAAGTGATCTCAGACTCGACAGCTCTGCTCTCTGGAGCAGACGCCATGCTCTCCTCTCCAGAGCAGACACGATGAAGCTCTGACCCAGGATGGACGTAGGCTAGAATCTTCCCGGTAAGCACACCTTGGGGTGCTACACAGATGAATAGAAATGGGCCAAGCAGTGTTTAAAAGAATACCGTTTGTGTGTCGTTATTTTGGGGCATAAGCTAGCCAGGCAGCCATGAGCCGGGCTGTGGGAAGAGGCCCACAGCTCCTACTACATTAATTTAATGACTTTTAAAGACTGTTAGGAGACATTTCCAGTCTATGACTGGTTGTTAGGATAACACCTGTTTTAATAATTCATTTAAATGAAACCTTAGATGGTGATAAAGACTTGAATCATCTTAGAGAATTAACAGCTGAAGCAGAAAAGGAATTGATAATTGTTGAGAAGAAATTACAGGAGGCACGTGTGGATAGGGCAAATCCAAATCTTATTTGTATTCTAGTCATATTACCTTCCAGAGTTTCTTCTACAGGAATTTTAATGAAGAAGGATGATATTATCTTAGAATGTATCTTTTTATCACATAAACAAAGTAAAAAATTAAAAACGTATATAAAAAAGTCTCTGAATTTATTATAAAAGGTAAATTGAGACTTCGTCAATTAGCAGGTATAGACCCAGCAGAAATTATACTGCCTTTCACTACTGATGAAATAAAGAAGTTATGAGAAGACAATGAACCATGGCAAAGAGTTTGTGCTATTTTTTGGGGGGAGAAATTAATAGCAATTATCCCAAAAGTGATAGACTTAACTTTATAAAGAGGATTTCTTGGATTCTTCCCCAAATTGTACGTGATGTTCCAATAACTGGAGCCTGTACATTTTATACTGATGCAAATAAATCAAGGAAGGCAGGTTACAAATCAGAAGAATTAAGAGGGACAAAGCCCGTATAATTCTGTCCAGAAAGCAGAATTATATGCTATTCTTATGGTACTATGGGATATTAAAGAACCTCTTAATATAGTTACTGATTCACAATATGCAGAAAGAGTTGTCTTGCATATTAAAACCACTGAAATTATACCAGGTGATACAGAATTGACTTTATTATGTATCCATGTGCAAGACCTAATCAGGCTTTGTCCGATATACATAACACACATCTGATCCCATATGGGTTTGCCGGATCCTTTAGCACAAAATAATGCAGAAATTGATCAATTATTGATTAGAAACATGTTTCAGGCCTCAGAATTTCACAAAAAAATCAATAGAAAAGGTTTAAAGAAAGTTTTCTATTACATGGCAACAAGCTAAGGAGATTGTAAAAAGATGCCCTACTTGCTCTTTATATAACCAAACACCCCTACCTGCAGGGATTAACTCGAAGGGTATATGAAGGTATGAAATCTGGAAGATAGATGGGTCCCACTTTGCAGAATTTGGAAAATTATAATATGTATACCACACCATTGACACTTATTCAGGTTTTCAGAGGGCAATTGTTTTAAGTTCAGAAAAGGGTGATTCAGTAATCACTCATTTATTAGAAGTTATGGCCATTATGGGTATACCTCCACAAATTCAGATAATGGTCCAGGATATGTCTCTATGAAAATGAAAACGTTTTTTGCTTATTATAATATTAACCATATTACAGGTATACCATACAATTCTATAGGTCAGGCAGTTATAGAAAGATCAAATCAAATTATAAAGTATATGTTAAACAAACAGAAAGGGATGGAAAATACCCCCAGAAATGTGGCGGCGTAAATGAATGCAGACAGATTATAAAGATATATACAGCTTTAATAAGGAAATAGACTTACAGGACCACAGGTTCCTGCGGAAAATAGGAAAAGTGGAGAAAAAAGGGCTGCTGGGATCACGCCCGGCAGATTTATCAGTAAACATTAGCCCAAGGCAAACACGCCCCTAATGGGTGGGGCTATATCCCTACATCTCCCCCTTTTGTCTAAATAAGATAGAACTAAACCAAATACAACTATATACAATAATAACAAATAATAAATATAACAAACAATATTGAGAACAAAAGTTTTGCTAAACATTCTATCTCAAGGAGTCTAAATAACAGAGAGTAACTACAATTATATAATCTTTAACTCCGTCAAAGATCTGAGAAGGGAATAAATATTATTTAACAAACGAGAGATATCCAAAATGTGCAACAATTGACAGAGACAACTGACTACCTGGGCAATCACCCAAAGTCTCGTTTGCAATGTTGAGTCAACCAACTTTGGCTAAGGCCTAATATAACTGACATACCATTCTTAGAACTATCCTACCCTGACTTGGCAGGATAAGACAATCCTGTTTCGTCCACTTAGGGATATTTTGTATCTTTGTCAGAAGTTGAGGTATGGGCTTTTCTTAACCCAAAGGCCAGTTCTGCCAAGAAGACAAGCTCCCAGTGGAGTGTCTTTGGTGCTCAATGATTTCTCGGGAGTAGAGTGGCGATGCCAGGAGTAATTGTGTCTCGTTGGCACAGAAATTTTAGGTTAGATTAAAGGCCAATTTTTACAGCTGTTTGAAGAGGCTGAAGATCATACTATCTATACTAAATATAATCTCTATGTAGCTAAAAGACCTGATTAACTTAAAAATAAATATGACAAACATATAATTCTCAATACCTATCTAACTTGAAAACTAAAAGAATAAACAACTGTGCAATATATGAAGACAATGATTTTCTTTTTTTTTCTTTTTTTATTATTAATTAATTAATTTAATTATTAAAGATTTCTGCCTCTTCCCCGCCACCACCTCCCGTTCCCTCCCCCTCCCCCAATCAAGTCTTCCTTCCTCCTCAGCCCAAAGAGCAAGCAGGTTTCTCTGCCCTGTGGGAGGTCCAAGGACCACCCACCTCCATTCAGGTCTATTAAGGTGAGCATCCAAACTACCTGGGCTCCCACAAAGCCATTACATGCAATAGGATCAAGAACCCATTGCCATTGTTCTTCAGTTCTCAGTAGTCCTCATTGTCCATTATGTTCAGCGAGACCGGTTTTGTCCCATGCTTTTTCAGTCCCCGGCCAGCTGGCCTTGGTGAGTTCCCGATAGATCATCCCCATTGCCTCAGTGTGTGGGTGCACCCCTCGCCGTCCTGAGTTCCTTGCTCGTGCTCACTCTCCTTCTGCTCCTCCTTTGGATCATGAGACTTCAGTCCAGTGCTCCAATGTTGGTCTCTGTCTCTGTCTTCTTTCATCGCCTGATGAAGGTTAATATTCAGGGGGATGCTTATATGTTTTTCTTTGGGTTCACCTTCTTATTTAGCTTCTCTAGATTCACGAATTATAGTCTCAATGTCCTTTATTTATGGCTAGAAACCAAATATGAGTGAGTACATCCCATGTTCCTCTTTTTGGGTCTGGCTTACCTCACTCAGGATAGTGTTTTCAATTTCCGTCCATTTGTATGCAAAATTCAAGAAGACATTGTTTTTTACTGCTGAGTAGTACTCTAATATGTATATATTCCATACTTTCTTCATCCATTCTTCCATTGAAGGACATCTAGGTTGTTTCCAGGTTCTGGCAATTACAAACAATGCTGCTATGAACATAGTTGAGCATATACTTTTGTTGTATGTTTGGGCATCTCTTGGGTATATTCCCAATAGTGGTATTGCTGGGTCAAGAGGTAGGTTGAACCCGACTTTCCTGAGAAACCGCCACACTGCTTTCCAAAGTGGTTGCACAAGTTTGCATTCCCACCAGCAATGGATGAGAGTGCCCCTTTCTCCACAACCTCTCCAGCAGAGGCTATCATTGGTGTTTTTGATTTTAGCCATTCTGACCGGTGTAAGATGGTATCTTAATGTTGTCTTGATTTGCATTTCCCTGATTGCTAAGGAAGTTGAGCATGATCTTAAGTGACTTTTGGCCATTTGAACTTCTTCTGTTGAAAAGTCTCTGTTCAGCTCAGTGCCCCATTTTATAATTGGATTGATTAACCTTTTACGGTCTAATTTCTTGAGTTCTTTGTATATTTTGGATATCAGACCTTTGTCAGTTGCGGGGTTGGTGAAGATCTTCTCCCAGTCAGTGGGTTGCCTTTCTGTCTTAGTGACAGTGTCCTTTGCTTTACAGAAGCTTCTCAGTCTCAGGAGGTCCCATTTATTCAATGATGTCCTTAGTGTTTGTGCTGCTGGGGTTGTACGTAGGAAGTGTTCTCCTGTGCCCATGTGTTGTAGAGTACTTCCCACTTTCTCTTCTATCAGATTCAGTGTGTTTGGACTGATATTGAGGTCTTTAATCCATTTGGACTTGAGTTTTGTGCATGGTGATATATATGGATCTATTTTCATTCTTCTACAGATTGACTTCCAGTTTTGCCAGCACAATTTGTTGAAGATGCTCTCTTTTTTCCATTGTATACTTTTAGCTCCTTTATCGAAAATCAGGTGTTCATAGGTTTGTGGGCTAAAGTCAGGGTCTTCTATTCTATTCCATTGGTCGACTTCTCTGTTTTTATGCCAGTACCAAGCCGTTTTCAGTACTGTAGCTCTGTAATAGAGTTTGAAGTCAGGGATGGTAATGCCTCCAGACAATCCTTTATTGTATAAGATTGTTTTGGCTATCCTGGGTTTTTTGTTTTTCCATATAAAGTTGATTATTGTCTTCTCCAGATCTGTGAAGAATTTTGATGGGATTTTGATGGGGATTGCGTTGAATCTATAGATTGCTTTTGGTAGAATTGCCATTTTTACTATGTTGATCCTCCCAATCCAAGAGCAAGGGAGGTCCTTCCATTTTCTGGTGTCCTCTTCCATTTCTTTCTTCAAAGACTTAAAGTTCTTGCCAAATAGATCTTTCACTTCCTTGGTCAGAGTTACCCCAAGGTATTTTATGCTATTTGTGGCTATCGTGAAAGGTGATGCTTCTCTGATTTCCCTCTCTGCTTCCTTATCCTTAGTGTATAGGAAGGCAACTGATTTTTTGGAGTTGATTTTGTATCCTGCCACATTACCAAAGGTGTTTATCAGCTGTAGGAGTTCTTTGGTAGAGTTTTTGGGGTCGGTTATGTATACTATCATATCATCTGCAAATAATGAAAGCTTAACTTCTTCCTTTCCAATACGGATCCCCTTGATCCCCTTATGTTGTCTTATTGCTATTGCTAGAACTTCAAGCACTATATTGAAGAGGTATGGAGAGAGTGGACAGCCTTGGCGTGTTCCTGATTTTAGTGGGATGGCTTTGAGCTTTTCTCCGTTTAATTTAATGTTAGCTGTCGGCTTGCTGTAAATAGCTTTTATTATATTTAGGTATGCCCCTTGTATCCCTAATCTCTCCAAGACCTTTATCATAAAGGAGTGTTGAATTTTGTCGAATGCTTTTTCAGCATCTAATGAAATGATCATATGGTTTTTTTCTTTCAGTTTATTTATATGGTTGATTACATTGATAGATTTGCGTATGTTGAACCAGCCCTGCATCTCTGGAATGAAGCCTACTTGATCATAATGGATAACTTTTCTAATGTGTTCTTGGATTCGGTTTGCCAGTATTTTATTGAGAATTTTTGCGTCGATGTTCATGAGTGAGATAAGCCTGTAATTCTCTTTCTTGGTTGGGTCTTTGTGTGGTTTTGGTATCAGGGTAACTGTAGCTTCATAAAAGGAATTTGGCAATGACTCTTCTGTTTCTATATTGTGAAATACATTAAGAAGTATAGGTATTAGCTCTTCTTGGAAGTTCTGGTAGAATTCTGCATTGAAACCATCTGGCCCTGGGCTTTTTTTGGAAGGGAGATTTTTGATAACTGTTTCTAATTCTTCGCGACTAACAGGTCTATTTAGATCATTCACCTGGTCTTGGTTTAGGTTTGGTATATGGTACTTATCTAAAAAAGTGTCCATTTCTTTTGCATTTTCCAGTTTTGTGGCATACAGGCTTTTGTAGTAAGATCTAATGATTCTCTGAATTTCCTCTGTGTCTGTGGTTATGTCCCCCTTTTCATTTCTGATCTTATTTATTTGCGTGTTCTCTCTCTGTCGTTTAATTAGTTTGGATAGGGGTTTGTCAATCTTGTTGATTTTCTCCAAGAACCAACTTTTTGTTTCATTGATTCTTTGGACTGTTTTCTGTGTTTCTATTTTGTTGATTTCTGCCCTCAGTTTGATTATTTCCAGTCTTCTACTCCTCCTGGGCACGTCTGCTTCTTTTTTTTCTAGAGCTTTCAGGTGTGCTGTTAAGTCCCCAATGTATGCTTTCTCCGTTTTCTTTAAGTGGGCACTTAGTGCTATGAACTTTCCTCTTAGCACTGCTTTCATCGTGTCCCATAGGTTTGAGTATGTTGTCTCTTTGTTTTCATTAAATTCAAGGAAGACTTTAATTTCTTTCTTAATTTCTTCCTTGACCCAGGTGTGGTTCAGTAGTTGACTGTTCAGTTTCCATGAGTTTGTCAGCTTTCTGGGGGTAGCTTTGTTGGTGGCTTCTAACTTTAATCCGTGGTGATCTGATAAGACACAGGTGGACACTGATATTTTTTTGTATCTGTGGAGGTTTCCTTTGTTTCCAAGTATGTGGTCAATTTTCGAGAAGGTTCCATGAGCTGCAGAGAAGAAGGTGTATTCTTTCCTATTTGGGTGGAGTGTTCTATAGATGTCTGTTAAGTCCATTTGATTCATTACCTCCAACAATTCTCTTAATTCTCTATTAGTTTTCTGTCTGATTGACCTGTGCATTGGTGAGAGAGGTGTGTTGAAGTCTCCTACTACTAGTGTGTGTGATTTGATGTCTGCCTTGAGTTTTAGCAATATTTCTTTTACATAAGTGGGTGCTTTTATATTAGGGGCATAGATATTCAGGATTGAGACTTCATCCTGCTGAATCGTTCCTGTTATGAGTATAAAGTGTCCCTGTCGATCTCTTCTGATTGATTTTAGTTTGAAGTCAGTTTTGTTAGAAATTAGTATGGCCACACCTGCTTTTTTCTTAGGACCATTTGCTTGAAAAACCTTTTCCCAACCCTTTACTCTGAGTAGATGCCTGTCTTTGTGGTTGAGATGAGTTTCTTGCAAACAGCAGACTGTTGGATCCTGTTTTCGTATCCAATCTCTTAGCCTGTGCCTTTTTATTGGTGAATTGAGACCATTAATATTAAGTGATATTAATGACCAGTGGTTGTTAACTCCGGTTATTCTTTCTGCTTTTGGTAGAAGAGTTTGTGTGTCTCCCTTCTTTGAGTTGTGCTGTTGAAGGGTCGCTAGATGCCTGGGTTATTGTAGGCAGTGTTGGCAATGTTGGATTCCTTGGGTTGTGATTTTCCTTCTATTACTTTCTGTAGGGCTGGATTTGTGGCAACGTATTGTTTAAATTTGTTCTTATCCTGGAATGTCTTGTTTTCTCCATTGATAGTGAACGATAGCTTGGCTGGGTATAGTAGTTTGGGTTTGCATCCATGGTCTCTTAGTTTCTGTAGTACCTCTATCCAGGACCTTCTGGCTTTCATGGTTTCCATAGAGAAGTCAGGTGTAAGTCTGATCGGTTTACCTTTATAAGTTACTTGGCCTTTTTCCTTTGCAGCTCTTAATATTCTTTCTTTAATCTGTATATTTTGTGTTTTGATTATTATATGGCGAGGGGACGTTTTTTTTTTGATCCAGTCTGTTTGGTGTTCTGTATGCTTCTTGAATATTCAAAGGAATATCTTTCTTTATGTTGGGGAAGTTTTCTTCCATAATTTTGTTAAAAATGTTTTCTGGACCTTTGAGCTGTGCCTCTTCTCCTTCTTCTATCCCTATTATTCTTAGGTTTGGTCTTTTTATTGTGTCCCATATTTCCTGAATGTTTTGTGATGAGAATTTGTTGGTTTTGGTGTTTTCTTTGATCAGTCCGTTTATTTTCTCTATGTTGTCTTCAGAGTCTGAGATTCTTTCTTCTATCTCTTGTATTCTGTTGATTATGCTTGTTTCTGTAGTCTCTGCTCGTTGACCTATATTTGCCATATCCAGCTGGTCCTCAGTTTGAGTTTTCTTCCTTGCTTCCATTTCAGTTTTCAATTCTTGGACTGTTTCCATTACCTGTTTGATCGTTTTTTCTTGGCTTCCCAGGGTATCATTTACGTATTTACTCATTTCTTCAAACTTTTTGTTATACTTCTCATCCATTTCTATGAGGGCGTTTTTTACATGTTGTTTAAGGGACTCTATTGCTTTCAAAAAGTCAGTTTTTTCCTCTTCTCCTGTGATAGGGTGTTCAAGTCCTTGTGTTGTAAGGTCATTGGGTTCTGGTGTTTTCATGTTGTTTTTCAGATTGTTGGGTGAATTCTTGCCTTGGCGTCTGCCCATCTCCTCTTACCAATGCTATCTATTGGGTTTGATTTAATTGTAGCGGTGCAATCTGTTCTCAGTGCAGGCTTCACTGTTTCTTGCCCGCACTATCCTGTATCCAGTGCCTCCGCCGCCCGGGCCTGCCTGCCGGTGCCTCCGCCGCCTGGAACTGTCTGTGCGCGGGTGCTTCCGCCGCCTAGGCCTGCCTGCCGGTGCCTCCGCCACCTGGGCCTGCCTGCGCGCCGGTGCTTCCACCGCCTAGGCCTGCCTGCCGGGCCTGACTGTCGGTGCCTCCGCCACCCGGGCCTGCCTGCACGCCGGTGCCTCTGCCGCCCGGACTTGCCTGCGTGCTGGTGCCTCCGCCTCCCGGGCCTGTCTGTGCGCCGGTGCTTCCGCTGCCTAGGCCTGCCTGCCGGGCCTGACTGTCGGTGCCTCCGCCGCCCGGGCCTGCCTGCGCGCCGGTGCTTCCGCTGCCTAGGCCTGCCTGCTGGTGCCTCCGCCACCCGGAACTGTCTGTGCGCCGGTGCTTCCGCTGCCTAGGCCTGCCTGCCGGGCCTGACTGTCGGTGCCTCCACCACCCGGGCCTGCCTGCACGCCGGTGCCTCTGCCGCCCGGACTTGCCTGCGCGCTGGTGCTTCCACCGCCTAGGCCTGCCTGCCGGTGCCTCCGCCACCTGGAACTGTCTGTGCGCCGGTGCTTCCGCTGCCTAGGCCTGCCTGCAAGACAATGATTTTCTACTGTGAACAATGTCATTATATAAATAGTATCAGAGGTAGAAATGTACATTGTAAAATGGTAGATGTATCAATACAATATAGACAAAGTTATAAGCATACTCATACAAAAATAGAGGTAGGAACACTCACATTCAATATTCAATATATCAATATACAAGAAACAGTACCAATACAATTTTCTATAAACAGTAATTCACAAATACCAATCATCCCATAAAACCAGTTAGTCCCCCTTCTTCTTCCTCTTCTTTTTTTTTTATACCCCTAAGTCCATAAAAATATCACCCCATCCCCTCAACCCTAAACCAACCACTAAAAGATGTCCCTAACCCTGAGGGTAAACTCTGTTGGGAGAGGGGATGTCGTCCTCTAAGATTGCTTCTAGCTGACTTGGGGGCGACGTTCTTCTTAGGGGGTCCTATGAAAGCAAATGATGGTAAAATTCCCAAATTAACCTTTGACCTAAGAAAATTGTAACTAGTCTCAGAGCATTCTGAGAAGGTCCGGCCAGAGCGTTGTCAAAAATGTGCACCATTAGAAATTGTCTCGTGTAGTTCGTACCAAAAAAACAGGTCTAATATTAGCGCTTTAAAAAAAAAATTCATGACGTCATAAAAACCAGATTGAGTTGATGTCGTGGGGCCCCATCTTCATCCTGGAAACTTCAAAGATTACTGTAGGAAAATTTGTTGCTTGTTATGGGAAATTTAAACATTAACAACAAGGACATATACTGACATATAAAGAAAGACACAGATATGAGGAAAAGCAAAGAAAGTTTAAGACATATATATTAATATATATATATATGTATATATATATATATATATATATATATATAAATTAATACTTACAGAACATGTCCCTCCATCAGTAATTAAATATTCAGGGTCCCTTAAATTCTTTGAAAATGGGTATTTTCCTGTGGAGATAAGAAGAGAACCCTGTCCCCAACCTATCTGTATTACTTACCATCAGTATGATTGCCATACATGTGATTGGGTTGGGAGCCAAATGTGGCGGCGTAAATGAATGCAGACAGATTATAAAGATATATACAGCTTTAATAAGGAAATAGACTTACAGGACCACATGTTCCCACGGAGAACAGGAAAAGCGGAGAAAAAAGGGCTGCTGGGATCATGCCCAGCAGATTTGTCAGTAAACATTAGCCCAAGGCAAACACGCCCCCAATGGGTGGGGCTATATCCCTACACAGAAATAGATTACATAATGCTTTATGAACCTTGAATTTTCTTAACAATATTGAGAAAGGGACAACAGCATCAGAGACATTGGATAATAGAAAAGTCTTCTGAATTAAATCAACTGATGTATTTCAAGGATGTGTTGACCTCTCAATGGAAGCCAGGAGATGTGCTTTCTTGGGGAAGGGGTTTGGCTCTTGTTTCCACAGGGGAAGAAAAACTATGGATACCATCAAAATTAATAAAGATTCACTTTGAAAAAAAGAAACCTCTTGATAAAGAGAAATGCTAGCTTATCAACAATGGTAACAACTATACAGGTGGTAAGGAAACCTCATAAGGGTTGGGGCAGGGTTCTGTTCTTGTCTTTGCAGGAAAATACACATCTTCAAAATGTCAAGAAACCCTGAACATTTAGATGCCTAAAGAAGAAAAAATAACTATTCAGATAGGATCACCAAGTGAAGAGAATTATGACTTATGAGGATATGTCATTTGAAGGTAAGAATCTCAAAAACATAAACTAAAATATTAATTATGATTCACTTAAAAATCAAAGCTGGCTTTGCAGTTGGACACTGGCTCTGTACTTCTCTAAATCCAAGCATGTTGTTAAAATAAAAATTCAGAGTTTCTGTCTTATGTCAGGAGCCATAATATGGTACAGAAAGAAAAAAGAATTTAGAAAAATATTTACTTTTCTTCATACTTCTTTTTGTCTCTATTATATCTTTTATTGATTGTATATGTCTGTATAAAAAAATGTTTAAATTTTCCACAGTGAACAATGAATTTTTCTGCAGTATTCTTTGAAGTTTCCAGGAAGAAGATGGGGCCCCACAACAACAACTCCACCTGGTTGATATGACGTCATGATGCTGATAGTGCTACTATAAGACCTGTTTTGGGTACCAGCTGCTCAAGATGGTTTCAACTTGGTTAGCTGAAATGGTCCACTTTTTTTTTTTAAACATTCTGGCCAGAACTCCAAATAGGAACCTCTGAAAACCCTACTGAATACTCAGAGACTATTTGCAATTATACTAGAGAGTAATCATGGAGCTTAACCATCATTTACTTTCACAGGATCCCATAGAAAGAATATTGCCTCCATGACAACTGGAAGTAATTCTACAAGACGATGTTCCCTCTCCCAACAAAGTTTATCCTCAGGGTTAGGGATATCATTAAGGGGATGATTATAATTGGTAGAGGGTTGGGGGTTGAGGGGGAAATTTTGTAGGCTCAGGGATCTCTTTTAAAAAATAAAGGAAAAATTGAATGTGATAATAGATAATAGATAATATTACTCACACTAATAATAATAGTGAGTAATGGAGTTAATACTTGTGAGCTATTATTTATAGTCAATTTACATTGGTATAGATTCTTGTATATTGATAAAAACTTAAATTATATTGAATATGTTTTTATTTTCATCTATAATATTTGTATATCTAGGCAAAGTTATTTTGTCATATTGTATGCATGCATGCCTCTACTTCTGTGTAAGACTTTTGTATATTGATACAATTTTAGGATTTATTTATCATATTGCATTATACATTTCTACCTCTGATCAAGATACTCATACATTGCTTACATATTGAGGCATTGTCCACATTTGCTGTATTTTTGTTTAAAGATTATTTAATAGTCTAATATGAAGTCTTAGTCTTTAAGTTATATAGGTATTAAGAATTATTGATCAATAGTCATCTATGTTTGCCATACTTATATTAGACTAATCAAGTTCTTTAGATACACAGAGATTGTATTCTGCTTAGCTAGGTAGTCTTCAACTGCTTCAAAGAGCTGTAGAATATGGCATTTAAATAACTTAGGGTTCTGTTGTCATGAGACACAATTGCTACTCGCAGCACCGATCTATTTCCAAAAGAACGTTGAGTACTGAAGACACTCCATTTGAAGCTTGTTTTCTTCTTGGCAAAACTGGTCTTTGAGCAAGGAACTGCCCATGCATTGACCACTGACAAAATGCATGATGTCTGGACAGGACAAGCAGGATACATTAAAAAAAGATTTTCAAATCTTGCCAAGACAGGGTAAGATGGTTTTGAAAAATTTCTTGCCTCTGAAAATGGTCTGTCAGCTACTCTAGGCCTTAGCCAAATTTAGTTGCTCCTACATTGCAAATAAGACTTTGGATGATTACCCAGGTAGCCAGTTGTCTCTGTCATTTATTGCACATTTTGGAAGTTGATTGATTGCGCTTCCTGCTTATTCAAGTAATATTATTTCCCTTCTCAGATCTTCAATGGCTTTGAAGACTAGTTAGCTGTAGTTACTTTTCTCTCTTGACTTGGCGAAGTTATTTATTATATAAGACTTAAACTCATTAGGATAGAATAATTATTGAAACATTTATCATGTTTCTTGCTTGATATATTTGCTTTTATTGTATATAATTTTGTATTAGGCTTAGAACTCTTTTGTTTACACAAAAGGGGGAGGTGCTGTAGGAATTCCTACCACCAGTAGCCTTTAAGTTAACTGCCTACTTGGGCATGACCTCTTGTAGTATTTATGCTGATGTAAAGTGCACGTCCAACCTCTTTTCCAGTTGTGGGATTCAACTGCTGTTCTCCATTCCAGCAGAGGATTGTGATCTATGAGTCTACCCCTAAATAAATAAATAACCCTCTATTTTTCTTAATTCTGAGCTAGTGTGGGATTTCTTTTGAGTGTCCTTCATCTCCCCACTAGCATACACACCCTTCTCTGGACTCTAGGAAAAGAAATATCTTTTCAGTATGCTGCTCCTTCCTAAAATGCATGCACCATCACCTTTAAAATTATCTTCAATGCAGTTCAGACCAGGCATCATGGAAAGAGGTAGGATTTATATTAGAGGCTTCTTAAAAATTGTATTCCTAAACTATGGTGCTATCTGTTTTCACTTACTAGTTTATTCTTTATATTGATTTTTACTTGTCTATAACTAGAGTTTGTCCAAACTCTACTGTTTTAGAGACTCATACATCCCAGATAGCTTCAATTTAGAATGCTATTCCTTCAGAAAGATACATTAGTCCTTTGTACCTAAGTCCTTCAACATCTTCCTGTTTAACCTTTCTCAGGATGATGGGCAATAAGAAATGACCTCTGTCTGGAGAAACCTTTCCATTTTTGCAAGGAAGTGGCACTTAAATGCACTCCAATTGCAGCATCTCTTACCGTGTTCTCTCTCTCCACCCCTCCCCATGGAACCTGATATCTTCTCCCACCACATATTCACCTGGCCTGAGTCCACACACAGAAACTATTCTATTTCTCCTTCACAAGTAAGTCCATGGTTTTCCTCTTCCCCCACCCCAGACTCCTTCTCTTTACCTAACCTCTCTAGGCCTGTGGATTTTAGCTTGATTATCATTTACTTTATAGTTAATATCCATTTATAAGTGAATACATGCTATATTTGTCTTCCTGGGTCTGCATTACCTCACTCAGGATAACTTTTTCTAGTTTTATCTATTTGTCTGCAAATTTCATGATGTCATTTTTTAAACTGCTGATTAATATTAATTATGTAAATCTACCACATTTTCTTCATCCATTCTTCAGTTGAAGGACATCTTGGTTGTTTTCAGTTTCTGATTACTATGAATAACCATAAACTGTAATAAACATAACTGATCAAACATCCTTGTTGTAGGATAGAGTTTATTTTGGGTATGTGCCCAAGAGGGGTATTACTGCTCCTTGAGGTAGATCAATTCCCAGTTTCCTGGGAACCATTGTACTGATTTCCATAGTGTCTGTACAAATTTGCAGTCCCACCAGCAATAGAGGAGTGTTCCACTTGCTCCACATCCTCTCCCACATGAGCTGTCATTTGTGTTTTATTTTATTTTATTTTATTTTTTTATTTTTCCTTTATTTATTTATTTATTTATTTATTAAAGATTTCTGCCTTCTCCCTGCCACCACCTCCCATTTCCCTCCCCCTCCCCCATCAAGTCCCCCTCCCTCATCATCCCTAAGAGCAATCAGGGTTCCCTGCCCTGTGGGAAGTCCAAGGACCACCCACCTCCATCCAGGTCTAGTAAGGTGAGCATCCAAACTGCCTAGGCTCCCACAAAGCCAGTACGTGCAGTAGGATCAAAAACCCATTGCCATTGTTCTTGAGTTCTCAGTAGTCCTCATTGTCCATTATGTTCAGCAAGTCCGGTTTTATCCCATGCTTTTTCAGACCCAGGCCAGCTGGCCTTGGTGAGTTCCTGATAGAACATCCCCATTGTCTCAGTGTGTGGGTGCACCCCTCGCAGTCCTGAGTTCCTTGCTCGTGCTCTGTCTTACAGAGCACGAGCATTTGTGTTTTTGATCTTAGTCATTCCGATAGGTGTAAGATGGAACCTCAGAGTTGTTTTCATTTACATTTCCCTGATGGCTAAGGATGTTGAACATTTCTTTGTTTCTTATCCATTTGAGATTCATCTATTGAGAATTCTCTGTTTACATCTGCACTCAATTTTTTAATTGGATTGTTTGGTTTGTTGATATCTAAATTCTTGAGTTCTTTGTATAATTTGGATATTAGCCTTCTGTCAGATGTGGGGTTGATGTCACAGGCTGTCTCTTTCTCGAATTGATGGTGTCCTTTGCCTTACAGAAGTTTTTTAGTTTCATGAGGTCCCATTTATTACTTGTTGATTTTACTGCCTATACTATTGATGCTCTGTTCAGAAAGTTGTTTCCTGTGCCAATGCATTCAAAAATGTCCCCTAATTTCTCTTTTATCAGGTTCAGTGTGCCAGGTTTTATGTTGAGGTTTTTGATCCACTTGGATTTGAGTTTTGTGCAGCGTCATAGATATGGGTCTATTTGCATTTCTCTGCATGCAGACATCCACTTTGACCAGCACTGCTAGTTATAGTTACTATCTTTTTCCAGTGTGTATTTCTTCTTTCTTTATCAAAAATAATTTGTCTATAGGTGTGTGGATTTATGTCTCAGTAATCAAACTGTTTTCGTACTATATCATGTATATTATAATACTCGAGCTCTGCAGTACAACTTGAATCAGGGATGATGATGCTACCAGCAGTTCTTTTATTGTATAGGATTGGTTTATCTGTTTTATTTTTTTTTGTGTGTGTTTCCATTTGAGGTTGAGAACTGTCATTTTATGATCTTTAAAAAATTGCATTGGAATTATGATGAAGATTGCATTGAATCTATAGATTGCTCTTGATAATTGTCCATTTTCTGTGTTAATCATATTGATGTATGAGCGTTGGAGATCATTCCATCTTCTGACATCTTCTTCAATTTCTTTCTCCAAATCTATGAAATTTTTATCATGCAAATATTTTATTTGCTTGGTTACAGTTACTTCAAGATATCTTAGGTTGTTTGTGGCTACTGTGAAAAGGGTTGTTTCTCTAATTTTTTTCCTTAATCTGCCTTCCAAGATCTGATCTCAGTACCAGAAGATACATCAGTGGAGCCCAGAACATCCCCCTGCTCAGCCTGTTTGGGTGCTGGGACCAAGTCATGAGTGCAACCCGGCGTGTGAGAGACCCTTTGTTTCAATAGCCTGCCTGCAGCAAGCGAGGTAGGGCTTTTGTTTGCAAGCTCCTGGCCACCAAGAAGACTTGATCTTGGTACCAGAAGATCCATCAGTGGGCAAGGAGACCTAATCCTGTAAAAGAAGATCCATAGGGGAGCATTCGGAGGAAGAGATGGGCAGGCACCAATGCAAGAATTCCTACAACAATCTGAAAAACAACATGAAATCACCAGAATCCAGCAATCTTACAACGGGAGGACTTGAACACCTTAATCAAGAAGAAGTAGAAAAAATTGACTTTATGAAAGTGATAGAAACCCTTAAACAGGAGGTGAAAAACTCCCTTAAAGAAATGGATGAGAAGAATAACAAAAAGTTTGAAGGATTTAGTAAGTCCGTAAATGATATCCTAGGAAACCAAGGAAAAACAATCAAACAGATAATGGAAACAGTTCAAGACTTGAAAACTGAAATGGAGGCAAGGAAGAAAACTGAGGGCTGGCTGGATATGGAAAATCCATATATGGATTGGTAAATGAATAGAGACTACAGAAACAAGCATAACCAACAGAATACAAGAGATAGAAGAAAGAATCTCAGATTCTGAAGATACCATAGAGAAAACAAACACGCTGATAAAAGAAAACAGCAAATCCAACAAATTCTCATCACAAAACATTCAGAAAATCTGGGACACAATAAAAAGACCAAACCTAAGAATAATAGGGGTAGAAGAAGGAGAAGTACAGCTCAACAGTCCAGAAAATATATTTAATAAAATTATAGAAGAAAACTTTCCCAACCTAAAGAAAGATATGCCTATGAAGGTTCAAGAAGCATACAGAACACTGAATAGACTGGATAAAAAAAAATCCCCTCACCATGTAAAATCAAAACACAAAACATACAGAATAAAGAAAGAATATTAAGAGCTGCAAGGGAAAAATGTCAAGTAACATAAAGGTAAACCTATCAAACTTACACCTGACTTCTCTATGGAAACCATGAAAGCCAGAAGGTCCTGGATAGATGTACTGCAGAAACTAAGAGACCATGGATGCAAGCCCAGACTACTATACCCAGCCAAGATTTCATTCACTATAAATGGAGAAAACAAAATTTTCCAGGATAAAAACAAATTTAAACAATACGTAGCCACAAATCCAGCCTTACAGAAAGTAATAGAAGGAAAATCACAAACCAATGAGTTCAACAATGCCCACAATAACTCAGACATCTAGTGAATTTTTACCAGCACAACTCAAAGAAGGGAAACACACAAACTCTACTACCAAAAAAATGACCGGAGTTAACAACCACTGGTCATTAATATCACTTAATATCAATGGACTCATCTCACCTATAAAAAGGCACAGGCTAAGAGATTGGATACAAAAACAGGATCCAACATTCTGCTGTTTACAAGAAACACACCTCAACCACAAAGACAGACATCTACTCAGAGTAAAGGCCTGGGAAAAGGTTTATCAAGCAAATGGACCTAAGAAACAAGCAGGTGTGCTCATACTAATTCCTAACAAAGTTGACTTCAAACTAAAATCAATCAGAAGAGATGGAGAGGGGCATTTTATACTCATAACAGGAACAATTCATCAGGATGAAGTCTCAATCCTGAATATCTATGCCTCTAATACAAAGGCACCCACTTATGTAAAAGAAACATTACTAAAACTCAAGGCAGTCATCAAAACACACACACTAATAGTAGGAGACTTCAACACTCCTCTCTCTCCAATGGACAGGTCAATCAGACAGAAACCTAACAGAGAAATAAGAGAATTAATGGAGGTAATGAATCAAATGGACTTAACAGACACATATAGAAAATTCCACCCAAATACGAAAGAATATACCTTCTTCTCTGCAGCTCATGGAACCTTCTCAAAAATTGACCACATACAAGGTAACAAAGCAAACTTCTACAGTTACAAAAAAATAAGAGTAACCACCTGTGTCTTATTGGATCACCATGGATTAAAGTTAGAATTCAACAACAATGCTACCCCCAGAAAGCCTAAAAACTCATGGAAACTAAATAGTCAACTACTGAACCACACCTGGATCAATGAAGAAATAAAGAAAGAAAGTCTTCCTTGAATTCAATGAAAATAAAGACACAACATACTCAAACCTATGGGACACTATGAAAGCAGTGCTAAGAGGAAAGTTCATAGTACTAAGTGCCCACTTAAAGAAAACAGAGAAAGCACACGTTGGAGACTTAACAGCCCACCTGAAAGTTCTAGAAAAAAAAGAAGCAGACTCACCTAGGAGGAGTAGAAGACTGGAAATAATCAAACTCAACGCTGAAATCAACAAAATAGAAACACAGAAAACAATCCAAAGAATCAATGAAACAAAAAGCTGATTCTTGGAGAAAATCAACAAGATTGATAAACCCCTATTCAAACTAATCAAACAGCAGAGAGAGAACATGCAAATTAATAAGATAAGAAATGAAAAGGGGGATGTAACCACAGACACAGAGGAAATTCAGAGAATCATTAGATCTTACTACAAAAGCCTGTATGCCACAAAATTGGAAAATGTAAAAGAAATGGACATTTTTTTAGATAAGTACCATATACCAAAGTTAAACCAGGACCAGGAGAGCAATCTAAATAGACCTGTTAGTCGCAAAGAATTAGAAGCTGTTAACAAAAACCTCCCTTCCAATAAAAGCCCAGGACCAGATGGTTTCAATGTAGAATTCTACCAGAACTTCCAAGAAGACCTAATACCTATACTCCTTAATGTATTTCACAATATAGAAACAGAAGAGTCATTGCCAAATTCCTTTTATGAAGCTACAGTAACTCTGATACCAAAACCACACAAAGACTCAACCAAGAAAGAGAATTACAGACCAATCTTACTCATGAACATCGACGCAAAAATCCTCAATAAAATACTGGCAAACCGATTCCAAGAACACATTAGAAAAATTATCCATTATGATCAAGTAGGCTTCATCGCAGAGATGCAGGACTGGTTCAATGTATGAAAATCTATCAATGTAATCCATCATATAAATAAACTGAAAAAAAAGAACCATATGATCATTTCATTAGATGCTGAAAAAGCATTTGACAAAATTCAACATCCCTTTATGATATAGGTCTTGGAGAGATTAGGGATACAAGGGTCATACCTAAATATAATAAAAGCTATTTTCAGCAAGCTCACAGCTAACATCAAACTAAATGGAGAGAAACTCAAAGCCATCCCACTAAAATCAGGAACACGACAAGGCTGTCCACTCTCTCCATACCTCTTCAATATAGTGCTTGAAGTTCTAGCAATAGCAATAAGACAACATAAGGGGATCAAGGTGATTTGAATTGGAAAGGAAGAAGTGTGGAATATATACATATTAGAGTACTACTCAGCAGTAAAAAACAATGACATCTTGAATTTTGCATGAAATGAATGGAAATAGAAAACACTATCCTGAGTGAGGTAACCCAGACCCAGAAAGATGAACATAGGATGTACTCACTCATAATTGGTTTCTAGCCATAAATAATGGATATTGAGCCTATAATTTGTGATCCTAGAGAAGTTAAATAAGAAGGTGAACCCAAAGAAAAACATATAGTTATCTTCCTGGATATTGAAAGTAGACAAGATTGCCGGGCAAAAATTGGGAACTTGGGGGTGAGGTGGGTTGGAGGTAAGGGGAAATGGGGAGAGAAAAGTGAGAAGGGGAGGATGGGGGGAGCTTGGTGGAATGGGATGGTTGGGATAAAGGAAGGGTAGATATGGGAGCAGGGAAGTATATATCTTAATTAAGGGAGCCATCTTAGGGTTGGCAAGAGACTTGATTCTAGAGGGGCTCGCAGGTGTCCAGGGAGATGTCCCCAGTTAGTTCCTTGGGCAGCTGAGGAGAGGGAACCTGAAATGGCCCTATTCTATAGCCATCCTGATGAATATCTTGCATATCACTATAAAACCTTCACCTGGCGATGAATGGAGATAGAGACAGAGACCCACATTGGAGCATCAGACTGAGCTCCCAAGGTCCAAATGAGGAGCAGAAGGAGGGAGA
Source organism: Chionomys nivalis (assembly GCF_950005125.1). Classification (NCBI taxonomy): domain Eukaryota; kingdom Metazoa; phylum Chordata; class Mammalia; order Rodentia; family Cricetidae; genus Chionomys; species Chionomys nivalis. The sequence goes on from NC_080101.1 coordinate 60,954,458, forward strand.
AGATGAGCAAGGAAGTCAGGACCGCGAGGGTTGCACCCACCCACTGAGACAGTGGGGCTGATCTATTGGGAGCTCACCAAGGCCAGCTGGACTGGGACCGAAAAAAGCATGGGATAAAACCGAACTCTCTGAACATGGCGGACAATGAGGGCTGATGAGAAGCCAAAGATAAAGGCACTGGGTTTTGATCCTACTGTATGTACTGGCTGTGTGGGAGCCTAGCCTGTTTGGATGCTAACCTTCCTAGACCTGGATGGAGGGGAAAGGACCTTGGACTTCCCACAGGGCAGGGTACCCTGACTTCTCTTTGAACTGGAGAGGGAGGGGGAAAGGAATTGGGGAAGGAAGAGAGGAGTGGGGGAGGGGAAGGGAAATGGGAGGTGGGGAGGAGGCAGAAATTTTTTCAATAATAAAAAATATGGAAAGTTCTTGCAGATCTTGGGTATTTAGGATTAACATAGGAAAAATGGCAATCTTATCGAAAGCAATCTACATATTCAGTCCATTAAAATCCTAACACAATTCTTCACAGATATTAAAAGAGCAATATTTACCTTCCATTTTTTTTCCAAAATGAAAAAAACAAAAAACCCAGGATAGCTAAAACAAACCCTGTACGATAAAGAAACTTTCAGAGGTATCACCATCCCTGACTTGAAGCTCTACTATAGAGCTACAATAATAAAAATAGACTCGATCAATGAAATCAAATTGAAGATCCGGATACTAATCCATAAACTCATGAACACCTTATTTTTGACAAAGAAGCCAGAATTGTACAATGGAAAAAAGAAAGCCTTTTTTTAACAAATGGTGTGTATATAACTAGCTGTCGACATGTAGAAGAATGCAAATCGATCCATATCTATCTATCCTCATGCCCAAACTCAAATTCAAGTGTATCAAAGACCTCAACATAAATCCAGTTACACTGAACCTGATCAAGAGAAAGTAGGAAGTAGCCTTGAATGAATTGCCACAGGAGACCACTTTTTAATTATAACCCCAGTAACACAGACTCTGACTTCCTGAAACTGAGAAGCTTTTGTAAGTCAAAGGATATGATCAATAAGAAAAAATGAAAGCCTACAGAATGGGAAAAGATCTTCACCAACCCCACATCTGACAGAGGTCTGATCTCCAATATACATACAGAACTCAAGAAACTATATACCAAAATATCAAATAATACAATTAAAAATGGTGTACAAATACAAATAGAAAATTCTCAATAGAAGAAACTCAAATGGCTGAAAAACATTTAAGGAATTGCTCAACATTCTTAGCCATCAGGGAAATGCAAATCAAAATGATTCTGTGATACTATCTTACACCTATCAGAATGACTAAATTCAAAACACTGATGACAGCTTATGCTGGAGAGGATGTGGAGTAAGGGGAATACTCCTTTATTGTTGATGTAGTTCAAATCTGTACAGCTACTTTGGAAATCAGTGTGGTGGTTTCTCAGAAAACGACTTGATATGTCTCAAGACATGGCATATGACAAAGAATGCACAATCATACAACAAGGACATTTGCTCAACTATGTTGATAGAAGCATTATTTGTAATAGCCAGAACCTTAAAACAATCTAGGTGTCCATCTACTGAAGAATGGATAAAGATAATATGGTGCATTTACACAATGTAGTATTACTAAATGGTAAAAAAAAATGACATCTTGAAATTTGCAGGTATGTGGATGAAACTAGAAAAAAACTACCCTGAGTGAGGTAAGCCAGGCCCAGAAAGTCAAACATGGAATGTTTTAACTCATTAGTGGATATTAGTTGTAAAGTAAAGGATAAACTAGCTACAATCCACAATCCCAGAGAAGCTAGCTAGAAACTGAGACCCTAAGAGGGACACACATGGAGGACTCCAGGAAGGAAAATAGTTAAAATTGACTGGGTAAACTAGGAGGGTGGTAAAAAGTAGGGGATGGGAGATTAGAACATGAGGGATCAAGAAGACAGAATTGGAGGAGGAAGGAAGGAGGGGAGCATGAAGGAGACATATTGATAGAAGTAACCATTATGGGGCCATGGAGAAACAGTGTTAGAGAAATTCTCAGGAATCCACAAAGATGACCCTAGGAAATACTCCTGGTAGCATTGGAGCAGGTGCCTGAACTAACCTTCCCCTATAATCAGATTATTGACTACCCTAATTGTCACCTAGAACCTACAGTGAAGCAGATATAGTGACCCACAGCCAATCACTGGACTAAGCTCCTGGAGTTCAGTTGAAAAGAGGGAGGAGGGATCACATGAGCAAGGGGTGGCCAAGATGATGATGGGGGAAGACCACAGACACAGCTGACCTGAGCTAATGGGAGCTCATGGACTCTAGACTGACAGTTGGGGAGCCTGCATGGGACTGAACTAGACTGTATGAATGTTGATGACATGTATGTGTTCTGATTTGTTGGTGCGGAGAAGACTGATAGTCATACCAGGACCTATCCCAGGAGTGTTAACTGACTTGTTAGAGCCCATTTCCTATAGTGAGATATTTTGAAAAAAATCTGAAAAGCCTTGATACATTGTGGTGGTGGTGGGGCTTGGTCCTACCTCAGGTTGGTATGCCAGACCTTGTTGACTCCCCAAAAAAGACCTTACCCCTCTGAGGAGTGGATGGGGAATGGGAAGGGAGTGAATGGGGCAGAATGAGGAGAGGCAGGGGGATCTGGGGTTGATATGTAAAATGGAAAGTAAATTTTTAAAATAAAAAAATATGAAAAAAGATAAAAATTATACATCTTTACCAATGAACACTTTTGTAGCATAACTCATCAAAAATCAAATATGATAGAAACTCAGCAGGGTCTTATTCTGAGTCCAATATCTTTTCTATCATTCATGATGACATGGTGGTGTGGGAGGTTCTTCTATCTATGTGTTGCTTTTATTGGTTAATGAATAAAGAAACTTCTTTGGGCCTATAGTAAAGCAGAATTTAGCTAGAGAACTAAACTGAATGCTGGAAGAAAGAAGGCAGAGTCAGTGAGAAACCATGTAGTCCTGCTGGAGACACATGCCAGAACTTTACCTGCTAAGCCACAGCCACTTGGTGCTACACAGATGAATAGAAATGGGTTAGAGTTAGCCAATAAGAAGGTAAAACTAATGGGCCAAATAGTGATTTAATTGATGCAGTTTCTGTGTGATTATTTTGGGGCTGAGTGTCTGGGAAGAAGCTGGCGGCCTCCATACTACAACATGGCACCAGCAGCTCTCTTACTAGACACCACTGTCCTATGGTTAGCCCACAGGCAGATATTGTCAAATTTGGACAAAGGAGAGGAAATAGCAGTGATGGAAGAGTTGGGAAGGATGACTATAATAAAAAATTTTATCTCTTATTGTAGCTAGTAGTTTTTGTAAATATCTAAAACCCTTTTGCTAAATATTTTTGAAGCATTTTAAACATTATCAGTTTTATTTTGATTTTTTATTTGTTGCTATATAATTTTAATTATTTGCATTTTGCTGAGTATTGTGCTTTTGGAAGGAAGTAATGAACTGATAACCTCATCTTTGGTGATAATTAATATTATATATTAGAAAATTATATTAGAGAAATAGGAATTTTGATTTCAAAGACTCCTAAATTTGCATTTATCAGGGGCAATTAAAGAAAACATATATATGTTTCCATCTTTCCCTAAGGAATTAAACAGATGGAAATCTAAACTACAGTGTGGTTTAAATCTGGAGACAAATAAGCTTCTATGGAATTCTAGAATATGCTTCTTACTGCGGAATTCTAGAATAGGCAATTTTTTAACCATATTGTAGTTGTCTAGAATGCATTAGTTCCCTTCCCCGTATCACACAGACTAGGGCATAAATCTGGCTATAGCTTAGGAGACTGTCCACTTACTATAAGCAGGGTGTTGGGGAATGGAGAGAACAGACAACGCTGCTTCATACAGTGTTTTGGGGGTCCTCTTTCCCGCTCTGTCTGTTGGTCATCAGTTTGAGAGGGGAAAGAGGCAGAAGAGGTAATAACAAAACTTTGTAAGTCCATGTGCATTAAATGAGACAGCCCTACAGGAGACAGATTTTGGTGAATCAGTTAAATAGGATCAACTTTGTTCCAGGGTTTAAGGAATGTATAGAATTGGGGGGCCTGGGGACAAACTCTAATTTGCATTAAGTGCCAGGCTCCAACCAAAAAGCTTTGTTTGAGGCACTAGGATCCTACCAAAATGGCTAGAGTGGTTGCCCAATTTACCATGCGAGTTGTCAGGGGAAGAACCATTTACAGGTAACTGTGTTAAGGGTCACCCTGATATTAGCCAGTCAGCCTGGGCCTAGAGGCTTCCTCCACATAAGGCTGGACAGAGAGCAGCAAACTTTGTTGTGGAAGGAGGGTCTTTCCAGGTTGCCAAGTTTAGAGAAAGCTGCCACGCTGCAGTCCACTGCAACCTCTCCGAGTCAGTAATGTCTCCTAACATTTTTCCTTCCAGAAGAGTCTGTTTTAGTAATTAGGGAAAGACAAGGTAGAGAGAGGTTGGAGGCACACTATTTAAGTGGGGTTCTCTCTGCACCCATGGGATTATCATATACCTTTACAACCAAAATTTCTTAGATTTCTTTCTTTGTTTCTTTCTTTTGTTTTGTTTTGTTAGTCTATTGATCTTAAACTCCTAAATCTGTACTCAAACAAAGAAGTCGCCTTTCCTACATGGAAAGGGCCTCCAGGACGATGTGTCCTCCACTTCTTTGAGGTGTTCTGCAAATGCTAGTCACCCCTTCCTCATGCATCCATGGCACCCACTTGTGAGCCACACAGATTATAGATGTAGAAGATTCTAAACAGGCTATAGCAATTCGTTGGCCTGTCACCTCCTTCAGGCCATCCTGTACCCACGCTGAAACTCACTTAAATGCTATTGCACTTCTCCAAATACGTGCATCCACATATTAAAAGTAGTTTCTTCAGGGACAAATGACTAGCCATAATATATAATCATTTCCCTATTATCAAACTCCCCGAGAGAAATGAAACTTCCACGCTTACTTCCCTTTCATGGTGTCTACTTAGTCCTAGCAGGAGACAGATGTCACACTGAAAGGGACTGTTCATACCTGTGTGGATAGTGGGTAGGGAAATCAACAAGGAAACACAATATTCTAGGGCCATTACCAAAGGGGCTTGCCATGAGTTGGGGTCTGAAGAGGCAACAAAGTTAGTTTTTATGTGCGTTGATGAAAATAACAGAAACAAGAGAGGAGGCTGTTGTTTCTCATTTCCAAGGGTTTCAGTCCGTCTTAGTGGGAAAGCAGGAATGCAGAGGTCAGGGGAGGAAACAAGGAAACAGACCCACCTTAGTGACCGACTTCTGCCGTGGCACACCTCAGAATTCTCAGGACCGCTGGAGAGCAAACATTCAAAGCATGAGTCTGATCAAATAACAATTATAGAGGTGTGCTTTTCAGACATGAGATTTTTTTTTTTTGCCAGGTTGTGGTGTTTACACTTTTACTCTCAGCACTTAGGAAGCAGAGGCAGGTGGAGTTGTGAGTTTGAAGTCAGCCTGGTCTACAGAGTGAGTTCTAGGACAGCCAGGGCTACACTGAAAAACCAAGAAAAAGTATTGTTTTCAAGTTTCATACCTTTATAAAATGCACATTGACCATATCTACTCACCATTGCTACCTTTTTATAGCTCTCCTAGTGTCCCTACCTCTTCTCCCTCCCTACTTCATGTTCTCTTTAAAAAAAATTGTTACTGGCCACATGGTGGCTCATGCCTTTAATTCTGGCACTCAGGCAGAAGCTGGAGGATCTCTGTGAGTTTAAGGCCGCCTGGGGCTCCATAGTGAGACCCTGTTTCAATCTATATCTTCATTTCTGAAAGTGCCCTTTGTGGAGTCGGAATAGGTGCTGCTGAAGTAAATCCATCATTACTAACATATTTGTGTGCTCTAATGGTTAGTACAAATGATGGTTTCCTGTCCATCAGAGCACACCAGTCAGTTAGGGGGAAAGTGCTCCTTCATATCCTCTGCATCTTCCTCATTGGCTTACATTACTCAGCATTTCTTAACAGCCTTCTCCCTGGAAATGGCACCTGTAGGTCAGGACACTTGCAAACAGCCTTTTGTTCATTAAACAATGATCACATGAAAAGTAAGGACTTCTGGAACCAAAAGTCTAGACATTCAAGAGATGGTCAGTCAGATCTTCCTAAGTTAGTGACCCGATTAACCCTTTATTGATTCCCATTCTCTACTTGTGCAACCCAGTCATTTTGTTCTTGGGAGAGCTGTGGAAGGGAGCTCTATCTTTCCTAAACCATAGAGGTTATTATGGTATATGTGCTGTGAAGATGTTTATGCACACATTTTGATGTATCAATTACATGTATTATTGAATTTTACCACCTCATCACTTTTCTACAGTGATCAAGCAAACACTTCAAACTTCAGCATATAGATTAAGTACTTTTATATATTTTAGGCAACTGAAGCCAGTTTTTATATTGCTACTCACTGAGGGCAAAAGCAATATGTTGCAACAGAATGTCTAAATATTCTTGATAAAAGAATCTACATTTTATAAAACAGTATACCAACACTAAAGCTGTACCTCAAATGTCTCACAAATAATTTGATCAAATATTCTGCATATCATTGGTGGCTCTTTATCATTTTAATGGTGTGCCCTTTTGCAAATCATGACCTTCACTTGGCTGGAAAAACTTTTACTGATGGACTCTTGAGTTCAGTCAGTGCTGTGCATACATGAGTGGGGTGTGGGCATCTCCTGGGGATGAACAACTTACCATACCTGCGCCAGCAAGCGTTAGACCAAGACGTTGATGACTCTCATGACTCTCACAGCCTTGGATTTCATACGGCTGGCATGACATGGTCACAGTATATGTCACTGACATTTTGAAAGAAAAGGTCACCTGACCTATTTTTCCTTCTACTTTTATTGCCTCTGTGGGTGAATCCAGAGGGACCAGGGGAAAGGCATCATGCAGTATCTGGGCAGGTTGAGAGCTGGTCTGGTGGAACAAGTGGGGAGCAACTGGCTTATACACAGGCTTAATGAGAAGTGGGAGGAAAGGAAAGTCCACAGTCAAATGCTCTTGCTTTTGTGGTGGAACATGCTAAAAAAATGGAAATCCATTTTTTAACTTAATATTGTGTTCAGTGACAACTAGAGGGGCCCTGAGTACTTGGAAGGATTGGTTTGGAAGTTGTAGCATGGCTGTTCTCTTCCTGAACGGGTGTAGATCCTTCGGAGCCTTAGATGTATTAACCTAATGCCAAAGAGTCCCAATGATCAACTGGGCACATCAGCTGACTGTAGTTCTCGTTCTAACTCATTTTGAAATCAGTCTGTTCTAGGACGTCTAGAAGAGAAGAAATCTGGAGGCCAGAACCAAGATCAAGTCAAATCAAACATTGCTTCCAAAGTGCACAATGTGAACTCCGCGGTCTAAATAAGGTCTAAATGGTTTATTGAATGTGTAGTTTTGGCTTAGCTCTTTTTCTTTGTTTTGTTTTGCTTTGTTTTGTTTTTCAAGACTGGGTTTCTCTGTGTTAAAGCTTTGGCTGTCCTGGAACTAGCTCTCCTAGACCAAGCTGGCCTCAAACACACAGAGATTCTCATGCTTCTGCCTCCTGAGTGCTGGGATTTGTTGTAGTAGGAGCGGTGGGCTGCATTCCCACCCAGCTCCGCACGGCTAGCTTTACCAGAAATAATTACACAGAAACGTATTCTTTTAAACACTGCCTGGCCCATTAGTTCCAGCCTCTTATTGGCTAGCTCTTACATATTGATCTAACCCATTTCTAATAATCTGTGTAACACCACGAGCTGGCTTACCAAGGAAGATCTTAACCTGCGTCTCTCTGGAGTGGGAGAATCATGGCAATTCACTGACTCGGCTTCTTTCTCCCAGCATTCTGTTCTGTCTACTCCACCTACCTAATTTTCTGTCCTATCAGGGCCAAGGCCATCTCTTTATTTAACCAATAAAATTAACACAAAACAGAAGACTCTCCCCCATCAGGGATTAAAGCTGTTTGTCACCACCACCCAGTTAGTTTTTAAAATGCTAGGCTTATGCCAGTTGTCCTGAAATCATAAACTCAGTGGGAGCAAACAGTACAAGTTTAATTTTAACAATGGGCATTGTGAGGGAGCTGGCCTCTTTTCCAGCTTTGTGGCATTTGAAACACTGCTGGAAAGTTCAGAAGCTGTTTGTGGTTGGTGGAAGCTTCAGGAAACAGACTTCACTTAAGAAGGCCCTTTGACATGCCATATTCAAAGCCATTTGCTTTTGCATCTCTCCTTTGTAACATTTGTCAATGCCTGATACTGTCAGGTAAGACCAGAAGCTTGAAAGAGCAGTGTTGCAGACACAGAAATGGCTGCCAGGTCCTTAACTCAGTAACAACAGAGGCCCTTCAATGGAAGAATGGATGAAGAAAGTGTGGAATATATACATTTTAGAGTACTACTCAGCGGTAAAAAACAATGACATCGTGAATTTTGCATGAAATGGATGGAAATAGAAAACACTATCCTGAGTGAGGTATCCCAGACCCAAAAAGATGAATATGGGATGTACTCACTCATAATTGGTTTCTAGGCATAAATAGAGGACATTGAGCATATAATTTGTGATCCTAGAGAAGCTAAATAAGAAGGTGAACCCAAAGAAAAACGTATAGTCATCCGCCTGGATAGGGGAAGTAGAGAAGATTGCCAAGCAAAACTGAGAACTTGGGGGTGAGGTGGCATGGGGCTAAGGGGAAATGGGGTGAGAAACGTGAGAAGGGGAGGATGGGGGGAGCTTGGGGGAATAGGATGGTTGGGATATAGGAAGGGTCGATACGGGAGCAGGGAAGTATTCCTAATTAAGGGAATCATCTTAGGGTTAGCAAGAGACTTGACTCTAGAGGGGCTCCCGGGTGTCCAGGGAGATGTCCCCAGCTAGTCCCTTGGGCAACTGAGGAAAGGGAACCTGAAATGACCCTATCCTATAGCCATACTGATGAATTTCTTGCATATCACCATAGAGCCTTCATCTGGCGATGGATCGAGAAAGAGACAGAGACCCAATTTGGAGCAACGGACTGAGCTCTTAAGGTCCAAATGAGGAGCAGAAGGAGGGAGAGCATGAGCAAGGAAATCAGGACCACGAGGGGTGCACCCACCCACTGTGACAGTGGAACTGATCTATTGGGAGTTCACCAAGGCCAGCTGGACTGGGACTGAATAAGCATGGGATAAAACTGGACTCTCTGAACATGGCAGACGATGAGGGCTGATGAGAAGCCAAGGACAATGGCACTAGGTTTCGATCCTAATACATGAACTGGCTTTGTGGGAGCCTAGCCTGTTTGGATGTTCACCTTCCTGGACCTAGATAGAAGTGGGAGGACCTTGGACTTCCCGCAGGGCAGGGAATTTGGACTGCTCTTCAGTACCTAGAGGGAGGGGGAATGGAGTGGGGGGAGGGGGAGAGGAGTGGGGAGAGGGGGAGGGGAGTGGGGGAGGGGGCGATGTGTGGGAGGAGCGGGAGGGAAATGGGAAATGGGGAGGAGGCAGAAATTTTAATTAAAAAAGAATAAAATAAAGAAAAAAAAACCCCAAAACAAAAAACCTCAGCAGAGACACCCTACTGTACCTAAAGACTCACCAGTTACCAGAATCTTTCGTCACTTAGACCAGAAGACCAGAGAAGAAACAGAAACCAAGAAACAAACCACTCATCCAACAAAGACCAACACAGGAATCAACACCTAGACTTATCAATATGCCAAATCCAGATACTTAAATGCCAGTGACAGAACACAGTCAATTACAGAGGACAATACATCACCACTAGAACCTAGATATCCTACAACAGAAAGACCTGAACATACCGATGTAGGCAAAGGGCAAGAAAACGATCTTAAAGATAACTTTATAAAGATGCTAGAGATTCTTAAAGAGCAAATGAAAAAATTTCTTAAAGAAATGGAGGAAAGGACAACAAAACGATCAGATGAAATTAATAAACCTCTTAAACAAAGTCAAGAAAACCAAGAAAAAACAAACTGGTGAAGAAAATAAATAAAATTGTTTAAGACCAGAAATGGAAAAGAAGCAATAAATAAAATACAAACACACATGGAGGGAATTCAGGAAATGGAAACCTGGGTAAGTGAACATGATGAAAGAGAGAATCTTAGGTGTCGAAATAGGGAATGGATTCATCAGTCAAAGAAAATATTAAATCTAAAAATTTCTTCACACAAAACATTCAGGAATTCTGTGACATCATGAAAAGACTAAATCCATGAATAATAGGAATAGAAGAAGGAGAAGTATCCCTGCTCAAAGGCCCATAAAATATATTCAACAAAGGTACAAGAAGCTTATACACTAAGTAGACCAGAAAAGAAGCAAACAAAGAAAAACCAAAAAATCCCATTCCACATAATAATCAAAGCACAAAACATATAGTATAAAGAAAGAATATTAAAAGCTTCAAATCCACAAATCCACAGTTACTCTGATACCCAGACCACACAAAAATTTAACAAAGAAATAAAATTTCCATCATGAACATTAGTGCAAATAGTGGCAAATTAAATCCAAGAACAAGTAGAAAAGATCATCAACAATTTTCAAAAAAGTCAGTAGTCCTCCTGTACAGAGATGATAAAAGGTCTGGGAAAGAAATCAGAGAAACATCACCCTTCACAATAGCCACAAATAGCATGAAATATCTCAGAGTAACTCTAACCAAACAAGTTGGAAGACTTGTATGACAAGAACTTTAAATCTTTGAAAAAAGAAATTGAAGACTCTAAAAAGTGGAAAGATCTCCCATGCTCTTGGGTAGTCAGATTTAATATAATAAAAATGGTAATCTTACCAAAAGCAATCTACAGATTCAACACAATGCCCATCAAAATCCCAGCAAAATTCTTCACAGACCTTGAAAGAACTGTACTCAACTTCATATGGAAAAGCAAAAAACCCAGGATAGCCCAAACAATTCTATACAATAAAAGAACTTCTGGAGGCATCACAATCCCTGACGTCAAACTGTACTACAGAGATACAGTAATGAAAACACCCTGGTATTGGCATAAGAATGGGCAGGAGGACCAATGGGAGCAAATAGAAGACCCAGATATTAATCCACACATCTTTGAACACCTGATTTTTGACAAAGAAGCAAAAAATATCCAATGGAAAAAAGAAAGCATATCTAACAAGTGGTGCTGGCATAAACTGGATATGCAGAAGAATGAAAATAGACAAATATCTATCACCATGCACAAAAATCAAGTCCAAATGGATCAAAGGCCTCAACATAGAGCCAGCCACACTGAACCTTATAGAAGAGAAAGTGGGAAATACACTTGAATGCATTGGCAAAGGAGATCACTTCCTAAATATAACCCCAGCAGCCCAGACACTGAGAGAAACAATTAATAAGTGGGACCTCCTAAAACTGAAAAGCTTCTGTAAAGCAATGGACATGGCCAACAAGATAAAATGACAGCTTACAGAATGAGAAAAGACCTTCACTAATCCCACATCAGACAGAGTTCTGATCTCCAACATATACAAAGAACTCAAGAAATTGGCTATCAAAAGAACAAATAATCCAATAGAAAAATGGAGTACAGACCTAAACAGGGAACTCTCAGCAGAGGAATCTAAAATGGCTGAAAGACACTTAAGGAAATATTCAACATTCTTAGTCATCAGAGAAATGCAAATCAAAACAACTCTGAGATTTTATCTTATACCTGTAAGAATGGCCAAGACCAAAATCATTGATAACAACTTATACTGGAGAGGTTGTGGGATAAAGGAAACACTTCTGCATTGCTGGTGGGAATGCAAGCTGGTACAGCCCCTTTGGATGTCAGTGACATGAAAGAGACTGTGAGACTAGGAAGCTCAGTGTGGCTCCATTTCTGTGTGTTTAGAACTTTTTTAAAACATCTTTTCAGGACCTATGGAAAGTCAAGAGCCTCCATTTATAACTGGAGGGTTCTCTATACCTGCCAGTTCCTGAAAAAAACGCTCTAAAATTTAATATTAATTATAAACTGGCCTTTTAGCTAAAGCTTATTATTAACTAGCTCTCATGCTTAAATTAACCCATTTCTATTATTCTGTATTTTATCAGTAGGCTCATGGTTTGTTACCTCATAACTTGCTTCTCTTGCGTTTGCTGGTTTCTCTTCAACTCTATCTTCTTTCTCCCTGTCCTTAAGCTTGGATATCCTACCTATCTAGATTCTGTCCTGACATACACCAAAGCAGCTTCTTTATTAACCAAAGGTGATAAAACATATTCACTACATACAGAGAGGCATCCTATAACATGATGGTTCTTCAGAAAACAGAATTGATCTACCTCAGGACTCAGCTATACCACTCTTGGGCACATATCCAAAGGATGCTCAGTCATATAATAAGGACACTATGTTCATAGCAGCTTGATGCCCCTCAGCCAGAAGACTGGATACAGAAAATGTAGTATATTTATGAAATGTAATATTGCACAACTATTAAAAATAAGGCCATCTGGAAATTTGAAGGAGATGGAACTAGAGAAAACCATCCTGAATGAGATAAACCAAGATCCAGAAAGACAAGCATAGTATTTACTCACTCATAGGTGGAATATGTTTTATTACCTTTGGTTAATAAAGAAGCTGCTTTGACCTATGTCAGAACAGAATATGCCTCTGAAAATGGTCTGTCAGTCACTCTAGGCCTTAGACAAAGTTGGTGGCTCCAACATTGCAAATGAGACTTTGGGTGATTGCCTAGGTAGCCTGTTCTCTCTGTCATCTCTAGCACATTTTGGAAGTTGTTGGTTGTACTTCCTGCCTACTCAAGTAATATTATCTCCCTTCTCAGGTCTTCGATTGGGTTGGAGACTAGATAGTAGTAGTTACTTTCCTTTCATGAGTTAGCCAAACAATTTCCAATACAAGAATTAGACTTCTTAGAATAGAATAATTATCAAAACTTTTGGCATATGTTTCTTGCTAAATATTGCGTATGCTGGTTGTAATTCTAATTCTTATACTTGGTATCTGTCCTTGTTGTATATAGTTTTGTACTGGGCTTTGAACTCTCATATTTAGAAAAAAGGGGGAAATACTGGAGAAACTCTTTCAGCCAATGACCTTTGAGAGTTTGGACCAGGTTGGGCATGGCCTTGGGTACTAGAAATGTTCATGCTTGTTCATGCACTCTTAGCTGTTGGATTTTGTTCCTGTTCCCCACTCATTCAGGAGACTGTGAAATGTGCGTCTACCCCTAAATAAAGAACCTTTTATTATTCTCACTTCTGAACTAGTGTGAGATTACTTTATAGCGTCCATCTATACTCTAGTTATATATATATATATATATATATATATATATATTTAAATTAATTTGTAAAATTGCCAGTAATTGAATTTTGAGCAGGCCTTGATATGGTCTCAAAATATTTAGCCATAAGAAAACACAACTGAGTGACTTAGTCAGTGGAATAAAATAATATCAATTATTGATGTTTTTAAATTTCAAATGATTGCTGTTGTATCTTAGAAATGCTATGGCCTCACAATTATTGATTTTAGTTCATTTATAGTACTTTATTAAAATTGTCAGAATCTATGCAGTCACTGAGCTTATCAAGTCTGATTTATTCCTTTGGGTCATGGCCCATAGTCATTTGATCTGAAAGAATGCCTTCCACAGAGATGTCTAGTGTCTCTGAACTTCATCCCATCTCTTCTGGATGCTGTTCTTGTCATCTTATTTGACCTATTTCAAACATCTCAGCCTCACAGCTTTTCTTCATTCCTTCTCTTTATCATTTCAATTGAACTATTTTATGATTTATAAATCAAATTATATTATACTGTTTCTCAGATTCTGCTTCCCATTATCTATCTGTAAAATGAGCTAAAACTATCATGATACAGGAGGAACTCCATAATGTGAACCTAACCTCTTCGAACTCATACTCACAAGTTCTCTTTAGTAGTGTCCTGTGTCCTAAGCACACTGTGTCAAGGAACGAGCGAGATGCTTATTACTTGTTTTTTTTCCTCAGCAGATTTATGGCTATTTACCAGCAGATTTTGGGTTTTATCCCCCATTTTTATTTTCTTCCCACTTCTTCTATATTCTCTCAAGTCTGGCTCAAATTAATATCCTCTCAATGAGCTTCCAAGATTTTCTGAGGAAGAATTAATCATTCTAATATTTACTCTTAAAACATTGCACATGTAAATCTACTATAGCACTCTTAGATTATCCTTGATCTCTTCCATGTGTCTCTCTTCCTATTGTGAACGTCAGTGAGCATAGGCAATTTTATATTGGCACACAAGAGTTTAGGCAAAAATTCTAAAATTTCATTGTCAACATTTTGTAAGTTATCAATATCTGATCCCCAGTATTTATCCACTAAACCATCTCCCTAGCTCTATAATCTAAAATTCAATAAGAGGTTATTTCTTGACTTTTTTTTGGAGACCTATAATTTGCTCAAATACCTCAATTAAATGATCACACATAAGAGTCTCCTACATCACAACAACAAAGAAAAACTTTAGCATGGGATTGTATTAAAATCATAATTTCAAAATTGATTGAATGCCTTCTATGTATTATATTTAGTTGTTCCTTCTTTTTTTGTTTTACAGAAATACCCTTGATATTGTCCAGTGTGCCCTCAAACATCATAGAGAGAATATTAAACACAAATATATAACCAATTAATTATATTTAATTGTTTTTACTGAGTGAAGGGCAAAGACATTACCTTTCTGGAGCATGATTTTTTTCAGCTGAGAAATAAAAGTTTGGAGTAGGTTTCTTCACTTATGTGAGAAATGCTGCATGCTAGACACTTGCTCTTGGAATACAAAGATGAGACACAGACAGAGTCTCTGTCATTTAGTGACTTACCAGATACAAGCAAAATTTAAGTTATTTTTCTCTTTAAGATGTCATATGCTTGACATGGCAGTATAACTGAAATGAGATAAAAGGGATGCATTCATGTTTACTTTTGAATTTGTTCAAAAGCACTTATTAATAAAGTTCATAGTATTAAAAATTCTCTCTGGAAGACTAGATTTGTGATAAAAAATATTGTTATTGTTTTTCTAGCAACTGCTTCTTCACAGGCGGAAGTGAGCTCATGTCTGGGGCTGGACTGATCTGGAAGTATGCAGTTTTTGCTGTTAAGTGCTAAACTAGGCCTGATAAGGAGAGTACCTATTTATGGCCTGGTTTTCAGAACACAGAAGTCTCAGTAGAGCTATACTAGATGGTCTCACAATAGAAATCTCTCTCAATAGCTATGCCTGATATAGTAACTCAGTATTGTAGAAGAATGGTGCAGTGGGCCAGATAGAGACTGTATTGATCTTTATATCACCTTTGGAAGTCGATTTTTGCTGTGCTCTGTATTAGAGCAATTAAGAGTTCATCAAGACTTATCTATCTTAAATATGTGTACTTTTAAGTTTTTTATGTATCTGCTATTAAAATTAACCTAATTCTGAGGAGCATCCTGGGTGCTGATTAGTGTGTGAGTGGCAAGGCCAGTCTATAAAAGAGTGAGTCAAATAAAATTGGTGTTTTAGTCATCTTCAGAAAGGACAAAGACATATTCTTAATTCAAAGGTAATGCAGTAGGAGGGGAGTGGTTAAGTATACTGACTATTGGTCACAGTTATAGGAAAGTTTAAATTTCCTTGTTACTCAGTTGCATGCATTTCACAAAAGTGGTTTTCCTTCTCATGTAGTGGTGCTAGAAGAATGTATTTATTTTACAATCCCAATCTTAGTTTAATTGACAGCTTAGTTGGCACTGTATTTTCTTCCAATGGCATTTAAGTTGTTGTACATAATCTCAGCCACAGCTGCGCACCAGCAGGAATTTTTACCTTGAGCTATAGTCATACTAACATTTGATAATTGTTTGTTTCTTGTGATCTCAAAAGTCCGAACACATCTCCTTCAACTGGGAGCACACATCCTTCAGGTATCACTTTTCTTTGCCTTTTGAAAATTGTGAGTCTTCTTGTTGTTCCCAAGTGATCATTTCTCATATCCTCTGACCTCAGTCCTAGGAGAATTTTCTGTGTTCCAACTTGTCTATTTATTGAATTAGGCTGTTTTATTGCTTATTTCATTTGTTAAAAAAGATTATAAGCTATTGTAACAGATACAAACACTTAATTTGAGTACATTTATGACTTGCAGAATAACATAACTAAACATCATGTAAAAATGTTAAATCATAAAGTTTTGGGATTAAGTAGAGGAAGTCAAGCAGGTCACTGATGCATATTCCCAGACAGAACTTCTGTACCCAGCAGCCCGGGGAAGCTGAGAGAGCCAAGAAACTGTCTACTTCTCTCTTGTCACTAAAATGAAAGGAATTCCAGTAAGATGGATTTTAAACAGGAGGAACAACCACAGTTTTCAAATGCCATTTACTGACCATATTTGCAAGTTTTAATTAATTAATTCCTGTAATCTCATAAATACATTTAATTAGAACATGTCTAGTGTATATAGTTATTACCATAATTTCTAGAGAAGACAAGAATTCAAGGAAGGTGATGCTGACCTGAAACTATAATCTCATTCTAGTTAAAGCTATATTAATAAAGACAGAAAATAACAAATGTTAAGGAAGAGGAACTCATACATTGTTGGTAGGAATGTGGGATGGCACAGTCATCTTGAAAACAGTGTATATGGCCATCAGAAGAGTAAGCAAAACAAGAAACTAAAAGTAAAACTATAATAGGGTTGACTCATCTCATTACTGGGTATTTATCCAAAAAATTGCCACAGCAAAGAGTTCCATACACTTCTATGTGTACCATATGCACTACTAACAGTAGCAAAGTATGGAGCCAACAGAAGCATCCACTCATGGATGGGCAGGTAATGGCTATATACATAGAGGGTACATTAAACCATAAGCCAAAATGAAATCCTGTCACTCATAGGAACATAGGTGGAACTTGTTAATATTAAGTGAAATAAATCAATCACAAAAAGAAAAATGGTATTTCCTTGCTTATATATGGAAACTAAAGGAACTGATTTTATAGACTATAGGTAACTGGTTATGGGATGGAATTTGGGTTGTTCCCCAAAAGTCCATGAGTGGAAAGCCTGGTTACTAACTGGTGGTGCTGTTGAGAGAATTTGGATCACGAGGATGATGGGTTGATCAACTGATGCGTGCAAAGATCAATGAAGTCCAAGAGGTAATGCCCATTGCAGAAAGTTGGTGACAGGATGTGCTCTGAAAGGTCTGCATTGCTGCAGACATTCCCTTTACATATCTGCTGTTTGCTTGTCCTTGTCGTGCGAGCAGCTACACAACCACATCTTATCACTGTAATAGAGATTAGGAGGGAGAAGCTAAAGGGAGGTCAGATAATTAACATCAAAATACATTTAGAAGGAGAAGGTTCTAATGTTCTACCATAGTGTAGGGTGAAGTACACAATGGTTTGCTACGTATTTCATAGAGATGAGAGAGAGGAGCTTGCATATTTTTAGTATAGAGAAATTATGTTTATGGAGAGAAAAATGAAAACTTCTAAATATCATTACTTCACCATTTCTTTGTGTGTCTGTGTGTGAGTGTGCGTCTGTGTGTGCATATATATCTCAAAATATCACACTGTACTACATCAATATATACATACTGTTATTATTTGTCAGTGAGAAAAAACCTTCTTATCTCTATATTTTATATCCAGAGGTATACATCATACAGTCCTTACTGCAGAAACATACCCACACCCACCAAGCCACACCTATAAATTATGTTCCAATATGATGTAGCAGAAAGGGCTTTAGCTAGATGAGTCTTTTAGACCTAGTTTCACTATTAGTTAGGAAGATGTTTCTTTTTTGTTGGCCTTTAGTTTCCTCATGCTAAATCATAGATGGGTATGATAGATTAAATAATTTCAAACTTCTGGATAATGTTATAAAATTATTAAATTTTTCTTAATTTAAGGATGAAATAAAAAATAATAAGGAATCTACAATTTAATTTTGTATGAAATGGGTCTCATGAATATCTACTTTCTACTCAGTCATACACTAACATTTACAAAGAACTTTTATTAAGAAGTTTTGGTTATTTCTTATCAGTAATATTCTAAATAAATTTGAGAGAAACTTTATAAGATTATTGAGGTAGTTTTTATTATGAAGCTAGAAAAATTCCCAAGCAACAACAGTTCTTGGAATGAATTTAGAAATATCACAAACAAACAAACTGAAATTAAATTATCCTTGAACTACAGAAATAAGGCATAATTTAATTTTACTGTTTGATTCAAAGGCTTCATTTCTATTTATGTCAAAGAACACAAGAACAAACTCATAGAGATTATAGATTACCTTGAAAAGAAAATAGTCAATTTCAGCACAAATATATAAGAATGTAGTGGGGGTGCATATAGCCTAATGCAGTTGTTTTAAGAAAACGTAGCTGAATAGTTAAGCCTTTTCCATATTGAGAGCCTATTATGCTAAGTTGAGACTTTAAATGCTTTGCAATATTTGATTACATTTGAGATTTCACTTAATATTTTGTTATATAAACCAGTAGCCAAAAATAGCTAAATCACATTATTTTGCAAAGAGAATGATTATTTTTTTAAATGGTGAAGACTAGATGTTAGTTTGAAGTTTTTTTTTTTTTTGGCTAGAAACCAATTATGAGTGAGTACATCCCATGTTCATCTTTTTGGGTCTGGGTTACCTCACTCAGGATGGTGTTTTCTTTCTTTCTTTTTTTTTAAATTATTTATTTATTTATTAATGATTTCTGCCTCCTCCTCGCCACCCCCTCCCATTTCCCTCCCCCTCCCCCAATCAAGTCCCCCTCCATCGTCAGCCCGAAGACCCATCAGGGTTCCCTGCCCTTTGGGAAGTCCAAGGACCACCCACCTCCACCCAGGTCTAGTAAAGTGAGCATCCAAACTGCCTAGGCTCCCACAAAGCCAGTACGTGCAGTAGGATCAAAAACCCATTGCCATTGTTTTTGAGTTCTCAGTAGTCCTCATTGTCCGCTATGTTCAGCGAGTCCGGTTTTATCCCATGCTTTTTCAGACCCAGTCCAGCTGGCCTTGGTGAGTTCGGATAGAACATCCCCATTGTCTCAGTGTGTGGGTGCACCCCTCGCGGTCCTGAGCTTCTTGCTCGTGCTCTCTCTCCTTCTGTTCCTGATTTGGACCTTGAGATTTCAGTCCGGTGCTCCAATGTGGGTCTCTGTTTCTGTTTCCTTTCATCGCCTGATGAAGTTTAATATTCAGGAGGATGCCTATATGTTTTTCTTTGGGTTCACCTTCTTATTTAACTTCTCTAGGATCACGAATTATAGGCTCAATGTCCTTTATTTATGGCTAGAAACCAAATATGAGTGAGTACATCCCATGTTCCTCTTTTTGGGTCTGGGTTACCTCACTCAGGATAGTGTTTTCTATTTCCGTCCATTTGCATGCAAAATTCAAGAAGTCATTGTTTTTTTACTGCTGAGTAGTACTCTAATATGTATATATTCCATACTTTCTTCATCCATTCTTCCATTGAAGGACATCTAGGTTGTTTCCAGGTTCTGGCTATTACTTTTTTTAAGAACACAAACTTATACATGTGTTTATGATTAGTAACCAAAGGAAAAAAAAAACCCTAAGTACTGTATCAGGGTTCTCTTATTTGTGCCTAAAGTGTCTCTCAAAGGCTCAATTATAAAAACACATCTGCATGTCTGTGGCACTATCGACAGCTGGAATCTGGTGCAAGGAAAGTAGGCTATGGCGCATGCCCTGAATGGGTAGTGGGACCCAGCACTCTCCCCCACTTCCTTTCTGATACCAACAGATAAGTGGTTTTCTGCACTGTGGATCCTCAACACAGCCTGTCAAGGCCAAATCCCACAATAAAAATGGGCCGAAGTGAGCACAGGTGGAAAGTTCTGAAATTGTGAGCCAAAATGACACCTATCTTCCTTTTAAATCAGTTGCCTTAAGTGTTTTGCTATATCAACGAGAAAACTCAGTTATGAAGGCCCTGAGCACAATTCCCTTGGCCTCTCTATTTTCTTTCCTAAAAAGCTGTTTGAGAATCAATATCTTAATGAATATCAGAAGTCAGTATATATATATATATTGGTCATGTTATAGTCCATGTTACAGACTATATATGGACTATAACATGACCAATGTTTGAGAAAAGCAAATGTAATTCATAGAAATTTTCACATAAACTCAAATGATTGTTTATAGCTAGTGAATAGAAAATCCTCATCTCAATAAACTGACTTATGGGAGAAAGGTAAACTGCTTTGGAATGATATTTCTGATTATTTAATAATTAAAAAAACTAGGAAGTTTTTATATAAGAAAGATATGATTGTCCTTAAGTGAAATAAACTATTACACCCAAATTTGTTCAAATCATGGCATTTAAAATCCAGGCTAGAAGCAGACATCTATGAAAATCACACCACCACTCCCTTATCAAAAAAGTAAGAAACATTTTATTTTGGATTATTTTTATGGACTGCCTTCCTATTGGAGGATTTAAGATGGCTGGTCTTTCAGACCTGGGTGTTTGTCTGGATGTGAATGAACTGTTCAGATTTATTCACAGAGTCCTTACAGGAACTGGAAATCTCTCCAACATGTTTGATGGCATGCATATAATGTATCTGTCTTCCTACGATGTTTACCACCAAGCATCTTCCACAGGAGCATAAATAAATACTTGACTCACAGTACACAGAGCGTCTAAGCTGATAAATGTCTTTGTTGACAGTCTCAGGATTGCAGAAGCACCATTGTCTATAAGTTTTCTTATCTTCCTTCTGGCTGTCTCCCTTGGTCATAAACTCTGAGTGTGTAATCTCAGAGTCACTTTACAGTTCCCCATTTCATATTCTCTTAGTCAGCAAATCAAGAAAAGTTATCATCTTGTTGGATCCATGGAGCCATAATCATATTTTTAAAGTTAAACTTGTCTTTGGGTCAGAATTAGATTCCACCAGTGAGAAGTTAGGTAAGTGACTGTCAATTTTCAGGTTAGTCTGTATTTTTGGAGAAAGGATAAAGGCACAACAGGAAACTGAAATGATGATTTTGCACTTTGTGTGACTCTCACACTGCACTTCACCAATCCTGGGGATGGGAAGGAAGCTTGAGGGTATAGGCATTACCTGACTCCTGAGCAGTTACCGTGGAGGCATTTCTATTTGTGGACATTTGTGTCTTTACAGTGTCCTTGGAACTGGTTCAGAGAAAACAAACATGACCTCCACCTTTAAGAACCTTCAATTGTTTGAGGGAGGCATCATGTTCAGTTAGCAATATAGATCCTGGAGACGATTGCCTTTGTTCAAACCTCCTTATTTACTAATTATGTAACCTTGGGCAGGTTATTTAAGCTTTCTGTCCATTAATTTCTATATGTTTTAAAAATTACTTATTTACTTTTAATTTATGTGTATGAGTGCTTTACCTGCATGTATACACACCATTTGAGTGCCTATTGCCCAAGGAGGTCAGAAGAGGACATCTGATCACTCGTAACTGGAGTTACAGATGGTTGTGAGCCCCATGTGGGTACTGGGAATGGAACCTGGATCTTCTGCAAGAGCCACAAGTGCTGCTAATCACTGATTCAAATCTTCAGCCTCAATTTCTGTATGTCTGAAGTGAAGATAATGGGATTCACCAGTTCATAAACTTTTTAGAATAAGATGATTCAAAACAGATAACATACAAGTGTTAAGGTAAGTATGAAGTGTCTTGTACACAGTGAACATTAGATTTCTTTGTTGTTTTATTATTGACTGAACATTTCATTCTCGTTTTTCTGTACTACATACAGTTTGAAGTATTAAACTTAACTTCAAAAGCACCGAAATGTCTTCCCTGGTACAGTATTTGTTTCAGTTGAAATTCTGTTTCTGTCTGTTTCTCTATTTCTGTGTTGCACTAGAGAGAATGATTTAAGAAATGAAGCCAGAGGTTTGCAATCTTCTTTCAATCAGGCCTATAGAACGTGTTCAAATGGCCGTGCTTAGAAGATTGACAGCACTATTGCTCTAAGAGTGGTCTGGATCTTTAAGAAACCAACCAAAAAGGGAATTAGGAGCTGAGACTCTCCAACAAGACTGTGAACAACAGAGTGAGCCTGGAGTGTTTCAGAATAGCTTCTGAGGACTGGTTTTATTGATTAGTCACCCCTTATTCCACTTCACTCTAGTCTCCTTGCCTAGTTCCAGTAGATCAATACCCCTTTCACACTGTGCACTTAAACTAAAAGAAACCTATTTAGTGGAAACATGCTCCAAATAGCAAAAGCTG
Organism: Chionomys nivalis; assembly: GCF_950005125.1. Lineage (NCBI taxonomy): Eukaryota > Metazoa > Chordata > Mammalia > Rodentia > Cricetidae > Chionomys > Chionomys nivalis. The sequence goes on from NC_080101.1 coordinate 60,976,872, forward strand.
AGTAGTTTTCCACATTCCATTCACCTACGGTAACTTTTAGAGCAGAAAATCTTTTTAACTTAATCTTTTATTTATTCTTCTCTCATATAATACATTCTGTCTGTAGCTTCATTTTTTGCCTCCTCCCAGTTTGTTGAAGGGAGCTGCGGGCTGCGTTTCTGCCACCTGGCTTCCGGCCGCCTGGTTAGCTTATGCCCCAAAATAACGACACACAAACTGTGTTCATATAAACACTGCTTGCCCATTTCTCTAGCCTCTTACTGGCTAACTCTCACATCTTGCCTTAGCCCAGCCCATGTTTAGTAATCTGCATAGCACCACAAAATGATGTCAGTGGTGTCTTACCAGGGAAGATTCTAGTGTATGTCCATCTTGGGCTGGAGCTTCACTGTGTCTGCAGTGGCATGGCGTCTGAACTCACTTCCTCTTCCTCCCAGCATTCTGTTCTGTTTACTCCACCCACCTATGTTCTTAACCTATCAGGCCAAGCAGTTTATTAATTAACCAATGAAATCAACAGATTGATATTACACTACCACATCACCAGTTACCATCCACCTCCGCACTCCCAGATACAGCCCCTCCTGTCTCCCTGGGGAAAGGAATAGACCTCCCAGGGACATCAACCAAACCTGGCACAAGAAGATGCAGAAAGACAGGGTATAAACACTTATATCAAGGCAGGCCAGGCAACCCAGTAGGAGGAAAAGAGTCCCGGGAGCAGGCAAAAGAGTCAGATATACCCCTACTCCCACTTTTGAGTACCCCCAAACACCAAGTCAATAACCCATGAAGACTCTGTGATCACTGCTTCAGTCTCTGTGAGCCCTTGTGAGCCTTAGTTGATTCCCCTGACCTTCCTCGCCTGGTGTAACCAACCCCTCTGACTCTCACCATTCTTCCTTTTCCACTCCCACAGGGTTGCCAGAGCTCCAAGGGGAGGGACCTGGTGGAGACTTCCAATCATCTGATGGAGGAAGCCTCTCTGACAGGGCTAAGCACCAATCTACGAGTATAGCAAAATGATGCAGTGTAACATGAGGGCCTGCTTCTTGGGGTTTCTGTCCTGCCTGCTTCCCACAGTTGTTAGGTCTCAAAGAATCACACAAAAGGTCTACATAAGTTATAAAACTGATTGGCCCATTAGCTCGGGCTTTGTAGTAGCTCTTATAATGTATATTAACCCACTATTCTTATCTATGATAGCCACATGGCTCAGTACCTTTTTCAACGGGGTAGGTCACATCTTGCTTCTTCTGTGGTCTGGGCAAGACTGGGGGAAGAGCTTCCTTCTTCCCAGAATACTCCTGTTCTCATTGCCTTATTTCTACTTCCTGTCTGGTTGTCCTGCTTATACTTCCTGCCTGGTTACTGGTCAATCAGTGTTTATTTAAAATATAATTGACAGAATATAGAATTGTCCTGCACCAATGCAAGATTCTCTTCTCTATGCTGTGAATACCTTTGGTCAATAAAGAAGTTACTTTGGGCCTATTGCAGTGTAGCATGGGGCAAGGTGGGAATTCTAAGCAGACAGATGAGGATAGAGTAGACGGAGTTGGGGAGAAGCCATGTAGCCACTGCAAGAGACAGATGCCAGACACTGAAATGAATCTTCCTAGTAGGCCGCAACCATGTGGCTATACACAGATTGCTAGAAATGGGCTAATTTAAGATATAAGAGCTATTCAATAAGAAGTGTGAGCTAATAGGCCAAGCAGTGTTGTAATAATACAGTTTCTGTGAGATTATTTTGGGTCTGGGTAGCAGGAAATGAATGAGCAGTCTCCACCTACAGCAGAATATCATTAGGAATCCTTTCATTGACTTTTTTTGATTTCCTTTTGTATGTGTGTGTGTGTGGGGGGGTAAGGCAGTACTGTTTGTTTCTGCTGTAGGTCTCTGGGCCACCCAGCTTCTGGTTCCTGACCATCCAGTCTGAGTTACAGTGTCAGACAAGGGCTCCCTTTTGTGGCATGGGTCTTAAATTAGATCAGTCATTGGTTGGCAACTCCCACAAGCACTGAGTACATCCTGCAGGCAGGACAGGTTGTACGGCAGAAGTTTTGAGCTGGTTTAGTGTCCCAGTGCCACCACTGGATGCCTTGCCTGGTTACAGAGATGGACAGGTCAGGTTCTGTATCCTCCATCACTAGGAGTCCTCTCTAGAGTCACCCTCTTAGATTTCAGGGAGTTTCCATTGCCCTAGGTTTCCACATCACCCCTAACCCCCAAATGCCCTCCAATTTCAGTCATCTCTCCCATACTCTCTCACTCTGTCCTCTCCCACCCGATCCCTCCTGTTCCTATGTGTGCCTGCCCCAGTCCATTAAAATAATCTATTCTATTTTCCCTTCTCAGGAAGATTCATGGATCCCCTGGTACTCTCCTTGTTACTTAGCCTTTCTGGGTCTGTGGATTGTAGTGTGGTTATTCTTTACATTAACTCTAACAATTCATGAGTGTAGAAGATCTATCATCTGATATCTTCTTCAATTTCTTTCTTTAAAGACCTGAAGTTTTTGCCATACAAGTCTCACTTGCTTAGATAAGGTTATTCCAAGATATTTTATAACTTTTTATTTTTTGTGGCTATTGTTGTTTTCCTGATTTCTTTTTGGTTAATTTGTCATTTGCATATGGGGAGGCTATTGACATTATTATTATTATTATTATTATTATTATTATTATTAAAAATTTGCACCTCCTCCCCTCCTCCCATTTCCCTACCCTTCTTCCCCAGCCCCCCTCCCCCTCCCTCTCCAGTCCAAAGAGCAGTCAGGGTTCTCTGCTCTGTGGGAAGTCCAAGGTCCTCCCCACTCCATTCAGGTCTAGGAAGGTGAGCATCCAAACAGACTAGGCTCCCTCAAAGCCAATACATGCAGCAAGATCAAATCCCAGTGCCATTGTCCTTTGGCTTCTCAGTCAGCCCTCATTGTCCGCCATGTTCAGAGAGTTTGCTTTGATCACATGCTCCATCAGTCCCAGTCCAGCTGGCCTTGGTGAGCTCCCATTAGATCAGCCCCACCATCTCAGTGGATAGGTGCACTCCTCGCGGTTCTGACTTCCTTGCTCATGTTCTCCCTCCTTCTGCTCCTCATTTGGATGCTCCTATGTGGGTCTCTGTCTCTATCTCCATCCATTGCCAAATGAAGGTTCTATGGTGATATGCAAGATATTCATTAGTATGGTTATAGGATTGGGCCATTTCAGGCTCTCTCTTGCCAGCTGCCCAAGGAACTAGCTGGGTACATTTCCTTGGACACCTGGGAGCCCCTCTAGAGTCAAGTCTCTTGCCAACCCTAAAATGGCCCCCTTAATTAAGATATATACTTTCCTGCTCCCATATCCACCTTTCCTCCATCCCAACCCTCTCATTCCCCCAAGCTCTCCCCATCCTCCCTGTAGGCCCATATTTCTGTATGGTACAAGAGCCATAAGCCCAGTCTGAGGTGGTCATGAACTCTGCAGACAAGCTGTCTCTATTTAACAATAGCCAGGATGTGCTGCTCCTAGTTTCTTTTGTTATAAATGTAGATCTCCTGAGAAGAGGTGTTGTCTGAAGCGGGTCAGGGTGTTTGGTGCTTATTTCTTGGTAATTTGGAGGAAGCCCTATAGAGATGCTAATTCATGGCCTACGTGACTGCTAGCATACAGGTAGATGTGGACTTGACTAGAAGCCCGTTCACCTGATTGCCTAGGAGACAGCCTAATGTGTTTTCCCGCTCAATTTATGTGGTGATATATAAGGTGTTTGGAGAATGAAGAGGGAGATCTTCGGAGAGATCTTGCCCTTCCATGATGACCATGTAAGCTGCGTCTGATTATTCCTTGCGACTCTGTTCCAGTCCAGTTAGGGAATCTGTGTTAAACCCACACAGGCCCCAACACTCCCCTTCTTGCTTTTCTCTCCTCATCTCCCCTTACCCCAACCCCACCCTCACCCCCAAATTCCCAATTTTTGCCTGGCAATCTTGTCTACTTCCAATATCCAGGAGGATAACTATATGTTTTTCTTTGGGTTTACCTTCTTATTTAGCTTCTCTAGGATCACGAATGATAGGCTCAATGTTCTTTATTTATGGCTAGAATCCACTTATGAGTGAGTACATACCATATTCATCTTTTTGGGTCTGGGTTACCTCACTCAGGATAGTGTTTTCTATTTCCATCCATTTGCATGCAAAATTCAAGATGTCATTGTTTTTTTCCCGCTGAGTAAAATTCTAAAGTGTATATGTGCCACACCTTCTTTATTTATTCTTCTATTGAGGGGCATCTAGGTTGTTTCCAGGTTATGGCTATTACAAATAATGCTGCTATGAACATAGTTGAACAAATATTTTTGTAGTATGATAGGGCATCTTTGGGTATATTCCCAAGAGTGGTATTGCTGGATCCTGGGGTAGGTTGATCCCGAATTTCCCGAGAAACCACCACACTGATTTCCAAAGTGGTTTCACAAGTTTGCATTCCCACCAGCAATGGATGAGTGTTCCCCTTACTCCACATCCTCTTCAGCAAAGGCTATCATTGGTGTTTTTGATTTTACTAATTTTTGTATTCAGTCACTTACAAGCAGGTATTCATCAGCTGTAGGAGTTCTGAGGTAAAATTTTTGTGGGTTGCTTATATATACCATCATACCATGGGTAAATAGTGATACTTTGTCTTCTTCCTTTTCAATTTGTATCCCCTTGATCTCCTTCAGTTGTCTTATTGCTCTAGCTAGAACTTCAAGTATTATATTGAATAGATATGGAGAGAGTGGTCAAACTTGGCTTGTTCCTGATTTTAGTGAAATTGATTTGAGTTTCTCTCCATTAAATTTGACATTGGCTGTTCACTTGCTGTATATTACTTTTTGGCTTTGGCATGTATGTCACTTGTATCCCTGATCTCTCCAAGAATTTTATCATAAAGGGGTGTTGGATTTTGTCAAAAGCTTTTTTATTTCTTTCAGTTTGTTTCTGTGGTGGACTATATTGACTTCATATGTTGAACCATCTCTGCATCTCAGAGATGAAGGCTGATGATGTTGAATGATTTTTTTCATGAATTCTTTGTAAGGGGAGGCCACTTGTTCATTCCCAGTTGCCCAGAGCCAAAATAACCACACAGAAACTGTATTAATTAAATCATTGCTTTGCCTATTAGCTCTAGCTTCTTATTGGATAACTTTTACAGCCTAAACTAACCCATCTCCATTAATCTGTGTATCACCATGTGGCTGCGGCTTACTGGCAATATTCTATCACATCTGTCTCCGGCAGTGGCTACATGACATCTCCTTGACTCTGCCTTCTTCCTCCTAGCATTCAGTTCAGTCTTCTCCACCTATCTTTATTCTGTTAAGCCATTGGCCAAAAGCAGCTTCTTTATTAACCAATGGCAATAAAACATATTCATAGCATACAGAGGGAATCCCACATTAATTCTTGGATTTGGTTTGATAGTATTTTTTTAAAATATATATTTTGAATCAATGTTCACAAGGGAAATTGGTCTATAGTTTTCTTTCTTTGCTGAATCTTAGTGTGGTTTGGATATCAAGGTGACGGTGGCCTCTTAAAATGAATTTGGAAATGTTCTTTCCTTTTTTATTTTGCAGAAAAATTTGGGGATAGTATTGGCATTAACTCATCTTTGAATGTCTGGTAGAATTCTGTACTGAAACTGTCTTCTCCTGGACTTTTTTCTTGTTGTTGTCAAGAGAATTTTAATGACTGCTTCTACTCAGTTGTGGATTATAGATATATTTAAATTGTTTATGTGATCTTAATTTAATTTTGATATGTAATATCTATTGAGAAACTATCCATTTCTTTTAGATTTTCCAATTTTTTAGAATACAGGTTTTTGAAGTATCACCTAATGATTCTTTGGATGTCATCAGTGTCTTTTGTTATGTCCTTGTTTTGTTTCTGATTTTGTTAATTTGGATGTTCTCTCTGTGCTTTTTTGTTAGTTTAGATAAGTGTTTGTCAATCTTGTTGATTTTCTCAAAGAACAAACTCTTTGTTTTATTGATTCTTTCTATTGTTTTCTTTGTTTCTATTCTTTTGATTTCAGACTTCAATTTGATTATTTCTTGCAAGTGATCCTCTTGTAAGTGCTTGCTTTTTTTGTTTTATAGATTTCAGACATTCTGTTAAGTTGCTAGTATGAGATCTGTCCATTTTTTTAAATGTAGGCACTTAGTGGTATGGCCTTCATGCTTATCCCTGCTTTTATTGTGTCCTATATGTTTGGGTATATGTTATATAATTTTTTATTGAAATCTAGGAAGTCTTTAATTTCTTTCTTGACACAGTAGTCATTAAGTTGTGAATTTTTCGGTTTCCGTGGGTTTGTAGACTTTCTGTTGTTGTTGAAATCTAGTTTTAACTCATGGTGTTCTGATAGGATGTAGGGGATATTTTGATTTTCTTGTATCTGTTGAGACTTTTTTGTGACTGTGTATGTGGTCAGTTTTGAAGAATGTTCTGTGAGGTGCTTTGAAGAAGGTATATTTTTTATTATTTGGGTAAAATGTTCTGTAGATATATATTAGGTTTCTTTGGTTTATAACTTCTGTTAGCTCCAGTATTTCTCTGTTTAGATTTTTATCTGGATGGCCTGTCCATTGATGAAAATTTGATAGTGAAGTCTCCCACTGTCAATGTGTGAGGGTTAATGTGTGATTTAATCTTAAGTAATATTTCTTTTTCAAAAATGGGTTCTCTTGGGTTTGAGACTTAAATGTTACAAAATGAGATGTCATCTTGGTGGATTTTTCCTTTTATGAGTATAAAGTTTCCTTCACCATCTCTTTGAATAAATTTTGGTTTGAAGTCTTTTTTATTAGATATTAAGATAGCTACACCAGCTGGCTTTTTAGGCCCACTTGGCTTGGACAATCTTTTCCAATCCCTTACTCTGAAGTAATGTGTATCTTTAACCTTGATGTGTGTTTTTTGTATGCAACTTAAGGATGAATCTTGCTATCTTACCCATTGTGTTAGTCTGTGTCTTTTTATTGGGGAACTGAGTCAATTAATATTGAGAGATATCAGTGATAGATTCTTTTCTGTCACTCTGTTTTTGATGGTAGGTGAATGTGCTTCTCTTTCTTTCTAGTATCATCTATAGGGCTGAATTTGTAGATAGATATTGTTTAAATTTGACTTTCTCACAGAATAGCTTGTTTTCTCTGTATATGGTGATAAAGTGGTTTTTTGGATATAGTCTTTTGGGCTGGCAGCTGTGGTCTCTTAGAGTCTGTTTACATCTATCCAGACCCTTCTGACTTTGAGAGTCTCCACTGAGAAGTTGAACATATTTCTAATAGATCTACCTTTATATGCTGCTAGTTCTCTTTTACCTTGCAGCTTTTACTATTCTGTCTTTGTTTTGTATATTCAAAGATTTTATTATGATGTGAAAATGGAACTTTATTTCCTGGACCAAGCTATTTGGTGTTATGCATGGTTCTTTTTTCTTTTTTATTATTTTTATTGAGCTCTACATTATTCCTTGCTCTCCTTCCTACCTCCCCCCTCCCCTTCAGCCCTTTCCTGAGGTCCCCATGCTCCCAATTTGCTCAGGAGATCTTGTCTTTTTCTACATCCCATGTAGACAAGATCTATGTATGTCTCTCTTAGGGTCCTCATTGTTATCTAGGTTCTCTGGGACTGTGATTTGTGGACTGGTTTTCTTTGCTTTATGTTTCAAAACTACTTATGAGTGAGTAAATGTGATAACTGTCTTTCTGTACCTGGGTTACCTCACTCAAAATGATGTTTCCTAGTTCCATCAATTTTTCTGCAAAATTAAAGATGTTATTTTTTTCTGCTGTGTAGTACTCCATTGTGTAAATGTACCACATATTCTTTTTTTTATGTATAATAAAGGGTTATTTATTTAAGGGTAGACTCGCAGATCACAGTCCTATCACGATCCTCTGCACGAATGGGGAACAAGAACAGAATCTAGTAGCCAGAAGCAAGAGAGCAGGACAGCACATGCTATACAGCTGCATTTATAGTATAGAGATTACACCCAAGTATTCTGGTATCTTAAAGGCTATTGACTGAAGGAGCTCCCACAGCATCTCTCTCTCCATTTTGTTTAAATAAGAGAATTCCAAACCCAATACAAAACTATACACACTAGGAACAGATATCAAGTATAAGATTAGAATTACAACCAGCATAAACAATATTAAGCAAGAAACAGATGTTAAATATTTTAATAAACATTCTATCCTAAGTCATCTAAGTCTTGTAATGACTTGGCTAGATTATAAGAGGAAGTAACTACGACTATCTAATTTTCAACCGCACTGAAGGCCTGAGAAGGGAGATAATATTACTTGAGTAGGCAGGAAGTGTAATCAAGCAGTTTCCAAAATGTTCAGTAGATGACAGAGATAATTGGCTGCCTGAACAATCATATTTGCAATGTTGAAGCAACCAACTTTGGCTAAGACCTAGAGTAAATGACACCATTTTCAGAGGCAGGAAAATTTTCAGAACTATCTTACCCTGTCCTGGAGAGGTTTGGCAGTCTTTTTCTTTTCTTTTTTTTTTTTTATTCTTTTTTACTTAAAATTTCCAACTGCTCCCCGTTTCCCATTTCCCTCCCCCTCCTCCCACATATTGCACCCTCCCCCCGCTCCCCTCCCCCTATCCCGACTCCACTTCTCCTCCCCCTAGTCCACTCCCCCTCCCTCTCGATACTGAGGAGCAGTCCAAATTCCCTGCTCTACATGAAGACCAAGGTCCTCCCACTTCTATCTAGGTCCAGGAAGGTGAGCATCCAAACAGGCTACGCTCCAACAAAGCCAGTTCATGTATTAGGATCGAAACCTAGTGCCATTGTCCTTGGCTTCTCATCAGCCTTCATTGTCCGCCTTGTTCAGAGAGTCCAGTTTCAACCCATGCTTATTCAGTCCCAGTCCAGCTGGCCTTGGAGAGCTCCCAATAGATCAGTTCCACTGTCACAGTGGGTGGGTGCACCCCTCGTGGTCCTGATTTCCTTGCTCATGTTCTCCCTCCTTCTGCTCCTCATTTGGACCTTAAGAGCTCAGACGGTTGATCGAAATTGGGTCTCTGTCTCTCTCTCGATCCATCGCCAGATGAAAGTTCCTGTGCCATTCTCCTTGGCCTCTCGTCAGCTCTCATTGTCCACCACATTCAGAGAGTCCGGTTTTATCCCATGTTTTTTTCAGTAGCAGTCCAGCTGGCCTTGGTGAGCTCCCAATAGATCGGCCCCCCGTCTCAGTGGTTGGGTGCACACCTCATGGTCCTGACTTCCTTGTTCATGTTCTCTCTCCTTCTGCTCCTCATTATAACCTTGGGAGCTCAGTCCGGTGCTCCAGTGTGGGTCTCTGTCTCTATCTCCATCCATCGCTAGATGAAGGTTCTATGGCGATATGCAAGATATTCATCAGTATGATTATAGGATAGGTTCATTTCAGGTTCCCTATCCTCAGGTGCCCCAATGAACTAACTGGGGACATTGCCCTGGGCTTCTGGTAGCCATTCCAGGTTCAAGTCTCTTGCCAACCCTTAGGTGGCTCCCTTAACTAAGGTATGAGTTTCCCTGCTCCCCCATCCAACCTTCCTTTACCCCCAATCACCCCGATTCCCCCAGTTCCCCTCATCCTCTCCTTCACACTTTTCTCTCCCCATCTCCCCTCATCCCCATCCCACCCCACCCCCCAAGATTCCCATTTTTTGCCCATCAATCATGTCTATTTCCCATAGCTGGGAGGATATCTATATGTTTTTCCTTGGGTTTACCCTCTTGTTTAGCTTCTTTAGGATCACAAATTATAGACTCAGTGGCCCCTATCCATGGCTAGAAACCAATTATGAGTGAATACATCCCATGATCTTCTTTTTGGGTCTGGGTTACCTCACTCAGGATCGTATTTTCTATTTCCATCCATTTGCATGCAAAATTCGAGAAGTCATTGTTTTTTTTACCACAGAGTAGTACTCTAATGTATATATATCCCACACTTTCTTCATCCATTCTTCTATTGAAGGGCATCTAGGTTGCTTCCAGGTTCTGGCTATTACAAATAATGCTGCTATGAACATAGTTGGACAAATGCTTTTGTCATATGCTAAGGCATCTCTTGGGTATATTCCCAAGAGTGCTATTGCTGGGTCCAGGGGTAGGTTGATCCCAATTTTTCTGAGAAACCGCCACACTGATTTCCAAAGTGGTTGCACAAGTTTGCAGTCCCACCAGCAATGGATGAGGGTACCCCTTTCTCCACAACCTCTCCAGCAAAGGCTATCCTTGGTGTTTTTTATTTTAGCCATTCTGACAGGTGTAAGATGATATCTCAAAGTTGTTTTGATTTGCATTTCTCTGATCGCTAAGGAGGTTGAGCATGACCTTAAGTATCTTTTGGCCATTTTAACTTCTTCTGTTGAGAATTCTCTGTTCAGTTCAGTGCCCCATTTTTTAATTGGGTTAATTATCCTTTTAAAGTCTAGTTTCTTGAGTTCTTTATATATTTTGGAGATCAGACCTTTGTCTGTAGCGGGGTTGGTGAAGATCTTCTCCCAGTCAGTAGGCTGCCTTTTTGTCTTAATGACAGTGTCCTTTGCTTTACAGAAGCTTCTCAGTTTCAGGAGGTCCCATTTATTCAATGTTGCCCTTAATGTCTGTGCTGCTGGGGTTATACATAGGAAGCGATCTCCTGGGCCCATATGTTGTAGGGTACTTCCCATTTTCTCTTCTATCAGGTTCAGTGTGTTCAGATTGATATTGAGGTCTTTGATCCATTTGGACTTGAGTTTTGTGCATGGTGATAGATATGGGTCTATTTTCATTCTTCTACAGGTTGACATCCAATTGTGCCAGCACCGTTTATTGAAGATGCTTTCTTTCTTCCATTGTATACTTTTAGCTCCTTTATCGAAAATTAGTTGTTCATAGGTTTGTGGGTTAAAATCCGGGTCTTCTATACGATTCCATTGGTCGACTGCTCTGTTTTTATGCCAGTACCACGCTGTTTTCATTACTGTAGCTCTGTAATAGAGTTTGAAGTCAGGGATGGTAATGCCTCCAGAAGTTCCTTTATTGTATAAGATTGTTTTGGCTATCCTGGGTTTTTTGTTTCTCCATATAAAGTTGATTATTGTCCTTTCAAGATCTGTGAAGAATTTTGATGGGATTTTAATGGGGATTGCATTGAATCTATAAATTGCCCTTGGTAGAATTGCCATTTTTACTATGTTGATCCTCCCAATCCAGGAGCAAGGGAGATCCTTCCATTTTCTGGTATCCTCTTCAATTTCTTTCTTCAATGCCTTAAAGTTCTTGTCAAATAGATCTTTCACTTCCTTGGTTAGAGTTACCCCAAGATATTTTATGCTTTTTGTGGCTATCGTGAAAGGTGATGATTCTCTTATTTCCCTCTCTGCTTCCATATCCTTTGTGTATAAGAGGGCGACTGATTTTTTTGGAGTGGATCTTGTATCCTGCCACATTACTAAAGGCGTTTATCAGCTGTGGGAGTTCTTTGGTGGAGTTTTTGGGGTCGCTCATGTACACTATCATATCATCTGCAAATAATGCAAGTTTAACTTCTTCCTTTCCAATTTGAATCCCCTTTATCCCCTTATGTTGTCTTATTGCTATTGCTAAAACTTCGAGAACTATATTGAAGAGGTATGGAGAGAGTGGACAGCCTTGGCATGTTACTGATTTTAATGGGATGGCTTTAAGTTTCTCTCCATTTAATTTGATATTAGCTGTCGGCTTGCTGTATATAGCTTTAATTAAATTTAGGTGTGACCCTTGTATCCCTAATCTCTCCAAGACTTTTATCATAAAGGGATGTTGAATTTTGTCAAATGCTTTTTCAGCGTCTAATGAAACGATCATATGGTTTTTTTCTTTATTTATATGATGGATTACATTGATAGATTTGCGTATGTTAAACCAGCCCTGCATCTCTGGTATGAAGCCTACTTGATCATAATGGATAATTTTTCTAATGTGTTCTTGGATTCGGTTTGCCAGAATTTTGTTGAGGATTTTTGCGTCGATGTTCATGAGTGAGATTGGCCTGTAGTTTTCTTTCTTGGTTGGGTCTTTGTGTGGTTTTGGTATCAGAGTTACTGTAGCTTCATAAAAGGAATTTGGCAATGACTCTTCTGTTTCTATATTGTGAAATACATTAAGGAGTATAGGTATTAGGTCTTCTTGGAAGTTCTGGTAGAATTCCGCATTGAAACCATCTGGTCCTGGACTTTTTTTGGAAGGGAGGTTTTTGATAACCGCTTCTAATTCTTCACGACTAACAGGTCTATTTAGGTTGTTCACCTGGTCCTGGTTTAACTTTGGTATATGGTATTTATCTAAAAAAGTGTCCATTTCTTTTACATTTTCCAGTTTTGTGGCATACAGGCTTTTGTAGTAAGATCTAATGATTCTCTGAATTTCCTCTGTGTCTGTGGTTATGTCTCCCTTTTCATTTCTGATCTTATTAATTTGCAAATTCTCTCTCTGCCGTTTGATTAGTTTGGATAGGGGTTTATCAATCTTGTTGATTTTCTCCAGGAACCAGCTTTTTGATTTATTGATTCTTTCAATTGTTTTCTGTGTCTCTATTTTGTTGATTTCAGCCCTCAGTTTGATTATTTCCAGTCTTCTACCCCTTCTAGGTGAGTCTGCTTCTTTTTTTTCTAGAGCTTTCAGGTGGGCTGTTAAGTCTCCAATGTGTGCTTTCTCTGTTTTCTTTAAGTGGGCAGTTAGTGCTATGAACTTTCCTCTCAGGACTGCTTTCATAGTGTCCCATAGGTTTGAGTATGTTGTTTCTTTATTTTCATTGAAATCAAGGAAGACTTTAATTTCTTTCTTTATTTCTTCCTTAATCCAGGTATGGTTCAGTAGTTGACTATTCATTTTCCATGAGTTTGTAGGCTTTCTGGGGGTAGCATTGTTGCTGAATTCTAGCTTTAATCCATGGTGATCTGATAAGATACAGGTGGTTATTAGTATTTTTTTGTAACTATGAATGTTTGCTTTGTTACCGAGTATGTGGTCGATTTTTGAGAAGGTTCCATGAGCTGCAGAGAAGAAGGTATATTCTTTCCTATTTGGGTGGAATATTCTATAGATGTCTGTTAAGTCCATTTGATTCATTACCTCCATTAATTCTCTTATTTCTCTGTTAGGTTTCTGTCTAATTGACCTGTCCATTGGTGAGAGAGGAGCATTAAAGTCTCCTACTATTAATGTGTGCGGTTTGATGTCTGCCTTGAGTTTTAACAATGTTTCTTTTACGTACGTGGGTGCTTTTATATTAGGGGCATAGATATTCAGGATTGAGATTTCATCCTGATGAATTGTTCCTGTTATGAGTAGAAAATGTCCCTCTCCATCTCTTCTGATTGATTTAAGTTTGAAGTCAACTTTGTTAGAAATTAGTATGGCCACACCTGCTTGTTTCCTAGGTCCATTTACTTGATAAGCCTTATCCCAGCCCTTTACTCTGAGTAGGTGCCTGTCTTTGTGGTTGAGGTGTGTTTCTTGTAAACAGCAGAATGTTGGATCCTGTTTTCATATCCAATCTCTTAGTCTGTGCCTTTTTATAGGTGAGTTGAGTCCATTGACATTAAGTGATATTAATGACCAGTGGTTGTTAACTCCGGTCATTTTTTTAGTAGTAGATTTTGTGTGTTTCCCTTCTTTGAGATGTGCTGCTAAAGGGTCTCTAGATGTCTGAGTTACTGTGGTCATTGTTGGACTCCTTGATTAGTGATTTTCCTTCTATTACTTTCTGTAAGGCTGGATTTGTGGCTACGTATTGTTTAAATTTGTTTTTATCCTGGAAAATTTTGTTTTCTCCATTTATAGTGAACGAAAGCTTGGCTGGGTATAGTAGTCTGGGCTTGCATCCATGGTCTCTTAGTTTCTGCAGTACATCTATCCAGGACCTTCTGGCTTTCATGGTTTCCATAGAGAAGTCAGGTGTAAGTCTGATAGGTTTACCTTTATAAGTAACTTGGCCTTTTTCCTTTGCTGCTCTTAGTATTCTTTCTTTATTCTGTATGCTTTGTGTTTTGATTATTATATGGCGAGAGGATGTTTTTTTTTGATCCAGCCTATTCGGTGTTCTGTATGCTTCTTGAACCTTCATAGGTATATCTTTCTTTAGGTTGGGAAAGTTTTCTTCTATAATTTTATTAAATATATTATCTGGACCGTTGAGCTGCGCTTCTTCTCCTTCTTCTATTCCTATTATTCTTAGGTTTGGTCTTTTTATTGTGTCCCATATTTCCTGAATGTTTTGTGATGAGAATTTGTTGGCCTTGCTGTTTTCTTTGATCAGCGTGTTTATTTTCTCTATGGTATCTTCAGAATCTGAGATTCTTTCTTCTATCTCTTGTATTTTGTTGGTTATGCTTGCTTCTGTAGTCTCTATTCGTTTACCTAGATTTTCCCTGTCCAGCTGGCCTTCTGTTTGTGTTTTCTTCTTTGCCTCCATTTCAGTTTTTAAGTCTTGAACTGTTTCCATTATTTGTTTGATTGTTTTTCCTTGGTTTCCTAGGGTATCATTCACTGATTTACTCAATTCTTCAAACTTTCTGTTATACTTCTCATCCATTTCTATAAGGGCATTTTTTACATGCTGTTTAAGGGCGTCAATCACTTTCATAAAGTCAATTTTATCTACTTCTTCATGATTAAGGTGTTCATGTCCTCCTGTTGTGAGGTCGCTGGGTTCTGGTGGTTTCATATAGTTTTTCAGATTGTTGGGTGAATTCTTGCATTGATGCCTGCCCATCTCTTTCTCCGAATGCTCCCCTATTGATCTTCTTTTACCGGATCAGGTCTCCTTGCCTACTGATGTACTTTCCCAGTGATGGCACCCTGCAGTGATAGCTCTCCTGGTGCTCCAGTGATGTCTCTCCTGGTACCAATATCAGATCTCCGTGCCCAAAGACGGCTCTCCTGGTACCCAGATTAGCTCTCCCACTGATGGCTCTCCTGGTGCCAAGATCAGATCTCCGTGCAGGTTGCGTAGTTCGTAAACAAAGCTCCTACCTTGCTTGGTGCAGGCAGGCCAGTGAACCAAAGGAAGTCTCGCCTGCCTACTTGCCCTGAGGATTTGCCCCCAGCACCAGACAGACTGAGCTGGATGGTGTAATGTGCCCAAAGAGGAAAGGGGGCAGAAGGAAGAAGGGTTCTGGATGCAAGCTGGGTGGGACAAGAAGAGAGAGGCAGTATGCAGGGTGTAGAGGCCCTGCAGGGAGCCCAGGGAGTATAGGGTGGGGGATGAGGAACTTCAGAGTTCCCTGTCCAGGGCTGCTTCCGCCGCCGCCAGTCAGGTCACAAACTCACCCCGCTGCTGTCTCTCCTGGTGCCTAGATCAGATCTCCGTGCAGGTTGGGTAGTTTGTAAACAAAGGCCTTACCTTGCTTGGTGCGGGCAGGCTGGAGAAACAAAGGAAGTCTCGCCTGCCTACTTGCCCTGAGGATTTGCCCCCAGCGCCAGACAGACTGAGCTGGATGGTGTTATGTGCCCAAAGATTAAAGGGGGCAGAAGGAAGAAGGGTTCTGGATGCAAGCTGGGTGGGACAAGAAGAGAGAGGCCCACATATTCTTTATCCATTCTTCTGCCAAAGGGCATTTAGGTTGTTTTCAGATTATGGCTATGACAAAAAAACTGCTACGAACACAGTTGAGCACATGTCTTTGTGGCATGATTGAGCATCCTTTGGAAATATACCCCAAAGTGGTATTACTGGGTCTTGAGGTAGGTTGTTCCCTAATTTTCTGAGAAATTACCACACTGACATCCAAAGGGGTTGTACCAGCTTGCATTCCTACCAGCAATGCATTCCTTTTATCCCAGAACCACCCCAGTATAAGTTGTCATCAGTGTTTTTGATCTTGGCCATTCTTACAGATGTAAGATGGAATCTCAGAGTTGTTTTGATTTGCATTTGTTAAATATGCTTTCTTTTTTCCATTTTATACTTCTTGTTTCTTATTGAAAAATCAGGTGTTTGAAGTTTGAAGGTGTGTGGATTGATATCTGGGTCTTCTATTTGGTTCCATTGGTCCTCTTGTCTGTTTTTATGCCAATACCAGGGTGTTTTCAGTACTGTAGCTCTGTAGTTGAGTTTGAAGTCATGGATTGTGATGCCTCCAGAAGCTCTTTTATTGTACAGAATTGTTTTGGCTTTTTCTTGCTTTTCTAAATGAAGTTGAGCACCGTTCTTTCAAGATCTGTGAAGAATTTTTCTGATATTTTGATGGGCATTGCATTGAATCTGTAGATTGCTTTTTGTAAGATTGCTATTTTTACTATGTTAATTCTACCCACCCAAGAGCATGGGAGATCTTTCCATTTTCTAGTGTCTTCTTCAATTTCTTTCTTCAAAGATTTAAAGTTCTTGTCATACAAATCTTCCACTTGT
Source organism: Chionomys nivalis (assembly GCF_950005125.1). NCBI lineage: Eukaryota > Metazoa > Chordata > Mammalia > Rodentia > Cricetidae > Chionomys > Chionomys nivalis. The sequence continues at coordinate 60,993,307 of NC_080101.1, forward strand.
TTGGTTAGAGTTACTCTGAGATATTTTATGCTATTTGTGGCTATTGTGAAGGGTGATGTTTGTCTGGTTTCTTTCTCAGCCCTTTTATCATCTGAGTACTAGAGGGTTACTGATTTTTTTGAGTTAATCTTGTATCCTGCTGTATTACTGAAAGTGTTTATGAGTTGTAGAAGTTCCTTGGTAGAACTTTTGGGGTCGCTTATGTAAACTATCATATCATCAGCAAATAGTGAGAGTTTGACTTTTTTTTTTTTCTATTTGCTTCCCCCTGATCTCCTATTGGTGTCTTATTGCTCTAGCTAGGACCTCAAGAACTGTATTGAATAGATATCGACAGAGTGGACAACCTTGTTTTGTTCCTGATTTCAGTGGAATCGCTGGGAGTTTCTCTTCATTTAGTTTGATGTTGGCTGTTGGCTTGCTGTATATTGCCTTTATTTTTGTTAGGTGTGTTCCTTGTATCCCTGCTCACTCCAAGACCTTTATCATGAAGGGATTTTATATTTTGTATAAAGTTTTTCAGCATCTAGTGAGATGATCATATGCTTTTTACTTTTCAGTTTGTTTATATGATGGATTACATTAACAGATTTTTGTATGTTGAACCATCCCTGCATCTCTGGGATGAAGCTGACTTAGTCATGGTGAATGATGGTTATGATATGTTCTTGGATTTGATTTGCCAGTTATTTATTGAATATTTTTGCCTCAATGTTCATGACTGAGATTGGTCTGTAATTATCTTTCGTAGTACTGTCTTTCTATGGTTTATCAGAATAATTGCAGCCTCATCAAAAGAGATTGGCAATTTTCCTTCTGTTTCTTTTGTGTGGAATAATATGAGGAGTATTGGTATTTGTTTTTTCAAAAATCTTGCAGAATTTTGAGCTGAAACCTTCTGGTCCTGGGCTTTTTTTTGGGGGGGGAGGGGAGACTTTTGATGACTTTTCTTATTTATTCAGCAGTTATCGGTTAGTTTAATTTGCTTATCTGGTCTTAATTTAATTTTGGTAAGTGATATATATCCAGAAAGTTGTCTATTTTCTTTAAGTTTTTCAATTTTGTGGAGTACAGTTTTTCGAAACATGACCTGATGATTCTTTGTATTTCCTTCATGTCTGTTGTTATGTCTCCCTTTTCATTTCTGATTTTGTTACTTTGGATATTCTCTCTCTGCCTTTTTTTCAGTTTGGACAAAGGTTTGTCTATTTTGATTTTTTTTGAAGAATCAACTCTGTTTCATTGATTCTTCGTATTTTTTTGTTTCTATTTTTTTTTATTTCAGCTCTCAATTTGATTATTTCCTGCCATCTAGTTCTCTTAGGTGAGTTTGCTTCTTTTTGTTCTAAAGTTTTCAAATGTGGTCACGTTTGCAGCTTCTGGTTCCCCTTGGGGCCACCTGAAAACTCAGGAATCCCATTAAACCTAAATATTTTTAAATTTCGCTTTCTGTGATTTGGCTTGTTTGGGATTTTGGCATGAACAAAAACCTCGCATTAGAAATATTCCTAATATCTGGAGGGCCCACTGAGATAGGGCATTCTTTCTCTGCAGCCTACAGCCATGCACTGAAAGTGCCCTAGTTCACAACCTGAGCTCTCCACATCACGTTAAAACTGGCATCCAGACTACAGTGGCTGTATCTTGGTGAGTCTCTTTTGTCTTGTCTATGCTATAGGGTTTTGGGGGATCCATTCATACTTACTTTTGTCTATTATTGGACTCTTGTGGAAGACATGGGCCCATGCCAAAAGTCCAATCTCAGTGGTTAGGCTGGGCCTACCTGAGGTGAATTTTGTTTGCTTTAGGGATACCTAGCATTCAATTTTTATGACTCCATTTAGGCCTAAGAGTTATTTTGGCAGACACACTGTAATAGACTTAGACTATGCAGCTTGGCATAGACTTTAAAATGGGTACTTGTAGTTCAAAGCCAGATCCGCTGTCACCCCAGGGATGCCTCTTACAAAATCTTTATAAATTGGGGTTGTCTGTTACAATCTGTCCTGAATGGCTAACTTCCCTACGCACTAAGGTTTGGCCTCAATACTATCTTGATAATGGAACATGTTGGCCACCAGAAGGAAGCCTTGAGCTTACCATCCTCTAGGACCTAGAAAGTTTTTGTCATGGGCAGAGCTTACATACGTCCATGGTGTTTAGGCACTGTGCTCTTGCTCCTCCCTCAGTAGCCAGTGTCTCACAGCAGGTCACAAGGGCCAAGATGCCTCCAAATTCCTGGTCATCTGGGAATTGGGACTCCAACCTGACCATGCAGCCAGAGGCACTGGTCCCTCCTTGGCTCCCTCAAACCCACACTACTCACCCCCTCCTGTGGAGCAACATTCTCCACATTCCTCTCCTTCCCTGTTCTCTCCTATCCCCTCCCTCACCATTCCAGAAGTTCAAAGTCAACTTCCACCTTACCTACCTTCCTCTCCCCTCCCCCTCCTACTTCATCTTCCCACCCTTGGACCCCCTATGCACCCTGGGCTAACCCTTTCCAATCCTCCTCAGTATCCTCCTATACAAGATCCCACCATAACTTCTCCCTTCTCTGCACTCTCCGGGAAGTGGGGGGAGCAGATGGCATTATTAAAGTTCATGCTCCCCTTTCTCTTCCAGATCTCTCTCAGATAAAAAAGGTGGCTAGGTTCTTTTTCTATTAATCCTTCTGCCTATAATAAAAAGTTACATAGGCAAGACATTATGGCTCATTGCCTCCCTCTGGGTAAGGAAATGGTCTCAGAAAAAGTAGTTAATTTAACAAACCCAGCCATTTTTTTTAATCAGTTACAAGAGACCATGGTCCAATATACTAGGCTAGATCCAGTTTCCCCAGTGGGAGCCATGGTCTTGGCTATTCATTTTATTTCTCAGTAAATTAGAAAAAAGTTAAGAAAGGCTGTAGAGGGTTCCCAAACCCATATATGGTAATTAGTTTTTAATGTCCAAGAAGAAACAGCTGAGTCTTCCAGACAGACAAGGCTACAACAAGCAGTTAATCTGCAGGCTCAGTCCTTAGCAGCTGCCCTAAGGCCATGGGAAGGGGGACAAGGGAAGCCAACCATATACCCTGATAGAGCCCAGCCTAAGTCAGTCTCACAGACAAGCTGTTACAAATGTGACCTTAATGGCCATATGGTACGATATTTCACTAAACATCCTATGAGGCCATGCAGCCTGGACACTGGAAATCACAATGCCCCTATGCGGGCTTGTCCTCTATGCCATGCCCACAGGAAGTAGCCCCCTTTTCTAAAGAAAGCCTAAATGTTACTCAAAATATCACCTCAGCTTCCTGTCGCCCCTATACAAACAGTCTCGGTAAGTCTTAGTCTCAGCCCTGCCCCTGTGCTGCCAAACCTTGACCTCTCCCAGAGGAGGATCAAGGCAAATTTTGACCACTCCCTCCATCTATTTAAAGTGGTCAAACCTGGAAACAACCCAGATGCCCCTCAATGGAAGAATGGATATAGAAAATGTGGAATATATATGCATTAGAGTACTATTCAGTGGTAAAAAACAACAGCATCTTGAATTTTGTATGCAAATGGATAGAAATAGAAAACACTATCCTGCGTGAGGTAACCCAGACCCAAAAAGATGAATATGGTATGTACTCACTCAGGGGTGGGGGTGGGGGTAGGGTGGGGGTAAGGGGAGATGGGGAGATAAAAGTGAGAAGGGGAGGATGGGGGGAGCTTAGGGGAATGGGATGGTTGGGATGGAGGAAGGGTGGATATGGGAGCAGGGAAGTATATATCTTAATTAAGGGAACCATTTTAGGGTTGGCAAGAGACTTGACTCTAGAGGGGTTCCCAGGTGTCCAAGGAGTTGTCCCCAGCTAGCTCCTTGGACAGCTGATGAGAGAGAGCCTGAAATGGCCCGATCCTATAGCCAAACTGATGAATATCTTGCATGTCACCATAGAATCTTCATCTGGCGATGGATGGAGATAGAGACAGAGACCCATGTTGGAGCACTGGACTGAGCTCCCAAGGTCCAAATGAGGAGCAGAAGGAGGGAGAACATGAGCAGGGAAGTCACTGAGACGGTGGGGCTGATCTAATAATGGGAGCTCACCGAGGCCAGCTGGACTGGGACTGATGGAGTATGTGATTAAACCGGGCTCTCAGAACGTGGCGGTCAATGAGGGCTGACTGAGAAGCCAAGGACAATGGCACTGGGTTTTGATTCTACTCCATGTACTGGCTTTGTGGGAGCCTAGTCTGTTTGGATGCTCACCTTCCTAGACCTGGATGGAGGGGGGAGGACCTTGAACTTCCCACAGGGCAGGGAACCCTGACTGCTCCTTGGACTGGAGAGGGAGGGGGAGGGAGTGGGGGTAAGGGAAGGGAAATGGGAGGAGGGGAGGAGGTGGAAATTTTTAATAAAATTTTTAATAAATAATAATAAAAATAAAAATAAAAATAAAAATAAAAATAAAATGCTCCCCAGAGAATCCCTTCATGGTCCTCCCACCCTGTGGGTTGCTTTTGCAGCTTTCCGGTTCCCCTTGGGGCCACCTGAGAGCACAGGAATCCCATTAAACCTGGATATTTTTTAAATTTGGCTTATTGTGATTTGGCTTGATTGCGATTTTTGCTCTCGCTTGCCTTAGGAATATTCCTAACAGTTCCTGATCATTTTCTCATGATTTCTGTTTCTATAATTCTCTCAGCTTATGTTTTCTTTATTGTCTCTATTTCAGTTTTCATGTCTTGAATAGTTTCTTTCATATGTTTAATTTCTTTTTCTTGGTTTTCTTTAAGGGATTTGCCGATGTCTTCCAATTTTTTTGTTTGTCTTTTCTTCTATTTCTTTGAGGCAATTTCCCATTTCCTCTTTAAGAGTTTCAAACATTCTCTTGAAGTTATATTTTAAGTAATTTTTTTTCTGCTTCATCTATATTTGGTTGTTCAAGTCTTGTGGTTGTAGGGTCTTTAAGTTTTACTGGTGTTGTGTTGCTCTTTGTGGTATTGCATGTGTTCTTACCTTTTTTACTCATCTTTTCCTCTAGTAGGTATGTTTGGGGCTGTCAGTGATTCTGTTGATTAATTTTCTAGGTGACAGTGTATCCAAGGCTCAAATGGTTGTTCCTCATGGTACAGTTAGTGCCACAGTTCTAGTTACCCCTTTGGTCACTCCATGTTTTGGAGGTCACTCAGCACTCACAGGCTTTGCTCCACTCCTTTCAAGTTTGCTGTCTCAGACCTGCTCTAGCCTAAATTGTCAGCTTTGACCTGTTTCTGTAAATCCTAGTTTGAATCCACTCCTGCAGAGGTCTCTGGCTTGGAGTCAGTCCTGCAAAGGTCTCTGGCTCTGGTCTACTCACTTGGCGTTCCCAGGCTTGGGTGCACCTAGACCCACAGAGGATCTGGCTCAGGATTACTTCTTCAGAAGTCCCAGACTCACGCCCAGACCCACAAAAGTCCTGCCTCAAGCCTATCTCCTCTGAGGTCCCAGACTCATGCCTGGCCCTGCAGAGATCTCTGGTTCCTGCCTACTCCCTTGAAGGTCCCAGATTCATGTCTGGACACTCAGCAGTTTCTGGCTCTGTGCTTGCTCCCCTGTACCTGTTCCTGTGGAGTTCCCGGTCTTTGGTGTACTCTGGCCCAGGTGGCTGGCTCAATACTGGTCCACCAATGTTCCTGAGGTGGATCCCCTCCTGCTCCCATGGAGCTTGCTTCCTCAGGCCTTGTGCATGGTTCTTATATCTTTATAGGCTTCTCCTTTAGATTAGGTAAATTTTCTTCTATGATTTTGTTGAAAATTTTTTTGGGGAGCTGAAATTCTTCGATTCTTATTATTCTTAATGCTGGTCTTCTTGTAGTGTCCCATATATCCTGGATTTTTTTGTGTGTCAGGAATTATTTTATATTTAACATTTTTGACTGATGTATCTGTTTCTTATATCATATCTTCAAAGCCTGAGATTCTCTAGTTCATATTTTGTATTTTTTTTGGTGACGTTTGTGTCTGTAGTTCTGTTTGCTTATCTAGATTTTCTGGATCCAGAATTACCTCAATTGCTGTTTTTTTATTGCTTCTACTTCCATTTTCAGGTTTTGAACAGTTTTTATTAATTTTCTTCAATTGTTTGTATGTTTCCTTGACTTTCTTTAAGGGATTACTCATTTCCTCCATTTTTCCCTTGATTGCTTTAAGGGATTTATTCACTTCTTATTTAAGCACCACTATCATTTTCATGAAGTTGGTTTAATGGTCATTTTCTTGTGCTTCAATTGTGTTGGAAAATTCAGCAGGGCTGTAGTCAGATAATGGCTCTAGTGGTGACATATTACCCTGCCTATTGTGGATTATGTTCTTACATTGGCATCTAGGCACCTGGATTTGGAGTTAATGTAGATCTCAGTGCTGATTTCTGAATGTGTCTTTGTTGGATGAATGTTTTGCTCCTTGTTTTCTGATTTCTTTCTGACCTGGGTGGCTCGTAGTAGAGCAGAGAGGCTCTGCCTGAGTTGAAGAATGGTCTTCTGATAGGCATGGCATTTGTTTGGGTATGAGGTATCTGCTGGAGTTCAGGTTTGGTGTTCTGGTAGGTATGTCCTTTGGTTGGGTAAGGGGTATCTGTTCATGTGAATCAAGAGAGATAGAAACTCAACTCTTAAGGCATAGTCTTCCCAAAAGTCAGGTAGTTCACTTTGGGGATTAATGAAGTTCCTCCTTTGCGCCTGGTTAGAATCAATTTCTTCCAGAAGCTTGAAATGATAAGAATCTCATTTTATAAGCTGGGTGTAATGGGTGCACACCTTTAACCCCAGCACTTGGGAGGCAGAGGTAGGCAGATAGATCTCTGTGAGTTTGAGGCCAGCCTGGTCTACAGAGTTACAGAACAGCCAGGGCTGCTACATAGAGAAACCCTGTCTCAAAACACCAAAAGAAAAAAAAAAGAACCTTATTTTGTTTCACAAAGATGCATTGGTTGTTCTTTAAAAGGCCTTCATTGGCTTCATCATGTGTATGCATATAGGTAGAGAATTTTTAGCCAAAATCTTGAGAACAGCACTGTATAGACTGCTGAAGCTCCATCTCTGCCATTTCCCCATTCCCCACATCCAGTTTCAAAAACTTTAGCTTCCCCACCAATTCCACTTTATTGCTGCTTCTTAAAGTCGGGAATACAACTGTGATCTTTTAAACCCCATTTGCCTTGCTTTATAGTTTTGAAAAATTTCCAGGCAGTAGTTCAAGGAAATCATCGGCTTTACTTTCCACATTTTTTGTTTCCTAAGAATCAAGGTTGAGTGCTTCCCTTTGAGCAAACATTTTCAAATGTTGCCCTGTTTAATTTTCTTTATATTTATAGTCATTTACAACAGGAGGGACAGTCTGCTATGAGCTTCTTTTTGTGTTTGAAACCAGTTTACTCACTGCCTACTTGATAACTTTACTTGAGTGTTTCAAAGGTATTTCAAATACAACTTGTCTGAGAGAAAACTGGCCTTTCATTTCTGAATTGGTTCCATTTATAAAAATCAGTTACTTAGAGATACTTTGACACCTCTCTCATCTTGAGCATCATGAAATTTCTCAGTAACCTTGAATTTGGACATCACTCTATCTCCATCAGTCACTTTTTAGGGAAATTTATCAAGCTGAAATGGCATCCCAAACAATGTACTTAACTTTTGCCTTCTCCACCAATCTGTCTTCTCAGTAAAGCAATACATTTTCTGTTGAAAAGTAAACCTGTCCATGTTTTCCATTCTTTTATTACCTTGTTAAGTTTTTCCCAGTGACATCCCAGTGGCTGCAACATGTGGATAAAATTCCACAACATGGCCAGTGATCTCTGTCCATCTCATCCCATGCAGCAGTTAGCTGTGTTGATGATCCTACATGTTAGTCTCTTCACCAGATTCTTTGCTTGTGCTAATCATTATTTTAGGAATGATCTTTTATCTATTTACTTTCTCTTGCCTTTTAGGATACAGTCCAGTGTTCTCTTCTTTAGAGAAACATCCTTCAAGCTCTTTGACTGAGCCAAATCACTCAGTTCATGTGTTCAAATGCACACCAGGTTAGGTTTCACATGTATGTGATTTATTTTGATTTATCTCTTTATCCTAGTTCTATAGTAAGTATCACAAAATTACTTTGATGACAATTGTATTGCCCATATTAACAAATGTCTGAAAGGGAAGTGATAAATTAATATTAGTAGAATAATCAAATTTATAGTTCAAAATCAGGAATATGGTATTTATAGGTCCCTCACTGTTCACAGCTGTTATTATTGCTCATAAGTATTAAAAGAATTATACACAAAATTCGTATTAATAATATGATTTTAATATCTATAACAATGTCAAAATGATCACAATAAAAGTTTCTAATGGAATTTCTACTTTAATGTAAATTATACTTATGGCTAGTTCTAGAAAATATTTATTTAAAGTTTCCTTGCTGATGCCTCATTATAAATATTTATGTTCTAAAGGGACATGAAGAAGGGGATCCTAAGATCATATAAATGTTATAACCATCTGAATGAATAAATTTTTATTCAATATCAGACCCTGTGATAATTATTAATTTGTACTAGTTGCTTGTATATCATACTCTGCTTTGTGAGTATCACCTCACTTAATTATCATAACAATATTAACAAGAAGTTAATTTTTAGATGAAGAAAACAAGGCATAGATGAATTAACTAATGAACTATTCTGGTTCAACTGAAATATCTTCCTAGGTTCACATTGTGTGTACTAGGTTCTGAGTTTCATGTACTGTTTTGAAGACAGTGGAGCCCAAGGTGGTATGGCTGGATTGCAGAAGTATATTAGCAGACCTATTAGCAGATCCACCGAGTGTTATGCCCAGCACTGGGCTTAGCCACCCTTCTCTGTTTTGTGGTCTGTTACAATGTGAATGCAACACTGCATCCTGTTCCTGGCACCAGGGATGGAGTCATTCCTGCAGCTCATCCTCCCCTGTCATAATGAGCTGAAATCTCTTTTACTCCCTGAACCAAGACAAACTGTCTTCTACTAAGTTGTTTCTGTTAGGCATTTGGTCACAGTGATGCTAAACTAATGTGTGCTCTGATACCCAAGAATGGAATCAAGGTTCAAATTCTAGGTCTTTGACTTCAGAATCTTTAGTATTTACTGAGACGTCTTTGTATAGCTTCCAGAGTCTTTCTAGGTATGTGAAAGCCGCAACAAAGCAACACTAAAACATCTGTATCTTGAGATAATAGAGTTTTATTATGCTTCATCTACTCAGACTTCCAGAATTTGCATGAGTATTTATGTGAAAATGGAGACAACTCTGGTGTTAGCATTCTATGACATATTTCTTTTTCTTCAAATCTTTTCTGAAAATTGCTAATTCTGAAATATTAGTAGGGATTGGGAAATGTCCAAAATATAAGGATCTCAATGTGACTCATTAGATTAGATGAGAACAGCCAGAAAATTAGTTAAATATACTCAATTTAGCAAATGGTCTCTTAGGACTGAAATTAAAAAATCCTTTTAAGCAGAATTTGGGTTTTTGTATATTTGGCATGGTGTCAACAGTGTGAAATAATTCAGAGGTCTCATCTCTGCAGTGGTCTCAGAATGGATTTCTTCTAATGGAAGATAAAAGATAAAAGGCAGAAATGAGCTAGCATCTGCCTGTTTCACAAAGTTACCAGGTTGCCAGATGATACCTAATTGGGAGCTCAGAACATGATGGTGAGCAGCCTAATCAGGAAATGTTTATTTATTCCGAGTCACTGGAGATGGAGGACGTGATAACAGTAAACAGTCATCAGGAGACAATGAAGAATGAATTTGACAGTGGAAAGAAAAACAGATGCAAACCCCAAACCTACAGACCAGACATTTAACTGAACACATCTCCTCCCCCGATTCCATTCCCCCTCCCTCTCGATACTGAAGAGCAGTCCAAATTCCCTGCCCTGCGGGAAGACCAAGGTCCTCCCACTTATATCTAGGTCCAGGAAGGTGAGCGTCCAAACAGGCTAAGCTCCCACAAAGCCAGTTCATGTATTAGGATCGAAACCTAGTGCCATTGTCCTTGGCTTCTCGTCAGCCTTCATTGTCCGCCATGTTCAGAGAAGAACCTTCATCTAGCGATGGATCGAGACAGAGACAGAGACCCAATTTGGAGCAACAGTCTGAGCTCTTAAGGTCCAAATGAGGAGCAGAAGGAGGGAGAACATGAGCAAGGAAATCAGGACCACGAGGGGTGCACCCACCCACTGTGACAGTGGAACTGATCTATTGGGAGCCCACCAAGGCCAGCTGGACTGGGACTGTGATGGAAGAGTTACTTTTATTTAATAAAAAAACTACCTTGGCCCATTTATAGGCCAGCCCTTAGGTGGGTGGAGTAAACAGAGAGAATGCTGGGAAAAAGAAGCCGAGTCAGAAGTCGCCATGATTCTCCCACTCCACACAGATGCAGGTTAAGATCTCCCTGGTAAGCTACCTCGTGGGGCTACACAAAATATTAAAAATGGGTTAGATCAATATGTAAGAGCTAGCCAATAAGAGGCCGAAACTAATGGGCCAGGCAGTGATTAAAAAAATACAGTTTCCGTGTAATTATTTCGGGGCATAAGCTAGCCATGCGGGTGGCCAGGTGCTAGGAACTTAGCCCGCTGCTCTTATTACAACAGACTGGCACCCAACGTGCTAATGAACTCCACGTAAAACCTGAGAGGGCTTAAAAAGGAGAGAGAGAAAATTTAAGACAGCTTTTTGCTGTTTGTGGGTTACATGCAGCAAAAAAATTACCCTGACTCAGCAACAGGAAAAAACTGGCTGTTTTAAAATGCCGGCTTTCTGGGCTGTGCCGCCATTGCGATCTCTGTCTGGCTCCTGCAGGAGACAGAGCTTTTGAATGGAGCATTTGGAGTAAAGTGCTACGGCTTGCTTGATGGCAATGTGGACTGCTGTGTGACTAAAACTGTGTGTGACTCAGGGGCACCAAATGGTTCTGATACAGGAACAGCTCAGCTCCGCCATGTAAAACTCTGCTGGTCTCAGACAAAAACTACCGTAATTACCATAATAACAACACAGTTAAGGTTTAGACTGGGCAGGACACAGACAGTACCGTAATACCTCTAAATGGTACAACTTAGGTTTTTAAAAACTGCTTAATATTTTTAAAAAATGCTCCTGGATAGTAAAAAAATTACAGATTCTACAGTTTCCGTGTAATTATTTGGGGGCATAAGCTAGCCATGTGGGTGGCCGGGTGCCGGGGACGCAGCCCCGCTACTCCTATTACAACAGGACTGAATAAGCATGGGTTGAAACTGGACTCTCTGAACAGAGAAAGGTTTTGAAGGGATCATGTCGGTAGTGTATTAGGGAATTTATTTTAGTTACCACCATTGAAACTAGTATCTCATGTTAGCTCTTAAATGCATGACATCAACTGTATGTGATGGCTTGTATTTACAAAAACAACCTCAGTGATGGTAACTGAATGGCATCTTTGTCATTTTTTTCTGAAGGGTCTGGTTAAATATCATCTCCTCATATAAAGTCCCTGCTCTCTGTTTCGATTTCTTTTTATCTTTATCTTTCCTTCCCAAACCAATGTTAGACTAGACTCCTTCCACTTCTCTGACAAGTCACCTAACCCTGCACAGTCTTGACTAGACTCCTTCCACTTCTCTGACAAGTCACCTAACCCTGCACAGAGTCTTGCTTCTTAGCGACTGTGGATACTTATTGCTTTCTCCCTTCTGGTAGGAGTGAGGAGTCATGCCTCTTGGTAGAAAATTCCTCCTGTGTTTTTAATTACATCCTGGCTTCTATCCTCTAGAAACTTAAATCCATTTGGTTTTTTTTCCTCTATCTCCTGAAGTTTTAAACTATTCTTTTTGGCCAATAAGAATACAACTTTCATAAACTAAACACACAGTGTTTTGACCCTCAACTTTCCTTGTTGTCAATCTTTTTTCTTCTTCCATTTATTAAATAACTCACACATTTGTTATGCTTTCTCCTTTATTCTCTTTATAGGTTTAATGTCAGCCTATCTAAATGGCTTTAGCCATGCTCACCTACACAGAGTGTGAAAGATTATTAGTTTCTTTTAGCCCAAAATATGTCTACCAGAGAAACAGTCTACCAGAAAGACAGAAGCATGGTTTACCACAAAGTGCGTCTAAGACATATTGACCTCCCCAGTGTGAGTAGATGTGTTGGCACAGATCTATTTCAGAATAAGAAGCAATGACTTTATTGATTTGATTTTGGATTTGTGCTAGTTATTTTTACATGTAATCCATTAATATTAATAAATATATTGTATAGTTATTGAATCTAAGTCTAAGCCTAAATCTATTTTCACAATGTTATTTTTATGTACGTATCTATGTAATGGAAATAAATTTATTCTTCCCTTTGTAAATTTCAAGGAATAAGTCTAGGATTCCAGTTGAGGAGTTATGTAATCTGTTGGGAGAATACTTCAAAATATATTTCTAAAGAGCTTTGGAGAGAGTTTTAAAAACTACAGTTTATCTTTTCCTACTTTTAGAGATTTTGTTTCAGTAAATCTGAATAATAACGATGACATTTACATTTAAAATATCATTTCTTAGAAGCCTCTACTGTAAGAGATAGGTAATATTGGAGAGAGGCAGACATTTGTGGTTTCTTTTGGGGACTTAAATTGTGGCTGGTGAAATGTAGTTTAGTGGTGGATTCTGAAATTACATTCTGTGTGTAGAAACAAAAGCTGAAACATGAAAAAGTAACATGTAGAAAATTCTCCTGAAATAAAGAGTTATCAGCCTTGCTGATAACATTTTAATGTTATGAAGAGTTGAGTAAATGGTGGGGGTGGAGTACAATGAACATTATTAAAGACACATAGGAAAATGATCATAATAATCTCTTCATTATATTTTAAAATCTTTTCTCAAAAAGAAGAGATCATTGATTTTAATATTTTTATTTAGTTTGGAACAATTGATTCCAGGAGAACAAATGGCCACTTAAAGCTTATATACTGATGCTTGCGGGAATCTGCTCCAATCTTTGTGCTCAGTAACCTCTATGGTTAAGAGCAGGACTTTCATCTGACTACCATTCTAAATCTTGTAAGAAGTCAGTTATTTTAGAGAACAAGTTAACGGGAAGTCTTGCCATATTATATTATATTATATTATATTATATTATATTATATTATATTATATTATATGTAGCAATAATGCTCTACCAGATGATTGTATCAGAGAGAAATTTAAAAAAATGAGCCAACTTAGAGAATAGGATAGTCAATTAAGGTATGACTTTTACATGTATAGGTTACCAACCATGAAATATTCCACAGATATGGAGTATTATATTTGACCTATATGTCAGACAAAGAATTTATTGACAAAATCTCAAAAGTATATATATATATATATATATATATATATATATATTCTGGGGAGTGTTTTATATATATATATATATTCTGGGGAGTGTTTCGGATTTAATTTATTTTATTAAATTAAGCTTTTGATAGCATGTTTTATGTTGCATATTCTTAAGTTATCAGAAAAGGATATATATGTTTTATCTATCTAGCTGATGTGACCTATTTTTTATTGTTTTTATTGTGGTATACATTTTTCATCACTCCCATTTCTTCCTCCCTCTCTCTACCCTCTCCCATGACCCCCACACTTCCAATTTACTCAGGAGATCTTGTCTTTTTCTCCTTCCTATTTAGATCCATGTATCTCTCTCTTAGGGTCCTATTTGTTGTCTAGATTCTCTGGGGTTGTGGATTTTAGGCTGATTTTTCTTTGTTTTATGTCTAAAAGCCACTTATAAGTGAGTACATATTATATTTGTGTTTTGGGGTCTGGGTTACCTTAGTAAAAATGGTTTTGCCTAGATCCATCCATTTGCCTGCAATTTCAAGATGTCATTATTTTTTACTGCTGAGTAGTAAACCATTAGGTTAATATACCACATTTTCTTAATTCATTCTTCAGGTGAGGAGCATCTAGGTTTTTTCCAGGTTCTGGCTATTACAAATAATGATACTATTTGAACACATGCTCTTGTGGTACTATAAGACTGGTTTTGGGTACCAGCTGCTCAAGATGGTTCCAACTTGGTTAGCTGAAATGGTTCACCTTCTTACAACATTCTGGCTAGAACTCCAAATAAGCACTTCAGACAAACCCTATCAACTACTCAGAGACTATTTGCAATTAATACCAGATAGTAATCCTGAAATTTAACCATCATTTTAGTTTTACAAGAGCCCATAGAAAGAACATTGCCTTCATGACAGTTGGAAGTATTTCTAGAAGATGACAGCCCTTCTCCCAACAAAGTTTGTCCTCAGGATTATGGGCATCAATTAGTGGTTGATTATAACTGGTATAGGGTCAGGGGTTGGGGAGGAAATTTTGGAGGTTCAGGGATTGATATAGGAGGTCCTACTGTTTATGGATTGCTTTTATTGGTTAATGAATAAAGAACCTGCTTTGGCCTATACCAGGTAGAACTTAGCTAGATGGGGAAAACTAAACTAAATGCTGGGAGAAAGAAGACAGAGTCAGAGAGAAGGCATGTAGTCCCACCAGAGATAGACAGTGGAACTTTACCCAGTAAGACACAGCCTCATGGCAATATACAGATTAATGGAGATGGGTTAATTTAAGATGTGAGTTAGCCAGAAATATACTTAATTTATTGGCCAAAAATATTGCAAATAATATGGTTTCTGTGTGATTATTTCAGGGCTGAGCAGGCAAGAACAAATAAGCAGCCTACTACAACAAATTGGTGCCCAATGTGGGGCTCAAACCCAAGACCCTGAGATTAAAAGTCTCATGCTTTACCGACTGAGTAGTTGGAACAAACAAGTGGCCTCGTACAACAAATTGGTGCACCAACATGGTCGACTATATCCATGTAAAACCCAAGAAAGCTTAAAAAGTAATTCTAGACACAAAAGAACAGAGTTAACCATGGTTCTTTGGTAGCCAACGTTTCTCTGGCTGCTAGTGGCATGTTGCAGCTCTTTTAAAAGAGGTTTTACTGATTCAGCAGGGGTAGATAAAAAGCTGCATGGTTTTAAAATGGCAACATTTTGGGCTATTCTGCCAGCATGAACTCTGGTTCTTTCAGGAAGCTGAGAATTTAAATGGGGTTTGTGGGCAGCATGATGCAATTTACTTGGTGGCAGCATGGGCCAACTGGTTACCAGAGTTGAGGCTCCCATCTGGCAGTCTCAGAAGTACTGAACAGACTTCTGCCATGTTGGACTGGGAAGAAGTCAAAGGTAAAGCAACTTTTTTTACTAGTCAAGTCATTTAACAATTTAAGAAGTAGTCCTGGTCAGAAAAGTATTACATATGCACAATAAAGACAGATTCAGATGAAAAATATCTCTAAATGGGTCACAGTGTTGGAAAAATGCATGAAGGCTTGGGAGAGAGGAGAAAAAGAGTATAGAGAGTTGGAAAAGAAGTAAATAATTTAAAAAAACAAAGTCTTTAAAGAGTCAGAGTACAGATAGTCATAGGTTAATAAAGACAAATCATCCACATAAAGATGAAAAATTCACAGAGAGTCTGTATTATGTATATTATTGTGTTTTCTTTGAATTTTTTGACTATAGAGAGATATTTGATTCAGTGGGCTGCTAAGATAAACCAACATAAAGGTATCTTCACTTTAAAATTTGAGTCTAAAAATTTGTTGCTTTGGAAAAGAAGTCTCACATTTGTTTCCACAGAAAATGAAGACCTGTAGATTTCTTTCAGATTAATGTGGTTTTATGGACCAAGATCTCCTGAAAGGTCACCATGAACACCCCCAAACTTACTTCACCCAATAAACAGCAGGAAGCAGTTTGGAGAGAACTATGTCTAATCCCCAAACATTGTTTGTTAACATTTAAAGAGGAATATCCTATAGAGATGGATACTTTGCATCTTGCTTTATTGATACAAATTTAAGGTTAATTTTGTTATATGTATATTTCTGCTTTTAATTAATTTGTGTTTGTGCAGTTCATTAAAAATAATTAAGAGAGTTGGGTTAATAGGTAATCATTTATAATTGTCAAGCTTGTAGTCATATTAGTTAGGTTTTCTAGATATATAGAGATTTATTTCAGGTAGGTATTCTTCAAATCTTTCAGAGACCTTCAGAATATGGCATTTTAAATGTTTTACGAACTTAGGACTTTTCATGACAGTGAAATACATCTGCTCCTGGAAGTGTTAATAAGTTCAAAAAGAAAATGGGCACTGAAGGGGCTCATAATGGAGTTTGTTAGCCATTTGGGCAAGAAACTACTCTTGCCTGGACTGCTTGATATTATGCTTTATGAACTGGACATGCAGGACCCACAGAGAAATGACTACTGAACTTGCCTACAGGTGAGAAAATCCTTCAAGGTTCCTGCTTTATGAAAGATTCTGCCAGACATTCTGCAGGACACAGAAGAAAGTAATCGACAAACTGCCAATATAGGCAGAGCTGTCTTTGAAATTTCCTGCTTCATGGAAATGTCTCTGGATACTATGGGCCTGTAGGCTGAAGATGTATGCCCCAAGAGTACAGAAGAACTTTGGGTGGCTGTCCAGGCAGTGAGATGTCTCTGTCATTTCTAGAGTTTTGAAAGCTGCTTACAAAGTACTTCCTGTTTACTTAGGTAATATTATATCCTTCTCGGGTCTTTGATGGAGTTGAAGAATGGATAGTTATAGTCTTCCTTATTATAATAAAAGATAAAGTATTCTAGCTGTAACACCGCTTAATACCTGTTTGTTATGTGTAATTTTACAATGTTAAAGTTAAAACCTTTCTTTTTTATTTAAAGAGAAAAGGGGAAATGGTATGGGAGGTCCTTCTGTTTAAGTGTTTCTTCTGTTGATTAATGAGTAAAGAAACTGCTTTGTCCTATAGCAGCCAGAACTTAGCTAGGTAGGGAAAACTAAACTGAATGCTGGGAGAAAATGACGAAGTTAGAGAGAAGCCATATAGCCCCACTGGAGAGAGAAGCTGGAACATTTCCTGGCAAGCCACAGACTCATGGCAATACACAGGTTAATAGAGATACATTAATTTGAGATATGACTTAGACAGAAATATGCTTGAGCTATTGGCCAAGCAATATTGTAAATAATATGGTTTCTGTGTGACTATTTCAGAGCTGAGCAGCAGGTAAAAAACATGCAGCTTTCTACAATATAGGAATCTCACTTTTAAAAAAGGAAATTGAATGAGCTAATAGGTAGATTAGTGTGAGCTTAGTATCTTGATATAGATTCTTGTATACTGATAAAATTTAAACTATATTGTTATAAGAATATGCTCCTATTTCTTTTTTTAGAACTATTTTTAAACGATTTTATTGAGTTATTCATTTTTCTCCGCTCCCCTCCCTGCCTCTCCCATCCTCTTCAACCCTCTCTCATGGTACTCATGCTCCCAATTTTCTCAGTAGATCTTATCTTTTTCTACTTTCTATGTAGATAAGATCCATGTATGTCTCTCTTAGGGTCTTCATTGTTGTCTACGTTCTTTGGGATTGTGAATTATAGGCTGATTTTCTTTACTTTATATCTAAAAGCCACTTATGAGTGAGTACATATGATATTTTTCTTTCTGGGTCTGGGTATCTCACTCCATATGATGTTTTCTAGATCCTTCCATTTGCCTTCAAATTTCAAGATGTCATTATTCTTTTCTGTTGTGTAGTACTCTATTGAACAAATGTACCATATTTTCCTTATCCATTCCTCAGCCAAGGGGCATCTAGGTTTTTTCCAGATTCTGGCTAGGACAAACAATGCTGCTATGAATATAGTTGAGCACATGTCCTTGTGGTACAATTGATCATCCTTTGGGTATATACACAAAATGGTATTGCTGGGTCTTGAGGAAAGTTGTTTTTTAATTTTCTGAGAAATCACCATAATGATATCCAAAAGGGCTGTACCAGCTTGCACTCTCATCAGCAATGGAGGACTGTTACCTTTACCCTAACCTTCTCCAGCATAAGGTGTCATCAGTGTTTTTGATCTTGGCTATTCTTACAGGTGTAAGATTGAATCCCAGAGTTGCTTTGATTTGCATTTTTCTGATGGCAAAGAATGTTTAGCATTTTCTTAAGTGCCTTTAAGTCATTTTAGATTCCTCTGTTGAGAGTTCTCTGTTTAGGTCTATACTTCATTTTTTTTACTGAATTATTTGTTTTTTTTTTTTTGATGACCAATTTCTTGATTTCTTTTTTTATTTTGGCAATCATACCTCTGTCTGATGTGGGATTGGTGAAGATCTTTTCCTATTCTGTAAACTGCCATTTTATCTTGTTGATTGTGTCCTTTGCTTTACAGAAGCTTGTCAGTTTCAGGAGGTTTCATTTATTAATTGTTTCTCTCAGTATCTGTAATGCTGGGGTTATATTTAGGAAGTGATTTCCTATGCATTCAAGTGTACTTCACACTTTCTCTTCTATAAGCTTCACTGTGGTTGGCTTTATGTTGAGGTCTGATTCATTTGGACTTGAGTTTTGTGCATGATGATAGACATGGGTCTATTTTCATTCTTCTA
This sequence comes from Chionomys nivalis, assembly GCF_950005125.1. Taxonomy (NCBI): domain Eukaryota; kingdom Metazoa; phylum Chordata; class Mammalia; order Rodentia; family Cricetidae; genus Chionomys; species Chionomys nivalis. The sequence goes on from NC_080101.1 coordinate 61,011,887, forward strand.
CATGTTGATAACCAGTTATGCCAACACCATTTTTTAAATATGCTTTCTTTTTTCCATTTGATATTTTTTGCTTCTTTGTCAAAGATCAGGTGTTTGTAGGTATACAGATTGAAATCTATGTCATTATTGAAGGTTTTATGAGTTGTTAATGTTCCTTGGTAGAATTCTTGGGGTCACAAATGTAAACTATCATATAATCAGCAAAAAGTAAGCATTTGACTTCTTCTTTCCTGATTTGTATCATTTTTATCTCCTTTTGTTGTCTTATTCCTTAGCCAGAATCTCAAGAGCTATATTGAATAGATAAGGAGAGAATGGAAAACCTTGTTTTGTTCACAATATCAGTGGGATCACTGTGAGTTTCTCTTCTTTTAGTTTGATGTTGGCTATTGGTTTGCTGAATATTGACTTTATTATGTTTAGGAATGTTCCTTTTAGTCCTCTGCTCTCTTCAAGACCTTTGTCATGAAGGGATTCTATATTTTATTGAAGGTTTTTTTAGCATCTAATACGGTTTTTATTTTTCAGTTTGTTTATATGGTGGATTACATTGACAGATTTTTCACATGTTGAACCATCTCTGCATTGCTGGGATGAAGCTGACTTGATCATGGTGGATAATATTTCTTAAGTGTTTTTGGATTAGATTTTCCTATATTTTATTGAGTATTTTTGCATCAATGTTCATGAGTGAGATTGGTCTGTAATTATCTTTCTTAGTAATGTCTTTGTGTGGTTTAGGTATCAGGATGATTGTAGTCTCTTAAAAAAGACTCTTGTGATGATCCTTCTATTTCCATTGTGTGGAACAATTTGAGGAGAATTGGTAGTAGTCCTTTTTGAAAATCTTGGAGATTTCTGTGCCAAAACCATTTGGACCTGTTTTTTTTTTTTTTGCTTGGGAGACTGTTGATGACTGTTTCTATTTCTTTAGTGGTTATTGGTCTTTTTAATATGCTTATCTGGTTTTATTTAATTTTGGCAAGTGTTATTTATCCAGAAAGTTGTCCATTTCCTTTAAGTTTTCCAATTTTGTGAAGTACAGGTTTTTGAAGTATGATCTGATGATTCTCTAATTTCTTCAATGTCTGTTATTATGTCTCCCTTTTCATTTCTGATTTTGTTAATTTGGATATTATCTCTTTGACTTTTGTTTAGTTTGTCTATTTTGTTGATTTTCTCAAAGAATCAACTCTTTGTCCCATTGATTCTTTGTATTGTTTTCTTTATTTCTATTTTGTTGATTTCAGCTCTCTATTTGATTATTTCCTGCTTTCTGGTTATCCTGGGTGAGTTTGCTTCTTTTTGTTCTAGAGTTTGCAGGTGTTCTATTAACTCACTAGTTTGAGATTTTTACAGCTTCTTTACATAGGCATTTAGTGCTATGAACTTACCTCTTAAAACTGTTTCATTGTGTCCCATAAATTTGGTTATATTTTATGGTCATTTTCAATAAATTTTATTAAGTCTTTAATTTCTTCCTTTATTTCTTACTTGACCAATTGATGATTCTGGTGAGCACTGTTTAATTTTTATGTGTTTGTGGGCTTTCTGAAATTAATGTTTCTGTTAAATTCTAATTTTAAGCAATGGCGATTAAATAAGATATATGGGGTTATGCTAATTTCTTTGTGTCTCTTGAGGTTTGTTTTGTTACCTAGCATGTGATCAGTTTTTGAGAAGGTTTCATGAGGTGTTGATATGGTATATTTGTTTATGTTTTGATGTATTGTTCTATAGATGTCTGTTAAGTTTATCTGAGTCATGACATCTGCTAGTTTCCTTATTTCTCTATTAAATTTCTGTCTTGCAGATCTGTCCAGTGGTGAGAGTGGGGTGTTGAAGGCTTCCATTATAATGTGTGGGGTATAATGTATGATTTAAGCTTTAGAAGTGTTTCTTTTACATATGAGGGTGCCCTTGTATTTGGGGTATTGATGTTAAGTACTGAGGTTTCCTCTTGATGTATTTTCCTATTGTAGAAGAAGAGGGATTGCTTTTTGTTCCAGCCGTTTGGCTTCCTGCTGCCTGGCTCCTGGCTGCCCACTAGCTTACACCCAAAATAACCACATGGAAATCATATTAATTAAATTACTGCCTGGCCATTAGCTCTAGCCTCTTATTGGCTAATTCTCACATCTTGATTAACCTATTTCCATTAATGTGTATCGCCACTTGACTGTGGCTTACGGGCATGAGTCTAACCAGGGTCCTTCTCAGACAGAATCATGGCATCTGCCACACTTCCCTTCTTCCCAGCATTCTGTTCTGTCTACTCTCCCCACTTAAGGGCTGCCCTATCAAAAAGACCAAGGCAGTCTCTTTATTCAACCAATGAAAGTAACATACAAACAGAAGAACCTCCTACATTTTCCTGTGACAAATTTGAAATGTCTTTCTTTGTCTCCTTTGATTGATTTTAGTTTGAAGTCTATTTTGTTAAATGCTAGAATAGCTAAATCAGCTTGTTTCCTAGGTTCATTTGATTACAATTTTTTTCAACCATTTACTCTGAGGTGATATCTGTCTTTGAGGTTGAGGTGTGTTTCTTGTATGTAGCAGAAGGATGGATTTTGTTTTCATGTTCAATCTGTAGCCTGTGTCTATATGTGAGTTGAGTTCATTTATATTGAGAGATATTAATGACCAGTGATTTCTACTTCCTGTTATTTTAGTTTTATTGTTGTTGATAATATTGTGTGTGTTTTTCCATTCTTTTGGATTTGCTACTGTGAGATCATCTATTGTCTTTGGTTTTATGGATGTAGCCATATTCTTTGGGTTGGAGTTTTTCTTCTAGTACTTTATATGACTGGGTTTGTGACTAGGTATTTGTTAAATCTGGTTCTATCGTGGAATATATTGTTTTCTCCGTCTATAGTGATTGAAAGTTTTGCCAGAGTGCAAGTGGATGCACTGTTTGCTGACCACTGCAACCCCCCAGTGTGATTCTTTGTCACATGTACAGCTTCTGGGTTTCTGTTCTCTGCCCCTAAATTCTGGGTTTCTTGCTCTATGTATGGAATTGATTAAATTACATTTAATTTGTCAAGCAACACATATTTCTCAGTCTTTAACAAGTACCAAGGCAGAAACTAAAGCAGCTCAGGACCATTCCTGTTACCATAGCATTTTTCTAGTCATGACTCTGCAACCATGCCATCTGCTGGATAACACATAATATAGCAGATTTTGTTATCAATGTGACCTTTAGTACTTTTTTTGCTAATACTATGGATTGTATTATGTGAGGCTTATATGATTATGGAAAATACCTCAATTTATTGGTTACTAGGTTTTGGTTTTCTTCTCCATATTTTATTATTAAGGAAGAATATGGGACTCTTAGGAATGACACAGTCTTTATGAAAAATGAACAGCTAGTTGACAGTATTAACATCATTGAAAATCAGAGGTTATCTGAACAAGTTAATACTATGACAGACAAAATTGAATCCATATCTAAGGGTACTAGGAAGTTATCTGAAAGGATTCATACTGTTGAATTTGACAATCAAAATTGTCAAAAAGTTATGATAAATTAACAGAATAAAATGTATCTCCAGGATGGCAATCTAAACAATATTCAAGTAAAGTCCAAGGAGGAGATGTATCTTTAATGGAGAAAATTCAAACCTTGGAATCACAGGTGCAGAGTCAGGACCAGAGACTAAGTGCCTCCATAAAATCACTAGAAATATATACCAGCCAGGAGATTCAGGCTTTCCAAAAGACAACAATTAGAAGATTTGAAATTATTGTTGGAGCTGATGAACAGGGAAAGAAGACACAAGGACAGGATGCAATATCACCAGAGGCTGTCAGAAATGGCTTATGCAGGGTGTTAGCTTCCTCCTGTAACATGAGGGCAGGCCTGTTTGTTTGTGTTTTCTGTCCCACCCGGTCCCCCAGCTGTTTAGTCCCAGAGGAAATCACACAGAGATCTCTATAAATTATAAGCTGATTGGCCCATTAGCTCTAGCCTCTCACTGGCTAACTCTCACATCTTGATTAACCCATTTTTCTGATCTATGTTAGCCATGTGGCTCAGTACCTTTTTTCAGTGAGGCAGATCACATCCTGCTTCTTCTCTGGTCTGGGCAGGAGTGGGAGGAATCAACTTCCTCCTTCCCAGAATTCTCCTGTTCTCATTACATCATTTCTACATCCTGTCTTGTTTTCTCGCCTATATTTTGCCTGGCTAATCAGCGTTTATTTATAACATGATTGACAGAATACAGACAATTCTCCCACACCATCCTACCGTGTAGTTTACTCTGAAAAAGCATCAGCTTCTAAATGCTCATAAGGAGTCACAGAAGGTAGATGGATACATATAGGAATGAATGATCTAAAAGAACTTAAGCAAGCTGCCATAACTATGGCTTGCATTCTGTATTTGTTAAGGAGATGATAAAGACTTGGGTGTCTAACATCAGGGCAACCCCTCATGACTTTTTTTTTTCAGTTAGTTTTAGTAGTCCTGGATGATGAACCTTCACTGATGTTTGGAATTTATTTCAGGGAGGAATCAAAAAGTATGGAACAACAGGGAAAAGCAAAATGTCTTGAGTTTTCCCAAGATCAAATTTTTGACAAAGGCCCTTATGCTGACCCACAGGTCCAAGCTCTTTACGACAAAGAAATCTTGTCCCTATGCCACAGAGCAGCCTTGAATGCTTGGGACAGCATTCAAGAACTAAGAAAAATAATGAATCATATACCAGGGTTAGACAGTGATAGAGAGAACCCTTTACTGACTTTTTACAAAGACTAAGTAAGGCTATATGAATAGGAGTAACAGACCCAGAAGCTAGATGGATGATTCTTGATTCTCTGGTTTTTGAAAATACAAACTTAGAGTGCAAAAAAATAATTGGGCCTTTAAAGTTTAGATCAGCACCTATGGATGAATAGATTCTACATACAATGAATGTTTACACATTTGACTATAATGCTGAGTCTTGGGTAGGAGAAACTATTTCCAAAGTAATGAGGAGACATCAAACTGCCAAATGTTTTAATTGTGGTAATATAGGACATCTGAGAAGGGATTGTTGGCAAGGAATTTTTAGGAATAATATCTCCTCTAGGAATGGCAAAAATAGGAGACCTCGGCCTTCAGGTATATGTAGAATGTGTGGTAAAGGCTGATATTGGACCAATGAATGCAGATCAACAACAGACAGATAAGGCATCCTGATACCATTGGGAAACACCTTGAGGAGCCTCTCACAGGCCCTCAAGCCCCCCCCCCCCCCAGTTGTTCCCAGTAACTGTGGAGAACATGTTGCACCAGGAAAATTAAAAAAATCCAGAACCTTCTGTGCAAGACCATACTGTTCTAAATAATGGCATAAATTTGGAGGATAAGTCAAAAATTCCAATAGGAAATAAGAAACATATATTCCGGAACTTCTATAAATGGTCAGCGACCTAAGCAAAGAGTGCATATAAATGGAAAGTGATTCTTGGCTTGATAGACACAGGTGGAGATGAGAATATCATCACTCCAGAATCTTGGCATCCAAATAGCCCTCTTCAAGAGGCAGATGTTCATTTACTAGGGATAGGAACCATATCTTGAGTTAAACAAAACACGAGATGTGTTGACTGTATTGGGCCAGAAGGTCAAAGAGGGAAGCTGAGGCCATATGTTGCTGATATTTTAATAAATTTATGGGGCCATGACCTGCTACAACAATGGAATACTCATATTAACATTCCTGCAGTCCCAGAAACTCAAATTTCTGGGAAGGATATAATAAGGTATTATGAACAAGGGTCACTAGCCATTCAGGCTGTAGAAGAACATAAAACAACTAGCAAACCTTTAGAGGTACCAACAGCCCTATTTTTGAAATGGTTAACTGAGAAGCCTATATGGATTAAACAGTGGACTCTAGCTGAAGATAAATTGCAGGCTTTAGAACAGCTGGTACCAGAGCAACTAGATGCTCACCATATTGAAGAATCAACCAGCCCTTGGAATTCTCCTGTATTTGTTGTAAAAAAGAAACCTGTTAAATGGAAAATTGTGACAGATCTAAGAGCTGTTAACAAGGTTATTCAACTTATATGCCCTCTACAATCTGGTATCCCTTTGCCTTTTCTATTACTAAATGGATGGCCTCGTTTTTTCCCCCAAAATTTCAAAGCAAGGATGGTCTCTTACAGTTATTTATTTGAAAGATTGTTTCTTCACTATACTTTTACAAAAAAAGGATAGAGAAAAATTTGCCTTCATAGTGCCTACTTATAATAATTCTCAGCCTACTAGGAGATATCAATGGACTGTCCTCCCACAGGGGATGCTTAATAGTCTCACATTGTGCCAATACTTTGTAAGTCAGGCATTGGAAATAATATGTAAGCAATTTCCTAAGTCTATAATTTAATCATTATATGGATGGTCATTTTACTATCTGATTCAAACATGGATACTTTAGACAGAATGTTTGAAGAAGTAAAGAAAGTTTTACCTCGATGGGGTTTGAAGATACTTTCTGGAAAAATACAGAGAGGAGATTCTGTCAATTACCTAGGTTATAAAATAGGTTTTCAGAAAATTAGGACACAAAAGGCACAAATTAGGAGAGCCCAGTTGAGGACTCTTAATGATTTTCAAAGATTGTTAGGAGACATTTCCAGTCTACCATCCACTATTGGTACAACGCCTGATCTAATAATTCATTTAAACAAAACTTTAGATAGTGATAAAGATTTGAATAGTCCCAGAGAATTAACATATGAAGCGGAAAAGGAATTGAGAAAAATTACAGGAGGCACATGTGGATAGGATGAATCCACATCTTATTTGTATTTAGTCATATTGCATTCTAGAATTTCTCCTACAGAAATTTTAATGCAGAGGGAAGATATTATTTTAGAATGAATCTTTTTACCATATAAACCAAGTGAAAAATTAAAAACTTATGTGGAAAAAGTTTCTGAATTAATTATAAAAGGTAAATTGAGACTTCATCAACTAACAGGTATAGACCAAGCAGAAATTATAGTGCCTTTCACTACTGATGAAATAAAAAAGTTATGGGAAGACAATGAACCATGGCAAAGAGCTTGTGCTATTTTTTGGAAGAAATTAATAGCAACTGTCTCAAAAGCCATAGACTTAACCTTATAAAGAGGACTTCTTGGATTCCTCCCCAAATTGTACCTGATACTTGAATAACTAGAACCATACATTTTATACTGATGTAAAGAAATCAGGGAAGGCAGGTTACAAATCAGAAGAATTAAGTAAGGTGGAACAAAGCCCTTTTAATCCTTTCCATAAGGCAGAATTATATGCCATTCTCATGGTGCTAAGGTATTTTAAAGAACCTCTTAATATGGTTACTGATTCACAATATGCAGAAAGAGTTATCTTGCATATTGGAACTGCTGAATTTATACCAGATGATACAGAATTGACTTCATTGTTTATCCAAGTGCAAGACATAGTCAGGAATAGGTTTTGTCCTATGTACATAACACATATCTGATCCCATTTGGGTCTGCCAGGTTCTCTAGCACAAGGTAATGCAGAAATTGATCAATTATTGATTGGAAGCATGTTGCAGGCCTCAGAATTTCATAAAAAAAATCACGTCAATACCATAGGTTTAAAGAAAGAGTTTTATATTACATGGCAACAAGCTAAGGAGATTATAAAGTGATGCCCTACTTTCTCTGTCTATAACCAAACACCACTACCTTCAGAGACTAACCCAAATGGTACTCAAAGAAATGAAATCTGGCAGACCTATGCTTTCTACTTTGCAGAATTTGGAAAATTAAAATATGCACACCATACAATTGCCACTTATTCAGGCTTTCAGTGGGCAACTGCTTTAAGCTAAGAAAATGCTAATTTAGTAATCACACATCTATTAGAAGTTATGGCCATCATGGGTATGCCTGAACAAATAAAGACAGATAATGGTCCATCATATGTCTCCAGCAAAATGAAACTTTTTTTTGCATCCCACAGGTCAAGCAGTTATAGAAAGATCAAATAGAACTATAAAGGATATGTTAAACAAACAAAAAGGGGTAGAAAATGCCCCAAGAAATATATTTCATAATGCTTTATTAACCTTGAATTTTCTTAATGCTAATGAGAAAGGGACAACAGCAGCAGAGAGGCATTGGATAATGGAAAAGTCTCCTAAACTAAATCAATCGGTTTATTGCAAGGATCTTCTGACCTTACAGTGGAAGCCAGGAGATGTGCTATGTTGGGGAAGGGGTTTTGCTCTTGTTTCCACAGGAGAAGAAAAATTATGGATAACATCAAAATTAATAAATATTCAGTTTGAATAGGAAAAACATCTTGAAAAGGAGAAATGACAGGTAATCCACAATGGTGATAACCATACAGGTGGTAAGGAAAGCATTTGGGATGGGGGCAGGGTTCTGTTCTTGTCTTTGCAGGAAAATACTCATCTTCAAAAATTCAACAGACCCAGGATGTTTGAATTATGACAGATGGAAAAATAACTACCCAATAAGGGTCATCAAGAAATTAAATATGATATGTAAGTACAAATGATAGAGTACTTATGAGTATATATATATGTGACTAAACTCTCTGAGAATTGTCCTCAGTGTGATTACAGAAGGGATTAAGATAAATAGTAAAGTACCAGGTCAAGAGCTGTAGAGATAGCTCTGAGCTTAAGAACACTGACTGCTCTTGCAGAGGAAACAGGTTCAATTCTCAGCATGCACATGGTGGGCACACTGCTGTCTGTCTACATTATGTTTATTTTATACTACCTAAATTTTATGTTTTCTTCCTTATCAATCACATTCTTTTTTCAGAATTGTTAAACTAGGAATCTTTGTCTTCCAACTGTATAGCATTTTAAAAATTCAATGGAAAAATTTCAGTTAATTAAAAATATACAGTTTTGGCATTTGGTATGTTTGACATGATGACATACAAAAAGGCTGGTACCAATAGTGTTCTACAAACATAAACTAAAATGAATTTATGCCACTGTAGCAACATGTTATTTAAGAACAGGTGTTTTAGAGCCAAATGAATAATGGTTTCAAACAAATATTTTCTGTTATTACATCTAGGCACTTTAAGAAGTTGATTATAAGTTCTCAGCTTCATTTTCCTTATTCTCAAGCATACCTGGTTTTCCTACTCAGTGGGTCTGAAGATTATGGGAGTTAATGTGAAAGCTGCTACCATCTTCTTAGGTCTTCAAGATCTGCAGTGACTACTATTCTTTTAATGTTAATATCAGTAATTGCCCTTTATCATTTTTAAGTTTCTGATTAAATATAATAACTAGCCCACCTTTTTCCCTGTGAATCCATAGAAACCCTGTAACACAGCTTGCTCCAGTGCTGACGGTCCTAAGAGGTCAGTCAGCAGCTACAGGAATGGACAGCTGAACACCCCACTATCTGGGACCTCCCCAGTTGGACAAAACCCATGGGCCCTTCCCCAATGCTCTCAGCTTTTCTAGCCAGCCAGCAGGGAGTTTTCCTGATGCTGGGCTATCCCCCACCCCACCCCAAACCTGCCTTTTCACCGGTGAGCTCTGTGGAACCCTGCAAGACAGCTTGCTCCAATACTGAGGGAACCTAACAGAGGGGAAAACAAAAAAAAAATTCCCAAGTACTCAGACAGCCACAGCAAGAATTGGACCAAGACACTACCAGCCTCAGTTGAAGGAAGAGATTAGTAGGCTCCAATGCAAGAATTCCTCCAACATCCTAAAAAGCAACATGGTAACACCAGAACCCAGCAGACACACAACAGGAAGACTTGGTCATCCTAGCACACGAGAAGTAGAAAAAAGTAACTTTAAACATAATTTTATGACAATGATGGAGACCTTTAAAGAGGAAGTGAAAAACTCCCTTAAAGAAATGGAAGAGAAGACAAACAAAAAGTTGGAAGAAATTAATAAAACACTCAAAGAAACCCAAGAAAATCAAGAAAAAGCAATCAAACTGGTGAAGGAAACAGTTCAAGATTTGAAGACTGAAATATAGGTAATAAAGAAAACACAAACTGAGGGAACTCTAGATATGGAAAATCTGGGTAAATGAACAGGAACTACAGAGACAAGTATATCCAACAGAATACAAGAGATAGAAGAAAGAATCTCAGGTGCTGAAGATACTATAGAGAAAATAGACTCATTGGTCAAAGAAAATATTAAATCCAATAAATTCTTAGCACAAAATATTCAGGAAATCTGGGACATCATGAAAAGACCAAACCTAAGAATAACAGGGATAGAAGGAGAGAACTCTAGCTCAAAGGCACAGAAAATATATTCAACAAAATTATAAAAGAAAACTTTTCCAACCTAAAGAAGGATATCCTTATGAAGGTACAAGAAGCTTATAGAACACCAAATAGACTGTATAAAAAATTCCGTTGCCATATAATAATTAAAACACAAAACATACAGAATAAATAAAGAATATTAAGAGCTGCAAAGGAAAAAGGTCAAGTAACATATAAAGGGAAATCTATCAGAATTGCACCTGACTTCTCAATGGAAACCATAAAAGCCAGAAGGTCCTGGATAGATGTGCTGCAGACACTAAGAGACCATGGATGCAAGCCCAGATTACTACACCCAGCAAAGCTTTCTTTCACCATAAATGGAGAAAACAAGATATTCCACGACAAAAACAGATTTAAACAATATGCATTCACAAACCCAGCCATACAGAAAGTACTAGAAGGAAAACCTCAACCAAAGGAAGCTAACTATATCTACAATAACAAAGACATCTGATAACCTCCAACCATCATAACCCAAAGAAGGGAAACACACAAAAACTACTACCAAAAAATAACCAGAGTTAATTATAATATCGCATAATATAATACAAATGGACTCAATTTGAAGAAGGAGGCTTAAAAGAAATCCCACACTGGCTCAGAATTGAGAAATAGATGGTTATTTATTCAGGTATAGACTCACAAATCAGAATCCTTTGCTTGAACGGAGATCAGAAACCAAAATGCACAACCAGAACAGAGAGGCCAGAAAGAGGGCAGATGCATGCTCTAAATTGTAACGGCGTAAACGAATGCAGACAGATTGTAAAAATATATACAGCTTTAATGGGGAAATAGACTTACAGAACCACCGTTCCCACAGAGAACAGGAAAGCAGAAGCAAGCGCTTCGAGCACTCTCACCAGATTTATAGGTAAACATTAACCCGAGGCAAACACACCCCCTAAGGGGTGAGACTTATCCCTACATCTCCCCCTTTTGTCTAAATAAGACAGAACTAAACCAAATACAACTATATACAATAATAACAAATAATAAATATAATAAACAATATTGAGAACAAAAGTTTTGCTAAACATTCTATCTCAAGGAGTCTAAGTAATGTAGAGAGTAACTACAATTATATAATCTTCAACTCCGTCAAAGATCTGAGAAGGGAATAAATATTACTTAACAAATGAGATATATCCAAAATGTGCAACAATTGACAGAGACAACTGACTACCTGGGTAATCACCCAAAGTCTCATTTGCAATGTTGAATCAACCAACTTTGGCTAAGGCCTAACATAACTGACATACCATTATTAAAGGCAAGGAACTTTTCAAAACTATCTTACCCTGTCTTGGCAAGATATGACAGTCCTGTTTTATCCATTGATGCACGCTCTGTATCTCTGTCAGTGGTTGAGGTATGGGCATTTCTTTGCCCAAAGGCCAGTTCTGCCAAAAAGAAAGGCTTCAGGTGGAGTGTCTTTGGTGCTCAACATTCTCTCGGGAATAGAGCCGTGTTGCCAGGAGCAATTGTGTCTCACTATCATGAAACTCTGAGTTAGATTAAAGGCCATTTTCTACAGCTCTTTGAAGAGGTTGAAGATTATCTATCTATACTGAGTATAATCTCTATATATCTAAAGAACCTGATTAGTCTAATTATAAATGACAAACTTAGATGACTATTAATCTATATAATTCTCAATATCTATCTAACTTAAAGACTAAGACAATAAACAACTGTGTAACAAATGAGGATAATGACCTCCAAATATAAACACTGTACAAATATACATTGCAATATGGTAAATATATATCAATACATAAACATTATATAAGTATCTTAATCAGAGGTAGAAATGTACACTGCAATATGGTAAATATATACAATATATATATATATATATCAATGCAATATATGTCAATACATAAAAAATGTTTTAAACAGAGGTAGAAACATGCATGCATACAATAGTCAATATAATTTAACTTTGTATCAATATACAAGAATTGATACCAATATATTTGTCTAAAAACAGTCACAATTATAAATCTATTATCCCATCATTCCCCCCCTTTTTTTTTAAAAAAAAAATGATCCCTGAGCTTATAAAATTCCTCTCCAATCTCCCAACCCCTAAATGATGTCCCTAGACCCAGGGGCAAACTTTACTGGGAGAGGGGACATCTTCTTCTAGAATTACTTCTAGCTGTCATGGGGGCGATGTTCTTTCTGGGGGATCCTGTGAAAGTAAAATGATGGTTAAATTTCAAGATCAATGTCTTTTAAAATTGCAAATAGTCTCTGAGTATTTTGTGGAGGTCTGGCCAGAATGTTGTACAAATGGCACCATTTCGGCTAACCAAGTTGGGATCGTCTTGTGCAGCTGGTACCCAAAACAGGTCTTGTAGTAGCGCTATCAGTATCATGACGTCATATCAACCAGGTAGAGTTGTTGTTGTGGGGCCCCATCTTCTTCCTGGAAACTTCAAATGTCACTTCAGGAAAAACTCATTGTTCATTGTGAAAAACTTAAACATTAATCATATAGACATATATAGACATACATATATATATATTCAATGAAAGGCATGATAGATATATTCAATGAAAAGTATGATAGATATGAAGAAAAGCAACGATGTTTTCTAAACTCATATTTCTTTCTGTCCCATATCATGGCTCTTGATATGAGACAGAAACTCCAGAAACTCTGGGTTTTTCTCTTACTAACAGGCATGGAATTGGAGAGGGACTGAGCCAGAGTCCAACTTCAAAACCAGCTCTACATATTTATAAAAAAATGTTTAATAAGACATATATATATATATATATATATATATAAATTAATACTTACAAAATGTGTCCACCCATCAGTAATTAAATATTCAGGGTCCCTTAATTTCTTTGAAGATGAGTATTTTCCTGTGGAGATAAGAAAAGAACCCTGCCCCCAACCTATCTGTATTTTTTACCATCAGTATGCTTGCCATCCTTGCGAATGAATTGTTATTTATCTTTTCCAAGTGGCTTCTCTTCTTCAAACCGAACCTTTATTAATTTTGACGGTATCCACAATTTTTCCTCACCTGTGGAGATAAGAGCAAAACCCCTTCCCCAACACAGCACATCTCCTGGCTTCCATTGTGAGGTCAGCACATCCTTGAAATAAACTGGTTGATTTAGTTCAGTGGACTTTTCCATTATCCAATGTCTTTCTGCAGCCCTTGTTCCCTTCTCATTAGCACTGAGAAAATTCAAGGTTAACAAAGCATTATGTAACCTATTTCTGCGGGTGTTTTCCACCCCTTTCTGTTTGTTCAACATATCCTTTATAGTTCGATTTGATCTTTCTATGACTGTTTGACCTGTAGGATTGTATGGTATACCTGTAACATGCTTGATATTGTAATAATCAAAACACCGTTTCATTTTCCTAGAGACATAAGCAGGACCATTATCCATCTTTATTTGTGTAGGTATACCCATGATAGCCATGACTTCTAATAAATGAGTGATTATTGAATCAGCTTTTTATGAACTTAAAGCAGTTGCCCACTGAAAGCTTGAATAAGTGTCAATGGTGTGATGAACATATTTTAATTTGCCAAATTCTGCAAAGTGGAACACATCCATCTGCCCGATTTCATTCCTTTGGGTGCCCTTTGGATTAGTCCCTTCAGGCAGTGGCGTTTGGTTAGAAAGAGCAAGTAGGGCATTTTTTTACAATCTCCTTAGCTTGTTGCCAAGTAATAGAAAACTCTTTCTTCAAACCTTTGCTATTAACATGATGTTTTTTTATGAAATTCAGAGGCTTGTAGCACACTACCAATCAATAGTTGATCAATTTCTGCATTCCCTTGTGCTAGAGGACCTGACAGACCCGTATGGGATCTGATGTGTGTTATGTACATAGGGCAAAGCCTGTTCCTGATCAAATCTTGAACCTGGAGAAACAATGAGGTTAGTTCTGTATCATCAGGTATAAATTCAGCAGTTTCAATATGTAAAATAACTCTTCCTGCATATTGTGAATCAGTAACTATATTAATAGGTTCTTTAAAATCCCTTAGCACCATAAGAATGGCATATAATTCCGCCTTCTGGACAGAATCATAAGGACTTTGTTCCACCTTACCCAAATCTTCTGATTTGTAACCTGCCTTCCCTGATTTATTGGCATCAGTATAGAATGTACGGGCTCCAGTTTTTGGAGCATCACGGACAATTCAAGAAAGAATCCAAGAAGTTCTCTTTATGAAGTTAAGCCTCTTGCTTTTTGAATAGTTGTTATTAATGTCTCCCAAAAAATTAGCACAAGCTCTTTGCCATGGTTCATTATCTTCCCATAATTTCTTTAGTTCATCAGCAGTGAAAGGCACTATAATTTCTGCTGGGTCTATGCCTGCTAGTTGACGAAGTCTCAACTTGCCTTTTATAATTAACTCAGAGACCTTTTCCACATAAGTTTTCAGTTTCTTACTTGGTTTATGTGGTAAAAAGATCCATTCCAAGATAATATCATCTCTCTGTATTAAAATTCCTGTAGGAGAAATTTTTGATGGTAGTATGACGAGAATACAATCGAGCTCTGGATTCACCCTGTCCACATGTGCCTGTTGTAAATTTTCCTCAATCATTGTCAGTTCCTTTTCTGCTTCAGCTGTTAATTCTCTGGGACTATTAAAATCTTTATCACCATCCAGGGTTTTGTTCAAATAAATTATTAGATCAGGGGTTATCCCAATAGCTGGTCATAGACTGGAAATGTCTCCTAACAGTCTTTGAAAGTCATTGAGGGTCCGTAGGCGATCTCTCCTAATTTGTGCCTTTTGTGTCTTAATATTTTGCAAACCTATTTTATAACCTAAATAATTAACAGAATTTCCCTTCTGAATCTTTTCAGGAGCAATTTGCACTCCCCATTTAGGTAAAAGTATCTTTATTTCTTCAAACAGTCTGTTCAATGTATCCATGTTGGAATCGGATAACAAAATGTCGTCCATGTAATGGTATATTATAGATTTGGGAATATTATTTGCAATGGTTGGTTCACAAAATATTGGCACAAGGAGGGGCTATTTAACATACCCTGGGGGAGGATGGCCCAGTGGTACCTCCTCGAAGGTTGAGAATTGTTATAAGTTGGCACTGTGAAGGCAAATTTTTCTTTATCTTCTTTTTGTAAAGGTATAGTGAAAAAACAATCCTTTAAATCAATAACTATGAGAGGCCATCCTTTTGGTAATAAAGAGGGCAAAGGAATTCCAGATTGCAGAGGGCCCATAGGTTGAATAACCTTGTTGATGGCCCTGAGATCTGTCACCATTCTCCATTTACCTGATTTTTTCTTAACCACAAATACAGGAGAATTACAAGGGCTGGTAGATTCTTCTATATGTCCAGCATCTAATTTTTCTTATACCAGTTGTTCTAAAGCCTGTAACTTTTCCTCAGCTAAAGGCCATTGCTTTGTCCATATTGGTTTCTCAGTCAACCATTTTAGAGGCAAGGCTGTTGTTATCTCTGAAGGGATATCAATTGCTTGTTCTTGTACAGCCTGAATGGCCAGTTTTCTCTGTTTGTAATATCTTTTAATATTATTCTCAGAAATATTGGCTCTAGAAGTAGCAGGAATGTTAATTTGGGTATTCCATTGTTGTAATAGGTCACGACCCCATAAATTCATTGCAATATTGGCTACATATGGCCTTAATTTTCCTATTTGTCCCTCTAGCCCTATACATTCAACCCATCTCATGTTCTGCCTTACTCGAGATAGGGTTCCAATTCCCAGGAGCTGAACATTTACATTCTGAAGAGGCCAATACGGATGCCAAGATTCTGGGGTAATGATACTTACATCAGCACCTGTATCCAACAGGCCAGTAATAAAAATGCCATTTACACACACTCTCAGTTTAGGTCTTTGATCATTTATAGAAGTTTGCCAAAACACACACACATAACTTATCTTTCTGATCATTATTGCTTGTAACAGTAGGCAAGGGGATTCCTAATTGTCCTGACGAGGCACGTTCTCTGCAGAAACTGGAAATGACTGAACCATGTTTGCCATGGGGGCCTGTGAGGCTCCCCTCTCACGTTTCCCATCTGTATCAGGTTGCCTTGTCTAACTCTCGTAGCCTTGCATTCATTTGTCCAATGTCTGCCTTTTCCACATCTTCTACATAAACCTGAAGGCTGAGTCCTCCTATTTCTGTTATTTCTAGAAGATGCATTATTATTATTTCTGAAAATCCGTTGTCTACAATTCCTTTTCATATGACCCATTTTGCCACAATTAAAACTTTTGGTATTCTGGTGTCTCCTTTTACCATTGGAAATTGCTTCTTCTACCCATGCTTCAGTGCCATAATCAAATGTATCAACATTCAGAGTATGCAAGACCCATTCTTCCAAGGGCGCTGATCTGAGCTTTAAAGGCCCCCAAATCCATTTGCATTCCACATTTGCATTTTCATAAGCCAAAGACTCAATCATTAGACGTCTTGCTTCTGGGTCAGATATCCCTATTTGTACAGCCTTAGTTAGTCGTTGTAGAAAGTCACTAAAGGGTTCTCTCTGACCCTGTTTAACTCTGACAAATGATTCCATTCTCTGTCCTGGGTCTTGTATCCTGTCCCAAGCCCTTAAGGCTGCTGTAGTACACATGGAGAGTGTGTTTTCATTCAAATTAGCTTGTTCCTGAGGGTCGGAAAAGAGCCCTTCACCTAGAATTTTATCTAGGGAAATGTCAATTCCCTTCGCTTTTTCCTGCTATTCTAAAAGTCTAGCCTCTTGCCTGAATAAGCATTTCCATTTCAATTGTGGTCCACTCTCAAGTACCACAGAGCTCAGCTGGAGCCAGTCTGAGGGGGTTGTTCTGCTTGTCCTGGCCAAAGATTTTAGCATCTCTTTAACAAAAGAGGCATGTATCCCAAAAGTCATGACAGCCTGTTTAATTTCTTTGAGATCATTCATACGGACAGGCTCCCATGTATCTTCCTTGATGACCCTAGGGTTTCTGGAACCAATCACCTTCTCTGTTTTTATTACTGGAAAGGCAGGTAGAGCTGTAGGTAGAGCTTTGTGGAAGTTGTCCCAGAGAGATTTACCCACAGATGTAGTTAAAATTTGCCTTTCTACCCTTTGCTCTTCTTCATCAGAATTTAGAAATTCCTCAATCTTTTCAATTCTATTCACCATTGCCTTCTGCAGTGTCTGAATCTCCTGTCCAGAATTATGTTCTAAAGCCTTCATTGAGGATTCTAAAGTATGAAGTTTGTTCATTAGAGATAACATCTCATCTTTGGACATAATTTTTATGGCATAAACCGTGCCTTCTTGTATTGACAATCTTTCCACCAATCTGTCATAAGTTTTAGACAAAATCTGATTGTCACATTCAGCAGTTTTGATTCTCTCAGTTAATGTTTCAGTTCCTATAGAAAGGGACTGAAGCTTATGATCCAAATCAGCTGTTCCCTCTTCCATAGTAATGAATTTCTCCTTAGTATCAGTCACTAATGCTTCAGTTCCTACAGAAAGGGACTGAAGCCTACAATCCAAATCAGCTGTTCCCTCTTCCACAGTAATGAATTTCTCCTTAACATCAGCCTGTACCTTTAAAAAATTTTGCTCGGTTGATCGAGTCATGTTAAACAAAGATCTGTTCTCTTCCTGGAGAACTTCAAACTGATTCTTGAGAAGATTGTTGTCATTCTCAATTGTTTTTAAGTGTTCAATCTCTGCCTTAAGAATTCTGGATTCGTCTCGTAAAGACTTTATCATATTTCTGTTATCAAACCGTTTAGTGCCAATGAAAACTAAGAATCCTGGAAGGATCCATAGATGTGGGGTGATAGAAACCTCTTATAAAATCTCCCACATGGTACAATTAAAAAGAAACTGTTAAATTCTTGAATGATAACGTGTTCAGACATTTTATTTATAAAAGAAATTTTTTTTTACCTGCAATGACCGGTTCCTGCCAGTGGTGGTCTCTGTGGTTTTGGAGCCTGTCCTGGAACTAGCTCTTGTAGACCAGGCTGGTCTCGAACTCACAGAGATCCGCCTGTCTCTGCCTCCCGAGTGCTAGGATTAAAGGCGTGCACCACCACAACCGGTGAGCAGGCGGGGCAGAATGGCCTGTGTGGCCGAGTGTATCTCGGACTCGGCACTGGGGCCCAAGTCATGAACTAAAAAACGGCACCCGGGAGCATGCTGTGTTAGCTAGCGGGCTGCGCTCTTGAGTCAGGGACAAAATAGCCCGACGTTGGACGCCAAAATGTAACGGCGTAAACGAATGCAGACAGATTGTAAAAATATATACAGCTTTAATGGGGAAATAGATTTACGGAACCACCATTCCCGCGGAGACCAGGAAAGCAGAAGCAAGCGCTGAGAGCACTCTCGCCAGATTTATAGGTAAACATTAGCCTGAGGCAAACATGCCCCCTAAGGGGCGGGACTTATCCCTACACTAAATCAGCATATATAGTATAAGAGGCCACACCCCAGTGGCGGGTAACCACTAGCTGTAAGACTTCCTACAGCACCTCCCCCTTTTGTTTAAATAAGAGAGTTCTAAGCCTAATACAAAATTATCTACAATAAGAACAAATATATTCAATAATTTTCCTATCCTAACTAGTTTAAGTCTTGTATAATAAATAACTTGGCCAAGTCATGAGAGGAAAGCATTAGCATATATAGTATAAGAGGCCACACCCCAATGGGTGGGTTACCACTAGTTGTAAGACTTTCTACAGCAAGATAATAGTGTACATAAGTGACCCCAAAAACTCTACCAGAGAACTCCTACAGCTGATAAATACCTTCAGAATGTGGCAGGATACAAGATCAACTCAAAAAAAAAAAAAAAAAAACAACAACAACAAAATCAGTAGCCCTCCTATACACAAAGGATAAAGAAGCTGAGAGTTAAATCAGAGAAATATCACCTTTCACAATAGCCACAAATAACATAAAATATCTTGGGGTAACACTAAACAAGGAAGTGAAAGACTTATTTGTCAAGAACTTTAAGTCTTTGAAGAAAGAAAGAAGATACCAGAAAATGGAAAGATCTCTCATGCTCTTCGACAGGAAGGATCAACATAGCAAAAATGGCAATCCTACCAAAAGCAGAAAAGGAAGACCCACTTAAAATAAATAAAAACATGCCTTCTCTTTTGTTTCCTTCAGAAAAGCAGAATTGAAATTATGTTTTATACATGTTCATTTGGTTTGCAAAGTTTACAAGTATGTTTTTGTACATAAATTCCAAGATTTGAAGTGGTGACTCCCAGCACATACTTTATTATTTTTATTTACTTTAATAATAATTATTATTTTATTATATTATTAAGATTTATTTTCCAAACTTCTTCACCTATTTTTCACTTGCTCTTGTCTCTTTTCCTGATGTCCTCTGACTATCTGCATGATTAAAACCCATTTTAAAAAAGTGCCTACTGAAATTGTAACCACATCTTTCTGTTTTACTTTCAGTGCCTGTTGTTGGAATTATAGTACATAGTTACCTATGATACTATATTTAAAATTGGTGTTTTGCTACTTCACATACAGTGTGATATATAAATGTCTCCTACGGTAGGAAACGTGCTTTAACAGGAATCTCACAAACCTTAAAAAAAGCTTTTTCTAGAAACACCAGGATGTTTTAAGAACACAGGCCCATAGCAGTTTTACAGGTCACTCTATGGGAGATGGCTTTAACCTGACTAGGTTTTTAGATATTTTTTGTCTAGTAGAGCAAACCACCTAGTATGTTTAAGAGACTTCACTAATGGAAGAATAAAAAATTGTATTGGAAGTATTGGAGTAACTTGAAAACAGAATAAAATGAAATTGAAAGGCCTTTGGAAATCGAAATATATTGAGTAGAAACTAGTCTAGAGTATATAATATGCTCATTGTTTTCTGTTACTTCTGGCAATGGCAATGGAATTACCCTTAAAATTGATTCTAGGCAAATCTCATAATTACTTGATGAGCTTAATTTAAGGTATGTCTTTAAACCCTAATATTTTTGAAATTTATTGCAGACCACACAGCGTAATATATTGATGAATTTATTTCAGAAGAGAGGAATTAAATTATCTTAATAGATGTTTTCCTGGGTCTTTACTAATGAAATCTATAAATAGGTAATGCTAAACATGTTAGCCCTGATTATCAGTATCACAGCATGCATTTAAAAGTTCTAGAATTGTCTATTAACATTTACTAATTTTAGTTGTTTAGAAATCTATTTTTATAGATCCTGTTAATGAGCTACTTATCGAACAGCAAAGTTATCTTATATTCTCTTGTGAAGATTAGAAATATCCATTGGTTCATTAAAGTTTGGAGAACAGTTTCACATGAAATACTAATTATAAATTCTTGATTCTGATGAAAAATTTCACAATCTTTATGAGATACATCTGAAATGTTTGCTAAAATTATTCCCTGACCTCGGCTGCAACTGCCAGACTGTTTTAGTTTTGCCATCCAATTTTCTAGACACTCATGTTAGTTTGATCAATAATGTCATTTGAATGTCATCCAAGCTGTGTACAGATGCTGATATTCCACTAATGCTCAACGTGAAATAAGAAACCTCTTGAAAATGTCCTTTTCCAATTCCATTTCTGAACGACTGTCAATTATCTAGATGGAATGATAATGCCCTACACTAGTATGATTTTAAAATTACCCACGGGTGCTGTTTCATTGTTTGCAGACTTATCTAAAGAACTAAGGCCATTTGTATGAGAAATTCAGACTAAATATTATCTTAACTTGAAGAAATATGCATTAAGTTAGTTTGAATTATGGGGGTTTGCCTCAGAGTTTTTTTTTTTTAACATAGAACTTATCTGGTAGACTCTATAGGGTGAATTTGCACACTTTTCAGCATAGGGATGACATACATCGAAACTTGAAGGAAATTTTAAAGAATAATTCTTGGGGTTTGACATCATCATCACACTCCCAGTTTTATTGCCAGTTTAAGAGTCTGTTTCAGGCTTTCTCAGTCTTAGACCAGTTCATCGATGCTGTGCTGACATACACAGTCTAAGTTACTTAGCAACATTCTTGTCCTTCAACCATGAGATCTAAACATGAGGGCCTCTCTACAGCTGAAACACCATGTCTTCAGATATAGCCAAATGTCACCTTTCTGTGATAAAAGGACATCAAAGCAGTATGTCGTTGAGAACCACTGGTATATATATATTTACCTGGATGTTCTGGGAAAGTGTACAGGACAGCTGAACATGAAAATCATTCTGGTAATGTCAAGTTCTGACATTAATTCTGGTAAGTTACACATATAGTCTCACATCTCAGTGACTTGAATACCTAAACAAGGGATGAACAAGAGATAACCCACTAACATGCTTATGTGGTCAGGAGAAGGCTCAGGAGGCCTCAACCACATAGAGAGAACTGCAGGTAACTAAGTAACATAGAGAGTGGGAGAAGTAGTGCTTCCCCAGGTAAAGTTACCGAACTTTGGTTACCGAACGGCAAATGAAAATGGCCTTGAAAACCCACACATACCAGTACAGGCTGAACAGGTGGTATAATTTTACTGGTGTCTTACTATAGAGTTATTTACAATATACAGGATGATGTAAATTGTTTCCTTTTGCTCTAATGAAATCATTTTAGGTCACAGTGAGTTAGTTTCAGTGGATGTTTGTTTTGGCATTCTAGAAACTGGAAACCCTTTTCTTGATCCATAGCAAAAGAAATATGCTGTTCTCTTATTTCTTTATTATTGAAGGAAAGTTTAACACAGTTTGATCTTCTAAATTTGATTGACTCTCCTTGTATTGTGTGTGTAATTTTATGCTGACTAAACAATTTTCGCTTAAGAATGAGGATGGGAGCCGGGCGGTGGTGGCGCACGCCTTTAATCCTAGCACTCGGGAGGCAGAGGCAGGCGGATCTCTGGGAGTTCGAGGCCAGCCTGGACTACAAGAGCTAGTTCCAGGACAGGCTCCAAAGCTACAGAGAAACCCTGTCTCGAAAAATCAAAAAAAAAAAAGAATGAGGATGGGAAAAGATAATATAAATGAAAGAGTAATATCCATGAGTAATTATAATTAAAAGTAGCTAAAATTTTTGTAGGATAAATCAGAGGTCGACCAAAGTCCCTGCTATGATGCCTCTGAATGCCAATGACTCCAATGACAAGAATGACAGAATGCCACTAAGGATGCAGTCGTGTGCACACAGCTTAGCAGACAATCCTGATGACTAGAATTAAGAGATACTCAATGAGAAGGAACTCATGCCTGGAAATCTAACCAACTGTCCAGGCATGCTGTGATCTTGGAGGAGAACCTACAGCTGACACATTACTAACCAGCAAACTCATTACTACGTCCAAAGTATTTGGTATTTCACCACAGGTAAGTGCAGGTCTCACCCCTCAGCAAGGAAACTTCCTTTTGCAACTGACAAAAAAAAGTAATTGTGAAAAAGCAAAACCAATTAAAATGCATAGTTGTGGAATGCAGTCCAAAGAAGTCAGTTTACGCTCACTTCCTGCACCTAAGGTTCATGGAAATAGTGTGAGAGACAGAGGAACAGAGAGGTGGCTGTGAGATTGTGTTTCTTGTGAGTATAGGAAGCTACCCATAGTCTCACGGTCTCACAAACATGAATGACTGCCTACACAGATGAACAGATATGAACCAGTCCATAAGTTGTGTGGACAAGGAATGCTCAGGAAGCCTCAACCTTGTCCAAAGAAACACAGGCAGCTAAGGAATGATGAGAGCAGGAGACAGTTTCTCCAGGAGAGAGCACACCAGTCAGTTATACAATGGTAAACAGCCAGCCCTGAAAACACACACATACACACACACACACACACACACACACACACTCACAATGAAAAGAGAGGCCATGAAAATGAAAGAGATTAAGGAGGAGTATATGGGAAGGCTGTGAGGGAGCAATGGGAAGAAGAAATGATATAACTTTATTTCAATACAAAATAAAAATTGGGTTTAAAAATTCCTTTATGATTTGATATGCATGATAGCCATGCAAATGTGTAGCCAGAGATACTGAAAGGACATAAATAAATAGGTGTGGTTTTGCACTAAAAAGCTATTTTTGGTAAGCTACTGGACTGGCCTGCACAGCATGCTTTGCAGTGCCTGTTTTGGAGGAGCAACAGTAATGTTCCTCCCTCTTCCTACAGCCCTGCCTCTCCTGCAGATGGTCAGACTCAGACTTCTAGTTCTTACTCAACGATGAACTGCAAATCAATGGGTAACATTTAATTACTTTGAAAACATAAATATATACAATATATTTATGATAAACAATATATCGTGTAACCTTGATTTTGAGCTTTTGGAAATTATAAGGATTACTTTGAAACCAAGAAAATCATAAAAGGAATTTTAGGAGTTGTTCGTCTTTGTCTTACAAGTTAATTAGTAGTGACTATTTTCTTGCATGTTTATATTGCTTCTTTTTTTACCTTTCACTTCGGTATAGTTTGAGTTCGTCAAGACAGATTGAGTATATACATATTATTCTTTACATTTTTGCACTTTTTTCTACAGAAATTTGGTCAATTATTTTATGATAAAAATTTTCTTTAACATTTTGTGTGTTAACTTACATTTTAATTTTTTGTGTGTATGCCTATGTGTATGTATGGTGTGTGTGTGTGTGTACACATACACATGTAAACACATGGAGTGCACACATGGAGATCAGAGAAAATTTCAGGACACAGCTGTTTTCTTCTTCTGAGGCCTCTGAGAATGGAACTCAGGTTGTCAAGCTTGTGTGGTAAATCTGATGAGGCGTTTTGCCTTCCCTTGAATATATTTGAAAATATTTTAATGAGTATGTTCACAGGAGCAATTATCACAAAATATCTAGAAAAGCTTCAAGCATTCCCTCTCTACTTCTCCTCTTCTGCTCATACACATACACAGAATACCTCCTTTTTAAACCTAATCTAGCTCATGGGGGTAGTAGCTGAGGTAATTGAAGGTGAATATGACTATTGAGGAACAATGAAAAATTCAACACAAGAGCATAAAATTACTCCATGCATTTATTGTCAACATATAAATTGAAATTTCTGTTTAAATATAACTACAAAATGTTGAGTTATCAATGGCCAAATGTTGAGCATTACAGAAGTGAAAATGTGTAAATCAAGTGTTATTGATGTGGAAAACATGAGACCACAGAGTATTAACACTCCCTGAGTGACAACTTTAAATAACTCTCTAAATTGGCCTGTTGCCACTGGGTTAATAACAGCTCCATAACTATGGATGGGTAATTTTACAGCCTTGCCGCGTTCTGTCTGTAGCATTTAATGTGATTTCTGTTTTAGGGCTCTGATCTCCTGGCTGTGAATATGTAATGTGGATGCATAAAGAGATTTTAACAAAAGTGTAAAATAGTATGTGGCAAATTGGAAGATTCATTGGGGAGGTTTGGGAGTCATGCAGATTGTTAATGGTTCTAAAAATAGTTTCCATTCAGCTAATTTATTCCTTGACTTGTTTTTCAAGACAGCTTAACGTGTAATCATTTCTCAAGGTCTGTTTTTCTAAAATATTAGTGTTAAAAATAGGATAGATAATTTCTCTTTTTGGTTCCAACTTGGAAACATTTTCAGGCTAACTAGAAGATAAACATAGATTATGCTAGCAAAGGGCATTAGAAGTCTTTCTTCCCTTCCTTCCTTCCTTTTTTCCTCCCTCCCTCCCTCCCTCCCTCCCTCCCTCCCTCCCTCCCTCCCTCCCTCCCTCCCTCCCTCCCTTCCTTCCTTCTTTCCCCCCTCCCTCTCTCCTTCCCTCCCTCCCTCCATTTCTTCCTTCCTTTCCTTCTGTTTGGTGTGAATAATCAGACACACCTCTCAGGACAGGTGGAGAGCACTCTACAGATAGTCTTCTTTATTGACTGAATTTTTTTAGTTATAGATTCGTTGTTTCAGTTTTAGATTTCTAGTGCCCCATGTTGTATTCATTTGTACCAACAAGACATTAGTTTAATTATATTATACAAGGCAGGTGTTCTATGTGTATGTGCTTATCTATGTATGTGGGTGCTTCATGTGTGTCAATGCTTTAAAAATTAAAAGAAGTCATTGCATTACTTGGACATGCAGTCACAGGAGGTCATGAGCCACCCTATGTAAATGCTGGCAGTCAAACTCCTGGTCCCTAGAAGACCGCCAAGTGCTCTTAACCATGTCTCTATTCCTCCGAGTTTTTAAGCAACAATTGTGCTTAATATATACCAAGTTTTTGCATATTGCCCATAGTTCATCTTATTTCTTTATAATTTGTATCATAAATGTGATGTTATTCTCATTTTTTTGGAAAATGGAAAAAAATGAGGATCAATATGGTAGATAACGCACAGTCACAAAATTAACAAGAATCAAAGGCAAGGTTTCATTTTGAGTCTAGTCCTTCAGGGCTATTGCTCATATGCACACTGTGATTAAGTAGTCAAGAAATCAATTTAAGGAATTATGAGTTGTGTGGGAGTGGGGGCTGTCATGGTATTAGAATTTTTGTTTAAAATATGTATAACCCGTACCATGGGAGCCAAACAATGAGAAAGAATAATGCTCAGAACTTGACTCCTTGCAGTATTGGCTCACAAGTGTGTGGGAACGTAGTGGAGATTGGACTAGTCTCCATATTCACTCTGTTACTCCTCCACTATAAAGCAATGCACAGTTTGAGGGATTTAGTGAAGTTCCAGGGGTAGAAACTGATTTATTTGAGCACTTCTTTGTAATATTCCCTAGAATTAAAAGTGTAATTGTTTTAGGCTCCAAAGCCTAAGTCAAAAGTCTTGAAGATTCCCTAGAGGGAAGGGTTATGTAGCCATCATACTAATAAAATCAAGCAGAAAATATTGACAGTCCAGCACAGGGCAGAGCTCCATAGTGAGAATGGGACATGCTAGGGTTCATTCTGGGGCCAGTTGACATTTGTATGTGAGAAATGAGTGCGAGAAGTGTTCAATGACAATGTCTTAGATGAAAGAACTTTTATCTATTGCTCACTCATGGGTTTATGAATTTCAAACACATCTTAATAATGGCAAACTAAAGATTATAAGGTTTTGGCTCTGTGCTAAGGATCATTCTAAGAGATTTACGTTAATCATTCACAGTAAGTTATAACTTAAGAATTCTTCTTAGTTCCATTTTACAGATGAAGAGATGGGCCGAGCCATGTGTCCAAAGTTCACAGGAAGCATGAGGAGAGTTGAGGCTTAATAGCAAGTTGTTTGGATCTACAATATCTGCACACAGATCCCCACACGACTGTAGTGGCAATGGTATATGTTAGATTTACATCAGCACACTGACATTTCTCTTGTAGACCAGGCTATAAGTTAGATGTAATACGGCAGACTCAGGTCCCAACTTCTTGTTTGGGGCTATTCCTTGTCTTACTCCCCTGAACAGCATCCTGACTGTCCCATGAGGATCCCAAGACTGAAAGCAGTCTCAAAGTTTAGGATAGATGTCTATACTATGTCCCTTAATCATATAAGATCTTGTCCCCCCCCCCCTTTTTTTTGGATTCTCGAGACAGGGTTGTCCCTTTAACATAACTTCAGTTCTGTGTCAGTCAAGATTTTCTTGACACTAACTGCTCCCATCCTGATATTTGAAATGAACCAGCTTGTGTTATTTACCCTTCATCTATACTTTTTTTGTTAGTAAAACCATTATTTAAAGGAAATCTTAATCGCAGTGCCAAATGGTGTTTCTCTTAATCTTAGTAGTAATCTTCAAGTAAACCTGACACTCTTTGTCAAATATCTATATGCATGCCAATCTCAGATTATAGAGGCAGAAGGTATGCCAGCAGGAGTAGTAAGGGTGGGGCTCCCTAGGTCCCTCTGCACGAAAGGGCAAGCTTGTGGTAGATGGGCAGTAAGGTGTACCAGGTGCCAGCTGCCTTACACTTTTCCAATATAGGATTAAAGGAAACCCATGAAGAAAGGCAGAAACACAGGCAAGGAAAGGGAAGAGGTGAGAAAGTGAAGGGATGGAAAGATGTAAAGGAACGAGGTTAACATGTCTTTGTTATTTTCTAAATACTCATCCCTCTTCCATTCCCTCCTTAGCAAATACCAGCCAGAACCACACAAGAGAGGAACTCTAAGACACTTAGCTCAAATTTGTTAAATTTGTAGAGGCATCACTATCTTCAGCACTTACCTTTGGTTTCTTTTAAGACTTGTCTCCAAGATTGCTTTAATGGAAGTGCAAATATAATTTTATTGGCATCTAAAATCAAATGAGATGAAAAATCCCATGTGTTACCAGTCATTCTTTCCCTTTAAATATTAAAACTTTAAAAGATGCTTAAGAGTACAGTCTGTTAAACTTACTCTTCTTTTCAAGAAAAGAAGTATTAAAATTTTAAATTGTGTTTTAGTTTATTTTATGTTTCAACAAATGAGCTCAAGGAACAAGAGAGGCAGTTGTTACAGCACACGTCCTAAGTTAGTGGTACAAATTTCCCATTCTTAGGTTTGTTTAATGTTGTGTGTTTTCCTGAAGTGTAGAAAATGGAACCCAGTGTTGCACATGTTGGCCAAATGCTCTCCCCCTGAGCCATACTGTACTTCTTTGCAGTAATGCTAATGAGAGTCCACACGAAGAAAATTAGAGACATTCCGTATCTTGTCTTGCCGTCAAGCTTATTACTACTTTTGAAAGAAAATTGAAAGATTAAGAAAATCATTTAGATAAAAACTGCATTTGACCTTCAAATTCTTTTATAATATTTTTAAGTATGCAAGTCCCTCTTCTCTGGGCTCACAACTCTATCTGCTTTACTGGAGGTCAGGATGCTTCTAGGTACCCAAAATTAGACACTGCCTACTGCCAGCTGACGCTCCCTAAAGCTGGCCCAATGGCCCCCAACTGCACCCTCTCCCATAACCTTCATATCCCTGGCCACAACTTTGGTAGAACACTTCTGCTTTCCTCGAGGGACCATGTGGTCCTAGGAATTCCAGAGACCAAGCAGGTATGCAGTACCCCAGTAGCCACAGAGATATTTGGAACTTTAGAGGCAAAGTTGGCATCTAAATTCCTGGAGGTCTTGCAGGTCATAAAAATTCCAGTGATTACATCCAACTGGACCTGAAGACTCCATAGTTAACAGGGCCCCAGGCCACTTAGACCAGAAAACCAGAAAGAAAACAGAAACCAAAAAACAAAACACCCATTCAACAAAGACAAACTCAGGAATCAATACCTCGATCCATAATCATCTCAAATCCAGATGACTAAACACTAGTCTAAGAACACAATCAATAACAGAAAGATATGGCACCAGCAGAGCCCAGCTATCCTACAACAGCAAGGCCTGAACATTCCAATACAGCTGAAGCTCAATGAAACAACCTTAAAAGTGATTTTATGAAGATGATTGAGGTCCTTAAAGATGAAATGAAAAAAAAATTCCCTTAAAGAAATTGAGGAAAAGACACACAAGAAAATGGAAGACATCAACAAGTCCAATAAAGAACACTAGGAAAGCTAAGAAAAAAGAAACAGATGAATGAGACTGGTCAAGACCTGAAAATGGAAACAGAAGAAATAAAGAAAACAAATTGAGGGAATTCTGGAAATGAAAAATCTGGGTAATTGAGTAAGAACTACAGATACAAGCATCATCCAATAGAGTACTGGAGATGGAAGAAAGAATCTCAGATATTAAAGATAAAATAGAAAAAATAGATTCATCAGTGAAAAAAATATTAAATATAAAAAAATTGGGACATGAACTATCCAGGAAATCTGGGACACTGTGAAAAAAAAAAACACCAAACCTAAGAAGATAGGAATAGAAGAAGAATCCTAACTCAAAGGCACAGAAAATATATTCAGCAAAATCATAGGAGAAAATTTTTCTAACCTAAACAAGGACATGCCTATAAAAGCACATGAATCTTACAGAACATCAAATAGGTTCGACCAGAAAAATGTCACATCACCACATAACAGTCAAAACACTAAACATACAGAACAAAGAAAGAACATTTAAAGCTGCAAAGGAAAAAGGACAAATAACATATAAAGGCAGAGCTATTAGAGTTACACCCAAATTCTCAATGGAGACTCTAAAAGACAGAAAGGCCTGGACAGATGTCCAGGAGACTCTAAGAGACCACAGATGCCAGCTAAGACTTTCAGTCACCATGGATGGAGAAAACAAGGTGTTTCATGACAAAGTCAAATTTAAATGATATCTATCCACAAATTTAGATCTACTGAAGGTACCAGAAGGAAAACTCCAAACCAAGGAGGTTAACTACACCTATTAAAATACAGGCAATAAATAATCTCACATCAACAAACCCAAAGAAGGGACACACACACATACACACACACACCACCACTAAAATAACAAGAATTAACAAGTTGACAATTCTTGGTCATAACTACTAGTTGCTCAGTGCCTTGAGGCCTAGGTGTATGGAGGACAGTTACAGTTCCACCCCAGACTCTTGTGGGGGGCAGGCAGAGATCAACCTCAAGCCTGCGATACCAGACAATCAGATATTATTAGGGTGAGTATATGGTAGTGAAATGAGAGAGATGGAGGGAGAAAAGTTCATTGCTGGGGAGAGAGTCATATCTGAAGAGTTGAAGGCAGTAAGCAACCAGCTGTCAAGGGTGGTCTACTGGCCACTTCAGGCCATGGTCATGGGCTACTGCTAAGGGCCATAGCTGGGTCCATGACCCTTCAGCAGCCAGGCTCTGCATTGATGTCAGTGGCTTCTGTCGCCATAGAGGGCCATGCAGAGGCCCATAGTTCAGGCGACACCTGAGGCTGTGTTGGTGTTTGAGGGTCATTCAGTCATTAGGACCATATAGATCTGGGTGGAACATGCTGCCACCTGGAGCCATGGTGACATCTAGACTTGATTCGTGGCCCAGGGCCATGTCTGTGCCTATGGCCTTACTGCAGTCAAGTCTACACTGATGTCCATGGCTATGGTTACCATTGAAGGCTACCAAGCAGATGCAGGGGTTGGGTAGAGGGGCTGCCACCTGGGTACATTGTGGCACTTGAATGCATGCTACCATTGGGGTCATGTTGATCCAGTTAACCTGTGATGCCAGCTAGGGTTATGAAGACATCCAGGCCATGGGTATTGTCTGGGTCGCTGATCCTACTGCTGCCTGGATCTATGTTGATGTCCATGACCTGTGTTACCATCAAAGGTCACATGATTCCCAGGATCTGGGCTGCCACCCATGGCAGGATTGGTGTCTGAGAACTGTGCTTCTGACAGGGCCATACAGACCTGTGCTGTCACCCAGGGCTATGCTGTCATCAGGCCTGGGCTGCTGTTAAGGGCCATGTCCAGGTCTAGGTCCTTGCTGTGGCATTGGTCTGTCTTGATGTCTGTGCTCCTGTTACCATGGAAGACAGTGAGGATAGGGCTGCAGGGTTGGCCCTGCCTTTCACTGACTGGAACACTATGGAGAACTGCTCTCCCCCAGCAGCGGAACACTGGGGAGAGTGGGCCCTGTATCTCACCTGGGCAGCACAGCAGAGCTGACCAATGGGTGTGAGAGTGAGGTAGCTGGCTCCACTGTGGGCAAGGGAGAGAGCCCCCCACCACTCCTCAATACCTACTGCTAGTCCTATAGTCACCAGAGTGGGAGAGCTGCCCCTGTCACTCACTGGCTGCAGCACTCAGGAGAGTGATCCTGCAGCTCCCCTGGGCAGCACAATTGAGCTAACCCTGTTGACTGGGGCACAGGTGATCTGGTTCCATGAACATTTGTGAGAGATCTGGCCCCACCCTTCATCTGTCTTATGGTCAAGTGGGTGAGGGAGAGATGCCCTCCCCTACCCTCTCCCTTGCCACCTGTGGTTGTCGGGGAGCTGGCCCTGAGGTTATGAGAGTGGGAAAGCAGGTCCTTCCCCTCACCAGCTGCCACACTTAGGAGAACAGTCCTTGCAATAACCCGGGTAACAATAGAGCTGACCCTGTTGGTGGGAATGCATGTGAACTGGCCTGAGGCCATTAGAGCAGGAGAGATGACCCTACCTCTGTCATGTGCTGTGTGGGGCATGGATGAGGAAAAGATACCCACCCCACTCCTCATCATGTGTGGCAGATGGGATTGCTGGCCTCAGAAGCACCAGAGCAGGAGTACTGGCCCTGAACCTCACCAACTGCAGCACTTGCGAGAACACGCCCTGCACTTCACTTGGGGCAAACAGTAAAACTGGTTCTGGTGGTGTAGGGGTAGGTGAGCCAGTCCCAAGGGCATGAGAGCAGGAGAACTGGCTCCTTTACTTCCTGCCTACTGCAGTGGGTGAGTTAGCCAGGGCAATGGTGGAGAGCTCACCCTGGTGGTGGTGAT
Source organism: Chionomys nivalis (assembly GCF_950005125.1). Taxonomy (NCBI): domain Eukaryota; kingdom Metazoa; phylum Chordata; class Mammalia; order Rodentia; family Cricetidae; genus Chionomys; species Chionomys nivalis. The sequence goes on from NC_080101.1 coordinate 61,043,602, forward strand.
GAGGGAAAACTGGTAGAATGTCCAACCAAGCTATACCACCCAGGCCCAGAACTAGAAGTTCTAGTCAATATTCAAGTCATCTATAAATGCTGGAGTATGTGAAGTGGCCAGACCTGTAGATCCAAAGGTGCAGGATCTTCTTGACACAATGTAACAAGAAGATATCCACGAGGATACCCAATGAATGCCCAGTATCAAGGGTGTAGCAGAAACCAGAGGCCTCAAACCAGACCACAGACTCATGGCAATGAACACTTAACAAGTGAAGATGTATGGGCTAAAGGGTATACCGTGTGACTCACCATGTCACACTGCAGCTTCCATTCTAACAGTTTTTGAATGTTAGTTTGGTTGTTTTTGTTTTTGTGTTTTGGTTTGTCTTGTTTGTTTTTATTTTGACTTTTTTTTTTTGATACGTTGCAAGGTCAGAGAGATGAAGGGATAGGGAGATGGATAGAATCAGGATGCATGACATGAAACACAAAGAATCAATAAAAACAAAAAAGACTTCCAACCAAAATTAATCAAAAAAGATGGAGGTCATTTTATACTCATCAAAGAAAAAATTCAACAAGAGGATATTGCAATTCTTAACATCTATGCTTCAAATACCAGGGCAATCCCATTTGTTAAAAAAACAAACAAACAAACTATTAATAAAACTTAAATCACTCACACATCAAAGCTCACATATTAATTGTGGGAGACTTCAGTATCTCACTCTCACCAATGGACAGGTAATCCAGACAAAAGCTAAACAGAAAAATAATGAAACTAACAGACATTATATGACACAAATGAACCTAACAGATATCTATAGAACAATTCACCCAAAAACAAAAGAATATACCCTCTTCTTAGCACCTTACAGAACTTCTTCAAAAAAATTGACCATATACTCTTTTACAAAGCAAGTCCCAACAGATACAAGGATGTTGGAATAACCCCCTGCTGTACCTTATCAGAACACCATGGATTAAAGCTGAATTTCAACGACAGAAAGGCTACAAACTAATGGAAACTGAATAACTCTGTACTGAATCACCACAGGGTAAAGAAAGAAATAAAAAAAAAGAAGTTAAAGCTTCCCTAGAATTCAATGAAAATGATTGCAAAACATACCTAAACATATGGAACACGGTGGAAGTGGTGCTAGGAGAAAAGCTCATAGCACTAAGCTAGAATTATACAATGAAAAAAAGAAAGAATCTCCAACAAATGGGGCTGGCATAAATGGTATGCCGGCATGTAGAAGGATGAAAATAGATCCATATCTACTGTCCTGCACAAAACTCAAGTCCACGTGGATCAGAGACTTCAAAATAAAACCATACATGCAGAACTTGACAGAAGAGGAAGTGGGGAATAGCCTCGAATACTTTGGCACCGGAGACAATTTTCTCAATAGAGCACCAATAGGGTAGTGACTGAGATCAACTATAAATAAGTGGGACCTCATAAAACTGAAAACATTCCATAAGGCAAAGGACACTGCCAAAAGGACAAAATGGCAGCCTACAGAATGATAAAATACGTTCATCAGCCCACATCTGACAATGGGCTGACTGCCAACGATAAAGAATTCAAGAAACTAGACACTAACAAACCAAATAATCCAATTAAAAATTGAGGTATAGATCTAAACAGAGAATTCTCAAAAGAGGAATCACAAATGACTAAGAAACTCTTATAGAAATATTCAACATCCTTAACCATCTGGGAAATGCAAACCAAGCTACTCTGAGATTCCATCTTATACAAGTCAGAATGGTTAGATAGAAAACACAAGTGACACCCCATGATCTCGAGGATATAAAACAAGGGGAATACTTTTCCTTTACTAGTGGGAGTTCAAGCTTATACAGACACTTTGGAAATCAATATGGCAGTTTCTCAGAAAACTGATAATCAACCTACCTCAGGACCCAGCTATACCATTCCTGGGGATATGTCCAAAGGACACTCTACCATGTCACTTGCTCAGCTAGGTTCATAGGAGCTTTATTCATAGAGCCTAGAAATTGGAAACAACCTACTCATCCATCAACATTTGCACAATGGACTATTACTTAGCTGTTAAAAAAACAATGACATCATGAAATTTTTAGGCAAAGGATGGAACTAGAAAATATCATCCTGAATGAGGTGACTCAGACTCAGAAAGACAAGCATAGCATGCTCCCACTTATTAATGGATATTAGCCATAAAATAAAGGATAACTATGCTACAGTTCATAGACCCAAAGAAGCTAAAAAGGAAGGCTCAAGGTGGGAGACACCTGAATCTCAAAGGTTAATTGAAGCAGTTCTGAGTATGGGATTGGCATGGGGATAGGAGGGATCAGGTAGTGGGAAGATGGAGAAAGAGAGTACTGGAAGAGAGAACTCAAATCAGGGGCATTTGGGGGATTAGCTAGAAATGTAGGACAATGGAAACTCCAAGAAATCATTAAGGGTGACCCAAGATATGGGTTATAGCTAGGGCATAGACGCCTAGCAATGGGGTGTATGGAGCCTGAAGTTGCCATATCCTTTAACCAGGCAAGACTTAGAAATGGAGGGCTTGAGATCCCAAGCCAGTCACAAAACCTGTGACTTATAGTTTGCTCTGTCTACAAAGATATGCTGGGGTAAAGGTGGTACAGAAACAATGGGAGTGATCAACCAATGACTGGTCCAGATTGAAACCCATACTATGAGAGGGAGCACACCCCTGACAGTGCCTGGAGGACCAGGCCACAGAAACTAGATGGCCTAGAGATCTAGGGTAGAACCAAACATGTTAATGAAATGATTCCTGAAGATATTCTGCTATACTCATAGGTTGTTGTCTATCCCAACTATCATCAGAGAGGTTTCACTCATCAACTTATGGAAACATGCAGAGACACACAGCCAAATATCAGGTGGAGCACTCACATTTGCAAGAGGTGGGATGGGTTGTTTATGGTCATTAGATGGGTCATGGGTGTTTTAGGAGGGTTAATTACAAGTCGTTATTGGTAATGGTCAGGGAAGAAGCCAAACAAAGGAAATTAGATTTGGGGATTTCTTTCTTAAGGGGAAGAGGGGGATATAGAATAGAAACGATGGGATAAAAGGGTAGATTGTTGAATCTTCTTTTGAATAACCACTAGTCTCAAATATTTTACATTGGTATGGAATTTTGTATATTGATACAAATTTAAGGTTATTTTGTTATACTGTATATATGCTTCTATTCTTGTTTAAGGTATTGTACTTATGCATATCATTTAAAATGTAATGTTAAGTTTTAGTCCTTGAAATCAAACTTACAGTCATACTAAGTAGTTTTTTTAAGATCATATAAAGATACATACTAGACAGATAGGTGATCTTTTTTTATTTTTCCATTCAAAAATTTACACTTCCTCTCCTCCTCCCATTCCCCTCCAGCTTCCCCACTCTCCCTCTTCCCTCCCCCTCCCTTCTTAAGAGAGGACAGGGTACCCCGCTCTGTGGGAAGTCCAAGGCCCTCCCACCTCCATCCAGGCCTAGAAAGGTGTGCATCCAAATAGACTAGGGACCCAAAAAGCCAATACATGCAGTAGAAACAGGTCCCAGTGCCATTATCGATGGCTTCTCAGTCAGCCCCCATTGGCAGTCACATTCAGAGAGTACGGTTTGATCACACGTTTGTTCAGTCCGCGTCCAGCTGGATTTGGTGAGCTCCCATTAGATCAGGCACACTGTCTCAATGGGTGGACCAACCCCTCATGGTCCTGACTTCCTTGCTTATCTTCTCCCTCCTACTGCTCTTTAACTGGACCTTGGGAGCTCAATCCGTTGCTCTGTTGAAGGTCTCTGTCTCTATCTCCATCCATTGCAGGACGAAGATTCTATGGTGGTATTCAAGATAATCATCAATGTGATAGTGGGGCAAAGACCGTTCAGGAACCCTCACTTCTGCTGCCCAAGGACCTAGGTGGGGACATCCCCGTGGACACCTGGGATCCCCTCTAGAGCCAAGTCTCTTGCCAACCCTAAAATGGCTCCCTTAATGTAGATATCTTCTTCCTTGCTCCTATATCCGCCCTTCCTCCATCTCCAATCCTCCAAGCTCTTCCCAGTCTTACCCTTCTCCCTTCTCGCTCCCCCTCTCCCCTTCCCCCATCCCCACCCCCATACTCCCAACTTTTGCCCAGCGATCTTGTTTGCTTCCAATTTCCAGGAGGATCTACATATGTTTTTCTTTGGGTTCACCTTGTTATTTGACTTCTCTAGGCTTGTGAACTATAGGCTCAATGTCCTTTGTTTATGGCTAGAGTCCACTAATGAATAAGTACATACCATATGCATCTTTTTGGGTCTGGGTTATCTCACTCAGGATAGTGTTTTCTATTTCTATCCATTTGCATGCAAAATTCAAGATGTATGTTGCATTGTAATAAGTTTAATAAAAGTATGTTTGTTACTTGGTTATATACTTATTTTGCCATTTGCAGTTTGGGTAATACTTATTTTCTGGGGCTTTTATTTCATATATGGAATGTGTACACATGTATGTACTTATTTTTCTTCATTTCTAGACATAATGCCTGGAAAAAGCAACTAAGAAAAGATAACGTTTGTTTTGACTCACAGTTGGGAGGTGTCTTGAGCTGTGGTGGCAGGGCTCTGTGGTAGCTGGTCACATAGTATCCACAGTAGGAGAGTGGAGGAAGATGAGTACCAGTGCTCAGAATCCCAATCTAGGCAATGTTGCTGTCTACATTGGGTCGGTCTTCCCTACTAAATTAAACCTCTTTGAAATCCTCACAGACTAGTACTCAGGTATAGTTCTTAAAAGAGTATAAATCCTTTCACTTTGAAAATGAGTTCTATCAGTCCTTTAAAAATAACTTACATTGTGTATATGGAGGATGCCAAACACATCAATGAAGCACAATATATCACCATTGCAAACAGAATGTGCATGGGGTAGAAACAAGGAAGAGAGGCATAAAAATGCATAGTGAATTGGCTGTGGCTGTTAAGATTCATATAGACATGGATAAAATAGTGGAACAATGAAGAGTGGGAGAGTGTCTTTGGGACTTGCTCGCGACCAAGGTTGGAAATTACAACTGAATGCTGTTCACAACATCAGGAGCCTTTGGCTGTACCAGGGAGTTCAACTCCTCCATTCAGAACAGAAGCCATGTGTAATGAGGAGGTAGCCAGACACTGTGTTAAACAAAACTGATGGTTTCTGGGGGAGATAGGAAAGCCTTATTATTCTGCTTGTTCTACTTCATCCCACAGATTAAGTCTTGTAAAATCAGTGTGAAAGAAAATGTGTTGTGTCTTTCAGGCTGCTCTGTATCATAGAATGTGAAAGGAAAAAGACTGGGTGGGAAGGTACATCAATACTCTCTTCTAGGGATCATGTTCTTTATGAAGAGTTTACCGAATACCCATGGTGAAGGAAAATAATGAATGTGAATTAATCTGTTCATGGTGTACTTGTTTGGTGATATTTGCTTTTTGAGCACAATTCATTGTATTTATTCCAAAAATATGTTTATGGAACATATCTTAATAAAGATTCTATTATAGCCTAGTCACTAAAACTAAAAACTACGTTTGTCACAACTGAACAATTCCTGTGTTAACCATCAGTTTCCACTTACGATCAGTTACATGGCCACTCTATGTTGGGCCCAGTGTGTGCATAATCTTGTTACACAGTCACTGAGACACATCACAATGGATGCTATTAACCTCATCCTGCCATGAGAAAATCTAAGTGTTGGGGAGATAAGAGTTATTTGACACTCTAGGCCTTGCTGGGTTAGCAAGATCAGGATTTGAACTCATCTTCTTAACTATCATGATCTACAATGATGAATAAAGAAAGTGTGCAGAAATAACTTTCCACTCACATAGCCATTGAATTCCATTGGAAAAAATAGCTAAATAGTCACTTACTTGGTGGGCAAAGTGGAATATCATCAGATAGAGCTTATGTTGTAATACACTCTTCAGCTGCATCCATGAAACCTCTAAGACACAGAGCTTCATTTGTTCCTTATTTTGTTTCAAGGAGGATATAGCCAAGGTGCAAGTGTATGCCTCTTCTGATGAACTGATATATATATATATATATATATATATATATATATATATATATATATACACATATATATATGAAATAATAAAATTTATTTTAAGAGAATCTGCTAAATATCTTTAGTAATTGCCTTTACTAAAATTCAAAGGATTTCAAACATTATAGTTTAGTAAAAGGAGTGATCATATTTTAATGGGTGCCTGTGGTTATGAAATAAAGAAATAGTCTAATCAATAGACAATATTTTGATATATAGCAGAACAAATGACACTAGTCTCATTTGCAATCTTCAGTAGAAATGATGGAGAAAGTGTTGCAGCTCTTTTGCAGAATAGACACAATGATCTTATAAATCATTTATAGATAGAGCTGGAATGCTGTAGCAATGTGAGTTTGACTATAGATACCTGCTATTTAAAGAACACCATCTGATTGCAGTAAAAAAAAGTCATGTGGTAATAAATCAGACAGTAAATTGTTTGTTGGACTGGATTAGGCATGATTACGGCTTTCTGATGTCATGCATTTTTATCAATATTTTTATCAGTGTACTTTTGAGCAGTGTGGGTCTTTGCTGTTGGTATAAATAATGAGTATTGTTGTGGAATATTATTTTAATGTGTGTTACTTTTGTTTATGCTGTGGAACATTTTTTTAATGACGTAAAGATGTGTTGCTTTGTTTTATGCTGCATTTGTTTAACTCTGTGAAGCTGTGATTCTTTGTCTGTCTAAAACACCCGATGGTCCTAATAAAGAGCTGAATGACCAATAGCGAGGCAGGAGCAAGTTTAGGTGGGGCTGGCAGGCAGAAAGTACAAATAGAAGGAAAAACATGGAAGAAGAGGAGCAAGAAAACAAGGAGATGAGGATGCTAGGGGCCAGCCACTAAACCCTCCCCCTACCAGCCATGGAGTAAGATTGAAAGTAAGATATACAGAAGTAAGAACAGGCAAAAGGTAGATGGGATAACTTAAGAATGGCTGGCTAGAAGCAAGCCAAGCTAAGTTTGGGAATTCATAACTAAGAATAAGTCTCCATTTGTGATTTGTTTGGGAGCTGGGTGGTGGGCCCACCAAAAAGCCAAAAGAGTAAAACATCACAAAACAGAGTATGCATTTATAATGATTTTTCTTTTTGTGAGAGTTTTGTTTCCAACAGCAAATGCTGTACTCAATAGTCAGAAGAATCACGTCTGCTGAAGAATACATAGATTGACCAACATAATAGAGAAATGGAAACTAGAAAGATAAACAACACAACCAATGCTGTAGTGGGTGCCCAAAATTGTGGTTGGAAGTGATCCTTAGACACAAGGTACCTTTTCCTGTGTGCCCGCTGTGTTGGCATACACTTACAATTTATCTTTCCATGATTTATGTCTTAGTGTCTTGGCTCTTTATGGCCATTCTTAGGTAAAACAGGTGTGAATTGAACCCTGCACTGGCAGACTTTGACAACCGATCTAATAAACAGTATGACTACTCTAGTGGGCCGGTGAGTACAACTGTGGATAGTTGGGGTCTCAGTCCGTTTGTCTCAAAATATCACTGACCAGCATTTATCTCATTCCTTACGACGATGAGAGAGTAACCCTGTATTGAGTGTCTTCTGGGGTTGAGAGTCTGCTATATGGCCAGGTTTTTCAGGGATGAGGCATGACTCAGTGACCTACTTACCCAGCATCTCCAAGGCCCCAGGTTTGATCACCAAGAGAACTTCAGAGTCTTAACAGTTGAGTCAAAGAGTTATCTTTGTAGTATTAAACAAGTAAGGTTATGGTGTTTGCTTGATGTTTTTGTCTGTTGTGACTGTGAAGTCAAGGTACCTGTTGTTTTAATTCTTTCGTTAAATTACAAGCTCTTTACAAGAACTATATGTCTAGGCAGTCACCATGATTCTCCCACTCCAGAAAGATGCAGGTTAAGATCTTTCCTGGTAAGCTAACTCGTGGTGCTACACAGACTATTAGAAATGGATTAGAGCGCCGGGCGGTGGTGGCGCACGCCTTTAATCCCAGCACTCGGGAGGCAGAGGCAGGTGGATCTCTGTGAGTTTGAGACCAGCCTGGTCTACAAGAGCTAGTTCCAGGACAGGCTCCAAAACCACAGAGAAACCCTGTCTCAAAAAAAAAAAAAAAAAAAAAAAGAAATGGATTAGAGCAATATGTAAGAGCTAGCCAATAAGAGGTTAAAATGAATGGGCCAAGCAGTGTTTAAAAGAATACAGTTTCCGTGTAATTATTTTGGGTGTAAAGCTAGCCGGGTGGCGGGAAGTGGCCTGCCGCTCCCCACTACAGAGTGGCACCCAACATGGTGACTAAATCCACTTAAAAACCTGAGATGGCTTTAAAAACAGGGAGAGAGAGTTTAACACAGCTTTTGGCTGTTTGTGGGTGGCTTGCTGCAAAGAAAATTTCCTGACTCAGCAGCAGGAAAAAACTGGCTGTTTTAAATGCCGGCTTTCTGGGCTGTGCCGCCATTGTGATCTCTGTCTGGCTCCTGCAGGAGACAGAGCTTTTGAATGGAGCATTTGGAGTAAAATGCTATGGCTTGCTTGATGGCAATGTGAACTGCTGTGTGCCTGGAACTGTGCGTGGCTCAGGGGCACCAAATGGCTCTGAGGCAGGAGCGGCTCAGCTCTCTGTGCCAGTCTCTGCAGGAACTATAATAACAGCGCAGTTAAGGTTTAGGCTGGGCAGGACACAGGCGGTACTGTATTACCCCTACAGGGTGCAACTTCAGTTTTTAAGAAGTGTTCCTGGATAGTAAAAAATTACAAATTCACAATAGGACAGATTCAGACATAAAAGATGTTTATGGATCACAATGTTGGATGAGTGTATGTAGGCTTGGGAGAGAGAAGAAAAAGAATATAGAGAATTCCTTAAAAAAAAGGTAAAGTCTTTAAAGAGACAGAGTACAGATAGTAAAAGATTAAAAGAAATAAAGAAAAATAAGCCATGTAAAAATGGAAAATTCACAAAGAGTCTGGTTTCTTTGTATTATTGTGTTTTCTTTGAATCTTTTGACTGTAAAGGAGCTAAGTACAGAGAAACATTTCATTACATGGGCTGCCAAGCTAAACCAGAATGGATATAAGGTTATTATGATTTCAGAATTTGGGTCTAGGGATATGATGCTTTGGAGAGGGTCTTCTTTTGTTTTCACAGAGAATGAGACCCTGTGGATTGCTTCTATCCCAATATGGTATGATAGACCACACCCTCCTGAAGGGTTGCTGTGAACACCCTCAAAAAATTACTTCACTCGCCGGGCGGTGGTGGCGCACGCCTTTAATCCCAGCACTCGGGAGGCAGAGGCAGGCGGATCTCTGTGAGTTCGAGACCAGCCTGGTCTACAAGAGCTAGTTCCAGGACAGACTCCAAAACCACAGAGAAACCCTGTCTCGAAAAACCAAAAAAAAAAAAAAAAAAAAAAAAAAAAATTACTTCACTCAAGTGCCTACTGAGATGAACCCGGCAGACAGGTTATCCCATAAAAGACCTGAATAACAGCGCCCCCATTCAGCAGGAAGCAGTTTGGAGAGAAAAAACTGCGCCCATGTTCCCAAATATTGTTTATAAATGTTCTTTTACATTTAAAGAGGGAGATGATATAGATATAATTTGGATTGATAAGAATCTTGGTTTACTGATACTAATTTAAGGTCAATCTTGCTATATGTATATTTCTGATCTTGATTAAGGTATTATGATTGTGTAGTTCATTTAAATGTAATGTATAATTCAGAAATATAGGTTAATAGAGAGTCATCGATAATAGTCAAACTTGTAGTCATGTTAGTTAGATTTTCTAGATATATAGAGATATATTTCAGTTAGGTAGGCATTCTTCATATCTTTCAAAGACTACAGAATATGACATTTAAATGTTTTAATAACTTAGGGCTTTTCATGACAATGAGACACGTCTGCTCCTGGCAGCACCAATCTAGTTTGAGAGGAAGATGGGCATTGAAGAGGCAGGCTCCTTATGGAGTTTGATAGCCATTTGGGCAAGAAACTGCACTTGCCTGGACTGTTGCATAAACTGGACTCGAAGAACCCACAGAGAGAGGACTGCTGAACTTGCCAAAAGGTGAGATGGTCTTTCGGGGTTCCTGACCTATGAAAGAGTCTATGAGACTCTCTGCAGGACACAGCAGAAAGTGACTGAACTGTCTTTGTAATTTCCTGCTTCATGGAAGAGTCTGCTGGATACTATGGGCCTGAAGGCCGAAGATGGATGCCCCCACGGTTTAGAGGAACTTTGGGTGACTGTCCAGGCAGTGAGATGTCTCTGTCATTTCTAGAGTTTTGGATTTCTTGTTTGCTTAGGTAATATTATATCCTTCTGGAGTCTTTGATGGAGTTGAAGAATGGTTAGTTATAGTTATTTATAGTTTTTCTTAGTTATGATACAAGATAAAATAGATATAAATATTGTAACTGTAATTCTTGCTTGATAACTGTTTTGTTATATGTACTCTTACTATGTTAAAGTGAAAACCTTCCTTTTTTGTTTAAACAGAAAAAGGGGAAATGATGGGGGAGAGTCTTCTGTTTTGTGTTAATTTCATTGGTTAAACAAAGAGACTGCCTTGGCCCTTTAATAGGACAGAAAATTAGGTAGGCAGAGTAAACAGAACAGAATGTTGGGAGAAAGAAGCCGAGTCAGGCAGTCGCCATGATTCTCCCACTCCAGAAAGACGCAGGTTAAGATCTTTCCTGGTAAGCCAGCTCGTGGTGCTACACAGAATATTAGAAATGGGATAGATCAATATGTAAGAGCTAGCCAATAAGAGGTTAAAACGAACGGGCCAAGCAGTGTTTAAAAGAAAAATAAAAGAACTATATGTCTTATTAAGTTGTATCAGTGACTTTATTATGATTCATAATAGTGTGTCATTCAGATCAAAGACTGATAAATAGAAAAATTAAGCAAGGATTCTTGGTTAAACAAGAGAGCCATGAAGAGAAAAATTTATTGAAATGTATTAGCTACCCTGCTCTATTAAATTGAATTCCTTTTCAAAAGGTTTGTGGAATTAATCTCTGATCCATTATTTATAGAGCTGCATTTTACTGAAACACTAAAGAAATCCAAAATTTGTCTTTAGAACTAAAAGAAAGATGCTTATTTCATTGTGTTACTCTCTCCATTGAGATGGGCTCTCTCTCTTTCTCTCTCTCTCTCTCTCCCCACTGAGATGGGATCTCTCTCCCTCTCTTTCTCCATTGAGGTGGGATCTCTCTCTCTCTCTCTCTCTCTCTCTTTCCCTCTCCCTCTCGTTCGCCATTGAGATGGGATCTCTTTCATATATATATATATATATATATATATATATATATATATATATATGTGTGTATATCTGACACTAATTGTATGTAACTATTTAATTTGTTACAGCCCTTTACTCTTTAGGGCAATAACATTAACTTTGATAAAGTACTTCATTAGAACCTGACACTTCAAGATAGAAAAACTCTGTTGTTTCCCTCCTGGCCACTTGCATCCACCATAGGTTTTAGGTTATGGTTTGTTAGTGAGCTCTGAGACTCAGTTAGTTTTGTCATCTTGCTGGAATTCATGAGGCTGACTGGAAAAATCCTAGCAATGTTTTTAGCTGGCAGTGAGTGAGACAGTGAGCAGTTCTCATCTTCACTCTGAACTAGTTTCTGTGGCTAATGGGGCAGAATCTTCCTTTGCCCACTCTAATTTCCTTGCTATTTCCTTCTAACTACCCGAGGATTGTTTTCATTATTTTCATAAAAGTGTTTATTGTAGAGTTATCTACAATAAATAAATTAAATTTGCCTTGTAACATTCAAGTCCTACTTAATGTTTTCTTGAAGTTAAGTAAAATAGGAAAAGATTGCATGAAAAAGATAGGAAAAAACACATATTCCAGCAACTATAATAAATGACTTTTATCAATATTTCAAGTAGATGCTATACTATATCCTGTGGCTTAAAATACTTTTATATTTTTAAATTATATTAATTTTGACATAGTACTCCCCATTCCCTTTTGTATATTTTACAGAAAAAATTTTAATTTATTGAAAATTGGATATACCTCTCCTTTTGCTCCTCCAGGTCAAATTCCCACCATTCTCACACCCAGGGGGATAGTAGAAACCTGCTGTGCTTTTCTTTCCTCTCTGACTCCATCCCCCAACTTTCCTTCCCCTAACTCATTCCAATATCCCAGCCTCCAATACCAACAGCCATTCATTGGGAACACAGCTACTGAGCAGGCCAGAGAAACAGATTCACAAAAAAAATTTCTTCTAGGCAGCACATAGGTACAACACTTTCCTAAAGTCCAAAGAGAAAGCAGAGACCAAAGAATAAAGCACCCAAACAACAGAGACAAAACCAGATATCATCACTCAGAACTATAATCATCCCAATCTCAGATGGCCGGATGTCAGTGTAAAAATACAACAAATGACAGCAAAGAAAATATGTCTCTACTGGAGTTCAGCAATCTGATCACAGAAGGCACTGAATATTCCGACATAGCTAAACCCAAAGAAAAAGAACTTAAAATAATCTTTATGAAGATGACAGAGTCCTTTAAGAGGAAATAAATAAATTCTGTTAAGGAAATAACAACAACTACAAAAAAATCTAAACAAAACCACAACAAACAGTGCAAGAAAATAATTAAAACTGTCAAACACCTGGAAATGGAAATAGAATTGATAAAAAAAACCCCACAAACTGAGAGAATTCTGGAAATAAATAATTTGGGAATCCAAACAGAAACTACGGAGACAAGCTTCATAAATAGAATATAAGAGATGGAAGAAAGAATCTCAGGCATTGAAAATATGATAGAAAAATGGATATATCAGTAAAAAATTGTTACATCTAAAAATGTCTTGACAAAAAGCATCCAAGAAATCTGGGACCTACTCTAGGAATAATAAATAAGACGACATGAAGGAGAATAAACCCAGGTCAAAGGCCAAAAAAGTTTTTTCAACAAAATCGTAAAAGAAAAATTTTCTAACATAAAGAAGGAGATGTTTAAAAAGGTACAAAAAGCTTACAGAACACCAACACCAAAAAAAAAAAGAGACTTACAGAAAAGAAAGTCTCTTAGGCAGTTAATAATCAAAGCACTACATGTAGAGAATAAAGAAAGAATATTAAAGTTGTAAGGCCAGAATACCAAACACCATATAAAAATAGACCTATTAGAATTACACCTGAGTTCTCAGTGGAGACTCTAGAACCTGGACAGATGTCCTACAGAGTCTGAGAGACCACAGATGCCATCCCAGACTACTAAACCTAGCAAACCTTTCAATCAGCATAGATGAAAAAAATAAGACATTCCATGATAAAACCAAATTTAAGCAATATTTATCTATAAATCAATTCAGATAGAGTTTTAGAAGGAAAACTCCAACTAAGGAGGTTAAGTATACCCATTAAACACAGCGAATAAATAACTTGAGACCACTAAAATCAAAGGAAGGGAAACATACACACGCACGCTCACCATCATCACTACCACTCCCACTGCCACCACCACCAAAATAACAGGAATCAACAGTACCTTGATCATTGATAGCTCTTAATTTCAAAGGTTTCAATTCCACAATAAATAAAACAGAGACTAAGAAAATGGATGCAGAAACAGAATCCTCTGCTGCATATAGGAAACATATCAACATCAAGAATAGACATTACCTCAGAGCAAAGGGTTGGAAAAAAGATATTCTAAGCAAATGAATCAAAGAAGTAAGCTGGTGTAGTCATTTTAATATCTAAAAAGGTAGACTTCAAACCAAAACCGATCAGAAGAGATAGGGAAGCATATTTCATATTCATCAAAGGAAAAATCCAACAAGAAAACAATGCAGTACTCAACGTCTGTTTCCCCAGACGAAGGCACCCATATTTGTAAATGAAACATCACCACAGTTTAAATCACATTCGACCCTAACACACTGATAGTGGGAGACTTCATTTTACCACCTCCTTCACCAATGGACAGGTCATCCAGACAAACACTAAAAAGAGAAATGCTAGAACCAACAGACATTATAAAGCAAATGAAACTAATGGATATTTACAGAACACTTTACCCAAGCACAAAAGAATATACCCTCTTCTTAGCACCTCGTGGAACTTTCTCCAAAATTTATCATATACTCAGACTCAAAACAAGCTTCAACAGATACAGAAATTGAAATAACTCCCTGCATCTTAACAGACCACCATCGACTATCAATGACAACAGAAACACTAGAAAGCTTACAAACTCATGGAAACTGAACAACTGACTGAATGATAAATGGATAAAGACCTAAATAAAGTAATCAAAAACTTTCTAAAATTCAAGTAAAAGGAGTATACAGTGTACCCAAAATTATGCAACACACTGAAAGTGGCTCTATATTTCAAGTTCATAGCACTAAGTCCCTACATAAAACAAAGCAAAACTGGAGATATATCATGCTAGCAACTTGACAGTACTGAAAGCTCTAGAACTACAAAAGAAGTCACACCCAAAAGGAGCAGATGACAAGAAATAACAAAACTAGGGCTGAAATAAAAAAAAAGAGAAACAAATTGAACAACACAATGAATCAATAAAACAAAGAGTTTGTTCTTTGAGAAATCAATAGTTCAATAAACTTTTATCCAGACTCTATTTAGTTTTGCAGAGAGAATATATAAATTGACAAAATAAGAAATGAAAAGGAGGACATAATAACAGAAACTGAGGAATTCAGAGACATAAAAACATACTATAAAAACCTGTATTCCTCCAAATTGGAAAACCTAAAGAAAATTGGGTAATTTTCTTCATAGATACAACTTGCCAAAGTTAAATCAAGGTCAGATAAGCTATTTAAACAAACTTATAACTTCTACTGAACTAGAAGCAGTCAATAAAAGTCTCCAAACTAAAAAGAGACTAGGGCCAAATAGTTTTAGCTCAGAATTCTACCAGACTTTCACGGAAGGGTTAACGTCAAAACTTCTCGAATTATTTCACAAAACAGAAACAGGAGGAACTCTGACCAATTCATTTTATGAGACCAGAGGTATACTGATACCCAAAGCAAAAAAAGACCCCAAAGAGAAAGAAAATTAAACACCAGTTTTCTGTATGAATATAAATGCAAAAATACTCAGCAAAATACTTACAAACTGAATACAAAAACACATAAAAAAGTTTATTCACCTTGTTCAAGTAGGCTTCATTCCAGAGATGTAGAAATGACTCAATATATAGAAATCAATAGTTGTAATCCACTATCTAAACAAACTGAAAGAAAAATAATACATGATTTTCTATTTAGATGCAACAAAGATGTTTGACAACACCCAGCACCTCTTTGTGATAGAAGTCTGTAGAGATTAGGGATATAGGGGACAAAGTTTAAAATAATAAAGTCATTTTATAGTTATCATCAATGTAAATGGAGAGAAACTCAAAGTGATTCCACTAAAATCAAGAGAAAAACAAAGGTGTCCACTCTCTTCATATTTATTCAATACAGTACTTGAAGTATTATCTAGAGCAAGATAACAACTAAAAGAGATCAAGGGGATGCAAATTGGAAAGGGAGAAGTTAGGGCTACTTTATTTGTAAATGATATGATAGTATTCATAAGTGACCCTAAATATTCCATGGGGGAACTCCTATAGCTGATAAATACTTTAAACTAGGTAGATGGATAAAAAAAAAATCAGTAACCTTTTTATCTAAACATGAAAAAAGGACCAAGAAAGAAATCAGAGAAATAGCATCTTTCACAATAGCCTCAAATAATATGAGACATCTTGGGGGTAACTCTTGCTGAAATATACTGGCCTAGTCTGTCACCTGTGTACCCTGTCCCTTTAAGAGACAAGCCCTGCCCACTCCCAGCCTCCCTTTTCTACCACAGGCAGATCTTCCACCTCCACTCCAGCTCTATCCCCCCTCCCCCCTTCTCTCTCTCTGTCAATCCTTCCTCTGGAGAAGCAGCTTCTGCCTCTTTCTTCTTCCCTCTCCCATTACCCCCTCTTCCCTTTCTGTTTCCTCTCCACAACCCACTAAATGAACCCTATACCACAGCTCTCCCTGAATAGCATATTTGTCTGTTTCTCACCCTGGCTTCGAGTTGCCCCATTTTACACATGATAACAATGCTAACCAAGTAACTCAAAGAGTTGTATGATAAATCTTTAAGTCTTTGGAAAAAGAGAGTGAAGATGATATCAGGAGATGGAAAGATCTCCCATGCTCATGGATCGGTAGAATTCACATAGTGAAAATGGCCATTCTAATAAAAGCAATCTACAGATTCAGTGCAATCCCTGGAAATTTTCAATACTTTTTTTATAGACCTTGAAAGAGCAATTCTCAACGTCATATGGATAACTAAAATATCCTGAACAATAAAAGAACTGCTGGAGGCATCATCATTCCCGATCTGAAGTCATACTACAAATCTATACTAATGAAAACAAAATGGCATTGGCTTAAAACAGATGATCAATGGAATCAAACTGAACACCCAGACATAAACCCACTCACTTATAGACACCTTGTTTTTGATTTAAAAAAAGCCAGAAATACACACTGCAAAAAGTCTAGCATCTTCAACTAATGGTGCTAGTCAAACTGGATGTCTGCATATAGAAGAATGTAAATAGATCTATAAATATCACACATCATAAAACACATATAAAACCAGGTACACTGAACCTGATAGAAGAGAAAGTTGAGAGAAATCTTAAACTCATTAGCACAAAAGAAAACTTTCTGAATAGAACACTGTTAACACAGGCACTAAGATCAACCATTAATAAATGGGACCTCATGAAACTGAAAAGCTTCTGCATAGCAAGAGGCATCATTATTTGGACAAAGTGGAAACCTATAAAAGAGAAAAAGATTATTTTTTTTACCAACTCCACATCCAATAGAGGGCTAATATCCAAAATACATAAACAACTCAAAAAACTGGACATCAACAAACCAAGTAATTCAATTACAAAATGGGGTATAGATCTAAACATTGAATTCTTGGTAGAGGAAATCAAAGAGACTCAAAAACAATTAAAGCAATGTTCAACATCCTTAGCCATCAGAGATATGCAAACCAAAACTTTGAGATTCCATCTTACATTTTCAAAAGAGGTAAGATCAAAAACACAAGTGACAGCTCATGCTACTGAGGATGTGGAGAATGGGATCATCTACTGCTGGTGGGGCTGCAAACCTATACAGCCTCTTTGGAAATCAGTATGGTGCATCCTCAGAAAGTTGGGAATTTATGTACCTCAAGATCCAGTTACATCTCTCTTGAGCATATATCCAAAGATTGCTTCATCATATTGCAAGACAACCATGTTCCTTGCTGTTCTCTTTATAAGAGTCAAATTTAGAAACAACCTAGATGTTCCTAACAGAAGAATGAAGAAATTGTGGTATATATACACAATGGAGTTATACTCAGATATTTAAAAAAATGGCATCATGAAATTTGAAAGTAAATGGATGGAACTAAACACATCATCCTCAGTGGGGTAAATTTAGACCCACAAAGACAAATATGGTATGTGTTCACTTATAAGTGAATATCAGCCATTAAGTAAATGATAACAAAATTACACTCTGCAGATCCAGAGACATTAGGCATAGAAGGTGGGACACATGAATCTCCACATAGGGGAGAAGTAGAGTAGATTTTATGGGTGAACTAGAGTGGGGAGGCAGGATGAGAACAGGAGGATCAGGTGCAAAGGAGGAGGGAGAGAGGATTGAGGTAGAGGATGAAAATCAGTTTTTCCTTTGTGAGTGGTTGTGGGAGTTCCCTCTGTGAGTGGCTTGTACTGGTTAATGAATAAAGAAACTGTCTTGGCCTAACAGAGCAGAACTTAGGTAGGTGGAGAAGACAGAACTGAATTCTCGGAGGAAGAAAGTAGAGTCAGAGAGATGCCATAGGTCCAATGGAGACAGACGCTGGGAATTTTACCGGGTAAGCCACTGCCACATGGTGATATACAGATTAATAGAAATGGGTTAAATCAAGATGTGAGAGTTAGCCAATAAGAGTCTAGAGCTAATGGGCCAAGCAGTGTTTTAATTAACATAGTTTCTGTGTGATTATTTTGGTTTCTGGGTGGCCAGGACAAACAAGCAGCCCTCTCCTTGCAACAGGTTGTTAATTGGAGATTGTTTCTGGGATAGGGATGGGGGCATGAGTTCACTTCTTCTCTAAGTGCTGTAATCCCATCTGGTACAAACCTATGCAGGCCCTGTGTATGCTGCCACAGTCTTTGTGGGTTCATTTGTGCCTCAGAAGACCTTGGTTCTTTGGTGTTCTCCATCCCCTCTGGCTCTTTTACTCTTTCCCTATTCTCTTCTGCAGGGTTCCCTTAGCCACGAGGAGAGGGAATTAATGGAAGCTTCCCATTTAGCACCAAGTATTCCAAGGTCTTTCTCTGCTCATTAACCAGTTATGGGTTTCTCTATTCAGTTTCTTCTACTGTGATCAAAGCTTCTTTGATGATGGTTGAACAAGACACTGATCTTTGACCATAGCAAAAATGTCATTAGGAGTCATTTTATTGCTATACTACTTTCTTCCTTTACCAGAACAGTATTATTTGTTTTTCTCCTAGGTTCCTGACCTATCTAGTCTCATGTTCTTGGTCATCTGAACAGTGTTAGGGATGGGTTCCATCTCATGGAACGAACCTTAAATCAAATCAGATGTTGGCTGCATCCTAGCACATATTTTAAATAGTAAAAGAGATTTGCAAACCATTTATTTTTTCCAAATTATTCATTTCATATTTGCTGTGGAAGCTCCTTCAGCTAATGGCTTTTGAGATGCTGGACCAGGTTGGATACCAAAAATGTGTGCACTTGCTCCTTTGCTCTCTCTTGGCTGCTGTATTTGGTACCTGTTCTCTTTCATGCAGAGAACTGTGATCTGTGAGTCTGTCCCTCTAAATAAAGAACCCTTTATTATACCCAGTTCTGAGCTAGTGTGGGACTATTCAATTTGCGTTCACCTACACATATTATTTTGATTTAGGCTTACTTTTGTACCTTTGACCCCCAACTTTTGTCATTAATCTATTTATTCGAACCCCTTTTCTGACACCTGTTTCAAAACATGTAGGGATGCACAAATGCAGGTCTTGTTCTGCAGAGAGACTGGAGCATCTAGCTGTAAATCTATGTGTATGTTTGTGAGGTGTTCAGAAGAGGTGAGCCTGAAGTACTATGATAACTCTGTCATAGTAACCTAAATAAGCAACTTGAGTGAGCAGTCTGGGCTAAAGGGAAGAGTAAATCAGATGAATAGAATAGATGTGGGCCTGGTATGTATGTGTATGGGGAAGGGGAACTAGGGGAAAGAAGGAGATGGGAAAAGTAAGTTGATTTTTGTAAAGAGGAATAGTGAGATTAGATTACAGGGTTGCAGGTTAGGAAAATATAAAGAATGAAGGAGTTCTTGTTTGCTGTGCCAGCTAGGTGTGGCAATAACAGGCCAAGAAATCAAAAAGTAACGAGAACAAACAATGGTTTATTAAAATCACTTTCTAAAGGAAGAATGTAAGAGGATTGAGATAACAGATTCAGTTGTTTGAATAGAATGAGGTTGCAGACATCAGAAATGAAAATGAAGAAACAAGCTCCAGAGGGACAACTATTCATAATAAATGTGACAGGCTAATCATCTCTGTGCTTAGAGAGTTCGTTCAGCACGAGAACAACAGCATAAGAGGAACCTCACTGATAACAGAATGAGATGCTAAGAGACAACGAGGAAACAAAATAGGCAAACAGACTTGTCAGTGTGCAAATTAAACAATGGCAGGTCCAGGATTCTGCTTGTCAAATTAGGAGATTTTTTTTTCTACAGTAGAATTACAGACTATGCAACATTAGCAAAAATAAAATATAGAAGAAATTTTTGTATATTCAGGTGGGACGAAAACTCAGCATAATATTTGTGGATACAGCTGTCTACTGAATTTACAGATTGTTCTTAATGATCAATCAATCCCAAACATTGGAATTTGAGTGAAGGAAACAATTTTATGTTTACAATTTTTCTTTAGGTATGAGTGCTCTGTGTGCATGTATGCCTGCATGCCAGAAGAGGGCATCAAATCCCATTGTAGAAGGCTATGAGCCACCATATGGTTGGTGAGAATTGAACTCAGGACCTCTAGAAGAGCAGTCAGTGCTCTTAAACTGCTGAGCCATCTCTCCAGTCAGAATAAGTAATTCTTCCTTGAAACATTTTGATAATTAAATAAGGTAATTTGTTTGAACTACAATATTCTCTGGTATATGTGTTCATACACACACAAATGCACACACATATGGAGAAAGCAGAGATGGTTATTGTGATACAATTATGAGCTATGAAAATATATTCAAAGTCACTTCCAATAACAGCCATTTAGAATATTGCTCTCTAGAGACTCTCAAACTTCATTCAGCCAATTATATGATCGTAAAATAATCTTTCAGGCAATTATTTGACAATTATTCCAAAAAGATACACAATTTAAAATGTTTGTGTACATAGACACATCCTTTAATTACCGGAACAAAACTGCAGTTGACCATTAATGAAGAATGACAAAATTCTGAAGAGAAACTTGAAGTAAAAAGAGCTCTATCTAGAATTTAATAAGAAAAAATGAGAACGGTCCAGTAGGGTCTTGAAAAAATATGTGCTGTTAGCTGAAATTATCTTTAAATGGAAGAATTAAGGTGAGACTTGAAGCAATTTTCCCTGTGGTCAGGAGGTTGTAACCTAGCTGGCTGCAAAGGAAGAAAAAGCAAAATTATAACCGAATGATGGGTAATGGCTTAAACTGCACTTTTAGAAACCACATGTAGTCTAAGATTTGGGACAAGCCATTTTAGTTTTTTTCAATTTGAAATAACTTTCTCTTTCTTAGAGCCGCATAATGAGCCAGACTAACTCAAATTACCCAGCAAATGACGATTGACATTTGGTAAAATATACACAGTTGCAAGTTTCAATGTTCAAGACTAATTTTCATTTTAAAATGCATTTGTCTTAAGGATCTGTGACATGCCCAGCATGCCACATCTGGTAAAGCGGTAGAGAGATTGGACTGTTAGATTGGCTCCCACCTCTGCACTCCCTGGAACAGAGCACACCTGCCTTAGTTGTTAGAACTTGATCACTGCCACCTTGGAGTTACTTTGAACTTGAAATGCATCAAGGGTATGTAGAAGAAGGGAGAAAGAGAGAAATTGCTGGTCATCAGAGGCCACATTTCATCCCCTTTCTTCACCGCCCTCCCAATCTTTCTCCCCCCTTTTTTTCTACTGTTCTCTTTATTTCAACATTTTCAACTTTGACTTTTGGTCTAGCCAATCGGAAACTGAGCTGGTTTTTGTGCAGAGTGAGAGAGGTGAGAATGGTTTTGAGTACCCCCAGTGATCTGAAAGACAGCTTGATGCCAAGATAGTATTCTTGTAAGATGAACATGAACTTTATAGGACGATAGACCTGGTGATTGAGCTCTGTTAACTAACTGTGTGATCTTGTTGGAATAGCAGCATGTCATGCCATCTGTCTTTTTAATGGTGAAGTGTCATTCACAAGTCTTCGTTTGCAAGGCTACAATAAAGGTTTTGACCTTACAAGTGTTTGATATTTGGTGCCACTCAAACCAAACGAACCAAATAAAACTAACCCAAACAACAACAATGAATCCAATAGAAACAAACAAAAAATCCCCCAAACCTGTTGAGATGCATGAAAGATCTGAAACAGAGAAGAGTATTTATCAAACCATCTTACTTTCACGGTATATGGTTTCAGCAGAAACTGACTTAATAGCAGTAAACATAATCTCTGCAATTTTTCCTTTAAGGCTCTACAATAGTGAGCCTTGTGCTTTTCTCTTGTGCCTTGCTTCGCATGTCATTATGCAAGAACACTAAAGCTGCAACACTTTGGCTGGGGAGATCGCTCATTATGTAAGATTCTCTTTGTGCGAACAGGAAGACCTTACTCCAAATCCACAGTCTACAAGTGAAAAAAAATAGGAGCTTTTGTTATACACCTGTAAATCCAGTGGTGTGGGAGCTGGGGGCAGGAGTGCTACAGTGACCTGTTGAATTAGCTGTCTAGCTCCAGGTTTCAGTATGAGACGTACAGCAGGCTATCAAACACCTTCCTCTGGCATTCAGCTGCATAAACAAGGCATATCCCCATCTGCACATAATACACACACATACACACACACACACACAAACACCTACAAAGAGATACAACATTTTAGATGTAACTTCGAGCCTAAAGGCGTTTTAGTTGCTTTCTGTTTCTGTGACAAACACCATTACCAAAAGTAACTTGGGGTGGAAAAGGTCCATTTTAGATCCAGGTTACAATACACCAGAGAGAAAAGCGAAGGTAGAAGCTCAAGGCAGGATTCTGGACACAGGAACTGAAACAGAGTGCGTAGTGGAACGCTGCTCTCTGGCTTACTTTCTCGGGCTTTCTCAGATAATGTTTTATATATCTCAGACCCATCTGCTTAGGGATGGCACTGCCCATAGTGGGTTATGTCCTGCTCCATCAATTAGCTATTAAGAAAATGTCTCACAAACAACATGACAGAGGCAGTTTCTCAGTTGAGGTTCCTCTTCCTAAGGGTGTCCAGTTGGCAACCATGATTAGTCATCACATAAAAGGAAAATTTGCACTATATTATTTAAAATACTCATGACACACCGCCTAACTGGCTATGAGTGGCTCACTGGTGTCACCCTCGTTCAACTCTTGTTGGGCAGTCATGTCGGTGAGAGTGTATGGGTCCAGCTTCTGATATTACTAGGAGACACAATCTCACAGCAACTCCCTGTCTGCAACATTTCTTAAACTTTAGGCCAAGGTTATCTTTATAACAAAGAAAAGAACAGGAGTGGACTGGAAGCAAGGTAGAGAGGCAGGAAAAGAGAGTTTTGTTACTTATGTTTTAATTAAAAATGTGTAATGGCATTCTGGAAAATTCTTTATAATTTTATTCATTGTTACCCCAAGGTGCTCTTACTTTGGGTAAAAAGACCAAAGATATTTATTTATGTTCTTTCAAACAGAAAACAGGTAAGTACTTATAACCAACGTTTTGAAGTCATGATGGATTCAGAGACTTTGTTTGGAAAACATCTGTGAATGTCTATAGTTTTACCTTTTCATCTGTTAGTTGAGAGTCCAAATCAGGTGCTATTAGGTGGGCTTCTATAAGATTCTGTGTTCCTATGGATATGAATATTCAGAGAGGAGCCTTGTAATTGTACTCTTCCATTATCTAAACCCAAATGAAAGCCTACAATTTCCTAGGGTGATGGAAGGCAGAGGGTCAAGGTGCGAAGAAACGGGACTGGATTTTGGTCTACATATCAGGGCAATCTGCTTCACCAGTAATTAGACTTCCCACTGCTGCTTCATGGTCTGTTCCAGAAAGCATGTGAGGATGCTTTTAAATCACGAAACTATAATTGTCACCTGGTGTCACAAGACAAAACAGAGCAGCACAATTACAAAGCCCAGGAATCAATCAAATAAACAAGAATGGCAAGAAAAGTGCTTTTACGCTGTTATCTCATTCTAAACACTGATAGATTGTATTCCTCAAGCTAACCACCAAGGTCTGTTACCCTATTTGGCCACTTCCTCCTGAGAGTGACCAACAAGGTCCAGTTATCAAAATATTAAGGTTCAGAAATCAAAAGCCCCCTTTGGTTCACCTAATTAACATATTCAATTAAAATAAAACACCTTGTTCTAACATGGGGTTTTTCCTTTTATCATTATAAACAACCATGTTTCTATGTGTCATACTTGTCTCCTCTCTACCCAGAGGGACACACACTCCCACCGCTCTCCCTTGACTCCTTCCCCTTCTCCCTCCTCCTCTATCTCCTCTACCACTGCATCCTTTCCCATCCTAACACAGACCTCCTTTTTTCTCCTCTTAAAAAATTACACCTGCAAAGTCACTTGCTGCTGTTTTGCTGCCTGAGTCAGAAAGCAGCCACTTTAACTTTTCTTCTCCACTTAATAAAGGATTTGTCTGTGAAAGAGGTGTTTAGGTGTTGTCTGTGCATTATCTGGGGTCTGGGAGGAAGCCCATGTTGTGTGGGAGTCCCCTTCCCTACAAATGTTTTGTTACATTTTGTAATTAATTAGAGCATATGACACATTTGTGCAAAATTGAAGTTCATATTTTAGTCACACAATAAAATATCACAACCACAAAGTTTTAATATTTTATACTTAATGTCATAAAAATACATCTGAGATTTTTTTTCCCACTTAATACAGAAAATAACATGTTCAGACTTTGATTTCTTTTTAGAATTTTCTAGTTAGCCAATATGTCCTTTGTGTGTCTTCCCAGGTCAGAAGTATTCTAGATCTCATCTTTCATTTTAGCAGCAGAAGGGAAGAGAATTGTAATGTGGAAACCGAGTAAACAAAAATTTTGTGTCCAAGTGATTTGTTTTTCAATTTGCCTTCAATCACGCAAGGTTAAGTGTGTTTTTATATGGAAAGTGAATTTCTGATTCCATATTATTTCTTATCTGGGTGAAGCATTTTTCATTTCTTCAGCCATCATTCATGCTAAGTAGTGTCAAGATTTCTCATTGCCCTGGTTACTTCTATCCTGAAAGACCCATTGTGTTTATAATCCCACAGCACTTATTGTGGGCACTCCTGGATCCCCTAGGCACTTACAGTTCCTGTTTATTGCAGGTTCCCATGCTGCACCTGTGATATAGCTGAGGCTTTCTCCATCTAATACTTCTGAGTCCACTCCTATATCATTTATTTACATTGAAATATTAATCATACCTTGCTTCTGGGGAAATCCAACTCAAATTACCCCCTTAATCTATCACACTGTGATCTCACTCAGTAGTGTTTCTTTTCTATGGATGTTTGGAGTCAGGCAATATTTATATATTAAAGATTTTTAGCAAGCCAAGTTAAGCTTTTTCTTTTATATTTTGATGAAAAAATAAACACACAAAGTAATGGCATTTTATACATCTGTTTATGTTGTTATTCAGCCCCTTCCTTCATCCTTCCCACCTGCCCCCAGGTGCTATTCTCACGCTAATACCCTCCTCCTGCTATCATGTCACTGTTGCCCCCTTATTTCCTTTGAAAAAGAAACTCCTAGGACCAAGAAACTCATGAAACTTAAGACTTATGAAGTTCAAAGAGTTACACGACAAACTCATATAAACAGATCAGTTTTGAGGAGGAGGAACTGCTCTGGAGGGCTGAGTGCACAGGGAGCGCCAGCTTTTGTGCACACAGCCTTTGTGGAGTCATCATCCTGTTGGAGCAGCTTTTGATGATGTGGCTGCCTTTGAGGCATGCTTCTGTAAGTAATACAAATGCAGACATTGGTCCACCATCTAGACTTGAGTAAAACTGTGTAGGTCTAGCGTAAATAGACATTTATTCACATTTCACAGTCCATATGCATCTCTGTTTTACCTACCCTTAGAAATAATCTTCCCTTTCTCAGTCCACTTTCTACCTTTTGAAATTCCCTTCATATATATAAATAATATGCACCCCCACACAATACTACACACACATACCATACACACATACTACATATACACACATGCACACTATACATACATACCATACACACACACCACACACACAATATACACACCACACACATACACACGCACACTACACACACATACCATATACACACATGCACACTACACACACAATACACCCCCCCATACACATACCACACATACACATGCACACTGCACACACATACTATACATACATGCACAATACACACAATCCACACACCACACACACATACCACACACACACACTACAGAATACCACACACACACATACACACTACACACACAAACCACCATACACACATGCACATTTAAATCTGCATGTGAGAGAAGACATGTGTTTGTCTTTCTGAGTGTGGCTTATTCCACTTAACAAAATGGTGGTCAGTGTTATCCATTTTCCCTGAAGATGCTATGATTTCACTTTTCTTTAGAGCTGAATAAACTTCCACTGTGTGTATGTGCCATGTTTTCTGTAGTTTCATCTTGACGGATATCCAGGTTGGTTCTATTTCTTAGTTACTATGAATCATGAAGCATGCAATTTATTTTTATTTGAGTGTAGAAATAGAAGTCAATTACTGAATGAGTCTTCAGCAGTAGGAAGAACTGATCCCATGGACCCTGTGCAAGAGGATCTGAGAAGAGAAATAAGACTTAAAGAGCATATATATATATTATGAAGGTTCTCAGGTGAGGCAATGAGGCAACATGGTGACTGAACACTGTGATATGGATGTTATAGTAACACCACTGTGAAGGGAACCATCTTGAAAAATATGTGAAAGCAAAACTGATAGGAGTTGGTTCCTGGTATACATTAGATGGAAGATGACCAAGAACATGGATAAATATTGATGGCATTTTTCATTTTGTGGAAAGAAAAAGCTTAGGGAGTGAGGAGTGATACCTTTTGCTTTTGAGCAGGTTATAGTGCATGAGAAATATTTGTGTGAGCCTGAGGAAACATAGGCTGTGCTGGAGGGATGTAAATAAAGCATGTTTATTTATTTTAGTTGTTCAAAAGTGTCTTCCACTTTTACACAACCTGTGCAAAATTTTATATTAGATGTTTTATATCACTAAAAACTATGTTCCGCTGTAACCATGTAGACTAATTTCCACTGGCAAATCAAGAGATATGTTGGGTGTCAACAAAAGTGGAACTTGTGTCAGTAAAACATTGAATGGATAAAATAATTCAATGTGTATGAACATAAAATAACGATGTGTATATAGAATACTTAAGAGCCCTGGACCTGAAGAAAATAACAGGTTTTGTTTAGAGACTCTTTGTTTGAATTTACAACTATGTCAAACATTATTTGATTTAAATAAAACTGATTTTTAAAATAATGTGCCCTTTTATTTTCTCAAGTAAGTGCCTAGCAAAGATGAATGAACAAAACAAAGCCTTTTGCCTTCTGACACTCACAATCTAATGAAATTGGGGAGGAAAGGGGGATAGAGTCAAAAGATTAAAAACTGTAAATGAATAAATATTACTCTGGTAAGTGCTAAAAGGGGTTCTGAAAAAAATACTCCAAGAAGTGGATCAGAGTGAGGGGAATGGGGAAACGGGTCTTTCTCTTTCTTTCTTTCTTTCTTTCTTTCTTTCTTTCTTTCTTTCTTTCTTTCTTTCTTTCTTTCTTTCTTTCTTCCTTTTTTAGTTTTTTTAGACAAGGTTTCTCTGTAGTAGCTTTGGAGCCTGTCCTGGAACTAGCTCTTGTAGACAAGACTCACCTTGAACTCACAGAGATCCACCTGCTTCTGCCTCCTGATTAAAGGTATGTGCCACCACCACCTGGGAAAATGGGTCATTCTTGATGAAGTTGACTAGTAGTGCTGAGAAAATGAGGTCTGAGCAGAAGCAGTCATCTTCTCATTATTGATGGACATTATGGATTGGAGTTGGGACTCTCGTGAATGCAGGAATGAGCAAACGACTTTAAAGTAGTGTATCATTTGTATGCAATATATAAAAGCTTTATTCTATTGTTTAATTTATATATTACTTACAGTTTTATTTAACTTGACATAGCTAAAGTTATCTGAATGTAGGGAACCTCAGCTGAGAAATAGCCTCCATAATATTTGTATGTAGGCAGAAATCCTGTAGCTCATTTTCTTCATTAGTGTTTGATGAGGAAGACTCAGCTCACGGTGCATAGAGACACCCTGAGCTGGTAGTCTTGATTTCTATAAGGAGGGAAACAGCCAATATACCACATTCCTTCACACCTTCTGTATCAGCTCCTGAATTCCTACCCTGATTTCATTAAAAAATGAACTGTGACATGAAAGTGTAAGCACCGTACACCCTTTTCTCTCTAAAGTTTTTATGGTTATGGTATTTTATAATAGTAATAACAATCCTAACTATGGGAGTACCCAATACAAAATTAGTCATGAAAATAGTTGTCATCCTATAACATCTAGGGAATAACAGTGCTAAATCCATTTGTGCATGTTTAGTATGGAAATACTTTTCTTCAAAACATCTAGATCCACCATAGTTGGTTTCATGAAACTGGAACTCATGAATATGGAGAGCCTGGTGTGTTTATGGTGGCTCTTAGAGGTCGAATCTGAAATGTCCCTGCTGGCTAACATTTTGAATGCATGGTCCCTAGCTATTCAGAAGCTGTGGAGCTTTTAAGGTTTAAGTCTACCTGGTAGAAGTACGTCTTTAGGAGTGGGCCTCTGAAGGTTATACTTGAGTCCTGGTTCCTGCCATTCTTTGGCTTCTCATTCTACCGTGGTATAAACAGCGTCTGCTTCATGCTGTTGTAACCATTATGAGTGGAGTCACTTTTCCATTCTTTTATTTCCATGACAGATTGAAACTCCCTGAAACTGGGAGCAAAATATGTCCCTTAATGGTTTCCATCAGTTGCTGTGGCCACAGAGACATTACAGGATATTCAGCCACACTATGAAGATGTGTCTCTGTCTTGCCTCACCATCTAAGACAACTTATGATTGATTTAATAAGCAAAGGACACAGTCAACAGGACAAAATGGCAGCCTACAGAATGGGAAAATACCTTCACCAACCCCACATGTGACAGAAGGCTGATCTCCAAAATACACAAAGAACTCAATAAATTTGTCATCAAAAGAAAAAATAATCAAATAAAAAATGGTTTACAGACCTAAACAGAGAACTCTCAACAGACGAATGTAAAATGGCTAAAAGACACTTAAGAAAATGCTCAACATCATTAGATATCAGAGAAATGCAAATCAAAACAACTCTGAGATTTCATCTTACACCTGCATGAATGGCCAAGATCAAAAATACCGAGGACAACTTATTCTGGAGAGTATGTGGGGAAAAGGGAACACTTCTGCATTGCTGGTGGGAGTGCAAGCTGTTAAAGCCCCTTTGGCTATCAGTATGGTGATTTCTTAGAAAATTAGGAAACAACCTTCCTCAAGACCCAGCAATACCACTTTTGGGCATACACCCCAAAGGATCCTCACCACAAGGACATGTGCTCAACTATGTTTCTAACAGCATTGTTTGTCGTAGCCAGAACCTGGAAACAACCTAAATGTCCCTCTACCAAAGATTGGATAAGGAAAATGTGGTACATTTACACAACAGAGTACACAGCCAAAAAACTATATTGGCATCTTGAAATTTGCCGGCAAATAAATGGATCTAGAAAACATCATATTGAGTGAGGTGACTCAGACTCAGAAAGACAAATATCACATGTAATCACTCATAAGTGACTTTTAGACATAAAGAAAAACCAGCCTACAATTCACAATCCCAGAGAACCTAGACAACAATGAGGCCCCTAAGAGAGACATACATGGATCTAATCTACATGGAAAGTAGAAAAAGACAAGATTTCCTAAGTAAATTGGGAGCATGGGGACCATGGGAGAGGGCAGAAGGGGAGGGGAACAGAAAAAAACTATAAATCTGAATAAAAACAATAAAAATAATAAGAGCAGAATGGCAAATAGGCGGGACTTCCAGATAAAGAGAGGAACTTGGGGAGGTGGCAAAGAATCTGAGAGGCAGGGAGTCTGCCAGGGAGACTCAGAGGATATAGGATGCACAGCACTTTACAGAGGTAAAATGCTACATGAAGACAATAGATTAATATAAATAGGCAAGCTTTAAGAGCTAGTCAGGAACAAGCCTAAGAAAAGGCCAAACTCTCACACTTAATAAGGAGTTTCCATGTTATTGTTTGTGAGCTGGCGGTCCATAGAAAGTCTGACTACACAGAGATGCAAAAGTAATCAGTGCAATGGGAAACGCTGCTGGATCAGAGAATGGTTACAGGAAAAGAGTGCATAGATCTCCTGGAGCAGGGACCCTCAGGTACAGAACAGGAGCAGACCTGAGGTAGTAAGAAATAATAGTGAGACCAGTGATCTGGAACAGGATAAGAAAGAAGGTTCCAGGGCATAGTGTTATGAGATATTGGAAGAACTTTATCCTTCACTGTGGGTAGATGAGTAAAAGTCAAAGATAAAGTAGAAACATTTTCTGATTTGTAATTTTGAAAGATCATTAGACTTCTGTGCTGAAAAAAGACTAAGGGAGGCCAAATACAGCAGTCTGGAGATGTGACTCACTGGGGAAGTGTGCTTCCCATGCAAGCAAGAGAACCTGAGTTTGAGTCCTCAGTACATACATCAGAAGCATGCTCCTGTAACACAGGACGGTGGTGCAGAGGCTGGTCAGTCCATGATGTCTGCTCTCTAGACAGCCTGTTTGAAATGGTGAGCTTCTCACTAAGTGAGAGTTCCTTTCTTAAGGCAACAAGGTGAAGAGTTATGGAGAAAGATATGTAATGCCCTATTCTGGTTTCTGCATGTGTACATATGGGCATGCATATCCACACATACATGCATGGAATATACACACACACACATTCACATAAGAATGTATGCACTCATGCACATGTATGCACTACAACAGAGTTCTCAGTGCAGAACTACTTTGGGCTTGGCTCAGCATCCGAGTGGTGAACAGATGAGAAGTCGTTGGACTTTGTACATATCTTAAAGCAGGCTTTGTGTATTCGCTGATGGTATGGATGTGAAATGAGAAACAGAAGTTCAATGATTTTAAGGTTGTTGTCCTGAGTAAGCAGAAGTAAGATGGCATTGATTTGAGAAAATACTGTAGAGTAGCAGGATTTGTGAGTGTGTGTGTGTGTATGTGTGTGTGTAAGGCTGAGAATCAGAAGCTCAGTTTGGAGCTGTTAAATTTAACTATTCATAAGAAAATCAACTGATTAAAAAAGTAGTTTCATACTGAGTGTCTGAATATGGTTAATTATCCCAATTCAAAAATTTCTAATTATTTATTAGGTTTTTTTTTTTTTTGTACAATGTGAGACTTTACTTATGCAGAGAGCTCAGGCCTCATCCTGAGTGAGCAAGTCTTTTATAAATTGTTGAGACTAGGTATATTGAAATGTAATTTTTGAAAAACAGACTGTTGGGTTTCATAGAGAATAAGTCACTTCAGGAAAAGAAGCATTTCAATCCAGCCTGACCTAAAACAAAATAAAGGTTTAGAGTAGTGTCCGACTCAGCTTTGTCTTAGATGAGCATCTTCCTTCCCTGATAGATGTAGACTCATTTTCATCTATGATGGGAGAAAGGGCTGTTAGTTGTAGTGAATTTCAATTATATTTTAATAAATAAAAACTGCCTGAAGATCTAAGAGTAAAACACTCCCACTGGTCAGCCTTATGAACTAGATTATGGTTAACATGCACTTTTAATCTCAGTAGCCCTACTAGTTGTCATAGAAACTGGGTGGTGCACACCTTTGCTGACAGTGGTGCATGCCTTTGATCCCAGCCCTAGAGAGGATTATAAAATATGAGGAAACAGCTTTCAGACTTGACAGGAGGCAGGATCGCCATTTCAGACTGAGGTCGAGGTAAGAGCTAGTGGCTGGCTGTTTTACTCTTTGTGTCTTCAGACACACTCTTTGTGTGACCCCTAATTTCTGACCATGAGCTTTTTGGGGTATGAATTCACAAAAATGTTTCTTGCCTGAGGTCTTTAGCCACCAGCCCAGGTCAGAATTCGGATTTGAATTCCAGCTCTAGGAACTGGACCCAAATTTCATCACCTGGGTTTGGGAGAAAAACTAGTGTTCCCAGTTCCCATCTGCAATGGCTTAACTTTCATGTAAAGATGGAAAATACACAGAGAATCTGGATACTGTATGTTATTGTGTTGTCTTTGAATTGTTTGACTGCTGAGGAAAGAGCAACATCTCTAAAAGACATTTGATTATAAATGATGCAGGATTAATCCAACCTATATATTTTGAAAATGCCTTGACTTGCAAATTTAAGTAAAAATGTACGTTACCTCCAGGCAGTGGTGGCGCATGCCTTTAATCCCAGACTTGGGAAGCAGAGGCAGGCAGATCTCTGTGAGTTCGAAGCCAGCCTTTTCTACAAGAGCTAGTTCCAGGATAGGCTCCAAAGCTACAGAGAAAACCTGTCTCAAAAAAACCATATATATATATATCATTACTTTGGAGAAGAGGTTTTGCTTTTCTTCCCACAGGGATTGAGAGGCTGTGGATTCATTCTGGGTTAAGAAAAATAAGGCTTGAGCCTTGACATTGGGGGGCTGTTATAGATGTCCTGTTTAGGGTTGAGAACCCTACCACCCCTATACTCTGCTCTTTAACCACTTGTGAGATCCGTAATTTTTATAAGAGGATCCAAATGAAGAGCCAAGAGTGTCATTCTCTCCACCGCAATTCTGCTTCCTGCTTGTTCTTGCTGAGAGGAGAGAAGCTGCTGCTTTGGAAAGGAATTTTGACTGTATTGTCTCTTGATGGAGGCTTGCAAATGCTGTCTTTTTCAATGAGGATCTGCAAAACACAAACTGTTGAATTAAGGTCTAGTTTTCTTTTCTTTTTTTGCGGGGGGAATGGTTCGAGACAGGGCTTCTCTGTGTAGTTTTGAAGACCTGTCCTGGCACTCTATAGACCAGACAGATCTTGAATTCACATAGATATGCCTGCCTCTACTTCTCATGTGCTGGGATTAAAGGCCTGCACTACCAATGCCCAGCTAAGATCTAATTTTCAAGTGTGTATCTTATTACATGCTTGTATGCATATTAAACATTAAGATACATGCTTGCAAGAGCTCTTAAGTTTTCTAACTTACTGGGAGGGCAAAGGCAGTGCATTTTCTACTTCTACAGTCTCCACCATTTCTCTTGAATAGATGAACTTAAACACTAACATCTATGTCTTGGTTTGATCTCTGAGTTCTAAGATATTATACTTAATTCATAATTAATAATTTTTTATTCATTATGTTCTTTATTTCTTTAGTTTTTCCCCCTATGATAAGGAAACAATTGACTTATTAACATCAGAGAAAATGTCATAGAATTTTTTTGCCTCATGGATACTAGCACTGTTTTTGACATTTTCTCCACCCCCCCCCCCCCATGGCAGGTAGTTATAATAGCTTCACTCAGATGTTGCTTTGGTTTATAACTCTGTACACTTCTTTTGTCTTGCACATTATTTAACTTCCTAATAACATGAATTATAAATTTTGCAAAAAGTAAATGCTAAAGACCCTACACTCTTATTCAACTGAGCCTTGCTATTTGGCAACATTCACTTAGTCTCTGGGAGCACCCTTCCTATCTCTGGGAGCACCCTTCCTACCTCTGGGAGTACCCTTCCTATATAATCTGCATGTGGGTCTCCAAATGTTTGCAGGGCCTGCAGAATAAATATAAAAACATTTTAAGAAAGACTTCTAATACCCATTTTTGTTCTTCATTTGTAGTTTTAACTTTTGAAAGGAGTGTTTTTTAAGAGTGCACCATAGTGGGTCTGGGAGTGACGACAATAGAAGACAGCTTCTTGTGGGAAGAAAGCTCCATTTAGACATTTCACCTCTTTAATGTTTCCTTCCCGCCTTCCATTAGAAGCATCCATCAGGGAACTGCTAAAGCACAGGAGCTGTACACTGTGAAAATTTGTTCACCTTTGATAGCCAAGAGCAAAAGTTAGTCAAAGGTGACCTTTTCTTCTATTATTCAGCTCTGCTGAGGACTTGCCTTTTGAACTTCAACAACTTAGCTTCTTCCACTACACAGGTCTCTCAATGGCTAAAAGGTGAAGGCACAGCGTGAAAGTTAATTACTTCTCATTGTAAAAACCGATAAAGTCCCTTTTCAAAACAATTCACAGTGAGTGCTGTGAAACAAGCCTTCAAAAATGAGACAGCAGTATTAGAGGCCAGCAAACAGAATGCATTCATTGCTCCTTGAATTGTGAACCACCTCTGAGCTTAGGGCTCTGTGTAACAGCTTTGTGTAGGGGATACTTAGACCCATGTTATAGACAAGGATTCTGAGACTGATAGAATTGTTCACCCAGGAGCAGTCAGGTCTCTGACTTTAAATATATTTGTAACCACCACATCCCCTAGGCCCCTTTCACCTTAGCTGCTCATTTGTATTTCATCACAGATAGGCAAGAAGAGTTGCTTAACTTGTAATTAGATGTTTTAAGTTTGAAACCTATTTTGCACGTGTGCGTGTGTGTGCGTGCGTGCGTGTGCGTGCCCGCGAACATACACTATGTGATCTGTACTAGAGTCATATGAGAGTATACTATGATTCCCTAAAATATTTCAGGGAAAGTCAATGACACAGGGTCATAGACTGGAATGTGAAAGAGTATAGAGGGAAATTGTATCCAGATACCATCATCCCTGTTTATGAACTTGGTATAATCATCTCATGTATTTAAATTTCACTTTTCCTATCTGCAGGCTCTTTTATTCTCTATGTGAAGAATCAGTGAAATAGTACAAAGGACAGCATATGTGTAATTATAGTAGACTAAGTCTAGACCAGGAAATTTTTTATTTCTGAATCAGAAAATGCTTGTATGCAAGGGAATGAGGCATGATATTTATTATGTTATTTTGGCCAATACATCAATTTGATTTTCATAAATATTTTATAATCCTGGAGGAGTTGACTAGTAATCTGTACTAAGGAAAGAGAAATATTGGAGAAAAATATTTACATAAGTACTTGATATATTTTTAAATAAACACTCACATAATAATGCTTATGAGACTAAATTCATTACTTTATTAGTAGGCCTCTGTCTCATTTGAAGCTTCTTTTCAAACAAAAATAGTTTTTTTTTGTCGAAAACAACTGTTTTCTATAAAAGTTCATATTGGGAAGGACTAATATTGTAATAAAATAAAACTCATGTAGCTTACCCATATGATTTACGCCAATGAACAATAAGAAATTTCAGTATTTTGAAAACAAGGAATAATCACATTATACTTTAAACTTTAGAAACTGCATGTGTTCCAGATGCAGACAGATGCCTGGAACAGCTGTGACATCCCACAGCTGCATGGTGGCACTTGAAATACTGTGAGCATACATTCTGTTAGCGTCTCCTGTGAAGGGTTCACACTTGCTTATTTAAAACAAGAGTAGTTTGTGAACTGAAGTGTCTCCCACTACTTTTAAAAAATGTCTATTACTGGAGTTTCAGAAAGCATGGTAATACACTAGGGAAAATACTATAGACGTCCCAGGACTAATTACTTGTGATTATCTAGATCAGTGTTTCTCAACCTTCCTAATTCTACAGCACTTCAATACAGTTCCTCATGTTGTGGTAATCCCCAACCATAAAATTATTTTGATTATTACCTCATAACTGTAATTTTGCTACTGTTGTGAATTGTAATGTAAATGTATGATATGCATGACATCTGATACATAACTCCTGTGAAGGGGTTGTTT
The DNA here is from genome assembly GCF_950005125.1 of Chionomys nivalis. Taxonomy (NCBI): domain Eukaryota; kingdom Metazoa; phylum Chordata; class Mammalia; order Rodentia; family Cricetidae; genus Chionomys; species Chionomys nivalis. The sequence continues at coordinate 61,079,150 of NC_080101.1, forward strand.
GAGACACAAAGGGTTCGTGACTCAAAGGATCTAGACTGTCCACAATGCAGACTGAATGACTGAGACAGTTGGTAGACAATTATGGGTTATCTGCCATTAGGAACACGTGGAATCCAGCTGGAAAAGACTAGGACACAATCACTCTTTCATGGGTCTCCTATTGGAGCCAGGTAAATTTCCTGATTTTTCTCCTTTTTCAATACATCTGATAATAAATCGTCTTTACAATGCAAATTGTCTATGTTATATTTCTGACTGCTTAATAGTGGTTAAAATAATTACTATTAATAAGTTAATAACTTCAAGGTATTCCGTTATTGTTGTGTGGAGGAGCGGCAGGGCTGTGTCCCGCCACCCGGCTAGCTTTACCCGAAATAATTACACGGAAACTGTATTCTTTTGAACACTGCCCGGCCCATTATTTCCATCCTCTTATTGATCTAACATATTGATCTAACCCATTTTTAATATTCTGTGTAGCACCACGAGCTGGCTTACCAGGAAAGATCTTAACTTGCATCTGTCTGGAGTGGGAGAATCATGGCGACTCACTGACTCGGCTTCTTTCTCCCAGCATTCTGTTCTGTTTACTCCACCCACCTGTGGTCTAACCTATCAGGGACAAGCAGTTTCTTTATTAATAAACCAATGACCTTTCTCCATCACGTTATGTTAAAATAATGGGAAATAACAGTTAGCTGTGAGTTCAATTAATTTGAAAAGTTACTGTATTCAAGAAAGCCTGTTTTCAAATTTTTAAAAATAATTTTCAAAGTCTTATGACTAAATAATGTGCTAAGACATTTAATCCAACATATTTCTATAACTTTGACAAGACAGACTTATAAACAGTACTGTAACCCCTTAAGATTAGGCAACTCTGTAAGGCTTTAGGATTAGCTACTTGTTTAATTACTGGCAAGAGTTCTTAAGGTGTCAGCCAATATGATTTTTCCACTCTGTGTTTAGAATCTGTAAAATCAGATTGCCTATATCTGCGTTTTTGAACCCATAATTTCAACATTCACATTTACGGCTGTTCCCTGGTCAGGTCTAGGTAAATGTCTGCTCCTGCTGATTCATGGTCATCCAGGCTATCCTTAGAAAGGACAGAAGGAGATTTCATAAAGCACTTTGGTGTGCCGCTCTTCATCATTTCTCAGAGACTCGGGACATAAATAATTTATTAGGTACAGAGTGTGCAGCCATAGAAAGAGGAGTGGCTGATGAGAGAGCAGTCGGGAGACATTATTAGAGATGGGCAACTGATGGAAGATTTAAGATGCAAAGGGTTTGGAGGTGATCTGGTGGTGGAAATGAAGTCCTTGAGTGCGAGAAAAGTGTAATGCAAAACTGTCTTATAATGAGATCTTGATGTGGTACCTTGGATATGCTGACTGGGGAAAAGGATGTATCAAGAATGTACTGAATAGCACGAGCATGTGATCATGAACTTTTAATAGTTATCTTAAAGATACTATCAAAATTAGTAATGATATTTTCCTATTGGAAAGAATACAGACTTAGAAAATCTTCAAATAATTTAATAAATGAGTTTTAGATTTTAATTTTCACCTTAAATTATTCATCCCAGATTTCTTTATTTTATACTTTTGTCTGTAATGATACAGAAGTTACTATTCTTAACTGAATGGTTTGAAAGTAATTGCAAATTTCAGTGAATAAACACTTTTACCTGAAAGAGATTTGGGTAACTCATGGTAAAATATTTGTCATCTATTTATCACCTGTCTGTCTGTCTGTCTATCTGTTCATCTATCTACATTTTTCTATAGGTACAAAGTTCTATAGACAGTAATATAACCCTATCCGTATTTATCAGCAAAAATAGATTATAGCACTTTTAATGTTTTACCAGCATCTGTTTGCCATAAACTCAGTGGATATTTAGTACCCCATGCAGTTGTAGTTAGCATGTAAATAATTTTGGAGACTGCCTTGAAAGACAGATCAGTGTAGGTTTTCACTTTCTCCTTCTGAGTTCCCCTTGTACCTCACTACTTAAGTTTTCACATTAGACATAGGTCACATAGGTTGTTTCTAGTGATTTAATAGATAAAAATCTGATTCAGAAAATATATAATGGGGGTTCTATATATAGTATCATTTTTCTGTATTTCTTGCTCAGAGATATCATTATTATTTTTGTTGTTTTTATTGTGCTATACATTTTTCTCTGCTCCACTTCCTTTCTTTCCTCTCCTTTTCCTGCCCTCACCCATGATACCCATGCTTCCAATTTATTCAGGAGATCTTGTCTTTTTCTACTTCCCATGTAGAGTAGATCTATGTAGATTTATAGGCTGTTTTTTTTTGTTTTATGTTTAAAAACCACTTGTGAGTGAGTACATATGATAATTGTCTTTCTGAATCTGAGTTACCTTACTCAACATTATGTTTTCTAGATCCATTCAATTGCCTGCAAATTTCAAGATATCATTATTTTTTTTCTGCTGTGTAGTACTCCATTGTGTAAATGTACCACATTTTCCTTATCCATTCTTCAGTAGAGGGGCATTTAGGTGTTTTCCAAGTTTTGGCTATGAAAAATAATGCTGCTATGAACATAGTTGAGCATGTCCTTCTGGCACAATTGAACATCCTTTAGGTGTACAGCCAAAAGTGGTATTGCTGGGTTTTGTTTCCTAATTTTCTGAGAAATCACCATACTGATTGCTAAAGTGGCTGAACCAGTTTGCATTCCCAGCAACAATGCAGGAGTGTTACCTTTTCCCCACAACCTCTCCAGCATAAGTTGTCATCAGTGTTTTTTAACTTGGCCATTCTGACAGGTGTAAGATGAAATCTTAGAGTTGTTTTGATTTGCATTTCTCTGATGGCTACAGATGTTGAGCATTTCCTTAAGTGTCTTTAAGCTATTTTAGATTTCTCTGTTGTGAGTTTTCTGTTTAGGTCTGTACCACAATATTTTTTTATTGGATTATTTGTTCATTTGATGACTAATTTCTTGAGTTGTGTTATTTTGGAGATCAGCCCTCCATCCAATGTAGGGTTGGTGAAGGCTTTTTCCCATTCTGTAGGCTGCTGTTTTGTTTGTTGACCATGTCCTTTGTTTTATAGAAACTTCTCAGTTTCAAGAAGTTCCTTTTATTGCTTCACAGTGTCTGTGCTACTGGGATTATTAGAGCGTGGTCTCTTGTTCAAATGCATTCAAGTGTACTTTCCATTTTCTCTTCTGTGAGGCTCAGTTTTGTTGGTTTATGTTGAGGTCTTTGATCCATTTTATTTGAGTTTTATGCCTGGTGATAGATATTTATCTACTTTCATTCTTCTACATGTTGATATCCAGTTATGCCAGAACCATTTGTTGAATATGCTTTCTTTTACCATTTTGCATTTTTTGCTTCTTTGACTTGGACATATCATTATTAAAAGTGAATAGTAAGATCTAAATTGTTATTATTTTATCTTGACTCTCTGACTCTGAGCTCAAAATCTATCCTTTAAATAAATGTGGATAATCTGAACTAAGATATGCCATTTGTATAAAATATGCATTAGATTTATAACATTGATGCAAAAAAGAATGGTAGATATCTTGTCTTTTCTGATTACATCTTGAAATATTTTCAAAATATTTAATTATATAAAATAAAGAATTGAATTACTTCATTAGTTTATATTTTAGAGAGAGATACTAGAAAAATTCTTATATTTGACATGCATCACATATTTTTGCAGAACAATTTGGTCTAGATTTAATTTTTTTTGAAAAGAGTTGTATAGATGAGAAGGCCAATGGAGGTGCAAATTCCAGATTTTCTCCAGCTCATTATTCAGGGAAATGTTATGATCACTGGGGATTGAATGGCTTCCTATTCTTTTACTCCACTAACCCCCATGTCATTAGGAAGGGAAGCAGAAACATCTGCTTGAAGTAAGCACCAACATATACTGACTTTTGTGAATCAGACAGAATGATGCACAGGAAGGAGAGGCAGCTGTTCCTGCATTTTCAAAAGACCCACTGATTCATTTTTAATTGGCATGTGTTTGCTCTGTCTTGCCAGTTCTGTCTCAACTCAATGCATCTAAGGTCTGTGATACTCCTTGAGGACCCTTGAGTCTGCTAAGGGCCATCACGTTTCACTGAACTTTGAATCTTGGGCAAGTTACACCAATCTGTGTTATCTTGGCAATAAAAATATGAGGCTCTAGAGAGGAAAATCTTAATTCTTTTTTCTCACTTCTGGAATCAATGTTTATTCTTTTTGCCTTCATTTAATGAAATAGATGCTTGGAATAGTAAATGTTTTCCTTAGGTTGACCAGTTGTCTTGCTGCCCATTCAGCTTCCTCAGATATTATAATCTGGTAAGACTGCCCATAATTTAATGACTTCAATCTAAAAAAGACACAAATGATGTATTTTAATTAATCTTCTAATATGTAAAAAATACTGAAGGCTAGTTTTCAGATATACTCTCAACTAGTCCTTATGTCAAATTCATGAACATGGTTTTTCTAGAGATGGAGTCAGGACACAGCCTGAGGTTGTTTATTTTTATCTTTCTTTTTGTTTTTTTTTCAAGACAGGATTTCTCTATATATCCCTGTCTGTCCTGAAACTAGCTCTTGTAGACCAGGCTGACCTCAAGCTCATAGAGATCCACCTGCCTCTGCCTCCTGAGGGCTGGGATTAAAGGTGTGTACCACTATCCTAAGATTGAGGTTGTTTTCTAATAATCTTTTTTTGATTTACAGTAAAATGTGGTCATGATGAATTGTGGGTTAGCTAGAATAACTTGAGTCCATACATCCACAATTTTGGATCAACAAATTTATCAATAGACCTATTTTTGATGTTTGTTATTTTCATTTTCTGCAAATAATAAATTGGAATAAAATTTCTTCTTTTAAAATAAGTTTTTCCTTTTATTGAGAAATAGATTCCTTTCTCATATAATGTAATATGCTCTGTTTATAGTTTCCCTTCCTTTCCCTTCCCTCTGCTTCTCTCAGTTCCTCCCCACTTTCCTCTGAATCCACTACCTTTCCATATCTCAGTTAGAAAAAACAGACTTCTAAGAAATGCCAATGAAACTTGACAAAAATATTTACATAAAATTTAATAAGATGAAACAAAATTATCACACCAAGGATGAATAAGACAAGCCAAAAGAAGGAAAAGAGATGCAAGAGGATGTAGGAGGAGAGGTCACTTGTTCATCCTGGTCACCCAGAACAGAAATAATCACACAGAAATTGTATTAATTAAAACACTGTTTGACCCATTAGCTCTAGCTTCTTATTGGCTAACTCTTACATCTTAATTTAAGCCATTTCTATTAATCTGTGTATCACCATGTGGCAGTGGCTTCCCAGCAAAGATTCAGCATGTCTGGCTCTGGCGGCTCCATGGCATCTCTCTGACTCTGCCATTATTTCTCCCAGCATTCAGTTCATTCCTCCTTGCCTACCTAAGTTTTGCCCTATCAACAGGCCAAGGCAGTTTCTTTGTTAACCAATGAAAGCAACACATAAACAGAAGGACCTCCTATACCATATCCCCTTTTCCGATAAAAAAAAAAGGAAGGCACACAGCCAGTTCAAGTTACCATCAAGCAAGCTGCAGTGCTCTGCTCACAAACCCAATTCAAATGCTCTGTAGCTGAACCTCCTGCCTGAAAGAGTCAGAGTTTGCTCTGGCAGTGGCCCAGAAAGCTGGCATTTTAAAAGAGCTGTGGCATTTTTTCTGCTACAGCTGAATCAGGAAAATCTCTCTTAAAGGTGCTGTGGCAAGCCGGCACCTGAAATAAAATGTAGCTAAACTTTGCTTTTTGTGTCTAGAATTCCTTTTTAAGCCCTCTCAGGTTTTACGTGGATTTAGTTGGCCATGTGGGTGCCAATTTGTAAGAAAAGAAATCTTTATTAACCAATGAAATCAGCACACAGACAGAAGGACCTCCTATACCATTTCCCCTTTTCCGTTAAAAAAAAAAAGGAAGGCACACAGCCAGTTCAAGTTACCATCAAGCAAGCCACAGCACTCTGCTCACAAACCCAATTCAAATGCTCTGTAGCTAAATCTCCTGCCTGAAAGAGTCAGAGTTTGTTCTGGCAGTGGCCCAGAAAGCTGGCATTTTAAAAGAGCTGTGGCATTTTTTCTGCTACAGCTGAATCAGGGAAATCTCTCTTAAAGGTGCTGTGGTAAGCCGGCACCTGAAATAAAATGTAGCTAAACTTTGCTTTTTGAGTCTAGAATTCCTTTTTAAGTCCTCTCATGTTTTATGTGGATTTAGTTGACCATGTGGGTGCCAATTTGTAAGAAAAGAAGTCTTTATTAACCAATGAGAGCAACACACAGACAGAAGGACCTCCTACACCAAGAGGAGGCATAAGAATCAGAGGCCTACTTGTTCACACACTCAGGAGTCCCTTAAAAATACGAATATGAAAGGTATAACATATACTCAAAGGACCTGATAAAGACCCATGAACATGCTATACTTGGTGCTTCAATTTCTGTGAGTTCACATGAGCCTTGAGAAGTTGATTCAGAGGGCATTGAAACTTCCTAAAATATTTGAAGGAGATCTTAATGAGATCTCCTAAGTTCCAACTGGCCATCTCTTGTCACCAAATAAGTCTTTTAGTACTAGGATTGATTTGTATTCAATTGAGTTGTTGGCCAATGAGGAGCCCATGGAAATCCCCAAATAACACAGGCTGTTGCTAAAACTATAGATTGCCCCCAGTAAAATGACAGTGGGGCCCCAACTACTGAGAACAACACCTATATTGCTCATTGAATATAAAGTCAAGAGGGTGTTTACATGGAGTCTTCATCCCTATGTTCTAGTGTCTTTAGTGCATGAAGGCGCACTACAGGCTACCAAAAGAAAAACCTAAACACCAACTCCCCGACAAACCTTTGACCTACACTCTCTCCTGCCTACAAGATATATTAGGGCAATGTGACACTGAACTTGTGAGAGAAGCCAACCAATGCCTGATTTGACTTAAGATCCACTTCATGAAATGGAGCCCATACTTGACACAGTTTACGTGACCAAGAACCAGAGACTAGATATCTCAGATACCAAGGGTAAAATAAAATATCCCAGTAAAAAAAAATGTATCACTAATTGACTCCTGTGATATCCTGCTATACTCATAGATGAGTGCCTTTTTAAGTTATCATCAGAGAGGCTGTCTCCTTCAATGTATGAGAACAGATGCAGAGCCTCAAGGTAAGGCAAGGCATAGAGAGAAAGTCCTTGGAACATATAGTTCTAAATGGGATGTCTCTATCAAATCTCTCTGATCATAGGTCATAAAACCCCAAGGAAGAGGATGTGGAAAGACTATGAAACTTGTTTTTTTAACTTACAAAGTTGTACTATGACATTTTACATAACCTCATCTATAACCCACATTAGTTACATTTTTGTTGCAGTGACAAAACACCATGACCAAGACAGTTTATAGAAGGAATGTGTTATTTGGACTTATGGTTTCACAACATAGGAGTCCAGCAAGGGAGGCATGGTAGCTGTAGGTGCATTGATAGAAGCAGGAGAGCTCATTTCCACAACTGGAACAGAGAAAATGGAGAGTGAATTGGGAGTAACACAAGGTTTTAAACTCTCAAAGTCTTCCTTCTTACTTTATCAAGGTGGCACCTCCAAAACAAAACAGCATCACCAAAGGGGGACCAAGTGTTCAAATAGATGAATTTATAGGAAGATATTCCCATTTTAAACCAATACATGACTCTAAAATGTAGATGTTTAAACACCCTGAATAATTTATGTTTCTTTGTAAACTAAACTATTTATTGAAAAATAATGTCACATATGTCTCTGTATATATCCATACATATGTGTATATTTGTGACAGGAAAAGTTTTTAACACTTGAAATGTATTCTTTAGTTTAACTATCCATGAACCTTTGATGTTGACACAATGTTTTTTATTTTTACAAATAAGAAAGCAACAATGGCATTTAATGGTTATGAGGATAAAAGAGTCAAAGAATCAAGTCCAGGAAGCTTGTCTCCAAATTCTACATGCTGACTGCTTCACCTCTTCTTAACGTATGAGTTACCTATTTTAATATTCTTTCTTCAGAGATCTATAAATGTAAAGTTTATAAATTTAGTGCCAGTATCCATTTCCTAGGAAGAATGGACAGCACTTACCAGAGAAACACTTCAAAAGTTCAGAAGATGAGCTGAATTTCTAATAGAGTCAGATCAGATGGTTTTGCTTGTCGATATAGCATTTCACTGTGTATCCCTGGCTGGCCTGATATGTGTAGCATGTTAGTCTCAAACTTTTGGCAATCCCCCTGTCTCTATCCCATGAATATTTAAGGGCAGCTAGTAATTAATACTTAACTAGTAATAAATGCTTGAAGAGGAAAAATATCTTCAAATTACATTGCTTAGATTTTTGGCATCTATCTGTGCCTGAGAAATTTTATATTTATGTATTTATTTTATTTTAGTGTTTAATAAAATCTAAATTTATTTCTTCTTGAATAGAATCAAAGGTCAAACTATCATGGTATGCTTCTGTACTGCCAGTGTTTGGCTTTGCTTCTTTCACTGGGCCTCTGAGCATTTAGTTTGAAAGTCAAAACATAATGTAATATTGGAAAGCATCTACAGGACCAGTCTCTGCCTAAACTTAACTACACCAGTCATAGTGGAGTGACAAGAATTGCATCCAAACCACCAAAGTTTTTTGGTCTTCATGTTGAAAAGATCTAAACTGGGGGAAAATGATATGATATTCTCAGTAAGAGCAGGGTGTGAAGGCCTATCAAAGGAATTTGGGTAAGCTGAATTTTCAGTCCCATTAAAGACATTTCCTGATACCACATTTGTAGAGCTGTGTTATATAATGTTCACTCCAAACGTTTTATCTACTTAGACTATTTTTGTTTTCTGTTTCCTTTGAAGCAACTGATGTTTAAAACACAGACCAGCTCAGCTATGTCTTCAGTTAGGAGTTTCCTTCATCTTTGAAAATGTGGATCAAATTTATTAGACACTTATTGGCCACTAAGAACACTATTTTTAAAACGTACAGCAATTTGCACTAAAATTTGTTTTTAAATTCTTGTGGCCTCATTCTGGTAAGAACTGTTTGCATATCTTTTCTTACTATCCTGAGAATAAGAGGAAATGCTTCAGAATTTGATAGATAAAATTATTTAATGCATTGTCTATTCTCTTAATGCTGGTATGCTCTGTGACGATTTCAGACATTTTAATTTTATTTTAATTCAAATTTAAGACTCCTGTAGTTTGAGTTTTTCTTTCTTCCTCCTTTTTTTCACTTTTATTTTTGTTGTTGTAGACTATGGCAAGGAGCATGTAAAGACAAGGAAGCACTGGGTGACTGTGGGTCAGAAAGGCACCTGTTAGATGCTGATGAAGAATCCCTTGTAGGCTTTTGTACTTGCCAGAGAGCAAAAATCCTACGTACCAAATTAATTCCCTATTGATTCAGGCTATTCCTAGCTTTTGGGTAACTTAAATCTAGTTTTTCTTGGTCTTGAGTTCAGGCTTTTGTTTGGAATTTTCTATTTTATTCACTATCAGTCACTGAGAATCTTTAGTGATGTGCAGTATCTGTCCCTTCAGGCAGCTTAGCTCTCTTCACTCTACTGAATTCCAATACAAGATTGCGTAATAAATGGAATCAGTCAGAAACAGTAAGAAATGATTTGGTCTGCAGGTTGGGTATATTATGCCATCCTCTTACATTCTGTAACTTTAAATGCTGGCCTGAACAAGAAAACTCTTAAGCAAGACTGTGCAGTAAGATGACATCATTCTTTATTTTTCTCTCCCTGATGATCTTCTTATCATATCTTTGCTAAAATCTCTTCTTTCCACCCACTGCTCTTTGAAATCAGCCAATCTTTCAGTATGTTTGACCTGGGAGGTGATGTGTGGCCCTGTGGAGCCTGCCTCCTGTGTTTTCCCCAGTTCAATATCGAGTCAACCACCCTGCCAATTTGTTCCTAACACTCAGACCTTTCCAGACTCAGGGTCTTTCACTTATTATTCCTTTTACACAAAGTATGTTTGCTTTGGTTGTCTCATGCATAGTCTTTCTGACTCTCCCAGTGCCAGTGCAGGCAGTTCTTTCTCAGAGAGGCTTTATTTAAAGCTCTAGTGAGAAGAAGTAAACAAAACAAACAAACACAAAACCCCTTTCATCTTTATGCCTGGTCACTACATGCACTTAAATGTCCAGATTCACCTTTGTGTTCTCACTCTTATCTTCTCACTGTATTTTGATTTCTCTGAGGTCAAGGATCTTCTAACTTTTCCCAGTTATTGCATATATTAGATTCCAGTATGCTGAGAAAATCCTGGAGTGGATGAATAACCACAGTTAAGCTTTTCCTTTACATGCAGTGGCTTCCTGTGTGTGTGTGCATGCATATGTGTGCTCATATGCATGTGTTCACATGTGCGCTTGTGTGTCTAGGCCTGAGGTTGATGTAGGTGTCTTCCTATTGATTTCCATTTTAGGTTTTGAGACAGGGTTTCTCACTAAACTTGGAGCTCACCAATTCAGCAACAATAACTAACCATAAGTCTTAGGCCCAGACCGTCCTGTCTTTGCCTCCTGAATGTTGGGATTATAGGTATGTGCCACTAGACCTGGATGTTTATGTGGGTGTTGGAGTCCTGAACTTATACTGTCATGTTTTCCCTACAATCACTTCAGTGCTTTATCCACAGAGCCACTTCCAGATCCTACACAGTGGCTTCTTGCATCATATTTGTGTTTATCTGAACAGGATTTGCACAACGGTTGCAAAATACCGTGCATCAGAAAATAAGAAAAAAAAAAGAAAAGAAAAAAAAGGCATTTGAAGGACTGTATTCACTGTCTGAATGAGCTGCTGATAATCTTTCTTCCCCCAAAATGACTTCTTGAAGAAATAAAAATTCCCAAAACTGTTTAAAGAGCAAAAATTAAATCTAACCTTAGTTACGTGGCAGCCTCTGAAATGTAGAACTGAAGTGAAATTGGGCTAATTGCTTCAAGGAATTTCTTTGACTGTAATCGTGATTTGGAATCGTGTATGCCCTGAATCTATCTTACTACATTTCAGGCAGAGAAAGACAATTACTTGGGCACTAATGCATTTTCCTCCTTTCCCACTGCAGAGTCCCAGTGCTTTTGGTTTGATAAATTGCCTAAAATACCTGGTTGGCTTGAAGGGAAAGTTATGTTTTTACATTTATATTAAACAAAACTTGTGCTTTAAAAATAAATCATCCAATCTGATGGTATTGCCTCCCTTTCATTTGTTCGCTATTGAGTGTGAGTTAAAGGTTACACACAGAACAATCTCAGGGGTGCAATTTACACGTCCAGGTAGCAGGAACGCTCTGTAACCAATAACCAGCAGCGATGGAGGAGCTGTCAGAGTGCAGATTCATGGCCTCCATTCCCAGAGTCCTTTTTGTTTTAGAAGACACTGATATATATTCTCTTTCCTCAGCCCACGGGGATATCTGAGATGTTCTTTAACCTGTCTTTTCACCATACAATAAATATAGAAAGGTCACATTTTGGAGAGAAGGAAATAAGTACATGAAGTTTTGCTGAATGGCTTTAACTCTTTAGCTTCAAACCCTTTTCAATTTGGTGCCAAGCATGGGGGACCCAGTCTAAATTCTGGGTGACAACATTTGTGCACTCGAAGCTTTTTCTAGGAAAAGGGTACACATTATTACATGTTATCTTTGGCTTGTCTAAGTCCTGGGTCCTCGGCTCATGTTTCTCAGGGTGGTGAAGATTATGATAGACGTTCCCCTAACATATACTTTAGTGTTTTCCTTTCCCAAGGATTTCTGAGTGATAGATAATTTTGTCCTCTGTGTCTTTTTTTTTTTTAACAAATTTCATTTTTTTTTCTGGACCAGACATTGGCATTTTTAGAACATATGGTTGATGACATTGCTACATTGGAAAATCTTTCTCAGTTTTAAAATAAAGTGACCAAACATTTAATGTGCTTATCTGCACGAGGCCATTTGTTCTGACTAGATACCAGGAATGATGATGCACTTTTTAGTTTTGTTGATGTTTTTTTGACACAGGGTTTCTTTGTAGCTTTGGAGCCTGTCCTGGAACTCACTCTGTATACCAAGCTAGTCTCAAACTCTCCCATCTGTCTCCCAAGTACTGAGATTAAAGGTGTGTGTCACCACCACTTGGCTAGTGTTTCATTTTTCTTCTCATGAAGAAACATATTAACCAATGCTTTGCTAATTTTTATAAACATTACTTGATAAATAAAAGAAGACACATAGGATACAAGCATTATTAATTGGCAAGAATTAGTTTTGGAAATAACCTGTGTAATGGGAACGCAGAGCTAGGCAGTATACTATATTAACTGGGGGAGTGAGGTGACTCTTATGGAAGGCCTGGTTCCAGTGAACTGTAGCAGGGAAACAAAACTTTTCCAGGATAAAACATTTGTCATCATGGGAAAAGATTTTTTTCTGTAAGTGGTTGGTGAGTTTTCCCTGGAATCTATTCTTAGAGGCTATTTCAGACAGATTGCTTGGCTAGCATTCAGAAGGTCGGAGATTCTATTCCAGCCCCGAAAAGCAAGAAAAAGACTAAAAACTCATTGCAATAAAGCATGTGCTTTTGCTTTCCCTAAAATATAAAGTGTTGATGTGTAAGATATTTCCTTACCAACAAAACATAAAAAAGGTGGCATTTCTTCCTCCTATTCCCTTGGCAGTGGAGTTTGAGCACCCCTTGTATTGGCTTTGAGGTCTAGCAGGAAATTCCAGAGTGGGGAAACATATATCAGATTCCCCTTTATGGCTCAGGAGTTAAGAACACTGGCTTCTCTTCCAGCAGATCCAGGTGTATTTCCAAGGACCCTTATGTCAGCACACAAGTGTTACTCCAAACCCAGGAAACCTGATACCATCTGATCTCCTTGAGAAGGCCATGCACCTGGTATACATACATACATGCAGGTACTCACCTATACTTATAGAATAAGAATAAATAAATAAATAAATAAATAAATAAATAAATAAATATGGACATTCTTCAATGCTTGAGACCAAAGAAGGGTAGCTGTTTAAGGAGAAGATGTTCAAACTTGGAAGACTGAATAAGGCCGGCAAAATTTCAGTTTTCATAATTGACTAGACCCCATTACAACACTGTGGGATCCCAGGACAAATACACATAGAAGAAGCTCACTTGCTAAAAACCTGACACTATGAATTCAATGCAATAAAATATGTTTGTTTAAAGCTTAATGACAGATACTTATATTTGGAGTAAATATTTTGATTTACATAGCTTAAATATTACATTTACAGGCATTCAAAATTGATATTCTGTCATCTTAGCAACAATTGCATAAACCATTGCCTAAAGTGGTATGACATCAAAAATATGAAGATCACCTATAAAATATACATTAGAGCAGATGGCTACGAGGAGAGCCAATTGAACAGAATAATAAACAATACAAATGAAGAAACTCATAGTTAATTAAAGAAGATTAAGGGCACATGAAGGGGACATAAACACCATGAAAGCCTCTCAAACAAAGGATTAGCATGTTGGTGCTGTGCCATGCTCTCCTTTCCAATGTGTAGCTAGTTGAGGGTCAGTGATGGGCAGAACAGATGAAAAGACTTCATTAGGATGCTATCTTCAATAACCCAAATCCCTTGATTCAACACAGAGCGACAGCATGTCATAAATTCTTGTGTAATTTGGTTTGAGTATTCCTCTCTTCTACTCTGCACTATGCATTTGGATCCCATTAACTTTTAGAAGGACTTTCATGCACAGCCGATAATAGGCACATTTCGTGGGTGTAGTGACTTGTAGTGTTTTATAGTCTTCAGCTCCGGGAAGCACTGCTCCACTGAATGTTAATTCTCAAGGGCTTTGCCCTTAGCAGGTACTCCTCAATCAATATCACTACAATGAATGAAGGAGGTTGTTCAATAGGAAAAACAAACTGTTTCCCCTTAGATTTAAAAGCACTTCACAGGTATGTTTCAAAAGGTCATCTGTTAAATACCGTCCATTTTTCAAGATCCACCTCACAATAACATCTCTACTTATCATCTGTTTATTCATTTGTATACTTATCCATTCAATAGTCAATATCCATCATCTGTTCATTCATTCATCTGCTTAATTCATTCAGTAGTCAACATTGAGTACCAATAGGGTGCTTGCTGTTTTGCTAGATCTGATTAATAAAACAGGAACAAGGAAAGATAATGTCTGAACTGAATCTATAGTAGTACCTTGGATTCAATAGCCTGTTGGCCAATGCTGGTCTCTATAAATTTGGCATTCTAAGAACATGCCGTGTCCATGGCTACTTTTCTCCTACATACAAAGCAGCAGAGGTTTGTAGTTGTGACCATGACTGTATAGCTGGCCAGGTGAAAAATACATCCTCTATAGTCTTTGCAGAAGACATTTACTGGTATTTAGTTTGGAAAGTTATTGATTTCCCAGAGGATAAAGTCGAAAGAAGTAGCATGCCCAGATAACATGATGGAAAGTGGGTGGTCAAAGCTGAGTCAGGGCTCAGGGGAAAATGTGTTAGCTGCTATAGGTAGAGTGAAAAGGTCACAAGCCAAGGAGACAAAGATTGAAACATGGCCCGAAGATGCAAAATATGTTACTAGAGAAAAACCTGAATTCTTTTGAGAACCTTCATTGATCTTCATGGAAGACTATAAAACATATTTGATAGAAATGTCACATATTATTCTCCACTTATTGAATCATAATTTTAATATTACTTTTAACATTTATTTTTAGTTTTCCAAGTACCAGAGATTGACTCTAGAGTCACACAAGCACTATGTCATGAGAAGTACTCTTGGCCCTGCTGTCTCTTGATGGAAGAATGGATAAGGAAAATATGGTACATTTACACAATAAAGTACTACACACTGAAAAAAATAATGACATCTTTAAATTTGTGGGCAAATGGATGGATCTAGAAAACATCATATTGAGTGAGGTAACCCAGAAAGACAAATATAATACATACTCACTCATAAATGGTTTTTAGAAATAAAGCAAAGGAAGACCAGTCTACAATTCACAATCCCAGAGAACCTACCTAGACAACAAAGAGCACCCTAAAAGAGACATACATGGATCTAATCTATATGGGAAGTAGAAAAAGGCACGATCTCCTGAGTAAACTGGAAGCATGGGGATCATGGGAGAGGGTTGAAGGGAAGGGGAGAGAAAGGGAGAGCGCAAAGAAAAATACATAGCTCAATAAAAAATGTAAAAGTATACCTTCTTTTTTTGTAAAAAAAATATGTTTACTAGGTTTCTTCTTAGTCTTGTGCTGGTTTTAATCTGACATGCCCCCTTTTCAAAATAAACCTCAGGGTATGTTTTTAAAAATGTCTTATGTGCTACATAAATGGTATGCATTTTAGTTTTTATTGACGTATAAAGGTCGAATTTATAGTATACAGACAGACTTTAAGACACATGTAAATAATGGAATATGTCAACAAGTCTAACTAACAAAAACATTTGTGTGGTGTGTGCACACATGCAAACATTCAGCTTTGGGTGTGTGTATGAGCGTGTGTGTGTGTGTGTGTGTAGTATGATGCGACACTTGAAATCTACATTCTTTGTGGTTTTCAAACTACAGTGCAGTTGTCCAGTGCTCTCTATCGGGATTAGATCTAAGTATTTCACCTTGTTCTAAAATCTGTGCATGTTCATAGTGTTTGCGTATGACCTACTCATATCTTCCATGTGTAGAACAATGTAAACATTATATAAGTAGTTGTCATTTTATATATTTTAAAGAATACTGGTATGCAAAATGAACAGATAGATTTTTTTAAAAGAGCTTTCTTTCTTTCTTTCGTTCGTTCGTTCATTCGTTCATTCGTTCTTTTATTTATTTTTGGTTTTTGAGACAGGGTTTCTCTGTGGCTTTGGAGCCTGTCCTGGAACTAGCTCTTGTAGACCAGGCTGGCCTCGAACTCATAGAGATCTGCCTGACTCTGCCTCTCAAGTGCTGGGATTAAAGGCGTTGCACCAACACAGCCCAGCAGTATTATCAATTTACAGTTGAATCCACAAGGGTTGAATCTGTACTCTTTATTTTAACTTGTATAACCAAGTTGTACAAGAGACATGTTTGACTCATTGCTCTCTGTAAATGAAATTTTGTGTTTTGTGACTGTTGCCTCTTAGTGCCTTAGCTTTTTTCTTTTTTCCAATGTGAGACCCTGTGGTATTTGGCCTGTTGCGTCTGCCTGGTTTACTTCACTTAACGTAATACATGCAGCTTTTTGTTATGACAACCTATAGAAGTTTGCTTTTTGAAAAACTCTTATATTGAGGGAGTCTCTCCCATGCTAGATTATCGCATGTTCTTTCTTTCTTTCTTTCTTTCTTTCTTTCTTTCTTTCTTTCTTTCTTTCTTTCTTTCTTTCTTTCTTTCTTTCTTTCTCTTTTCTTTCTTTCTATTTATTTATGCCTACCATTTCCCTTCCCCTCCCCCAATCGAGTCCCTCTCCCTCATCAGCCCGAAGAGCAGTCAGGGTTCCCTGCCCTGTGCAAAGTCCAAGGACCTCCCACCTCCTTCAAGGTCTAGTAAGGTGAGCATCCAAACTGCCTAGGCTCCCACAAAGCCAGTACGTGCAGTAGGATCAAAACCCAGTGCCATTTTTCTTGACTTCTCATCAGTCCTCTTTGTCCGCTATGTTCAGCAAGTCCGGTTTTATTCCATGCTTTTTTAGACCCAGTCCAGCTGGCCTTGGTGAGTTCCCGAAAGATCATCCCCATTGTCTCAGTATGTGGGTGCACCCCTCGCAGTCCTAAGTTCCTTGCTCGTGTTCTCTCTCCTTCTGCTCCTGATTTGGACCTTGGGATTTCAGTCCGGTGCTCCAATGTGGGTCTCTGTCTCTGTCTCCTTTCATCGCCTGATGAAGGTTAATATCTAGGAGGATGACTGTATGTTTTTCTTTGGGTTCACCTTCTTATTTAACTTCTCTAGGATCCTGAATTACAGGCTCAATGTCCTTTATGAGTGAGTACATAGAAACCAATTATGAGTGACTACATCCCATGTTCCTCTTTTTGGGTCTGGCTTACCTCACTCAGGATAGTGTTTTCTATTTCTGCCCATTTGCATGCAAAATTCAAGAAGTCATTGTTTTTTACTGCTGAATAGTACTCTAATATGTATATATTGCATACTTTCGAAATCCATTCTTCCATTGAAGGGCATCTAGGTTGTTTCCAGGTTCTGGCTATTACAAATAATGCTGCTATGAACATAGTTGAGCATATACTTTTGTTGTATGATAGGGCATCTCTTGGGTATATTCCCAAGAGTGGTATTGCTGGGTCCAAGGGTAGGTTGATCCTGAATTTCCTGAGAAACCACCACACTGCTTTCCAAAGTGGTTGCACAAGTTTGTATTCCCACCAGCAATGGATGAGTGTACCCCTTACTCCACAACCTCTCCAGCAAAGGCTATCATTGGTGTTTTTGATTTTAGCTATTCTAACAGGTGTAAGATGGTATCTTAAAGTTGTCTTGATTTGCATTTCCCTGATCGCTAAGGAAGTTGAGCATGACCTTAAGTGTCTTTTGGCCATTTGAACTTCTGTTGAGAATTCTCTGTTCATCTCAGTGCCCCATTTTATAATTGGGTTGATTAGTTTTTTACAGTCTAGTTTCTTGAGTTCTTTATATATTTTGGAGATCAGACCTTTGTCTGATGTGGGGTTGGTGAAGATCTTCTCCTAGTCAGTGGGTTGTTTTTTTGTCTTAGTGACAGTGTCCTTTGCTTTACAGAAAATTCTCAGTTTCAGGAGGACCCATTTATTCAATGTTGCCCTTAATGTCTGTGCTGCTGGGGTTATACGTAGGAAGTGGTCTCCTGTGCCCATGTGTTGTAGAGTACTTTCCACTTTCTCTTCTATCAGGTTCAGTGTGTTCGGACTGATATTGAGGTCTTTAATCCATTTGGACTTGAGTTTTGTGCACGGTGATAGATATGGATCTATTTTCATTCTTCTACAGATTGACTTCCAGTTCTGCCAGCACCATTTGTTGAAGATGTTCTCTTTTTTCCATTGTATACTTTTAGCTCCTTTATCGAAAATCAGGTGTTCATAGGTTTGTGGGCTAAAGTCAGGGTCTTCTATTCGATTCCATTGGTCAACTTCTCTGTTTTTATGCCAGTACAAAGCTGTTTTCAGTACTGTAGCTCTGTAATAGAGTTTGAAGTCAGGGATGGTAATGCAACCAGATGATCCTTTATTGTATAAGATTGTTTTGGTTATCCTGGGTTTTTTGTTTTTCCATATAAAGTTGATTATTGTCTTCTCCAGATCTGTGAAGAATATTGATGGGGATTGCATTGAATCTATAGATTGCTCTTGGTAGAATTGCCATTTTTACTATGTTGATCCTCCCAATCCAAGAGCAAGGGAGATCCTTCCATTTTCTGGTGTCCTCTTCAATTTCTTTCTTCAAAGACTTAAAGTTCTTGTCAAATAGATCTTTCACTTCCTTGTTCAGAGTTACCCCAAGATATTTTATGCTATTTATGGCTATCGTGAAAGGTGATGCTTCTCTGATTTCCCTCTCTGCTTCCTTATCCTTAGTGTATAGGAAGGCAACTGATTTTTTTTGGACTTGATCTTGTATCCTGCCACATTACTAAAGGTGTTTATCAGCTGTAAGAGTTCTTTGGTAGAGTTTTTGGTCTCGCTTATGTATACTATCATATCATCTGCAAATAACAAAAGCTTAACTTCTTCCTTTCCAATATGAATCCCCTTGATCCCCTTATGTTGTCTTATTGCTATTGCTAAACCTTCAAGCACTATATTGAAGAGGTATAGAGAGAGTGGACAGCCTTGTCATGTTCCTGATTTTAGTGGGATGGCTTTGAATTTTTCTCCATTTAATTTAATGCTAGCTGTTGGCTTGCTGTAAATAGCTTTTATTATATTTATGTATGACCCTTGTATCCCTAAGCTCTCCAAAACCTTTATCATAAAGAGGTGTTGAATTTTGTCGAATACTTTTTCAGCATCTAATGAAATGATCATATGGTTTTTTCCTTCAGTTTATTTATATGGTGGATTACATTGATAGATTTATGTATGTTGAACCAGCCCTGCATTTCTGGGATGAAGCCTACTTGATCATAATGGATAATTGATGGAGGAAGGTCATTGGCTAATAAAGAAACTGCCTTGGCCCATTTGATTGGCCAGCCTTTAGGTGGGTGGAGTAAACAGAACAGAATGCTGGAAGGAAGAGGAAGTGAGCTCAAGTGCCCTAGCTCTGCTCTCTGGGGCAGACGCGATGAAGTTCCGACACAGGATGGACGTAGGCTAGATCTTCCTGGTAAGCACACCTCAAGGTTCTACACACATTAATAGAAATGGGCCAGACAGTGTTTAAAAGAATACAGTTTGTGTGTTGTTATTTTGGGGCATAAGCTAGCCAGGCAGCCAGAGGCCGTGCGGCAGGAACGCAGCCCACAGCTCCCACTACAGATAATTTTTCTAATGTGTTTTTGGATTCAGTTTGCCAGTATTTTATTGAGAATTTTTGCGTCGATGTTCATGAGTGAGATAGGCCTGTAATTCTCTTTCTTGGTTGGGTTTTTGTGTGGTTTTGGTATCAGGGTAACTGTAGCTTCATAAAAGGAATTTGGCAATGACTCTTCTGTTTCTATATTGTGAAATACATTAAGGAGTATAGGTATTAGCTCTTCTTGGAAGTTCTGGTAGAATTCTGCATTGAAACCATCTGGTCCTAGGCTTATTTTGGAAGGGAGGTTTTTGATAACAGTTTCTAATTCTTTGTGACTAACATGTCTATTTAGATCGTTCACCTGGTCTTAGTTTAACTTTAGTATATGGTACTTATCTAAAAAAATGTCCATTTCTTTTGCATTTTCCAGTTTTGTGGCATACAGGCTTTTGTAGTAAGATCTAATGATTCTCTGAATTTCCTGTGTCTGTGGTTATGTTCCCCTTTTCATTTCTGATCTTATTTATATGTGTGTTCTCTCTCTGTCGTTTAATTAGTTTGGATAGGGGTTTGTCGATCTTGTTGATTTTCTCCAAGAACCAACTTTTTGTTTCATTGATTCTTTGGACTGTTTTCTGTGTTTCTATTTTGTTGATTTCCCCCCTCAGTTTGATTATTTCCAGTCTTCTACTCTGCCTAGGTGAGTCTGCTTCTTTTTTTTCTAGAGCTTTCAGGTGTGCTGTTAAGTCTTCAATGTATGCTTTCTCCGTTTTCTTTAAGTGGTCACTTAGTGCTATGAACTTCCTCTTAGCACTGCTTTCATCGTGTCCCATTGGTTTGAGTATGTTGTCTCTTTATTTTCTTTAAGTTCAAGGTAGACTTTAATTTCTTTCTTAATTTCTTCCTTGACCCAGGTGTGGTTCAGTAGTTGAGTGTTCAGTTTCCATGAGTTTGTCGTCTTTCTGGGGGTAGCATTGTTGTTGCCTTCTAACTTTAATCCGTGGTGATCTGATAAGACACAAGTGGACACTGATATTTTTTTGTATCTGTGGAGGTTTACTTTGTTACCGAGTATGTAGTCAATTTTCAAGAAGGTTCCATGAGCTGCAGAGAAGAAGGTATATTCTTTCCTATTTGGGTGAAGTATTCTATAGATGTCTGTTAAGCCCATTTGCTTCATTACCTCCAATAATTCTCTTAATTCTCTATTAGGTTTTTGTCTGATTGACCTGTCCATTGGTGAGAGAGGTGTGTTGAAGTCTCCTACTACTAGTGTGTGTGATTTGATGTCTGCCTTGAGTTCTAGTAATATTTCTTTTACATAAGTGGATGCTTTTATATTAGGGGCACAGATATTCAAGATTGAGACTTCATCCTGATGAATTGCTCCTGTTATGAGTATAAAGTCTCCATCTCGATCTCTTCTGATTGATATTAGTTTGAAGTCCGTTTTGTTAAAAATTAGCCACACCTGCTTTTTTCTTAGGACCATTTGCTTGAAAAACCTTTTCCCATCCTTTTACTCTGAGTAGATGCCTGTCTTTGTGGTTGAGGTGTATTTCTTGTAAACAGCAGAATGTTGGATCCTGTTTTTGTATTCAATCTCTTAGCCTGTGCCTTTTTATAGGTGAATTGAGACCATTAATATTAAGTGATATTAATGACCAGTGATTGTTTACTCCGGTTATTCTTATTGTTTTTGGTAGTAGAGTTTGTGTGTCTCCCTTCTTTGCGTTGTGCTGGTGAAGGGTCACTAGATGCCTGAGTTATTGTAGGCAGTTTTGGCAATGTTGGATTCCTTGGGTTGTGATTTTCCTTCTATTACTTTCTGTAGGGCTGGATTTGAGGCTATGTATTGTTTAAATTTGTTCTTATCCTGGAATGTCTTGTTTTCCCCATTGATAGTGAACGACAGATTGGCTGGGTATAGTAGTTTGGACTTGCATCCATGGTCTCTTAGTTTCTGCAGTACCTCTATCCAGGACCTTCTGGCTTTCATGGTTTCCATAGAGAAATCAGGTGTAAGTCTGATCAGTTTACCTTTATAGGTTACTTGACCTTTTTCCTTTGCCGCTCTTAATATTTTTTCTTTAATCTGTATATTTTGTGTTTTGATTATTATATGGCGAGGGGATTTTTTTTTTGATCCAGCCTATTTGGTGTTCTGTATGCTTCTTGAATATTCAAAGGAATATCTTTCTTTATCTTGGGAAAGTTTTTTTTCATAATTTTGTTAAAAATATTTTCTGGGCCTTTGAGCTGTGACTCTTCTCCTTCTTCTATCCCTATTATTCTTAGGTTTGGTCTTTTTATTGTGTCCCATATTTCCTGAATGTTTTGTGATGAGAGTTTGTTGGCTTTGCTGTTTTCTTTGGTCAGTGCATTTATTTTCTCTACGGTGTCCTCAGAATCTGAGATTCTTTCTTCTATCTCTTGTATTCTATTGATTATGCTTGTTTCTGTAGTTTCTGCTCATTGACCCAGATTTTCCATATCCAGCTGGTCCTCAGTTTGTGTTTTCTTCCTTGCTTCCATTTCAGTTTTCAATTCTTGAACTGTTTCCATTACCTTTTTGAACGTTTTTTTCTTGGTTTCCCAGGGTATCATTTACGTATTTACTCATTTCTTCAAACTTTTTGTTATACTTCTCATCCATTTCTATAAGGGCATTTTTTACATGTTGTTTAAGGGACTCTATTGCTTTTATAAAGTTGATTTTTTTCCCACTTCTTCTGTGTTAGGGTGTTCAAGTCCTTCTGTTGTTAGATCATTGGTTTC
Source organism: Chionomys nivalis (assembly GCF_950005125.1). Taxonomy (NCBI): domain Eukaryota; kingdom Metazoa; phylum Chordata; class Mammalia; order Rodentia; family Cricetidae; genus Chionomys; species Chionomys nivalis. The sequence continues at coordinate 61,101,504 of NC_080101.1, forward strand.
TGGTGTTTTCATGTTGTTTTTCAGATTGTTGGGTGAATTCTTGCCTTGGAGCCTGCCCATCTCCTCCTATCAATGCTATCTAATGGGTCTTTTAAAAGGGGATCAGGTTTCCGTGCTGGCCAGGGGCCTGCTTACAAAATGCCCTTGCTCTGTTTCCTGGCTCCCGCCGTGGGTCAAGATCCTTTTCACCACTCAGAAAGGTCTTCAGGAACAGGACCAGGCTCTCCGTTCGCCAGGGACCTCGTCCACAAAAGGCCTACCACTCTGCAGGCCAGCCACCAAAACAAAGAAACTCCCGCTGCTCTCTGTCCTGAGCACCCGACCCAGCACCCAAACAGGCTGAAATGGGTGATCCCGCAGCCCTGTGGAAGGGAGGGAGAAGGAAGGAGACCCCTGGGCGCAAGCTGGGATGGGCCAGGGAGAGAGAGGTCGTAGCAGAGGAGGAGCAGCCCCAGCAGAGGGGAGCAGCCCTCACAGACTGACCGTGGAGTCTAGGGGGTGGGAGAATGCCCCCGCTCTGTTTCCTGGGTCCCATGATGGGCCAAGAACACTCTCCCTACTCAGGAGGGTCTTCAGAGACAGGACCAGGCTCCCTGTTCGCCAGGGGATCTCGCCAATAAAAGGCCTACTATTCTGCAGGCCACTCCCCCCAAAAACCTACTTGATTCAATTGTAGTGGGGTGATCTGCTCTCAGTGTGGCCTTCACTGTTTCATGCTTGGACCAACCTGCATCTGCCATGTCTGTGCACCAGTCTGGCCTCTGCACTGCATTTGACAGCTGGTCTGGCCTCTAACATTTTCTTTCAAATGCTCTCCACCTTTACCCCCATTTTTTGGGTCAGCTGGTCTCAGTCTATAGTAACAATGACCTTCAGCTAAGGTCCTTAAAAGCATCGTGCTCTAGAGAACAGCAGGAAGTAGTTATTTTTAACTGAGGCTACTGTCACTTATCTTACAATATAAAAGTACCTTCTCCTGTGGTACATTCACACAGTAGAGTATTACTCAGTGGTTAAAAAAAAAAGCAATATCATGAAATTTGCAGGCAAATGGATGGAACTAGAAAAAAAATCATCCTGAGTGAGGTAGCCCAGACCCAGAAAGACAAACATGGTATGTCATTCATAAGTAAATATTAGATGTAAATCAAAGAATAAACAGGGTAAAATCCATAGCTGCAGACAATCTAGGTAACAAGGAAGACCTTAAAAGGGACACAGGGATCTCCTGGGAAAGTGAATTAGATGAGATCTCATTGGTAAACTGGGGACGGGGTGGGATGGAGGGGTCATGTAATGAAAGAGATATCTTGATAGAGGGAGGCATTTTGGGTTAGTGAGAAACCTGATGCCAGGAAAGCACCCAGTAATCCACAAGGTTGACCCCATCTAAGACTCCTAGCAATAGTGAAGAGGGTGCTTGAACAGGCCTTCTCCTGTAATCAGATTGGTGACTAAACTATCCTAATTGTCATTATTGAACCTTCATCCAGTAACTAACAGAAGCAGATGTAGAGATCCACAGCCAACCACTGGGCCAAGTTCTGGGACTCCAGATGAAGAGAGGGAGGTGAGATTATATGAGCAAAGAGAGGGGAATTAAGATAATGATGGGGGACGCACAGATACAGCTGACCTGAGCTAGTGGGAGTCATGAACTCTGGACTGACAGGTAGGGAGCCTGTGGCTCTGCCATAGGCCTTTAGCATGTGGTGACAGTTGTGTAGCTTGGTCTGTTTGTCAGTATCCTAACAGTGCAATCAGGACCTGCCCCTGGAGCATGAGCTGGATTTTTAGAACCAACTCACCATGCTGGGATGTCTCGCCATGCCTTGATGCAGTGAGAGAAACTTGGTCCTGCCTCAACTTGATATGCCGTGTTTTGCTGACTCCCATGGAGGAGGAGATACAGAAGTTGATGAGAGGTTAGGGGAGGAAATTGAAAGAGAGGAGGGAGGAGCAACTGTGATGGGAAGTCAGAAGCCCATTCATGGAGAGGGAACCTGATTTGGGAACTCTAGCTAACTACTTTCATCTCACTTGTCACTTTCTGTTGGATGCTGACAGTGTCTGGGTTGATGATTTTATTTGCTGCTAGTTGCTTTGTTTATTTGGAAACCTTACCTGAAGGACACTCTTCTCTACCTGGGATTACTTTCTTTTTTATTGTTGTTTTTCTTTATTGAGCTATATATTTTGCTCTGCTCCTCTCCCTTCCAATCCTCTTTCTATCTACCCTCTCTCATGATCCCTACATTCCCAATTTACTCAGGAGATCTTGTCTTTTTCTACCCCATGAAGTTTAGATCCATGTATGTCTCTCTTAGGGTCCTCATTGTTGTCTAGGTTCTTTGGGACTATGAATTGTAGGCTGTTTTTCTTTACTTTATGTCTAAAAGACACTTATGAGTGAGTACATATTATATTTGTCTTTCTGGGTCTGGGTTACCTCACTCAATTTGATGTTTTCTAGATCCATCCATTTGCCTGCAAATTTAAAGATGTCATTATTTTTTTTTTCACTGCATAGTACTTCATTGTGTAAATGTACCACATTTTCCTTATCCATTTTTTTTTGGTCAAGGGGCATTTAGGTAGTTTTCAGGTACTGGCTACTACAAATAATGCTGCTATGAATATAGTTGAGCACATGTCCTTGTGGTATGATTGAACATCCTTTGAGTGTATACCCCAAAGTGGTATTATTGGTTCTTGAGGTAGGTTGTTTCCTAATTTTGTGGGGAATAGCCATACTGATATCCAAAGGGGTTGTACCAGTTTGTACTCCCAACAGCAATGGAGGAGTGTTCCCTTTTTTTCCATGTCCTTTCCATCATAAGTTGTTATCAGTGTTGTTGATCTTGGCCATTTTTACAGGTGTTGTTTTGATTTGCATTTCTCTGATGGCTATGGATGTTAAGCATTTCCTTAAGTGTCTTTCAGCCATTTTAAATTCCTCTCTTGAGAGTTCTCTGTTTAGATCTATACCCTATTTTTTTATTGGATTTTTTATTTTGATGACTAATTTCTTGAGTTCTTTGTATATTTTGGAGATTTGTCCAGTGTGGGGTTGGTGAAGATATTTTCTCATTCTGTAGGCTGCCATTTTGCTTTGTTGACTATGTCTTTTGTCTTACAGAAGCTTTCCAGTTTCGGGGGCCCAATGTATTAATTGTTTCTCTCAGTGTCTGTGCTATTGGGATTATATTTAAGAAGTGTTCTCCTTCATCTGGTGATGGATGGAGATAGAGACAGAGGCCCACATTGGAGCACTGGGCTGAGCTCCCAAGGTCCAAATGAGGAGCAGAAGGTGGGAGAACATGAGCAAGGAAGTCAGGACCGCGAGGGGTGCACCCACCCACTGAGACGGTGGGCCTGATCTAATGGGAGCTCACTAAGGCCAGCTGGACTGGGACTGAAAAAACATGGGATAAAACCGGACTCTCTGAACATGGTGGACAATGAGGACTGCTGAGAAGTCAAGGACATTGGTACTGGGTTTTGATCCTACTGCGTGTACTGGCTTTGTGGGAGCCTAGCCTGTTTGGATGCTCACCTTCCTAGACCTGGATGGAGGGGGGGAACCTCGGACTTCCCACAGGGCAGGGAACTCTGACTGCTCTTTGGACTGTAGAGGAAGGGGGAGGGGAATGGGAGAGGGGGAGGGAAATGGGAGGCAGGGGGGAGGCAGAAATTTTTTTAAAAAAATGAAGGAAAGAAATATATACAGAATAAAGAAAGATAAAAAGATCAGAAAAAAAAGAAGTGCTCTCCTGTGCCAATGCATTCAAGTGTACTTCCCACTTTCTCTTTTGTGAGGCCCTGTGTGGTTGGTTTGATGTTGAGGTCTTTGATCCATTTGGATTTGAGTTTTGTGCATGGTGATAGATATGGGTCTATTTTCATTATTCTACATGTTGATATCCAGTTATGCCAGCACCATTTGTTGACTATGCTTTCTTTGTTCCATTTGATATTTTTGCCTCTTTGTCAAAAAATCAGTTATTCATAGGTGTATGGATTGATATCCTGGTCTTCGATTTGGTTCCATTGGTCTTCCTGTCTGTTTTTATGCCAATTGCTTTCAGTACTGTAGCTCTGTAGTAGAGTTTGAAGTCAGGGTTGTGATGCCTCCAGAAGTTCCTTTGTTGTACAGTATTGTTTTGTCTATCCTGAGGTTTTGCTTTTCCATATGAAGTTGAGTATTGTTCTTTTGAGGTCTGTGAAGAATTTTGCTGGGATTTTGATTGGCATTGCATTGAATCTGTAGATTACTTTTGATAAGATTGCCATTTTTATATGTTAATTATGCCTACCCAAGAGCATAAGAGATTTTTCCATTTTCTGATGTCTTTTTAATTTTTTTCTTAAAAGATTTAAAGTTTTTGTCATACAGGTCTTCCACTTGTTTGGTTAGAGTTACTCCAAGACATTTTATGCTATCAGTGGCTACTGTGAAGGCTTATGTTTCTCTGATTTCTTTCTTAGCCCATTTAGTATCTGTGTGAAGTAGGGCTAGTGATTCTTTTAGTTAATCTTGAATCCTGCTACATTATTAAATGTTTTATATGTTGTAAATGTTTCTTGGTAGAAGTTTTGGGGCAACTTATGTAAACTATCATATCATCAGCAAACAGTGAGAATTTGACTTCTTCTTTTCTGATTTGTATCCCCTTGACCTCCTTTTGTTGTTGTACTGTTCTAGCTAGAACCTCAAGAGCAATATTGAATAGATATGGGGAGAGTAGACAACCTTGTCTTGTTCCTGATTTCAGTGGGATTGCTGGGAGTTTCTTTCCATTTAGTTTGATGTTGGCTGTTGGCTTGCTGTATATTGCCTTGATTATGTTTAGGTCAGATTTTTGTATCCCTGCTCTCTCCAAGACTTTCATCATGAAGGAAATTTGTGTTTTGTCAAAGACTTTTTCAGCATCTAATGAGATGATCATGTGGTTTTTATTTTTCAGTTTGTTTATATGTTGGATTACATTGATATATTTTTTATGTTGAACCATCCCAGCATCTCTGGGATGAAGCCTGCTTGATCATGGTGGATGATGTTTCTGATGTATTTTGTGAATGTAGCCAACTTTTTTGGGTTGGAGTTTTCCTTCTTGTACTTTTTGTATGGCAGAGTTTGTAACTAGGTATTGAATAAATCTGATTCTGTCAAGGAATAGCTTGTTTTGTCCATCTATGGTAATTGAAAGTTTTGCTGGGTATAGTAGTCTGCACTGACATCCATGGTCTCTTAATGTCTGTATAACACTTGACTAAGACTTTTTGGCTTTTATTGCTTTCAGGTGTAATTCTGATAGGTCTGCCTATATATGTTACTTGGCCTTTTTCCTTTGCAGCTCTTAATGTTCTTTCTTTATTCTCTATGTTTAATTGTTTTGATTATTATGTGGTAAGAAGACTTTTTTGATCCAGTCTATTTGGTGTTCTTTAAGCTTTTTGTATATTCATATGCATTCATATGCATATCTTTTTTTAGGTTGGGAAGGTTTTCTTCTATGATTTTTTTGAATATATTTTCTGTTTCTTTTGAACTGGAGTTATTTTCCTTCTTCAATACCTATTATTCTTAGGTTTGGTCTTTTCATGGTGTTCCATATTTTCTGGATATTTTGTGTTAAGCTTTTGTTAGATTTAATGATTTCCTTGAATGATGAGTCTATTTCCTTTATTGTGTCTTCTGTGCTTGAGATTCTCTCTTCCATCTCTTGTTGTTTATTCTTGCATTGGGGTTCCTGATAGTTTTCTTATAATTTCCATTTCTATAATTCTTTTGGTTTGTGTTTTGTTGTCTCTATTTCGATCTTAAAGTCTTTAATCATTTCTTTCACCTGTTTGATTGCTTTTTCTTGGTTTTATTTAAGGGATTTGTTGATTTTTTTTCCATTCTTTTTTGCTTATCTTTTCCTCTATTTTCTTGGGGGAATTTTTCATTTCTTCTTTAAGGGCTTCAAACATTCTCCTTAAGTTACTTTTAGGTCAATTTCTTCTGCTTCATCTATATTTGGTTGTTCAAGTCTTACTGTTGTAGGATCACTAGTTTTTATTGGTGTGGTGTTGCTCTTTGTGGTGTTGAGTGTGTTCTTACCTTGTCTACCCATCTTTTCTTCTGATTTGTGTTGTTGGGGCTGTCTGTGTCTCTGGTGATTAATTTTCTAGGTGCCAGCAGATCCAAGGCTCAGATGGTTGCTCCTTGTGGTGTAGTCAGGGCCATGATTCTAATCACTCCCAAGGTCACTTGGTGTGCCTGGATGCCCCTCAGTGCTTCCTGAGGTTGCTCTGCAATACTGAGGATTGCTTGAGCCTTCTCTGATAGAGGTTGCTTGCTTGGGGTTGCTTCTGCTGAGTTTGCTGCCTTGGGCCTGCTCTAGCATAGGTCAATGGCTAGGGCTTGCTCTGGCAGAGGTAGTTGGTTTAGACCTGCTCTGGTAGTGGTTGCTGGCTCAGGTCTGCTACCTCAGGGGTTGCTGATTTATGCCCAGTCCCTCAGACATCTCTGACCTGGGCTGCTCCCTCAGTGGTAGCCTCTTTGAACTTGCTCCTGTGGAAGTTGTTGCCTCAGGCCTGTTCCCATAGAGGTCCCTGGCTCAGGCCTGCTCCTGCAGAGGTCCCTGGCTCAGGCCTGCTTCTGCAGAGGTCCCTGGCTCAGGCCTCTTTTCCCGGATGTTCCTGGCTTGGGCCTGCTTCCTCAGTAGTTGCTCCCTTGTACCTGTTTCTGTGGTGGTCACTGCCTCAGGCTTGCTCCAGTGGAGATCGCTGGTTCAGGCCTGCTACAGCCAAGGTTGCTGGCTAAGGACTGTTTCCATAGATGTCCCTGGCCTAGGTTTGCTGCTTGCAGAGGTCCCTGGCTTGGGTCTGGTCCCACAGAGTTCTTGGTCTCATGCCTGCTACCTCCGAGATTGCTGATTCACACCCGGTCCTGCAGAGGCCGCTGGTTTGGGCCTGTTCCCTGGCCTTGTACCTGCTCCTGAGGGGTCCAGTCTCTCACAGTCTTAACACAGTTTAGAAACCCAAAGTTGCTTCTGAGACCCAATGTAATCTCTCTATTGCAATTCTCCATCTTTGGTACATGCATTCCAATTATGCATACCCTTGTCTTAGATGCCTGGAGGGAAAAAGGGTCAAACCCATCTGACCTCCACTCTCTTTATCAGTGAGGCATTCTCATCTTGCTTCCTTTGCATCTGGGTGACAACTGCAGACTCAGGATAACTTTTCAATTAGGAACTCCAGCTGATAGCCTCAATGGGGCTTCCCAAAGAATTCTTGATAAATACATGTAGATCCTTTACTATCTATTTGCTCTGTCTCTCCAATTGCTAATGGTTGTTTATTCCTTAATTTTGTCTGCTTGCTATATATTTAATCAACTTGCTCATTCAAAATGGAAAGCACAACTATTGTAAGTCATTCTCTGGCCCCTACAGAACAATAATTTGGTACAAAGAGGAACTTTAGCTCTTTCTTTTCAAAGTAAAGCCTTTTAAATGAGAGTTAATATTTTTGCATCATTATTGATCCTACCATGAGGTCTGGTCAGTTGCTTAGATTTCCCCAAGTCATTTCTTACCATCTTAGTATAAGTCCTTTGATCCTTTCAAATAGTGCTAGTATTAGGGACCACAGTATCATTGGCCTCAATGTTTACATGTGCTTCAATTTTGTCTCATCTGAAAGTTTTCAAGTTTTTGTTCCTGTCCTTCATTGTACACCTGGGTTTAAAAACAGACAATCACTCCCATGCCACAAACTGAATATGGTGCTATTAGAGATTTTCTGTATGAGATCAGTGTGTCCTATTGAACCTCAACTCTACTCTGTGTCTCAGGGCACACAAAAATAAATTTGTGTTTTCCTATTGAAACTGTCCATGAATCTCTGCTTAGATTTAAGGGTTTATTGAACCTACATTTCCTTTCAAAGGCTTGTCAGTGTATAGCCAGGTACTCACAACTGTGACCCTGCTTATTTGTCCTGATTTTCTGTTAGTCATTTTTTTATTGGTGACACAAATTATTCGGGGAAGATCAACTGTTAATTTTGAGTGTGCATCTGTGTTAATAAATGTTTTGAATCTATTTTTTGTGTGGGCTATGTGTAGTAAATCACTTTGCAAATGAAAATCACTGTGCAATTTTCCAAGTTTTATCTAATTTAAAATAACCTACTGTTCAATTTCAGTTTTCTTAATTTTTGAGATTATAATTACAACATTACTCTCTTCCTTTTCCTCCTTGCATAAATCTCTCCTTGCTCTCTTTCAAATTCATGGCTTATTTTCTCATTAGTTGTCATTACATGCATTTATGTATATACATATATCATCCTAAATATAACATGGTCAGCATGTATAATATTATTTTCATGTATGTTTTCAGAGATAAGCATCTAGTAATAGATAACATTGGTGTATTTTTCCATGGAGAAGGCTATTCCTCCCACTCTCAGAATTCCTTAGTTACTTGTAATTCCTTGCATAGGGTTGAGGCCTCAAGGGCTTTCCTTCTTTCACTTTGGCACATCTATTGTTATTGTCTTTGTTCAACTCATATGTAGACAGCCGTATTGGTGAGACTTTATGGATGCAACTTTAGATATAACAGGAGACATGACAAACTCCTGTTTTTCTGACTCTGAGTATTTTTCTGCCCTGTCTTTTACTACAATGTTCCCTGATCCTTAGGTGACAGACATATATATCCCTTGGAATTAGACTCCAGAACTCTGCATTTTGATTGTGGTTTTCTGTAACAGTCTCTGTTTTAAATGAAGTTTACTTAATGACGGGTGAAGTCTGTACTTACCTGTGAGTATAAATATAAATGTTTAGATTGTTGCCAATGATTATGCTGGCTTAGTATTATAGGTTGTTATAGGTTTTCTTCCAATATCCATGATTCATCAGTACTAAATAGTTAGCTAGGTTTCTGGTAGCATGATTTTATACTTTTGTTGAGTGTGTCTTAATTCCACTTAGAGAGCTTTTGTTACTACCATGGTATGTATTCCTTTACTGAAAGCCTAGGGTCATTGTGCTATGATGGTCATTGATGTGGTTCATGGGTATGATGGCTAGGTAAGACTATTGACTGCCTCCATCTTCCAGAAGCTTGCATGACAGAGAGAGGGAGGGAGGGAAGGAGGGAGAAAGAGAGTGAGTTCATATGTGTTGTATTCATGTGCATGTGAGTCTGTATGTGTGTGTGTGTATGTATGTATGTATGTATGTATGTATGTATGTATGTATGTATACATTTGTGCATGCATTGAAGCCAGAAGTAGAGGTTAGGCATCCTCCTCATTTTATCTCTACCTTTTTAGACAGGATTTCTCACTGAATCTATAGCTAATGATTTGGTAACTGACCAAGAAGGCACAGTGATAGTCCTGTCTCTGCAGGGTCATCATTAGCATTACAGATGCATTCCGCTATTTCTGGATTTTTACATGCTTGCTGGGGATCTGAACCCAGGTCTTCATGCTTACACAAGAAGCATGGTGGAGCTACTTTTTTTGCACTAATGACCTATTAGTTTTGCAAGTGTATATATGAGAGAGAGATAGAGAGAGATGCATGTATGCATGTGTGTGATATGCATGTATGTTCTCTCTCTCTCTCTGTACATGTCCATGGGTACATGTATGCCATGACACATTGTAGATGTCACAGGAAAGTGCTGCATATTTATTTTGCCCTTTACCTTGTTTGAGACAGGGTCTCAAACCTGTTGTTGTTCTCTACTGTGTTTTCCAGGCTTCTTGAGCTGTGAGCTTCTGGAGGGTCTGTCTCCATCTTCCATCTTGCCATAGAAATACTGGGATTACATATGCTGCCTTACCTGGATTTAAATATGTTTTAGATATTCAAACTCAGGTCTTCACACTTGCACAGCAAGCACCTTACTCACTAGACTATCCCCCAGCATAGTCTTAGCTAGTACAGCATCTACTCCTTTAGCAAAGGCACACATAGTTACTTTACATTATGAGGAGTAAATATGGTGAGAAGAAGGTGGTGATGAAAAGTATTGTTCAAATTAAAGGAAAATTCCTTTAATCTTCTCTACAAAGAAGTAAACTATAGGCTTTCAAGCTGGGGCAGAAGTCATCTATTTATCAGCTTAAACTGTCATCCATACCGAAGACAGAAATGCCCTTGAGGAGACAGTAAAAGTCGTTCTTTTGTAAGGTGAGTTCTTATGATCTTTTCATTAACTCTCTCTTCTAATATCTAAGGATTTTTTTTAGAAAGAGTAGAATTATAAAAAATTGAGTATTCCTCTGATAATTCAGTTGTATTGACTGATTTTAAATATTGTACCCTGAATCCAGACAGGTTATAAATTTCTATTATTATAAAATATAAATGTCCTGGTATCAATATGACAGATTTTTAGCAATTAGATTCTGGTAAGTTTTAAGCAATATTTTGTGAGGCAATTTGATGGGTAGTAAGTATTAGGAAGAGAGGGAACAGAGGACTCAAAAGGCAGAGGGATAATCAATATGTTTGATTCTCTAACTTATCCTGGCAAGCAGTGACTCAGTTTTCAAGGGTACTGTGTAAAGTGTTTTTATGAACTCCTCACATATTTTATGCAGAATAGTGCATAAATCTATCTCTGTCTTTATGCCCCTAGAATCCAACCGTGCAGAGCAAGGTACTCAGGTTTAGAATAATTAATCATAATTTGATTCAACATCACAGAAATTGTCACATAGAAGTAAATTCACTGGTTTCTGCTAAGAACGCAGGAATTGCAATTATTTCCATATTGCAGAAACATGTTAATATTATATTAGATGTCACAACAAGCAGTGGCATTGGCAGCTGTATAAACTATTAATCTGGTACTTATTTGTGGATGACTGGCATAGAATAAGGATGGTTTTTCTCTAAACTGAAATATGAAGTAAATCAAGGCACAATATAATCATGTAGATAATTTTACTAATTATCAGCAAAAGAGATTGAAAGTAACTTTTAGAGTAAATGTCAAATTAAATGACTTACTTTTCAAAGAATGAAAGCAGAATACACAATTTGGTACCCACATACAAAATAAAAGGGAGAGAGACAAAATCATTGTTTTGAATGGCATATGCAATGTGGTTAGAGTTGGTTCTGAGGTCTTCATTCTGCATTAGCCTTTAAGCTGCGGAGGGGTCTTGACTTAGGGGTGGACGGAAGGTGAATGTAGTTGTTCCAAGCATAGTACAGTGATGAAGGGAATCTGAAGGGTCATAGAAACTGCTGTGTGTGAAGTGAAACCTTAAAGCACTTCTAGCAAAAAGAGTCTATCTTCTGTGTTTCTTGATTTCTCAAGTCTTTTCTGTTCTCCATGGAGGCATTTCCACCAACTTTTTGTCTATTCAACTGTTCATGCTTAGGACAATAGTTTCTTTCATCATAGCCAGAACCTGGAAACAACCTAAATGCCCTCGACTGAAGAATGGATAAGGAAAATATGGTACATTTACAAAATGGAGTACTACACAATGGAAAAAAATAAATAACAACATCTTGAAATTTGAGGGCAAATGGATGAATCTAGAAAACATTATGTTGAGTGAGGTAACCCAGACCCAGAAAGACAAGTATAATATGCACTCACTCATAAGTGGCTTTTAGTCAATAAAAGAAAAAAGAAAAACCAGCCTACAATTCACAATTCCAGAGAACTTAGACAACAAAGAAAGCCCTAAGAGGGTCATACATGGATCTAGTCTACATGGGAAGTAGAAAAAGACAAGATCTCCTGAGTAAATTGGAAGCATGGGGATCATGGGAGAGGGTAGAAGGGGAGGGGAGAGGAAGAGAGAGGAGCTGAGAAAAATACTTAGCTCAATAAAAACAATTAAAAAATAAATAAAAAGTCCTATGCTTTGGGAAAAAAACAATGACTACAACAACAAAACTGAAATTTGCTGGACCAGGCAAACATCATCAAGCTGTTCCACATCATCAGTACCAAAGCACGCAGCTATATCGGTGTGGAGCATGCTGCTTAGGGAGAACTGGGGAGCCACACTGAGAAGTGGGCTGTCTGCAGGAGAAGCAGGCCCAGCACATCTTCACTCAGATGGTGTGCACAGTTCACTACAGCCATGAGAATAGCATTGCACACAGTCATGCAGGATCTGTAAGGCTCTCCTCTTCAGAGGCACTGCTTTTCAGCTCCATCTGCATTGTCACGTCCTCTCTTGTCTTGATAGTAAGTTTTTGATAATTTCCACACCAACTGGACAAAACCAGATGAAACATGAGAAATAGGTCTAGGAGAAACATCTATGGCGTTCAGTTTCTTCATGGAGAAGGGACAGATTTGTGAAGCAACCTTACAGAAAAATAAGGAAAAACTAAACTCCAAAAATGTACCTGGGAAACATTCTGAAGATGATAATGGAACCTAAGGGAATGGACAGCAATGAACATTGCAAATGTATAAAAACTAGGCTGTTGAAAAGGAAGAACAGACCCCAAAGTGATTAAGAAGGAGAAGATACAGTGTACTTCTATAGCCAGACTATGGTGCTTTTACAGCAAAAATGGCTAGAATCACAAGAATCATTTGGAAGTATTTTTAGGCAATTAACAAGTTGTTTTATTTTGATATGTAGATATCATATCTATTCTGTAAACATTTTTGAAGATAAAATGTGTTAAAAAAATCTATACCAAACCAAAAAAAAAAAAAAAAGGAAGTTTGAGCTCAGACTCTGAAGGTAGTATCTAATAAATACTGTTGGTACACTGATTCATTGAGAGGGAGATATTAAAAATTCCTCCATAACATTGTTGATATTCTATTAAATTGTTATTACATTTGTAAGTAATGAAATGGCAATTCTTTTATGCCCTAAAAATTAAGTTTTTCTCATTAATTCATATGGTAATTTTTCATATTTGATTAAAGTCAATTTGGTTTTTTTATGCTTGGAAGAGAAACAATATTAATCTAATTTATAAAATCATAAAATTTAGAATGAATCAAGTGTAGGTGTGGCTTTTGCCTTTGCCTGGTAACAAACTATACAGGCCTCGTGGCTGCTGCACTGTGGCTGTGTTTCACTTGGCCAGTTGTAAACATGTGAGGCTTTTCAGGTGTGAGGGAGTTTGGAAGTTACCAAAACCTGGTTCTGCCAAGAGCAGAGTCCATGGCACAACCCAGGATCGAGAGGGAAAGGCAGGGATTGTAACTGGTCTGCAGTTAGCATCTAGAAGCTTGTCCTGGTCTGCATTTTAGTCACTGCTCTTTGTAGCTTCTTTTCCATACGGAATTTCTTCTACCTGAAACACTTATTTTCTCCATTTCCCCAAATGGTTGGGTATCATAATTACAGTTTCATATCCTCGGGGTGGCCTTTCTTAAGCGTCTACTAGACTTTCACTATGTTATACATTTGTGATAAGTGAAAATCCCAACTTTATAGTCTCACATTGCTCAGTGAACTATTGTTTATCCATTTGTAAATAATTACTTGGTGTCTACCGTTCCTACATCATTCATTTTTTTTTCCTTTTCTTTCTTTCTTTTTTACTAGTCTATGTAGGTTAGGCTATGGTTTAACAATAATGGAGTCTAAAATTACAAGTACATAAAGGAATAAAGGTTGGTTTCTTGCTTGTGCTTTGGATTTAGTGCATGCCAAATGTAGGTTCAGTGTCACATAATCATCGAGGACTAGAAACTGGGGCAGGCCTCCATGTGTTTCAGATATACTTGGTGGAGCAAGTGACCCTTCCTGTAGGTGGGGATTTTTTATTATCAATAATTTGTTGTTTTGGTTACTTGTTAAAGGGAAGAGAGACTGCTGAGAAACTGTTTAAGGGCTTCTTGCTATCTCTTGTCTAGGGCTGCTCACACACTTCTGATCAATTTAAATGGCAGAAATATAGCTCTCCATGTGTCCTGAATGAAGGACAGATGATAGCACAGGCTACTTCCTGCAGTTATAACAGAATACTCAATGCCAGGTAATTCATAAAGAACATTGATTTATTCTTTCTGTGGATTGGGAAGTCCAAGGCCAGTGTGCTGGTGTCTGGTGGAGGCTTTCAAGCTGTGTTATCCAATGGTGGAAAGTGAGAGGGGAGAGAGTCCAGGAATGGCTGGATTACTTTTGTAACAAGCCCACTCTTACATTAATGACATTAGTCCATTCATAAGGGCATAAGCCCTCATGACCTCACACCTCTCTTCATTCCCAACACACTGATTCCGTTGTCCTGCACCCTTTCAGGCTTCTTCATTACACAGGTTTTTATATCAGTGAACAATTGTCTTAGTCACTACTCCATTGCTGTGAAGCAAAGCCATGATCAAAGCAACAGCAACTCATATATATATATATATATCCCCATTTAGTTGGAGGCTTGCTGACAGTTTCAGAGGCTTGATCCATAGTCATCACGACAGGAATCAGACAGACATGGCCCTGGAGCAATAGCTGAGAGTTACATCCAGATCTGCAAAGAGGGAAAGACAGAGACTAGGTGTGGTGTGGCTTTTGAAACCTCAAAGGCGATATAGAAAACATTTTTACATAGTTAAACTAATTCCACAACAAAAACAAATGCAAAACATCTTCGTATAGTTAAACAAATATTCTGCAACGTTCCTACAATCCACCTCAAAGAAGAGAAAGTCTTTTTTGAGGAAGAAAGAGAAAGTTTCTGTGGACTGACTTAAGGGGTAAAGAGTGGTATCTACGGACATATATCATAAACCCCAGGTTTGGGGCCCACTTCTCCAGCCAGCTCTGCACCCTCTGGTCCTTTCACCCCTTGTCCAGTCTCTTAATCCATCTGATTCTTTCTGATTGCTTCACCCCTGGTCATTCAAAAAGGGATATTTATTCATTTCTTTGTTGTTTTCCAGAACTGGATAGAAAATTGGGAGGTTTTCACGTTCACTCATAAACACACTGCATATGTGCTCACATTCACTAGTGAACACACTGCATATGTGCTCATGTTCACAGTAAACACACTGTATATGTGCTCACGTTCACTCATAAACACACTGCATATGTGCTCACATTCACTAGTGAACACACTGCATATGTGCTCACGTTCACTAGTGAACACACTGCATATGTGCTCACGTTCACTAGTAAACACTGCATATGTGCTCACGTTCACTAGTAAACACTGCATATGTGCTCACGTTCACTAGTAAACACCAAGTCCATTTGATTTAGTTCTCCTTAAAAGGTTGTTTCTGGATATAACTATCTTATTCTTTTTTTTTTTAATTGTCTTATTCTTAAGAGCTTTAGATACAATCATTATTGGGTCAATATTTTTTTTTTTTTACAATCACCCACAGATATGCCTACAGGCCAACCTAGCCTAGGTAAGAGAGATTCCATTCAGGCTTGCCTGCCAGGTGACTCTAAGCTGTGGCATGGGTCACTGAGCCAGACTGCTAGATGTCACGCCTGTCTTTCAGCATTAATAAAGCTTACCTTTACGGAGCTCAACACTTCCTCCAACATTACCACACCTCCTAATCCTCCCAATTTGGAAACAGAAGTGCTCTGCTCCCTGGTGTCTAAGTATTCAAAAATGAGTCTGTGGGTGCCATTCTTATTAAAACCACTACAGTGATGATAATCATCTTTGAATTTTAAAAAGCATTAGGAAAAGCAATGGTCAGAAAGAAATGATGCTTTTCCATGTTTTGTGAGAAAGTGCTTTTAGCTGTTATAATGAGCCTTGATCTCATTATACAACACAGCCTCTAAAAAAATTTGCTACCGGGACTATAAACCTGTTTTGGTGGTTATTGAGTAATTGCGCACAGGTGAGGTTAAGAAAATTGAGAGGCCAAATGTAATCCATTTTCTGGAAGTTTATAGGAAGTGGAGTAATCAGACTCTGAGCCTATGGCATACTGGGGGCGGTCATTGATGGGAAGCTATGGGAAATTTGTATAGATCTGTGATTGCTGTTCTCCATATGGCAAGTCCAGAAAGGGGAGTGTTTAGAGACTTTTCAACACCAGTTACAATATTTCTTATTTGTTGGATCTAATAATACCTTTTATTTTAGAATTTAATTTAAAATTAATAAAAGTGAAGCTATATTTTCTGTCTTACCTTTTTATTCATACATTTTCTATCAAATTATTTTATTATATTTTTTTGAAATTCTGTCAGTCCTGGATAGATTGGAAAAAATAGCTAATTGTGACAGGCAGATAATTTGGGAAGTACTGGTTTGGGCATTTCCAAAGTAATAAGGGAAATGATCCTTGGGAATCAGTGTAATAGCTAACAAGGGAAAACACTTATTTTCCTTTTAAACAATTGACATGTCTAGTAATATTAGGGAAGCTCAATACCTTTAATGCTCATGTTATTCTTTCTTGTGACAAGCTCTTTTTGGGAAGGGAAGTTAAAATGAATGTTAGGTACCAGCATCATTGGGCAGATTGCAGATTAAATAACCATATGTAGAGCTCCATATAATGTCAATGTCTACTCTCTATTTTCTTCACTAGACACTATTTTATGTCTGGGCATAGTCTCAACTCTTTCCTACATTTGTCAGCCTCCCCCCCCCATTTTCATTTTCCTTATTGTACCAGTTATGAGGGATAAAGAATGCAGACATCAAAGTAATTTCTAATTCTTTCTGAGAAAACATAGAGGAAGTGTATGTTAAGTCTTAATATAAGAGGGGAGATGATCTACAGTCTCCTGAAGCACAAAAGAAGCTTACAAGACTCTAGTTTGGGGGCCTCTCCCAAAGACTATATAAGCAATAAACTGTTCCCAGAGAATAACAGATTTTTAGTGATGTATCTACATGCAAGTTGAAAAGGGAGCCTTAGGGATGTAGTTTTCATAAGGCATTGCCCATGCTGGGGTGGGGCTCAGTGATGTAGCTGCCTAAACCACCCACGTTCCTGTAATTCATGCTCACTAGTTCACTAAGCTAGACTTAGGTGGAGTTATTTCTTTGGTTTGTTGTGGCTCTGTTGAGGTGCTCACATCTCAGATAAAATCACCCCGCAAAGCACATGTGACGAGACATATGCATGTCAGTGTGACAGTTAAATGTGTCATTTGGATATCAAGGCAGTGAAAGTAATTTTAGATTGCATTATTCTATTTTTAAAAATACATATCAGCCTCTATTCAAACTTTCTGCCACACTAGATTGCAGTCAGTTTACTATCTATATATGGATGAAAAATATTATTAAACAGTTGAAGTATTCAATTAACTAAATTATATGCTGCTATATTTTAATATCTAAGTCTAAAATTTGTTTCTGACTGATCTATTGCACAAGACAAATGATAGTTAGGGCTAAAAGTGTTGTTTTGCAAAAAATGTGCACTTTACCCTAATGTTAATCATTTCGAATTACTATAGAAAGGCAATTCTGTAGCAGAGCAGGCAGGGTTTACCAATAAATATTCAAAACAATGCTGCATTTATTTGTTTTAGTTTTCTTACTGTAGCAATTTGGTGATATGGCTTGATCCAAACAGAGTGAAGTACCTAATGGGTTGTGTCGGTGTGACCCGGGGAGAGTCCTAGTTGGCAGCTGCTGGGTCAGGTATAGGAACCATTGTTAGCAAGGGCACTTCAGTGGATTTTGATGCCTATACCACCCATGGACCACAGCTTGAACATTTATCTAGAGGAAGTACTGATAATTTTCCACAGATATTTTAATCACAGTTGAACCTTGCATAAGAATCTCTGATACTTGCAACTGTTATTTGGCAAGTGTTTGACTTGCAGAAAGTAAATCTTGCTTATTAAAGGGACATCTCTATATAATTTAGCCATAAATGCTTCCTGTTCAAATTGTTTTTAAGAAGGAAGATTGACTTCTGCTGTGTCATCTATTTCTCCTGGCTCCTCAGCTGCAAGTAAATATGCCAAAAATAGGGTGGGGTTTGATCTTATGGAGTTAGAACGGCCTGTGCAGAAAAGCTCATGTAGGCAGAGTAAACACAGATTGCCTTAGGAGGTTCATGGGTGATGGGTAAACTACATAAAATACAATCTTAAAGGTCCAATTGGCAAGCACCTTTTACAATTTTTTTTAACCACTTAAAAATCTTTTGGCTCATTAATTTAAGCGTCACTTTAGATGACTTAGGGCAGTGTCCTTTATTTATTCTGAAACATGGTTATGTTATACAAGAAGCAAATGGACTAGTGTCTTTTATAAAACAAGGTTCAAAGTAATGTGTTTGAAAGCAGAGAAATAAGTCATGTATTGTAAAGATTTTAGGTTTTTCACACAGACTGAGAAGGGCATTAAAGGGGGTGAGTACTAAATTTCTTAGGATTTGTGCTACTGATCCCCTGAAAGGGTGTTTGAACTAACCTCAAAAGAAATTTCAGTCATCTTCTTACAACTCATGCAGTATTAAGAATCAGAGGAGAAGATGAAAAGGGTCTGCTCTGTCCAAAAGGAATATCTTTTCAAAGGACTTCAGAAAAGACAGAAGCTAGAAGAAGAGGTGTCCTGGATGACAAAATGTCTTTTAGTTTCATATACAAACTTGGGGCCAGGTAATCCTAAATTCATGCTAATGTTCTAAGGATCTTGCAGGTAGATCTGTTCATTATACTTTTTCTAAAAGGGCTCTATTTTAGTGGAACATGACGCACTGGTATTCACTCTTAACAGGGAACCATCTTTTTGTTAACATAAAAGTGCTGCCTAAATTATGGTAGTTCTTGAAATATTATGCATTTCCTCATGGAACTTAAAGTACAAATCTTGTTTTAAGGAGTGAGAGACTGATAGTTCTTGTCCACAGGATAAAAATAGGAGCCAGGTATTTTAATTATGATTTTATGTTCCCTAATACATGCATTTTGGCACATTAGCACAATGTTATCTATACCAGGACCAGATTCTTTCTCACTGTTTCTTCCAGGTCCACATTGGGCCAGCTGTTTCTCTAGATAGTGCAGGGGGAGCACCTTCCGCTCCTTCAGCCAATAGCCGCTGAAATACCAACCTACTGGGGCATGGTCTATTTCACTTTTAGAAAGAGCAGCAAGCCTTGGCTCGCTCTCTTGGTTCCGGCTCTTGCTCCAGCAACTAGACTCCTTTCCTGAGGTGTAAGTTGGTGTTTTGTAAGTTTTACCCCTAAAATAAATATCCCTTTAAATCCAAACTGGTGTGGGATTGTTTCGCGCATTAAGATAGGGCTTACCACTCTGTAATGGAGGCTCTTGCTATGCATGGCTAAGTGTTGGCAAGTAGTCAGGCTATACTTTCTCTTCTGATGATTTTCTTCCCGCCCCTCTGGAATGACACGGAAAAACCAAGCACGCATCCAAGGGATCTTCTCAGCACTTTGTAGGTGTCTTTGGTATTCTTCAGTTCTCTCCTCTAGCAAGAATGTTCCAATGACTTCACATTTCAATTACCTCATGTACTTCTTGTATTGCTGAGTAGTGTTCCTGGATTTTTAGTTTTGCAGACTTTCTTAACCGTCCCTTTATTAGGAACTACCATTCTTAGGATATCCTTATCCTGCTCATCATTATTTATATAAATTGATGTTTGCTGCCGTAATTTTTGGTTTGACTTCTGTAATCATACTCTTCAAATAGCAGGAATACAAAATTTAGGCCTATTTCTCCACATTGGTATCAGTTATCAATTGTATGTGTGTGTGTGTGTGTGTGAAATGATCTTTAAATATATTGGTTTAACACAAGCACTATCTCACATAGGCACTGAGAGCATTTCAGATGGATGACTCAGGATAAGGGTCTTTCTCGAGGCTACAGCCAGCGTTTGAGGAAGTTCTAACTTCTACTGCTGCGGCAGTTATTTTCAAACTAATTCAGACAGCTTTTTAGTGGCCTGGCTCTCCTGCCGGATTTCTGTGGGTGTACATAGATCATGTAGTACTGGGAACCAAGAAGCAGACATAAGGAACCTAACCTCAGAAGTGACTGCTGTACACAGCAGCCCCAGAGCAGAGAAGGAAGGGACAAAACAAGAGAGTTAATTCAGGAAGCCCAGAGCACAGCAGCTCTGTCCTGGCTTAATTTCTTTGGTTAAAAGCAGTTTGGGAGAAGAAAGAGTTCGTTTGACTCATATTTCCAGACTGCAGTCAACACTGAAGGAAGCCAGGGCAGGAACTCAAGCAGGAACTTGAAATGAAAATCATAAAGGAATGGTACTTGTGGGTTCATGCTTAGTTAACTTTGTTCTGCAGACCAGAATCCCCTGCCCAGGGAATGGTGCCACCCACAGTGGACTGGATCCTTGTATATCAATTAACAACAAGGATAACCCCCTACAGATATTCCCACAGACCAACCTGACTTTGGCGATTGCTCAGGTGAGACTGTGTTATTAGGTGACTCTAAGCTGCATCAAACTGGCAGTTAAAGCTAACTAGGGTACCATTCAAGCCTTCATTCAAACAGGAACACTTTGGATTCTCCTGAGGGCCATCAGTTTGTATTGGAATGGACAAAAGTTGAGATAGGAGATTGGTATTGTGAGTTTTTCTGTGTCTTCTGATTTCCAATACTTATTAGTCTTCAGGCAATGATCTAAACTACATCCTCTTTTCACCTCAGTCCTTTCAATATTTTCAAAGATGCCACATATAGACACTAGTCAAGATTATCTTTTTCACATGAAGTCTTCAGAATATTTTACTCAGTTTTAGAAATTTAGTTATATGTAAACATGCTATAATTTGGTGCATTATAGTTTAATTGGAACTATTTTTGTCAAGACAGAATGTATGGTGGCACAAAGTCCACGTATTTATTGCAGCTTTGTAAACTAAGGTCTTCAGCAAGGGGAGTGAGGCTTTGCATGTTCTGCTTCCTAGGGTGACAAGTCAGACTGTTCGGTAGCTGAGCCATTGGGCTTCTGCTATGTTATGTTCTCCCTGAGGCAGAAGGAAGTTTTTTATCTGATAGTGGACCTTGTTAATTCAAAAATGCTTATCACGTTTAGCACAGACAAAGAAACTATAACCATCCTGTGCCCATTCTTTCTTGAAGTGCTGTACTTATGAATTCTGAATTCTCAAGGAGTAATTTCTGAGCGTGTCTCTTGAC
The DNA here is from genome assembly GCF_950005125.1 of Chionomys nivalis. NCBI lineage: Eukaryota > Metazoa > Chordata > Mammalia > Rodentia > Cricetidae > Chionomys > Chionomys nivalis. The sequence continues at coordinate 61,122,600 of NC_080101.1, forward strand.
ATTGTGTTATTTGCAAATGATGGCTGTGTTACTTTAAGAAAATTCAATATCTTAGGATCATTATTTACCAAATACGTAGAGGAGAAAAAATGGTTACTCTTTGCACTATGAAGAGATTTCATTTTAGAAAATGATGCAGTGTGTGCTTCCCATAGACAAGAAACTCTTCCACGGCACTCGAGAATGTGGACTGTACATCAGATGTGTGCTGTGTGGAGCTGTTAGTCACATTCTGCTGTGCACCAAAAAGGTAGAGACTTTTTCCCCATCTAAGTTTGTTTCAGATTAATTTGTATTCAGGATTAATTTGAACCATTTGACAAATACCTTGAAAGCCTTGATTATTTCCACCAGTAATCTTGTCATAGATTTCTTCAATCAGCATGATCACACTTATCTTTTAGTTCATCCAAAACCCACGGAGTTTCTCTGAATTATATTGTCAAGATACTAAATGAGGATATAGGACATCTATGATCTCCTAATGCATCTGTTGCCATGGAAGCTACTCTTCTGGCCTGATTTCATCAATTTTTTTCAAGCAAGTAATTTGATAATTCCTTCCGAAGAGAAAATGTCATAATGTTCTTGCTACCAAATTGAAAGAACCAAATGATTTCTTTTAGCTCATAATGGCCTCCTCCTAATAGCCATATTTTGATTATCTTATTTACAGTCAGCAGAAAACTAAATCTTGAATTTATTTTAATGCATATCAGTAGACAACTTTTTACACTCCTTTCCCTGTACTTCTCAAAATATTATTTCAAACAATCAGAATCTTTAAGGAATGTAAATATCCACAGGTCTTTCTTTGGACAGGGGTGTTAAATTGTTCCACAATTAATGAAACCTGTAGCCGATCTCTCCCTTCATCACAGGCATTCATTAAATGCAGCATCTGAACATTGCATTTGTCACCCTCAGCAGAGTTGGGATCAATATTTGGAGTCTCTTTGCCACCTGATTTTGATTCTTGCTTCCTGAAATGAAATGCAGCAGGGCAAAAATATGCCTTCTATGCCTTTCTGTGAAATGTCGTGTGCCCAAGGGGGCATTTCAGCTCCCCGCAGCTAATCTCAAACTCTAGGCAGCCTTTTTATTTTACGATTATAGATATGGACCCAGTGGGCACTTACATACTTAATTTTAATGCTGCATGAAAAACAGGGACATCATGAAATTAATTAGGATGGTTATTTTCAGTCATGAGAAGGAAACAAGTTATTACCTGCCAGCTGTTGACTGTCCTGTAGGTGGCAGTGTGTAGCCAGGAGAGGCAGCTGCACAGTTCTTGGGCGGACTATCGAAAAAGAAAAAAGAAAAAAAAACCCCTGAGTTTCCTCTCAGAAATGTGTTTCTCATTTTCAGTGTCTGGGTTCTCTTTAATGTCGGACTCTGGTGGGAGACCCCACAACATACATGCCCCGTGTGAATGAAATCATTGTTTTGCTTCAAAAATGTGATCTGTTTTTTAATATGTACCTTCACTTCTCTACAAGAGCACTGTATGCTTCTCGGGTGTGATCGAGTATTTTCTGATGGACTGACTGACTGTCAATACTGACCTGGAAATAAACATCTCAACTGCTCTCTCATTTTGTGTTTCAAAATTGGAGCATAGAAGTTGTCTGGTAAGCACTAGACAAGATATGAAGAACAAATATAGACAGGTTGCCTAAAAAGTACCCAGAGGTAGTTATTTGTTTTGGAATTCCAAATTTCTCACTGTGAGATGCCCTTCCATCTGGTTGTGTTGGGGATTAGCCTTTGCCAGATCTGCCAAATGTTCTGTCAGGATTTCACACATGGAGCCGTGTTTACCCCTGTTCATTATAACATGTGTGCATACAGACCCACTTCCTTTTAATGTGAAAACAATTTTTACATTAAAAATGCAAGTAGAGGAAAGTCCCTGTGAATATTTCTGATTTTCTTTCCTGTCACCCTAAACAGGAAGTGCCAGAGGTCACCAAACGACGTAAGATGTCTACTCACAGCCCCCTCTTGAGAAAGACAGCAGAGGAGTTATAGCCCTCCGGAGGCAGCAGCTCTGAATACTGAGCAGGGGCTCTGGGTCTTTTTTAGGAAAGTGTATTCAGTCTGTGTCAGATTCAATTAGATGTCTTTCTGACAAGCAGGTTACATCATCTGGAGCTTTTGATCTTCGTTAAGCCTCTGATGCAGTCATGCCAGATGATCACTTCAGAAGGAGAAAGTAAACCCTTAAAGCCCATCGCCCATTTCAAATGATACTTTTAGCCTCACCTGCTTTCTGCAGCTGCCACCCAATGCCCACAGCTGACGTAGCTGCAGGCTGTAAGCACCGTGGCAGAGCACTTCAATAATCGTTTAATGCTGTGTTTGTCAACAGTGGCTTACTTTCTTTGACTATTCTTTAAAAGGGCACTGAAATTCAACTTATTAATTCAGTGTATTAGAAAGCAAAACAAAACTCTGGAAGAGCAGCTATTCAAGATGACCTTTTCTGGCTGCATGGACGTGTGTAGCTTTGCGAAGTTGTGAGGGATTTTCTGTTTCCTTAGTCATTTAAGTTTCTTTTCTTTAGATTAGACCCCCCCCATTCCACATACACAACCAAGCTTTTTCTCTGATCTTAACATTCATCTTTCTGTCTTCAGATGTCACTAATCTTCATGCTCTGATGGACTTAGTGCTTTCTTGTCCTGCGTGAGGCCCTATGTATGTTTGTGGGTTCATTTCCCTGACGTTACTGCCCTCCTCCATTGTGAGTTCCCCACCGTGGGTAGAGCACAGATCAGCCGCTGGCCACTGAAGCAGGCATTTCCTTCTATTGTCGAAGGGTATCAAAGTGTCTTTGTCTAGAACTGAAAGTCTTCACTATTATTTGATTAACTTGCCACGTACAAGTGATTTTTCATTTCTTGATTGAAGAGAGAAGCTGTCAAGGGTGATGTTTTCCTTGTCAATAGGAACAGGCCAGTCTTGCTTCCAGACACAAAGAGCATGCTCTCCTGCCATTCTGATAAGGACTCAGCCTCCAGTACCTGGAAGTGATCATCTTTTGTGGAAGTCAGTGATATTTGGAGGAAAATGCCACATATTATGCTTCTGTTGAATTAAGGAACAAAGAAAAAAAGCACCATACAAATGCATGGACTGCTCAGTTAATTGTGGTAAGGAATTCTGATTGTTGGGTATGTAAGTATTTTTCTTTGTTCATAAGAATATAAAATTAAAGCATCCATATATGGACACCCATTTATTTTCTTCCTATTATTCTTAAGAAAAAAACAAGGGTTGCTTTTTTTCCTTTTTGTGCATGGGCAAAGTGAAGCGAGACTAAGAGAGCAAAAATATAGTGAAAGAAGACAGAATAGATGTCTCCTGACTCCAAGCTTGCTGCCTCCAGCACTTTGAAGCTGCTGGCTTCTGTTAAAGTTAGTGATATTTGGAGGAAAATGTCACCATTAGAGCATGCAGTAGCTTCTACAGGACCAAAGGGATTCTGTGACTACAGTCTTCATGTAATGCCTTAACATTTTGAAAAGCTTTGAGAATCTGTACTTGCTAAAACAAGACTATGTTGTTTAGTTACTCCAAGAGTTTCTTAACTGATTAGAAAGAGTTCTTAGTTGTAATGAGATTTGTACCTGCTATGAATGTCCCTCCACTGCACACTCAGTGTGGGGGCTCATCATTAAAACCCTGTTAAACCTACAAAGTGTGTACATATTGCGGAACAGACAATGCCTATTGTAAGGTCTGCAAATAACCAATTCTGCTTTTCTGAGAAAGTCCTAATTATGTGTGTGTGTGTGTGTGTGTGTGTGTGTATGTATATATATATATATATATACATACACACACATATATATGTAGATATGTATTAACTGTCTTCAGTGTTTTGAGGTAGTATGAACAAAACATTTTTCATGCATAGATTTTTAATTTTCCAGAGAATCTCAATAGCCAGTATTGTTTTTCTCCATTTGAAAATATTTCCAGAGAGGAAAAAAAAAAAAAAAACATTTCCAACAGACATTGGAAGACAAAACATTACCCTATATGTTAACAAAGAGGATGTGGAACAATTGCCTTTACATTTGCTGTGAAATGCAACAGAAAATCCCAGAAATTTTCCCACCTACTTTCCAGTAGCACTAAACTAGAGCTTGCTGATGCGGACAGCCTGTCAGGTAGTCAGACAGCACAGAGGAGTGGAAAACTTGTTTTCTCTGTAGGAAACGGCCCTCTCACACAAAAGGGTACACCCTGTCTAGTCTGTCTATATGTCCTAGCGAGTTAACACTCATTACAGTCCTGAATTTCATCTTTGTTAATGAACACAGTCATTTTCTTTGCATGAACTATTCAAGTATTTAGTGCATTTACTGCTTGGTGACGGAGAACACTATGTTACTGAAGGGTGGGTCCTGCTCACAAGTTCAAATGAATATCTATGATTGGTCAAGTATGGCCTTGGGACCACAGTGGGCAGGAAACATTGGTGGAAATATTATTTAATGAATTAGCAGTAAATATGTGTTGCTATCAATAAATGCAGATATACACTAGGACACTTATAAGCATGAGATCATGTAATTTTGTGCTTACTTGGGTTACCTAAACTCTAAATATTCAAAGCAGACTAACAGAACTGCCTCATTCTAAAGATCTTTGGAACATAAAAACAGTGAGTAAAATGAAGAGACAATCTCACAAACTAAGAGAAAAGATTTCTTGAAAAGTGTGTATTTAACAAGGAGCTATGGGCCAAAAGGAAAAGGAAAACTCAAAGCTCATTGACAAAGAAGAATGATAATACACCAATCAAAACAATTAAAAGTAGGTCCAGATAGATATTTTTCAAAAGAAGACATGTAAATAGCTAACCAATAAATAAATAAGTACTTAATGTAAGGAGTTCTCAGAGAAGAAAATAAAAACCACAGTGAGGCATCACTTCACTCCAGAAAGGGTGCTTATTCTAAAAACACCAAACTCAGACACAAGCAAAGTGCACTCATGATAGCAAGATGTGGAGAAAGGGAACACTCCTCCACTGATGGAGGAGATGTAAGTTACACAGCCTCTGTGGAGGAAAAGTACAGAGCTCTCAAGTAAGTAAATAACTATCTTATAGCCCTAGAATCTGAATATTCATGTATCTATATAGATAGATAAAAGTAAAATAAATATGTTTAAAAGATATCCAACCTCATGTGATTTCCTCTATTCACAATAACCAAGAAATGGAAGCAACCGAGTATATATTAATAGGTGAGTAGGTAAAGAGAATTGGTCATATCCACAATACTATGCTGTCAGAGAAAGCATTAAATCCTGTCATTTGCTACTATATTTATCTATTTATCTATTTATCATCTATCTATCTATCTATCTATCTATCTATCTATCTATCTATCTATCTATCTATCTATCTATCTATCGATCGATCTATCTCTATACACACACACACATATATAGTCACTCTTTATATATGTACGTATACACACAGACAGAACTGGAGAGGATTGCATTGCATGAACCGAGTACAGAAAGGTACTACATAATCTCATTTATCGGTAGAGTCTAAAATGTTTGTCTCATGGTAGCAGGGCATAGGGTGTTACATAGCAAAGGCTTGGCCTGTTGGGAGGGAAGAGGTTGTGAGAGGAACAGAAAAATGGTTCCACATATATTGAGTGACAGGAGAAGGACATTCTCTTGTGTGCTGCAAAGTAGGGTGATTGTGCATCCTAACTCACTGCGTATTCAGGATCTACAAGAAAAGATTTCAAATGTTTCATTGTAAAGAAACGATAAGTTGTCATGGAAATGGATACATTATATAGTTTCCTATAAATATATGCATTTGTAGGTTTTTAATCTATTGATTAAAAATAAATGTAATTCAATTAAAAATATTCAAAGTAACAAAACATCAAATAGTTTAAATAATCAACAAGAATTTAATAGGAGAACTCAGATATTCCTTGACTCCTGAAAAAGGAATATAATTTGATTAGCTCTGGATCAAAAGAAATGACATTAGCAAAAATAGAGTCACATCTGAGGGTTTTGTGGATTCTTAGAGATAGGGGCACATTTCACTTAACAACATCAACCTTTTGATTTTTATTCTTTAGAAAAAACTTCAATATCCAAGTTAGGCTAGGCAAATGTTAAGCATGTAGCTCAGAATGGCGTGTAACTCCCAATTTTCCCATGTCTGCCTCAGTACTTGAACTTGCAGGCGTGCATCGCTTTGAGTACTAATATTCAGAGAGATTGTGTGTGTTGGACCTGCAGTGCTGGAATGGAGAATCTGGTTCCTCCTCTTCATCATCACAGTAACCCTGGCCTTCTCTTCCTCTCCTTTGGAGCTTCTGCCTTTCTTGTCCTTTATCTCAAAATACTGGAAATGGAAAGAAATTTAATTCTCATGAAGCAATTATGAGAAACCCTTAAATGATACCCACCTAAGCACAACTGTGATCTGGCCAAATGGTAACTCTAGTATAATCTTCAGTGTTAAACTACACTGTAAATAGTGGTTATTGTTTCTAAGTATTTCATGCTCGTTAATAATATATAGAATATGCAGTAAAATTGCTGACCCCAAGAATATTAACATCTAAAAGGTTAAATGTTTTACACCAGGGGCTGGTGTACATCCCACGATGGTACACTAGAGGATTCTTCAAAGTTTCATATTTGTAATAATTGGTCTGGTAAGTGTTGATTCGGCCACAATCATTAATATTTATGAACTGTGATTGCTCAGTATTTTTTGATAACAGCTTATACCACTGTGGGATTCCTTACCAATTGGTGTCTGCTTGTGCTATGAATAATGAAAACCATTATATACAACAGTTCCTGGAACAGGGGAGTATTTACAGTGGAGGAAAACTGGAGTAGATTTTTGAACTAAGAGTTAGTTGATAGGGTGTTGAAAAAATAGTTCAGATTGGAAATTTTAGTTCTGCCATCATCATTTTCATCCATCTCAGGAAGGTCTAGGCCTCAGAACAAAGTTAGAATTTAATAAGTTATATTGAATAATTAGGTTGTTCTTTACATGAAACCAATACTAAAACGTCATATACGTAGTATAATATATAATATGTAAAATATATTAGAATGGGCTGTCATCTTTAACATTGCTTGTCATACTTTAATTTTACTTATAACACTGAAACACACAGTTCTGGGGTCACCTATGAAGAGGGAACCTCAACTGAAGACTTGCTTTAGGTCAGACTGACCTGTGGCTACCATATCAATGGAGTATTTTATTAATTGTTAACTCTTGTAGGAGGACCCAGCCCACTGTAGGTGGTGCTACCCCAGGCCAGGTGGTCCTGTAGAAGAGGGCAAGCCATGAGAACAAACAAGTAAGCAGTGTTCCTGCCGTTTTTGCTACACTCGCCTCCAGGTTTCTGTCTTCAGCTCCTGCCCTGCTTCTGTCACGGAAGCTGAAACAAACAGTTGCCTGCCTTAGCTGTTTTGGTCATGATGACCATCACAGTCTAGAAAAATTAAATTAGAGCATCACAATTATTATACTTATCACCCAGCAATTTATAAAGTTCAATTTAAAATCTGCCTCAACATTCTGTCCTGCCTAGCATTAAATCATGCATTCATAGGCATTACTTACTAATATGTATGCAAGATTTTGCATTTATCATATAAAATAGTTGGATTTGGATGTGATTCTTTTATTAACCATGCTTTGATTCTGTTTCTTCACCAAACATGTTTTGGTGGTTTGTTTGCACTAATATTTTTCTTCTTTTCATAGTGTGCATTTGGAAGCTGTTTGTGAAATCCTTCATTTTCTTGCCAGAATATTTGTTTCAAAAATTTTGCTGTTTAACCATTCTACAGACTAGTCTTTTTTAATTAAAAGCTCTGTTTTTGCAAAGTTATACAAGATAAAATTTACATTTATTAGGAAATTAATGTCATTCTTTAATGCAGTTTTTTTACTAAAATGCAAATACGTAAAAATTTAAATGTATTTTTTACTATTTTTCCTTTTTTGTTTTAATATACATATTTTCATGTCTGGTTAATTACAATTTATTTTTTTTGAGACCATAAACAATTACATCATTATTGCCTTCTCTTCCTTCCTTCAAACTCTTCCACATACCCCCACTCTCTTTCAAATTAATGATCTTCATTTTTATCAACTGTAATTACATACATGTATGTCTATGTATATAAATGTAATCTATGCAGTCTGCAAAATGATACCTATATGGACCAACTTTCAGGGCTAACCACTTAGCACTGGATGACCAACCAGTGTGTTCTTCCCCACAGAGAGTAGGACAAACAGCCTCCCCTAGCTTTTCATTCTCAATCAGCATATTTGTGTTGTGATCCTATAATATATTTTGTTTGTTCTCTACTCCTCCCTCTCGAATGAAATGCCTACTCCTATAGGATGTGTTATTTAATGTTTATCATCATATAAATTCATATTTTTGTAAACATTTAAGAATAATATATAACATTTTCTCAAAGCTTTACCTTACATTCAATAAGGATACTTGATAATTATAAAATTTATATAATTTCTAAAGGACAGCCACTCACTATTAGAGAAAATAAAAGATGAGTGCCACAAAAATATAATCTTGACTTTTAAGCATGCCTACCCTTTTGACATTGTGATACAATTAGGCCATTTTCAGAATTCACATTTCAGAAATGAGCAACTGAGTATACACACATTATAGTGATATTTTATTTGTGTTTTAATAAATAAAGCTTGTCTGAAGATCAGAATGCAGAGATAATCCACTGGATGCCAGAAAGTGAATGGTGACACACATGTTGTCCGAGACCGTTTGTTCCCGGCCTCCCAGACCGGAAATAAGCACACAAAACTATATTATTTGCAATACTGTTTGGCCAATAGCTTAAGCGTATTGGTAGCCAGCTCTTACATCTTCAATTAACCCATTTTTATTATTTTATATTTTACCACAAGGCTTGTGGCTTACCGTCAAGGTTCTGACATGTCTGTCTCCTGTGGTGGCTGCGCGGCATCTTCTTTACACTGCCTTCTTTCTCCCAGCATTCAGTTTAGTTTTCCTCACCTACCTCTAAACAGGCCAAAGCAACTTCTTTATTCATTAACCAATAAAAGCAACACAAATACAGAAGTACTTCCCACACCGCACACACCTTTAATCTCAGGACTCAAGGCCAGGGGCTACATGAGATTGAATATGTCTAAAATGAGAAATAGAACTCACACAAAGGTGTTCCCAGCACTTGAGTATCACACACCCCAGCACTAGGGAGGTGGAGACAGGAGTGATATGACTGGGCAGAGAGGGGTATATAAAGCAGGAGGAGACAAGAGCTCACTGCAGTCTGCGTTTTGGTGGAGAGCATTGCAGCCTTGGTAGAGGTAAGAGCTCTGGAGTGGCTGGTTGCCTTGCTTTTCTGTTCTTCGGCTTGAATCCCAATATCTGTCTCTGGAGTTTTATTATTCATGCTACAACACATAAAATCACAAACTGTCTCACATTTCACAATGCCCAAGTGACCTTTTTTTTTTTCTTCTGTGTTCAGTTTCTTTCCCATTCTTCCTAGCCACACATGCAGGCTGAAGGCTGGACATGCCTGGCCGCATTCATGAGGGCAATGCACATGACTGTTCATGTGATAGGAATGTGACTGAAGGATCAACTGTTGCATTTTAGCCTGCATGTAAAAGCCCCCAGGCTGTTCTTTGGTTTGTAGCAATGCCTGTGTTTCCCTTAGATTCAGATATCCTGTACTTTATAGTTCAAACAATAACCTCTACTCCTGAGCATAGTATGATGTGATTGAAGAAGGATTTGGCTTTTGTTGTTTGTTAATATAGTGTATCATTTACTACTGTGATTTATTAGCTACCTGCATGTGGATTTTCTATTTAATTAGTATATTCTTACTTGAGAAGAGTTTTATGTTATTTATTTTCCAGCTGAGACTACACTGGTGTTGTCATGTAGATGTGTCAATTTTTTTTCACAACTGATAGCCAAGTTTTTTTTTTTTTCCCTAGGGCTAGTTGGTGACTTTTTCTTTTCTTTATTTTTATTTTATTACTCATGATTTATATTGGTGAAACTTTATTAGAAATCAATAACCCTCTCAAATCTTATAGATATTTATGGGGCTGAAATAGAATGTGGCACCCAAGAAGTCAGAGGATAGAGCATAATTCCTCAGGAAGAAATTACCTCAGGTCATATGAGTTAACATCATGGGTGGATTGAGGTTACATGAGGTTTGGGAGATTGGAGAGAGTCAGTTTGATGTATATGTGATCTAAAAACTCATATTTATGTCAAATGTTAGCTTGCATAAACTTTGTGACAGTTATTATATACATGTCAACAATTATGTTGCCTAGGACAAGAGAGTGATTTTTATAGCTTTCCCTTAGGGCAGTCACTAATGCATAAGGCAGCGCTTAAGAAAACAGTTTGAAGAAGGAGCTGTGGGGCGGCCTGGGAGCTGTGGGCTGCGTTCCTGCCATGTGGCTCCCAGCTGCCAGCTAGCTTATGCCCCAAAATAACAACACACAAACTGTATTCATTTAAACACTGCTTGGCCCATTTCTATTCATGTGTGTAGCACCCCAAGGTGCGCTTACCGGGAAGATTCTAGCCTATGTCCATCCTGGGTCAGAGCTTCATCGCATCTGCTCTGGAGAGGAGAGCATGGCGTCTGTCTCTCAGAGGAGCTGCCCTGCATCTGAGCTCACTTCCTCTTCCTCCCAGCAATCTGTTCTGCCTACTCCACCCACCTATGTTCTAACCTATGAGGGCCAAGCAGTTTCTTTATTTTTAACCAATGACCTTCCTCCATCAACAATTTTCATATGTTATCTTTTTGAAGAATAAGTACATTCATTTTTTATTTTCATAGCATCTTTCAAACTACAAGCTTAACCATATAATTGAAAGTCATAAGGCAGCCAGTAATATGACTCAAGGAAGAGGGTAGAAGATGAAAGGGCAGAGTATGTACACCAACTCCTCCTGTATGTTGTCTCTTGACGATAAGCTGCATTCTTACCCATTTCTGAAAAAGAAAGATCTATGCATCTACTGTGGTGGGGGTAGCAGTGTGATGATGATGTAAAAAACTGTTGGAATATCTGTCTTAGGAAAATAGAAGGAGAACCAATGTTCTATTTTGTTCTGGGAATAGAATTTATCTTTTATTGTTTAACTTCCATGTTGTGTGATTTCTGTGTGGGCATGTGCTTATACATGTCCATGAGCACGTGTCTGTGTATCCAATATCTTCATGAAGAAAAAGTTCTTCTGGTGTTTCCTGCCTCCACTCTCATTGTCTATGCCTCTTAGAAACATATGTGGCTTTACTAAAGTCTCACTCAGCTTAAAATAGAGTCTCAGATAGCTTCAGCTGCCACTCTGATCGGCTCTAAGAACCTGACTTCCAGAATGATTTTGTGGTTTGTTCTCCATCAGCCTTTAGGAAATACCATCAGCACTGCGTCATCATTGTCACTAAGGACGTGTTGCAGAATACGGCTTCTGCAAGATGGTGACGAGAGAGCCACAGTGCAAACACGGGAGGAAGGAAGAGTCCATTCAAAGATGAAAGACAGTGAGAATCTGGGACCAGAAGGTCAATAGTGACTTAAAGTGATCAATCAGATCAAATTTTAGTTAAATTTCTGCTTTCCTTAGCCCAGGGTATATTCCTTGGATATGTGGAAGAGGAGGTAAGGTGCAGCCTCCATCATGGTGTCTCTCCAAGTCCATCCATTGACCTCATATGTGCCATCTTTGCTTGAAGGAAAATTTCTGGATCCCAGATGATGCTACAATAGCATTCATTTTTGGAATTAGACATCATGATTTTCCTGTTTCCCAGGTGTTTCTGGTGCTCAGTAAGCACATGAGTCTCTTGCAGGGGAGTTAAAGTTGTGTCAGGTAAACACATACGTTGACAATTTTGTGATGGTGTTACCCTTACCACGTGCACAATCAAATAACGCATGGGGGGTGTGGTCAGTAGTAAGAATCTAGAAGAATTCTGTAAATTTTGTTTTCTTTCCTCTTTTCATTTTCTTTCTCTTCACACTATGGCAGTAGTAATGAATGTTAATGAGGCAATAGTTAATCCCACCCCAGGCATTCATTTTCGCTGATTATTTGAAACCGGAGCAGCACTTAACAGCACTGACTCACCTGCCTAGGAGATTAAGTAATTAAAAGCTCAAGTCAGACAGGGTTTTTCTTTCTGCTTTTCATTTTCTTTCTATTAGCTGGGTGAGAGGGAGGAAAGGACAACAAAAGGCCACTTTACCTCCTGATGTCTTCCTACTGTCACTTCATGTTATTGAAATAGCATAAAATAACTTAACATTCCAGGCTCATATGATATGGCACAGAAGGCACAAGTAGCAGATGAATCATCATGTATCCAATAACATTTATCTAGAAAGGTATAGGAAGGGAAATATTTTTGACAAATTATCTGGAAGGTTAAAAGAAAACTAAGTCCTAGATTTTATTACCTAGGTAGATTTTAAAAAAATACAATGTCTCAAATCACTGCCCAGCCTCTTTTACTGTATCTATCCAAGCTCCAGCTGGTTAAGGGAGAGCAGACACATCTGCAACAATACCAATCAATGCAAAATGCAGGTATTGTTGTCGTGAGAGGATCTGCTTTTGCTCTGTTTTTATTTTTCTGAGAGCATTAAAATGAAACCATACTATCTTTTACCTGGTCTTGAGAGCCCTTGTATCACATGGATGCCTGTTTACTTTTGAAGCTGTGTAGCTTATATCAAAACCATCTTTAGATGCAGACTCTCTTTCAAGTGGCAATACCTTCTCTTTAAAAGTTTCCAGGCATTTTAGCATTATAAGGTTGCTGAAATACCTGCTCTGGGCAGCAATGTTTTGACTAAATTTCACACATTATTAATCTCTCGGTGTTCGTTTCATACTCTGTAAGAGGCAGTTTGGTTGCACACTGCCTCTTACAGTGTGACGTACCTCTCCACTTTCTTCTCCGAGGTGCTGCAACAGCATTGTGTGTGAAATGATCCTGCTTATCATTTGATGTCAGCTTGTCAAATTTGGGAGGTGATTAGAAGAACCTTTGGTCTGAGACACACGTTGCAATGTAGTGACAATGACCATTCATGAATTCAGACTCATGCATGTAAATGACATCCCCTTTTCTCTCTTCTGAAGCGGAGAGATGAGGGCTGCTAAAATTATTATCTAGGATGTTATGTGCTCCTTAGTAGAATGTGAAACACGGCTTTATTAAATATTCATCCAATCTGTAGGACTTGTAGAGTTTATCACCATTTCAATTTTGAGCTTTTATTATCTGCCTCCAGCGCCGCCACCCTGGACTGCTCTCTTCTCTCTCTTTGATTTCAACAACAAAAGATATAGATCCTTTTGAAAATCTATCTCACGCTCATGTGTAGCCTTAGTAAATAACCTTATAACACTCATTCACACGCAATTGTCTCAGGGGATAAGGCAGTGGTTTTTTTTTTTTCTTTTTCTTTTTTCTACAGTTTTTTCTCTTCTCTTCTTTGAATTGAGAGCCTAGTCCTTATTTCCCAAGGCTCCTTCTTCAGCACATCCGACTTGTGGTGGTGCTCCCCGGAACAGCTGTGGGTAGTGCTGGAGACGTTTTGAGCGAGTGCTGTGGCACTCTATCCATGCCAGCCCGGCAGCTTTAGAGAACACCAGACGGTGTAGGTGTATAGCTCTGCTTTGTGGCAGATGGACTTTTAAATGGCGTTCACCGAGAGCTTTCCACTTCATATCAAGAAACACGTGCTGTGTCCCTACTTAGTATGCTGACATTTCACAGTTGATATCCTCGTACATTTTCCCCTTCACTTGGTGGGCAAGGATGGGAATTGAGGTGCCCTTTTCAAACAAAACATGTTTTCTCTCTCTCTCTTTCTCGCTCTCCTCCCCCCACCTGGGAAGGGTGATTGTACTGAATCTATTTAATGAAATTCTGTTTGTTTTCTGATGGCATGTGCTCATTAACTCTTGGTGATTGCTGAGTGCTGGGAAGATGCAGGGCCCTTCTCAACTTGCTTCATTACCTGCTGGCCCTGGAAGTGCTGTGTTCACACACGTATTTTGTTTAGACATTGTCATGAAAGTGACTTTTGTGCCATCTTCTGTTTCTTTACCTTTACTAGTTTGATCACCTGTGTTATAAGATTTAAAGCTATCACAGAAATTGGTGCTAAAACATCCCCAGTGGACAGCTTGATAATATCAGATATGATGTTTGAAAAATCCTGGCAGTAAAAAGCATTACCCAGTTTAGTGTATGATTGCAGTTTGTACTGTCTTTTATCTTTTATTCTAGAACAATTAGATAGCCAAGCAATTTTTTCAAATGGAAGATGTGAGCTTTTGCCAAAAAGAGAGAGGGGTTGCTCTGAGGCCCTAAGCTACTTCTAAAAGGCAGTTTCAAATATCAAAGAACTTTGAGCAGAAATTGCTCCTGTCCTCAGCCCTGCAGAAAATTTGGTTATGGAAAATTTAATACAGCCCAAAAAGGCTGGAGATAAGCAAGTGTGCTGTTTCCTCTTGGGTAACTCCAAATTGTTTTCTTTAAACTTGTGATTTAGCAGGTAATCCTCCAGGTGAGCCCTGACAGTCTGGTTACACTGTGACAGTGGATGCCTGGAAGCAGCAGGTGACTCGCCATCTGCCTTGACATTTCAGGCATGGCCCCAGTGGAAATGTTTATGTGGAGTTTCATGATGAGCTTTGTTTAGAGTGAAAAGCAACGATGAAGGAGCAGAAAGGCAGTTTGCAGAGTTTGAACTTTAGGGAGAGGCCATTTTCAAGTCTTCATTTATGTAGCTTTGACTCCTGCTATCAGCTCTCTTGGTTTCGGGACAAATTGCTCTCAGAGATTCAAGATTAACTTTAAGAAGAGGTAATTTTGACCTCTATTTACAGGAAATTATAATGATCACTGGGATAGGCTAAAAGTTGAAAACAACCGCAGTTATTGTGAAAGTCAAGGGTGGATTTTGCCAGAAGTGAATGAGCACATCAGAGACAGGTGGCCACTATGGCAGCGACAGGATAGGGCATCAGCACACGCAGATGCCAAGACAAATATGCACGGTATCTCACCCTTATTCTACAGCCCTACTCTGCAGAAGCTTTCATTTTTCTGTTAGGCAGGTGAGGTAGTTGGGCCCGATGAGAATGGCTTTGGTTTTACAATTTAGAAAATAACAGGACCTGGAAGTCCTTCAGTTTTGCAGAACAAGACCAACATCAGGCTTTGAGTTCTAGAACTGTAAGATACTAAGTATGTTTCAGCCACTGCGGTTCACATTCGGTTCTGTTATGACAATGTAAAATAAACTTAGCAACGCTCTTGCTCATAAAGCTGCCAGTCAGTAGAGCTAAGATTAAAGCTGAAGTTCACCTCAACTGTGGAGCTGAAGGCTTTGATTTGCATGTAATTTGTTTCTTGTGAAATTGTCAAGAACTATGGTCTTTTCTGACTCTAGCTTAGAACATAGGATGGATGAAAGATTCCAGCTTCTATTTTCCTATGATGCCGAAATCCAAGGCCTTGCGCATGCTGTGTAAGCTCTTTGCCATTAAATTGTAGCTTTAGCTTCAGGTCCCTTTAAACACTCAATAATGTTAAGGTTTGGCTCTGAAAAATTCTGTAAGTATTCTAAAATAGGTACCATGTATATATCTATTGCAAATCCAAATTCACACCAAAACTATCAAACAAATCAAGAAAAGGAAACAACAAAATACTAAAATCCAAAGGAACAATTTAAAGAAGATGTAAAAAAGTAAATGATCTAAAAGTTCTTTCAGTTTTGGTTCAAAATAACTCACTGGGCTTTGGAGAGTTGTCCACAGAGGTCTGTGTATATCTCTGGACTGCCTTACTTGTGGCAAATCATTTCTTTTATTTGGTTCCACTCAACATGGCTGTCAGTCCATATCCCCGGATCTCTCTAGAGTTAGTTCCGGCTCATTTCTTCACTCTGGGCAAACATCCCTTCCCGAGACTGTGTGTGCGCTGATGTAGCTGCAGAAATTCCCTGCTCTCCCAGTCTGTGGGATGGAAGCGCAGGTTGTGGTGCCAGGAAGCTCACTTTTTTCTTTCTGCTAAGTTTTTTCTAAACAAGGAGAGTTAGTGGGAAAGTCTGCTCCTAAAACTTTTACCCCAAACGCTTCTCCTAATGATTACTGAACTGAACCAGCCCATTCCCCTCCTTCAATTTCCATTCTTCCCACATTTGCCCTTTATGTAATTTTTAATTCTTACTCTGTTTCCATTCTTATAATGTAAAGTGGTGGGAATTAGCTTTGACATATGACTGGGTAAATTTACTCTCCTGTGGAATGTACATGCTTATCTTAAATAACAACTTACACTTAATGTTTGGAGTAAAACCTCATGCTGAATTTTAAGCAAAATGAGAGGATGTAAGAAAGATTTGTGGATCAGGAAATAAACAGCAAAACAAAGGAAATAAATAAAAAAAATTGGAGGTTATCAGTTTTTGTTCATACAGAAGTCCTTTTGGTTCTCAAGGCATTAATTAGTTCTTAGCTGATCATAATAGACTGTTTTTTTAAATATCCCCTGTTTCCTTATTATAATAATTCTAAACCATATGAAGTGATTTTATTATTAGAATCTTGAAGTTATTAAATAATTTGTCTTCACACTCTCTCCATGTCCCCGTGTAAAGTATTTACTGATTGCTTATTTTATGCCAAGCATGGGGCTAGGTCTCAGGTAGGTGATGGTACTTGATAAATACTATGGTCATGATTGGTGCTTTTAGCGATAGTCAAGCAAGTATAATAGCCACAATTTTAAGTAGGTATGAGGGGTAATACAAATGAATGAGCAGGATAGATCTGCAATGGTGCATCAAACAGCTAGGGAAGGCTTCTCTGAAAAATCCACAGTGACACCGAGACCACTGGCGTTGACAGACAAAGAAAATGTGCTGAAAAAAGAGAGAACGAGGCACAGAACAAGGGTTATGTTGGTGGCTCAAGGGAGGGAAGGGTATGTTGTTCTGTACATCTACAGAACTGGTAAATATCCCAGAGTTAAGAAAGGGGACGAGGGGAGACTTGGGCTGTGTTGGAACTAGAACACCAGATCAGACAAGACTTCAACAGACTTTGGTTAGGAGTTTATGTATTGCTGTAGCTGTAACAATAAGCCATAGGACAGCAGAGGAAGAGAACGGCGAGGAGGAAAAGGAAACCTGTTCTCTATCTGGAAGAGTTGAGGACAGCAAGAGTTGAGGAATGTAATCCTGCCAGCTAGGATGATTCTCAGCCAGCACAGGCCCATCTGCATGCATGTCATTGCATATGGGGAAGAAGACCATGTCAGGTTCTCACCTCAAAGAAAGTGCCTTACCCTGGCAGGTTCTTTTAGTCTGGATGGAAAGCTCTAAGTTCCTGCATGAACTGGACATAGAGAACAAAGATTTTTGCAGTCTTTTCATCCAAAGGAAATATATTCTTTCTGCATGGATATTTGTTTCTATACAAAATCTGATAGCGTAAATTGGAAGCAGGTATTAACATGTGAGCTGAAATAGCTTCTTCAAAATCATAGTTCATACATGTGAATCATTTTATATTTCTTCTGATTTTTAAATGTGATTTGTATGGTTCAGGTTAAATAACCAAGTTACTTGGGTATAAAAACTGTCTCTGGCACTAATCTAATGTCTATGTATGTCCCTCCTCTCTTTGATGTGTTCACTTTTATATAAGAATCTTTATTTTGCTCTGATGACATTACAGGGAACTTGAAAAATACCAAATACTTGAAGTGGATGAAACTTATAATTTCAATTTGAAGTAAAAATATCCATCAGCCATAAAAAAACTTGACAATAACAAGTTAAGGCTTTATATAGGAAAAAAAATCCTTCAAGAAGTTAAAAAGGCAATCATAAGCACTTGCCCACATTGTTTATGTGTGGCATTCTGCTTGTTAAAGAGGCTTGGAGTCTGCATCAATGTGTGGAGTTCATGCTGTGGAGGTGAATTAAGAGTTGTTAACTGCTTGTATCGTCAGCTGTGCATTTTTGTAGGGTTTTTGTCCTGAATGCTAATGTGGTTTTTTTAAAAAGCATCACTGTGATGGATTTTACTGTTGCATTAGATACAGTCTGTTTTTTCCAGTCATGTCCACTTTGTCACTGTCAATGTGCTACCATAACATTAAATATGGCCAGAGGTAAATGTTAGTGAAAGCTGTGTCTGCCACTGCTGTTTTACAGTAGCTTAATTTTGTTTTTATTTCCTTTGATTTTATGCTGATATGGGTTGCAGCAGTATTTGCCTGCAGCCTCTCTCAACTTTTCCTTTTAATTAAAAAGCCTAATTGGGAGTAATAAAAACTTCCAATTAAGCCTTTTAAATAAAAACCGAATGCTGAAAGTGGCTGTGGTTGCAGATAGAGGCGGTTGCTGACACACTCATCATGAAGGGTTCTATTGCTGCAGTCCTGTTTGTGGTGCACAGGTCTAACCTGTGCCTGTGTGTTAGGAGCGGTGGATTCAGCAATGCCCGCACCAACACCACTAACTGTATGGGTGAGCAGTCAGGGATTTTTTTCTCTTCGGTGGGTGGCACTGTCTTTTCAGAGTCTGGAGAGTTCTAAAGAGACAAGAAACAAGAGTCCTCCCACGTTGGAACAGATGACCATCTCTTTTAGTCCATGTATTATTTCCATTCAGGTGGAAACCTAAAGTGTGGCATGTGTGCGATTTTTTAATACCCTTTCTTTTCTTTCATTTATTTCACTAATGTGATATGACAGACAAAGCCTGCGATGGAGCCTGTGATAACTCCATTCAAACTTGGGCAGATTGTTGCACAGTTTGATCCTTGTGTACTAATTGATTAATAAGAAGCTAAGATAAACTTTTCACACTACTTGAAATGTGCATAGCTGGTGTTCTGGGATTTGTCTGCAAATATAATCTTTTAATGTCAACTTGACTTCCCCTTGGCTTGCAGCTTCATTTGTATTTGGGAATGGGGAGAGGATACAGCACGTGCTGCACTGGGAAGGTGGACTTGCGGCTTTGTTCTTAGCTGTCTTTATTTACCTAAAAGTTACAGGCAGAACACTTTCTGTCTCTAAATATCCTAGTCAAGCAGAATAGTTTTAAAAGTAGTGTTTCACATAACGGTCAGCTTCCACCTTCAGCACTGTGGTCACAAGTGCCTCTGCCACGACAGTATTGGGTTCTAGGATTTGAGCTCATGTCCCCAGGTTTGAGTTCTTAACCTGCTAAGCCTCCCCCGTTCAAATATTTCGGCATACAATTTTGCATTTAACAAAACTGTGGGTATTTTCCTTACTTTGCTACCTGACATTTTTTTCATGCTTCATCTTATTTGCCTATATACTTCTATCCTATCTTCCTTTTAGTGCTCATAGGGTTTTATACAGATTTCCTAATACTATTATTTAAAAATACATTTGTTGATTTTTTTGTATTGTTTTTCCTTTTGTTTCAAACTCACTTCTACTTTTATTTTTTAATCTAGGTATTTTTGGAAACTTCCTGAGTAAATGATGAGTTTAGTAAAAAGAAAAAGGAAAAGAAAAAGCTAACTGGGTAGCTTGGTGGTGTTGGCATACGCCTTTAATCCCAGCACTCAGGAGACGCGTAGACAGATCTCTGTGAGTTCATACCAGGCCTGGCCTATAAGAGGTAGTTCCAGAACAGGCCCCAAAGCTACAGAGAAACCTTGTTTTGAAAGGCAAAAAAAAAAAAAAAGAAAAGAGAGAAGGAAACAAAAAAAAAAAAAAAAAAGGAAAAGCAAGGCGATATTTTTGTCCCATTTCCTGTTTGCATCCTAGTGTATTTTGGCATTCATTTAGTTTTCATTTCCTTTTGTGCCCCAGGTTTTAGAAATATTGTAGATATTACTTGGTTACTGTTCATAACTTTCACATAGCTTCTTGGTTTTTCCATTCACTGTGTTTGCAATTTTTCTTGTCTGAGTCCCATGTCACAACAAGTTCCAGACTGCTTATAGGGGTATCTATTTCTTCCTTTCTTTCTCCCTCCTTCCCGCCTCCCCTCCTCTCTCCTGTCTTTTCCCTTTCCTTTTATTGAAAAATAATTTTTCTCATATAATATATCCTTATATTATTATTATTATTATGGTTTTCCCTTCCTATACTCCCTCTAATGCCTTCCAATCTTTCTTCCCTTCTGGATCCACCCGCTTTCTGTCTTTCATTAGGAAAAAAAAAACCAGGTTCCTAAGGGATAATAATAAACTAAAATAAAATATACTAAGATAAAACAAAAAATGACACATTGAGAGAGAACAAAACAAGCAAACAGAAGGAAACAGGCCCAAGAAAAGAAACAAGGTTTAGAGACAAACAAGAGACTCGTTTGCACACTCAGGAAGTCATACTATAAATGCAAATGACCTATAGGGTAAAAAGAGAGGGAAAATAAAATGTATTAATAAAATAATATAAAATAAAAATTAAAAAATAAGGTAAAATAAATAAATGAAAAGCTCTGACAACATCATGAAACAAGGAACCTCCGGCGATGCTGTTGAGTGTCTTTTCTGTATCCTCTGTTGCTGGTCATACAGCCTACCAGAAGAGGAGTCTGTTTCCCCAAAGAGACTCCGTTGGAGAAAACTAAACTGGGGTGTTTTTTTCTTCTGTCAGAAAAGGACATCAGATCTCATTATAGGTGGTTGTGAGCTACCATGTGGTTGCTGGGAATTGAACTTAGGACCCTCTAGAAGAGCAGTCAGTGCTCTCAACCTCTGAGCCATCTCTCCAGACCCAGAATATCTTTTTTAAAAAAGATAATTTCTAGTTTCCCTAATTAAAATATTCATCGACTTTACTTGCTATGGCATGAAGTCAACATTTTCAGAAGACAGATAGTCTGTGTGCAGCGCCTGAGCCTGCTCTGCACTCTAGGTCTACCATGTGTCTTTGCTGCCTCCTTTAAACTGGCTCATCATTCATGCTGGAAAACTTGGACTCTTTATTTGACCACTATTAGGACATCACTCTGTGTCTTTATTCCTATCCTTATCCCATGCATTGTTCTTTGTGGAATGGCTTGCCAGTCTCTACAGGACATGTTCTTCCTTTGAAGTTAGTGTGATACATCATGGTCCACAGGCACCATTACCCACTGTGCTAGCACAGCTCCCACAGCTGTCAAAGTCACAAAAACCTGTCTTTTTGATTTTTATATCATCCCCTGTATTTAATCATTAAATGTGTGAAAGGTTGTGTCCACAGGCTTGACTGACTAATTGAAAATCAGTGTAGTGTTTCTTGACAGCATTTTCTTACGGCATGTACAAGACCTGACAGGTTCAAGCCAGATGGGGCCCCAGCACCTCGAGGGAGAAGAGGACATGGGTCCCACCCCTAACAAGAAGCTATTTGCAACTGACAGTATTTTCTTCTGCAATAAACCTATTTGTTTAACTTCACCCTAGTATATTTCCATATATGTTTTAATATAAAACAACAGTATTTTCCTTTAAAGTAAACACTATTTTACCTGGCCCTGATACTTGACTACAGCCTGCATGCACTCTTTGATTAGTCGATCACACCGAGATTGTTAGTCTGAATCCCAAGAGGCAAAGCCATGTTTTAAATTCAGCACTGAGACAATTTATTTTTTCTATTAACCCAGGCTCCCATAACAGCATACATACAAATAATAACACAAGTTAGCTTTCGGTCACGGAAGAGAGCTGCCTAGAATTCCTCCACAAAGTGATATAATGAAAAGAACTTAAGCTAATGCTAATGGAGATTTCTACATCGTTCTCACTTTATTGAGACAGAAAAATCACCTTTTCATGTGTGAACTAAAGGTTTATCTCAATTCTGGCTCTTTACTATTTCCAGAAAGTTATTGTCAATAGACATTTTCCAAAAGATATGATTTTTAACTTTAGCAACAATATCACTCAAACATTTAGTAATGTCTACAACTGAATTTCTTTGTTAAACTCTTAGACTTCATTGTCACTGTACCGTGTGTTTTACAGTAAATAAATTTATAATTTTGCAAAACTGTGGTTAAGCATTCAGCCTCAAATGAATGTCTGCTTGATACACTAACTTTATGAATTACTCTATTATCAAGGATATAAATGAAGCAGGTACCTTGCCATTTTTTGTTTCCTTCACAAAAAGAATAATGTACTTGAGCAATGAATTATAAGCCTCTCATCACTGACTTCTGAAGTCATAAGTAACAGTCTCTGCAGCAGAACCATCCTTCATAGTCACTACTCATAAGATTATGTTTTATAGATGAACAGTTGTAGTGTATTTAAAATTTTTTTTTTTTTGCCACATTTACCATCTCTAATACTTGACTGAACACACTGAAATGACCTAGAAGCAAATCACTTGAATTCCTGGTTCCTCAGTTTCTCAGCTTACTGCTGCTGCATGTGTTATGTAGTTCATAGGGCAGAGGGAACTTTTTTCCTCCATTCACATTTACCCATTCACTCATTGACTTTCCTAGCCAATAGGATTCTTCCTTATAGATGGGTTCAGATAGATTGGTGATAGCTTTTTCTTCAATTATAATTGTTAAGCACTTTCAAATGTGCACGTGTTAGTAGACATTGTTACTCAACATAGGGTATAATGAGCTCTAGAGCTGCTCATGGTCCAGCAGCGTTCTTCACCCTCTTTCTTTTCATTAGAGAAGCTGACTTGGGAGGACATTAAACCGTTTTAATGATTTGCTTGATTGAAGTTTTTATTATATTATTCTAACTTACACCTTTTAATTCCTAGCTCTTCAGTAATCTACCCAGTAGTCACCATTTCCTTGATATTAGATTTTAAAGGGGTGCTCTAAGGTAGTTGAGTTTTCATGTGATGAGGCTCACTGAACTTTGCTTAGTAATAAAAACAACACTATAGAGAGCACCCAAGGATATTTGAATGATCTTCAATTTACTTATACATAATTTGAAAATTGTGATTGGGCTAAAGTTATTACCATTATGTTTGATCCTGTGTTCTTCTGAAGGAGCCGTGGTGGTAGAGCCAGATAATGACCGAATGTCTTCATCACTCCAAAAAGGAGATCAGCTTTGCTATCTCTAGAATTGTGCCTTTCTATTTGAAATTGGTTTATAAAGAATTAACCTTAGAAAGGAATGAAATATGACTCAGAAATAGGTAGAGTAAGTGTTTTACTACTCAATTATTGACAAGAGGGTGAAAGCAATATAAGATAAACTTACACCTTACATTTTAAAAATACAAATTTGAGTTTGTACAACTTCTCCAGGCACTAAAATTGATTTATAAAAGTCAAATTGTGAATATGTGTGGGCTCAAGCATTAAAATAATGCATGACATATAATGTCAAGAACTTATTAAAGAAAGAAAAGAAAAAAAATGGGAGAAACATACAATTTTGCATGTCTCCACAGACTTTTTGAGCTATTACACAGTTAGGAAATCTCCTCTTTTGGACCAATTTGTCGTAAGAGAAAGAGTATATATTTTTCTTTTATTTTTTGATTTGTTATTGCTTTCTTTTATCTATTTTCTTTTTCTTTTCTTTTTTTTTTTTTTGCTTTCAGTTTATCTCGATCACAGTTTCTTCTCCCTCCACTCCTCACAGTCCCTCTCTTACCTCCTCTCTTCCCTAGATCCATCCCTCCTTTATTTCCCTTTGGAAAAGATCATGCCTCCCAGGGATAACAGCCAAACATGGCATAACAAGTCACAGTAAGACTAGTCACAAAAACTCACATTAAGACTGAACGTGAAATCCAGCTGGAGGAAAATGGTTCCAAGAGCAAGTGAAAGAGTCAGAGAGACTCTTACTCTCATTGTTAGGAGTCCCACAAAACACAAAGCTAACAACCATAAGACATTTTCAGAGGACCTAGTGCAGACCTGTGCAGGCCCTGTGCTTGCCACTTAAATCTTTCTGAGCTCCTTTGAGCTTCTTTGTTAATTCTGTGGGCAGTGTTTCTATGTTGTCCTGACTTCTCAAACTTCTCACAGGCCAATCTGATACCTACGTTGTATCAAGTTGACCCAAACAAGCAATAAACAGTAGTCAGCACAGCCCAATTTTACCTTTCAACCTCTGTGTTGCTCCTTACTCAGCATTCCTGGATGTCTTCTCTGTTTAGAACAGTCACTGTTGAGTGCACGGTGGGACTAACAGAGAGAAAAGGGAGTGGTCTGCTCCTATTGTCTCCCCCATTTTTTTTGCTAAACGAACGAACATTTATTAAATATTACTGAAGCATGGAATTATTAAAGGTTTATTGCAATAAGAAGCCAAATACTTTCCATCACATCTCCCACAGCCTCCTTCACAGTATTAAGGAAAGAACAATTAGAATATCATGCCCTGAACCTGGTTTAAGGTTTCATCTTCATTCCTCAGCTCTCAGAGTCCCAACTCTTCCATAACACCTCCATCTTGAACTTTACTGATCTAGAAAAGTTCCTGCACCACGCTGCTCTACAATACTCAACTCCTTCCTGAACCTAGGATCACGAATCTCCAACATGTTAAAAGGAAGCCCATGAGCCAAACTCTCTAATGCAGAATATAACTTAAAATCTCAGGGATTTAACCTGAATGAACCCGAATAACGTGCCCAGCTGCAGAATCTGTAGACACTGGTATTCTGAATGAAAAAGACCCAGACTCTAGAATATGATGATACTTTATATTGATTATTTTCTCAGGATAAATGTTTGTTAATATGTTGTTGGCTTTTGTGAATAAAATAATATTAAAATGGTAGAAACTTTGAATCATTCAGTTTGTGCCAACAGTCCATTTGTAACCCCAGTCTCTTCTCATCTTTCCTTCTCATACAGTGTGAGTGTTTAAATTAAGCCTCTCCTAAATTAATTCCATGATAAGCATTTTGTGCAAGTTTGCGGCTAGAATATTACCAGTGAAACTATTATTTACGTAATTATAAATTTATAGTTTCTTATATTATAATCTGACATGAGAGAACAACAGAACAGTTGTTGACTCCACCTATTGTTTCTTTTTACATTTGTTATTACATGAGGACTCAGGTTTTCTGGAGATTGGATCTGAAAGCTTTAAATGTAAAGCCCTTGAAAGCTTCCTTTATCATTTAAAAATCTCATCCCATGATCTCATGCTTCTTTTTCCTTGCCGATATGCTCATTTTTGGTGCAATTAGTACAAGCTATGAAGGAGTGTATATATGTTCTCTTGGACGTTTCATGGAATTATTTATCAGAAAGTGAGGACACAGAAAAGGAGGTCAGTGAAAAGATGCATATGTACATCTGTGTGCAGGGTTTGGTTTAAAAATGCAGTGATTAAATTAATAGGCAATCGTTACAGAGGGACTTGATTTTCAAAAGTCAACTGCTAATGAATGATGATTATCCCTGGAATTGCATCCTGAAATCTATGTTCCTTTAACCTCTCATTATGAAATATAAGTGGTTTCACCTAGAATCACATTTTACTAAAGCT
Organism: Chionomys nivalis; assembly: GCF_950005125.1. Lineage (NCBI taxonomy): Eukaryota > Metazoa > Chordata > Mammalia > Rodentia > Cricetidae > Chionomys > Chionomys nivalis. Next base: position 61,148,207 of record NC_080101.1, read on the forward strand.
AATAAAGTACGTTTTTTGGGGGAGGGGTCTATTTGCGGCACTAAATAATCCGGAAGAATGGAATACGGTTCCTCACCAAAATGATAGAAGTGATAAATCACAAAGCAGGACTTGGAGGAACTCAAGAGAGTCTTTGCTGATTTCTGATTATACTTCAAAGATTATATTTTGTAGCCCGAGAAAAGGAAGTCATGATGGGCAAAACAGGAAGAATTAGATTCTTAGTTCCCATCTACCTCCTTCAATCAACTTCCCATGGATTTTCTTTGGATCTGTAAGCTCTACACTAGATAAACTCTAAAGTAGAAATAAAAACGATAATTTTATTTGTTTTTTTTTCCTATTCCATCATAATAGGCAGACTTTTATTAAACATGGGAAGATAATAAATGGGAAATGCATTTTCCCTGAACTCTCTTGATGGTCTATAAAATGTTCAATTAATTGTCCTTTACCCCACCCATATTTCTTCCCATTCCCTCCAGATCACTTGAGGTCTCTCTGGTGACGGAGTTAGCATTAAAAGAAGAGACTCAATTTATTATTTTTACTGAACGCAAAATAGCTGGTGGAGCAGTGCTGCTACTAATTGTTTCATTTGCTTTGTGACCTGTCATGCAATCTTTTAGGGAACCATAGCACAGCAGAACTATAACTACCTCAAAAGAAAAGTCAGCTAGTAGCTAATAGGTATAAAACATGCCTGTCTCCCTTGCCTTTGTGTTTCACATCTGAGCATCTCTTTAAAGTGGGCAAGTGAGTCATCAACTGATAACCAGGTGATTCCATTTTACACAGTGCTTGCAAAATTAGCAATGACAAAAATCACACAAGAAGTGGTGATACCCTTGGGACTGTTAGGCATTGTACCTCGGGAAATCTGGGTGTGAATAGCAATGCTGTGATCTAGTAGCTGTGTGTACAGGGGCAAGTTACTTTGAGCTGACATCAGAGAACAACAGAACAGTTATTGTACAATAACTCACTTGTATAAAAGGGACATTCCTTGGCTTCTTGACTCCACTACTGAGAACTACTGATGCAGACTAGTCAACTGCATCCAGTCACAGAAATACATCTTCACACAGTGTACAAATATCTACTACAATTCACAATAGTTTAAATATTTCATTTTGAATTTTAATATGGCAATAGCAATGTAGATATAATTCAAATAAGCAATAAGTCTCTGGTGTCCTTGGTCTTTTTTTTTTTTTTAAGATGTAAAAGGACTCAGAACAAAAGATGTTTAAGTGTCACCAGCCTAAACAATAGTCAGTGATGATGGAGTACCCATCGGTAGCTGCGGATCAGTAAAGAGAACATTCTGGATGATAAAACCTTCCTATTAGCCTCTATGTGTTGCTTCTACCTGCAGACACCTAGTCAGCCTGATTCTGCTTTCAAGTTCTTGCCACTGTCTCAAGATCTTCAAATGAAGTAGAGTGCAGAGGACTAAAGTCCCAGAAATTATGGACTAGCAATGCATTTCTCCTCGAATTTTCCATATATCTGTCGAGCACCCACAAAAATCATGACTATAATAAAACCAGTAGTCATCAGTGGGCATAATATAAACCCAATTTTTCTTGTTCCATGGATGCATCCTTTTCAATGTGGTGACAGTAAATAATGTTTTAAAACAACCTGTCCAAGACCACCCAAGCAGGAACATTACCATCCACTATAATTCCCCGCCAGACATACATATACATACCCCTTTATAATGGAAGAAACTGATAAAAATATTCTGCTACGTTTTCTTAAAAAGAAATCAGTTAGTCCTTTTCTCTATTTAGAAAAGTAATCCCTTGATTATAACAATGAGGAAAAGTTCTTGTTTGGTTTCTAATGACAGTAATATCACCGAGATATTACATTAACATCTTCTTCCACTTCTTATTCCTCATGGTTTTTATCCTCTGTGTCACTGAATCCTCATGACAGCTTGTGAGTAAAGTTTTTCCTTCTGTCTCACCTTTTAAACTCAAAGTCTTTTGGAAATAGAACTGCCATTTCTGAATGTCCTATTATGAACTTTATATACCTTAGAATTCTTCCTTGTGGGAGATAGAGAGAGAGTAGGCAGAGTCAAGGAGATGCCATGTAGCTGCCGAAGGATAAAGACACTGCACTAACCTTTCTGGTTAGCCACAATCTTGTAGTGATACACAGATTAATAGAAATGGGCTAATTTAAGATATTTAATATATATATATATATACATATATATATCTTTTTATATATTCATTTGTTCCTGGCTGCCCTGACTGGAAATAATCACTCTGAAACTATGTTATTTGTAATACTGTTTGGCCAATAGCTTAAAGGTATTTCTGGCTAACTCTTATATCCTAAACTAACCCATCTCCACTAATCTGTGTATTGACATGTGGCTATGACTTACCGGGTTACATTCAGTCCCCCGTGTCTGTCTCTGGTAGGGCTACATGGTGTCTTGTGACTCTGCCTACTCTCTATATATATCTCTTCCAGCCTGGCTATATTCTGTTAAGCTATTGGCCAAAAGAAACTTCTTTATTAACCAATAAAAGCAACACATATACAGAAGAACTTCCCATGCCATAGGTTGGAATTGGCCAAGCAGTTTTGTAATTAATATAGTTTCTATGTGATTATTCATGTCTGGGCACCAGAAAATGAATGAGCTGTCTCTGTTTACAGGAGAGAAGGAATTATGGACAATGATTTAGTCTTGAGAAGTTGGACATGGTCACCATGGGTAACAGTTGCATTTTGCATTGACTTCAGTATTTAATAATAGCTTAAACTTAACCAGTTTCTCTCTTTTTACGAAGTTTTAATTTCCAGTTTGTAAAATAGGGCTAGTAATATTCTGTTTATGATGCTATCCTGTTGACTAAAACAGGAAATGTATGTAAAATGCTTAATATCTAGCAAAGCAAGATCCAATATTAAATGTTGTATAACTCTTCCTGGGAAGATATAGAGAAATATTTACTCACCCCAAGTAGAAAAGGCACTAACAGACCAAAGAAAAGATTGTGTCCACATCTAATTTAGTGAGTCAGTGAGTTCACCTACAGTATGGCAGGCAGCACTCAGGAAGCTGAACCACTGGGAAACCTTCATGAACCAGGTAGCATGTGGCTTGCATCTCAGGAGGAAGCGGACTGCAGGATGACATTTGAAAGGCTTTTGAGCCTTATCAATTTCCTCCTCCCTCCACCATGGATGAGTATTATAATGTCCTGAAGATCTCCCATGGGTCATCACTGCTGCATCTTTCTGCTTCAACATGGTGATGGCCTTGTCCAAGTGGGGGTAAGGAGAGGGGGTGCAGCTCCACTGTGTTATATCACTATATTTATTGTTATTCTATCCATGCTCTCATCTGCTTTAATACATATGAATTCTCTCTTTAGGGTTATTCTGTTCTGTAGCAAAAATATCTCTGAAAAAAAAAGCTTTTCATATTTAGAATAATGTACTCAGGTGTAAACGAAGGTTGCTCATTTGTTTCCCGGCTGCCCAGTCCCTAATAACCACACAGAAAGTCTATTATTACAACACTGTTTGGCCAATGTCTCAGGCATATTTTTTGCTAGCTCTTACATCTTAAACTAACCAATTTCTATTATTTTATATTTTACCATGAGCCTTGTGGTTTGTGACCTCTTGCTTCTTAGACAGCTACATGGCATCTGCCTCTTTGGGCAGCTACGTGGCATCTCTCTAACTCTGCCTATTCTCTCTGTATATCTCTGTTTTGATTTCCTGACTGGATTTTTTTCTGCAAGCCATTGGCCAAAACAGCTTTATTCATTATCCAATAAAAGCTACACATATACAGAAGGACATTCCACATCACTTAGGCTAAAATCCCATTGGACTTAATTGTCGTAGTCAATAGTTGTAAAAGTTTGGATTTTTGTGGTAGGAGATTAGTTTTCAAAGGACTCTACCATCAGTATTCTTGTCAGGAGAGTATGAGTGCATGGGAAGTTTCTGTAGACTCTGCATCCTGAAATAGAATAATAACAAAATAGAAAACTTGTATTTGCTATAACAAGTAAAGTAATTTGTTTAAATTTTCACAAGTTCTGTAGATAAGAAACACAGTAGTATTTCCTGACTGTGAACTAAGAACACAAGCCTTTGGGGGGGAAGGTGTGGTCTTGGTACATACAAAATCTTTTTTGTGACTTAACTAGCAGCTAATAAAAGTGGATTTATCACGCTTTTCTGAATCCCTAGTGCTAAAGGTTTTGTTTTGTTTTGACTGGTGGACCTTAAAAGCTTTCATAGCATAGTTTATCAAGCTATTTATTTTCTAGGCAGGAACTCACCCTTGGGAAATATATTCTAAGGGCTTTGTATTTTATCTTATTTTCAGAGAGTGGTAGAGATGAGGCAAGAATGAGGGCAGCATATAAGGTCGAGCGGAGAGGCTTATAGTGAGCATGGAATTGTGAGGAAACAGATTCCTACAGGACTGTGGGTGTGGAATTGTGGAGGAGGGGACCAGGTGGTAACATGACCTAAATTATGTCTTTTCCTTGCTGCGCTCTCCAATCACGGTACTTGAGCTGTGGTTTCTACTTTGTGATACAGGGTCTTTCTACATAGCCTGAAGTCAGAACTCACTATGTAGACTAGGATGACCTCAGACTCACAGAGATACATAGACCTCTATTTCCCAAATGCTGGGATTAAAGGCATGCGGCTACCATGCCAGGTTGGAGACAGGACTTTAAAGAAATGACTATGACTACATTAGGTCATCTAAGAGGTTCAATCCAGTACAACTGGTGCCTGAGTAAGATGAAAGATGAAAATGGACATCTAGTAGTGCAGGGAGGTGTGGTGTGCGTTTTCAGAAAGGTCTGGAGCTGAATCTGACTTCTTTTTTCTTCTGTTTCCCTTTTTCTTTTTCTTTTTTCCTTCCTTCCTTCCTTCCTTCCTTCCTTCCTTCCTTTCTTTCTTTCTTTCTTTCTTTCTTTTCTTTTTTTTATTTTTGGTTTTCAGATTATTTGGGAACAAATTTAGGAACAACTTCTTTGAGAATTCATTAATTGGTGATAATGTTTTGATAAGAAAGCTGAAGCTAGAGATTCTATTCTCAGGATTTCATTTTGAGGAGACAATCATGAAAGGGTAAGAGTTACTGATGCTGGGCTTGTTGGTAAGATTGATGACAGACAGCTTCAAGTCTCCAGTCTCCAGTAGACCCTCTGTAGCCATAGGAACAATGCTATGCTGGCTGCATAGAATCGTGTACTGGTAAACTGGGTGTAGATACTGTCCTTTAGATCATGTAGACTATAGCAACTGGCTGTGCTGAGCCCGAGTGATGCCAGAAAATGTGACAGGTGCAGAGCCACCTGCCCAGACTTTTATGCAAGAACAAGAAATGAGCTCCTATCACGACTTTACCACTATTTTTCTTGTAGGGGAGGGGATATGTATAAATGTAACCAAATTACGGTAATCAGCATATTCAAAAATTTGTTATTTTTTGTGGTAAAACATTTAAAATTTGTTTTAGATACTGTTCATTTTTTTAATATTTTAGGGTAGTAAACAAAGTGATGGATTTTATTACAACTTTTTAACGTGTGTACACGCAGTGAATGTCACTGTTTCTGGACTGCAGAACACACAGTGATTTATCTTATCTCTGGACACATTTTACAAAAGCAAGTCAGAAGAAAAATATAATTCCCTTTACTTCTGCCCTCCAGTTTCAGTTCAGTGATCAAATTCTCACCTGCCCTCAGCCTGTCCACAGAGCTGTGCCTCTGAATGACTGCTCACCCCACTTCTCTGCTTGCCTGATGCTGAGGCTCAAGCTTTGTCTGCAGGAACGTGTCTTCAACACACTGTTCTGTGGTGAGGATGAGAAAAGAAAATAACAACAGCGGGCACAGCAGCAGTCAAGCCAGCTCATTTCTCCAGGAAGAAGGCAGGGAGATGTGCATCTGTATTCCATTTATTTGTTCAATACACAGAACTGTGCAGGGGTCTAGGTTCCTGGCACTATTTTAGGCAAGAGTTAAGGCATCAAATAAGAGTCTTTGATGCTATAAAACACATGGTCTTGTAAAAGGTACAACACTTAGCCATAAAACACATGGTCCTGTAAAAGGTTCAACACTCAACAATCATCCATTTTTCATCCATATTTTTATGACTAATGTAATTGTACAAAGTCGTAGAGGACAATGTGATGTTGGGATAAATGTTTACCTTGCATAATGGCCAAATCAATGTAATCAGGGTGATAATCACTTCAAATACTTCATCCTTCTATTATTATGGTGATACATTCAAAATGGTCTTTTAGCTATTGTGACAGATGCAGTGTATTATTACTGACCTGACCCTGTTGCACACAGCTTCTGAAAGGAAAAGTAGAGGAGATAACAACACTCGCACATACAGTGAGGTCATGTGCAGGCGTCAGAAGACCATCATCTACAGGCTCAGGAAAGGCGCTCACAGAAAGAAGGTGGTCCACAGACACTCTGACCTTGAATGTATTGCCTTCAACACTGTGAGTAAAACAATTTCTGATATTCAAGACACCTTGGGTGTGGAGTTTTGTTAACTATCTGGTTCAGACAGAATCTGGGGACAGGGAGGGTCAGTCCATGTTCTAGAAGTTTCTTGAGACCAGGAGGGGCAGTTTTCTGTATGGGTCTAGTCTCATCATAGCTCCTGTTATGGATCCATGTTCTTGACTCTGATTTGTGGCTGCTGACTGGGTGTATAATAAATACAGTCAGAACTATAACCAGGAAGGGTTCCTTTGAACATGTTGTTAGTATTAAATATGAACTTAATCCATTCTTCTCAGAATAATTTTCATAAGAATCTCTTTGCTTGCAATAACACTTGCATGTTTTCATAGGTATCAAATTTTACTTGGTCATTTACTTTACAAATGACTTTTGAATTACCTTGGAATTTTAAACAGGCAGCTAGGCTTCCTTGCAGAATAACTTTTGCCCTAGTAGTTGTTTTGGTATTAAACTCCTTGTTGTAACTGTTGCAAGCTGAATTGGAATAAATTTAAACTTCCTTAATTGAGTTAGGTTTTATTAAAGTTATAGAACTATGGATAATTAAGTCAAGAACAATAAACTTCACGGGATTCTGGTGGAAAAAAAATCAATGCATGCGAATCCTATTGGTGTTTTTCCTAGAGATGCTAAATTAGGGTCTGCAGACTGCTTTGGTATGCTAAATTCGAAACCTCTTCTTTAGCTGGTACACATTAGCAGAGGCATTACTTTAAGAAGTAGTGGAGATGGCTTCAGATAATGACATTAATTTTCTGTTTTCTGTCTTTCTGGATACTGATGCTTCCCCTTCCAGTATTCTGTAAAGGAGAGACTGTTTGCCACACCATTATTTTTCTTTGTCAGATCCCTTTAAGTAGCAATGCGCAGAGATTTGGAATTAAGCACATAGAGTAGGTGGTAAATAATTCATTTAGATAGGTTTCATTTTTTTCTGGAATATATTCTGATTATTTATATTTTTTAGTCATTGGGTATGGATAGAGTAATTACATTTTTAAATCTTTTGAAAGTTGTTTGAAATTTGAGAAGGTAAGATACAGATTCATTTGTCATTTTTATTTCTACAGAAATATTTTGAAAATTTATAGAACATTTATTTTAAAAAGAACATGATTCCTTTTAATTAGTAGAAGATGTCATTACTTCTTTGATTCTACTATCTGACTTACGTGTTATGAGATATGATTTGTATTAAGGTTAAGAGAAAATTTAAATTGAAAGTCATAGGTTATAGTACTTAGAAAACACACAAAAGTAGGTGTGGGAACCATGTAACTAAAAATCACAGAAAAAACCCAGCACTCACTGTGTATATAAATTATGTGCACTTATATTCTCTGTGTACATTTTAATTTTGGTCATTGATTTTCCTCCCCTTCTTTTTAGCCCACCTTTTACTGTTTTTCTCTTTTTTACCCACCAGCTTGGTTCACAGGATTTTCTCACTGTACCTTGTCAGGTTCACACTGAGTGCAGAGTTTCTGAAGGCTCAAGGAGCTAGGTTGAATCCATTTGTTGTGACCCTCGTAGCAGCCTCACGAATCACTCTTGTCTGCTTTTTGTAAAAGCTCAATAACTAGTTTCTGTGAGTTCCCTTTGCCTCCCTTTCCAGTTTAAACTCATGTGGAAAAAATAACAATTTTAGTATCAGAATGGTTCTTTCTTGAAATGGGAAGCCCACAGATGATGCAAATACTCTTGTGGGAACAGGTCTGTCTGAGTTTTGAGGCCTTATTTTATAACCAGCCCATTTTTCTCATATTTTCTGACTTACATAAAGTTCTTCTAATGAGATATTTTAGTAACTACAAAAAGCTATGGGGACTTAACTCCAATGGTTATTGGATTTGATATGTTTTTAAAATTTTGGGTTTTTCCCTCAGTTACAGAAACGGTGATTATAGTCTCCATCCAATGCAATTGAACTCAGAATAGCACTGGGTGCTTGTTAGAAGCATAGATTTGAGGTCTATGTTCTCCTTTTGGCATCTCAAGCACTCAGTACTGAGTGTGTGCATTTATACCATGCTTCCAGGGTAGTTCTGACTAAGAAAGAGTTGAGATCTGAATCACTGGATACATCCTTATACACCAACCGTCCCCTGTGGCTCTTTTGGTTTGGTTTCATTTGTATCAGAAAGTTTGCATGTTGTGTAGCGACATCTCTGCCTCACATCTCACTATTTTGCATTCGGCTTGCTAGTCATTATGCTTGCTAATTGTTTTGATTCTGATGAAATGTTACTATATTGATACTTGTTGTGCCCAAAGCCAGCTTCCATGTTTACTTTTTCTTCTCTCAGATTCATTACTATTTTCAGCATGACTTATTAGCGCATGAAACTGCATTATTGTGTGTGTGTGTGTGTGTGTGTATATATATATATATATATATGCCATCAATTTATTGTTTTTCATTGATGATACATGGCCTTTCTTTATTAAAAATTAAAGGATTTCCTAAACAAATATAGAACAGATTACTAAATTGCTAAAAAGAAATAAAGCTATTATAGTTTGGCTAACTTGAATAAGAGATTTTTTGATAGATTAAAAAAAAACTGAGTGAAAAAAAAAAACTGAGTGAGAAAGAGCTGCCTTTATGTCAGCATGTTTGTAGAACTAGTGAATTGTCGATGAAAAGAAAAGGAAACGTTGTTAAAAGGTAGTGAGGTCATTGATTACCACAACAATACTTTGCAGGCCACTTATATTTTATCAGATTCTCCTAAAGATAGGGTGTAAATAAAAGACTGAAGGTCTTTGCTTATCTGGATTAGAGTCATATTGGTGGGAGGTGCAGGTAGTCAATAATCAATCAATAATTCATTAAACAAATGTTAACATTAAGACAGATGATAAATATTACAAAGTCAATGAAGTGATAAACTAGAATTACTTTGTGGTTTCCTTGTACTGGGGACTGTGCAAAGTTTCTCTGAATAAGTAACAAGAAAGCTTATTAGAGGCCTTTGACCAGAGACAACCATGCAAAATTTAAGACCATCCCTGTGTGTTGAAAGGTGAGCCTGAAACATTTGATGAGGCACAATACCATCTTGGAGAATAGGAAGCAGTAGGAAAGTGTTGGAAAGTGGATAAGTTAAATGGTCCACGGCTTTGCAAGAATGTTTGCTAAGCTTAAATAAAACATTGTGTAGGTACAAAGTGACATTGCTTTATTTACATTGCTTTATTTAACATATTTTTTAACAGAGTGTAGAAAAATATTAGAAGAAACCATTAACAGGTTTCAGAAGGTAATAATTTGTTAGACAAGAAAGAGTGGAGTTATAGCATTATAGATGGAGTAGCAGAGTAGTGTGTGAGATTTGCTGATTGATCTATAGGCAAAGTTGGGAGTCAGAAAGCATTCAAGATACAAGTTTGGAGCATCTTGAAAATGATGGCACTGTTTACTGAGAAGCAGGTGTTTGCTTCTCTACTCTTAAATTACTGAGGTTATTTGAAATGGAAAGCACTTTTATGCTGTAGGAATTCCTATAGCCAGTAACCATTATGTTACCCGCCCACATGGGCGTGGCATCTTATACTATAAATGCCAATGTAAAGCGCACACTCGTCCGAACACTCTTGTGGCTGCGGGATTCAGTTGATGTTCCCTCTTTGAGCAGAGGACTATAATCTGTGAGTCTACCCCTAAATAAATAACCCTCTATTATACTCAATTCTGAGCCAGTGTGGGTTTTATTTTAACCACAAGTCTTCACTTCTATTTGTTGAAACATCTATGTTATGTCTTCAAACAGCCTTGGGCATTGAACTATTTGTGTAGATCTTTGAACTTAACCTTCTAATGTGTAATCTTGGCATTTGATGAGATCTTTAATGTGCATGGCCAAGTTATGGACACCATTAGCAGTGTCAATCTTTCCATAAGAATACAAACTTACAGCTGGGAATGTAGCTCAGTGGTACAGTACTTGCCTCATCCAAGTGAAGTGCTAAATTCAGTTTTTAGTATAGAGTCCACGTTCTATCCTTTCAACAAGAGCATAGCTTTTACTGTTTACTTATTGCTTCAGGTCATTTTAGCTCATGCAATCTGAAATGATGAAGGATCTGGAATGTTTTGATGTTTTTTTGAAGATCTTGAACCTTAATTACCAGCTGAATACTAAACAATTCTCTAGTTCATCTTTATGCAATCACTTGACCCTATTATTCTGTCAACACAGGAATATGGGTGTTCTTAATTGACTGAAGGCTATTATTCACCACACCTAGAGGATAGAGTCTTTTGAACAAGCTTGGTAAAAAAAATGGGACATCTGGTTACTTAGATAAATTGATGGAACTCCAGTTGTGATGCATGTATCTTAGAGCATACATGCTTATATACATAAATATGTTAATCATATATGACTGCTAAACAGTACATTCTCATATTGCTGAGAAATTCAATTTATTTATCTTGTTAAGATATTTATACTTTAAAACTTAACATTATAACCACTTATAGGCATGGGGTTTAGTGATATTGAATGTATTCATCACATCATATAGCCATTAGCACCATCCATCTCCATAATTCATTTAAAAATAATTATTATATTTATTTAATTTTTACAACATATTTAAATATATTTATGAGCAGTGAAATGGTTTTTTTATCAGATGAATTAGTGACCATTAGCTCACAAAAGAACAATAATTTTTGTGGTGAGTATACCAGAAAGTACTGCTTTGGCAAAATATTGCATAGAATACATGACGAAGTGGAGCCCCTTGCAGCATGAGGCTTCCAGATTTGCTCATCCCTGCAATCTGTGACCTTGTATCTCCTATCATTTACTCTTAACTCCTACTAACCTCAATGTTTGATTCTCTGTGTGTATTCAACATTTTGTTTGTTTTATGTGTGAGCATGCACATGTGTACATGTGTATATGTGTAAGTATGCTCACGTGTGTGTGTTTGTGTGCCTGTGTGTGTGTATAAGCACATATCTCTATGTGCATTTGTGCATATGAGTATTCTTGTATGTGGCAACTAGAGGTCAGTGTTGATTATCTTAATCCCTCTACATGTTATACTTTGACACAAGGTGTCTTATCATCAATTTGGCTGGACTGACAGGCCAGCAAGCTCCTGGGATCTTTATGTCTCTGCCTCCCCAAGTGCTTGGATTAGAGATGTACATTCAGTATTTCTATGTAGGCTCTGGGAATTGAACACAGGTCTTACTGCTTGTATAACAAATACTTTAATGATTGAGTCATCTCCTCAGCCTTTTTGCTTTTTAAAACTCTTAAATATACCTGTGAATTGAAGTTCTAAGCAAAAACCTTATATTAAATAGTCCTCAAGGCCAACCGACTAATTAGAACTACCATGATTTAGGAGGATTGGAAGGTTACTGATCTTTGTTTATCATATTTAGGAACTCTTTGATTGCTTGTTTCTGAGACCAGCTTTCTCTGTGTAGCCCTGGTTGTCCTAGAACTCATGTTGTAGACTAGGCCGGCATTGAACTCAGAGATCCATTCCTAAAGGCTATCTATTTTCTACTTCTTTGATCTAACATCCATCCTTGTGACTTGTAGGTCTTGAAATGTAGCAAAAGACTATTAGTTTCACTAACTCAAAGGTTCAGAATGTCATCAGATAACATTGGAGGCTTATAACAGAAAATTCCATGGCTTATTTTAACTAGTCTACCTTCTGTTACCATCAGTGTATTTTAAAAGTGTCTTGATCTATAAATTTCTTTTATTTTTTTGTAACGATAAGAACTTCATAAAACTGTTTTCAAGCTTGAATTTTTTTATGGGGGATAGCAGAGTCTGTGTTTCTAGACCATGGTTGCTCATATTTGGGTTGAAAATCAACTCACTTTTATTCTCTTTGGAGAGCTGTGTTTTTGTGTTGACATACTTGAGGTCATAAAGTGCTTTTATTTTGTGTCTGGCTTGCTTCAGTTTTCTTGATGTCCCCAGATGCACCCATGTGGTGACAAATGGCAGGTCCCCTTCTTCAACACCACTTAATGTCCTGCCATGGATACTCTGGGGGTATGCTGGATTTTCTTATCTCTTCGTCTTCAAATGGACCTTTTGGTTGTGACCACATCATGGTTGTCCTGAACAATGCAGCAATGACCATAGAGTTCAGGTGTGTCTAGAAGATAATGGTTTCATTTACTTTGGCAGTGGTGGGTTTGCTGGATTATGTCTGATTAATTTAAATACTCTTTTAAAGTTTGTTTTATTTTTTTATTTTCATGTATCTCTACAAGATATTTTATATTTTTACGTATGTCTATAAGGTAATGGTTTTATTTCTTTTGGCAGGGGCGGGCTTGCTGGATTGTGCCTGACTTACCCTCTTTTATTTTTTTTTTTTATTTTTTTTTCAGACAAAAATCCCATTTATTTCAACAGTTCTGGGTGCAGATGGAAGTCAATTTACCCTCTTTTAAAGTTCATTTTATTTTTTATTTTCATGTATCTCTGTGTGGGCGCGTACACAAGAGTGCAGGTGTTTGGGAAGGCCAGAGGAGGCATCGACTTCTCTGGAGCTGGAGTTATCTCATAAGTACTGGAAACTGAACTCAGGTCCTTTGCTAGAGTAGCAGTACATGTTCTCAACAAAGAACTGTCTTCACATAATTTTCCATGATGCTTTCTACACAACTGCATTGATCTCTGTTCTGGTCAGCAGCTTCTCCTGTTTCCACACCTGATGACAGAAGTTACAAAATAATCCCACACTAGTTCAGAATTATGTATAATAAAGGGTTATTTATTTAAGAGAGATTCACAGAGCACTGTCTTAGATCACAGTCCTCTGCATGAAGGGGGAACAGGAACCGAATCTAGCAGCTGCAACTGAAAACAGGAAGCAAGACTGTGAGTGCATGCCTTATAGTTGCATTTATAGGATAAGAGACCATGCCCAAGTGTGCTGGTATCTTAAAGGCTATTGGCCAAAGGAGCACCCACAGCACCTCCCCCTTTTGTTTAAATAAGAGAGTTTCAAACCTAATATAAAACTATGTACACTAGGGACAGATATCAAATATAAAGTTAGAATTACAACCAGCATAAACAATATTAAGGAAAATATCCTAATGCTTTAACAAACATTCTATCCTAAGGAGTCTAAGTCTCACACCCTCACTGACATTTGTTGTGTCTCCCCCTCCACCATACTCTACCCAGAGACAGGATTTCTTTGGGTAACCTTAATTGTTCCTGGCTGTCCTGTAACTTGTTCTGTATTCCAGGCTGGCCTTGAACTCAGAGATCCTCCTGCCTTTGCCTCCCGAGTGCTGGAATTAAAGGCATGTGCCAGCACCTCCTGACTTTATCCTTCTGGTAGTGGCTTTGACCAGGGACTAGGTAATGTCTCATCATGTGACTGATTTGCATCTTCTTGTTAGCTAACAGGTGTGGAGTATCTCTCTATAGACCCATATCTGGATGTTCACTTAGTTCCACAGTTTTTAGTTGACTCATTTGTTTTTCAAGTATTAAGGTGTATGAAGTTTTCATAAGCTTTGAATATTTGCTCAATAATTTCTTCTAGGAATTTTGTGGTTTCAGGTTGCATTTAAGGCTTGTATCCTTTGGCACCAATCTCTGTATAATGTGGGTATATGATAAGGGTTCAGTTTCATATCTGTGAATATGGAAGTCCAGCTTCTCAGCACCATTTATTGAAGAGATAAATCCTTTTGCCTTTATGTCTTGGTTCTATGGGACTAAAATTAGCAGGGTGCATTACTCAGATTTACACTTTGATGATATACTTTCCCCTCTAGTGATAGGGTAAGCTCTCCCTTATCATTGTGTATACTATGAGACCCTGACCCATGACTCTTCATATATCCTTCTTGGATGTGCCATGCCCTGCTTAAGAAGGTCTCTCATCATTAGCAGAACTGAAGGAGTTAGAGGGGACATAGGTAGATAAAGAAAGTGAAAGAAGTTTCCCTGAGATGGTTGTTTCTCCTTCTGGGAAGACATTATAAGAAGAAATGGTGGGAAAGTCCAGAGGAGGTTTCAAAACAGTACCAACAGGGCAAAGGGGAGAAGCCAGTGACTCTATGAGATACCTAGCATCTGTTTAGTGGATTCTTTGCTCCAGGATGCTTCCCACCCTAAACGGATAAGTTGTTACTCTCCCTTTCTCAGTGGCTTGACTTCTCTCATTCTCAGACAGTCAATTTTTTAACTGTGGCAGGAAAGGATCTTAGTGATTCCCTAGCACACTGTGAGTGCATCATTACAGTTTTCCATCCTTTAAATGGGGCTGAACATTTAGTCCCTGGGCCTGCTGAATCATTCATTTGTGACTTTTCACTTTACTCATGTCTGCTACTGTAGAGTCATCACCAGCTGCACACAAATAGAGCTATTCTATATTTTGAGTACAAACTTATGATTTGGGATTTTGATAACCAATTCATAGATTTAGGCTCATATTTTTTTCCATGGATACTGGACAAATTGAATTATTTTTAAAAGTGGAGTGGATTTTATGTTTAAAGAAGCCTGCATAATTGCCTTTAGCTTCTTTCTATATTTAAACATTTCTTTGAGGGGAAAGCATAGAGCCTAATACCTTTGAAGCTGGAATTAAAGTGCATTAAAGCTTTCTTGAAACTTGCTATCTGTCATCCTAAATCCTCTTGAAGTTAGGTATAAAGAATAATAGATATGTATGCAGTCAGGATACTGAAGATTTTTTGCTGACTTTTGGATTAGAAGATTTTCAACTATCAGTGTCTAAGCTTCAACTTACTGACAGTTTTGTTAAGGCCAAAATAAGATTCTAATAGTTGAGATTGTAAAGGGTGGTTTTTCATTAGATGAGGCAATGTGTCAATTAAAAGGGTATTGAGATAAAGAAATAGAAACTAGATTAAGTTTAAACCTTTTCGTGGATGATAAGAAAATCCATTTTTGAGTTACAGTGCATGAGAGATATACTATAGAGGCAAAGTGAAAATACCTTACTAGTTTAAAGATGGCCTTTGGTCCTCAAAATACTTATCAGCTTCCTGATACTCATTTCAAAACAATGTATATAAATATATAGCAAATTTTAAATACAATGAAATTCAAAGGCCAAACAATGGTAGCTACTTGCAAAGAATTTATGATAACTGCTTCTATTTTCCATCTTTCTCCACATTCCTTACTGTTTGAACACTGAGCACTTGTTGTCATCAGTACAGCTTCTAATCTCACAAAAAGCCGGAAATCTACATTTGATATATATCCACAAGAATAAATACTGTGTATGCTTTAATGTGACTATCACCTTTTAGAACTATGCATGGCAAGTCTAGGCTTAAGAGCTGAGCACTCTCATGAAAACTAAAGATGTATCTATAAGATGCTCCAATACTAATGTAACACTTGCTTCTCTGTTGACAGAGGTTTTTATACCTCCTGATCCCGCTGTTGTTCAGTTCCAAAGAAATACACAGTGATCTACATTAATTATAAACTGGTTGGCCTGTTAGCTCAGGGTTCTTATTAACTCTTATGTCTTATATCTTAACCCATAATTCTTGTCTGTGTTAGCCATGTGGCTTGATACCTTTTATCAGTGAGGAGTTCTCATCTTGCTCTCTCTGTTTCTTGGTGTCAACTGCAGACCAAACCTTTCCTTTTCCCAGAATTCTCTTGTTCTTGTTGCTCTGCCTGGTCACCTTGGCTATACTTCCTGCCTGCATACTGGCCAATCAGCATTTTATTAAAGTAATACAGCTGACAAATCTTCACATGGTACAGGAACAAGATCATTGTTCCACAGCACTTCTCTAATTAATCATTATAAATAAATTAAGTTTCTCTCTGATGGCTACTGAATCCTATGAAAATAGCTTATTAGATATTCCTAAGTTTAGATAACCTGCTTAAGACCATTGAACAGAAGATACAGGCTGTGTGTCCAGTAAGATTCTCAGAGAATGAGCAAGGTTTCTGCAACCAGTGGAATGAAGCTATGCATCCACACAGAGTAAATTTAGAGCAGCCATTTGCTTCTTCCTAAGCACCACCCAGCCCTTATTTGTTTCTTTAAGGGCTTGCTTAATAGAAAAAGCACAGTGTTGATACTAACCCTCTCCTCCTGTTTCTGTGTTTGCTAGAAGAGCAATGCTATCCTAGAATTCTATTTCTCTGTAATACACACAAGTTTCTGTTAGATATAAAATATCAAGACACTTTCTCCATTTTAGTTTTGAGAATTTTAATTTTGGGGAGTATTGACAAGGATTTAGGTGGGTTGATCTTGTTTAAGGTGCATTTACTTTCTTGACTCTTACAAACTTAACGTGTCTTTGAACTTCCTTCTCTTATTGTTTTTCCTCAACTTCTGGGACTCGATTGATAGATTCATTGTTTGCCATTATCATGTAGGTCTATTAATTGCCCCTCATCTATTTATATTTTTGATTTAGTATATTATCTTGTTCTTTCACTAGCCCAATTTTGTTACTCTGTTTCTAAAAGCATGCAGGAAGGTATTGACTTCTGTTTTTGTGAGCTTTAGCTCTACAATTCACATTTAGTTTATTTTTGCTAATTGTATTTCTTTGGTTTTCCTTTTTTTTTTTTTTTTGAGACAGTTTCTTTGGAGCCTATCCTGGAGCTCACTCTGTAGATCAGGCTGGCCTTGAACTCACAGAGATCCACCTGCCTCTGCTATATTTTCTATTTATGTAAAGAAAGAAAATTTGTAAATGGTTGTTAAAACTTATGGTGTATACTTTAAAATCCATTCTAGATTATTACAATTGTAATTCACCAGCAAATGTTAATACTTCTCATTTAGTTTTTAACTTTCTGACTAGGGGCATGATGTATAACTTTTACTGCACTTTGGACATTTCATCTATTTTGGTAAGGGACTTTGTATCCTTCCAAATCTTTACTTAGTAAATAGTTGCTCTGCTTTGGCTGAGCATTTGCCTTGGTACTTCAATGAGTTTTATTAACAGAGCTTTCCTTGTGCTGTCTGTAATAAAAAGAAGGCATGTAAAACATCTTATTGTGCATTTTTCTTGTCCTGGGTTCTCAACCTATTTTAAATTTCACTTTGACTGCACTGGTCTTATTTCCAGAGTTTAAATTTATCCTTAAAGGGAGGGGCCTCAGGTTCTTTTGCTCACATCTCAAGTTGCTTTAGGCTAGAGCACATGCAAAACAAAATGGAATTCAGGGCCCATCAAACTCATCTTGTAATTGCTCAGTTACTAGTCCATGTTATCTGTGCAGGAAAATGCACCAAACTTCTTAGGGCCTTGTTCTCCTCATTTGTGAAATGGGTCATTGGCTCATCTGCTCTTTGAATGAACCCAGTGTCCTTTACTGAGGTCTTGCTTTCTACTAGGCCCTGCACTGGGTATGCAGTAGAAGCCAATCTGGTAAGCACTCACAGCCCCTCTCTCAGGAGTTGTCATTGTTATCTGTGAGAAGATGGACCAGTCCTGATGGGGAACATCTGACATAGGTAGTGATGAGAATGTTTCTGGTGCTGAGGGAAGGCTACTTGAGGATGTGACAGTTCATTCACACATATATTTCACCTATATTATCTCCTTTAACCCTTATGACTCCTCTATAATGTAGATATGAGAATTACTTCTACTTTATTGATAAAAACTAAGGCCTGGAGTGGTTAAGTAGTTGATTCAAGAACTGTGAGTAAATATAAAAATAAAATCTCACTTTAAAAATAAAATCTCAATCTATTATTTTCACTCTTAATACAACCATGCCTTTGCATGTTAGTTTGTGTTGAAAGACTTATGAAGATGAAATGTTGGCAGAATCTGTAATCAAGATTCTAGAATGGAGAAATAGTTTTATTTTAATCAGAAACACAAATACACACAGAGAGAGACAGAGAGACAGAGAGACAGAGAAACAGAGAGAAAGAGATAGATAGGCAATAGAACTCCAGACATAACAAGCTATTTTCAAATGTGGGACTCTATGTCAGATTTAATGTATATCTTGAAGAAGGGGTAGGGCAGAAAGCCAGGCCAGTAGATAAAAATATATATTAGTTGTGAGTTCCTCAGAAAGGAAGGAAAGAGAAAGGGAAGAATATGGGGAGAAACCTTTACTGTGGTTTCCATAGGAAGGAATGAACAAGTCAGGGCTCACAGGCTTAGAGTTGGAATGACTTCAGTGGACTTTAGAGGGGAGAGCTTTCCAAGTATGTGCTCCTGGGTTAATTAAAACCATTGAGCTAGAATTAGAATCTGAGAAGTCTGCTCTCTGTTCTCCTAAACCCAATCCCCCAATCTCACCTATACTGCTACAGCAGATCACCAACTGCAACCTCCCTTCTCCCCAGCCCACATCTCCTATGGATCCCACATACCATTCCCTTCTCACTTCTCTCTCGCAACTCATCATACTATCCCAGACCCAACTCCAGCAGGTATGCCCTGCACAACCACAAGCCTTGCCTGCCAGAACACCAGGTAGACTGCCTGCAGACCTTTCCTCTTTCTCTGCTTCCCCAGGCCCAATCCATTAGTCTCCTCTCTAGAGTTTGAAGAGATTACCATCTGTGACCTCACTTCTTACCTTGGTCCACATCTCCTATAGATCCCAAAGATTACTCTGTCCTCACCTCCCTCTATTCATTTGGTACTGTACCCCAGACTCAAATACCAGCAGGCATTCCCTGCAAATACAGCAGTTGATCCAGGCAGAAAAACAAGAAACAAAGCCATCAAACTCTCTGGAAATTCAGAGAGGAAACAGCAACCAAGGATCAGATCCCCACTCAACAAAGATAAACTCAAAAACTGGAACCTAGATTTATAATCATCCTAAACCCAGATGCCGAGTCATCATCAGAAGTGCATTAGCAATAACAGTTGGGCAATATATCTCCACTGGCAGGTCCAACAACCCTACCACAGCAGGCCTTGAATATTTCAACATAGTTGAAGCATAAGGAAAAAGCCTTAAATCCAACAATATAAAGATGATAAAGGTCCTTAAAGAGGAAATGAATAAACACCTTAAAGAAATCCAGAAAAACACAAACAATTAGAAGAAATGGCTAAATCCATTAGTGAAATCAAAGAAAATACAAACAGTTGATGACAATGAATAAAGCTGTTCAAGAACTGGCAAGGAATATGGAAGTAATAAATCAAAAACTGAGGAAAATCTAGAAATGAAAATTTAAGGGATTTAAACAGGTACCACAGAGACAAGTTTCATCAGCAGAATACACGAAATACTAGAAAAAACCTCAGACATTGAAGATAGATTAAATGGGTACCTTGATCAAAGAAAGTGTTAAAACTAAAAATTTTTCAACATAAAAGATCTGGGAAATCTCAGACACTAAATAAACTAAACCTGAGAATAATAGGAATAGAGGAAAAAGAAGAATCTCAGCTCAAAGGCACAGAAAATATTTTCAGCAGAACTGTAGAAGATAATTTTCTTAACCTAAAGAAGGAGGTATCTATAAATGTACAAAAGCATGCAGAACACTAAATAGATTGAATCAGAAAAGGCTCCTTGTCATATCATATTCAAAGCACTACAGATACACAACAAAGAAAGAATATTGAAAGTTGCAAAGAAAAAGACCAAGTTACATATAAAGAGATATCTGTTAGAATTATACCTGACTTCTCAATGGAGACTCTAAAAACCAGAAGGTTTTGGGAGATTTTCTAAAGACAATAAAATAACAGACACCAGCTAAAGCTACTATATTCAACAAAACTTTCTATCACCATAGGTGGAGAAAACAATGTATTCCAGAATAAAGTCAAATTTAAACATTATAGATCTACAAATCAAATCCTAGAGAAAGTGCTAGAAAAAAAACTTCAACTTCAGGAGGTTAACTTCACTCATGGAACACAAGAAATAAATAATCTCACACCAACAAAACCAGAAAAAGAAGCATACACATCATCACCACCACCACTATCACCACCACTATCACCAAAATAACAGGAATCAATAATACTTGGCAATTGATATCTCCCAATATCAATGGCATCAATTCCCCAATAAAAAGACATGGGCCAATAGAATTGATGAGAAAATAGAATTCAACCTACTTTGGCATTCAAGAAACACACATGAACATCACAGAATAGACATTCCTCAGGGTAAAAATTAGGAAAAGCTATACCAAGTGAAAAAACATAAGAAGCAAGCTGGTATAGCCATTTTAATATCTAGGTAAATAGACTTCAAACCAAAGCTAATCGAAAGAGATGGAGAAAGGCACTAAATAGTCATCAAATGAAATCAATATGGAGGTTAGTGCCTAGTGCAATTGTCATTGCAGAGATTTTTCCCAAGAACTGATGGTAATAGATTCAGAGACCTGCATCCAAACATTAGATAGAGCTCAGAGAATCCTGAGGAAGAAGGGGAGAAAGGATTTTAAGATCCAGAGACATCAAGGACATCTCAAAGAATCTTGCAGAATCAATTAACCTGGGTGTGAGCTGTGACCAGGGGCTTACAGGGACTGAACCAACAGCCAGAGGACCTACGTGGGACTGACCTAGGCTTTCTGTATATATGTTACAATTTTGTATCTTGGACTTTTTGTGGGACTCCTAACAGTGGGAGCAGGCACTGTCTCTGACTCTTTTATTGGTTTTTAGGATCCCATTTGTAATACTGGGCTACCTTGTTCAGCCTTTATGCTAGGGAAGGTACCTAGTCTTATGGTAACTTGATATGCTATGTTTTGTTGATATCCATAAGAGGACTGCTCTCATCTGGAGAGAAACAGAGAAGGAGTAGATGGTGGACAGAGGGGAGGTGGGAGGAGGGACTGAGAGAAGGGGATGGAGGGAAAACTGCAGTTGAGAAGTAAATAATGATGATGATGATAATAATAAAAATAAATTATTATTGTAATAAAAGATACAGAAAAGGCCTTTGGCAAAATTCAACACCTATTCATGATAAGTGTTTTTGAGATTTTAGGTCTATATGATGACCATACAAAAACATAATATAAGCAATTTACAGCAAGTCTATAGCCAACAACAAATTAAATGGGAAAAAATTTTAAAACAATTGCACCACAATTAGGAAGAAGACAAGACTGTCCACTCTCTTCTTATCTATCCAATGTAGTACTTGAAATTTTGAAATTTTAGCTAGAGCACTGCAGCAGGAGAGCAAGGAGATACAAATTGGAAAAGAAGTCAAATTATCATTACTCGCAGGTGATATGATAGTAAACATAAATGTCCCTAAAAATTGTACCAAAAAATGTCTAGAGTTGACAAATGTGCTCAGTGACATAACTGGATACATGCTTTAAAAAGAATCAGAATCCCTCCAATATACAAATGACAAACAGACTGAGAAAGAATTCAGGGAAATGACACCCTTCACCACAGCCTCAAACAATATAAAATATTTTGGAATAATTCTAACTAAGCAGGTGAAAGACTTGTATGATTAAAAACTTCAAGTCTTTGAAGAAAGAAATTGAAGAATATTTCAGAAGATGAAAAGATCTCTTATGTTCATGGATCTGTAGGGTTATCACAGTAAAAATGACTGATCTACCAAAAGCAATCAATATTCAAAAAAGTGTCCATCAAAATTACACCATAATTAGTCATACAACTTAAAAGGACAATTTTCAGCTTCATGTGGAAACAAGAACCACCACCACAACAAAATGTCGGGGTAGCTAAAACACTCCTGAATAATAAAAGAACTGTGGATGAATCACCACTGCTAATCTCAAATTGTACTACAGAGATAAAGTAATAAAAACATCAGCTATTGGAGGTTCTATGATGACAATCAAGGTAGTCACCAATATGATAACAGGGGAAGTGCTATTAAGGCAGCCTCTCCACTATTGCTTAGATTCTTACCTGGGGTCATCGAGTCAAGCTCCTGGGGTCCAGTTGCAGAGAGGGAGGAGTGATAATATGAGCAAAGGGGTCAAGAATATAATGAGGAAACCCACAGAAACAGCTGACTTGAGCTAGTGGGAGCTCATTGACTCTGGACTGACAGCTGCAGAACTTGCATAAAACTAAACTAGACCCTCTGAATGTGGGTGATAGCTGTGTGGCTTTTCCTTATGCTTTAACTGTGTTGAAATATTCAGGACCTGCTATGGTAGGGTTGTTGGACTCTAGTGGAGACATATTGCTCAGCTGTTATTGGTTATGCACTTATGCTGATGTCTCGGCATCTGGGTTGAATATAATCATCCTATGACAGTGATCCTAATGAGGACTCCTAGTTATAGGGGATATGGAGTCTCAACTGACCACCTCTTTTAACTAGGCAAGGCTTCTACTGGAGGGACTGGGTTGCATTCAGTTTAGTTGTTGGCTAAGGGGAGATCGCATGGAAATCCCTAAATAACCCAGGATATGCTAATACAAAGGGATGCTCTCTGCAAATTTACATCAGGTTCCTATAGCCTAGGACAACATCTACACAACACATTCATTGAACATGGAGAAGTAGAGCTGGTGACATCATGGAGCCTTCACCCCTACATTCTATTCTCTCTGGTTCAGGAAGGTTCTCTGAAGGTTATCAAAAGAGAAACATGAAGAACAACCAATCCACAGAAGCTTTGACCTACAATCATTACTGTATTCTGCCTGCAAAATGTGCACAAAATATTTGGGAGTAGCCAACCAATGTCTAATTTGATTTAGAGGCTACTCTATAAGGAGACATTATATGACACTGCTTACATAACCAAGAACCAGAGACTAGATAGCCCAGAGACTGAGAGTAAAACCAAGCACACATGACTATGGTGATATCTTGTTTGTACAATAAAGCTTTCCTGAAGATCAGAGGGTGGAGAGACAAGAAGTGATATGGCTGAGCAGAGAGAGGAAGTAATAAGGCAGGAGGAAACAGGAATTCAGGCCCTTTTCATCTGGGCCGTGGAGTAGGAAAGGTGGCTGTGGTTTGCCTCCTTGTCTCTCTGTTCTCTCAGCATTTTCCACAATATCTGATGCCGGACTCTTATTATGAATATCTGTTAGAATTTGTGCTACACATGATTGGTCTTAAAAGTTTCTAATGATATTCTGCTATACTCATAGATCAGTACCTTATCCAATAATCATCAAAGAGGTTTCCTCCAGCAGCAGTTGGGAACAGATGCAGAGAACAGACATTATGCAGAAAGAGAGTCTAAATGGGAGTTCTCCATAAAATCCCTCCCCTTAGAGCTCAGGGAATCCCATGGAAGAAAAGGTGGCTAGATTTTTTTTTTTTTTTTTTTTTGGTTTTTCGAGACAGGGTTTCTCTGTGGCTTTGGAGCCTGTCCTGGAACTAGTTCTTGTAGACCAGGCTGGTCTCGAACTCACAGAGATTCACCTGCCTCTGCCTCCCAAGTGCTGGGATTAAAGGCGTGCGCCACCACCGCCCGGCCCATGGTGGCTAGATTTTTAAGAGTCATGGTGGATGGAGGACACTAGGAGAACAAGACCCTCTGCATCAGCTAAGCAAGTCACATATGAGCTCACAGAGACTGAAGCAGCAAGCTTAGGGCAGACATGGATCAATCTATACCAGTCCTCTGTGTATATATTATAGATATTCGCTTAATTTTTTTAAAATGGAACTCCTAACTATGAGATGGAGTGGCTCTCTGCTTCTATTGCTTGCTCTTGGGACTCTTTTCCTCCTGTTGTTTTGCTGTGTCTAACATTGATATGAAAGTTTTTGCTTTATTGTATATTTTATTTTCTCCTTTTTAGTTGTAATCTCTTAGAAACCTTTTCTAATGAGAGACATAAAGGAAGTGGATCCAGAGGGCAAGTAAGGTGGGGAGGGACAGGGAGGAGCAGGGAGAGGGGAAACTATAACCATGATACAGTGTATGAGGAAAGAATCTATTTTCAATAAAAAGTGTTTCAATAATTAAAAACTCCAGAATCTGAGAAGTCACTAGGGAGGGCTGTTGTTATGTCTGCCACACTGTTGGACTTGCATATGAAAGGTATATCATATGCTGGCAAATAGTTCCCACTTATTAGCAGGCATATGCTGACCTAGGCAGGTAGTCCTTTCCCTCCTGAAGCAGTGAGACCCAGATGGCCAAAGAATAAAAACCAGAAAATAAAAAATGGTTTGTTTAGTGGAGTATTAAGACCCAGGGACAGAATTTATGTTGTTTTATTTTCATAACATCCCTTAAGGTAGGACTTATGTTCAGTTTTATAACTGAAGGAATTGGTGTTGAACAATGTGAGAACAGACCTAATTTGGGGCGAAACCCAGACAGCACCACTGTACTTGCTAATGGGTATGTCTGTGGTGGTGCAGTGGCCATAAAAGATATATAAGGCTTCTCTCTTGATGTGTGATCTGTAGTGTCCCTGAGAATGTTCCCCTGAAGAGTGATGTGAAGAAGCTCGACCTGTCTGGTGTAGAGAGAGCACTGCTGACAGGCAGCTCCATCAGCCAAGTGTGGCCTTAAAGATGATGGTACAGGGGGATGTGAGTCAGCTTCATGTGTGTCTCCAGTCTAGCCTTCTTGCATGACTGTGGCTGGGAAGCACTGAATGACTTCTGTGCCAACGTTTCAAAAAATAACTCCAGAATGTTTGAGGATTCAGAACAGTGTAGAAGAGTTGAGGTTAATGAAATAAACCAGAAATGGAAAACCAGATGGCGACATGTTAGTTATGTGGAAGTGTAGTAAATAGGTGTGGCAGGGCTGTGTCCCCGGCACCCAGCCGCTCACATGGCTAGCTTATGCCCCGAAATAATTACACGGAAACTGTATTTTTTTAAATCACTGCCTGGCCCATTAGTTCCAGCCTCTTATAGGCTAGCTCTTACATATTGATCTAACCCATTTCTAATATTTTGTGCAGCACCATGAGCTGGCTTACCAGGAAAGATCTTAACTTGCGTCTGTCTGGAGTGGGAGAATCATGGCGACTCACTGACTCAGCTTCTTTCTCCCAGCATTCTGTTCTGTTTACTCCACCCACCTAAGGGTTGGCCTTGGAAGTCTACCACAGGACAGCTTTGCATGCTGGCAGTGCTTCCAAGGAAATCGAACTGTAGTTAACTTCAGGACAGTCTGGATGCTTGGAAAGTGCACAGATTTCCGCTGTTTATTTCCCCTTTCTACGTTTTACAGCACTGTATCTCTGGTAATTAAGATGGAGCTTATGAATTAGTGTTTATTATGTTCTAAGTGTTTTTACTGTTTCTTAAAGTAGACTGTAAATTCTTCAGGACAGTAACTGTATGTAGATACTCTAGTATCTAGAAAGGTCTGGATATATTTATTTCCAACACATACTAAAGGGTTATTAATCTGTTGCTTGAAAGGACCTTAGGACTTTTAAATTTAATATTATAATCTCTTTGCTGAAGAACTTCCGGAAGATAAAGGGCCCATCCAGGTTCAGAGGCAGGTCAGGGGTGCCATGACCATCTAGTGTCTTACTGCCTATGTCACTCCTCCTGGCTGGAAGATTGAATATTCATCCAGTTAAGCTTTCTTAAGCAAGAACTGGATGAACTTGCTGAGTTTAAAAAGAAAAGCTAAATTAATTTAAATGTTTTACAAATTCTAATTGCCCATAATTATATGAAATTTCTTAGACGGTGTAATTTTTAACAAGGTCTTCATTCTGTCATTTGTCATTGATACTGGTGACAGGAATAGAATATGTATTAAAATGTCAAGTGTACCAGGATGATGATATTTCATCTAAGTGCATAATTAAATTGCATTTTAGAACTAATAATCCCTATTTCAAGGGAAGTGAATTATATTTGAGAATCCTTTTTTGAGGTGTTTCCAGTTGACATTCCATTGGTCTGTATCAACCAGCTCTATGTATGTTTCCAGAGCTGCCAAAGATAGAATGGGAACATGGCAACATGGGAAGACTGTGAAATGGAAGATGTCTAAGTGTTTTCCTAAGAAAGAGTCAAGGATGAACGTTTGTGTCTAGTAGTATGTTCAGGCACCAAATCTGAACTGCTCACCTTCTTTAAAAATAGTGACAGAACTAAGATCCAGTATGGGATAATTGGATAATTGAAAAATATTTATTTACTAGAAAGCAATAGCACTCACAAGGCTGCAGGTGGTAGCAATGCAAATGCCATGCAGCAGAATTCAGCACCTATGTTTTGGACCCTGTTGTATTAAGTTCTCAAAAACCAAGGTTTCCACTATACAAAAGCATGATTATAATTATTGAAAATGTGTATATATTATTCTGCCTTATAGTTACCTATAGAACATAGAATATTAGTAATAGAGGAAATGTATTTTTAAAGAACTCTATAAGAAATCAAAGTTATTTATATGTAAATATACATGCATATAAATACACATGTTGGTATAAATGAGTTAGAAGAAGATTAAGGAAAAAGTCTTGTAACTGAAGAATTGTATAATTAGAACTAGTAAATTATTTCAGACCTGCTATTCACATTTTGTTCATTATTTATACTTCCATTGCTGGGCATGTGTGGTGTGTTTACACAATTTTACATTACATTGTGCAAAGACCATAAAAGTCTCTGGTTTTGTGTGCTTCTTTGGTTTTAAAGATAACATCTTGTTATGTAGCTCATGATAGATTTGAATTGTGTACTCTTTTCTACCTCAGATAACTGCTGTAATTACAGGCATGAATCATCATGCCCAGTGTGTTAAGGTTTATTATTATTGTTATATAATTTTTAATCAACTAAACTATATAAGTTGGCATAAGAAATGCTCTGTAGGGCTACAGATGGAATAATATGTAGTTGTCAAAATAATAGAAAATGTTATAGTACAAAGTATAAATATTAAGCATCAACATGTCTTACAGACCAACAGGGAGTTCAAGAAGCATAGATCAGAGTTTTGATTTTTGCTTTAAGATTTTGATTTTATTTTTTATCCATTATTCTATAATCTTTTCCATGAAAACAATGTCTTTTTTGCACCATTTATTGAAAATAGCTTCCACTCCCTCACATACTGTATGTCGTTTATGATTTCCACTCCCAGTTTCTCCCTCTCTCCCCTCCTAGGCAACTCCCCAGAGCTTGGGTATGCAGACATGGCCTGGGTGTGTCAGGGGTTGTGCAGGCTTGGGTCTGGGGCACTCACTGAACTGGGCTGGTTACAAGCTTTGTGATGTGAGCAGAGACATACTTATGCCTTTGATTCCTTTGTGCAGTCCCCCTTTCTCCATGAAGCATCTTTCTGTATATTCTAGGTTCTAGGTGGAAGAGTTGGCAATCCTTTTAAGGATCTATCTAAACTGCAGCTCAACACTTCAGCCCTGCACTTTCCTGTG
Organism: Chionomys nivalis; assembly: GCF_950005125.1. Classification (NCBI taxonomy): domain Eukaryota; kingdom Metazoa; phylum Chordata; class Mammalia; order Rodentia; family Cricetidae; genus Chionomys; species Chionomys nivalis. The sequence goes on from NC_080101.1 coordinate 61,176,089, forward strand.
CTAAACAAGATGAGGAGCCACAGGATAATAAGTAAGGGAAAGAGACTGACCTTCAATCTTGCCAAGAAAGTCAGCCTTCTAGAAATAAAATATGAATGCTTTATTACTCCTTGCATTTCTGTGAGAAATGCTGTTCTCCTTGCATGCAGAGGGCACCTCAGGCTGATGAAGAGAAAATCAAATTCACAGAACAGAAAAAGAGAAAGTGCATGGTTCTTTTTGTCTTTTCTAACTAATTCTTTGATGTTGCACAACACTTTTGTATTGCCTGTTTGCTTTTATTTTTTATTTGAAGGTATACATTCTGTTTAATAACACCAATTAGATATTTAAGATCATAAACATCTATGCACTCATTTCTCCCTGCATCCCTTTCCTCTGCAAACTATAGTCTTCTATGATTTTGTTGAATATATTTTCTGTGCTTTTAAGCTAGAGTTTTTCTACTCTTGTATCCCTAGTATCCCTATTATTCTTAGGTTTGGTCTTTTCATGTTGTCCCAGATTTCCTGGATGCTTTGTGTTAAGAATTTGTTGGATTTAATGTTTTCTTTGACCAATGAATCTATTTCTTCTACAGTATCTTCAACCCCTGAAATTCTCTCTTTCATCTCTTGTATTCAGTGGGTTATACTTACTTCTATCTATAGTTCCCGCTTATTTATCTAGATTTTCAATATCCAGACTTCTCTTGGTTTGTGTTTTCTTTATTGCCTCTATTTCAGACTTCAAACCGTGAACTGTTTGCTTCACCTATTTGGTTGTGTTTTTTTTTTCCCTTGCCTTTATTAGGTTTCATTGAGAAACTTATTAATTTATTCCAATATTTTGTTTGTCTTTTTCTCCATTTCTTTAAGGGAGTTTTGGAAATGGCATTCATAAGAAGCAAAGTGATACTAGAAAGATATATGAAGTAAACAAGTTAGAAGTATTGTTGTTAGTATATCTGCTAATTAATCATTCAATGATCTCATTCATAGATTTCTTTTTAATTAATTTAAAAAGTCAGTTCATGAATAATAATCATTGTTATGAGAAAGAAAAATATACCATTATAATAAATTTGTGTACACCAATAAGTTGAATTATCTGTCTATTTTCTATAATCTATCATCTATCTATCTATCTATCTATCTATCTATCTATCTATCAACTATCTATCTATCTATCTATCTATCATCTTCTTTCTTTCTTTCTTTTTTTTTTTCTTTGCTTTTTCAAGACAGGGTTTCTCTGTGGTTTTGGAGCCTGTCCTGGAACTAGCTCTTGTAGACCAGGCTGGTCTCGAACTCACAGAGATCCGCCTGCCTCTGCCTCCCGAGTGCTTCTTTCTTCTTTCAAATAGTGTATGGTTTAATATACTAATCTACTCATCACCCACCCTTCTGTCATCTAACATATTACCATCCACCTTTCATTTATCTAACCTATAAATTATCTATTTGTCATCTACCCTCTATAATAAAGTATAAGAAGGAAATCTAAAAGAAACAAAAGTTGATTAGGGAAATGTATCCATGTATTTTATAAGTAATAAAGACTAGCATGTTAATCAGTAACCAAAGGGAGGAGCAACCACCCTTAGGAATCACATGGGCTACTGGACACTAGGAGCTTGGGGTAGGGCTGCATGAGGGCTGTGGCAAGGTCTTTATGGAGCAGGCATCTGGGTAGAGTATGCAGCAGCTCTGATGATTTCTATTTAGCAGTTCCTCAGACACGGAGCCTTTCTGCCAGGAGAGCAAGAGAATAAAAGAGAGCACCATGGCTGATGTTCAGGCTTTTGGAGTGTGAGGTCATTTGTCAGCTGTCTCTGGAACTAGAAAGGTGGTAGGCAACATGAAACTCTACTACAGAAGAAACTAGGAGTGGGAGGGTGCTGTCTGATGATGTTAAAGTAATATTTGTGGCCACCAGAAAACATGAATTAAGTCATTCATTTCTCCTTCTTTCTTTCAACCTTAAGAATAAAACCCAATGATCAAAACCCAGCTATATCAATCTTGGGCATATTCCAAAAGGATGCACAATCATACCACAAGGACATTTGCTCAACTATGTTTATAGCAGTGTTATACATAATAGCCAGAACCTGGAAACAACCTTGATGTCCCTCAACTGAAGAATGGATAAAGAGAATTTTGTGCATTTACACAATGGAGTATTACTCAGCTGTAAAAAAATAACATCATGAAATTTGAAGGCAAATTAGATAGAACTAGAAAAAATCATGAGTGTGGTAACCCAAACCCAGAAACACAAACATGGAATATATTCACTCATATTTGCTATAAAGTAAAGATAACCAAGCTACAATCCATAAGAGGAACACATGAATTTCCCAGGGAAGGGGAAATACAAGAGATCTCCTGGGTAAACTGGGGGATGTTGAGGGTGTGAGAATATGAGGGATGGAGGCAGGATGGAGGGGGAGAGTAATGAAAGTGATATCTTGATGGGGGGCATTCTGGGGTCAAGTAGAAACCCAGTGCAATGGAAAATCCCTTGAATTTACAAGGATAACCCTAGCTAACACTTCTAGCTATAGTGGACAGGTATCCTGTAATGGTCACTTCCTGTAATCAGATTGATGGCTACTCTAATTGTCATCAGAGAGTCTTCATCGAGTCACTGATGGAAGCAGATTCAGAGATCCATAGCCAAAAACTAGACCGAGTTCAGGAAATCCTGTTGAAGAGAGGGAGGGAGGATTGTATGAACAAGGGAACTCAATGTCATCACACGGAAACCCACAGATATAATTAGTGTGCATTCATAGGAGCTCAGGGACACTGAACTGACAACTATGGAGCCAGTATGGAACTGACCTAGGGCCTCTATGTGTGTGTGACAATTGTGTTGCTTGGTCTACTTGTGGGACTCCTAGCAGTGGAAGTGGGGTCTGTCCCTGATACTTTGACTGGCCTTTGAGATCCTATTTCTCATACTTGGTTGCCTTACTAACACTGAATATGAGGGGAAGAGCTTAGTTCTACCTCAACTTGATATGCCATGCTTTGTTGACACCCATAAAAGACCTGCAGATTTCTGAACAGAAACAGAGGAAGAATGCATTGGGGCTAGGCATAGGGAAGGTGGGAAGAGGGAATGGAGGGAGAGAAGAGAGGTGACTAAATTTATTTAGTGAAAAAATCTCATGGAATAAGTGAGAAACAAAAAGGAAGACAGAAGTGAAATATATATTGACCACTTTTACTAAACTAGACTCAAGCTCATAGAGCTAAATATAGAAAGATGGGCACCACTCAAAGACTACAGCCTGCTCTTCTTACCTATTTTGTGACAGTTACCACTCAGATGTCTACCAGACACCCCCAAATAGAACAAATGTAAAAACTGAACAACTGAATTTTGTCCCTCATTCTTAAATATGCTCCTTTCTGTCTGTGAATGACATATCCATCAATCTACCATCTACTCAACTGTTTAGAGGATGGTTAGGGGCTGCAGACCCCTGGATCCTTGACTTTTTTTCCTGGTCTCAGATCCTTTGCCTGCTGGAGTGAACTGAGCAAAACAACTTGTTTTCCTGTGCCTGCAGCTGCTCTGAGCATGAGATCCTCATGAGTTCCTGTTGTAAGAGTTGCAGGCTCCTGGTTCCATCACACCCGGCTAGCTTACACCTGAAATAACTACACAGAAATTGTATTAATTAAATCACTGCCTGGCTATTAGCTCTATCCTCTTATTGGCTAACTCTCACATCTTGATTCAACCCATTTCTAATAATATGTATATCACCAAGAGGTCATGGCTTACAGGGAGTGATTCTAACTTACATCTGTCTCAGGCCAGAGATTCATGGCATCTTCCTCACTTCCCTTCTTCACAGCATTCTGTTCTGTCTACTCTACCCACTTAAGGGCTGCCCTATCAAAAAGCTAAGACAGTTTCTTTATTCAACCAATGAAAGCAACACACAAACAGAAGAACCTCCTATACCAAATTCCTGATGGCAGGGGAGTGAATATAGCTGAAAATCTCAAGAGTTGGGGCATGTCTATCAGTTAAGGATCCCTATATAAGCTTCCCTGGAGCACAATAAAGTTGGCACTCTTGTTTCAAGGATAACGAGTGTCCCTGTGTCTCTGTCTCTCTGTGTGTTTTTAAATCTACAGCCTAGTTCCCGGCTCACTTACCACCCCGTAGTGCAGGCATTACAGAGGAGAATTTTCATTCTCATTTGTTTAATAAGCAGTGTTCTCAGTCTTATCTCTGGAAGAGACCCTGGAAACAGTACCTCCTGTCATCTGTATGTCCTTATGTGTGTCCAACTGCCACCACTCATGCTGCATTTGATATATTACTGGTTTCATACCTGGTCATCAGCAACCTACTATTGGCCTCTTCATGCACTCCACTTTTGTTGTCCTGCAACAGAACAAACTCATTTCCTCCTAGGGTCCCTTTTCATGTTTTTACATTTGTTCCTCTTTGCATTAGCATAGCTACGTCTCCCATCTTTTGGCCCTAGTTTCAAGACTATCTCTTAAGACAAACTCTCTTTACCATACAGACTGAAGTTTTCTGTCCTGTTTCTCAATATCCATGGTTTATTTCTAGTTTAATTTTAGTCCTTTATTGTTTAACATAATGTTTGAAAAGATACATACAAGTAACATCATACAGACTGCATATATTATATTTAGGAATATATGTACATATACATGGATGCATTCAATACCCATTAGGGCAAAAATAGGTCATGAATTTGAAGGAGAGTAAAGAAGGGGTATATGGTAAGGTTTGAAGGGAGGAAAAAAAGAGCAAAATATTATAATTATATTTTGATCTCAAAAATAAAATCAAGCTATAGAGTGCAGAAATGCTTGCCATGCTCCATTGCTTCCATGACTGTTCCTAGCTGTGCTCTCTAAGATGGCAACATCAGACGGTAAAGCAGAAGCACAGCTACATTCAGACAAGGACGCACAAAGCCACCAGTCCCTGAAGATGAGGCAGGTCAGGGAAGAGCCAATGACAACAGTCACACAAGCACTAAAGGAATGTTTTAAGTAAAGCTGTTAAGAGAAATGACATTGGCAGGGGAATATTTAATATAAGTTGGTACATAAAATTAGTTAAGTATGAATCTGTCCATGACTCATATATTTTAGATATTAATTTTGGTATTTTTCATGTCTCTAAGGCATATACATTGTTTGTTTTCAGATCATGGAAAAGAACATTGAGAGATGATTAACCCATTAAGTCTTGTTTGTGCAAACAGAAAGCAAATAGTGACAACTTGCTCACATTTCTTTACTACTGAGACATTTAGAGCAGCAGTAGCTCCTAAGCTAAAGACAAATGTGGGCCTAAGGAATGACGGTGCATGGAAAGCAACAAGCATTGTTATGACTGTACATGCTGGCTGAAATGGAGCAAGTACAGTTTAATGCTTTCTGCATTCAGTCTGTGCCCACTGAATATTGGGATTACAAGGGAGTGGCTGCTACAGATAGAATTTTATGATGTGATAGAGATTTATAGGAAAATCCATCTATGATAAACTGGAGGTAAAGAAGGGTTATGTCAGTAAATTGACTTTAGAAATAATTGAAGATACAGGGTGATCATATACCCAAGATTCAGATGATCAGGGAAAATGGAGAAGCTCTAACAGCTAAGGAACTCGGGAAAGAGATATAAACTAAGAAATGCCTTATCCTTTGGAGACATACAAATGCTTTTAGAAATTTAGAGGAACAAAGTCATGGAGAAACAAAGGATTTTATAAAATTTTCTATTTGATAGTGTAGTGGACTGTGCATGCTATCTTTGGTTTAGGCTTGTAACTGAAGCACAGTTGATAAAGAGTGTAGCAGTCCCTACTTCAAGTTCTTAAGTATTTATTATTATTCAGAGGTTTGAAATCATCACTCACTGAAGTAACTTTGTATACAGAGGACTCAAGGGTATTTTTGGTTTCTGTTTATTATACAGGGATGCTCTGCTGTAAGTGCATTTGTTTTGGAACAATATATAAAATAGAGATAAGGAGACAAAAATAAATGTGTTTTTACTTATGACTACAGTCTGAATTTAGCATTGGTAACCTACTGCAAAAGCTACAGACTTGTTCTGTTCTTTATTATATTTCAGGGAAACAGAGGTTATGTTCTCAAAATAAAAACGTTTTCATATTTATTAAGTAGTCTAAATATATGATAGGATATAGATTTGTAGGTATTTCTCCATGTTATGACATTAGAAGAATGTTTCTTTCCTTTTTTTTTTTTTGTAAAATTTTTACCATAGTACCTAATTGTATTTCATCATTAAGCTGGAAATTGTTAAAATACACTAGGGAAAGGAGATTTATTCTGTCACTTGAAAAAAGAGGTGAGTTTCAGAGTAGAGAAGAGATAGGTGTCTTGTCTGGTAGAAGAGATGATTCCCTTGAGTGCACACACTGAAGGATAATGGAGGAGGCAGATAGGAAGGCAGAAGCCCTCAGAGGAGCATCCTCCCACCAGCCAATGCCAGTCAACTTTCTATGGAAGGAAGTTCTGACACCTTTGAAGAACCAAATAAGAGAAATTGGGGATAATCAATGGTTTTCCAGGTCTGGTACAGGAATTGAGCCTCTGAAATTCATGCTGCCTTTAGTACCATCTACCTCCTACCTTTCAGAACATTTTATAGGAACACGAAGCTTTGAAAATTTGCAAAGCTTGTAGTCAGCGAAGCCGTTTGAGAGACTGGGTTTAGTCTATCAACAAACCACAGTTCTTTGATCATTATTTTCTTCTCTCTATCCTCCTGTGTCCTCCCTTTCTCTCCTCCTTTCCTTACCAACTCTCTCCCTAGTTCTTCAAATAAAACTGCCAGTATGCATTATCTTTTAAAACAAAAGCCTTCAGCATCCCATTGTGCTGCGGGTGGCTAGCATTTCTGAACCTCACATCCACGCACTGGCCTTCTTGCCAGGAAAGAATGTTACTATCTTAAATGATGAACAAATGTGCTTCATTCTAAGACCTACACATTTCTAACAGCATGCCTCATCGTGATTTAGTCTGTTTGAAGGCTGAGTGTCTGTTGTAGATGTCTACAAGAGAAGATGGACGAGGGAAGATAGAAAATCTCACAAGCACAGAGATTTGAAATTGTGAAAATCATCACAAAGAGCTGATTTACTTCCTCTTAAATTAACTTTATAATCAAAAGTCCTGCAAAACGATGCTGTCTGAACCACATTTAAGTGCTCCTACTGAAAACATTTATTTATGGTCTGCTTCAGTCTTTCTGAAGTCTGAGTATTGATGTGTATTTCATAAAAATCTTCCAATTTTTTAACAAATTTGGTTATTTTATCATTACAGGTATATTCAGCTCTTATATGTGACTGAGGATAATGTAATTATAGTGAGCCCACATTTCATGTCTTTTTTAAGTGTTTGAGTTTTGAAAGGCCGCCTTAAACTCCAGAGCCTCTCTGCACTGTATCAAGAGTAAGACACTTACCTCTGTGCAGCTGCCTCCCTCAGAGCAGCAGACAGTGAGAGAAAAACTGAAAATGGAGTTTCTGCAACACTTTATTGACTGTTGGCATGAACGAGAGCACAGGTGTGTCCTTGTGTTTGCTTTTTTGGTCTTGGATTTTATTATTGTCTATTATTGAGACTTAAAATATTAAGTATGATTAGAGGATTGGGTTAAAATGAAGCTTGTATGAGAATCTAAGGGAAGAATCCGTGCAAAGTGAACCGACCTGCATGTCATTGCACCACGGTCAGGCAGACCCAGACTGCCACACACAGTGGAGTTACTCACTTGGGAATGATGGTCTAGCTGGTGACCAAATTAAGACCCTCACTGCCTGTCCACTGACAGTGCACCTAGTCTTCTATCTCATGTAAGTCCTTTACAATTCATATTTCTAAGTTACATTTAGCATGTTTGCTTTTATAATCAATATTTTCCTTATAACTATCTTTAATCTGTTAAGTAAGCAGCATAGAAACAAAGTCTAATTGCTGCTTGCTAGTGCAAATACCTAATTTTGTCTTTAATGGAAACTTGTCAAAATGTCTTGAGTTGATTTTTGAAGATAATACTTTTTCATCAGGAAGATATTTTTAGCATTTAAATTATCAAAAGAGCAAGTAAAAAGAAATAGAACAAAAAAACAGCACATTTAGGTAGGGTTTTGTCCCCAAGCCAGATGAAATCACAATCAGTCTGAGTATTTAAAGGGAACAAAAGCTTCATGCAAACTGAGAAATTACCCAGGAAGAAGAAACAGAATAGCAGCCCCTCCCAGCTGACTGGCTGCCAGTTTTTGTGTTTATTCTTACAGTCTTTATACTTGCACAATCTAACACATTTATCCTTCCCACAGGAGTTACTAGGATATGCATTGCACATTAATATGCACATTTAAATGAGGAGTCAGGTTCCAGGTTATAATAAAAACCACTTATAAAAAATGCCTTCCCGATTTCAAATCTTTAAGACAGCCACAACAGATGAAATTATTTTTCAAGGAAGGTAAGTTGGGCTTTATTTCTTCTTTCTAAATGTTCAAAATTTACTTTATTAGTTATTTTATAGTGTGTCCCTAAATGAATAAATTCATATCCGACCAAGGGGAATGAAGCCCGGCACTGAAAAGCCTCTCTAATGAGCCATGCCGAACTGAAATAACTACATATGCACTCCACAAATGGACCATTAATTGGAAAAAGAACCAAAGTGTGAAGACATAATCCTACAGGATGGAACTCGAAATGGTGATATATTTTAAGGCATTAGAACTTTCGATTTAGTTTTGTGAAGGAAAAAGTGAAGGGAAATGTGGAATCTAATTCTTTTCCCCGTCCACCACAGCCACGGCATTTCCATTAAGCCTTTGTGGTACCATCGAGAAAGAAATCATTTTTTAGGAATTTTGTCAGTTCAAGGAGAACTCTCCTCTTGATCTAATCCATTTTCCTCACTATTTCAATAGCCGATATCTCCACACTGGTGGTTTACTCTCTCAGGTGCTGCAGAAACTGATTAAGGCATGATATCCTGACAGCAGGAGAGACAGGGACGTGCCAATACTAATGGATCCCAAATGGAAACTGAGCTGTGTTTAGATGAATCCCTCTTTTAAAGTCGGACCTTTGGAGACTAATGGTTCATTGCAGTCAGCCCATAGGTCTGCTTTGGTCTGTTGAATGCATTGCATATATGGTCACCTAGCTCCTTCAAAAGAACAGCTCACTGCTTTGCATTTGAGCTCTGTCCATCGCAATGTGTGGTTTCTTTTACCTTGTCTGCAGTGAAGCCAGCCTCTTGTTCAGTGTCTGTTCTTAGCGTTGCTCAGCACTCATGACTTTTCTCCACCTCTTTTGTCTGTGTCTATTATTTTATCACACCGTTTAAAAGTAGTGCTTTGTAGACTGTTCTCTGGGATTTGATGTGGTGTGGGGATTGGTGAGTTGAGGACTGGAGGCACAGGGTGTTTTTCATACACTATCTCTGATTCAATTACGAAAGCTCCATTTTTTTTCTATTTTGTTTCTCCTAATTAGCTTTTTTTTTTTGAGAGCAAACAAATTGACTAAAATGTATCAGAAAATTTTTGTATTTTTTGTTAGTGAGAATGTCATTTGGCTTTAGAGCTGTGTTACTGTATGTGGAATATAGTTATATTTTTTGAGTAGAGGACACACACTATGTTTCTCATTTATTAAACAAGTTTACAATACATTCAGCAGAACTAGTCAAGGGTTGTGTATGACACTCTCAGTTTTCTGAAGAATGTGTGCTTTGGAGGTGGTGCACCAGGCCTTCGAAGCTGCTGGTTGCTGACTATCATCCTGTGTGTTTCAGTTGGAGCACTAATGAAATGATACTGGGGTGATGCAAGCACTCTTGATTTTCAGGGGACAGGAAGGATGCTATTTGCCTGCCCACCTGATGTAGTCATTCTAGCCTGCATGTGGACATATTTGATATATGGGGAATTTAATACATTTTGTTCAATAGCCTTTGTTGACACATGGCAAAACAGGAAAAATATTGAATCCCATGAAATTTAAACAGGAATAAAAATCAATTTTTAATAATTGCCAAACAAAAATACTTAAGACTAGACTTAAAATGACAGCATTTGCCATTTCAGTGCTGTATGGGGTCACTCAGTCTGTGCTATGGGTTTAGATTATGGTCCAAATGCCTTGTTTATCTACTTAGAGTCTTGTCCTACAGTCTTTCCACAGTTCCTCTGTCTAGGAGACTTTTCTGTAGCTCTCCAACTTGGAGATTGGATTCCAAGAGGATAAGGCTCAGCTTATAAAACCTCTGCTTCTCATGTTTGGTAGCCCAGTGCCAAGCAAGTCTCATGTGCAAATACAGAATCAGTATGGGAAAGACAAGCCTTAAATACGGTGAGCATGAGGCATGGCTCTTTAGAATGCATTGGTGTGTTATCCAGCATACACGGGCACTTTTGGAAGTGAGTGTCAGGCAGGTCAGTAATTTACAGACAGAAACAGAGTCTATCACTCTGTATTATGCTATTTTAAATATCCCCCTTAAGAAAATATATCAACTCATCTAATCTTGGAAAATTTCATGATTTATACTTTTCTGAGGGTAGAAAAATGATAAAATGTTATATTCAAAATATTTCCACAAAACATTCAAGAAATAAAAATCAGTGGGAGCATAGGCTTAAATAGTAAGGTGAAACTGAGTTTAATAATTTGAGTCATTCTTAATTTAATACATTGAGTCATAGGACCAAATAAAAATTGGTTCTATGCAAAGGTTGATAAAAATCCATAAACAGAAAACCAGTAAAATAACACACATACACAATAAGGAAACAAAGTCAATTCTAGGAGGATGTGTTCTTATGATTACTTGTAGGGTCACTAATAACGTTTGTGTTACTATGCTGGGTTTGTGACTAAACACTATAAAGAAACTAATGCTAATGTGAAAATGCTGAAAAATATTTGAACAAAAAGTGTTTTTAAAATACAGGGAACTCAGTAAACCAACACCAAGAAAAACAAAGCAAAACAACCTAATTAAAAAGGAGGCCTTGGAAATGAACAAAACAGAATTCTCAAAAGAAGAAGTACAAATGACTAAGAAATATTTTAAAAAGTGTTCAATATCAGGGGAATGTAAATTAAAGGTACTTTGAGATTTTATCTCACTCCAGTCATGATGGATATTATCATGAAAACAAATGATAACAAAGGCTGGAGAAATTAGAGGAACTCCTCTGTACTGCTGGTACTAGTATAGACTAGTTCACCCGCTATGGAAACCCTGAAACTAGAACTACCATATGCTCCAGTTGCATACTTCTGCTGTCCATGTCCTCAAAGAGTTCCATATCCTCCTACAGAGCAACTCTCCATGAATGCAGTCATTGCTGCCCCATTTACAACAGCCAGGAAGTAGCATCAGCCTCAACGTCTATCAACTGATGAACGAGTAAGAAAAATGTGGTCCGTACATACAATGGAATTTTGCTCAGCTGCAAAGAAAAATGAAATTAAGGAATTTACTTTCTACCTGCTAGTGAGCTTACACAATTCTGGAGGATGCTTTGCAGACCTTTGTTGAAGAAAAGTCATTGGTGCTGTTAATACTCATCTGACCCCCCTTGAATGTTACAATGCTGTGATGTGCCTGTGGTACGATACTGTAAGATTGTTTCCTGGTGTAATCAACTACTTTTAAAAATCAGATTTGAGGCCTGCTCCACAGGAGGGAATCCATGCCTAGTACTGTAAACTTGACCACAAGCCCCTGGTTTAGAATGTCATAGGTTCTAGTAAACACTCTACTGTTGTTTTGTCAAACTGTTTTCTAAATACTTGTATTTATATCCCCAGGTTAGTGATGTTATCAACTTCGGCCAGAAAAGCTTTTATTTTTCTGCAGTGAGAAGCAATTAATGCAGAGATTTATAATTGCTAAAAGTGCTGAGGACAAATGAGTGTTGGATGTTTTGTCCTGAATGGGATATCTCTGCTAAGCCCTCTTCCCCCTGCTCCAGCAAGCCTGTGGAAGAGGAAATGTTGCTGGAGCTCCTTTCGCTCCTTCAGCCAATAACTGCTGAGATACCAGCCCATTGGGGCGTGGTCTCTCTCTCTCTTTAAAAAAGCTGCCACTGCCCTCCACTGCTCTCTGTCTTCTGCTCTGCTTCTGGCGGCTAGGCTCCCTTCCTGATTGTGCAGAGGGCTGTTGTCTGGGATGGTGATCTGTAAGTTTTTCCCCCTTAAATAAATAACCATTCTATTAATCATAATTCCAAACTGGTGTGGGATTGTTTGTGACTTACGCCTTCAAGGAAACACAGAATCAAGAGCTGGAGGATGAGGGGGAGTACTGTGAATTTCTGTCCTCTGAATATGCCATGGCTGGTGCACTCATGAAATCACCACAGATATCATTACCTGCAAGACAGGCATAAGGTCAGTGCAGCACTGATTAGACTCAATGGGTTATAAATAATGGAATGGACTTGAAAGTGGGAAGGAACTGTGTCGGATATTGTTTTGGAGAAATGGAGTTGGGGGAAAATTGGGGAAAAGTATGATCAAGATAAATTTAGACAGGTATAAAATTGTGAAAGAGAAATAAAACATGTTTTTAGAATTCACAACATGACTCAAAATTATTGGAGATTGTCTAATTCCTAGGTCCTCTTAAATATTTTCTAGATGAGTAAGTATTAATAAAAACTGACAAAGATTGTGTGTCTCCTCTAGAGAAAATGACAAATACCAGCACTTGAGATACAAAGAAAATACCAATTAAATGAACACATGGAATGTTTCTAGACGCAAGATATTGGTGTTGGATATGTACATTTCATTCTGCTCAAGATTTAAACCAAAATCAAATCCAGGTCCCTTCCCAAAGTCAAATCCACTTGATCTTTCCCAAATGATGTCCATTGGGTGCCTTCTCCAAAATCAAACCCATTAGATCACTCCCCAAAACTTGGTAAAACTTCAACTCATAAAAATCCAAACAAAGCAGCCTGGGGATTTAGGGTCTCTACAAAGTCCGCACAACTGGTAACCGTTGTCCTGAGCCATACCTCTGAAGACTTTTGTCTCAATTCTCATCTGCTACTTTCTAGAAAGAGACAAAATTCTTTAACTGGTTATTTTGTAAAGTTGTAAATAGTCGATAAAAATGCCTACCAAAAAAATGTTTATGGAAGTAAGTAGGGAGAATAGTTTTATTACTTTTTAAATAGGAAGCAAAAGTTTGAAGGACACCGCCAGATACTTAATATTAAGCAGTGTGAAGATAATCAAAACAAGATTTGACCAGCACCAGATCTCAATGCTGACATTACCTGAGCTGAACAAAAAAGGCAAGAACAGGCTTCAGTATAACTGGATTTGATGTATCGTTGGGTGAAGTTTCAAATGGGTAGAAAAATAACAATATATGTAGCAATGCTTGAAATATTCTTAACTTTTAAAGGTTAGCTCTCTACTTCATTATAATCCATAATAAGTAAAAACAGTAAAGTAAAACTAATTGGGTCACCTTTTTACATAAAAATAAAAATATTATCTGCAGAAAATAAAAAATATATCTTCATATATATATATGTGTGTGTGTTTATGTATATCTTGGTATAATGATAAAACTTGAAAATTAGTCTACATTCTCTAAATATACACTAAATATACAAGGCTTATCTTTCATCTGCTGACAGGGATATGGCTTTCTTCTGGTCATTCCAGATTCTTTGTGCAGAGGATCATCCCCCTGCCTCCAGGGCTAACACCTGCAGACTGTTACTTGTCTGCCTCTCTTCTCAATGATGAACTCTCCCAACCATCTCGTTTTCCCAGGGTGCTTAGGAAAGTCTGTTTGACTCGTGCTCTTTCTTTCTTTTTCCACTGAGAATCTTGTTACCATCTCTCGTTTTCTAAAGTCTCTGAATATGAAGATACCAACTTGAGAGTCAAACAAAATTTTAATTTGTCAGTGCCAATTTCCCCTTTGAAAGCAAAAAGAAAAAAAGAGTCAAGGATCAAAGGTCAGGCAGCTCGTAACACTCCTAAATTAAATACAAGCTGGTATTGGCAGACAGGATTCAGGTGCAGAAATGTTCTGATTTATTAAACTTGCTGAGGGAGATAAAGGAATTATTCCAATAAATGAACTGAGTACTCACTGCTTGAATTTCGGAAGGAAATAATTCGGGCTTTGGGGAGAGAAGGCAGGAAGCCTGGTTCAGCTCTAATGGACAGACTATGGGAGAGGATCTATGTAATTTTGTGCATCTACTGTGGCTAATTCAAATGGCGCTAATTGTTCCCCAGCTGCCAGTCAAGGTGAGGCTTTGAGACTCAAAATCCCTGCTGAATCTCCTCCAGGAGGTGAGAGCGATGCAGACTGTGTATCTGAGGAGAAAGAATGGGCTTTGCCTTAGCAGTGCACTGCCTCCATCCCAGCATGCACTGCAGGAAGCAGGGGCAGGGCGGGGTCATGTCTTTCTCCTTTTCCTTATATGGTCTACAGTTTTTTTTTTTTTTTTTCCTTTTTTGTCCCCTGTCAAGGAATGCTCAGCTCATTTGTTTTATTTAAAACAGTGCTCTTTACCAGCAGTCATAGAGGGATGGTTTAGGGCTGGAACACAGAGGCCCAGCAGCAGAGTGGCCAGGATTCTGCACAGAAGCCTAGTGATGTTCTCTGCTACCTCTCGTCGAAGCAGGCAGGCAGCATAGCTGGCTCCTTCTTAGGAAAAATGATTCAAAGTGATCCGTGAGAGTGAGAACTCTTATTTAAGACAGAACTATTTTTAAGTTTTTTTCTAAACAACAGACAAGCTTAGAAAAAATTTACTAGGCAAATTTACTCATGCAACAATGATCAATCTAGGAGGAATGATAGGTTAGTTACAACTGAAGTCATATACATAGAAGACCTCTAAAGCATAGATGAGCAGTTATAAAGGCCAGGGATGAAAGAATAGGTCCCTCTGGGAAACTGACCTTAATCATTCTGATCGACAGAATCAAGGAATTTAAGAGAGGACAGTAAAGGACAGAAGCACAAAAGAGAAGGGGGAATTTGACCACTACAAAGGGAGAACACAGGCATGGGCTGAAAAATGGTTTTAAACAGAACAGCAATTACCACATATGAAGGCACAAAGGACATTGGAAGCTATTTGATTAGCTGATGTGTTTCTAGGGCACCCACAACTCTGTTTCTGTCATTATGTCTTAACTCTTAAATATTTCCATCGAATATCTGAGTAAGAGATACTCGTTCTTCTGGTTTGTACTTAAGGTATAATTTGCAAAAGAAATCTGAGTTGCTGTATAGGCGATTAACTGAGTTTTTGTGCTTTATCTTGGCTGGTATTTTTTCATGACTGATGGTGCAGAGATCAAAGTGGGTGACAGTAAAATGGGACTTAGTTAAATCTCAAGGTTACTTTTCACTCTCAGTTGGCATTATGGCCATCCAAAAGGAGTGACTTGACATGCAACAGTAAGTTATTTGTGTTACAAGCAATTCACTTTCAAGTTTATCTTAAGGAATCTTACCTGTGGCAAGTTCAATATACAATTTATATCATTTCAGGTTAATGTTGTTGACCACCAGGGGAAGGCAGTGAAATTGAGAGTGTGTGTCAAATAATCTTCATAATAGTAGACTCGTGCTTGCCTCGTTGGAGCTTTGATTGCTTCGATGTTATGTGCTGCAGTATTCTGGAACAGTGCACAGCACCCTGGACTTCCAGATCACTCTGCACACCTGTGCTCTGAAATCATGGTAGCTATGCTAGCTCATGTGAGTAACGCAAACCGTTTCTGCCTCTCTGGTAGTAAGTGCTCTTAAATGATTTTTTTTCCAAAAGAAGTTTTCCTTATAGAAACAATCATACTGTTTTTGACATTGTACAGAACTCATTCTCCTTTACAAAAATAATCATTCCTGGCTAAAGACCTAACATTCCATGACTATCATGGATGGCTGGCCTAATTCCAATTCCAGAAACCTAAGAAAGGGAACCAAAAGGGGGCCCTTGAATCTCACTCTGCACTGATTATTATTGTTTCCCCTGTCTTGAGACAAGCTGTTTTGACTTTTTTTTGCAGGGATTTATATTACCCAAGTAATTTTCTAATTTCCTTTGGGAATTATTAAACTGCACAATAGACTAACTGGTTTAGAGTCATATTTCTGTGGTTTGACTTTTAGATACTTTGAATTGTAAAGGGGGATTTCAGTTGTTCTAATTTATCTTGACAAAGTAAAGCTATAAAAGAAGCTTTACTGTTTGGATTTGAAGGGATGCCTATTTTAAAATATCATGGTACTATTTTGTGTTTTTAAACTTCATTTGATATGCATATATTATATGTATTCATGTTTGTATGTTAGTTTGTATATGTTTGAATCTACTTTTCAGAAACTATGATGGAGCTGTTAAGAGATGACTCAGCAGTTAAAAGCTCTTATTGCTCTTGCAGAAGACCTATGTCTTGCTGTCATTACTCACATGGTAGCTCACAATCATTGGTGAGTCCAGTTCCAGGGGGTCCAATGTCTTCTTATCTTTGCAGACATGAATGTGGTACACAGGCCAAAATACTCATGCAAATAAAATAAATCTAAAAAATTTAAAAGCTATGATATTTATGTATGTGAAATAATACAGTAAAAGTTAAAAGTTGAGAGGGGATATTTGTATCTATGGGAAATGAAAAGGTTTAAATGAAACAACACAAATCATGCAAATAAGGAAATTAGTGCTGACATTGATGAAAGAAGCATTTGGGTTTCCAGCAGCTCATTAGATCATTGCTGGATGTATTTTTGAAGCTGATTCTGATTGTCCTTTCTGGGTTGAATATATTAAATATCTCTCAGCATTCAAACATTCTCTTTTAAGATCAGTTAAAATCAACAGAAAAACGCATTCCGATTACCAAGTGCCTCTTTCACAGGAGATAATGTGCAAACATTTGGAATCCCTATGCTTCTCTTTATACACTTGGGTGAGCATGTCTCCACTAGCTATCACCGCATGCTATGCAGTTGATCAATTTCTTAAGATCTTCCTTAGTCTAGAATGATCAACTTCACTGTGTTCAAGTGGGATGGGAGATGCAGAGTAGACATAAAATTGAAGTCAGAGAGGTGACTCAGCAGCCAAACATAACAATGAAAATCACTTTGACATGGAAGTGAAAAGGACTTTAGTGACTCAACTATCTCAAAAGCCCAAAGATTTTGATTTCAAAAATATGTAAGAAACAACAGAAGTTTCAAGTTCTAGCTGTTAGCCATCTTTTAGTAGAGCAGAGAAAAAAGCTGTTGTCCTGGCCAGGGATTTCCTAATTGCATGTAAGAAGGCACAGGCCAAGAAACTTGAAGACACTCTGCCTCAAGCTTCTGTTTAACGTTCTTATAAATAAGTGAATTTGAGTAAAATTTTCTATATTAAATGTCTATTATGAAATACCTACTATTACATTGTAGAATTTTCTGGAAATATAGTAAGCTGATCAGGGTTTGATGTATCACACAAGTGTAAATTAACACACCTTGGAGATATATGTACATAGACTGAGCCCTGGATTATGTTGACTTTAGCAGTTTCTTGGATATGATACACAAAGTAGAGCTAAGAGAACAATGTAGATCAGGGTATCTATCTTCAGGGTTCTACACAGTGTAACATCTTCCAATGATTAGTGCAGATTTGTACAAAGCCTTCAAATTACATGTGTGAGCATTTTAACTTTGATTTTTTTCTTTTAAAATGTTTTTGATATTTTCAATTATTTTATCTCCCCCAAATATAGAACTAGCTTATTTTTAATTTATTATAATTAAATTATAACTTTCATTAACATCCCATTAATTCTTTAAATCTACTTGAAGAAATAAGTGTTTTATTATATAAAGTAACAGGATTTATGAACCTATCTGATTTTTGTTATATAGGACCTCCTTGATTTTTTTTTTTTTTTTTTTTTTTTTTTTTTGGATTTTTCGAGACAGGGTTCTCCGTAGCTTTTGGTTCCTGTCCTGGAACTACCTCTTGTAGACCAGACTGGCTTCGAACTCACAGAGATCCACCTGTCTCTGCTTCCCGAGTGCTGGGATTAAAGGCGCGCGCCACCAACGCCCGGCCCTCCTTGATTTTTTTATTGGTGTTCTTCGTATCTCCCTCTCCCTTTCCTTGTCCACCGTTCTGTGTGTCATGCATGTGTCTCCGTGTGATTGTATTCACTTTCATATGTATGCCACAACATACTATGATTTATATAGAGAGATCAGAAAACAACCTTGAATGTTGGTGTGGCCTTCTAGATCATACGGCAAGTGAGCTGACCTGTGAGCTTCTAAGGAAATGCTTGCCCTCACCTCCCTTTACTCCCAAGAATGCTGTGATGATAGCTGCATGTGCTCCTGTGCCCATTTTTATGTGGGTTCTGGGCATCTGATGTCAGATTCTTATATTTGTGTCACAGTGCTTTTGCCTAATGAACCGTCTCCCCAGCCTCAGTGTTATATATGTCTCATAAAGACCTTTTGCAGATTTTCTTCAATGTATTTCTATGTATGTTTAATATTATTATAAATACATTGATTTTCAATGTCATTTTCCAATTATTGATTGCTAGGACAGTCAGCCCTCTCTCCCCAGTGGGTCTTTATCAATATATTCAACCAGCTGCTACAGCTTAAAATACCCAGAAAAACTGCATCTGTACCAAACAAATACTTATTTTTAATTCATGTCATTAGTCTTTAAATAACAGAGTATAACACAGTTTCTACATTGCATTAGGTAAACAAGTCAACCAGAGATGGCTGAAAGTTCACAGAAGCGTGTGCTTTGGTCATATGTAAACACTATCAATTTTTGTTTTGTTTTGTTATTTGTTTTTTTACAGGGTTTCTCTGTAGTTTTGGAGCCTGTCCTAGAATTAGCTCTTGTAGACCAGGCTGGCCCCCAACTCACAAAAATCCGCCTGACTCTGCCTCTCAAGTGCTGGGATTAAAGGCGTGTGCCACCACCGCCTGGCAATCACTACACTACCATTTTATATAAAGAACTTGAACACTGGAAGATATTAGTATATGCATGGTTCCAAGGATACAGCAGAAAACTGGGAATGTAACAGAAACTTACTGTTTTAAAGTTATCTTATAATATGTGACATTATAAATTCAACATTGGCTTGTACTTGTAATTCTGTGGCTGAATTTTAGCCAGGATAACTTAAGCTCTGAATGCCACCTCCACTGACCTTTGATTCTTGACCCTCTGTGTATCATCCCACACACCACACCCCAGTTGAACCTTGGAGACTACAAAATTGCTTTGAGACTGGGTCTCTTCATGACTGTTTGGAGGAGTTAGCATGCCAGCATAGGCATCTGCTCAGTTAAATGAGAAAAATCTAATAACTTTGGATCATGGGGATTCATGGGGAGTTAGTGTTGTCTCAGTTTGGAACTGGATAAGATCTCTTTCCTAAAACCATTATAATTTTACCATTAGAAGAAACTAATGGTCAAATTAGATTATTATTAAATCATCTTGAAGCATAATTTAGAGAGAGAACCAGTAATTGTCTCCCAAACCTATAAATCTAAAGTTAAAAAGGAACAAGTTGTAATAGGTACAAGTTTGTTAGGTTTTGTGTACTTCTAAGCACAATACTTGACCAGGTAGAAGCAGGAAGATCTGGAGTTCAAAACCAGATTAATCACATAGTGAACACCCAGCCAACCTTTTTACCTGAGACCTTGTCTCAAACACAACAAACCAAAACACAACGACCAACAAATGGAACAAAGCCAAGAATCAGTGAACGACTCCAGGTGAGGCTGTAATACTGCTTGACTGGTTAATGGATCAGAACAGTAATCCAAGCAAAGTCTCAGAGCAGGCATTCTGAGCAGCACTGACATTTAGTTTATTCAATTTGAAACTCTACTCATACTTGTGCAGAGTGCAAAGGATGTTGAGTCAGGATTGCTGGAGGATTGCAGTCAGGAAGTCAAAAGATTTACATGTGCTCGAGCATTGAGAGATGGCTCATATTTATACAACTCACAGTTTCTTTAATTCTGCTTTAATCCTAAAAGCATTTGCACATTAAAGACTTCCCATAGTTAAGAAATGAGAAACTGACAATTAAAATGCAGTGATAATAGATTCACGTGCTTTCTGTGTGATGCAAGATTGTTTAGGCTTCAAGGTTTATTTCGTCCTGCATCAGAGTCATTAATCTTCCTTCTTTATTTCCTTCTACTGTTGGAATACAAGGATTTTCTTTCACCTTGAAAAACTATGCATGGTAGGGGTTTCTTTGTCTTATTCATGAAGGTTTGACATATCCTATGGAGTAAAAGTAAATTGTTTTTTCTTTATTCTTCACTCCATTATATTCTTGAGAAATGGTCTTCAAGTTACAGATTTGATTTCTCTCCTGGTATTGGAAGATCATAAACAAATGCATTTTTATGCTTTTTTTTAGTAGGCTTTATGTTTTTATCCCCAGCAACTGGACTAATTCAATAAGCAACAGACCATAAGGCAGTGAATGGATACACTATTAATTTTTATTGCTAAAGTTTCTTTTATGTACTGTTTGATCTAAAGATGTTATTCACACTTTTATGATGACAGCGGCAGACTTGAAGCAGATCTGACTCCATAATTCTTATTGATAAATCCTGGAAATTTAAACTTAGCAACCAAAATGAATGACAATTGCTCACCAACTAGTTGATAGTGTGTGAAGTCGAGGCTGTGAGAAGGTGGAACAGCAATCACCATTCAGCTGGCCAGTAGGCAGACCACAGTTGGGAAGGGCTGGCTACAGTAGGAGTATGGGTTCAAGACAGAAACCTTGGAGATGATTAATTATTTTTCTTTGTTCTCCTCTAAAATGAGGAATGTCGGCCTTAAGAGCAGGTTTTCTAAATTATTTAATTCTGTGGTTACACAAAAATAGCAGATGAAGCAGGTCCTCAGTAAAAAACGACTGCCAAGCTGGAAGCAAATAAAAAGGAAACAAAAACAATGAACGTAAGGGTTTTCTTAATCCCAGACAGACTGGTACCCTGGCCACATCGCCTGGGACATTTTGTATGAACTTTGCATCTGTAATTAACAAATGCAGCTGAATCTTCTATTCTCAATTCCTGACTCATCCAGTGTTAATGATTAATATTCCCTTAAGACATCCAAGCAACGACAACAGTGGACAATTTATAATGCAGGAGGAGTGATATTATTAAAGCTTGAAGGGATCACAGTATATCAATGTGGCCAGTATTTATTGCAGGCTCACAGTGCATAAAATTTTATGGAAATGCAAATAAATATAGTTCAGTATTTCTGGAAAACTAATCAGAAGAATAGCATCTATTCAAAGAAGGCACATAAGGTATAAGTAGATAACTGTGAAACGACTGTTTAAGCCTGTTATGGGGTACATGTCTAACAACCAGTTTGGGTATATCAAGATAAAATAGTACATTCTATTGGACAGAATGTCACAATAGACAATGCATTTACTCTTGGAAGGTTGTTTAATCTTAGATAATTGTAGAACACAAAAGAAACAGGTAAACACTAAAGGCATTTGAAGAGGAAGACATTCTCCAGGATGCATGGTTTGTCTGCAGCTTCTTTTAAGGAGGATGCAATAAATGATCTGAATGACCCCACTAGTTACTATGTTGTGGCACACTCGATTCATAATATATGCTAGAAACCCCTTTTCAAAATAAGAAACAAGGCAAGGATGTCATGACTACTTCTGTTTCATATTTGGCTAGCAGTTCTACCAAACTCAGGAAGATACAAAGTAATGAAAAGAATGAGCATTAAAAAACATATGTATATATGTTACCGAGTAGTAGCCCGGAAAGACGAACTCTCAAGACTATCCTCAAGGGTTTGCCAAAAGCTTTGCAGTATAGTGAAACTGAGCTTAAGTTTTTCCTATCTGAGGAGTACAGAATAAATTCACACACGTGCTGCTCAGGTCATGTTCTTTATCTATTTTTCTGTTCTCTAATTTCCTCCTAAGTTCTAATTCTTTCTCATTCTCCTTGGTTTCAATTCTCTCTTGCTTCTTTGTAGTTAGAGATTTATGTTCTGCCTAGTCCCACAGCCATTCAGTCCCAACAAAACACATGGTTACTTATATTAAGTATAAACTGTCAGGTTTATTATTAACTAGCTATTACAACTTAAATTAACCCATAATTCTATCCATGTTTAGTGGCTTGGTACCTTATTCAGTGAGGCATTTTCATCTTGCTTCCTACACGTCTAGGTAGTGACTGCAGACTGAGCCTTTCTTCTTCCCAGAATTCTCCTAGTCTGGTGGCCCCTCCTATACTTCCTGCCTGACAACTGATCAATCAGTATTTTATTAAGCCAATATGAGTGACAAATCTTTACAGGGGGCAAGACCATTATACTATAGCACTTCTTTGTTCACCTAGCTTAAATAATTACCGGACACTTGAGGCAATAAGAAAATAGTTACAAGAGTTACATCTTATTGGTCATATTCCTTTTGTAAATGATAAGGCATCGAGCCATTTCCCAAAGCAGTGAAAGGTTTCAAGGTTCTAGGTACAAGACTGTGATCAGAGGCAGGGGCACAGTGTCTCCTGAGACAAGCTGCAGAGTGATCTGCACAGAGAGTCAGGTCTTCTCAGTCAGACTCAGTCAGTGCAAGTGAAGAATTGGTTTTGTTAGGTTACTTTGTGCTAATAAGCTTGGTAGACATCTGAAACTCTGATCTTGAGTATATCTGTAAAGTTTTTAACTTATGATCTCTATATAGAAACATTTAGTCTAGTTTGAACTTGCTCTGAGGTAAAATGAGCTAATTGTGTGGAGCTAGTCTTAGACTGGGGAGAAATTGTTATTTTTTGTGTTAATCTGAGTAAAAGAAACAACAGGCTTTTAAGTGCTGGTTTTGAAGCATATCCTAGTATATTTTCTATATATCAAACTATATAGGTTAATAAGAAGCCATCTTCCTAACCAGCCACAGATAGATATATGTGCCCATAAGATTGAGATGCAATTATGACATATCATATACACATCACATGAGATTTCCCACTACAATGCAGGTAGTGGGGAGAAACCATAGGTGCTTTTGCACATCCTAAATTACAGTAATGGGCTACAGCTTCTTGAGTTGGTGGTTCCATAAGCCTTACCCAGATGGGATTCTCTGCCATCAGAGAATCATTCCTCTGGTGGGCTGACATCTGAACACTAGTTGTTACCTGCTGCAACACCCATGGTTTCCTTAGACAGTTACTGAACATAAGTTGTGGGTAGACTACCTTGAAATAATTTTAAGAAGTTGTAACTCAAACACCAAACAATTAAGTTATTTGAAGTATTCATTTCTATATATTTAAACATAGCTACAGTTATGCAACTATGTTCACTGTGATCGACATTTAAAATATTTTCATCCGTCCCCCAATAAGCTAGTGCCAGTAGTGATTTATCTGATTCCACATGCCTGTAGCCTCATATTCAGTCAGCACATTCATGTCTCTCTGTCTGGGTTGGGTAGGTCATGGGAGCAGACCGAACAGGCCACAATGCTGGATAGGAACTCAGCTCCTCTTATGCAGAAAGCGTTCTCATTGTTCTCATTGTTGATCCATCTCTGCAGTCTTGAGTTATCTCTTTTTGTATATAGTGTAAGATCATTCTTGTGAAAATGCCTCTGCAGTGATCTGAGTACTATTTGTTCTAAAGAGCCAGTGAATTGTTTTGACAGCCTTTAAAAATAATAAATGATACAAATATGAGGGCTTATTTCTGATTTATTTCTGAAGATAGAATCTTTTGTTTATTTGTGTTTCTATGTTTTGACAGTCTAGTGCTTTTGCAACTTGAAGCTTTGTAGAAAGTAATGAAATTTTGAAACCTGAGTTTTACCCAGTTTTGAAATTCTTTGAGTGTCTTATATGAATTTCAGAATCATCTTGTCAGTTTCTACAAATCCATCACCTGGCATTTTGGTGTATTATGTCCAAGATCATATTTGGGGAAAAACATATTTTATAATATTAAGTCACCTTTAAAATTCTTAAAAATGATTGTTTATACCATGTTCAATTTCTTTAAACTATGTTTTATACTTTAAAGACTATGAGTTTTGAAATTAACTTTATTCCTAAATATTTTATTTTTACTTTCAATGAATATAATCTATACATTTTATTTTCAGCTGTCTGTTGCTAGTAAATAATGATAAAACAAATTTTGATCTGTGTTCTATAAACTTGATGCATGATTTGTTAGTCCTAGTATTTTTATGGATCTGTTAGAATTTCTGTATATAAGATCATGCTATCTGAAAATATGTTTACATTTTGATTAAATTTTTTTGTGTATTCACATTGAATGAATTTTTAATATATCAGGTTTTTATCTCTGTGACATTTTACAGTTTTTGTATGTCTTTCTCTTCTTATTAGATGAGTATTTTAAGTGTGATTTTTTAATTCCTGTAATAATACTTCTGTATTATAGGTTGTTCAGGGACTTATCTTATATCTCTTATCAGTATCTGCCTCATTTTTATACAAAGATTTCAGTACTATTATTATATAAGTTATGCCTAAACGTGTTATAATGCACTGATTTAAAAAAGCTAAGACAAAGATGAGATAAAATGTGTAGCTTCACAGTCTGTAATCTGAAAAGCATTACCCTGTTTAATTTTCCTCATCTTCCTCTATAGATTTGAGCTGCCATTTGGTCTCATCTCATTACTCTGTTAAAGCATTATTCCAACATGTGTCCTTTGCATTATTATTTATTTTTCATTTAACAATGTTTCCTGACAATTTAGTAGATTTATATAATGAGTTCTGTTTACCTTCATCCGTCTACATTCTCCTATCTTCTTTCCAGCTACAAACACACCCTCTTTCTACCTAACTTCCTATGTACATGTCTAATATGGGATTTCTCTCTGTATGCTGTGATTACCATTGATGCACAAAGAAATTGTTTTGAACCTATGGCAGGACAGAACTTAGGTAGGCAGGGAAAGCTAGGCTGAGTGCTGGGAGAAAGAAGTGTTGAGTCAGAGAGATGCCTTGTAGCCACACCAAAGACAGATGCAGGAACTTTAGCTTTTTGGTAATCCACAGCCATGTGGTAATACACAGATTAATAGAAATGGGTTAAATTTATATGAGCTAGCCAATAAGAAGTTTGAGCTAATGGGCCAAGCATTGATTTAATTAACATAGTTTCTGTGTGATTATTTTGGGACTAAGCAGCCAGGAACCAACAAATAGCCCTCCCACTCCTTCTCCAACAAATTGGCATGCTAATTTGGTGGACTAAAATCTATGTAAAACCTGAGGAAGCTTAAAAAGTAATTCTAGACACAAAACTACAGAGTTTAACATAGCTTCTTGCTGCTTGCTGGCGGTGTGACACAGCTCCTTTAAGAGAGATTTATTATCACATGTACTCACTCATAAGTGGTTTTTAAACATAAAGCAAAGAAAACCAGCCCACAAATCACAATCCTAGAGAACCTAGACAACAATGAGGACCCAAAGAGAGACATACATAGACCTAATCTACATGGGAAGTAGAAAAAGACAAGATCTCCTGAGTAAATGGGGACCTTGGGAGAGGGTTGAAGGCCCAGAGAAAAATGTGGAGCTCAATAAAAATAATAAAAAAGAGAGAGGTTTTCCTGATCACCTGCTACTCCTTTGAAATGTTGGCTTTCTGGACCTTGCTTCCAGTGTGACCTCTGGCTCTCTCAGGAGATGAAGCATTTGGATGGGTTTTGTGAGGAGATTGCTGCAGCTTGCTTGATGGCAACATGAACTGACTATGTGACTGAGAATGGGGTGATATGCGTGACTCTCAAAGGCAGCAAGCAGCTCCAACTTGCTGGACTGGGTGGGACAAGCAGTCACTGCCATATTTCCCCTAGCAATGATGCAACTTAAGTTTTTAATAAGTGCTTAGTATTTTAAGAAGTGCTCCTGGACAGTAAAGAATTACAGATACATAGTAGGACAGATTCAGACATAAAAGACCTCTAAATGGATCACAGTGTTGGATACACACACACACACACACACACACACACACACATATATATATGTATGTATGTTTGAGAGAGAAAAGAAAAAGAGTATAGAGAGTCATAAAATAAAGTTAATGCTTTAAAAAACAAAGTCTTTAAAGAGACAGTCATAGATTAAAAGGAGTAAAGAAAAATAAGTCATGTAAAGATGGAATATACACAGAGAGTCTGGATCATGTATATTGTTGTGTTTTCTTTGAATTTTTTGACTATGAAGGAGCTAAGTACAGAGAGACAATTCATTGTATGGGCTGCTAAGCTAAAACAGCATGTATATTATAAAGGTATCTTGACTTCAAAATTTGGGTCTAAGGATATGTTGCTTTGGAAAAGAGGTTATTCTCTTGTTTTCACAGAAAATGAGAACATGTGGATTCATTCTAGGCTAATATGGTTTAATAGAGTATGACCACCTGAAAAGTCATGGTGAGAACCTTCAAAAAATTACTTTGCCCAATTGCTAACTGCAATGAACTTAGCACACAGGATACACCATGAAAGACCTGATTAACAGTGCTCCCAAACAGCAGGAAGCAGTATGGACAGAACTATGCCCATATTTCCAAATATTGTTTACAATTGTTTGTTTACATTTATAGGGGCATATACTATAGAGATGAATAATTTGCTTTGGAATGAATCTTGCTTTATTGATAGAAATTTAAAGTCAATTTTGTTATAATGTGTATATATATTTCTGATCATGATTAAGGTATTATTGTTTGTCCAGCTCATTTAAATTGTATAATTGAGAAATGAAGTTTAATAGATAGTCATCTGTAATAGTCAAGCTTATAGTCATGCTAATTGGATTTTCAGGATATATAGAGATGTATTTCAGATGAATAGGCATTCCTCAAACTTTTCAAACACTGTAGGCATTTAAAATGTTTTAACAACTTAGACTTTTCATGATAATGAGACACATCTGCTTGGCTATACCAGTTAGTTCAAGAGGAAGATGGGCATCGAAGAGGGTCCTTATAGAGTTGGTTAGCCATCTGGGCAAGAAACTACTCTCACCTGGACTGCTTAACTGGACATGTAGGACCCAGAGAAAAGACTACTGAACTTGTGTAAAGGTGAGACAATCCTTCAGGGTTTCTGCTACACAAAAGAGTGTGCCAAACATTCTGCAGAACACAGAAAAATGTGACAGACAAGCTGTCAAAATAGGTGGAACTGTCTTTGAAATTTCATGCTTCATGGAGAAAGTCTGCTTGATACTATAGGCCTTAGACTGAAGATTAGATGCCCCAATGGTACAAAAGAACTTTAGGTTACTCTGTAGGTAGCAAGATGTCTCTGTAAATTCTAGAGTTTTGGAAGATGCTTACAATGAACTTATTATATCCTTCTGAAGTCTTTGATGAAGTTGAAGAATTTATAGTGATAGTTATAGTTTTCCTTAGATATGATAAAAGAAAATAGATATAAATATTGTAGCTATAATTCTTGCTTGATAGCTGTTTTGTTATACAAAAAAAATAGGTTAAAGTTAAAACCTATTTTATTTAACAGAAAAGGGGAGGTGATATGGGATTTCCCTCTGTATGTTGTGATTACCACTAATGAATAAAGAAACTGTTTTGGACCTATAGCAGGGCAGAACTTAGGTATGCAGGGAAATCTAGGCTGAATGCTGGGAAAAAGAAGTATGGAGTCAGAGAGATGCCATGTAGCCCCACCAGAGAGAAATGCAGAAACTTTAGCTGGTAAGACACAAGCACGTGGTGATACACAGATTAACAGAAATGGGTTAAATGAATATGTATGAGATAGTAAGAAGCTAGATATAATGTGTCAAGCAGTGATTTAATTAATACAGATTCTATTTGATTATATTGGGGCTAAGCAGCTGGGAATCAACAAGCGGTGCCCCCCTCCCATGACACATGTCTTTTATGTTTTAGTTTGCTTTTACTATGTTACACAGTGTGTTTAACCAGGGCTGCACATGTGGGTATGGGCATGATGCTATCAATAAGAGAATGTGTAATCAAAGGTATGTACAATACTGAAGACAATGACTTCCTCTACTCTAACAACCCTAAATTTGCATTACCACACTTGAGTGAGATGGAGTCCCATGAGCCCCTCCCCTTTCTACGACTGAATGTTTGCTAGTTCAGTCTTATGAAAGTCTGATGCACTCAACTATTGTGAGTTCATGAGTGCTATGGCAACATCATGCCAATAGGACAGCATTACATGCCCCCTCCCCCGCGTATTTGACACAAATTCTTTCTGTCCCCCTCTGAGCTTTTCCCTGCACCATGGTGAGGGTGATGTGTGTGCCTTGCTTAATGCTGAACACTCAAAAGTCACTTGTTCCTAACACCTTGACCAGCCATGAGTCTTTATATTAACTGTCATTCACTAGATACGGAAACTTCCTGACCAAGATAAGGATAGTACTAGTCTATGGCATGTTATAGGTATGGGCAAATATTAAAGAGACAGTTTGACAAATACTCTTTTGAGAAAAAAAAAGTAGTAGGTTTGCTCCTATTCTTTATGTACTCTAAGTCATGATACTTTTACCAGGTGCTTGGTATCAGGCATAAACTACCTCTTATGGAGTGGATTCAGAACCAACCAGAAATTAATTGGTTGTAACTTGTAACTGGTGTTCCACTATTATACCCCTGAGCACCTCTTATCTGCAAAACTGGTCTTGTATCATTGTAGAGTCTAAAGCTAAGAAAAAGCATTGCTGACTTTTCTTCCTAACTGCTTGAATAGCAACTTCCAGCACTAAAAAGGTCTTCCAGCGGGGAGGAAATTTCAGCCTAGTTTCAACATCATTTCTTTTAATTCTGAAACTGAAGAGTATAATGTTTTCCACAACAGGGTCTTACCACTCAGTTATGGTGGGCAATCAATGACAATGGTTGAATGGTTTCCAGGCCTTTGGGAAGATTCCTGGTCAACAAATCCTAAGGAAGTGTCCCATATCTGCCACCAGGATTTTTGTTTAATAAATCTTGACTTCTGTGATTGGCTTCATCCACCATGAATGATATCCCCATTAAAAATATTTTAAGTTAGCTTCTTCATAATATTTACAAGCATGCCCTTTGTCTTAAAATGCTATATTTCCATGTTTTATAGAACCAATGATACAATTATATTTTATATTATTTTATGAAATTTCTTTTTAAATTAGTCGAAAAAAAAGAAACATTTATGATTGTTCTTAAGATGACACTGATATTTTTATTTCATTATTTTCTTTTTAAAAATATTGGTAATAATTGTTTCATTATGACATTTTATTTTGTCTTTAAGATTTTACTTATTTAAATGTGTGTGTTAGTGTCTGTGTGAATGTATGTGGATGCCCCTTGAGGCTAGAAGATGCCATCAGATCCCCTGAAGCAAGTATTCTTAACTGCTAAGCCATCTCTCCACTGCCTCTTCTTTGTTCTTTATATAGCTTGAATAGTAGCGTTTGAAATAACTTGCTTTTCTTAGAGTTGTGTGTGTGTTTATGTGTATATGTCTGTCTCTGTGTATACATGGAACATGTGCATGTGTGCACTTGTGTTTTTAGGTTGCCCTCACCCATTGATGGTTTTGTGGATGTCGACCTTGAGCATCTTGCTTTGTATTTTTCACCTTTCTTGAGGCAACATGTCCCCGTAACCCTTCCCTCAGTAATGTGGTCACATGTGCTCCATGGATGAATTTCACACAGGTGTGGGGCATCCAAACTGTGCTTTTCACTTTTGAGCAGCAAATACTTTATTCATTGACCATTCCCCCAGTTCTTCCTTCACATTGTGTGTGTGTGTGTGTGTGTGTGTGTGTGTAAAGCTGATTACTCACAAGAAATCTTCCTTTCTCTTTTGTCTGTGATTGCATTTATATTTCCTTAATGTTTGAAAGATAACTTTATAGATTCAAGATTCATAACTGTAAGGCTTTGCCAGCATTTTGGAAGTGCCATTCATTGCCTTCTGACAAAAGTTTGCCCTGATGTTAGAGTCACTGTAGTTCCCAGAGGGATGCTTTCAAGATTTCTATTTGCCTTTAGTTCTTATCATTTTTAGTAAGAAAGTGTCAGATTGTCATTTTTTAAATATAAAAGTTTTGGGGGAGCCGGGCGATGGTGGCACACGCCTTTAATCCCAGTACTCGGGAGGCAGAGGCAGGCGGATCTCTGTGAGTTCGAGACCAGCCTGGTATACAGAGTTAGTTCCAGGACAGGCTCCAAAGCCACAGAGAAACCCTGTCTCGAAAAACCAAAAAAAAATAAAAAATAAAAATAAATAAAAATAAAAATAAATAAATAAATAAAAATAAAAGCTTTGGGGGTTTCTGAAAGTTTGGATATGTTTTAAATTTTTAAAAATAAAATGTAGAAATTTACAGTGATCATATCTTTATTTTAAATTTTTTATTAAAAGATTTTTTTCTTTTTGCATACCAACCACAGTTCCCCCTGCCTTCCCCTTTCCTGCTCTTTCCACCTTCTGCTCATCCACTCTCATCCACATCTCAGAAAGTGTAAGACCTCCCTTGGAGAGTTAAAAAAATCTGACTTATCAAGTTGAGGCAGGACCAAACCCCTCCCCCCTGTATCAAGGCTGAGGAAGGTATCCCTTTACAGGGAATGGGCTCTAAAAAACCAGGTCACGTACTGGGATAAATCCTGGTCCAACTGCCAGTGATCCCACAGACTGCCCAAGCAATGCAACAGTTACCCACATTCAGAGGGCCTAGTTCAATCCTACACAGGTTGCCAGCTATCAACCAAGAGTTAGTGAGCTCCCACTAGATCAGGTCAGCTGTCTGTATGATTTTCCCATCATTGTCTTGACCTCTTGCTCATATAATCCCTCCTCCCTCTCTTCAACTGAGCTACAGGAACTCAGCCCAGTGTTCAGCTGTGGATCTCTGCATCTGTTTCCATCAGTTACTGGTTAAAGGTTCTATGATGACAATTACGGTGGTCATCTCTCTGATTACAGGGGAAGGCCAGTTCAGGCACCTCCTCCACTATTGCTAGGAGTCTTAGCTGGCATCATCCTTGTGGGTTCCTGGGAGTTTCCCTAGCACCAGATTTCTTCCTAATCCCATAATAGCTCTCTCTATCAAGATATTTT
Organism: Chionomys nivalis; assembly: GCF_950005125.1. Lineage (NCBI taxonomy): Eukaryota > Metazoa > Chordata > Mammalia > Rodentia > Cricetidae > Chionomys > Chionomys nivalis. The sequence continues at coordinate 61,207,365 of NC_080101.1, forward strand.
TTTCCTTGCTTTCTCTCTCTGATCTCCCCCAACTCAATCATCATTTTCCTCATGTTATCCTTCCTTCTCCCCTTCCTTCATGTTCCCAATTTACTCAGGAAACCTTACCTATTTCTCCCTCCCAGGGACATCTATTCATGTCTCTCTTAGGGTTGTCCATATTACCTAGTTTTTCAGGGGTTGTTGATTGTATGCTGGTTATCCTTTTCTTTAGGTCTAATATCTACTTATGAGTGAGTACATAACATTTTTATCTTTCTGGGTCTAGGTTATTTCACTCAGGAAGGTTTTTTCTATATCCATCCATTTGCCTGCAAATTTTAAGATGTCATTATTTTTTTACCAATGATACTCCATTATGTGATTTCACTACATTTTCTTTTTCCATTCTTTGGGTGATCATATCTTAAAAGTTATTTTCTTTCCTTGTTTTTGTCATCTGCATTTGACATAGCTATCTGATGGCATTTGCAATGGTGCTCACTATTTCTATGAGGCTCCTATAGTTTGTCTTCATTCTTTATTCTCTTTGTTCTTCAGAGTACACCTATTCCATCAATCTTTTAGTTTGTGGGGTTTTCTTCTAGAGGCTAATGCTTACTGTTTAGTTTTGTGGACTATTTATCTAGTTACTATACACAGGTAACAGCAAGATAGCTTTATGAAGGAGCAAGGTAAACTGTATGTTACCCAGAAGTTTACCTAAGAGTTCAGGAAATTCAGAAATAAGTAAACTTCTGGATTCAAATACACCTGAAGGACTGTCCTCAATGATTACCACCAGCAATTGAATATTACTATGGATCACCAATGACCATGGAGCATTGGAAACAAAAGGGAAATCAAACTATAAGTCAGCCTATGTCTTCTGAAATCATAAAATGACTCCAGAAGATTAGATAATCTGATGGCATGGTCAATAAAAGTTTACTGTCATTCTTATGACTGCTCTTTTTAAAATAATTCATATTTTATTATCATTATTACTGTATCTTATCTACATAGTAATACATTTCCCTGTGATGTTTCCATAGTACATATACTTTTCTATGCCATTTTCCAGCTACTTTTTCACCTTCACCTTTTCCTGTCCTTTAGCTCCCTTACCTTTCTCTAATAGTATCTTTAATACATTTAAGTCATATGAAAAAAGTCATGTGTGTGTGTGAAGGCAAGGCATTGCAGATTTGTGTGTAAACATATGTAGAGGTCAGAGACAACTTCAAGGTTTGTTTCTCAAGCATTGTATCCCACTTTTTTTCTACAATGCTGTGCCCACCGGCAGTGGGAACAGAATTTACCTCTAATGAATGAATTGGAATGAACTGACATTTTGGAGCCCATTCTCTTTGAAAGGATAACATGCTCAGCCTAGATATAAAGGAGAGGGCCTTGATCCTGCTTCAAAGTAATTTGAAAATATGAAAAGATGTTTAAAAGCTAAAAGTGGTCTTAGATGTTGGAAGCTAGCAAGAAAATAAAGGAATTAGTCCTGCACTGCACATGAATGGTAATAGAAAAAGTAGAGTATACGTATATGTGTATATGTATATACATGTGTATCTTGTGTGTGTATAAAATTTTTATTTATTAATTCAGGTATATGGTTTATTTAATTCAAAAATTAAAATTATGGTACAAAATCCAGTAATGAATTTTTACAGCATAGCTCATAGTTTTTTTCTTAAGGCCGCATGTCTTTGAAGGATAAGCTTAGAATAATGATTATTAATAAGTAGTATGTAAAATTGATATTTACTGTGCTATTTTCTCTACATTTGTGTGTAACTGAAAATTAGCATAATAAAAATAGAAAGAAAAGAATGTACTGTAGATCACAAGGTTACACATGACACTTTAAATTCCATGGGGTTGAAATTTTTGAAATTGTCAGAAGGATATTAAACTTTGATTTGATCATGTCACATTCTTTGACATCTTTGTGTGTTTGAAAGATGTATGCACAGTATGTCATTCAGTAAAAGGCACAATATCAAGAGATCTAGTCTTCAAAATCAGCAAATACCCTAGGTATTTGAAATAGCTGATGGGGAAGAAATATGTGCAGCATTGAAATTAGAGAGCTGGGATGAATATCAATTCATTACATAAAATGTAGGCAGGCCCATCTAGATAGGTATGGTTCTTTAAAGTCTATTTTGTTTTAAATATTTTTCTTTTTTTGTGACTTTTTTAAAGAAAAAATAGTAAAGGAAAAAAATGAAAAAAGATATTTTGTCAAAATCTATGTATAGCTTTAAAAAGTCTTTAATGTTCAGTAAGATTATTACTTTAAGGATAGCTAAATTACATTTCTCTGATTTCAGAGAAATTAATGGACTAATGACAGAGTACATTACAATTTAATGACCTTTAAAAATCAAATTAATGTGTCATGAGTAGCAGGCAAATGGATATAATTTTAATATTTACTAACAAATTAATGAGAACACCAGCTCAAACCAACCCTATGTTTTGATTTTTCTTTATTACTTTGCTCAAGATTAGGACAGATAAGAGCCAAGCACCATTTCTCACCTCATTGTTTGCTCTGTCAAATTCTATTTCTCTAAAATTAAACACAAATGCTACCCTACTTTGGTGCGAGAGACACAGTTTAAAGGTATAATTTATTCCACACCCTTTTGAAATGAAAGAATAATGAGTCATTAGAGTGTCCATGTTTTTCTATTTATCCTTTCAATGTCATACCTCTCCTTATCAAAAGTTCCAGACCTGCTTATCTGTCACTAATGAGAACCTTTTTTCCAGCGCTGGTGCTTACATTACCACTCCCATATACAGTGTCTGTGTATTGTAGCCTTTATTTTCATAGCATCGAGTGTCCTTTAAACTGAATGACATTAAGTGTGATAAAGTAAATATAAGTCTTCTCTAGAAAGATATTTTAAAAACCCATTGGGCTTCAGGGTTGAGATTTTTTTCATCTCCAAAACAGAATTTGAATAATGACCTTCTAAAGGATCTGTTTACCAGAACCTGGAATTATAGTTGTTTGTTCACTTCCAATGGTAAGACATAGTTTGATATACCATTAAAAAATAAAATTTTATCTATTCCGGTTACCAACTATTTATTTGGTCGACTGTAGAAAAGCTATCTCTATTTATACAATACATTCAAACTAAACCCAGCTCATTAAAAATCCTGGGAAGATTTCATTGAAGTGTACAATATTTTCTACTATAACATTTTTTACTCATTTTGAATGTGGCTAGTTCTAAATAGGATGTCTCCATCAAATCTTTCTTCTCTGGAATCATGCAGAAGAGGAGGCAGAAAAAAGTGTAAGAACCAAGAGAGCAAGGTCCTCTAAATCAACATGAACAAAGCTCATATGAACTAGCAGAGAACCAAGCAGAATGTACGTGTCTGCACTAGGTCCTATGTGCACAAATTATGTTTTCCAGTTTTGTGTTTTGCTAGAATTCCCGAGTGTGCAAATGAGTGGGTCTCTGTTTCTTGCTCTATCTCTTGGGCTCTTGTAATGGGAGGCTGCTTGTTTGTCCCAGGTCACACAGACCTGAAATAATCACACAGAAACTACTAATTACAACATTGCTTGGTCAATACTCTTAGGTTATAATGGCGTAAACGAATGCAGACAGATTGTAAAAATATATACAGCTTTAATGGGGAAATAGACTTACAGAACCACCATTCCTGGAGAGACCAGGAAAGCAGAAGAAGCACTGCAAGCACGCTCGCCAGATTTTTAGGTAAACATTAGCCTGAGGCTAACACGCCCCCTAAGGGGCGGGACTTATCCCTACATCTCCCCCTTTTGTCTAAATAAGACAGAACTAAACCAAATACAACTATATACAATAATAACAAATAATAAATATAACAAGCAATATTGAGAACAAAAGTTTTGCTAAACATTCTATCTCAAGGAGTCTAAATAATGTAGAGAGTAACTACAATTATATAATCTACAACTCTGTCAAAGATCTGAGAAGGGAATAAATATTACTTAACAAACGAGATATATCCAAAATGTGCAACAATTGACAGAGACAACTGACTACCTGGGCAATCACCCAAAGTCTCGTTTGCAATGTTGAGTCAACCAACTTTGGCTAAGGCCTAACATAACTGACATACCATTATTAAAGGCAAGGAACTTTTCAAAACTATCTTACCCTGTCTTGGCAGGCTATGACAGTCCTGTTTTATCCATTGATGCACGCTCTGTATCTCTGTCAGTGGTTGAGGTATGGGCATTTCTTTGCCCAAAGGCCAGTTCTGCCAAAAAGAAAGGCTTCAGGTGGAGTGTCTTTGGTGCTCAACATTCTCTCGGGAATAGAGCGGTGTTGCCAGGAGCAATTGTGTCTCACTATCATGAAACTCTGAGTTAGATTAAAGGCCATTTTCTACAGCTCTTTGAAGAGGTTAAAGATTATCTATACTGAGTATAATCTCTATATATCTAAAGAACCTGATTAGTCTAATTATAAATGACAAACTTAGATGACTATTAATCTATATAATTCTCAATATCTATCTAACTTAAAGACTAAGACAATAAACAACTGTGTAACAAATGAGGATAATGACCTCCAAATATAAACACTGTACAAATATACATTGCAATATGGTAAATATATATCAATACACAAACATTATATAAGTATCTTAATCAGAGGTAGAAATGTACACTGCAATATGGTAAATATATACTATATATATATCAATACAATATATGTCAATACATAAAAAATGTTTTAAACAGAGGTAGAAACATGCATGCATCAATAGTCAATATAATTTAACTTTGTATCAATATACAAGAATCAATACCAATATGTTTGTCTAAAAACAGTAACTCACAATTATAAATCTATTATCCCATCATTCCCTCTTGTTCTTTTTTTTCCCAAATGATTACTGAGCTTATAAAATTCCTCCCCAATCTCCCAACCCCTAAATGATGTCCCTAAACCCAGGGGCAAACTTTACTGGGAGAGGGGACGTCTTCTTCTATAATTACTTCTAGCGGTCATTGGGGCGACGTTCTTTCTGAGGGATCCTGTGAAAGTAAAATGATGGTTAAATTTCAAGATCAATGTCTTTTAAAATTGCAAATAGTCTCTGAGTATTTTGTGGAGGTCTGGCCAGAATGTTGTACAAGATGTGCACCATTTCGGCTAACCAAGTTGGGATCGTCTTGTGCAGCTGGTACCCAAAACAGGTCTTATAGTAGCGCTATCAGTATCATGACATCATATCTACCAGGTAGAGTTGTTGTTGTGGGGCCCCATCTTCTTCCTGGAAACTTCAAATGTCACTTCAGGAAAAACTCATTGTTCATTGTGAAAAACTTAAACATTAATCATATAGACATATATAGACATACACATATATATTCAATGAAAGGCATGATAGATATATTCAATGAAAAGTATGATAGATATGAAGAAAAGCAAAGATGTTTTCTAAACTCATATTTCTTTCTGCCCCATATCATGGCTCTTGACATGAGACAGAAACTCCAGAAACTCTGGGTTTTTCTCTTACTAACAGGCCTGGAATTGGAGAAGGACTGAACCAGAGTACAACTTCAAAACCAGCTCTACATATTTATAAAAAAATGTTTAATAAGACATATATATATATATATAAATTAATACTTACAAAATGTGTCCATCCATCAGTAATTAAATATTTATGGTCCCTTAATTTCTTTGAAGATGAGTATTTTCCTGTGGAGATAAGAAAACAACCCTGCCCCCAACCTATCTGTATTTCTTACCGTCAGTATGCTCGCCATCCTTGTGAATGAATTGTTATTTATCTTTTCCAAGTGGCTTCTTTTCTTCAAACCGAACCTTTATTAAATTTGATGGTATCCACAATTTTTCCTCACCTGTGGAGATAAGAGCAAAACCCCTTCCCCATCGCAGCACATCTCCTGGCTTCCATTGTGAGGTCAGCACATCCTTGAAATAAACTGGTTGATTTAGTTCAGTAGATTTTTCCATTATTCAATGTCTTTCTTCAGCCGTTGTTCCCTTCTCATTAGCGTTGAGAAAATTCAAGGTTAACAAAGTATTATGTAATCTATTTCTGCGGGTGTTTTCCACCTCTTTCTGTTTGTTCAACATATCCGTTATAGTTCGATTTCATCTTTCTATGACTGCTTGACCTGTAGGATTGTACGGTATACCTGTAACATGCTTGATATTGTAATAATCAAAACACTGTTTCATTTTCCTAGAGACATAAGCAGGACCATTATCCGTATTTATTTGTGTAGGTATACCCATGATAGCCATGACTTCTAATAAATGAGTGATTACTGAATCAGCTTTTTCTGAACTTAAAGCAGTTGCCCACTGAAAGCCTGAATAAGTGTCAATGGTGTGATGAACATATTTTAATTTGCCAAATTCTGCAAAGTGGAACACATCCATCTGCCAGATTTCATTCCTTTGGTTGCCCTTTGGATTAGCCCCTGCAGGCAGTGGCATTTGGTTAGAAATAGCAAGTAGGGCATTTCTTTACAATCTCCTTAGTTTGCTGCCATGTAATAGAAAACTCTTTCTTCAAACCTTTGCTATTAACATGATATTTTTTATGAAATTAAGAGGCTTGTAGCACACTACCAATCAATAATTGATCAATTTCTGCATTCCCTTTTGCTAGAGGACCTTGCAGACCCGTATGGGATCTGATGTGTGTTATGTACATGGGGCAAAGCCTGTTCCTGATCAAATCTTGAACCTGAAGAAACAATGAGGTTAGTTCTGTATCATCAGGTATAAATTCAGCAGTTTCAATATGTAAAATAACTCTTTCTGCATATTGTGAATCAGTAACTATATTAATAGGTTCTTTAAAATCCCTTAGCACCATAAGAATGGCATATAATTCTGCCTTCTGGACAGAATCATAAGGACTTTGTTCCACCTTACCCAAGTCTTCTGATTTGTAACCTGCCTTCCCTGATTTATTGGCATCAGTATAGAATGTACGGGCTCCAGTTATTGGAGCATCATGGATGATTTGAGGAAGAATCCAAGAAGTTCTCTTTACGAAGTTAAGCCTCTTGCTTTTTGAATAGTTGTTATTAATGTCTCCCAAAAAATTAGCACAAGCTCTTTGCCACGGTTCATTATCTTCCCATAATTTCTTTAGTTCATCAGCAGTGAAAGGCACTATAATTTCTGCTGGGTCTATGCCTGCTAGTTGACAAAGTCTCAGCTTGCCTTTTATAATTAACTCAGAGACTTTTTCCACATAAGTTTTCAGTTTCTTACTTGGTTTATGTCGTAAAAAGATCCATTCCAAGATAATATCATCTCTCTACATTAAAATTCCTGTAGGAGAAATGTTTGATGGTAGTATGACGAGAATACAGTTGAGCTCTGGATTCACCCTGTCCACATGTGCCTGTTGTAATTTTTCCTCAAACATTGTCAGTTCCTTTTCTGCTTCAGCTGTTAATTATCTGGGACTGTTTAAATCTTTATCACCATCCAAGGTTTTGTTCTAATGAATTATTAGATCAGGTGTTATCTCAATAGCTGATCCTAGACTGGAAATGTCTCCTAACAGTCTTTGAAAGTCATTGAGAGTCCGTAGGCGATCTCTCCTAATTTGTTACTTTTGTGTCTTAATTTTTTGCAAACCTATTTTATAACCTAAATAATTAACAGAATCTCCCTTCTGAATCTTTTCAGGAGCAATTTGCAATCCCCCTTTAGGTAAAAGTATCTTTATTTCTTCAAACAGTCTGTTCAAGGTATCCATGTTTGAATCGGATAACAAATGTCGTCCATGTAATGGTATACTATAGATTTGGGAAATTTCTTGCGTATTATTTGCAATGGTTGGTTCACAAAATATTGGCACAGGGAGGGGCTATTTAACATACCCTGGGGAAGGATGGCCCAGTGGTACCTCCTCGAAGGTTGGGAATTGTTATAAGTAGGCACTGTGAAGGCAAATTTTTCTCTATCTTCTTTTTGTAAAGGTATAGTGAAAAAACAATCCTTTAAATCAATAACTATGAGAGGCCATCCTATTGGTAATAAAGAGGGCAAAGGAATTCCAGATTGCAGAGGGCCCATAGGTTGAATAACCTTGTTGATGGCCCTGAGATCTGTCACCATTCCCCATTTACCTGATTTTTTCTTAACCACAAATACAGGAGAATTCCAAGGGCTGGTAGATTCTTCTATATGTCCAGCATCTAATTGTTCTTGTACCAGCTGTTCTAAAGCCTGTAACTTTTCCTCAGCTAAAGGCCATTGCTTTGTCCATATTGGTTTCTCAGTCAACCATTTTAGAGGCAAGGCTGTTGTTTTCTCTGAAGGGACATCAATTGCCTGTTCTTGTACAGCCTGAATGGCCAGTTTTCTCCGTTTTTAATATCTTTTAATATTATTCTCAGAAATATAGGCTCTAGAAGTAACAGGAATGTTAATTTGGGTATTCCATTGTTGTAATAGGTCACGACCCCATAAATTCATTGCAATATTGGCTACATATGGCCTTAATTTTCCTATTTGTCCCTCTAGCCCTATACATTCAACCCATCTCGTGCTCTGCGTTACTCGAGATAGGGTTCCAATTCCCAGGAGCTGAACATTTACATTCTGAAGAGGCCAATACAGATGCCAAGATTCTGGGGTAATGATACTTACATCAGCACCTGTATCCAACCGGCCAGTAATAAAAATGCCATTTACACATACTCTCAGTTTAGGTCTTTGATCATTTACAGAAGTTTGCCAAAACACACGGATTTCATCTTTCTGATCATTATTGCTTGTAACAGTAGGCATGGGGCTTCCTAATTGTCCTGACGAGGCACGTTCTCTGCAGAAACTGGAAATGACTGAACCATGTTTGCCATGGGAGCCTGTGAGGCCCCCTTCTCATGTTTCCCGTCTGTATCAGGTTGCGTTGTCTATCTCTTGTAGACCTGCATTCATTCATCCAATGTCTGCTTTTTCCACATCTTCTACATAAACCTGAAGGCTGAGTCCTCCTATTTCTGTTATTCATAGAAGATGCATTATTATTATTTCTGAAAATCTGTTGTCTACAATTCCTTTTCATATGACCCATTTTGCCACAATTAAAACTTTTGGTTTTCTGGTGTCTCCTTTTACCATTGGAAATTGCTTCTTCTACCCATGCTTCAGTGCCATAATCAAATGTATCAACATTCAGTGTATGCAAGACCCATTCTTTCAAGGGCGCTGATCTGAGCTTTAAAGGCCCCAAAATCCTTTTGCATTCCACATTTGCATTTTCATAAGCCAAAGACTCAATCATTAGACGTCTTGCTTCTGGGTCAGATATCCCTATTTGTACAGCCTTAGTTAGTCTTTGTAAAAAGTCACTAAAGGATTCTCTCTGACCCTGTTTAACTCTGACAAATGATTCCATTTTCTGTCCTGGGTCTTGTACCCTGTCCCAAGCCCTTAAGGCTGCTGTAGTACACCTGGAGAGTGTGTTTTCACCCAAATTAGCTTGTTCCTGAGGGTCGGAAAAGAGCCCTTCACCTAGAATTTTATCTAGAGAAATGTCAACTCCCTTCGCTTTTTCCTGCTCTTCTAAGAGTCTAGCCTCTTGCCTGAATAAGCATTTCCATTTCAATTGTGGTCCACTCTCAAGTACCGCAGAGCTCAGCTGGAGCCAGTCCAAAGGGGTTGCTCTGCTTGTCGTGGCCAAAGATTTTAGCATTTCTTTAACAAAAGAGGCATGCATCCCCAAGAGTCATGACAGCCTGTTTAATTTCTTTGAGATCATTCATACGGACAGGCTCCCATGTATCTTCCTTGATGACCCTAGGGTTTCTGGAACCAATCACCTTCTCTGTTTTTATTACTGGAAAGGCAGGTAGAGTTGTAGGTAGAGCTTTGTGGAAATTGTCCGGGAGAGATTTACCTACAGATGTAGTTAAAATTTGCCTTTCTACCCTTTGCTCTTCTTCATCAGAATTTAGAAATTCCTCAATCTTTTCAATTCTATTCACCATTGCCTTCTGCAATGTCTGAATCTCCTGTCCAGAATTATGTTCCAAAGCCTTCATTGAGGATTCTAAAGTATGAAGTTTGTCCATTAGAGATAACATCTCATCTTTGGACATAATTTTTATGGCATAAACCGTGCCTTCTTGTATTGACAATCTCTCCGCCAATCTGTCATAAGCTTTAGACAAAATCCTATTGTCACATTCAGCAGTTTTGATTCTCTCAGTTAATGTTTCAGTTCCTATAGAAAGGGACTGAAGCTTACGATCCAAATCAGCTGTTCCCTCTTCCATAGTAATGAATTTCTCCTTAATATCAGTCACTAATGTTTCAGTTCCTACAGAAAGGGACTGAAGCTTTCGATCCAAATCAGCTGTTCCCTCTTCCATAGTAATGAATTTCTCCTTAACATCAGCCTGTACCTTTTTTAAATTTTGCTCGGTTGATCGAGTCATGTTAAACAAAGATCTGTTCTCTTCCTGGAGGACTTCAAATTGATTCTTGAGAAGATTGTTGTCATTCTCAATTGTTTTTAAGTGTTCAATCTCTGCCTTAAGAATCCTGGATTCGTCTCGTAAAGACTTTATCATATTTCTGTTATCAAACCATTTAGTGGCAATGAAAACTAAGAATCCCAGAAGGATCCATAGATGTGAGGTGATAGACACCTCTTGTAAAATCTCCCACATGGTACAATTAAAAAAACTGTTAAATTCTTGAATGGTAACGTGTTCAGACATTTTATTTATAAAAGAATTTTTTTTTTACCTGTAATGACCGGTTCCTGCCAGTGGTGGTCTCTGTGGTTTTGGAGCCTGTCCTGGAACTAGCTTTTGTAGACCAGGCTGGGCTCGAACTCACAGAGATCCACCTGTCTCTGCCTCCCGAGTGCTGGAAATAAAGGCGTGCGCCACCACTGCCCGGCGAGCAGGCAGGGCAGAATGGGCCTGTGTGGGCCTGTGTGGTCAAGTGTATCTTGGACTTGGCACTGGGGCCCGAGTCACGAACTAAAAAGCGGCACCCAGGAGTGTGCTGTGTTAGCTAGCGGGCTAAGTGCTTGAGTCAGGGGCAAAATAGCCCAAAATGTAAAGGCATAAATGAATGCAGACAGATTGTAAAAATATACACAGCTTTAATGGGGAAATAGACTTAAAGAACCACCATTCCTGGGGAGACCAGGAAAGCAGAAGAAGTGCTGCGAGCCAGATTTATAGGTAAACATTAGCCCGAGGTGAACACGCCCCCTAAGGGACGGGACTTATCTCTACATTGGGTATATTCCTGGATCACTCTGATCTCTTAAATTAACCTTTTTCTATTAATCAGTGTATCACCACCTAGTTGTGGCCTTCCAGTAAGGTTCCACCCAGCATCCGGTGTCTGTCTCCTGCAGTGGATACCTGGCTTCTCCCTGACTCCACTCTACTGTCTTGCTTGGAATTTCTGCCTTGCTCTATTTTGTGTTGCAAAGGGCCTAAAGCAGCATCTTTATTAACTAATGGTATTCGCAGCATAAAGAGTGGACTCCAACATTACCTCTCCTTTCCTATCTAAATAAAAGGAAGGTTTTAACTTTAACATAGTAAAATCACATGTAATGAAACAGGTATCAAGTAAGAATTACAGCTACAATATTTAAATCTACCTTATTTTTTATTATAACTAAGAAAAACTATAATTCTAACTATTTATTCTTCAACTCCATCAAAGACTGCTGAAGACTATAACATTACCTAAGTTAACAGGAAGTACATTGCAAGCAACTTCCAAAACTTGAGAAATGACAGAGACATCTCGCTGCCTAGACAGTCACCCAAAGTTCTTCTGTATCATTAGGAAATCCATCTTTAGCCTACAGTCCCATAGTATCTGGCAGATTTTTTCATGAAGCAGGAAATTTCAAAGACAATTCTACCTGTATTGGCAGTTTGTCAGTCACTTTCTTCCATGTCCTGCAGAATGTCTGGCAGACTGTTTTATGAAGCAGAAACCCTGAAGGATCCTTTCACCTTTAGGCAAGTTCAGCAGTCATTTTTCTGTGTGTCCTGAATGTCCAGTTCACAACATACCAGAAAGCAGTCCAGGCAAGATCAGTTTCTTGCACAAATGGCTAGCCAACTCCATAAGGGGACTCTTTAATGCCCATCATACTCTTGAAGTAGTTTGGTGCTGCCAGGAGCAGATGTGTCTTATTGTCATGAAAATCCTAAGTTTTTAAAATATTTTAAATGCCATATTATGTTAGTCATTGAAAAGTTTGAAGAATACCTGTCCATATGAAATATTTCTCTGTATATCTAGAAAACATAAGTAACATGACTACAAGATTGACTATTATACATGATTATCTATTAACCTTAATAGATATTTCTTAATTATACATTACATTTTTTGGTGTTTTGAGACAGGGTTTCTCTGTAGTTTTGGAGTCTGTCCTGGAACTAGCACTTGTAGACTATGCTGGCCTCAAACTCACAAAGATCTACTTACCTCTGCCTCCTGAGTGCTGGGATTAAAGGCGTGTGCCACCACCACCCAGCTTATACATTACATTTTTAAATGAGCTGCACAAACACAATACCTTAAACAAGAGCAGATATATATATATATATATATATATATATATATATATCTCCTTTTCATAAAGGAGCCACAGTGCTCCTGCTCACTGCCAGCAAACAGCACCCATCTAGAAAAGAAATGAGACTACCAAGAAGCTGTGCTTGGCTCCTGTTCTTGTGGGTCTAAAAGCCCTCTTTCATTTGTAAGCATTTCTAGGCTTAATGGAGATACATTGCCAAATGTTTTGCCTCCCACATCAGGCACTTTTGCTTCAGCTGGTTTGCTTTGTCCAGTTCCAATGTGTTGGTTTTTGTTTTATCCTTTATATAGTATTTTATTAGTTTGTTTTAGAATCTTCCTTTTTTTTTCCAATGGGAGACAGAAAGGGAGTGGGTGTGGATGGAAGGGGAGGTATGATAAAAATTCTATTTTCAATAAAAGAAAAAATAGTAAACAAGCAAACGAAAAGGAAACTGGCTAATTATGTGCATGTGTTCATGGTACTTTTATTCTGTTTCTGATTTCCTGCCCAATATCCTGCGAGTATATTTGCTCCTCTGTTCAAAGGACCAGTGCCTCATTTCTTACCACTGAACATTCCTTACCAGCCTTTAATTTGGGCACTCATTAACTACATCAACCACAAACTGCTTTCTTTTCTTTTACTAATGAGATATCACTTATGAAGTCGTTGTTATATCATAAAAATTCAAACTCAAGGGAGCTAGAGAAATAGCTCAGTGTTTATTTTCATAGACTAGCCTTGAGTAGAACTCAAGCTACAATGTCTCTGGCTTCTTTGGGCACCTGCAATGATGTGCGTGTGAGCACGCGCACACACACACACATAATTAAAGTAAAAAATATCTTAAAAGTAAATTAAAAATTAAATTTTGTCTTTTAATTCTGTCTCTTGATAGCTTTCCCAAAACTATGACTTTGAGCTATCATAGTACCAATCTCTCCCCATCCTCACAAAGCTACAAAGCAGTGATAAGAAAGCAACACAACTAAGGGAAAACATAGTGATTATATGTGTGTATTTGTGTGTGTAAACAGAACTATTCTAGAATCCAAAGATAACTTCAGCAAAAAAAATGCAAAAGAGCAGCGTTGACATTTAGAAAATGTTATTTCCTTTCTTTATATGCCTGATTGTTATTCTGTGTCACTCTGTTATTATTCAAGAATTTCTTTTAAATATAAAGTATTTGACAGCATCTGTTGTATAGTGTCACTCAACAAACATTAGTCAGTATTAAATTATTGCTTTTATATTTCCACATCTTTTCTAATTCTGCTTTCTACAAAGTTCTTTGTTTTTAAGTAGAAAACATATTTATTTCTCTCATCTAATATATACTGAGAGTATTTTTATGGATGGACTAGCTTTTGTAGGGTCCTCAGGAGTCAGCTTAAAATGAAGGAAAACAAATAATAGCACTGTACAGCATGAAAAACCTGGATGGAAAGAACATAGACTGTACTTGACTATTTTGATAGAATTCAAAAAGAATTTTGTATAGTGTTATCCAGTCTGTAATGAATTGTTATGATATTGTTATTTTTAGCTTCACTATCTGGCCTTTTGACTCATCCATTATATTAATAGTACATACTGATGTTCAACCAATTTAACAATAATCGAATGCAATATGATGCATGAAATCTACTGTATGATTACTCTCAAGATTAAAACTTATTTTGTGAATGATATGAAGTGCTTTTAAATGAGAACTTCAGATCTTACCTTGAGATAAAGTTACAGTGATGTTTCAATACAAGTGGCTAGTTGAATTTTCAAATACGTTTTGAGGGCAATGGAATAAATATTCATTTGTGCTGCCTTTCAGTGATGCAAAAATAACAGACTGGTGCTTTCTTTGAAAATAAATGCTACTTGGTACCATTCTTCAGTGTTTGCTTAAAGTAAAGTGTGTCATAATAATTACTCTTGCCTTCTAACATCAGTACTATGAACTGTTCTTTCAAAACATCTCGTGTCTCTGCCTAAGTCATCTGGTCATCAATGCGTTATCAATTCAATTGTGGAAGCAGACATATGTTCCACTGCTGATCCTTCTACATACTTTAGTAGTTTAACATATTTAAACCTTACAGAAGTGTTTCCTTGAAGGTAAGTGAGGAACTCTTTGTGTCTAAGTATTATGGTTTTAGTGTTCTAGAGATATTTTATCTGCAACCCTCACAGGATTCTTTCTAAAATCTGTTCCTATATTCTGCTTCATGTTCATTGCTCTAGACATTTTAAGTTTGGTTATAAACTCATTATTTTCTCTCCATTTAATATTAACAAAAGGAGACACCCCTCACAGTTTTTATTTTTTATTTTCTTATTTGGAATAAACCAAGATCTTCTTTTTGAGCAGTGTTCTCAAGAGTCACTGTGTGCTTGGAATCCTGCCTCCTTAACTGACACCACTTTTGTTCTGTACCCATTGTTAAAGCCATCTATGTAATTTAGAGTCTACTATTTAGTGTTGCACTGATGTGACAAAATGCTTAAGATAAACTTAAAGGAGCAAAGTGTCATTTTAATGACAGTTTCAGATGCTTCAGTCCATAGTCACTAGGTTGTTTCTGGGACAGTGTTGAGGCACAGTGTCATGATGGTGGTGCATAGTCATGGAGACCAAGAAATGAGAAAGAGAGGACCTGCTATTCTAACATCCCTTTCTAAGACCATGCCTCAACAAGATTTCTCCAACAAGGCCTTGTCCCATGAAGATGTCACACTCCCCCTTTCCAATTTTTTACAGGCTGTTCACATATTTAGTACATGGGCTTTTGGAGTATGCTTAAAATATAAACATCTTTGTTCCTGGTTTCCAAAGACTTATACCCATCTCACAGTTCAACATGCATTTAGCTTCTCTCAAAGTGTTTTCAAAGTCAACTGTCCCAATACTGATCAAAAGTTCAAGTCCAAGGTCTTCTCTAAAGTTTAAAGAAAACTCATCCACAGGCCAATGAACAATAGAAATGAGAATTAAATGATTTAAAGGTACAGTGGCATGAGCATAAATTTCACTTTCTAAATGTCAGGAATAGGAGAATAGTAAGGGAGGCTTTGACAAAACCACACCAAAACCTAGATGCTATAGCTCCATGTTTAACATCTGAGGTACATGGTGGGGGTGATGTTAGTTCCAAACAGCTTGCCACACTTTGTCTCTTAGACATGGCTGACATTAACCTGCATGACCACTCTCTAGGTCAGGTTCTGTTACTGTCAGTAGCTTTCAAAGTACAAAGAAAGGTTTATTTTGGCCTTAAGTACATAGATCTCTTGGGGACACTTAAGACCCAACCTATCACATTTGTTTTCTTTGATTTTACATCCCTAGATGCAATGTCAGGTAGAGAGTTATTTCTATCATGGCACATTCATGCAAGCAATCGCATGAATGGATCCTTTGTGCCCTAAAACTAAAGACAAAACTATTTATCACAGTTCTATATTATTGAAATTGAATTTTCAGTGCAGTGGCTTGGAGATGTGGGACCTTTAAGAGGAAGTTAGGCCAGGAGGGCTCAACACTTATGCATAGACTCATACAATTATCTCAGGAGTGGTTGATGTTGACATGCTGTATCCCTTGGTTCAGTCCTCAATCTTTCGCTTACATGCTTTCTTATGATGATTATGTAATGCCCATGGCCCTGTTATAATGCAGCAAGAAGGTCCCCAATATATGTAACTTCTCTTGGATTTTGCAGCCCCCATTATTTTCAAAGATATATTTTACTTATGAACCACTTAGCCTGTGGTATTCTGTTTAGCAGTAGAATATATTCAGACACGCAGGATACGTACCTTCACCTGGCTTCAGTTCCTTCCACCACTTCCATGCCTGCCTTTCTACACCATCATTCTTTGCTATGTCTCCACTAGATCTTTTTCAGTTTCTAGAATATCTTAATTATAATCTTGCTTGGGACACATCTTTCTACTCCATCTGTATTATTTGTCATTTTTATTAGTTAGAACTCTTCAGATAAATAGTACTAATAGTGTATGTGTATGAGCATGCATGTAGTAAGAGTGATTGTTATAAAAAGATCTGACTTATGTGATTATAGACACAGAGAAGTCTCATGCTCTAGGGTAACAAGCTGGAGGTATGGGTGATATTCCAATGCAAAATGAAGTGGATCAAGTAGATTAGCTGATGGCATAATGTTCAGTATAAATGTAAGTTCAAACAAGTGAGGAAGCATTCAACTAGAAAACACTCATTCAGAGATGCTTCCTTACTTGACTGTTTGTTTTAGTCACTAGACCAGGGTCATCACAGTAAGAAGGTCCATAGGCTTTAGTTAGTCCACAGTTCAAGTGTTCATCTTATACAGACTACAGAAACACGCATATATAATTCTGAAACAGAAAACATGGTTCACTGATGTGGGCATAGAGAACTGTCATTCTTTCCTACATTATGAATGCACCCTTGCCCCAGGTATTTTACATAACCCCCAAATTCTGAGCGTGTGCCCACCTGCTTATCCTCTGTAAGATTCTATACCCAACTTCTGTTTGTCTTGTTCCTTCTTGCCCTTGTAATTCCTAAACCCAGGAGTTATGCTTTGGCACTTAGAAGATGTTCAGTAAGTGTTCATTGGATGCATGAGCTGTTCCATTAACCTTTCGCTTGAATTCTTACTAACATTAAACAATATAATTATTTTGGCTTGATTGCTTGTGTAAAGCCAACATTTACTCCTGGTCAATTACCTTTGGATATATATGTAACAATATTCAACATTCTGGTTTGATTAACTTTCCTCTGGATTTATACACTAAACCTACTCAGTTCAGGGTTTGAATAGTGTATGCTGATTAAAGCTGTGGCTACCTTGTTAGAATTCTCTTTGTTGCACTCCATCAGGAAAAAGGATGTTCAATTTAGCTGTTTCAAATTAGAAAGTAGCATATGAAAGGAAAAGATGTTTCTGAATAAAACTGTCTCAGATTAGGAAGCCAGTGCTGGCTGTCTTTGTCCTTAGTTACTGCCTGACACACAGAGTTTTAGAAAGCCACCTGAGACAAATATGGTTTAGAACTGCTAGGTAGGTGAATCGTGATATGGTATAAAAATGATTTGAGTCACATGGTGCTCATTTTGTGTGTGAGGTAACTGTCTTTACAATGATTTTAAATAGAGCGTAGTTGAATTTACATATCAAGTCGCTGTAAAATTAAACTATATTTCTTGTTTTTATAGTATCAGAATATCTGTAAATGTCCTCCAATCCCTGGTCACATGTCCTCACATTCCCCCTTTTAAGGGCTTCTGCTATGCTAGGTATATGCTCTGTGTTTTACATACTCAATTTTATTTTTTTCATCCTCATTTTCTTCTTGTTGCTATGATAAGCATGATGACTCAAACCACCTTTGTGGAGGGAAGAGCTTGTTAGCTTATAGGTTAGAGTCCACTGTCGAGGGAAGCCAAAGCAGGAACCCTGCAGAGGAACTGTGCTTCCTGGTAGCTTAGCTTATTTTTCTGTACAACCCAGGACCCCGTCAATACATGCATGGGGTAGCACCACCCACAGGGGGCTGGGTCTTGCTACATTAGTCATTAATCAAGAAAATGCCCCACAGGCCAATCTGATGTAGGTAATTCTCCAACTGAGTTTTCCTTTTTCCACCCTGGTTAGTATCAAGTTGATAAAAATAACCAGCACACCTTTTTTATGAGGCATCGCTTTGCTCAGCTGAGAAGAGAAATCTAGTCCCATAAAATAGCAACATTTCTCCAAGCTATACAGCTATAATGTTTCAAATTCTATACTGGTCCCGGGTTTATCTGTTATAAAAATCCACTAGGCATAAAACTGTACAGTTTTAACACACCCAGAATTTACCCTGTGTCTATTAAAAAGGTAATTTGTTTCTCCATCTTATCTACAGAATAAGCATGCTATTCGTTTGGTCTTTGGATTTGTACACAGAGTGTGGCACATTTAAGGGAGTGTGGCCAGGACAACTAAACAGCGAAGATTCTTAATTTAGTTGCTCTGGTCTCCTTTCTATCGTCTCTACCTGCTGATGGCCATGGATACCAGGATGGAGCTGGAACTCAGCACGGCTGCTTCTGAAGAGGTCTTTCCTGGTATACTTATACTTAGTACTTTGTGGATTGCTGGAGGGTTGATGATCAGATGGCTTGCTTGTCTTTTCTTCATATTTGAAAGAACTGGCTGGTAGCATGCAAATATAGAGAAAGTGCAAAGGTAAAATTTGCTTTGTGTATCGATACCGGTCTGTATCAGGTATTTTTTTTTGTTGTTGTTGTAGTGATAAGAAACTAAACTTGAGAAAAGCTAAACAACAACAAGGAAACAACAATATCTAAATGAAGAAGGATTTATTGTGGCTCATGGTTGAAAGGTCACAGTCCATTATGGAAAGGCAGGGCAGAAGCATGCCCTGGGATGCTTCACATTTAGGGAAACCAGCAATAGAGAGCAGGGTGTTTGATGTGCCTCTCCCCTCTTTATTCAGTATATATCCAAGCCCATACACTGATAGGTGTCACCCACCTTCGTGGTATATCTCCCTCCTCAGTTACACCTCTCTCAAATTGCTCCAAGAGGCATATATAACAGGCGAGTCCATATCTAGTGTAGGCAATGATCTGAACCATCACAACATCTCAGCCACTATTCACTGCCTTTTATAAAGTGAGGTAATGCACTCATTATTACATCTCAGTTTTAATTCAGATGGTGTCTGTATTAGCATATTAGAATTCTAATATTAGAATATCATTATTAGATTATTAAATCTAATATTAGAATATTTGAATATCTGCCAATATTCTAAAGATTTCCCTTCCTTTCCAGTCCCCAATTCACTTTCACCCTATTGCATCAGCAGAGCTTTCCCCTTCACTGCTACTTCTGCATTCTTTCTCCTCCACGGTTGACAGTATTCCCTTCTATTCTACAATAAAAATAGCAACATATATTCAGATTTCTGATTTGCTTTTAAATTCCATGCTTTCCTTTTCCATTAATGTAAAACCCTTAAAATATATGGGTCATCTTAATTTTTACGCTATTGGTTGGTAAGTATTATATTTTACTTTGTTAAAAGAATTCTAATAATGTTTTAAACATATTTAAAGTATATTTAAATATTTTTTTAAATATTGATTGAAACGTTTGCATAATTATATAAATTAATTCAATGAAAGAAGTTTATTTCACTATTTAAAACAGATATTCTAGATACAGGAACACTTACCAGCTATCTTGTTATATTTTACCTCTATAAAATTAATTTATTATTTAGACATAGTAGGACCATTTTTAATATTTAAATAATTAGTCTATAATTTGGTCTGATTTAGAATGCAAGATTAAGTTTATCTTTAGGATAAATTTAATTGTAGTAGAAAGATATTCTTAATGAAAATGTTGATAAACAAAGTGTTTTCTAGACATGATAAGGCTGTTGCATGTATCAGCTCTCAGACACTGTGGGTGTATGTACTGATACATGACTTGTATCAGATTAAGTTAGCCTGAAGTTCAGCATGAATGGACGTCAAGTCTGAAATTCCTCCCTAAAGCTAAGGGGTTCTTAGCAGTTAATGTCTATTTGCGGGGAAGAGTTAATTTTCTTCAGGGTTGCTGCCCCTGGTAGGTTGCAATAATCTATGGAAGTTTCTACATCCTCCCAAATACTGGAAGTACTAAATGGGTTCAGTGGGTTAAGGAGAAAAAAAGACCACATGAAACTGGGGTTGGGGGAGTAAAGTGTAGGAGAATTTAGAGTTTGAGGGAAAGTAGATTGGATAAAATCATATCATATCTATCTATCTATCTATCTATCTATCTATCTATCTATCTATCTATCTATCTATCATCTATCTATCTATCTATCTATCTATCTATCTATCTATCTATAATTTTCTAATGATAAAAAAGAAATGAAAACAATTTAAATATAAGAGTGCCCTAGTGATTTTTCTCTTCATCTGTTCTTAGCACACATATACATACAAAAACACATGCATATATTAATATCCCCATATATATCCTCCCACTTTAACCAATATCAAGTTTCCTAGTAGGTTAACCAGTGGGATAAAGAGCAAAGCCCTCTATTTATGATTAGCCTTTTAGAGGATCTTCAGCACTTGGTTCTGAGGAGTGGAAACTGACACTTTAAAAAACAACTCAAGACAGTGCAGCAAAATATTAGACTGCTTTAGCTCCAAGAAGCAATGAAATATGTATTTAAACATTCCTTTTTGTAAAGATTTCTGTCTCTGTCTCCTGCAATTTTTTACCCTTCATTTGTGATTGTTTACATAATATGTCCAGTAAATAAGTTTTCTGGAAGTATCAGTACTTTCAGCAGATGTAGTTTTAATTTTATTGTTGTATATTTACATTAGAGCTTACGATGTTTGCCCAAATTGTGTCAGATGAACCTTTTT
Organism: Chionomys nivalis; assembly: GCF_950005125.1. Lineage (NCBI taxonomy): Eukaryota > Metazoa > Chordata > Mammalia > Rodentia > Cricetidae > Chionomys > Chionomys nivalis. Next base: position 61,228,414 of record NC_080101.1, read on the forward strand.
GTTTAGCTTCAGGATTTTTGTTTCATGCACTGCTAAAGTCTGTCACTGACAAAAGTGAACTATTGTCCTTATTATTATGATTATCGTGATGTTGAGAATGTGACAAAATATGCCTGTGTATAAATTAGATGATGAAGGTACATGTTCTAGCTGTATTTATAGGAATGTGTGCTTTTTATATTTAAACCTACTAGATGAGGAAATGTAAACCATTATTCCATTTTAATGCTACATTTTTATTTTTAAAACTACTGTATTTGTTTCCAATTATTCAGTTTTGTTCATAAGTAAATGGACCTCTTTCAGTTATCCAACATTGAAATTAAATTCAACTCCAATATTGCTTTATGGAGAAAGCCTAATAACTTCTAAGTATTTAATTAACTCAGTTTTATAAGGGTCAACAATCAGATATATATCCAGGTCATCTAAAACAGACAATAGTCAGGTGGTTGCTAGGCAACAGATACCAGGTTCAGCTGATGTGTGTTTCTAGGCAAAGCTTATGGTGTGAAAAGAAGAACAAATTACACGATACCTGCATTTTTGTTATTATACGTTTGGAAAATAAAGTTGTATTTAGAAGAAATCTTGACATTCATTATTTGCAGCATCTTTCTTTCAGATGTCAGAACGATACGACTCCATAGTCAAGTGACAAGGGAATAGTAAATTAAAATGACAGATGACATTTCTTTTTTTATGTGATCTTAGATATGGACCTTTCTCATAATTATGTTTTTGTATCTTGTCTGCAGTTAATTAGTTTTCCTAAATTCACTGTGATTGAAATAAAGCCACAAAATTAATTGAAATATAATTAATTTAAAATACACACATTTCCATGCTGCTGAAAACTGGGAATTAAAATGACATATATGACATGATCTAGGCACAAAACCAAAACATTTCATCAGTGATAAAGATGAGAAAGTGACTCTTGGAAATCTAGGATGAAACTTTTTTATTGTGATGGTTTTAAGTGTTACTGACACATGTAGTCAAGAGTAGTTTCTCTAGTCACGGGTATAAGACAGAGGTGTTGCCATAAAAAGAAATATTATTCCAACCATGCTGTCTAGTATGTTTACTAGATCCAGCAAGATATCACTTCCATGGCTAGAAATTTAGACCATGCAGTATTTTTGTCTTTGATTTTAACAATTCTAAATCATTGACATACAGGAGTGAGAATGTGTGTTTGGGGCAAAGGTCATGCAGAGTACATGAATCCTAGAAGAGGCAATCCAAGCCATCCAATAGAAGGTTGGGAAACAAAAATGTCACTCGGATGTAAGTTTTAAAAAATGTTTTCTTAAGGCAAACTTGAGAGATATGACTTTTATCCCCAAATGAAGATTATGACAAAAGTCATTAAAATATGCTTTTTATTAGCTTAGTTTTAATAAACTCATCTAAATAAAAATTTTAACAAGCTAAAATAATGTGTGTAATATATTTTTGTAATCAGATATAATATTTCACAAATTAAGCAAAATTTCAGTGAACATTTTATATGTAGGATTGGAAAACAAACTTCAGTGGGAATTTGGTCAGCTTTCTCTCTGAAAGTATGAGTTCAGGGCAATCTGATCTCCACTAGAATGTATAACCCAGAGACTTCCATTCAAGTGTGCCTGGAAGGTGAGACAGGTGTGGAAATAGTGACAAAGGCTTAAAAGACAACTGAAAGCCGGGCGGTGGTGGCGCAAGCCTTTAATCCCAGCACTTGGGAGGCAGAGGCATGCAGATCTCTGTGAGTTCGAGACCAGCCTGGTCTACAAGAGCTAGTTCCAGGACAGGCTCCAAAACCACAGAGAAACCCTGTCTCTAAAAACCAAAAAAAAAAAAAATGACAACTGAAAATAACACTAAACTCAAGCTGCGCCTCCTGTTTGCATGTGTTTGAATTCTGGATTCAGTTCACAGGTTAGACATCAGCAGTGGGCTTGAAAATTAAGTCTAGAATATATTGTTTAGGATTAAGTCATTGTTAAGAAAGAATACGCCTATGATGGTAATAATTGATTCTGAAAATCATATGATAGTAAAATACTTTAAATTATAAAGCAACTTAAAAATTTTTCTTAAATTTGGTTAAAACAAGTTTTTATAATATATGACCATGTTCAAGAGCATGTTAACACTGTTTGAAATAAAGGAAATACTGAACACTGTTGACAGATTTTAGAAGCATTTTATATATTATGAAATAAGCAGATAAAGTTGTTGAACAACGAGACTAGTTTAATCTGAAGGGATGCCCTTAAAGTTGCCACTCTCAGAACTATTGTGTCCAGTTACAATTTCCTTTTGGACAGTGAGAAAGAGAGGGAAATCTGGGTGCAAAACCAGTTCATTTATAAGACAAAAGAGTAACTTCAAAGGGATACACTAAGTGCTTGAATAATGACTTCTAGGGTGGTTTGGGGAATTAGTCAAATTAGCATACCTTTTAAATTACCTTTAGAAGTCTTCTACACCAAGAGATGTAAACTCAGTGGGTGCAGGTAAGCAATGGAGAATCTCACTCTTACACTAATTTTGTGTTAATTGTAATTGTTTGCATTTAAATAATGAGACCTTTCTTAGTATTTGGAGTATTTCTTGCCTTATAACTTCCTTTGAGTGGTTTGAGCACTGATTACGTTATTTCTCTATTCATTTCTTCAGTGGAACATCCACAATACCCTACACGTTAGAAATGATGATGATTGACTCAGGCATCTTGAGGTGACAAGGAGGAAAACAGTGGAGTGGTGCCTGGACAATTGAATCTTGATTATTAACTCTGGGTATTTTATGCTTTGATGAAACTATAATTTGATCTTGAGCCAGACATTTGCTCTCTGTATGGACACACTTTGATAGAGGTTGACAGCATTCTATATTGACTAATAAACCAATTCAATAGCACAGTTTTAAGTCCCAGTTTTCAAATCTGACTTGGAATATTTCAGTGTGCATTCTAACATTACTGAGAATGGTCCAAACAGATAATTTCCTCAAATATAAGTGAGTAAACTAAGAAAAATGAGTCAGGAGAAATAAATTGAAAGAAAAATCATGATTCGGTAAAATTTCCTTATATTACGCCATGTTATAGTTATATTAGAGGATGAGTAGAAAGATAATTAGAAGTTCTATTCCAGACAAGCCTCTGCTTGAGATCAAGGCAAGAAACTCAAGAAACTTCTTTATATAGTAGGAAACTGTACCTGGGAGTTGGGGAAGACAAAGAATAGAAAAGAAGGGACTGTATTTATCAAATGCTCTTGATATCCACAGTGTTTAGTATTGTGACAGTATATATAATCCAGTGCATAGAAAGTGTCATTTACAAACCAAGAGGAGGAAAGAGAAAGTTGTGAAAAAAATCTTAAACTGAAGGCCATTCGGCACATCATTTGATGGATGCTGAGCCTTAACAAGTCTATTTCCCTAATTTTTTTTAAAGGCAAATAGTTCTGAGTTAGGTATTCAGAAAATATCTAAGTGTCTCGATTTTGCTAAAAGACCATGTAGTGTTTGTGAGAAGGAACAAATGGTGCATATTGTTTAAATGGTTTTTTCCAACTTGTGTTTTCATACTTATTTTTGAATAAGACAAAGAGAGAAAATGTACTTCATCTCTAATACACATACATACACTTATAAAATTACTAATTTTTTTCTAAAACTTAGCTGCATGTCCTCAGACAACATTATTATATAATGCATTTCTGTATTGCATTATATTTGATTTGATTCAATTCAGTTTCATTCCAATTAAATGTCAGATCATAACATTCTATCTATCACACAATTATAAAATAACTCATTATGGACATAGCCTTGATTTCATGACTTGTAGTTTGTAATTTGCTGACTAGGTAGTATCAGGCATAGCTTCTAGAAAAGTGTGTGCTGTAAACTATGAAGGTAGAATGAGGAAATAATTAATGAAAAAGTCAGGCAAAAGTAAGGCCGGGTTGTGTTGTGTGCCAGGCACAGGAAACAAGCAGTGCGAAGTCTGAGCAGAGAAATGGGGCTTGTAGGCATGCTCAAGAGTAGAACACAAGGGAAATCCATGTGAGCAATTCTAGGCCATGCAATCATTCTAATGGCAACACTTTTGAAGATCACCACTTTGGAGGAAGGTATGATCAGATTTGCTTCATGAAGAAGTCAACTTGAAGGCCTCAGAATAATCCAAAGAGGAAGAAGGATGGAAATCAGAACATCTAAGAATCTCTTGTTATGAGGGCTTAGGTACTGACATGTGGTAACTTAGAATGGGCTTGTCCAGGAAAACAACTGGCTTGGGCAAGAGTTAGGGGTCAAGATACATTTAGCAAACAGAAACAAAAAGAGTTGATGATAAGTTAGTTAAGCGAACGAGGCAGTGGATAAGAGTGATGGTGAGGACCTTGGTTGGAATACCTGCTCCTGTTAGGATAGCTGCTCTGTCATATTTCATACTTAGAAACTTATGGGAAATTGACTATCATATTTTCTAAATGACAGACACATAAGAATATCATTCATCATTTATAGTATATGTATTTGTAGAATAGTATGTCTTACATGTATAAGTTAAAAATTGGCAGCCTTAGACTGAAGTTTATAGACATAAAATTGTTATCAACTGCATGATAGAGTGGATTTTTCAGGCTATAGCAGATTCAAGAGAGAGAGAGATGAAGTCACGAACACTTCCATACAGGAAGCCTCTTACGTAGAGCAGAAGTGTGCTGGGTGGGCAACCCAGGGTGGATGGTTTGAAGGCCTCTCACTCTTAGCTTAGCCCTTGAAGAGGAAAAACTACATCAGCATTTAGGGGATTTCTTTGACATCATAATAGCTTTTATTGAAAAAAACATTTAATTAAAATATATAATAGTTGTACAATTCCACGTGGGTACATTATAGTAATTCGGAACATTGATTCTATACGTACTGATTAAATCAACATTTATGCGTACTCATTTTTCAAACATAAATCATTATTATGTGTTGGGAAGCTCATCTTCTAAATCACTTTAAAATATTTCATTTATTGTTTAAATCTATAGTTACCTTTCTGGGGTATATAGATAAAAAAGCAATTCCCTCTCCCTGCTAGTGGTTTTGTGTCTTTCATAACCTCTTCTCAGCTGCCACTCTTCCTACCCTCTAGTGGCCAGCATTCTGTTCCAGATTTTTTTCCCAAGATTGATCTATTGCTTTCCACAAAAGAGTGAGAATATGTGGTACTTATTTTTTTCACATTACTTCTGTGATTTTCCCCTTTGTTCTTTTAAAACAAGAGAAAAGACAAGAAATGAGAAAGAGAACAAAAAAGCTGAGAGTCTTGAAGGGCTCCTGGGCAAGATGTAGTTGCCTTGTTGAGGATGTGATTTAAATCACCTCAGGCATGTGACTTGTCCTACCCCTGCAGTGGTTTCCACAAGGAAAGGGCTGGAGCGACCCTGACTGGTGGGGGGAGAGCTAAAGGGTAGTGAGAATACTCTGCTGACTCTATTATCAGGAGCAAGCACCTAGATCATGGGGTCTACTTTTTAAACTGAAAATATCTTACTCTTTTCTTAAGACTTTGTCTTTTTTTATGATTATAATGCAATTATATCTTTTCTCTTATTCTACATATTCTACATAATCCACTTGAGAGAAAGTATTCTATTAGCTCAAAGATCTTAATTATTCTCTCTCTCTCTCTCTCTCTCTCTCTCTCTCTCTCTCTCTCTCTCTCCCTCCCTCCCTCCTCCTCCTCCTCCTCCTCCTCCTCCTCCTCCTCCTCCTCCTCCTCCTCCTCCTCCTCCTCCTCCTTCTTTTTTTCCAAGACAGGGATTTTGCTGTCCTTTTGGAGCCTGTCCTGGAACTAACTCTTGTAGACCAGGCTGGCCTTGAATTCACAGAAATCTGCCTGCCTCTGCCTCCTGAGTGCTGGGATTACAGGCATTCACCACGACCGCCCAGGCTAAAGGTCTTAATTCTTATCGTGGATATTTCTCTCCAACTCAAGGAGTCCCATCTTCATCCTTGATTCCACAGAAATGCTTCCTTGACTGGGAAGTTTATCAGTATGGAGTGTGTTGATAAATGAGACTGGTTTCTTCAGCTTCTTCTATGAAAGAGTTCGACTGTGACGGGACTCGAGATGAAAAACCCGAGGTTCACTTTTGCGTTTATTCTTCTGGCTTTTTCATCTTTTGTTTAGACTCTTCTCAGTAACTGCTGATGCTTCTGTTGGTGTCTTGTTCAAATAAGCACTGCCATTCTTCCCTATCATATTATTTTCTTTGAGTACTGCTAAATGAAGGGGTTTATAGATAGGAAGAAAGGAGGGAGCCTGATGAATTCTTAGTCCAAAATAGGTAAGAAAATAGATGTAGTGAAAGTGGTTCAGAAAGGAAATGGAGGTCAAGAAGGAGGATGCCTGAATATTTTATTTGTTTTGTATTATTATTTATTTCTGGAGACCAGACTCGGGGCCTGGCACAGCCTACTTTAAATACCCTTGGTTTTTCTGAGAATGGCTTTCACTCTATAGCTCGAGCTGGCCTACTCTTTGTGATTCTCCTGACTCTGACTGCTTGGATTATAAACATGTACCATCATTCTTAAAAGGATGGTGTCTGAACTAAATATTTAGAGCTGAGAAGTTCTTGTAGACAACAATATCTAGAATCTGTCAAAAGGCATTGCTGGTGGAAATAAGACAGGTGGACACTGAAAAGAAGGGGTGGAAGACTGACTTTATGTGATTTGTTATCAGTCATAACAGCTCTTCAGAGACCAGCATAAGGGTTCAAGTGGATGCCTGATTCATGACACAGCCCTTGACTTAGGAAGGCAAAGAATACAAGTGACCTTGGCAGGAAGCAGTTTGGAGAGAACTAACATGACTATAATCTTGACTATTATAGATGACTACCTATTAACCTGTATTTTCCAATTATACATTACATTTTCAAATGAGCTGCACAAACATAATACCTTAATCAAGAGCAGAATATACATATGCACCATATCACAAAATTGAGCTTAAATTTGTATCAATAAACCAAAATTCACATCAATGCAAATCTCTATAGTATATCCCCCTTTAAATGTAAAGAAACAGTTATAACAATCATTTATGGAATTGGGGCATAGTTCTCTCCAAACTGGTTTCTGCTTTTTGTTGGGGGAAGTACTTTTGGGGATGTTTAAGGTGACCTTTTGTGGGGGTCTTGGACTTCTCTAAACTCCTCCTTCTTTCTCCCAGCATTCAGTTTAGTTTTCCTTTGCCTAGCTCTACTCTACCCTGTCATAGGTCTAAGACAGTTTCTTTATTAACCAAAGGTATTCACAACATGCAGAGGGGAATCCCAAGTCAAGTTAGCATCTTCGTTTCCAGAGGATTAAGGGAAAGAAATAGAGGAGCATATCAGAAGCAACTGGGACAAAGACTCAGAGATGTCCTTCCCTTCCTCCCCTCTTTGTTCCTACCTGGTAGCATAGCAATTGATGTCCCCGTTGCTACATTCAACAAGCTTGTCTGCTCTTTGCAGGGATTTGTATAACAGAATGTAAGAATGTAGTAGGAGTGTGAATATTAGTTACTGACATTTTTTTATAGTTTTAATACTATTACTTAATTTTATAAAATTTAATATTAAAATATTATTAAACAAACAGGTTTTGCTGCAAGCAGTTCAGAATCTCTTATCCTTGAATGTAAAATGCATGAAAGTTCTTTAATATTTGAGTGGAATGAAGAGAGATATGGAAAATTCCTGCTTGAATGTAACTTGGCAGTTACATTCAATTTTTTCAAATGAATGTTTCAAATTTATTGTTTAGTTGTGATTAACTAGTTATAAAGTTGATTTAATTAGTTTTTGCTTCAATTACTGAGGGTAAGTGGGTTAGTAATTTTTGAAATTTCTCAGGCTTCATTGTATGAGTAGTTTCTTTCAGTAGTTTTTTCTATCTTTAAATATATGTGCATGAAAGATGAATTACTTTAGTTTCCTTTCCATTAGGGATTTCAGAGTTGATAGTTTGAATATAGTTCTATATCAGAAAATCTGCCTTTAAAATATCCCCACATAAACCGAACTATACTAATGAATTTCAGAGTTATCATATGATTTCTTTATTTACCATCATGAGAATTTTTCTGTTACCAGAAATTATACCTTATTACATGGCTTATTTTTCTTTAATGCTAAAGGTGTTACCTAATTGAGCTGTAATTATACATAATTTATCAAATAGAAATAAAGACAAAACCAGTAATCAGAGGCTCTTCTGCATTTACAGACACTGTGTGAAGGTGTGCTGTGTAATTAGTTTACCAATGTTTACTCTAGAACAAGCAGAAGAAATTGTCATCATTTTGCCTTTCACCGTATGATAGCTTGCTTGGAATTCATTTGCATAACTTTACAATGGAAGTCATTACCTCATCAGAGATGTAGTGTTCTATAATATAGTGAATACAGCAAGAGAAAGTAAGTTTATCAAGAGGTTAGAGGCAAGAAAATATGTTGATTGTTGGAGTACAAGTGCTATTTCCATTCTTTCTGAATGAAGCAGCAAGGGCTCTTGTAGCCTCCAAGAAGACACATTCTGTTCTATTAGAGTGCTCAGACAGGACTTGGGAAGGTCAAGGTCAAAACCTGGAGTTGGAAATTTGCTTCCTCACCACCCAAAGCAATAGGAAGAGTTAAATGTGAACAATAAAGTCTAGAGCTCTTGACAGTTGCTTGCTGTATGCTGTTTTCCTCTTGCTTCTGATGGTGAAGGGGGCAGGAGGATGTGGGAGAACAAGGAATGCTCCCTTTTTCTCTTCGGTCGTATTGCCTGTAGTAAATATGTCCACATTGTTCTTTTAATGAGATCATCATATTCATATGGACCACAGATGTTTAACGTAAAATTTCCAACCAGTGACCAAGTGTTTGAGTTTATGATATAGAAGGCATTATTTGCTCATTTATCCAACTCAATCCCTTTTGCATTCTTTGCTCAACTCATGTTTCCTTTGAACATACTTCTTGAGCTTAAATAGTAGGTATTTGGGTCAGACACATTGAAAAAAATGTGCATTTGTTTTTCCTGAAGAGCTTCTCACGTATTCCTGGTGGCTATGAAGTCATTATTGTGTGAATTCTGGAAGACCTGGATTATTGGTGCACCTGAGTCTGAAGCCTGAGAAACAAGAGGCCATTGTGTGTACCACAGTCACAGAGCAAGCAATGGCATATTTCTGCTCAGGCATTGATGCAGAAAACAATGCAAAACAGGGATGCATTTTTGAGTTTGTTTCATTAAGGTACTCAACTCCAAGTATTTGATAGCGTCCCACAATGAGGTGAAACAATGGCTTTCTTGGGCCACTGAGTCAAGTACTACTTATTTTTTTAAAAAACACACTGTCACAGACACATCAACAAATTCAGTTTATTTGGGCAAGGATAAGCTAATCAAGTTGATGTAAAATGAATATATTTTGTTTAAATTTGCTGCTTAAGCAGAGGTTTCTGTCACATTCCAAAGTCTATTCTGTGTAACATTAGGGTTATTTGATCTTAGTCTAATACTTGCTACTTAGAGAGGATTTATAAAATGGGCATTTCTTTGTAAGAAATAACAGTGATTTTTTATAGGGCCTCACAGATTTTCATGAATTGAATTTGCCAAAAAGAGAGAAAGAGGTGTAATATCTAGAAAGAAATTCTAATTGGTTTAGTTCATAGTAAGGCCTAGTAAATGTTAATGCTATTGTTTTAAATTAGATTTATTCTTTTTATCTTATATGAATGTTTTTTTGCATGTATGTATGTGTATAATGTGTGTACTTGGTGGCCATGGAGGTCAGAAGAAGGGCATTAGGAAGTGATCTCCTAGAACTGGAGTTATGGATAGTTGGGAACTCCTACGTGGGTGCTGTGAATTGTACCCAGGATTTTTGCCAGAGCAAGAGGTGATTGTGACTGTTAAGTCATGCCCTCAATCCCCTCTTATACTCACTTAATACTTAAATATATGTGATATATTTACTGCAAATATATACCAGGTGGATAAGAACCTCTGATATTCTTATCTGACTTCTAACCTACCATTATACCTACAGTTGTATGCTGGGTTACAGCCAGTTTAGTACCCAACCCCTAACTGACACGGTAAAGAGGTTTTTAAACCTTTAATTTCTAAGCAGTTGTTATTAATTTTTTCTAAGAAAATGATCTGTTTAAATTTTCAATGCAATGAACTATTGCAGAACTTTAGACTGGATACCATATTTCTTAGATTATAATAGTGATAGGAACTGATCACTAAATATCCCAACTGCTTTATCAGTCAACACGGTATAACTGTGGGGCAGAGAGGTTAGAATCAAATGAAAAGTTAAGAAAGTATGTATCTGTCTATATAGTGGATTTATGCTTAGGGCCAAAAAAATTAACATTTTGATCTACAGTTATCAGATGTTTATTTTGCCAAAGGAATATGAATTAATGGATGTGTATGTGCTTTTAAACATTGTAGCTAAGTTTGCAGTGTTGGCTTGGGGAATAAGTCCACTGTGATAATGCTTTGTCTGACAGGAATCTCAGCTGCCTGTGTTTGCAGGGAGCAGTAAATATTTTTCTTTGTGTATTCTAAGATAAAAATATACAGAAGAAATTACAATGAAAATCCATATGTATATAAATTTTATAATCACTTTTCCACTCTATATCTTCTATTACCTAAATCATATGTATGTGAAGAAACCAGTCTTTGTGTTTATGGACTAAATCCCAAGAAAACCTAGGTAAATTCACCTTTAAAATATGTATTGTAAAGTAATATTTGACTGATATCTACAATATACATCCTTATTAAGTTAATCTTAGAATACAATGATTTGAATTTTGAAAATATTTTTATTTAAGCTTTAGTATTAAAATCACTACAATAGTAAACATTTTGGTGTACAATTTAAAAAATATTTATTTTTTTGAGATTATAATATACTTACATAATTTCCCATTTACCTTTCCTCTCTCCAAGCCCTCCAATACATCATTTATTGCTTTTTTTTGTAGGGACATAGCCCCACCCATTGGGGGCGTGTTCGCCTCGGGCTAATGTTTACGGATAAATCTGCCGGGCGTGAGCCCAGCAGCCCTTTTCTTTTGCTCCACTTTTCCGGTACACCGCGGGAACCTGTGGTCCTGTAAGTTTATTTCCTTATTAAAGCTGTATATATCTATATAATCTGTCTACATTCATTTGCGCCACCACACTTTTTCTAATTTATGACTTTTTATTAATAGTTAATTGTTATTATGTAATATATAAATGTACTTATATAAGCAAGTATATTATGTGAATACATGACTATGAATATATAGATTCCTAAACACCTAAATACAACCTTGTGAGCATGTATAATGTCACTTATACATATGTTTTCAGGTCTGACTATTTGCTATTGGAAACCCAATAGATATGCTGTTCCCTGGGGAAGACTTTTTATGTGTGATTTAAATTTTTTTTTTAAATTCCTAGTTTTCTAAAACTTGTCCATGATCATTATATTACTTGTCATTACGAATGCTAGAAGGAAGAAAGAAGAAAAGATCCTATGTTCTTCCTGGTCTTAGTATGTACTTCTATCTAGTGGAACTTTTGTGTCTAGTTATGTCTTTTTTGATAAATCTTTTATAAAGCTGACTTGGGGGACTTGCCTCCAGTCAGCACCAGGGTCTGTGAGAAAAATCTAAGCATGTGATAAAAACTTAGGAAAAGTTCTTATCTATTTAATAGTTAGACATTTTTAATCTGTGGGGAAAATAAAAAGAAGCACAAATGCTTTCTCATGGCAACTTTCTCTTTATTTCATCTTAAAAAAATCTCTCTTGCCCTCTTCTTCTCTCTCTGCCCAGCTTCTGGTGCCCGTTCATCGTTGCTCTTCACTCTGCCTCTGCTCCCCTGCTCTGCCCTCTCACTCAGCCAAAATTTGCACAATTATAAGTTACCTTTTCAAGCCCAACCCATACTCACAACCTAAGGTCAGTCACATAGTTTTTCTTTTTTTCTTATTTATTTATTTATTTATTTATTTTTGTTGAAACAATTTCCGCCCCCTCCCCGCCTCCAATTTCCCTCCTCCTCTTCCCACTCCCCTCCACCTCCCCCACTCCTCCTCCCACTCCTCTTCCCCTAACCCCACTCCTCTCCCCCTCTGGAGCAGGGAAGTATATATCCTAATTAAGGGAGCCATCTTAGGGTTGGCAAGAGACTTGACTCTAGAGGGGCTCGTAGGTGTCCAGGGAGATGTCCCCAGCTAGTACCTTGGGCAACTGAGGAGAGGGAACCTGAAATGACCCTGTCCTATAGTCACGTAGTTTTTCATAGGCTAGGATTGTCACATTGACCCATGCACGCAGTGCTAAGTTGGTGAGAAATTTCCGACGGTAAACAATTGGCTGAACCTTGAGGTTGGGAAGTACATTCAGGCTAAAGTTGCTTCAAACTCTGACCTTGAATCAGTAAAACAACACCCAGAAAATAACTTCACATATTTGTCTCTAGGGTCAACCAGCTATTTGTCTCCAGGTGCAACCAGCCTGCTTTGAATTTCCCTGGTCTAAAGCTAGCTTGCCTGTGTAAAAGGCTATCTTTGTGACTAAGGGTCCTAAGTCAGTCTGAGTAATGTAACATATCCTGGTGTTATTTCTATTCATTGAAATTATACAGATAGCAGAAGTCATCCTTCTGACCACCCACAGCTAAGTGTGCCAATAGATGGAATACATTTGTTATTTCTTTTCATGATATAAACACACAAGTAGTCAGAATTAACACCCAGAGCTGTTATTAGGGAAGAAATGAAGATCTCAGGGAAGAGATGAAGTGATTCATGAGAGAAATTACAGAAGGAGCAACTGATTTCCACAGCCAGTGACCCCACGGCTCTGGTAGGTGGGGCTCCCCAGCGGGTGATCATGTCTGCCGGGTCGGCTTGTTAAATGCTAGTTGTCACTGTCATTGTCATACATTCCCATGGTCCTTTGCACTTCTAATTTACTGCTGTTAAACCAAATTATGTGTGTACTTTGTATTAATTATATAAATATTATTTAATTTTTTTAATTTTATTTTTTTTCTGGGACAGATGATATGGGAGCATTGTTGTATACTCAGATTCTAGGGTAGGACAACCAGGATTGTATCAAAACAGTCAGAGAAATGAAATGTCCATGTTTTGTAGAATTTAAGGAAGAAACAAAGATATTGCAATGGAAGAAGTGATTTTCACAGTGTTTAGGAAACTGTTGTCTTTTCAGTAATTTTCCCCTCTCCTATTCAGGTTAACATGCCTGCATAGAAAGGCTCTTCTCTTTCAATATTCACGCCCTAGTTTTTGACAGAGAGAAATAACTGTGCTCCATTTTCATCCTCTCTTTGGACTTAGAAATGCTGTGCACATTACAGACTTGAAAGCACAATGGTTACAGTTCTCTTGGAAGGACGGCTGTGAGGCAACTGCAGTCACGTGACGGAGGGATGCTTGCTGTCCTTCCTTCTAGAAGGCAGGTCGTAGGAGGAAGTTCTTTTTCATTTCCGTTAATGTCCAGAACGTGTTGCAGATCTCTTCATGCTGTGAACCTACCAGCAGAGAAGTTGGAGGCAGAGTGCCTGTTACACAGAGCTCTGCTTCCTGTTAGCTCTGCTTACTATCTCATTTATCCCAGGAGCATAAACTTTATTGTTGTTATTACGATTTTTATTTTAGAAACCCAAAGCTAATATAACTGGCTGGAATGGGAGCTGGAGGTTTAACTCCCATCTCACGCATTTCTGTCTCCAAACTAGAGCCAAGGTTAAAATCACCCCGTGGTTATTGTGCCGTCTGAGGCTGTCTGCACGCGGTCGAAACAGCCTCATATGCAGTTTTGCTCACAGGAAAAACACAGGCTGTACAAATTGCTGGGTCAATCTGTTTTTGTGATATGATTATAAAATGAGAGCTCTGGTTTTATTTCTTACCTCTTCTACACCATGGGAACTTAAGGAATAAAAGCTATCTTATGGAGTCTGTTGTGTTGAGCTTGCTTCCTGGTCTTGGGTTCTTGGATGTGATTAAGGGAAGCAATGAGCATATGCTCAGTTCTCTCTTTAATACCCAGGTTTTCTCTCCAGCTGCCTTCAAGTTTTGTTTGCATTAGTTTACCATTCTGTGTTCAAGTTAAAATTTCTTTTAGATTTATTTTTAAAGTATTACTTATGTGTATGTGTCTCCATGTGAGTATGTATATGCACATGCCTGATTGTGCCAGCATAGACCAGAAAAGGACATCAGATACCTCTGGATGGGAACCATAGGTGATTATCAGCTTCTGAACATGGGTGCTAGGAACGAAACTGGTCCTCTGCAGGAACAACAAACAATTTTAACTGCGGAGCCATCTCTACAGGCCCTAAAATCCTTTAAATTTCAGGTTTCAAAAAGTCTTTTCAACTTCTAAATCTTATTCAGTATTTGCATGGTGCAACTTAATGTTTTGATATTTATCTGTAAATCATGTGCTGATATACCATAGTGAAGCAAATTTTCCTGTTATCTTTCATAGTGACGTCTGTATGTACTGGAAGTTCTGAAAATCTACATTTTAAGGACATTTTCTAAGTGCTATGCAGACTTAACTGCAGCTCAAATGTTGTAAAGTAATTCTATCTACTTATTAACTGTGCACAGCTACAGTATGCACTCCCTCGTTTATGGGTTCTTATCTCCTCCCTCTTCTCACTCTCAGAAATTATTCTTCTACTCTTATATTTTTGACTCCTAAAATTATACATGTGGGTGAAATCACATAATCGTTTCCTTTTCATGCCTAACGTATCTTTTTAGTAGAGGGTCCTGCAAACGCATTTGAATTAATGGGAAAATTCTCTTTTTAATGACTGAATAACACTAGTGTGTGTGTGTGTGTGTTTATGTGTGATTTTCTTTATTCAGTTTCTCTCTGATGGAAATTTCTGTCATTTCCATTTCTTGGTTCATGTGATTAGTGTAATTAAACACAAGAGGACATTCGTTTCTAAAGAAGACTGATGTCATCCTCTTTGCTTATGTTATACTCAGTACATAGATTGATGGGGACCCCAAAATGGGAAGATACCCTATATTCACATATTGGATGTTAAAGGTGGCAAACTGTTAAAAGTATGGTACAGAGAGTCCACAAATAAATCAAAGCATAGAAGTCAACTAATTTTCAACAAGGCCACCAAAGTTATAATGCATATCACATTTTTATTAAATGGGATTGGGAAAATTAATATCTAGAGTTAAAGAGACTGGACCTTTATGTTAAACTCTAAATGCATACCCACAAAATCAACTCAAGGTTAAAACTTAAATATAGAACCTGAAATGACAAAGCTAAAATAAAATCAACCAACCAATCAATGAAAGAAACAATGAACCAGGAGAAAAGATATTTGGTATTAACATTCTGCAAAATGTCACAAAGGCTCAAGCAACAAAAATGAACACAAGTAATTATATCAAGCTGGAAGACTTCTGCATTGCACAGAAAAAATACGAAAATTAAAAAAATAATCTATGAAATGATAAAAATACTCACAAATGGCATTACATTTCACATACAGGTACACTTAATTTGAAATTCACTAATCAAAAATTTATAAAACTACAATATATAGCCAGATTTGGTGGCACAGTCTATATTTACAACACTTGAGAAGGTGAGACAGGAGGACTGTGAGTAAAAGTTCACCTGGGCTGATGGGTGAGACCCTGTTCAAGCCCACTGAGGGCAGAAAAGGAAGGAAGAAACACAGCTTGACAGAATGGTGATCAGTTACCAGTTATGAAGTGGACCAACAAACTCACACACATTTTCTCAAGACAAATATAAAAAGGTACAGTGGGAAAAGGTGACTGACTTCATTAGTCATTGCAGAAATTCAAATTAAAGAATTACAGGCCACCTCTTCCCATCTCATTCATTTTTCTGTTGTGGAATTGGTGCAGTTTGGCTTCTAACATTGTGTCATTGGCAGGAATGTGCTTTCCGGGTACGATCATAAATAGGAGTGAGAGTAAGACTCCTTCTTTATGGAAAGATGCTCTTTTAAATGTACTTAGTATTTGCACAGTGATTAAAAATACAGTTGTTTTGCCTGAAAGGGGCTTCATTTTAATCATCCTATTGTTAACTTAGTGTTTAATCAATTACCTTGAAAGATCAGTTAAGATTAATATAGAATAAAAGATTCATTCCATGTCTTTGAACAGCAATAACTATGCTCTTAAATAATATAGGAAAATATCAACTGAGGAATAACTTCATGACAAAATGACATAGGCATTTATTTTGTATTAGTATGAGCGTCTCACCGACAAATGGTGACTGAAGCTCCCTGTGTTAGGTATGAGCAATGATATTTCAAGCTATAATGAGAAAAATTTTATTATATTAAATATAATTAGAGTCATTCAATGTAATATGCATGTTATTTTTATTTTATTGTAAAAAGAGTATACTTAGAGGACATACTTTTAATTTTTATATGCTTCTACAGGGTGAAAGGCTTTATTAATAGAAACCAATCTTACATCAGTTATTCTGTGGTACTTTATTTCTTTTTTCTAGTTAAGTATACAGTTTTTTAATTTATATAAATTTTAAGAGGACCATTGCTGAATATAAGGTACATATCTGGAACACTGAAGTAACTTTAAATTTAAATTTATGAGATTACCTTTTAGTTTTTATCTATAACTCTATAGTATGCCATAAGATATAATTTATATATACAGGTAGCTTGGGTGTCTCCAGGAAAATGATAATTCTACTTATGTGCTTTCTTATTTAGGCAAAATTCAATCTACTTCAAAGTACCAGATACTTTTTTCCTGAGATACTCTATATATCTGGTTATATTGACCAGAATTGACCAGGCTGACCTCAAATGCTCAGAGATCCATTTGCTTCTTACTCCTGTTTTGAGGACTAAAGGTGTGGACTACCACACCCAGCAATAGCTCAATATTCTTAGAATATGTGATTCTTAATGTGTCACATATTAAGCTTATTAGTAGTTGTCTTTATATGTAGTTACTCTATATTTATTCCCTCCAAAATGCACACTTACCCAACAACAGTCCTTTAACCTTTGACTGCCGTCTGATAATAGAAACTGATTCAGTTTCCCAACTGATTATTTCAATGTATAATTAAATTATCAATTTTTTTTGGTACTTACATATCGTTTTATTGCTTCATTCCTTCTTTTTTTCCTTCCTTCCATTTTTGATGTGGAAGGCTGAGCCTAAGACCCCCTGTATGCTAGGCAATCATTTCATTAGTGAGTTATAACCACATAGTTTTTTTTGTTTTAGCTTGGTCCAGGGGTCACTCAGTTGTTCAGTTTGTTTGAGTGCTCATTTTGTAGCCACGCAGGCAGGACCTTACTTTGTGATCCTTTTAATTCAGTCTCCATAGTAGCAGAGCTTCCAAACTCCAGCCAAGATGCCAGAACATTTTTCTACATTAGTGATATATTTCATAGATTATTGTAAGCTTGGTCTAATCATTGCTTTTATAATGAAGGTAGAATGAATTTCCATGAAATGTGTTCCCATTAAAAATATTTTTCTTTAAACTTATCACCAAACCAATGGTTCTATAATGAAAAGAATCCTCAAAAATCTTATTCCATTTCATTCCGATAACCTATGTTTTAAGGTTTTTATTTCTTTCCTTCCTCATCTTGTTTTTACTGTGTTTTAAAAGCCATTATGGAGAGTCTGTGACTGAGTCAGGGGCCTGATTTATGCATTAATTCCCTGAGACAGTCACATTTTAGTTGGTAAAATGGGAAGATGAGTAGGGCGTTGGCCCTCTAATGTTTCCTCTGCATCCCTTCTCTTGGCTACAGTGCAAGGTCCCCAAACACAAACTTTGAGAAAGTGCCAAAGTTAAATGAGGAGTGACTCCAATTACTTATGGTGCCAAATTCAGTTTCCTTTAGGGTACTTTAGGGTACTTTCCTTTGTACTAGCATGGAGAAGGTGGACACATTTATATATATTGGAAAGTTTGAGCAAAATTAATTAAAATTGTGCATCTATTGTTGTCTTTGCACATGCCTGGAATGCCGGCCTTTCATCATTCTCTGCCTCACATCGTCAAGAATCATCTCCCCTGTGAAATTTTCATGAGAGAAATGGATTCTTATTTATGTTCCTACATCCACACGAGAACACCTTCCCCACATTAAAATGCTTTCTATCTGTGAATGTAGCTTAGTGGGTGGAATACTTGACCAGCAAGCACTGTTTCCCTGAGTTGGATCCCTAACACCACATAAAGAAGTGGAGGCAGGAGAATTAGAAATTCAAAGTATCCTTGACTGCACACTGTGTTTGCCTTTGTTACTTTTTGACCTCACTTTAAAATATCTTCCACATTAAAATATGATCTTTTTGTTTGTGTTATTTTCATCTAAGTAAACTGAGGTAATTGACAATAAGGGCAGAGTTGATAATATCTGCTAACTCTGGCCTCTAACTCAGTGCCTGCAATGTTAGACCATACAGTTGTCCTGAATACATAGATGGATGATAGGAGAGAAGAATTCCACAAACTTGGTTTGTAAAAAATTCCTTCAATATGCTATTATTCTTGTTCTCATCTCAACATCAACAGTTTAAAGATACTTCAATAACTTCTGTAACCCAAAAAATAAATATATGTACTTTCCAACTTTCGGAGAAAAAGCTAAAACATGTCTTAAATTGTGCATTAGGATCTTTTATAGTCCCAAGATTTGAGGAGTTCACAAAGAGTGTTGTAGAAATTCATAGAGCGATGAAGGACATCTCACTTGCTCCTTGTAAATGTGAATGTTCTGTTTATCATCTTCCAGCTTACTAAGAAAGAAAAAACACATTACACTAGGGAAAATAGATCCTGCATTTTAAGTCAGAATGAACAAAACTAATAAGCAGCAAACCATAGAGATCTGTCATCTGAAAGGGAGATACAGCATTCATTTTATTAACAATTCACCAGTGTGGCGACTGTCAATTTGACAGGCAGAAAAGAAAATGTATTTTTCAAGAAATATCTGTTTTGTTGAATAAATATTGAGAAAAATATTGGGTGAGCTTCACTGATTGCTAATAAAAGTGGAGGAGGTATGAGAAGGCCACGTTGCTAGTATTAAATAAAAATCTCTTGTTATTATTGAGATGTATTTCTTTTGAAATCAGGAATTATTTGAGTGTCATTAATAATGAATCTCTTTTCATAATGGGGCACTTAAATAAATGTCATTTGAAAAGATTACCCTTTCAGTGATGATAAGAACCAAACATCATGTTGAATATTGTCATATATATATATGTATATATATATATATAATTATCTGCATATTATTTCATGATTCTGTTGTAAGAAAAGAAAATCATAAGTCTGAAAACAGATTAGCATTATTGACATGTCGAAATATCAAATGGTGCAATAAGCACTCAGCTTATAAAAATTGGCTCTGAGTTGACGTAGAAATGAAGTGAGTACAATTTTCATTTAGTGGGATTCTTGTCATAGTTTGAGTTCTGTCAAAATCACACCCTTATACTTGGATTTAATAATAACTTTTGGGAGGTGATGGCAGAATATTATAGTGAGGGAATGAACAGGACTAGACAGGAGCGATTGCGAAGGTAGCTGGGAATAGATAACTGAGAGGGCCTTTCCCTGAGGCGTCTGGGCTCCATCCTGTTGTCGTCCTCTAGGGGCGGCGTGAAAGGAGCCTCAGAATGTTTGTATCAACAGAGAAGGCTTCTGAGGTGTTCACTCACTAGCGCATATGTTTTCCTGACAAGGCTGTGTCTAAAGAGCTTTTTCTGATGTCTTAATGGGCTACGTCTTTTCAGAAAATTCCAGAGAAGTCTGAGGAAGGAATCACATAGTATGTGCCAGGGCCACATAGCTGTCTCTGAAGGAGTTTGGTGGAAATAAAACAGTATACATCACATAGGGTGCTCAAGTTCAATTTATAATTTATTTGGCTACTGCTCTGAATACGAAGATGGCTAATTTTTATCTTAATTGCTTTAAGGGATAAGAAGTCATGGAAGAAATATACCCAACATTGAAGTCATTTTTATTTTTTCCATTTTAAAATTGGAAATAGATTTTTTTTTATCCAATATATCATGATTACAATTTCACTTCTCTAATCCTCACAGTCCCCCACCTCCCCTCTTATCAGGATCTACCCTCTTTTTGCCTCTCATTAAAAAACAAACAGACTTCTAAGGGATAAAAATCAAGTAAAATGTAATAAGACAAAACAAGACTTAACAGATCAAAATTGGACAGTACAAACAGACCGAAGAAAAAGAGCTCAGGAAAAGACATAAGAAATATATTTAAAAGCAGAGACCCACTTGCTGACTGTCAGGAATCACATGAAAACAGAAAACTGTTATATATGTGGAAAACCTGTATGATAAAAATGAAATCTATAAATAAAACAAAATAAAATAAATGTTTTTCTAAAGAAGTGACATGACATTATGAGACAATGAACCTCCAATGATGCTGTTAAGTTCTTTTCTTTTGAAATCTGTGGCTGGGCATGAAGCCTACCCTTAAGAGTGGTTTATTATCCCAGTGAGGCTTCCTTAGAGAAAACTAAATTTTCATTTGCAAGTGGTTATCAGTTGGTGGTAGGTGAATTTTCGAAACAAATTCTGTAAAGCTTTAATGTGCATGTAGTAAGTCAACTTGGTCTTATTGCTATTGGGCTAAAGATGTTCCCCATAACTGTGAAAATGCCATCCCAGTGAATATCTACTCTTCACTCTTCAGGACTTTTGATTTTGAGATAATGAAATGGGCAAGTACTGTAGTACCTGCAAGAATATCATTGCCACTGTCCTTTATAGTGCACAGGGTAGAGCTCCCTTGGGCACCAGAATGGGATTTCCCTTCCCTCTTCTCTCCCTCAACTCCCCTGCTCTCCTTTCCTTCCCCTCATTCTTTCCCTCTCTAGTTCCTTCCCCTCCTTACTTTCCATTTTGATACTAAAAGTCAACTGTAAATCTTCATAAATACAAAATGTAGCCTTTAATTTGTAAAAGCTACAGTATAAAAAAATCTGTCCTATTGTAAATAACTTTTCAGTAAAGCGTATGGGAACAGACATGATTTCCATGTTCTGGGGAAGCTGACTGTATTAATATATGTAACCTTCATTCACACTGCATGGTTTTCAGGGAGTTCAGAAGCATCTTTGGGTTCATGGAGATAGTAAATGAAAGTTTGAATGAATGAAGTTGCTGAGCAATGAGGATTTTGGTCAGCATATGTTTTAAACCTCTACTGGTGTGATTCCCAAAGCTGTGTTAGCAGTTATACCATGTTCTTGAGATGCCACTCTAAGTGGAAACAGAGAAGATACAACTTACTTCTGTATCTGTGTGCTTGAAAGACTCTTCAACATAAACATAACTCTGATTGATGTGATTATTTCTTATTGTATCTACCCCATTAATGTGAACTACTCATCTTTTTTTTTGTGAACTGCTCATCTTATATCTACCCCACTGATGTGTTTATTTTGTAGTTATCATACCAACTCACATCTCATGTTTTTATGTCATTAAGGCGTGTCCTCAGGAGGTATAAGAACATATAATATTCTCCTTTCTGTTACATATTCTCTCAAGTAAACAATAATTTGAGAAATTATTTTGTAGTAAAGTCTCTCACAGCTTCTAGGTTGGTTGGTATTTCTCAGAACTCTTGTTGATCAAAGGAGTTATACAACATTTCTCTGCACTTTTAAAACAAATTTGAAAAGTCACAACCATTGTAAACTATTATGTCTCTCAATTAGTGTTGTTTTTCAAGTTTTTCTTCTTTGTAAGGATTTGGCTTTGTCAGATTTTATTTTTTTTCAAATATTTTTTCAAATATTTTTTATTTGTCTGCCTTAATCCAACAACTTCTAGATACCCACTTTAGGTTCTAGAAACAATCCTGTCAGCAATATTATCTATTTTTTTACAAACATTCTTATATCATTATTGGTCCAGTAATTTTGAGACTTGTGGGATTTTGGGAGTGGTGGGATGAATATTTTGTCATTTGGCATTTGTCTCGAAACAAAATGCACATGAAATAGTTGCTCTATAAAATCTTAGTTTGTTAGTATGTTGGGTTAAATATATTGTGTGTATTTCTGGAAGGAAAATTTAGAACAATTGAATAAATGGTATACAGAGAAGGAGTTGAGTTTACTATGGACATTAGCTATGATAATAAATTCTGCATCTTTAGGGGTCTTTAAAAAGTGATTTAATGATCTCTTGCCAAGATATGATAGAGGGAGTTTATAAATACATAACATAAGCTCATTTGAATTCAACTTTCTCTTGGAGATATGTAAATGTATTCATGGTTTATTCATATTTCTAAAAATGTTATATGAATATATGTAAAACTACAAATTTATATCTGTACATAAAATCAGAAGTATAGGACATAAAATTCTGAGATAAAGAAAAGTTACGACCAATTGTTAAAAAGAAAATCTGAATGTATGAGAGACAGATAGCTTTTAGGTCATTACTGGAAAATCTCCGCACATAGTAGGGAACCCTACACCACTACAGACACAGAATGCTAATGGTTGAGACATGGTAAAAAATACCCAGTTGGGAGAAATCAGCCAGGCAAGAGATTCCTTGGGCTTGTGGATTCCTTGAATGAGGGTATGGTTGGTGTCACAACCAAAACACCAGGAAGTCTGGAGGTGGTAGTGGGGAGGAGGAGGCAGAAATCTTTAATAAATAAATAAATTAATTAAAAAAAAGAAGTAAAGATACTTCAGTTGTTCATTTATTTTATAACTACTTGTCATGAAAAAGATTTAAGTTTCGCATACTTTTCTATTGACATATTGTTCAAAAGAAATAATAGCTAAAAAATAAAAAGGTTTACCTGTCAGAAGTGCAGCAAAGTTTTTATGACTATCATAATGCATTTTTGTTATGGAATGTATAAAGACAAAGAAGTCAATGATGTTCTGACAGAGATTAGCTTAATAATAAGACCGAAATGTTAGGTGAAAATGATTTTGTTGAAATTTTTTTCCAAAAAAAATGTGTTACATATGCTAAGATAAAACTGTGCTCTGTATACAATAAAATTTGCAATGAGAGAAAGCAGAACATAAAAATTTCTCTAATGGAGGAAACACAAGCATGAAGGGATAAATAAATATCAGCCAAACTTTCAAAGAAAAAAAAAAAAGAAAGCATCTTCAGCCAGCTAGGACACATCAAAACCAAGATTATGAGTGCTTCTAAGACCTAGTGAATGTGAGGTTCAGACTGAGGTTTTGTTTAAGGAAATAATTGCTCAAAGTTTCGTCACAATAGTTTTGTAAAAAAAATATGACCTGGTACATATATTTATAAAACTAAGCGATCAGATACAATTCTCACATAGCTACCTTGTAATGGAGATAGGAAATTTCATGATAAATTCAGTATAAAACATATTGTATATTGTTTTAATCATATGATAAATGTGATATTGGACTTGGCATGCAGTCCAATATGAGCCACAAAAGAACAGAGAGTCTCAGTATTTTGTGAAGTGTTGTGGGTGTCTGTGGGTGGAAATCTGAGAAGATTTAAAGCTTCAGAACATGCAAATTTTCATTTTAATATTTAGATTCCTGTATAAAATATGGTGCTTCATTATGCAGACAAAGAGAAGAAAGAAATTAAAGTATAAAAATATTTCTATGGGAGTTGGAAAAGAGAGGTAGGAGTGTGGTAATTGCAGCCCCGAGTTATAATATCCCATTTGAGGTGCTTATCTGCAAAGAAAACATAATAAATTCCCTCTGCTCCTGGAGAAGGGGAATGAATTTTGAGTGCATGGTGACCATTCCTTAATCCCTGCCAGGGTCAGGTTACAGTCCCTTCGCAGCCCCCTCCTCATTTGGTGCTATGGTATAAAAGCCATCCCCAGCAGGACAATAAAGAAGCTATCCCACCTCAACCTCGTGCTCTGTGCATTCATTCAACCTGGACACCCTCCGCCAAGATTCTTGGTTCTAGCCTGCGCTGGTGCAGCAAGGAGTAGATATTATATGCATGTAATATTTTTTCAAAGAATAAAAAATGCTTCTGGTATAAACAAAAAGCTCTGTAAAAGAATATTTAGAAGAGTGATAATATGTATCCAATTAAAAATATTGTCTGGGATCTCTGGTCTATGGTTCTTGGTCATCCACCAAATACAAACAAAAGCAAAAATAACACCAAAAAAAAAAAAACCTAAATTTACTCCTAATGATACTCTGAAGTATTCACAGACCAGTGCTTTACAAAATCAACATCAACATCAAGGAGCTTCTACTTACAGCAGATGGGAAAAAATACAGAGATCCATAGCCAGACATCTCTCTCTCTCTGTCTCTTTCTCTCTCTCTCTCTCTCCCTCCCTCACACACACACACACACACACACACACGAGAGAGAGAGAGAGAGAGAGAGAGAGAGAGGGGGGGGGGAACACTTTGGAACATTCAACACTAAATAGAACACCTCCATCAAATCCCTCTCTTCAGGACCTCAGAGAACCTCACTGAAGAGAAGATGAAAAAAAAATCTAAGAGCCAGAGAAGGAGAACACCAGAAGAATATGGCCTTTTAAATTAACTGAGTAAAACTAATAAGAACTCAAAGCACAGGGTTAATGTGGAATTCGCCTCTGTATGCTGTGAATATGTTTTATTGCCATTGGTTAATAAAGAAACTGCTTTTGGCCAATGGCTTAATAGGGTAAATTCAGGCAGGAAATCCAAACAGAAACATAGAAGATCAAAAAGGTGGGAGTTGGAAATATGCCATGTAGCTGCCACAGGAGACAGATGCACGGTGTCAGATGGAATTTTACCAGTAGGTCACAACCAGAGGCTACATGGAATCTCTCTGACTCTGCCTTCTTTCTCTGTACATCTCTGTTCAGATTCCTGGGTATTGTTGGAATCTGAACATATTCGTATTCACGAAGTGTGGTGATGATGACACTAGCTAATCTGATCACAGAGCAAGGTCAGATAAGGTATCCTCTCCTCTATTGCTTAGGATCTTAGCTGGGGTCATCCTTTCGTATTCCTGGAAATTTCTCTAGTGCTAGGTTTCTTGCTAGCCCCATAATGGCTCCCTTAATCAAATTATCTCTTTCCTTGCTCGCCATCTCGACCATCCCGTTCCCTCAAGTTCTCCTCCCCATCCCCTGTTTCCCTCTTTTTCTCCTTCTGCCATTGCTACTCCCCCACCATCCCCATGCTCCCAATTTTGTCTATTTTACCTTTCCAGGTGGGACTATGTATTGTTTTTTTAGGGTTCAATTTATCACATAGTTTCTCTAGGTTCATGGGCTATATGCTTGTTATCCTTTGCTTTACAGCTAGAATCCACTTATGAGTGAGCCATGCCATGTTCATCTTTCTGGGTCTGGCTTATGTCACTCAGGATGGTTTTTCCTAGTTCCATCTATTTGCATGTAAATTTCAAGATGTCATTATTTTTTACTGCTGAGTAGTACTCCACTGTGCAATGTGCCACATTTTTTTCTTTTTTTTTTATTGAAAAAAAATTTTCTGCTTCCTCCCCGCCTCCCATTTCCCTCCCCCTCCTCCCGCCCCTCTCACCCTCCCCCCACTCCTCTTCTCCTCCCTCTCCAGTCCCATGAGCAGTCAGGGTTCCCTGCCCTGTGGAAAGTCCAAGGTCCTCCCCCCTCCATCTAGATCTAGGAAGTTGAACATCCAAACTGTCTAGGCTCCCACAAAGCCAGAACCTGAAGTAGGATCAATACCTCGTGCCATTGTCCTTGGCCTCTTGTCAGCTCTCATTGTCCTCCATGTTCAGAGAGTCTGGTTTTATCCCATGCTTTTTCAGTCACAGTCCAGCTGGCCTTGGTGAGCTCCCCATAGATCGGTCCAACTGTCTCAGTGGGTGGGTGCACCCCTCGTGGTCCTCACTTCGTTGTACATGTTCTCCCTCCTTCTGCTCCTCATTAGGACCTTGGGAGCTCAGTCCGGTGCTCCAGTGTGGGTCTCTGTCTCTATCTTCATCCATCACTAGATGAAGGTTCTATGGTGATATGCAAGATATTCATCAGTATGGCTATAGGATAGGATCATTTCAGGTTCCCTATCCTCAGGTGCCCAAGGAACTAACTGGGGACATTGCCCTGGGCATCTGGTAGCCACACCAAGTTCAAGTCTCTTGCCAACCCATAGGTGGTTCCCTTAACTAAGATATGAGTTTCCCTGCTCCCCTATCCAACCTTCCTATATCCCCAATGATCCCGTTTCCCCAAGTTCCCCTCATCCTCTCCTTCACACTTTTCTTTCTCCATCTCCCCTTACCCCCATCCCACCCTACCCCCAAGATTCCAATTTTTTGCCCAGCACTCTTGTCTACTTCCCATAGCCAGGAGGATAACTATATGTTTTTCCTTGGGTTTGCCCTCTTGTTTAGTTTCTTTAGGACCACATATTATAGACTCAGAGGCCCCCTATCCATAGCTAGAAACCAATTATGAGTGAGTACATCCCATGATCTTCTTTTTGGGTCTGGGTTACCTCACTCAGGATAGTATTTTCTGTTTCCATCCATTTGCATGCAAAATTCGAGAAGTCATTGTTTTTTACTGCAGAGTAGTACTCTAATGTGTATATATTCCACACTTTCTTAATCCATTCTTCCATTGAAGGACACCTAGGATGCTT
The DNA here is from genome assembly GCF_950005125.1 of Chionomys nivalis. Classification (NCBI taxonomy): domain Eukaryota; kingdom Metazoa; phylum Chordata; class Mammalia; order Rodentia; family Cricetidae; genus Chionomys; species Chionomys nivalis. The sequence continues at coordinate 61,255,243 of NC_080101.1, forward strand.
CCAGGTTCTGGCTATTACAAATAATGCTGCTATGAACATAGTTGAACAAATGCTTTTGTCATATGATAAGGAATCTCTTGGATATATTCCCAGGAGTGGTATTGCTGGGTCCAGGGGTAGGTTGATCCCAATTTTTCTGAGAAACCGCCACACTGATTTCCATAGTGGTTGCACAAGTTTGCAGTCCCACCAGCAATGGATGAGGGTACCCCTTTCTCCACAACCTCTCCAGCAAAGACTATTTTTGGTGTTTTTGATTTTAGCCATTCTGACAGGTGTAAGATGATATCTCAAAGTTGTTTTGATTTGCATTTCTCTGATCGCTAAGGAGGTTGAGCATGACCTTAAGTATCTTTTGGCCATTTGAATTTCTCCTGTTGAGAATTCTCTGTTCAGTTCAGTGCCCCATTTTTTAATTGGGTTAATTATCATTTTAACGTCTAGTTTCTTGAGTTCTTTATATATTTTGGAGATCAGACCTTTGTCTGTTGCGGGGTTGGTGAAGATCTTCTCCCAGTCAGTAGGGTGCCTTTTTGTCTTAGTGACAGTGTCCTTTGCTTTACAGAAGCTTCTCAGTTTCAGGAGGTCCCATTTATTCAATGTCGCCCTTAATGTCTGTGCTGCTGGGGTTATACATAGGAAGCGATCTCCTGTGCCCATATCTTGTAGGGTACTTCCCATTTTCTCTTCTATCAGGTTGAGTGTGTTCAGATTGATATTGAGGTCTTTGATCCATTTGGACTTGATTTTTGTGCATGGTGATAGATATGGGTCTATTTTCATTCTTCTACAGGTTGACATCCAGTTGTGCCAGCACCATTTGTTGAAGACGCTTTCTTTCTTCCATTGTACACTTTTAGCTCCTTTATCGAAAATGAGGTGTTCATAGGTTTGTGGGTTAACATCCGGGTCTTCTATACGATTCCATTGGTCGACTTCTCTGTTTTTATGCCAGTACCACGCTGTTTTCATTACTGTAGCTCTGTAATAGAGTTTGAAGTCAGGGATGGTAATGCCTCCAGAAGTTCCTTTATTGTATAAGATTGTTTTCGCTATCCTGGGTTTTTTGTTTTTCCATATAAAGTTGATTATTGTCCTCTCAAGATCTGTGAAGAATTTTGATGGGACCTTGATGGGGATTGCGTTGAATCTATAGATTGCCTTTAGTAGAACTGCCATTTTTACTATGTTGATCCTCCCAATCCAAGAGCAAGGGAGATCCTTCCATTTTCTGGTATCCTCCTCAATTTCTTTCTTCAAAGACTTAAAGTTCTTGTCAAATAGATCTTTCACTTCCTTGGTTAGATTTACCCCAAGATATTTTATGCTGTTTGTGGCTATCATGAAAGGTGATGATTCTCTTATTTCCCTCTCTGCTTCCATATCCTTTGTGTATAAGAGGGTGACTGATTTTTTGGAGTTGATCTTGTATCCTGCCACATTACTAAAAGTATTTATCAGCTGTAGAAGTTCTTTGGTGGAGTTTTTGGGGTCGCTTAAGTACACTATCATATCATCTGCAAATAACGCAAGTTTAACTTCTTCCTTTCCAATTCAAATCCCCTTGATCCTCTTATGTTGTCTTATTGCTATTGCTAAGACTTCAAGCACTATATTGAAGAGGTACGGGGAGAGTGGACAGCCTTGGCGTGTTCCTGATTTTAGTGGGATGGCTTTAAGTTTCTCTCCATTTAATTTGATGTTAGCTGTCGGCTTGCTGTAAATAGCTTTAATTATATTTAGGTATGGCCCTTGTATCCCTAATCTCTCCAAGACTTTTATCATAAAGGGATGTTGAATTTTGTCAAATGCTTTTTCAGCATCTAATGAAACTATCATATGGTTTTTTCTTTCAGTTTATTTATATGATGGATTACATTGATAGATTTGCGTATGTTAAACCAGCCCTGCATCTCTGGGATGAAGCCTACTTGATCATAATGGATAATTTTTCTAATGTGTTCTTGGATTCGGTTTGCCAGTATTTTGTTGAGGATTTTTGCGTCGATGTTCATGAGTGAGATTGGCCTGTAATTCTCTTTCTTGGTTGAGTCTTTGTGTGGTTTTGGTATCAGAGTTACTGTAGCTTCATAGAAGGAATTTGGCAATGACTCTTCTGTTTCTATATTGTGAAATACATTTAGGAGTATAGGTATTAGGTCTTCTTGGAAGATCTGGTAGAATTCCGCATTGAAACCATCTGGTCCTGGACTTTTTTTGGAAGGGAGGTTTTTGATAACAGCTTCTAATTCTTCACGACTCATGGGTCTATTTAGGTTGTTTACCTGGTCCTGGTTTAACTTTGGTATATGGTATTCATCTAAAAAAGTGTCCATTTCTTTAACATTTTCCAGTTTTGTGGCATACAGGCTTTTGTAGTAAGATCTAATGATTGTCTGAATTTCCTCTGTGTCTGTGGTTATGTCCCCCTTTTCATTTCTGATTTTATTAATTTGCAAATTTTCTTTCTGCCATTTGATTAGTTTGGATAGGGGTTTGTCAATCTTGTTGATTTTCTCCAGGAACCAGCTTTTTGTTTTATTGATTCTTTCAATTGTTTTCTGTGTTTCTATTTTGTTGATTTCAGCCCTTAGTTTGATTATTTCCAGTCTTCTGCTCCTTCTAGGTGAGTCTGCTTCTTTTTTTTTCTAGAGCTTTCAGGTGGGCTGTTAAGTCTCCAATGTGTGCTTTCTCTGTTTTCTTTAAGTGGGCACTTAGTGCTATGAACTTTCCTCTCAGGACTGCTTTCATAGTGTCCCATAGGTTTGAGTATGTTGTTTCTTTATTTTCATTGAAATCAAGGAAGACTTTCATTTCTTTCTTTATTTCATCCTTAATCCAGGTATGGTTCAGTAGTTGACTGCTCAGTTTCCATGAGTTTGTAGGCTTTCTGGGGGTAGCATTGTTGTTGAATTCTAGCTTTAATCCATGGTGATCTGATAAGATACAGGTGGTTACAGATATTTTTTGTAACTGTGGATGTTTGCTTTGTTACCGAGTATGTGGTCAATTTTCAAGAAGGTTCCATGAGCTGCAGAGAAGAAGGTATATTCTTTCCTATTTGGGTGGAATATTCTATAGATGTCTGTTAAGTCCATTTGATTCATTACCTCCAATAATTCTCTTATTTCTCTGTTAGGTTTCTGTCTAATTGACCTGTCCATTGGTGAGAGAGGAGTGTTAAAGTCTCCTACTATTAATGTGTGTGGTTTGATTGCTGCCTTGAGTTTTAGCAATGTTTCTTTTACGTACGTGGGTGCTTTTGTATTAGGGGCATAGATATTCAGGATTGAGACTTCATCCTGATGAATTGTTCCTGTTATGAGTAGAAAATGTCCCTCTCCATCTCTTCTGATTGTTTTAAGTTTGAAGTCAACTTTGTTAGAAATTAGTATGGCCACACCTGCTTGTTTCTTAGGTCCATTAACTTGATATGCCTTATCCCAACCCTTTACTCTGAGTAGGTGTCTTTCTTTGTAGTTGAGGTGTGTTTCTTGTAAACAGCAGATTGTTGGATCCTGTTTTCGTATCCAATCTCTTAGTCTTTGCCTTTTTATAGGTGAGTTGAGTCCATTGACATTAAGTGATATTAATGACCAGTGGTTGTTAACTCCAGTCATTTTTTTAGTAGTAAATTTTGTGTGTTTCCCTTCTTTGTGTTGCGCTGGTGAAGGGTCTCTAGTTGTCTGAGATATTGTGGTCATTGTTGGACTCCTTGGTTAGTGATTTTCCTTCTATTACTTTCTGTAAGGCTGGATTTGTGGCTACGTATTGTTTAAATTTGTTTTTATCCTGGAAAATTTTGTTTTCTCCATTTATAGTGAACGAAAGTTTGGCTGGGTATAGTAGTCTGGGCTTGCATCCACAATCTCTTAGTTTCTGCAGTACATCTATCCAGGACCTTCTGGCTTTCATTGTTTCCATAGAGAAGTCAGGTGTAAGTCTGATAGGTTTACCTTTATAAGTAACTTGGCCTTTTTCCTTTGCAGCTCTTAATATTCTTTCTTTGTTCTGTATGCTTTGTGTTTTGATTATTATATGGCGAGGGGATGTTTTTTTTTTTTTTTTGATCCAGCCTATTCGGTGTTCTGTATGCTTCTTGAACCTTCGTAGGTATATCTTTCTTTAGGTTGGGAAAGTTTTCTTCTATAATTTTATTAAATATATTTTCTGGACCGTTGAGATGCGCTTCTTCCCCTTCTTCTACTATTATTCTTAGGTTTGGTCTTTTTATTGTGTCCCATATTTCCTGAATGTTTTGTGATGAGAGTTTGTTGGCCTTGCTGTTTTCTTTGATCAGCGTGTTTATTTTCTCTATGGTATCTTCAGAATCTGAGATTCTTTCTTCTATCTCTTGTATTCTGTTGGTTATGCTTGTTTCTGTAGACTCTATTCGTTTACCTAGATTTTCCATGTCCAGCCAGCCTTCTGTTTGTGTTTTCTTCTTTGCCTCCAATTCAGTTTTCAAGACTTGAACTGTTTCCATTATCTGTTTGATTGTTTTTCCTTGGTTTCCTAGGGTATCATTCACTGATTTACTCAATTCTTCAAACTTTCTGTTATACTTCTCATCCATTTCTATAAGGGCATTTTTACATGATGTTTAAGGGCGTCAATCACTTTCATAAAGTCAATTTTATCTACTTCTTCATGATTAATGTGTTCATGTCCTCCTGATGTGAGGTCACTGGGTTCTGGTGGTTTCATATTATTTTTCAGATTGTTGGGTGAATTCTTGCATTGGCGCCTGCCCATGTCTTCCTCCGAATGCTCCCCTATGGATCTTCTTTTACAGGATCAGGTCTCCTTGCCTACTGTTGTACCTTCCCAGTGATGGTACTCCCTAGTGATGGTTCTCCTGGTGCTCCAGTGATGTCTCTCCTGGTGACAATATCAGATCTCCGTGCCCAATGATGGCTCTCCTGGTGCCAAGATCCGCTCTCCTTGCTGGTTGGGTAGTTTGTAAACAAAGCGCCTACCTTGCTTGGTGCAGGCAGGCCAGTGAAACAAAGGAACTCCCGTCCGCCTGTTTGCCCTGAGGATTCACCCCCAGCACCCAGACAGGCTGAGCTAGGTGGTGTTATGTGCCCAAAGAAGGAAGGGGGCAGAAGGAAGAAGGGTTCTGGATGCAAGCTGGGTGGAATAGGAACAGAGAGGCAGTCTGCAGGGAGTAGAGTCTCTGCAGGGAGCCCAGGAGGGATGGGGGTGTGTGAGGAACTTCTGAGTTCCCTGTCCGGGGCTGCTGCCGTGTCACAAACTCATCCCAATGATGTCTCTCCTGGTACCGAGCTCAGATCTCCGTGCTGGTTGGGTAGTTCATAAACAAAGCGCCTACCTTGCTTGGTGCAGGCAGGCCAGTGAAACAAAGGAACTCCCGCCCGCCTGTTTGCCCCGAGGATTAGCCCCCAGTGCCCAGACAGGTTGAGCTAGGTGGTGTTATGTGCCCAAAGAAGGAAGGGGGCAAAAGGAAGAAGGGTTCTGGATGCAAGCTGGGTGGGATAGGAACAGAGAGGCAGTCTGCAGGGAGTAGAGTCTCTGCAGGGACCCCAGGAGGGAGGGGGGTGGGTGAGGAACTTCTGAGTTCCCTGTCTGGGGCTGCTGCTGCCGCGTCACAAACTCACCCCAATGATGTCTCTCCTGTTACCGAGCTCAGATCTCTGTGCTGGTTGGGTAGTTCGTAAACAAAGCGCCTACCTCGCTTGGTGCAGGCAGGCCAGTCTGCCACATTTTTTTATCCATTCTTTGGTTGAGGGTCATCTAGGTTGTTTCCAGTTTCTGGGTATTAGAAATAATGCTGCTATAAACATAGTTGAACAAATATTCTTGTAATATGATTGAGCATTATTTAGGTACATGCCCAAGAGTGGTATTACTGGGTCCTGAGGCAGGTTGATGCCAATTTTCTGAGAAACCGCCATACTGGTTTCTAGAGTGGTTTGACAAATTTACATTCCCACTACCAATAAAGAAGCATTCCTCTTACCCCACATCCTCTCCAGCATAAGCTATCTTTGGTAATTTTGATCTTAGCCATTCTGACTGATATAAAATAGTATCTCAGAGTCATTTTTATTTGCATTTCCCTGATGGCTTAGGATGTTAAACATTTCCTTAGGTGTCTTTTGACAGTTTGAAATTCTTCTATTGAGAATTTTTGCTGTTGTACAATGGTTTGTACCCTGTCACTTGTATTTTAAATAAATACTGATTGGCCAGTAGCGAGGCAGGAAGTATAGGTGGGGTGAGAAGGCAGGAAGTAGAAGTGGGGCAATGAGAATTCTGGGAAGGGGGAAGTTTAAGTTTGCAGTCATCACCCAGACAGAGAGGAGGCCATACACAAAAACAAATAAAATGTGACTGCCTTGCTGAAAAAGGTACCAAACCACATGGCTAACACAGACAAATATTATGGGCTAATGTAGGTTATAAGAATTAGTTAGTAAGAAGCCTGAGATAATAAGTCAATCAGTTTATAATTAATGTAGACCTCTGCATGATTTCTTTGGGACTTAATGACTGTGGGAACTGGACAGGATAGAAATTTCAGATAACATGTTTTATATTTAGTTCTGTGCCCCATTTTTAAACTGTATTATTTGAATTTTTGATTTCTAATTTCTTGAGTTCTTTATGTATTGTGGAGAGAAGTCTGCTGTCTGATGCAGGACTGGTGAAAAACTTTTCCCATTCTGTAGACTGCCTTTTTATATTATTGACTGTATGTTTTGCTTTACAGAGCTTCTCAATTTCAGGAGGTTCCATTTATTTATTGTTGCTCTTAGTGTTTATGCCACTGATGTTATATTTAGGAAGTGATCTCTTCTGACCATGCATTGAAGGCTACTTCCTACTTTCTCTCTTCTATCAGGTTCAGTATGGTCAGATTTATATTGAGGTCTTTAATCCATTTGGCCTGGAGTTTTGTGCATGGGGATAGATATGGGTCTATTTGCATTCTTCATGTTGACAACCAGTTATGCCAGCACCATATGTTGGAGATGCTTTCTATTTTCCATTGTATATTTTTAGTTCTTTGTAAGAAATCAGATAAATAGGTGTGTGAATTAATATTTGGGTCTTCAAGTTGATTCCATTGGTAACCTGTCTGTTTTTATGCCAATATCAAGCTGTTTTCATTACTCTAGCTCTATAATAGTGTTTGATATCAGGGATGGTGATGTCTCCAAATTTTCCTTTGTTGTACAGGATTGTTTTGGGTATCCTGGGTTGTTTGTTTTGCCACATAAAGTTGATTATTATTCTTTCAAGGTCTTTGAAGAATTGTGGTGGGAGTTTGATGGGTATTGAATTGAATGTATAGATTGTCTTTAGTAGAATTGTCATTTTTATTATGTTGATTCTACCAATCCAAGACCGTGGGAGATCTTTCCATTTTCTGGTATCTTCTTCAATGTCTTTCTTCAAAGACTGAAAGTTCTTGTTGAACAGGTATTTCACTTCTGCGATTACTGTTACCCCAATATATTTTATGCTATTTGTGGCTATTGTGAAAGGTGATGTTTCTCTTATTTCCTTCTTAGCTTCTTTATCATTTGTATATAGAAGGGCTAATAAATCTTTTAGTTGATCTTATATCTTGCCACATTACTGAAGGTACTTATCAGCTCTAGGAGTTTCTTAGTAGAGTTTTTGGAGTCACTTATATATACTGTCATGTGATCTTTGAATAGTGAAAGTTTGACTTTTTCCTTTCCAATTTGAATACCCTTGATCTTCTTTTGTTGTCTTATTGTTCTAGCCAGAACTTCAAGAACTATGTTGGATATCAGGACAGTGGACAGCCTTGTCTTGTTCCTGATTTTAGTGGAATCACTTTGAGTTTCTCTCAAAAAATTTGATGTTGGCTGTAGGCTTGCTGTATATGGCTTTTTATTATGTTTGGATATGTTCTTTGTACTCCTGATCCCTTCAAGACCTTTATCATGATGGTGTATTGGATTTTGTCAAATGCTTTTTCAGTATCTAATGAGATGGTCATATGTTTATTTTTTCTTTCAGTTTATTTATATGGTGGATTACACTGATAGATTTTCGTATGTTGAAATACCCTTTTATCTCTAGGATAAAGCCTACTTGATCATTATGGATGAATTTTTTGATGTGTTCTTGGATTTGGTTTGCAAGTATTTAATAATATTCCATCTATGTTCATGAGTGAGAATGATCTAGAATTTTATTACTTTGTTGAGTCATTGTGTGTTTTCAGTATCAGTCAAACTAGCCTCATAAAAAGACTATGTTTCTTCTGTTTCTATTCAGTGGACTATTTAGAGTACTATAGTTATTAGCTCTCCTTTGAAGTTCTAGTAGAATTCTGCACTAAAACCATCTGGTCCGGGGCTTTTTATAATTGGGAAGCTTTTGATGACTACTATTTTCTTGCAGGTTATATATTTAAATTGTTCACCTGGTCTTTATTTAACTTTAGTAGGTCTTACCCATCCAGAAAATTGTCCATTAGTTTTTACATTTTCCATTCTTTTTTTGGACTACAGGCTTTTGTGGTATTACCTAATGACTCTCTGGATTTCTTCAGTGTCTGTTGTTATGCCTCTTTTTTAATTTCTGATTTTGTTCATTTTGATGTTCTCTTGCTGCCATTTGGTTAGTTGGATAAAGACTTGTCTATCTTGTTGATTTTCTCAAAGAACCAGCTCTTTGTTTCATTGATTCTTTGTATTGCTTTCCTTGTTTGTATTTTACTGATTTCATCCCTTAATTTGATTATTTCCTGCTGTCTACTTCTCCTGGATGAGTCTAATTTTTTTTTGTTCTAGAGCTTTCAGGTGTGCTGTTAAGTAACTAATGTGAGATTTCTCCACTTTCTTTATGAAGACACTTAGTGCTATGAACTTTCTTCTTAGCACTGTTTTCATAATGTCCCATTTTTTTGGGTATGTTGTGCCTTCATTTATGTTGAATTCGAGGAAGTCTTTAAGTTCTTTCTCTCTCTCTCTCTCTCTTTCTTTTCTTTTCTTTTTTTTTTGATTCAGGAGTGGTTCAATTGAGCACTATTCAATTTCCATGAGTTTATAAGCTTTCTGCAATTAGTGTTGTTTTTAAATTCTGACTTTAAACCATAGTGATCCAATAAGATACAGTGTTACTCCAATATTTTTTTCATCTGTTGATGTTTGCTTTGTTACTGAGTATGTGGTCAATTTTAAAGAAGGATCTGAGAGGTGCTGAGAAGAAGGTATAATCTTTTGTGTTTGGGTGGAATGTTTTGAAGATGTTTGTTTAGTTCATTTGAGTCAAGACATCTGTTAGTTCTTTTATTTCTCTGTTAAGATTCTGTCTGATCATTTCATTGGGGAGTAGGGAGCGTTGAAGTCTCCTTTTATTAGTGTGTGGTGTTTGATGTGCAATTTAAGCTTTAGTAATGTTTCTGTTACATATGTGGGTGTTCTTGTAGTACTTGGGGGTATTGATGTTCAGGACTGAGACTCCATCTTGATAGATTTTTCCTGTTGGAAATATGGAGTCTCCTCCATCTCTATTCTGAGGTAATATCTCTCTTTGATGTTGAGATATGTTTATTGTATATAGCAGAAGGATGAATCCTGCTTTCATATTTATTTTCTTAGCCTGTGTCATTTTATAGGTGAATTGAATCCACTGATATTAAGAGATATTAATGACCAGGAATTGTTAAATTCTTGTTATTTTTCAGTGGCATTGTTTGTGTGTTTCCCTTTTTGGGGGTTTGCTGGTGTGAGGTTATCTGTTGCCTATGTTTTTGTGGGTGCAGTTAGCTTCCTTGGCTTGGACTTTTCCTTCTAGTACTTTCTGTATGTCTGGATTTGTGGAGGTATTTTTTAAATCTGGTTTTGTCATGGAGTGTCTTGATTTCTCCATCGATGGTGATTGAAAGCTTTTCTGGGTATAGTAGTCTGTGCTTGCATCTGTCTAGAACCTTGCTTTCATGTTTTCCATTGAGAAGTCAGGTATAATTCTGTTAGGTCTGCCTTCATATGTTACATGATCTTTTTTCTTTGTAGCTCTTAATATTCTTTATTTATTCTATATGCTTTGCATTTTGATTATTATATGGTGAGGGTACTTTTCTTTTGTTCAGTCCATCTGGTGTTCTGTAAGCTTCTTGTATCATCATATGTATATCCTTCTTTAGTCTGGGAAAGTTTTCTTCTACGATTTTTTTTGAATATATTTTCTTTGTCTTTGAGCTGGAATTCTTCTCCTTCTAACCCTATTATTCTTAGGTTTAGTCTTTACATGATGTCACATATTTTCTTGTATGTTTTGTGTTAAGAATTTGTTGGATTTTATGTTTTCTTTGATCAAAGAATCTGCTTACTCTATAGTATCTTCAACACCTGAGTTTCTCTCTTCTATCTCTTGTATTCTGTTGGTTATACTTGCCTCTGTAATTCCTGTTCATTTACCTAGATTTTTCATATGTAAAATTCCCTCAGTTTGTGTTTACTTTATTTCCTCTATTTCAGTCAAGTCTTGAACTGTTTGAATTGTTTGCTTCACCTGTTTGATTATTTTTTCTTGGTTTCCTTGAGAGATTTATTGATTTCTTCCATTTTTTGTTTGTCTTTTCCTCCATTTCCTTAAGGAAATTTTTTTACTTTCCTCTTTAAAGTTCTCCATTATCCCCATAAAGTTACCTTTAAAATCATTTTTCTCTGCTTCTTCTGGGTTAGGATGATTAAGTCTTCCTGTTCTATGACCACTCCGTTCAGGTGTTACCATGTTGCTTTTTAATTTGTTGAATGAATTCTTGCATTAGTGCCTACCTATCTCTTTCTCCAATTGGTGTTGACAGTGTCTTTGCTTTTTGTTCCAATCCTTGCAGAGGCTGTCTCTCTCTTTGGGAACTCTTCTCTGTCTGCTCTGTACTGTCACTGTCTGTGTCTCTCTGGGAGCCACAGAGGTCCCTTTTGGCCCACTCTTTTGGCCTGCTCTCTTTGTCTGCTTTCTGGGTTCACTCTGTGCAGTCACAGCTGGTGCTTCAGATTTCCTCTCTTGGTCCTCTCTGAGTAGTTACATCTTGTGTTACAGAGTTCCTCTGAGGTTGCAATAGGGGAAGGGGGTAGGAAGGTTTGGAGACAGTGTTGAACTTGTAGCTTGCTGGGTCTGATGGATAAGGTGTAGGAGCAGCCTCCCTGCAGGAAGCTCACTTACCTGCAGGCCGGCTAGAGAAGCTGAAGCGGGTGGGGGAGAGGCCTGAGGTTTGCCCCAGTGTGGAGTGTCTTGAGAGTGCGGTGTCCCACTGGGTGGGTGGAGTTTCAGGGTGTGGAATAGGAGGGTTTGGGGGAGGGACTTGTAACTTGCAGGGTCCAATGGATGGGGTGGGGGTACTGGAGCAGCCTACCTGCAGGAAGTTTGCCTGGTGGCTGGCTAAAGAAATTGAGTGCTGAAATATTTTTTAAAAGAAAAATGTTTAATTAAAATAAAACACTCAACTTCATCTGTTAATGGAAACTCTATTTAAAATCATTAAGATTATTATTAGTATAAACTCATCAATTCAGATGCATTTTGAAAGTCTTTGGATTCAAAATATTGATCAGGATGTGAACCTCAATAGGAATGTCAATACTTAACTGTGACTTTGCCTTGCTAATACAAGGCAAAAATACCATTTAACATTTTTTTATATATCCAGAGATCTAATGACATAGGAATAAAAACACGTGCACAGAAATATTCACAGTGGTATTTACATACTAGCAGAAAACAGACCCAATTATCCAAACCAAATGTCTAAATGGTGTCATATATCTAAGGTAGAAAGTATATAAAATAGTGAAAATGAATAAACTAGTTTCACACACTGGCAATGAAAAGAAATGTTAGAAAATTATAGATGAATAGTATTTTAAATTTCAATAAATACCCAAACAATGCTAAATCAATAAAAATTCTCTAACAAAATTTAAGTATATATAAAATAATAGGAAATAAATAAAATTCAATGTGGTATTTACTTCTGGATGTAATGTAGGCTACCCACCCAGAAGTGTCTAGAGAATTTCAATATGTGGGTATTTGTAAATATTTTAAAGCTGAGAATCCAATACATATTCATTTCATTTTTGTGTTTTGATGAGAAAACAATACCTAATAAAGAAAAATATCCCCAAGAGATAAATGTAGTAAATCAGGAAATGAAGATAAAGGTGCTTCTGTTTCAAAGACAGCAAATAAGTGAAATAATTTAGAAAATGTGTCGTGTAAAAAAGATACACCTTTACTATTTATATCCATGAAAAAATAGGACCCCGAAACTGTAGAAGTATCTGGAAGTTCTGGGTAGCTCTAGGGAAGAGAGTTGAAGGTCTTGTGGGGATAAAAATTCATGAAGCAATGGGGAAATTTATGTCTATGATGGGGATACAAATGAACCATATATATTTTATACATATATATAAATATGTGCCTGCTCTGAAGGTATCTTTAGGTAGAGCTGCATATTTTAAAATTTTAGGAATTGTTATTAAAACTAGTTTCCTTGAGATCTGTTTCCTAGAGTTCGTAGAAAGATATAAGTTTGCCATTTTTAGCCTGTGGGTTGTGTTTGTTTAGTTTATTGCTTTTTGCAGGCATCCTTGTTAGGAAAAAACAAATAATAAGCACTGGTTCTGGGAGAGAGAATCTTGTCCTGTTAATAAAACCTTTACACCCGAGAGAAGTGAAAAACACCAATGATAGCTTCTGCTGGAGAGGTTGTGGAGAAAGGGGCACTCTCATCCATTGCTGGTGGGAATGCAAACTTGTGCAACCACTTTGGAAAGCAGTGTGGCGGTTTCTCAGGAAAGTCGGGTTCAACCTACCTCTTGACCCAGCAATACCACTACTGGGAATATACCCAAGAGATGCCCAAACATACAACAAAAGTATATGCTCAACTATGTTCATAGCAGCATTGTTTGTAATTGCCAGAACCTGGAAACAACCTAGATGTCCTTCAATGGAAGAATGGATGAAGAAAGTATGGAATATATACATATTAGAGTACTACTCAGCAGTAAAAAACAATGACTTCTTGAATTTTGCATACAAATGGACGGAAATTGAAAACACTATCCTGAGTGAGGTAAGCCAGACCCAAAAAGAGGAACATGGGATGTACTCACTCATATTTGGTTTCTAGCCATAAATAAAGGACATTGAGACTATAATTCGTGACTCTAGAGAAGCTAAATAAGAAGGTGAACCCAAAGAAAAACATATAAGCATCCCCCTGAATATTAACCTTCATCAGGCGATGAAAGAAGACAGAGACAGAGACCAACATTGGAGCACTGGACTGAAGTCTCACGATCCAAATGAGGAGCAGAAGGAGAGTGAGCACGAGCAAGGAACTCAGGACTGCGAGGGGTGCACCCACACACTGAGGCAATGGGGATGATCTATCGGGAACTCACCAAGGCCAGCTGGCCGGGGACTGAAAAAGCATGGGACAAAACCGGTCTCGCTGAACATAATGGACAATGAGGACTACTGAGAACTGAAGAACAATGGCAATGGGTTCTTGATCCTATTGCATGTAATGGCTTTGTGGGAGCCCAGGTAGTTTGGATGCTCACCTTAATAGACCTGGATGGAGGTGGGTGGTCCTTGGACCTCCCACAGGGCAGAGAAACCTGCTTACTCTTTGGGCTGAGGAGGAAGGAAGACTTGATTGGGGGAGGGGGAGGGAATGGGAGGTGGTGGCGGGGAAGAGGCAGAAATCTTTAATAATTAAATTAATTAATTAATAAAAAAAATCAGCAAGAAAAAAAAAAGAAGTGAAATACCCCAACTTTCAAAAACAGGAGATGTTATTTCCCCAAAGACATACAGCAAAGCCCTGCAGATGATTTCGGCCAGGCACAGAAAAATTAATTGACTGAAAGGTAACTGCTGACCTAAGCTGACTGGGTAAAATTTGGTAAACTTGTTATTGGATAGGTTGGTAATTTTAGGTGCTCAGAAAAATGCAAATTCCCTATATTCTCTGCTTCCACCCACGCTTAGCTCTTTTCCTTATTAACTCATTTTATCTAACCAGAGCTTAAAGAGCAGTATTAAGTACCTTTGCTTTGTTTCTTGAAGGAAACAGGAGTCTTTAATCATCTCATGTGTGAGATTTTCATAGATCCAATATACAACATTAACTTTTCTTCCCATTTCTTATTTGGGTATCATTATATTTGTATTTGTGTATTATAATAGTTCCCATTATTTATAACGTGAGGGTATGGGGTTTTGCTAAAGGTGGTTTTTACCTCAACTGAGAGGGCTGCATTTTAAAAAACAATCCTTTTAACAATAATGTGAGCAATTTTCCTGTTTTGCCCTGTCCTTGAATTACCAAGAAGCCTCGCTGTGTCGAGTAACTATCTCACTCTTTCATTTATGAGATGAGGTCTCACTGTGTAGCCTTGGCTGGCCTGGAATTTGCTGTTGAACCAGGATGGCCTTGAACTTACAAAGATACATTCATTTGCCTCTGTTTCCCGAGTGCCAGGATTAAAGGTGTGCTGGGCACCTCATATTTATATGATGCTGATATTTCTGGTTAGTATATTGGAAAAGGGAGTTTCATCTTTATGGAAAATACTGGCCTTCAGTTACATTGTTTTTTCTGGTGATACCTCCATCTGACATTGATATTCGAGTAAAATTGGAGTTCATAGAGTGGCTAAGAAGCATCCCCCTTCCAAGTTTATGTTTTTCAGGTGGAGGGGTTTTTATCAGGGGAAAAATGAAAAGAGGGAAGGGGAGGGGGTGACAGGCCTCTGGGGACAGAAGTGGCCAAAGAGAAGACAGAGAGAAGGAGAGAGAGGGAGATGGGGAAATGGTGGAGGAGAGAGAGAGAGAGGGAGAGGGAGGGAGGGAGGGAGGGAGGGAGACCTTACATGTTTTTAAAGGAGTTTGAGAGGGATTGGGATTTCAAATCTTCGATACACTTCGGCATAAGTATCCTCATCTCACCGTTACTTTGTGGGTAATGTTCAGGTTCTGAACAGTTCCTACCATATCATTTTATTGCAAACTTAGTGGCTCAAAAAACCAAAGATAAATAAATAAATAATAATAAATAAATAAATAAATAATGGTTATTTTATAACATCATTGTCATAAGTACAAGACAAGCTCACACTGGGCGAAGATCAAGGGCTTATCAGGGCTGTGTTCTGTTGTGGAATATCATTTTAACTAGGCCAGGATGGTTACATTTGTTTCTATATGAGAACTTTCATTTATGCCTTCTATAAAGTAGGCTTGCTGTCAACAATCTTTTGTTTCTTACACACACACACACACATATATATATATATATGTATATATGTATATATGTATATATGTGTGAATGTATATATGTAAACACACAGTCTTGAATGATATTTTTTCTGGGTGTAAAATTCTCAGTTAAAATTTTTCTTTTTCAGTTGGGATAGTTGCTCACTGCTTTCTAGCCATCATAGTTTTTAATAAGAAATCTGCTCCGGAGGAGGTGGGGGAATAAATGTGGAGAAAGTGTGTCCAGAGAGTGTATAAAAACAAGCACAATGACATGTAACCTTGAAGATGCCATGAGGAAGCCTATTACTTTGAAGCTAACTTAGAAAATTATTTAAGTTTTCAAGATAATAGCCTTCTTCTCTAGAATTCAAAATTTAATAATTTTTTTTTCATCAAGAGAAAAAGCTCTTAATTTTGCTTGAGTTCATGTATATGTATTGTTTATCTCTTCCTGTTCTCAAGAGTTTTCTAGGTTTGTCTTGGAACAGTTGAGCTGCCATGTTTCTCTATGACTCTCCTTGAATGCTGATTTCTTGGAATTCATGTAAGTTCTTGAATGTATGATGGTCTTCATCAAATTTTTAACGTTTTTCAACCTTTATCTCTTTGGCAATTTCTTAGTCTCTTAAGAAATTTCATCTGCGTATGTGTTGGTGTGCTTTCTGCATCTCACATTTCTCTGAGATTGTTGTCAATTTTTTTGTCTATTCTTCAGATTCCATCATTGCTGTGCCTCCCTCCTTCTTCTGGTCCTTTCCATTCATTTAAACCCATGGGTGAGTCCTTCTAGTGGCCTTTACTTCTCTAACTGTTTCAGCTTCCTAATTTCCTTCTGCCTTTTAGCATCTCATCATTTAATTGCTATTCTCCATCTGTTAACTCTCATCAAAAATCCTTTATATGCATTTTCCTTGAGTTCTTATTTACCTAAGTGATTTAAAAGTCTTTGCCTCCTAATCCACCTCATGGGCCCCTCAAAGGCAGGTTCTGGCACTTAATCTTTGTTCCAAGAAGAGGGTTACATTTTCCTGTTCTTTTGCTTACCTTCTGATATTTTGTCAATTCCCTGGTACCTTATACTGTATATAAACACTGGATACTGATTCTCCTGAGGAACCTGTTTGGGTTTTGGTTAATTCATTTATTTAGTAATTTGGCTTAACAAACTCTGTAAAATTTTCTCCCATCCCCTAACATGGGACAGACAGTGGAGTTCATAATGAGGATTTTTGGTGTTTCTGTTGATTTGTTTTTATCTTCCAAACATAAGAGAAGCCTCTGGTTATAGTTATGTATTGATTAAAGTTCTCTTTAAGCTCTGGAATCACCTCAATTGTATTCTTTTCTTATAGGAAGCCTTGAAAGTTTTTGTCTTTATGACTCACCTTTAGGGTTCAATTAAAGACGCCATGGAGAGCTAAAGAGGGGCTAGAAATCTGAGGGTAAAGATTTGAGGGGTAAGAAAC
Organism: Chionomys nivalis; assembly: GCF_950005125.1. Classification (NCBI taxonomy): domain Eukaryota; kingdom Metazoa; phylum Chordata; class Mammalia; order Rodentia; family Cricetidae; genus Chionomys; species Chionomys nivalis. Next base: position 61,271,994 of record NC_080101.1, read on the forward strand.
CTACTCACAACAGGAACAGTCTATCCATATTTATTCTTCTTCCTTCTCTTCTTTCTCATTTCTATCCATTCTCCCTTGCTTTCTTTTGCTCTTTCTTCTGTATCATTCTACACTGTCCCTCGTTCTACCCACTATAAATGTTCCCAGTCATATATATTCTCAAACCAGCAACTCCCCAGTCCTAGCAGATTTCAGGGCCGGAATTCTTGTGCCCCATGGAAAATCAGGTAAGAGTTTTCACACTCACACACACACAGACACACACACAGACACACACACACATACACACACACACAGAGAGAGAGAGAAAGAGAGAGAGAGAGAGAGATTGAGATTCATGGGAGTGGTTAGTACATGACGGGTGAAGTTTTCAGTGGAGAAAGTTAAGTTAGTTAAGAAAGGAATTAAACCATCAGGAAATTCTAAAGAGGAAGGTTAGTGTGCTATACTATATTTTTAGGTGGTTAGTAAAAAGCTAAAAGGTTTATTTTCAATAATGGTATGAAGAGGGCATGGATTGTATTTTAAATCAACGTGCCACTTTTTTACTACCAGTATGCAACCTATGTAAACAATCAGGGAGAAGCACAAACACCAGACACTGCAGTTTCTACAGGCCTACGTCTGGATTTAGACTTACTGCTCTAAGCAAAGAAGAGACTCAGACCTCTAATTGCCTGTCACAGGCTATGCTGTCATCAGCCGTTCTGACTGTGGGTGTTGAGGGGTAAAACCTGAGCAGCAGCTTGGGCAACTTGGAGAACTGTGAATATCTTAAATGAAATGCTCTTGCCTAAATACTGACCAAATGCCTGCTGATAAAGATAATTGCAGGAAGGCAGATCTCTGCACTTAGCTAGGAGAGAGGAACAAGGTCAGGCAGGGGGAAACTGTTCTCACTAAACAGTTCTGAACTGTGGGAATAAATCCCCAAATATGTAACAGGAAAGGAGTTAGCTATAGTGAAAAATCTACGGCAAAGGACAGCCACTTTATTCACAAAGCAATAATGCCAAAAAGACTTGCCTTTTTGTTTAGCCAGATTCCTTGGTTCTGATAAGTGGCTCATGAAAGAATGGCTGAGCCATTACTGTGTAATGTTGTGGCTGGTAGCATTTACTGAGTAACTTGAGGGGAGTTTTTAAGGCCTAAAGTTAGTGGGCTGGATATCTCACCACTGACTTTTCCTAAGAGATACATCCTCTCAAGTCTTTAGGACAGCTACTCTATGTTTTGAATTTTAGATTCTTATGTATTGTTTCTGAATGTTATTAAAATATTTTTATGCTTAATGTTCAGTTGGGTTTAAGCACAGCAGCAATTACAACAAAAACAAGAAAGTAAACAGAAACACCAGATTTAGATAAGAGAATTTTAGGCCTTACATTTAGATGCAGAGCTGTAGGCAATGAACAACTGCTGAGAGAGGATGCTTAGTCTTTTTCGGGTAAGGCCAGCCCTAGAAGCCGGTGGATGCAGACAACACTGTGTGGATTCAGCAATTTGAATACAGATATATATTTCTTTCTACCTATATGTAATGATGGTTAAAGAAGAGGAGGCTGTGAATTTGGGAGGATGCAGGGGTGTAGATGAGGAAGGAGGCAGCACAGAGGAGAGAGGAGGGGTGGGAGGGAGAAAAAAATGATGTAATTATATTTTAATTCAATAAAGATGGAAAAAAACTTTTGTAAAACAGAAGAAGGGATTATTACAATGGTTATAATGAACAGCCACAGTAAGCATGTCTAGGACTTTGTAAAAGATGTTTCTCTTTATATAGAGAATTCAGGCTAGGAGAACTGAATGTGGGGAAGTAAGATGAAAGATGGAGAGATGAGATAGTGGCTCAGAGGATGACTATGATCTCTACTGATTATGAGGGAGTGAATTGAGCAGCTATATCTTGGCTCTTACTGAGTGTCAGTCAGGTTTGGACATCTATGGTTTGCTTAACAAAAATGTTGTTTTGTCAATTAGTCGAACTGTGAGTTCAGTAAGTATTTATTTTAGGCAAATACTGTCAGTATCACGTCTTGTCATGGATAAATAGATGACCCTTCTATGAGGGTTGGCTAAGCCACATGGAAAATGGAGGTATGTTATTTTAAGCTGTACCCAGAATGTGAAGGGGAGGCTTATCTTCCTCTCTTCCTTGCATTTATGGCTGATACTCAGGATCAGAAGCCATGATAAAACCTTCAGGATGACTGGAAGTGACTCATTGGAGGTTTCTTGTTTCTACCCTATCGATCATATGGAATATCTGTAATTGTACTTGTGTCAGAGTTATCAACATTCATTTTGTAATTGCTCTGTAGAGAATCACACTCTGTTTTTTTCAACATTCTTGTGTATAATAACATTCTCTATTGTTCAATCTCCAGATGTAAAACTGAGGAGAACCTCATCTTTAAAGCTCACCTTTCTTCCCGTGTAGAAACATTGTCACTGTGCCAGATGTGGGGTAGACACTCAGTGTTTCCTGCAATGACAGTTCTAGGCTACTTAGTATAATCAGACATTTCTCTCCCACCTGCCAATTTCCAAATAACCAATCAGAGACTGAATATGAATTATAAATGCTGGACAAATACCTCAGGTTTGTTACTAGATAACTCTTACATTTTAAGTTAACCCATATTCGTTATTCATATTCTGCTGCATGGATGTAATTTTATTAGCATGACATGTTCATCTCTGCCTCTGGCTACTTCATTCTAACCCTCTCCTTCCTATCATCCTTAATTTAGTTTCTCTTCCTGCCTGGCTACTGACCAATCAGCATTTTATTAAACTAATTCAATTGACAAACAAATCTTTACCGTGTGCAAGAGATTTATTCCACAGTATTTTCCCATTTTCATCTAATTAAAAAGGAAGCTTTTTACTTTAACATAATAAGACTATATACAACAAAAACAATTATCAGGTAAGAATTATAGTTATAATATTCAGTCTATTTGTATTTAGCAGTGTTAGAGGAAACACTCTATTGCCTATTTTTGTGAGTCCAAAGTTTTTATTTCTAATTTATCTTTTATCATAACTAAAGAAAATTATATAATTATCTAATCTTTATCTCCATGAAAGACCCCAGAGGGTAAAATATTATCTAATGACAGGAGCCTCGAGTTGCCAGTTACCCAAAGTTCCTCTGAAATGTTGGGACATCCAACTCTGGTGTATAAACCTAGCACATATGACAGACTTTTCTGTGGGTTAGGTAATTTTGGAGGTCTGTTCTACCTTTTTTTTTTTTGGCAAAGTTTGGCAGTTGTCTTTCTTGTGTCCTGCTGGTCCAGCTTAGACAGTAACTGTCATCAATCAAGTCAAGGGCAGTTTCTTTGCCCACATGACTGCCTTTGCCTTAAAGAAAACAGCTCCATATGGAGTTTCTTGGATGCCCATTATCTCTGCAGTAATTGGTGCTGCCAGAAGTAGACATGTCTCACTGTTGAGAAAAGTCTAAGTTCTTAAAACATTTCAAATGCCATATTTTGCAGGTCTTTGAAGTGTTTGAAGATTGCCTATTTAATCTGAAATATATCTCAGTATGACCTTGAAAACTTAACTAACATGACTCTAAGTTTGCTATTATAGATTATTTTAATCTGTATTTCTTAATTATGTATAACCTTTTAAAATGTTCTGAACAAACATAATACCCTAAACAAGAGTATAAATGTACATACAGAATAGTAAAATTAACTTTAAATTTGTATCAATAAACCAAATCCATACTAATGCAAAATATATAAGGTTAATAATTGTTTTTGGATAAAAGTAGGTTCAGTAATCTTCCCTATTTTGAACTAAAGTAGATTCAATAATCTATCCTTTTGTCCTATCATTTCCACATTTCCATTTTTTTAGGATAAGATTCATGGATTTAATCTTCTTTGTTTAGCTTATCTCCTGATCATTATCTATAGCAACTTGTAAGTGAGCCCCCTAAATAATGACCAACACTCATAATTTTATTTTGTGAATGTGTACATCGTTCTCTAGACTACTCCCTGTTGATTGGGGACACTGGTAATCTTTGGGGTATCCTGAACAAATTTAGGATTGTGATCCAGCCTTGACTAGAGTATTTTGTGAGGCTGAATTATCTTAGTCAGCAGTCTTGAGGCTATTCTGGATGTAGAACTCAGAGGATGCTGCAGCAGAGGCACTCTGAGATATTGGATCACATGGGCTATCTGTTCCCATTGGAGATACTTCAGGGAATCTTCCTCTATCAAACCTGATTTTTCTTAACCCTGAAAAAAATCCAGAACCTCTTATTTCCTATGGAAATAAAAGCAGAACCACTTTCCCGAAGTAACATATCCTTTAACTTAAATTTTGAAGTGAAAATATTTTCAAAATATATAAATTGGTTTAATCTAGCAACTTTTATAATCAAATGTCTCTTAGCAGTTATCATTTGTTCATTAGTAGTCACAAAATTGAAAGATAACACAATTACATAAATTATCCAGACTCTCTGTGTATTTTCCATCTTTACATGGCTTCCTATATTTTTTATTACTCAATTTCTTTTTTAAGGGCTTTTTAAACCCTTTTTTTGTCTCTTCTATGCCTACATATTTTTTTTAAAATACTGTAAATCATTTAGAGGTTTCTTTTTGTCTTACTCTGTCCTTACTATGTAGCTCTGTCTTTTGCTGACCATATAAGTCTTTAATTGCTAGGAGGCATGGCTACAATCAACATGACAGTTTTGGCAACTGACTCTACTATGCTTCTTGGTCTCTCAAGGTTAGATTTATTACCAAGGAGTTCTGGGAGCCATGTTTACCATTCCGACTCTAGGAAGATTTTGGTTTCATGCTGCCACTGACTAGTATGTCACCAACTGCTCAAAAACTCAGTTAAGTGTTTGGTAGTAAGACCTATCAAAAGAGCCACCTGTTTTTATCACTAATGCTGAGTCAGGAAACTGTCTCTTAAAAGTACCATGACTTTGTTCACCAACAACTAACAGCCCATCTGAGAAAATACAGCACCAAGAAGCCATGCTTGTCTTCATTTTAGTGTGTCTGGAATCCTCTTTTTAAGTTTTGCCAGGTTTTATGTGGAAATTTTGGCCACACATTGGAACACCATATGTAATCAGACATTTCTTTCCAGCCCACCAATTCACAAATAATCAACTCAGTGACTGAACATGAATTATAAATGTTGGGCTCATAGCTCTGCCTTGTTCCTAGCTAGGTTACATTTTAAGTTAACCCATATTTCTTATTTATGCTCTGCTACATGAATGTACCTTTATTTTCATGACATACTCATCTCTTACTCCCTCTGCATTTGGCTGATGACCTCTCAATTTGACCTTCTCCTTCCCATCATCCTTAATTTGGCCAGCTGGCCTATACTGGCCAATCAGTATTTTATTAAACCAATTTGAGTGACAAATTTTATAGTGTACAAGAGTGCTATCACATCAACTTAGTAGATAGTACTTGTGTGTGCTGGATTGGGACCAGGCATCATTTATTTTATCTTGGTTCATCTTTCTGATCATGGGATGTCTAGCCATATTGTGTGTTGGGAAGAGATGAAAGGTTTAGCTTTCCTCAACTCTTCCTGCTTGCCCAGAGACTGTGCACTATGAGTATAGGTATGAGAGGAAAAGGATTCAGGATTCCCTTGCTCATATCTGCCTGGAACACAGCTTGTGAGGAGGGCTATGTTGTATTGGCTGCCTGACTTTTATGAAGTCAATGATGCCCCAATGTCTTAGCTTCACTTTCTTTGGGTGCAGCTTTTATAATATAAAGCAATGAGAGCAAGGTGAACAAAAGAATGAAAGAATGATCTTGGTAAACACTAAATCACTCTTATTTTTAACATTTATGTAGATTTTCTTGAATGAATTTATGTCTTCTCATGACAATTTCTAGACTTCAAATTAATATTTTCTATAATTTTAAATACAATTTGTATAATTACTAATTTGTAAACTTATAAATGCAATTAATATTTTATATGATTTTAAATAATGAATGATTTCAATTACTTTGTCTAATTACTTAAATATATAATTATGTAATTTTCATCCATTCTATTTGGAAGAATCAATCCCAGAAACCTTTTCTTATTCTGATTTTTTGTTTGGTTACTCTAGCTTCTGTACTTACATAAGGAAATTCTAGTTTATCTTCTCTTCAAATGCTTTTTAAAATTTCCAGACATCCACAGCTGTCATCAAGGTCAGAGTTCAGTTTGGTTGTAACTTATTTTATGACTTATTTCTTTAGAGATTTCAACAGGAGAATTCAAATATTCAGTGTTGCATGTGAAAATATCTCTAGTCCTAATCAGAAACACTGGACAATATAATCAATATTTTTAAAAAATATTTAAATTACATTTATTTATATAGTGTATGTATGGTGACTTGTGTGGGTTGGACTGTGCCACAGAGTGAGTATGACAGCCTGAGTACAACTTTCAGGAGTTTGTTCTCTCTACTACATCTTTCCTGGGGCTTAAACTCGGGCCACCAGGTTCAGAAGCAAGTACTTTATACACCAAATCATCTTGCTGATGCAAATATGTGCATATTTCTATCTATAAATATATATGTTTGTATTTAGATGCCTGCTGGATGTTGAGAGTATTCTAGTTAGAATGTAAGTTTCTAGGTTGCATAAAGAAGATACTATTTTCTTGGTGCAGTAGATTGCAGTATCATAAAATGAAACCAATGTTAAATGACAGATTTCAGCCATACTGCTTAAACTGTTATATAATTGGGTAGCAAATATGTGTGTGTGTTTGTATATATATATATATATATATATATATATATATATATATATATATATATATATATATAATCATCTTAGAAAATTAACCCCAAGAATAAACAGGTTCAGTACATAAAAATCAGCCTTGCCATCCAAAATAGAGTAAGAGGACTGGCAAAATGACTCAGTGGGGAAAATTGCTCAACCTCAAGCCTGATGATCTGAGATAGGTGCTTGCAGCCCACAGGGTAGATGAAGAAACTGGTTTCTACAACTTGTCCTGTAGTACACATGCACCTACACATACACAGTACCACAACCCACTAAACATAGAAACAAATGTAATAAAATGGAATTAGAGTTTATCATTGACACTATTTATCCACTGTAGACATGCATCTTGCTGTGTCTACTTCCCCATATTACTGTGTTTTTTTCTAATGAAGAAATAATTCAGGAGCATAGTTTTTAATGACTAAGTGTATAGGTATAAGGTTGTGCTACTCAATCATTTCCCATAATCTTAGTTGTTATGAGAGCAAATGAAGTCAACATTGCCTGCTGCCATCCAGTTGTACAATCTTTGTGCACAGCTTGAGGTCCCACAAAGTATGTCAGATGATTAACAGAAACTATACACAAAGCAAAGGTGTGTTAGGGAACAGCCATGTTCTTATTGATCAAATACTGTTTCATTCATGGTAATGCTTTAGAAAGGAAACTGAACTGTCAGAAGAGTTCCAAGTTAGATCTTATACACCATGTAGCCTCTGGTAAGTCATTTAAATTTCAATCACATTATGCAGAAGTGTGATAGTACCTGTCTAGTCTAATTTATAGGATCAAATACAACTTATGTAAAAGATTAGAAAGTAAGAAAAACTATTCAGCTATAATGTATCAGTTTCTTCCAGGACATTCATAGAGTCATAAAATTCTCAGAGAAAAGCTCTAAATAGAATATGATCTGTATAAAAGCCCAGGAAGTATTCTCTTGTTTTTAAGTATAAACTCGTGGCTTCAGGCTGATAATAAAAAGAAAAGTCAACATTCATTGGAGAGCACTTCTAATAAACAATTGCAAGCATGAAGAGATGAGCCAGAGGCAAAGCACTTAAGGCCAGAGGTGTCACTCTGCTGCTCTGGGGACCTACTCTGCCTGCAATGGAGCAGAATTTTGGCAGAGGATAAGGAGGCAGCATCGCTTTGTATGTAGACTCAGCCAGAGATGTGACATTTCAGGCCATTACTCATCCACTTGATAGGTTTGATTACTACTGTGGTTTGAGAGTTTCCAAGGGAGGAAAGAAGAGGAAGAAAGGGCCCAAGACCTTTGATATACTAGAGTGCAATAAATAGTAGTGGAAAGTAAACCTCTGATAGATGTAGGAGAATATTGGTTAAAACGTGCCTTGACAAGTTCTGCTGCTGGAGAGTTTCACACAAGCATTTTCAGAGAGCTACAGAGTTCCTTGTTTCCTGGAAAAATGAGGCACTCTCACATCATTTTCACTAAAGAAAGCGCAGAAATAAAGAAGAAAAATCTAAGCTTATAATATGGTAGTGATTACATGACAGTAGTTTAGCACTTTATGCATATTTTCATTTACTTGTCATAGTAGCTCACACAGTTATGTAGTATTTTACAGCTGAAATAATTTAAATGACCTAACTAGGGTCAAACAGTAAAGCTGCCTGGATTTTTATCCTAGATTTCATGTTCTTCCCCCACACTACAGACTCTCAAATTCCAACCCCATGTTCTTTCACTGGTTTGCTTGGTTTCCTTCTAAGAAGATTTCATGATTAGCATTGGATAAATGTGATGGCAGAATAAAGACTTGCAACTTTCATATCTTTTCCACCCCATTATAATGTATATTTCTGAATCATGCATTTCATGTATCTTTAACACAAAACTGCCTATATAAAAAGTGAACAAGCAAACGTTAAGTGTTGAGGATGCTGCATTTTTAGAACTGTTACACAGATTCTGGAGCCATAGTTTGCATTTATTTTCAAACACTTAGTCATATACAACCTTATAATAAACTTAAACAATAAAAACTATCAAATATATGTGTTCAGTGGCAGAATACTATCTTATATCCACTGGGTCTTTGGTGTGAGCCCTAACACTACAATATCTTTGGGACATGTAGCAAAAGCCTCATTTCAAAATTGTTGATCTTTAAAGCATTTTCATTTACCACACAACACTTCCTAATTGTGTGAAGAAATACCTGCCCCCTGCAAGCACATATCCTTTGAGGAGACCTGTCTTCTTTCCTTTGCCTCAGAGCACACCATGGTATTTCCCTGGGATGTTTCCACGAATTCTTCTTCTTTGTACACTTTCACTGGGGCCCTCATCCAATTTAAGTCTGAAAATATTGGAGTGGTTGCTTAGAAACGCAGAAGTTGAAAATGATGAGTTTTCAGAAAGCTGCATTGAAGTGTAGGGGAGCATATGGCACACTGACATGTTCTGTTCTCCAGCCAAGGAGAAGGGTAGTCTTCTGTGATCTCTCTAATTATTTCACGGTACTTTAAGATGCCAAACTGGTTTCAGAAAACTGCAAAACATCAGGGCTCAGGAAAAATATAATGTACTTTTTGTTTCTAGTATTTATGACCAATAAATAGGATGTCTATTTTTTATTAATTGGAATAATTTTGGAAATCTAAAAGCAGAAGATAAGCTTTACCTAAAAGGTAGAAATCAAGGCTCATTTTTGGCTGGAATATAAAGGAATAAAAAACACACATTAATGTAGAAAGCAAAAAAGCAGTAATGGAATGAAGATATACAAAGGATTTGTAGATATGAAAAAAATGAAAGTTTATTTAGTAACTATATTGGAAGAGAATTAATTTCTCAAAACTCAAGAGGATGATGGAAATTAGCCAATGGAATCAGATAAGACAAATACAAGAAGAAATTCCTCAATGCTTAAGGAACTGAATTACTTGTAATATACAGCTCTTAATTAGTTCACATTATGACATCAACTCAGTATAAGCAGAAAGATCAGTGAATATTTAGATAAAAAGAATGAACTCTTTACTCATTTTTTTTTTAATTTTAAAACTGTCAGTGAGATCTAGTTTAGAATATTAGAACTTGGGTATAAAAAGAGTTCAGAGACATAAATTTTCCTGTAATAGGACCTTTAACTTGTGGTACACAAGTACAAATATCAGCTCAGTACACAATATAGAAAATGTGGATTCAGAGATTTGGGGATTTGTGAACACAGACAGGAACCTATAAGATTAGTAGACATGTGGGAGGCTGTCAGGGCTTGATAATTTGAATGTTATCCAGAGAACCATAGTTTAAGACAGTTCAGAATTTTCCTCATTCCTTTGCTCTGCACCGTGAGGACAGACATTTCTACTATGCTGTGGAATACTATGTGTACCCTGTCAATTGTATTTTAATAAAACACTGATTGGTCAGTAGCCAGGCAGGGAGTATTGGCGGGATAACCAGACAGGAAGTAGAGGCGAGGCAATGAGAACAGGAGAATTCTCGGCAGAAGGAAGTCCTAGTCTGCAGTCATGACCCAGCCACAAAAGAAGCAAGATGTGACTGCCTCACCAAATAAGGTACTGAGCCACGTGGCTAATATAGACAAGAATAATGGGCTAATATAAGAGTTAATAAGAAACCTGAGCTAATGGGCCAATCAGTTTATAACTATTGAAGACTTTTGTGCATTTCTTTGGGGTTAAACAGCTGTGGGACCTGGTGGGACAGAACACCACAGACAATAGAATGGCATACCAACATGGGGCTGACCAAATCTACTTAAAAGCCTGAGAGATCTTGGGAAGTTATTCTAGATAAAAAGAATAGAGTTAAACATGTCTTCTTAATAGCAGCATTTTCTCGGGTGGGATCTCTGTGAGTTCAAGAACAGCCTGATTTACAGAATGAGTTCCAGAACAGTAAAAAATACACAAAGAAAACCTGTCTCAAAAAATCAAAAAATTAAAAATAAAAATAAAAGAAATAGAGGTTAAAATAAAGCCCTGTAAAGATGGAAAACACACAAGAGAGTCTGGATACTGTGTTATTATATTGTCTTTGAATTGCTTGACAGGTGAGGAAGGAGCAACAGCTGCTCAAAGATATTTGTTTATTAATGCTGCTGAATTAATCCAAGAGGGTAATTTGAAAATATCTTGACTTTAAAATTGAAGTCAAAATATATGTTACTTTGGAGAAGATGTTTTGCTTTTGTTTCCACATGAAATGAGAGGCTGTGAATTCATTCTGAGTTAATAAAAATCAACTTTGATCAAGAATGATTACCTGAGAAATCTCTGGTATAAGCAGATGGCACAGATGTCTGAGTTATACATCCAGAACAGGTTCAAGACTGCTGCCTGAGATGATCAAGCCTCATAAAATACTCCAGTCATGACTTGATGAAAATTGTAAATTTTCTTTAGGTCCCCATATATTATCAGTGCCCCCAAACAGCAGGAAGTAGCTTAGAAAACCATGTCCACATTCCAAAAAATGGACTATGGATATTATCCGTAGTTTAGAATTTTGGTTACAAATTGTTATGGATAATGGTCAGGAGAGAAGCTAAACAAAGGATATTATATTCAGAGTTCTTGTTCCTTAAAAAACGGGGGGAGGAAATGCTGTGGGACAATGCCTTGTACCCTGTCAATTGTATTTTAATAAAATGCTGATTGGCCAGTATCCAGGCAGGAAGTATAGGTGGGACAACCAGACAGGAAGTAGAGGCAGGTCAGTGAGAACAGGAGAATTCTGGGCAGAAAGAAGACCTAGTCTGCAGTCATGACCCAGCCACAGAAGAAGCAAGATGTGACTTCCACACCAAATATGGTATTGAGCCACATAGCTAACATAGACAAGAATAATGGGCTAATATAAGTTATAAGAGTTAATAAGAAACCTGAGCTAATAGGTCAATCAGTTTATAACTAATGTAGACTTCTGTGCGTTCCTTTTGGGTTAAACGTTTGTGGGGCCTGGTAGGACAGAAAACCTCAGACAACACTACTATATAGCTCTGACATCTCCTAAAACCTGAGAATCTAATGGTGGGCCATCTTGTACATGAGACAGACAGTTGGAACAAAAGGAGTATAAGTCTTTACTATGGGCCATGCCTGAAGTGAGATATGATTTATTGACACTGACTTTACTATGACTTTACTACATGATGATATGTAACTTCAAGGGCATCAGCAAACTAGGAGAGAAGAAAAAGAATAGGAATAAGACCCCACCAAGTTTGTTGAATGACTAGCTTGCAAAGCAGGTTATTGAAGAAGATATAATCTCAGTAGAATGGTAAAGATAAGTACTCTATCTAGGTGAAGAAGATTCAGGAAGAACAGCTAGAAGACATGACTATCAAAAGAAAACACACACACACAAAGTGAAGCATGTTTGAGGCCATTGTTGGCAAAGTGGATTAATGAGAGATGAGGCTTCCCTCTTGAACGATTCTCATCCATGCTTTCCACAACCACAGTGACCTGTTTGACCTTTGTCCTTTTATGAATTAAGGTCATGCAAATGTATTCATGCAAAATGAATTCCAAAATCCTTTACTCTGCATCCTGGTTGTCTTCCTGGTCACTCTTTAAACTGATTCCTACTTCATCTTCTCTCACACACACATTAGAAACTACACCTGACATTTTCCCTTTATAATTTCACAAATTCATGTTCTACAAAACCTACATATGCTAATCCATTTTCCTTCACTATGTTCATTATTCCAATTCCATTATAATATTCTATTCCAAATGAAAAGCATTTTATTGCCAGACTGAGCACAGCTGGGGCCCACTCATTTCATTTCTTGTCACTATTTAAGCTCCCTTTGGTCTCTTATGAACATTCATTCATTTCAAATCAGAGATTTATTACTACCAGATAATCTATATTGTAGAGTACTCAAAGACATACTATATACTGTTCTATATATACATTAGATCAATGGATTCATTTAGTTCACATATAGCCCATTGAGATAGGGGCTTTTATATTTTATCATAAAAATGGAAATTTAAGCTTGGATTTCTTTTTGAGACATGGTTTCTGTTGTAATAAGAGCGGCAGGGCTGTGTCCCCGTCACCCAACCGCCCGCATGGCTAGCTTATGCCCTGAAATAATTACACGGAATCTGTATTCTTTTGAACACTGCCTGGCCCATTAGTTCCAGCCTCTTATTGGCTAGCTCTTACATATTGATCTAACCCATTTCTAATATTCTGTGTATCCCCACGAGCTGGCTTACCAGGAAAGATCTTAACCTGCGTCTGTCTGGAGTGGGAGAATCATGGCGACTTCCTTACTCGGCTTCTTCCTCCCAGCATTCTGTTCTGTCTACTCCGCCTACCTAATTTTCTGTCCTATTAAAGGGCTAAGGCAGTTTCTTTATTTAACCAATGAAATTAACTCCTCCATCATTTCCCCTTTTTCTGTTTAAACAAAAAAGAAAGGCTTTCACTTTAACATAGTAAGATTACATATAACAAAACAGTTGTCAAGCAAGAATTACAGTTACAATATTTATATCTATTTTATCTTTTATCATAACTAAGGAAAACTATAACTATAACTAACCATTCTTCAACTCCATCAAAGACTCCAGAAGGATATAATATTACCTAAGTAAACAAGAGATAAGAAACTTCAAACTTTAGAAATGACAGAGACATCTCGCTGCCTGGACAGTCACCCAAAGTTCTTTTGTACCGTTGGGGCATCCATCTTCGGCCTACAGGCCCATAGTATCCAGCAGACATTTTCATGAAGCAGGAAATTCCAAAGACAGTTCAGTCACTATCTGCTGTGTCCTGCAGAATGTCTCACAGACTCTTTCATGAGTCAGGAACCCCGAAAGACCATCTCACCTTTAGGCAAGTTCAGCAGTCCTTTCTCTGCGGGTTCTTTGTATCCAGTTTATGCATCAGTCCATGCAAGAGCAGTTTCTTGCCCAAATGGCTATCAAACTCCTTAAGGAGCCTCTTCGGTGCCCATCTTCCTCTTGAAGTAGATTGGTGCTGCCAGGAGCAGACATGTCTCATTATCATGAAAAGCCCTAAGTTATTAAAATATTTTAAATGCCATATTCTACAGTCTTTGAAAGATATGAAGAATGTCTATCTAACTGAAATATATCTCTATATATCTAGAAAATCTAACATGACTACAAGCTTGACTATTGATGATTATCCATTAACCTATATTTCTTAATTATACATTATATTTTTAAATGAACTACACAATCACAATACCTTAATCAAGATCAGAAATACATATACACATAACAAAATTGACCTTATAATCCATACCAATGCAAATTATTTATATCTATATCATATCCCCCTTTAAATGTAAAAGAATATTCATGAACAATATTTGGGAATATGGGCGCAGTTTTTTCTCTCCAAACTGCTTCCTGCTGAATGGGGGCGCTGTATTCAGATCTTTCACGGTATAACCTGTGTGTCAGGGTCATCTCAGTCGGCAGTTGAGTGAAGTAATTTTCTGAAGGTGTTCACAGCAACCTTTCAGGAGGGCGTGGTCTATCATACCATATTGGGATAGATGCAATCCACAGAGTCTCATCCTCTGTGAAAACAAAAGAAGACCCTCTCCAAAGCATCATATCCTTAGACCCATATTCTGAAATCATAATATCCTTATATCCATTCTGGTTTAGCTTGGCAGCCCATGTAATGAAATATCTCTCTGCACTTAGCTCCTTTACAGTCAAAAATTTTAAAGAAAACAGAATAATACAAAGAATCCAGACTCTCTGTGAATTTTCCATTTTTACGTGGCTTATTTTCTTTATTTCTTTTAATCTATAACTATCTGTACTCTGTCTCTTTAAAGACTTTACCCTTTTTTAAAGACATTAACTTTATTCTTTATATATATTTTTTTCTCTCTCAAGCCTACGTACACTCATCCAACAGTGTCTGAATCAGTTCTATTGTGAATCTGTAATTTTTTTTTTTTTTACTATCCAGGAGCATGTCTTAAAATGTTAAGCACTTCTTAGAAACTTAAATTGCACCATGTACAGGTAATACGGTACTGCCTATGTCCTGCCCAGTCTAAACCGTAACTGAGCTGTTATTACAGTAATTACGGTAGTTCCTGCCTGAGACCATCACAGTTCAGCATGGCGGAGCTGAGTGCTCCTGCCTCAGAGCCATTTGGTGCCCCTGAGCCACACACAGTTCCAGGCACACAGCAGTCCACATTGCCATCAAGCAAGCCGTAGCACTTTACTCCAAATGATCAATTCAAAAGTTCTGTCTCCAGCAGGAGCCAAACAGAGATCGCAATGGCGGCACAGCCCAGAAAGCCGGCATTTTAAAACAGCCAGTTTTTTCCTGCTGCTGAGTCAGGACAATTTCTTTGCGGCACGCAACCCACAAACAGCAAAAAACTGCCTTGAATTTTCTCTCTCTCCTTTTTAAGCCCTCTCAGGTTTTACGTGGAGTTCATTACCACGCTGGGCGCCACTCTGTTGTAATAAGAGCGGCGGGGCTGTGTTCTGCCACCCGGCCGCCCGCATGGCTAGCTTATGCCCTGAAATAATTACACGGAATCTGTATTCTTTTGAACACTGCCTGGTCCATTAGTTCCAGCCTCTTATTGGCTAGCTCTTACATATTGATCTAACCCATTTCTAATATTCTGTGTATCCCCACGAGCTGGCTTACCAGGAAAGATCTTAACCTGCGTCTGTCTGGAGTGGGAGAATCATGGCGACTTCCTTACTCGGCTTCTTCCTCCCAGCATTCTGTTCTGTCTACTCCGCCTACCTAATTTTCTGTCCTATTAAAGGGCTAAGGCAGTTTCTTTATTTAACCAATGAAATTAACTCCTCCATCAGGTTTCATGTGGCCCAGAGAGACCTTTGAACTTGCTGTGTATCTAAGAATGCCCTTTGACTTCTGCTCTTTCTGCCCCTACCTCTTGAGTGCTGGAGTTCCAGGCTTGTCTCACCATGCTCAATTGGTATCATGTATGTTAGAAAATTGCACTACTCGTTAAACTGCATCTCCATTGTCCGGAACTGGCAAGTGTAAGTGACTTCTCCAAGGTCACATAGGTATCAGAAACCATGTGGTGAAGAAGAATGTATAGAAATATGTTTAGAAGCAATAACACAATCCAAGTGGAAAATCTTAAAGATTATTCATTATATGCATGGAAGAAAAAATGAAGAGGGGAAAGTTCTGAGGTGGGCAAAAATTCCACCAGGGCACAAAATAACTAGAAAGGAAAGAGGACAAGGAGAAGGAGGGAAGTACAGGTAGAGAGAGGGAGAAGAGTGAGAAGAAGGGGAAAGGAGGAGGAAGGAGGAAAGAGACATTATATCAGATAAGGTAATGGAGGTGGGAAGGGAACAAACCTAAGGTAGATAAGATATGTGAGGGAGGACAGTAGGGAAGGAATGGGTGAGCATAATGACAAATGTGTGAAAATGACACAGCAAACTGCTTTGAGCACTGTCCCTTACTAGTTGGTGTTGTGAAATAATATTTTAATTGGGAAAAGACATGTTACATTTGTTTATGCTGCAAAATATTATTTTAACTGTATAAAGGTGTGTACTTTTATTTATGCTGCATTTGTTTAATTATGTAAAGATGTGTTTCATTTGTTTCACCTTGCCTTCCTAAATCACATAATCTGTCAAATAAAGAACTGAACAATAAGAACTAGGCAAAGAAAGGATAGGTGGAGCTCCAGGCAGAGAGAATAAATAGGAGGAGAAATCTAGGTCCGTGGTCCCATTGCAGCTGCTGTCTGTGTTGCTATCCATGGCCTGTGTTACCACAGGGGCCATAGCAACCATCCATGTTGAAATCTGAAAGCCAGATTGAGTGAGTCCCACCCTTCACTGGCCTTCGGATAGTGGGCCTTGCCCCTGGCTAGGCACTGAGGAAGGAGAGAAGGCCTCTATCCTCCCCCATGGGAAAATTAGTCCCCTCACTCAAGAGAGATGGTCTCACTCCTCACCATGGGTGTAAGAGAGCTGGCGTTGGCCTAGAAGAGCTGGTTCCACCCCTTGCTTGAGGGGTGTGGTTCCAGTGGCCTGGGCTGACCAGCTAAACTGCAACCCAGATCCACATCTGTTGTATTATGAGCAGCGAGCTACGTTCCTGGTACCCGGCCGCCCACATGGCTAGCTTTACCCGAAATAATTACACGGAAACTGTATTCTTTTAAACACTGCCTGGCCCATTAGTTCCAGCTTCTTATTGGTTAGCTCTTACATATTGATCTAACCCATTTCTAATATTCTGTGTAGCACCATGAGCTGGCTTACCAAGAAAGATCTTAACCTGCATCTGTCTGGAGTGGAAGAATCATGGCAACTGCCTAACTTGGCTTTTTTCTCCCAGCATTCTTTTCTGTTTACTCTGGCTACCTAATTTTCTGTCCTATCAAAGGGCTAAGGCCGTTTCTTTATTTAACCAATGAAATCAACACAAAACAGAAGACTCTCCCCCATCATTTCCCTTTTTTCTGTTTAAACAAAAAAGAAAGGTTTTCACTTTAACATAGTAAGATTACATATAACAAAACAGTTATTAAGCAAGAATTACAGTTACAATATTTATATCTATTTTATCTTTTATCATAACTAAGGAAAACTATAATTATCTATCCATTCTTTAACTCCACCAAAGACTCCAGAAGGATATAATATTACTTAAGTAAACAAGAAATAAGAAACTTTAAACTCTAGAAATGACAGAGACATCTCGCTGCCTGGACAGTCACCCAAAGTTCTTTTGTACTGTTGGGGCATCCATCTTTAGCCTTTAGGCCCATAGTATCCAGCAGACATTTTCATGAAGCAGGAAATTTTAAAGACAGTTTAGTCACTTTCTGCTGTGTCCTGTAGAATGTCTCGCAGACTCTTTTATGAATCAGGAACCCCGAAAGACCATCTCACCTTTAGGCAAGTTTAGCAGTCCTCTCTCTGTGGATTTTTTGTGTCCAGTCTATGCATCAGTCCAGGTAAGAGCAGTTTCTTGCTCAAATGGCTATCAAACTCCATAAGGATCCTCTTTGATGCCCATCTTTCTCTTTAAGTAGATTGGTGCTGTCAGGAGCAGATGTGTCTCATTGTCATGAAAAGCCCTAAGTTATTAAAACATTAAATGTCTTATTCTGTAGTCTTTGAAAGATACGAAGAATGCCTATCTTACTGAAATATATTTCTATATATCTAGATAAATCTAACATGACTACAGGCTTGACTATTATCAATGATTAGCCATTAACAACCTATATTTCCTAATTAAACATTACATTTTTAAATGAACTACATAATCTCAATACCTTAATAAAGATTAGAAATATGTATATACATATAACCTGCATCTGTCTGGAGTGGGAGAATCATAGTGACTGCCTCACTTGGCTTCTTTTCCCCAGCATTCTGTTTTGTTTACTCCACCCACCTAAGGGCTGGCCTATCAAATGGGCCATTGCAGTTTTTTTTATTAGCCAATGACCTTCCTCCATCACATATCTTAGGCCTTGGATTGGTTCATCCTAGCATCTACCCCATGTATGAGCTGCTGGAACATGTGAAGGGACCAGTCCTGTAGAACAATAGCCACAGGATCCCCATAATATCCATTGGAGAGGAGTTTCAGAGAAGACCCAGTGATTATGGTATGCCAGAGGCCAGAGGCCTTGGATGAGATCAATGATTCAATACAATGAATATTTTTCATTGGGACTGATTGAACAAAAGGGTATATTGTGTTACATACCACAACTTCCAGTGTCACTAGAATGAATGAAGAGGTGCTGGAGAGATTGTGTGGAATATTATTTTGACTATGTAAAAATATGTTACAATTGTTTATGCTGTGTATTATCACTTTAACTATGTAAATATGTATTACTTTTGTTTATGCTGCATTTGTTTAATTTTGTAAAGATGACTTGTGTTTGTTTCACCATGCCTGCTTAAGGCACTTGGGTCTACTATAAAGCTGTACAGCCAATAGCTAGGGAGGAGAGGGATAGGAGGGGGTGGCACACAGGAATAAGTAGGAGGAGAATTCTAGGCTGAGAGAGAAGGAGAACAAGGGAGAAAGAGAGGAGCATGCCTGCAACCAAAAGTTAGGCAGCCACCAATCAGCAGACACGAGAAGCAGTGAAGGTAAGACATACAAAACAGAAGAAACATAGAAAGCCCTGAGGCAAATGTAGATGAATAAAAATAGGTTAAGTCATAAGAGTTAGTAAGCTAAGACCAAGCATTCATGACTAATAAGTCTCCATGTCATGATTTGGGAGCTGGCTAGTGACCTATAAGAAAGCCTGCTACAAGAGACAGGAAAAACAGAGGAGCAAGGTAGTTTTTTTCAGTTGTTTTATTTTGTTTTAAATCATTTTGGGGGAGATTATTTTGAAGGGGGATGCTGCAGGGTGAGGCATGGATATGGAGGAACTGGAGATGAGTGGGATTGGTGTGTGTGATATAAAAATCCAAAAGAAGCTATCTATCTATCTATCTATCTATCTATCTATCTATCTATCTATCTATCTATCTATCTATCATCTATCATCTATCTATCTTTCTATCTATATCCAGGAGGTATACACACACCTTTCTATATATACATCACATACACACTAACCTCAATTGAATTGGATCAGGAGACAGCCAGCATCCTAAACAGAACACCAATATTGAAGGCACTAGTTCAACAATTAATAAATGGGATCTCATGAAACTGAAAAGCTTTTTCATGGCAAAGAACACCATCAACAGGACAAAACTAACAGCGTACAGAAGGGGAAATATTTCACCAACTGCACATCAGATAAAGGGCTACCTAAAATATATAAAGAACTCAAAAAATTGGATATCAAGAAAACAAATAATCCAATTAAAATGGGGTGCAGATCCAAACAGAGAATTCTCAATAGAGGAAACACAAATTACTGAGAAACAAATAAATGTTCAACATCCTTAGTCAGCATGGAAATGCAAACCAAAACTACTTTATTATTCCATCTTTCACCTTTCAGAATGGCTGAGATCAGTCAGGAACACAAGTGACAACTCATTTAGGGAAGGATATAGCACAAGGGAACACTCCTCCATTGCCAGTGAGAGTCTCTAAACATGTACAACCACAAAGGAAATCAATAGGACAGATTCTTAGAAAACTGGGAATTGATCTACCTCAAGATGCAGGCATACCACTCTTACACATATACACGAAGGACACAATGTCCTACCACAAAGACAGTACTTGCTTAGCTATGTTCATATTGACTTCATTCATCACAGCCAGAAACTGAAAACAATTTAGATGTCCCAGAGCCAATCAATGGATAAAGAAGATGTGGTACACTTATCTATTGAAATACTACTCAGCTGTTAAGAAAATGACATCATGAAATTTTCAGGCAAATGGATAGAACTAGAAAAAAAAAATCACCTTGCGTCAGGAAACCCAGATCCAGAAGGACAAAATAATGCTACAAGACTGGGAAACAATATCAGTGATAAAGCAAAAGTTTAAATACATATATGGATGCTCATGCTTTTCTTGTTTGCATGAGAAGTGATCATGCATAAACTTATGAATTTTTTTAGGATTTTCTAAAATAAATATAATTTTTTTTCCTCCAAGTCTGGGACAGTGCACTGTTTAGTTTCTATTAACTTGACAAGGTAAATTCATCTGGGAAGAAGAAGGTTCAATTGAAAAATTATCATCAGATTGGCTAATAAGCATGCTTGTAGAAGCATCTGGTTGATGTTTGGTGTTGCAGGGCTCAGACTACTGGGAAAATGCACTTCTGGGCAAATGGTCTTGGGCTGTATAAGACAACAAGATGAGCAAGCCATGGAGAACAAATCTGTGAAGACTTACTCAATGGTCACTGCTTCAGTTCCTGCCTCCTGGCTCCCGCAACTTGGCTTCCTTTGATGATGGACTATAACTCAATTAAACCCTTTTCATCATTGTTTTATCATAGCAGCATAGAAGCAACTGATAATGATAATGCTTGAAAATGATAAATAAGTGGGCGAATGTACAGTAAACTGCATTTCCACAATAGTTATTCTGGTGATGATGATGACCATGATCACTGTATTAACTTCTTATCATCACAGCAAAATTCTCAGTGAACTGCTTGAGGAACAGAGAACTGAGCTGGCTCACTGCCTCATAACTTTTAGTTCTTGTTTAGCTAGCTCTAGTGGTTTTAGACCTGTGGTAAGGCAAAATTATCCTATTATCCTCGCAGAAACACATGGCAAAAGAAAGTTGTACTAGTTATGCCAGGCAGGCAGGAGAGAGACAGAGAGACAGAGAAGAGAGAGACAAAGAAAGCGCAAGTAACCAGGGGAAGGAACACCTCTAGAACACAGACCAGTGTACCTGCATCCTTCAAGCCAGCCTTGCCTCTTAATTGACACCATCTTAAAATAAAGCCATCAAATTATAAAACCAGCAGTGCTCATGCAAACTTATGAAACAATATTCTCAATTTCTTCTTACCACTCCATGCTGCCAGCTGTCCATTGAGAATTTTGGGAGCCACTCAAAGTCAAATCACAACAGTGACATTGACAATGACAGTATCATTGTCCTCATGTTTAAGTTGGTCTTAGTTTAAAAATCTATCCAGTCAAATGAAGGCAAACCTTGACATTTATTGACATTGGTGTACCCGGGAAAGAAAATCACATTATTTTCACAAAACCTAATGGCCTTGAATCATGTTTTATTCAGCACACATATGGTGAACGTCATAATGTACAGGCAGAGTCCCTGGTCTAAGGTCTGGAACTATACAACCATAAATGCTTACAATGTTCTAACTGTAGAAATATTGTGATATGCCTAGAGGCAAGAGGAGTAGTTATGATTTGTGCTAAGGGAACAGGCAGGCAAATTTGAGAAGGATCAATCAATTCATGGCAAAATCAATATTTTTAACTGAAACATTCACTTTATTTTCATAACTTCTTTAGTCAAAAAACATTATTTTACATTTCTGTGGCATTTTCTACCTAAATAGTTGTAACAAATATTTCTGCATAAGTACTGTAATCATTTGTAGAGTAAAATAAATTTAATTTAGTAAAAGTATGTTACTCTATTATATTTCAATCTTATCTAGATTATAATTTTTATAAAAATACTACCCTATTTTCAAAATCCTGAAACATATGGTATGGCGTTGAATTTATGTGCAATGTAAGCTTGAAGCCTGTGCATTTTGGAGTACATGACACATGACTCATGACATTATTAATAATTAAGTTTTATATTTTAGGTTCTGGGCATTAAGCAACCCAGGATCTTGTGCATATTAGCAGTGCTCTACTAGTGAATTAAATCCTTCACTTCTCAATAATGGAATATTGTTGCATTAATAACTTATTTAAATGCAGCAGATTTTATTATGAATAATTAAGCAATAATCTATTTTCTCTCCTTCATTTCTCATAAGGCCAAATGCAATATAATTAGGTAGACAAGAAAATTATCAGTTAGACCAGAAAGTTCTATGCTCATTTTCAATTTTTTGCAGCAAAATTATCTGAGTTTTAGTTTAATTTATGACATGACATATATGGAGTGCTAGAGAGAGAAAAATATTTATGTCTGACCTTTTAAATTTCCAATACAACAATTAAAGCAACTTCTGAGGAAAGCAATTATTTTTTTCATTTAGTAATTCGTTTCCATTTCTCATGTTCATACAAACATTTTAAGGAGGCCACTAGGATTTGTGCTCAGTATGGTGGCATTGCAATTCATTTTGTTTAGGTTTTTTTTTTTTTTTAATGATGCTTGAATTTTAGGAAAATTGCAGCAGATTCAAATTTTTTATTTATTTATTTATTATGTATACAATATTCTGTCTGTGTGTATGCCTACAGGCCAGAAGAGGGCACCAGACCCCATTACAGATGGTTGTGAGCCACCATGTGGTTGCTGGGAATTGAACTCAGGACCTTTGGAAGAGCAGGCAGTGCTCTTAACCTCTGAGCCATCTCTCCAGCCCCCATTTGGTTTAGTTTTAATAGTAAACTCAAAAGTCATATAATGAAAATATTCTTATATTTCATTAATTTTCAAATCACTTATATTACGATTCTGATTAGGATGTTATGAGCCTAGTTGGCATGTCTGTTTCTAGATCAGCTTTTACCTTTTTGTATATAATTGTGATGGTAGGGCTTTGTCACTGGAGGCAGATATTTAATTTTAAAATTTAGATAGAGGTCATGATGACCTTTTGATATGTGATAAATCAAATATTTTCTGTCCTGGTGATTTGTAAGAAGCTATTTTATATCATCTATAAAATACTCATTGTATCTGTCAAAGTATTCCTAAGTTTGTCTTTTATCCATTATGAGCTGACAAAAATAATTAAATAGAAAGAGTATAGAACAATGACACTGAGGGGCTGCAAATGCTTTGCTTTGTTAAGAATTTCTGAGAATGAAGACATGGCCATAAAATAGTTATTAATTTATAGGTGCCAACACTAAGCCTAGAGGTGAGTTTTTAACGGAAATCAAGGAGCCTTAGCCTTGTAGAGGCGACAGCACAGTAGGAAAACAGGACTCAAGTGAGAAGTCACAGGAGTTAGACGGCAGTCAACTGGAAGCCACACCCTCTCCTCTCTCAAAGAATACAACACGCCCTTCAGCTTCATGCATATGTGCACATGCAGAAGATCACTGCCCCTACCCTTTCTGAATGTTGAATTTTGTTTTGTTTTTAATTACCTTTCATTCCTGTCTTCAGTTGAGGAGGCTTTTTTCTTTTCTAAACTATCTTTCTTCCCTTGAAAAGGTTGAAAATCTCTTATGCTTCTGGGAAGCAAGAATTCTGGGGAAAAGGGCCGCTACTGAGAATGGATATGGCACACTACAAAGTTGTTTCCTTGCTTGCATATACTTGACAGTGTGAGCCAGTGATGAGTGCTGGTCTAAACACTGAGGCATAGAGCTGAATTTAAATCATGCTTTCTATTTAACGATCTTAGAAAATGTAGAAAGAAAATAGTAAAATATATCCATATGGATAAACATAGTTGGGATAGTTTACACTAATATATATCCATATTACCACTCCAGAGAAATAAATGTTTATATTTAATTTTATTGCATTCCCTTATTCAGAAATTATTTGTTAAAGTCTATCTAAAAGTATGAAAAAGTGAAGTTGATAAAAACTTAAATACTACCAACCAAATTAGTAGTATTTCTTTTCATAATAAAAATTATTATTTTGTAACAAAAATAAGATATTTTTCTGTCTAACTTTTTGACAAGTATTTTTCCATTTAACATGGAGGCAGTAATGAATTAAGGCTGTTGAGATGACAGGTTGAAAGTGCAGCGTAAATTAATGCTGAAGAGATAATGATTAGTGCTATAAGAAAATCGTCGAAAAGTTATTGTTTTGATAAAAAGCATTCTCAGATGTCTCCTTTTAAAATCATACATCTTGAATTGGATCACATCTTTTCATGGGTTTAATCTTAATTATGCCTGGTTCATAAACCTTAGCTCAGACTGTACCTTATGTGCAAAGCCATGTGTCATGTATTTACTTTCTGCTTAAAGGAACTTAAACTTAATGATGAGAGGAAATAAACCTTAGAACCTCAAGTAGCTGAGAATTTCACAGACAATAATATCATCAGTCTCTCTCTCTCTCTCTCTCTCTCTCTCTCTCTCTCTCTCTCTCTCTCTCTTTCTCCCCTTCAGCTTGTTAGCACGGGATCTCAGGAGCCAATAGGGTGCTTTATATAATTTGTGACTCCAGAGAGAGCTGTCAATCCTGGGTTCCATGGTGTTCTTTGATGCAGTCTTTTTCTTATCTAGTTGATGGCTAGTGACCTTTTGTGACCAAATCAGGAAGAACGGGAATTAGAAATCCATAGACCTCACCTCTTTCTTTCATTGTTTTCAATCTACCTGTTTTCAACTAGAGAATTTCAAGTTTAAAAATTAAATAAAGACTGATATAATAGAGAATGGACTAGGAAGCATTCTCAAATGAACCAAACCATTAATGTAACATCCTTGCCTGCCAGAAACAAATCAGATTTAAAACTATGTGAGAATGAGACAATATTAAAATTTAGGAATTTTTAATAAGTTCATAGAAAATTTCTGAAGGCTTTGGTAAAATGTTCATTAGCGATAGATAAACCAAGGGGAAATTCACTTGAGAAAGCTGTAAAACTTAGTTGCCCTTCAAGTGTGGAGATGTAGCTCAGCAGCAGGGTGCTTACCTAGTTGCATGAGGCCCTGAAAACCCAGTCTTCGGAACTGACAGGAACATTGCACTTTAATCATGAATATTCTCTCCTCTTTCACTTATATGCTAAACCACCCTTTTGCCTCAGCAGTGCTCTGGGGTACTGTACTCGCTTGTTCTTGAGAGCATTTCTCACTTGCATTCCCTAACTTGAAAGGAAGCTGAGCTAGCAACTGCAAAACATTCTAGGTCTAACTTCCCCATACTCTATATCTGTAGTCTCATTCTGATGCAGAGACACAGATCAATTTGTTAAAACAATTTCAAGAGGCTAAGTCCTTCCTTGGAAAATTACAAACACATTTTTTTCTTGTGTATGTATGAGTTCATGGGTAGGTTTATCTGTGCAAATGTGAACCTCCAGGTATATGCATGTGGAGGCCAGAGGGATAGCCCCAACTTTTGTTCCTCAAAATTATTAATTTGAAATTCTTTATTTTCTGTTTTGTTTTGAGACAGGATCTCATTGTGTAGTTCTGAATATCTTAGAACTCACTTTGTTGTTCTGATTGGCCTTGAACTCACAGTTATCCCCCTGCCTCTGTCTCCCAAGTACTGTGATTAAAGGCCTGCACCACTATACACAGCTGAAATTCTGTTATAAAAATTTCACACGTGAATCCATTGTATTTCCACAATTTCTATGCTTTCCTCTACCACCTTCAATTCCTCCCACTGCAACCTCCCTCTGGGTGTTATGACTTCATTCTTCTTTTGATATATATATATATATATACATATATCCAATTTTATGTATCTTTATATGATGTTTATATATGACATATTATCCCCTTCTCTGATTTAGAGCACCATTGTCATACTTTCTCCCACTGTGGAATCTTCCTTCTTGCTGGTCTCATTGTCTCTTTCTACCTTCCTGCTTTTGTGACCACTCCAAGTTATGTACTCAAATCAAAGATTTCAAATAATTCAGATCTCAGATCCACAAGTAGGAGAGACCATGTGACATTTCTCTTTTTAGATCTGTGTTACTGCACAGGTGCATGTTCATTCTCTACTCGTCAGCTGATTGGCATCCCGGCTGCTGAGTCATATTTTCTATAGTAGAATATTACTGCTTTGTGCTTATGTGAAGGGATAGTATAGATGGGTTATATGGCACGTCTCATTTTATAATTTTGAAAATCCTCCATACTGATTTCCTGCATAACTTCTTCACCAATTTGTAATCCCATTAACAGTGAGTGAGAGTTTTCTTTTCCTAACATCCTCTGCAGCATTAGGTTTAAGTTGATTTCTTGATCTTAGCCATTTTGACTGGGGTGAGATGAAATCTCAAAGTAGTTTTAATTTGTATTACCCTTCTGGTTAAGGATATGGAGCTCTTTTTTGAGACATTTTCTAACCTACTTTTACTTCTTTTGAGAATGCTCTGTTCAAATCCATTGCCCATTTCTTTAATTGCTTCATTTGTTTTCTTTAGCTTTTTGTGTATTTTAGTTATTAGTCTTCAATTAGATATATAGCCAGTAAAGATTGCCTCTAATTGTTTGTTTGCTTTGATTCCTTTCTTTCTTTCTTTCTTTCTTTCTTTCTTTCTTTCTTTCTTTCTTTCTTTCTTTCTTCTTTCTTTCTTTCTTTCTTTCTTTCTTTCTTTCTTTCTTTCTTTCTTTCTTCTTTCTTTCTTTTTTCTTGCTGCACAAGTATTTAGCTTTATGAGATGTCATTTGTCAACTGTTGGACTTAATTCCTGTGCTTCCAATTCAGAATGCCCTTTCCCACACTCTGTGAGCAAGCACAAAGGTTGGCATCTTGGAGAGTATGACTGTGAGGATGGACAAAGATCTAGGGCAACTCGCGAGAGCTTGGGTATGCAGACATGGCCTGAAGTAAGCCTGTGTGTGTCAGGGGTAGTGCAGGCTGGGATCTGGGACATTCACTGGACTGGGATGGTTACAAGCTTTGTGATGTGAGCAGGGACATACTTATGCCTTTGATTCCTTTGTGCAGTTCCCCTTCCTCCATGAAGCATCTGTTTGTGTATTCTAGGTTCTAGGTGGAAGAGTTGGCAATCCTTTTGTTTTTTACTTAATTTTCAAAATTGATTTTATTGAGCTATACATTTTTTTGCTCCCCTTTGTGCCTCTCCCCTCCCCTTTAACCCTCTCCCAAGGTCCCCATGCTCCAAATTTACTCAGGAGATCTTGTCTTTTTCTACTTCCCATGTAGAGTATATATCTATGTATGTCTCCCTTAGGGTCCTCTTCGTAGTCTAGGTTCTCTGGGATTATGATTTGTAGGTTGGTTTTCTTTGCTTTATGTTTAAAAACCACCTATGAGTGAGTACATGTGATAATTGTGTTTCTGGGTCTGGGTTACCTCACTCACTATGATGTTTTTCTACTTTCATCCATTTGCCTGCAAATTTCAAGATGTCATTATTTTTTCTGCTTTGTGGTACTCCATTGTGTAAATGTCCCACCATTGCTGGTGGGAGTGCAAACTGGTACAGCCACTTTGGATGTCAGTGTGGCGATTTCTCAGAAAATTAGGAAACAACCTCCCTCAAGACCCAGCAATACCACTTTTGGGTATATACCCAAAGAATGCTCAATTAAAAGGACATGTGCTCAACTATGTTCATAGCACAATTGTTTGTGATAGTCAGAACCTGGAAACAACCTAAAAGTCCTTTAACCAAAGAATGGACAAGGCAATTCTTTTATGAATAGATCTAAACCACAGCTTGACATATCAGCCCTGCACATTCATGTGCTGAACTAGACGAGTAGCCACAGGATAATAAGTTAAGGGAGGGAGACTGAGTTCCAGGACTCAAAATCTTGCCAAGAAAGTCAGTCTTCTAGAGATAAAATATGAATACATTCTTACTTCTTGCATTTCTCCTGTGAGAATTGCTGTTCTTATATGTAGAAGGTGCCTAAGGATGACCAAGAGAATATCAAGTTCACAGAATAGGAAAAGAGAAGGTACATGGATTTTTTTTTTCGTTCAAATTAATGGTCGATATCTCTCAACACTTTGTGTATTCCCCTTGCTTTCATTTTGGTTTCAATGTACATCTTCTATAAAATAATACCAACCAGATATTTATTTAAGATCATAAACACGTGTACATTCATTTCTGTCTACAACCTTTGTCTCTAAAAGTCATAGTCTTTAGTAGAATTCATATTTGTTGTTAATTTTTTTCAAACTTTTATGATAACTTTGATCCTTTGTTTAAAAGTTTCAAATAGGATTCATTCTCCCTGCCATTCATTGTAGCCACCATTAGCCGTTAAGTCCATTAAGTCCGTTAAGTCCGTTAAGTCCATTAAGTCCGTTAAGTCCATTAAGTACCCAAATGGTATGAGCTTTCCTTATGCTGGACCCCTCCTTTGCTCTGAACAGTCTCTTGTTAACTTGGTGGATTCAGCGTCTATTAGCATATATTTCTTAGAATGTCCTTTGTGCACAACAGTCTGGTTTAGGATTTTGTTTTGGGGCATTTTTTAAGGTTCTGCCTAATGTAGCTTATTGAATCTTGGTACATAGTTAAACTATGTCCACTTCTATCTCACCTTGTTCAAGAATTATTCAGTAATTAACATTAGCCCATTCAATTCAAATGAAGCTACAAAGTCTTTTATTTTCCTTCCTTCTTCCTTCCTTCATTCCTCCCTCTTCCTCCTTCCCCCTTTCAGTGCCCCTTGCTCTCTCCCTACTCTCCCTGTCACCCATTACTCCTCTTCCTTCTTCTGTGCTGGATTTTCAACCCTGAGTCTCTGAAATGCTAGACAAGTACTTTGAATACATTGAGTCATTATCCTCAGCCACAGATGAAATACATTTACTTAGTAATATTGGGATCTATTTCTACAAAACAGAAAGTTATTTTTATTCAATGTATCTTGCTAGAAACCTGGCTTTGGAGTTAACTTGACCAACTTCCATTTCCTGCATTCTTGGCCCAGCATCTTTCCTTCCATTTCATGTGTTCCCCACAATTCTACTTAAACATTTTCTTCATTTTCTAGTAGAACAAATTATGATAAAATATGTAAATGTTTTCCCATTAATCTTTTATAATTATAATTGGCAATATGGATGTTGTTCTTTTATAATCTCCGTTCATTTAGCACCTACTTTTTCTCTTCAGATTTTAATCATTTGGTATCTAAGTCATCTCTTTCTTATAAATTTTATTCACATTCTTATTGTTCATTTAGTATATGTCTTGCACCCAAATTATCTGTTCTATCTCTACCTTTATTATAGTACAATTGTATTTGAAATTAAAAATGGTGATTTTTTTTATTTAAATTTATTTACTTTTAAAAGCAATCTTTTCTCATTTTACATACTAAACCCAGTTCCCACTCTCTCCCCTTCTTCTGCTCTCCCAACTTCGCCCCATCCCACACATCTTCAAAGAGGGTAAGTCTTCCTATGGAGAGTCAGCAAAGTCTAACAAACCTGTTTGAAGCAGGACCAAGAATCTCCCCAATATATCTAGGCTAAGCAAGATATCCCTCCAAAGAGAATGGACTCCCAAAAGACAGTTTAAACACCAGGGATAAATCCTGGTCACACTGCCAATGGCCCCACAGACTGCCCCAGCCATCCACATTCAGAGGGCCTAGTTTGGTCCTTTGCTGGCTCCGCTGCTGTCAGTCCAGAGTCACTGAGCTCCCATTAGTACAGGTAAGTTGTTTCAGAGGATATCCCCATCATGGTCTTGACCCCCTTCAGTGACTGTATGAAGGTTCTATGATAATAATTAAGTTAGTCATCAGTCTGATTACAGGATAAGGTCAGTTCAGGTACCCTCTCCACTATTGCTTGGGGATGTAGATGGATGGAATCATCCTTGTGGATTCCTGGAAATTTCCCTACTTCTAGGTTTCTCACTATCCCTATAATGGCTCCCTCAATCAAGACATCTCTTTCCTTGCTCTCCCTCTCTGTCCTTCCTCCATCTCAACCATCCCATTCCCTTATGATATCCCCCATCCCTTTCTTCCCTTCTGTCCTCCCTTTTCCCACCCACACTTCAGGAGAGCTTGTCTATTTTCCCAGGAGATGCACATATGTCTCTCTTAGGATTCTTCTCATTACCTAGCTTCTCTGGGGTATGGACTAAAGGCTGGTTGTACTTTGCTTTACACCTAATAGCCAATTATGAGTAAGTACATACCACCAGTAGCACAGACACTGAGAATAATAATGAATAAATGGGACCTCCTGAAACTTGGAAGCTTTTGTAAGGCAAAGGACACAACCAATAAGACACAATGGGAGCTTACTGAATGGGAAAAGATCTTCACCAACCCCACATCAGACAGAGGGCTAATCTCCAAAACATATAAATAACTCAAGAAACTGGACATCATAATTTCAAATAATCAAATTTAAAAAATGAAGCACTGAACTAAACAGAATTCTCAACAGAAGAATCTCAAATGGCCAAAAGACACTTAAGGAAATGTTCAATATCCTTAGCCAATAGGGAAAAGCAGATCAAAACAACTCTGAGATACCATTTTACACTAGTTAGAATGGCTTAGTTCAAAAACACAGATGATAGCTTATGTTGAAGAGGAGGTAGAGAAAAAGGAACACTCCTCTATGGCAGAGTGTAAACTTGTACAGTCACTCTGGAAATTGGTATGGTGGGATCTCAGAAAATTGGGAATCAACCTACCTCAGAACCCAGCAATAACACTCTTCAGAATATACCCAAAGGATGTACACTCATACCACAAGGACATTTGCTCAGCTGTGTTTATAGCAGCACTATTTGTAATAGCCAGAAACTGGAAACAACATAGATGACCCTCAGCCAAAAAATGGAAAAAGAAAATGTGGTACATTTACACAGTGGAGTACTACTTAGTGGTAAAAAACAATGACACTTGAAATTTGCATGCAAATGAATGGCACTAGATAAAAACATCCTGAGTGAGGTAACTCAGACCCAGAAAGACAAAAATTGTGATTTATAATTTTTATTTATTCATAGATGTGATAAGTATGCTCTTTAATCAGGAGAATTTTTCATTGTATGAAAATCACCTATTTGTTGCACATATTTTTATAGAATTTCTTAATTCCTTTCTGTTATGATCTGCTTGCCTGGTCTGCCACCAGGGTACCCTGTTCTTTTAAGAGACAAGCCCTGCCCTCTCCCAACCCCTCCCCTTCTGCTGAGTGAAGCAGATATCCTGCCTCCTCCAACCTGCTCTCTCTCTCTCTCTCTCTCTCCTATCTTCTCTTTCCTGAAGAGGTAATTTCTTCTCTCTCTCTCTCTCTCTCTCTCTCTCTCTCTCTCTCTCTCTCTCTCTCTCTCTCTCTCTTTCTCTCTCTCTCTCTCCCCTTCTCTCCCTCTCTACCTCTTTTCCTTCTTTCCCCTTCTCTCCTTTCTGTTTTCTTTTCCTTCCATAGCCCACTAAATAAACTCTATGCTCAAACTCTCTGTGTGTGATATATCTGTCTGTCTCTCACCCACAGCAGTCTTCCATCCACCAAGGTGACCAGCCAAAGCCTCAGGGTACTCGCTGAGGCTTGGGGAACCCTGAGGCTTGGGTCACCCACTGTTACCCCTTGGAGACTGGCTGCCCCCTTCCCTCCCCCCTTATATCTTTAAAAAAGAATAACACTTTCTACAGTGCCTAGGTACATTTATTTCTGCCAGCAAAGAAGACATTCCAGAGAATTTGAAACACACTTATAAAAAAGCAAAAGGCAGTCTAGATTTATGCTGGCATAAATATTCTTTCCTACATGCCCTAATGATTTATTCAGTACTTCTTGGATATGAACACTTTTAGAATATTTCTCCAGTGATGATTCAATAGATAACACTATGTACCCGGGATTATGTTCACTATCATGACAGTAAGTGATCAAAGTAAACCCCCCAGAATGCAGAGATCACTGGGTATTTTGTCTCCTCAAACATAGAGTAAATGTCCTTCACAGAGTGTTATAATGAATATACTTTTTCCTTGTATGCCCCCCACACATGTATATATGTGTATATATGCTTAAAAACATAAGATTGTTTATATGGAGGTGAACAGGTGCTTATAGTGAGCATTGTCTTTTGGTTGACCATGCCTTTGCTTGACAGTAATATAAGTAAGCCATCTCATTTTGCTGTTTAAGACATTACTTGACCACTTTGGAATACTTAAAAAAATCTGGAATTTTTTTTCGCATTTTAATATAAAATAATATATATATATATATATATACAAATTGAAATTTTTATTTTAACTTTACAATGGGACTTATGACACCCATATGATAAGAGTTTAGACATATATTAGCCATAATTCCATGGTTCTCATTGTAAGATTTTTTTCTTTTTAGAAAAGGAAAACGTGGTAGCACTGATAATAAGACAGTTTGAATATAGAGGACTCTCTGTTTATTCTGTGCTGCTATAACAGAATGCCCCAATGTTAGTAATTTCTAAAGATCAGAGATCTATTTATTTCACCCAGTGTGGGAATTCCAAAAACAAAGTCCAGAAAAAGCCAGTTGTGATGAAACTTTCTGGCTGCGTTTTCATATTGTCAGGATGGAATGGAAGCAGACTGAACACAGTGTGAAACCTCTTTGATATGTTCATTAATCCCATTAGTAAAAGAGTCCTCATGACCTAGTGTCCTTTGAGAGACTCTGTGTTTACATGCTGTCACTGTAGCAAGGCTTGAACTGTGGCAGAAACCTTTAAGAGAAGAGATTTTCATTGTCCACATTATGGCAAACCATATTAAGGAAAACCTTAGTATAGAACAGAGCTGCATAAAGCTTGTTCACTTGATCTGTGCATAAGCCAAAAAAGGTACATATGCAATAAACTCATGGTGGGGCTGAATAAGGATCAAAAAGAAAGCAACCTGAAGAAAACATAACCTGATGTTGAGACCAGACTGTTATTGCAAGATTGGAAAGGAAGAGAAAGGAGGTTCCTGACTCAGGCCCAGTTTAATGTCCTTAATAAAGCCATAATTCTCGACTTAGAAACTTAAAATAGAATTATATACTGTCCTTTGAAAAAGATCCAGCTTCAAAGATTGATTTTGATTCTTCTATAAAGAAAGATTTTCTCCCTGTCATTTTGGCTGTTTTCAAACACGGCTATTTTTAAAGCAGAATGGAACTGGTAACTGCAGAAACATTTTAATAGATGTGTTTTTGGATGCATTCAGCAGTAAGAGAAGGGCATGATAATTATTTTTTACAATAAAAGCAAGAACTCTGTATAGAGCAATAAATTAATAATGGGAGACAAGGTGGCAGAAAATGGAGGGACAGCAGAGAAAGAGAGAAGCTGAGATTAGGTGGGTGGGTCTTCAATGTCTGTCTAATGGTACAGCCCAATGATGGCCCTGATTCTTCCGTGAGATGCTAGGGTATTTCTGTAATGTAAGACCTCTTTGATTCTATTTTATATAGTAGATTTACTCAATTGTGTGATACTTCTATTACTAAGAAGTCACAGAAACTATTTATCATTGTGAGGAGAAGCAGTGTCCCTAGAAAGGCATTAAAGAAGTAGAGGGATACAAGTGTTACTGTTGAACCTTGTATAAATTTGAGAAAAAGACACAGATTTCTACAAGTTTTAGAATTTTAGGGTTTGGAAGGTCTAAAACAAGAGGTCAAGAATTTTCAACACAATCAAGGGTACTTTGACAACATTTCATTTGGAGAAAGGGTTAATATTTAATTTACAAACAATTCTTGTAGTGGATAGTTGATGATAGAAATCACAAAATAATCCCACACCAGTTCAGAATTATGAACAATAAGAAGGTTATCTATTTATGGAGAAAACTCACAGATCGCTGTCCTAGATAACAGTCCTTTGCATGAACAGGAACAGAGTCTAGCAGCTGGAAGCAAAGCCAGAAGCAAGAGAGCGGGTGCACCCTTTACAGCTGCTTTTACAGTATAAGAGACCACACCCAAGTGGGCTGGTATCTTAAAGGCTATTGGCTGAAGGAGAGGAATGTGCTTCTACAGCAGATAATTATCATATATTTCAATTATTTCTGGTTTGAGAACACATATGGTTACATTTTATTCTAAATCTTGTGAGGAATTTGAATGATCTTGAGTCTGCTTCAAGGAAAACAAAATCTGCTATGCCTCATAGAGTAGGACTCCAATCCTCCCTACGCAGGAGACTGAGAACAGAGGTTGGCAAGCTCAAGATCCTGACTGTAATCCAGAGTGAGACCTCATCTCAAAATAAAATGTTAAAAGTGCTGGGGATATATAACTCAATGCTAAAGAGCTTGCCTAGACTGCATGGAGACCCAGGGTCAAAGACTAATACCCACAAAGAAAAAGAGTTGTTTTTACTCAGCCTTCCAAGGCTGAAATGGTGCCAGTGTGCATACTGACAGAGCGGAGAGGTCACTAGAACTTCTTTGGTTTCAAACAAGTCACTAACTGAGGTCAAGATGTTTCCTTGGCAAGAAAGCCTTGCCTCCTTCCAATTTCAAGAAAATATTTCTGACTGTCTTTAAAAAAAAATCTTGTCATAAAAGGAAAAGTGTAAGTGAAAATCAAATAGCAACCATATTATATTAGTGAGAAGGTAACAGAACTAGTCACCACTATTATTGTGATTGTAGAATTCTTAATTTACAAGCCTGAGATTCAGGCAACCTTCTGTGTTGATGCTTAAACTTAAAATGCATACACACACACACAAACACACACACACACACACACACACACACATATATATATATATTCAGAGAGAGAGAGAGACATAAAAAGGCAGAGAATGAGAGTCTGACCAACCTAGGTTAAAGAAGGATGATGATAACATTTTCTAATTTTGTTCAATATATTCATCTTTCTCAGGTATGTCTGTTTATTCTGGGTTCCTCAGAATCCACACCTTATTGGCCTCTACGTATAAGCCCAGAAGAGTCAGTAGACAAAGACACAACATTTTAAAATGTCACATATGCTTAATTTTGTATTACATCTGTGTGTTTCACAATTTCTATTAACTTTGTCATGAAATCATTTTTCTAAGTAGCCTCACATTTGCAAGAGTATGACTATGAATGTGATCTAAGAAATCTTCTCTGAACTATATAATTCTTGCAGTCAAATAATTTTATATGATACAAAGTCTTCCCCATTCCTCATCCTGAAATTTTTGATTTGCTTGCCAATTTCGCTCCTACGCTTCCCAATATTACTCAACTAGATCATTAGCATATTGTGTACGTCACTGGTGGAGAGTTAAGTGAAGGACTTCATACACAAGTGTCTGTCCATAGTTACCTCATTGTAAGGCCTAGGGACTTCTGTCGGAGGCAACAGAAAATAATACAGTGTAACATATATGGACAATGGCGTCCTCATAGCATTCTCTGAACAAGCTGCAGTGTCGCTTTTTCTGCTTTCTCTTGCTGTGGACACTCCAAGTATATTTGTTTTCATTTCTATTGCCTGAAAGAGGTTGTAACAAAGTAGCTATTTCACATAGTTTTGTTAAAATAACCACTTCTCTATAATATGAAAATATTTAGAAAAAAGGTGTAAAAATGTAAAGATGAATATACTGAACAAAAATAGCTCATACCATCTACTGCCTGCTCATTAGAAGTTACTTTTAGTACAAAGCAAAGAATTGCTTCTGGGGAACTCACAGCAGCGCTTTTCCAGCTTTAGAGAGCATTGTCAACATTCTGTTTTTAGTGGACATTTTACTTCTCTCTGTCAGATTCCTGTGGGACAAACAGTGACTGTGACTGCTGGAGCAGATTATGGCTAAAACTCTACAGACATTTCTTCTTACCTTCTCAACCGTGGTCTTTGCAGAACAGACATAATTTTTACAAAAAGTTCCTCAATAAAAGGTTCACATGTCTGCTGGATAGTTTTTTGAGCTAGGAGTCACCTTGGAAGGAGAGAGTTTATCATGATGAAGTAAAAAACTAAAGTGATTTTTATTTAACCCCACCCCAGTCCTGTGCCCTGCTGTGTATTCCAGGTGCCAGTGTGTTGACAATGCTCTCTAAAGCTGGAAAAGCGCTGCTGTGAGTTCCCCAGAAGCAATTCTTTGCTTTGTACTAATAGTAACTTCTAATGAGCAGGCAGTAGATGGTTTGAACAATTTATCTATCAAATCAGTCATGTAAGGGAAACAAGAAAGAGGTGAGTGATTGCTGACACCTAAAGATAATATTTTTATGTTTTGGTCTAAGACTGGTACTTATGGATTTTGACATAGGCTGTATTTTGTTTAAATTCTTTTTTTCTTATTTTATTTTTTTAAAAGAAAACAAACTATCATTTTTCATTTTACATACCAATTTCAGTTCCCACTCCTTCCTTTCCTCCCATTCACTTCACTTTCCCCTCCTCACCCCACCTCCATGCACTCCACACAGAGGGTTGGGCACATTGCTTTGGGGGAAGGTTCAAGGCCCTCTCTACTATATCTAGGCTGAACAAGGTATCCATTCAAAGAGAATGTGTTCCTGGAAAGTCAGTACAAGTAGTAGAATAAATCAAGGTGACACTGCCAATGGCTCCACAACTGTCAATGTCACCCACATTCGTTCGGTCCATCTTGGTCCTATGCTATTGGTCCTATTCCTTCCCTGTCTGGCTGGAGTTGGTGGGCTCCCATTAGATCAGGTAAACTATTTCAGTGTGTGTCACCATCATGGTCTTGACCTCTCTGCTCATATTCTCACTCTTCCCACTTTTCAACTGGATTTTGGGAGCTCAGCCCAGTGATCTGTTGTGGGCCTCTGCCTGTTTCTGTCAGTTGCTGGATGAAGGTTCTGTGGTGACATTTAAGATATTCATCAATCTGACTACATGGCAAGGCCAGTTTGGGCACCCTCTCGTCTATTGCTTAGGGGCTTAGCTGGGGCCATCATTGTAATTCCTGGGAATTTCTCTAGAGCCAGCTTTGTTCCTAGCCCCATAATGGCTTCCTCAATCAAAATATCTCTTTCCTTGCTCTTCATCTCTGTCCTTCCTCCATTTTGACTATCCCATTCTCTCAAGTTCTACCTCCTCCTCTTTCTCTTTTTTTCCCTCCCTTCTCCCATCCCCCTGTTCCTAATTTTGTGAGGTGAGCTTGTCTATTTCCCCTTTTGAGGTGAATATATATGTTTTTATTGGGGTTCACTAGGGTTGTGGACTATAGGCTTGTTATCCTTTGCTTTATAGCTAGTATCCACTTATGTGTGAGTACACACCATGTTCCTCTTTCTGGGTCTGGGTTACTTCACTCAGGATGTTTTTATCTAGTGCCGTCTATTTGCGTGCATTTTTTCAAGATGTCATTATTTTTTTTAACCACTAAGTAGTATTCCAGTGTGTAAATGTACCACATTTTCGTTCTGGCTATTAGAAATAATGCTACTATGAACATAGTTGAACAAATATCCTGGTAGTATGATTGAGCATCTTTTGGGTATATTTCCAGGAGTTGCATTGCTGGGTCCTGAGTTAGGTGGGTTTTCAGTTTTCTGAGATACTATCATACCAATTTCCAGAGTGGTTGTACAAGTTTGCATTCCCACCAGCAGTAGAGGAGTGTTCCTCTTACTCTGCATCCTCTCCAGCATAAGCTATCATTGGTGTTTTGATCTTAGTCATTCTAACTGGTGTAAGATGTTATCCCAGAGTCGTTCTGATTTCCATTTCCCTGATGGCTAAAGATGTTGACATTTCCTTAAGTGTCTTTTGTCCATTTGAACTTCTTCTGTTGAGAATTCTGTTTAGTTCAGTATCCTATTTTTAAAATCAATTATTTGTAATTTTGATGTCTTGAGTTCTTTATATATTCTGGAGATCAGTCCTCTGTCTGATGTGGGGATGGTGAAAACCTTTTCCCATTCAGTGGGCTGCCCTTTTGTCTTATTGACTGTTTCCTTTGCTTTACAGAAGCTTCTCAGTTTCAGGAGGTCCTATTTATTTCTGTTGCGCTCAGTATCTGTGCTATTGGTGTTATGTTTAGAAAGTGCTCTCCTGTGCCCATGCATTGAAGACTACTTCTCACTTTCTTTTCTATCAGGTTCAGTGGGATAAGATTTATATTGAGTTCTTTAATCTATTTGGACTTGAGTGTTGTGCATGAGGATGGATATGGATCTATTTTCATTCTTCTACAGGTTGACATCCAGTTATGCCAGTAGCATTTGTTGAAGATGCTTTCTTTTTTCCATTGTATAATTTCCACTTCTTTGTCAAAAATCAGGTATTCATAGGTGAATGGATTACTATCTGTGTCTCCAATTTGATTCCATTGGTCAGTCTGATGAGGATACAAATATCCACTTCTATCTAAATCCACAAATATTTTAGCAACAGTTGCTCTTTTTTATTATAATAATTACAAAATGCAAAATTTTTATTTTAGTTGTCAACATTTGTCAGCTGATATTACAAGCAGATAAGTTTTCCATTTCTTCATTGTTACTATTATTCAATAATAACATGGACTTTAGTTTTTGTATTAATATATTCTTATTCATCTTTTCCTCATTTGATCAACAAAGGGGGGCTCAAGCTTACCCCTGAATGCTTGTGACAAGTTGGTGAGCATTTTTGTAATGAAATCTCATCATTACATTATTTAATAAGGTGTCTTTTAAGTTAACTTTCTGTTTTAATTGGCTTAGACCAAGATTAGCGTTTCTACATCAAATGATTGGACAGGAATCCTGAGTCCATTTTCATATTGTCATATACTCCCTGTTTCTAGTTTATTTCATTATTGCATTTATCTATTTTTCATAATTAAGGATCTATATCCATAATATATCATGCTTATATGTGTATGGAAAAATATATATGTATATGTATGATGATTTTAACCCTTCAAAACGGCATTTTATATACTTTATTGAATTTACTTTTCATTTTCATGTAATAGCATATCCTGGAAATCAGCCAACATATGTTCATATATATTTTCTTCATAATTTTGTTTAAAGCTACACAGTACCCTATTTTTGAGGAATAGAAATTTGTTCTTTTTCTGGTATAAGGAGTTTAAAAATTCTCTTTTTAAGTGGTTGTGAAAACATAAATATGGGTTGATCAGGATAAAGAATAAACACATATGCAATTTTGTTAGGTATTGCCAACTTCTTTCTACAGGGCTAGGTCGATTTTTCTTTCATGACAGTAATTCAGAAGAGAGCTTATTTCCCACAATCTCCAACAGAACGTTTTTAAACTTTCAGATTGCTCGAATTTAGTCAGTGACACATGGATTCTCAGTGCAGATGAGATTTACTTTGTAAAACCGTTAGTAAAGTTATACATCATCTTATGTTTAGCTTGTCTGTCTTTGAAGTCTATGTAAATTTTGTGCTCATATTTATTTGACTTTGAAACTCCCCCTCAAAAGTGTTTTAAGTATTAGCAATAAGAGCATTTTAGCTGTATAATTTTGTGATTTTACTTCTGTTCCATCTGTTTTATTTTACTGGTGAAAAGTAGTTTTCAAAATTCTGTTTAATTACATCTGGGTTTTGATTTATAGCTTCTCCATGTAGATCGTAAAGAAATAAAACTGCATTTTCTCTAGTTGTTTGTATGGAATTGCTTTTTATATTTATATCACTGTTCCACTTTCAATACACACACATACGCACACTATTTACCCTGACCAATTCATAGTCCTGTGATAGTTTTCACTGTAAATTTATAGGCAAAACTTTCAACATTAAATAGTAGAGGAGATGATACATTGGCTGCTGTTGTTTCTGAATTTGCTTGATTTCACTTAAAGTCTGACTTAGGACTAAGTATGTATTTATGTATATGCTTTATTGTTAAATATATTTTAATTAAAGTTAGTACTAGATTTTACTACAGGCTTTTTTCTTTTAATTGCCTATGGAGATTACCATGCATTTTATATCAATCATTGTAATTAATTTTACAGATTTTATTTATCTTTGTGTTTATTGGAAATGTTTCAAATAGTTATTGCGTTCAATAGATTTTTTCTTATTGTCTCAAATGCCTGATAAAAGTAACTTATAGGAAGAAAGATTTATATTGGCACTCTGTTTCAGAGATTGAAGTCAATGGCTTCCTCGCTCAGTTGCTTCTAGGCCCATGGTAAGATAGACACACCACAAAGGAAAGTCTGTACAGGAGGTAGTTGCTACCCAGTTGATGACAAAATACACCATTAGAAGGTAGGGCCTTAGTGACCCAGTTTCTTCAAGTAGGTACTGCTTCTACATTTATTCCACCTCCTATTCCATTTACCTTTTGAACCCATCAGTAGATTGGGTTGTTTATCAGAGCAGAGCTGTCATAAACTAATCCTCTTTGAAAATCCCTCATAGATACTCCCAAAGGGATTTGTCGCTAATTTCCCAGGTATCTCCATGTGCAATCAAGATAACACTCAAGAATAAGTATCTTTGTAGTAATACAATCTTTAATTTAGAATTTTTATACTAATATTAGTAAGTAAAATTTTTCTTGGTCTTTCAGTCATGTATTTCAGTTTAGGACCCATGTATGATAAAAAAATTATTCCTTAGTTTTTGTGCTGTAGAACAATTTGTGCAGTTTTTATAATCATCTTGTAATTTGAGATATCCTAGAAGTACCATGAAATTCTTTGGACTGGTAGATTTTTGGTGAGTAGGTTTTAAAATAACCTTCTTAGTCCTTTAGTATCAGCGCATTAGTTTCTCTGTGTCTATGTGTTTCACTGAAATCAAGAATGTAAGCTTTCTATTGTAATAGACCCAAGACATTTTTTTAGGATACTGTATCCAACTTCATCTAAGTTTTGGCACATATTTTAGAAGTGCATAGCTTTCTTGTGGAAGCCCAAAAATGTGAGCCTATCCCACCTTGTCTGAAGGTCAGAGAGTTTCAGCTTGCTAAGATTTGTTGACAACAATTGTGTCTACATACTGAGACCTAGGGTGTAGTCACTTGATGTTTTAGACATTAAGGTGGTACATAGAGGAAGATCAACTACACCCTGACCAAATGTTAGAGAATCCCAGCATATTTCTGCTCCGTCTTTTAAAATAGGAAGTTTGATCTGGGGAGTGGCTGCCTTCAGGATACTTTGTCTTGAGTGGGTTCACTGCCTAAACAACAGAATGTTTTTCTCAAGAAATAATGACTTTATGCCTTAAGTATTAGGGTCAGTAACTGTCTGGATGAACTTTGTATCATGTTAAAGTAGTCTTTTGCCTTCTCTCCCCCTTTTATATTGGGGTATAAAAGTATATGGGAAATAAGCACAGGAGAATTCAGAACTCAGAAGACAGAATTCAGCATTCAGTATTCTCTGAGTTGCCCTCCAAATTCTATCATATACCTTTGTGTTTCTTTCTTATCTCTGTTCTATCTACTTAACATCTTCTAATCCTCACACTCCTGTCCTCAAACATACAATGCCCCCATGGCTAGGATCACTGTAGAAATCACCCCTATAAGGTGGCTTCCAACTTTATCTTTTTGTATCTTTAAATCTTTCTTTGCAGTTGCTCTTTTGTCCGGGTTCTTGTCTCTGTTCCTTAACATCTTTTAGCTTAATCTTAGAAAAACAATGAAATTCACATAAGAATTTGGATTAAAATGCTTAACTCATAATTTATTTTATTGTTATTAGTTCTTAAATTGCCCTACCTTTGTTGTAGTATGATGGTTGCATAGAATATTTAATACTATTAGCTTTTCTAACATAAATATTTGCTTAGTGCATCAATGACTAGAGTCAAACATTAAAAACCACATTTTAAAGGTATGTGGTGACAACTTCAATGATGTAATTTATAGATTTTATTTGCTAATCTTTCATTATTTTTATTTTTAAAATTAAAATATAATTAGTTCATTTTCCCCTTCCCTTTCTATCCTCCAAACTTGTTCATGTTTCCTGCCTTGTTCTCCCTAAAATTTTTGGCCTTTGCATCTTTTATTGTTGTTTATTCACATCATATATATACATATATTTCTAAATATATAAATAAAATGTACCCAGTCTGTATAATGTTATTTGTATGGTATGTAACTGCTGACCAGTTAGTGTTGAATAAATTTTCTTAAAAATATTTTTATTTTGTGTGTATGAGCATTTTTTCCTGTTTATGTGTACCACTTGAGTAACTGATGTAACCGGATGTTAGAATAGATTGTTGGGTTTTCTGGGACTTCAGTGATAGTTGTGAGTTGCTGTATGGGTGCTTGGAATTAAACCTGTTTCTCTGGAAGAGCAAACAGTGTTTTAATTCATTGAGACATCTTTCCTTTCCCTATTTTTAATGTTGTTTAAATATGTAGTGTTAGTAAGTATCAACTTTTCATCTCTCTAAGTAAATGTATCTCTTTCTTCTTTTTTCCTTTCTGTTTTGGTCAGAGTCTATGAATTTTTTTCTATGTTCTTTATTATTTGTCAGTTATTTCATAAATATCTCCTTAACTTTGAAATTTAATTCCTACTTTTGGTGATACTGTGTTATTTAGTTTTCAAGACAATTTTTAAACTTTTATTGTATATTCTAAGATATCAATATTTATCATAGTATAAAAATAATGTTTAAATGATTAGATTACATGTTCATTTTGTTCTGAATTTTGGGAAGTTGTAATTCAAAGGTTTTAAAGTGCTTTGCTCAGTCTCTTTAATTCACTATGGAGAGTTCTCTTAAAATTTTAAATGCAATTAATTTATTATCTTTTGACTATTTAATAAGAAATAATCTTTATTATTTGTGATGATTTTCCTTTTATGCTAGTTTTCCATGACAATATTTAGCATGCTTTGTTGGTTTAGTGTTTATAATCTGCTCTGAATCAACAAACTCGATGGGTTTGAACAGAGAGAACTGAACATTGCGCAAAAGAGCTCTTTTTCTCATAGTAGTTTGAAGCTCATTTTATTCAGATGATGCCTATGTCAGCAGATAGAGATTCTGATGTTTTCTCTGATGTATTACATCCTTTTTGTTCATTCTCTAGGGAAAAAAGAATTTCGTTTTTTCATTAGTCTTCCACTTTATTTTTATTTTTTAATTTTCTTTTATTAAAAATAAATTCTTCTCTCATACAATGTATTTCAACCAGTTGTCCTTCCCTCCACTCTTCCTAGCTTCCCCACTCTTCCCTTCTCCCCTACATCTACATACCCTCTGTTTCCTCTTCAGAAAAGAGTAGGCTTCCAAGAGACTACAGTCAAACAGGACAGGGAAAGATATAACAAGACAAGGTAAATGCCTGAAAATGGAGGCTGAACAAGGCACTCTTATAAGAGGTAGAGTCTGAAGAGCAAGCAAAAGAGTCAGAGATTAACTTGCTTAACTTGCTTCCACTGTTAAGAGTCCCACAAAACACCAAGCTAACAGTCATAGCATTTGCACAGAGGACGTAGTTTAGCTGATTTGGTGAACCAGGCAGATGTATCTCTGTGAGGTCAAGGGCAGTTTGGTCTACAAAGCAGTCTTTAACTTTTAAATGATGTATCTCAATATAGATAATTCAGTTTTATTTTTTCTGAAATTATGAGATAAAGTGAATAGAATAAAAAAGTAGTAAAAAAAAGGTGAAAATTCTGAATTATCCCACTCTGAGAACTAGCTTTTATGTTAACAGAAGGTACCATGCAGGCTTCCTCTAGAATTGAGAGACATCTCGCTGCCTAGACCAGTCACCCAAAGTTCTTTTGTATCCTTGGGACATCCATCATTAGCCTACAGGCCCATAGTATCCAGCAGACTTTTCCAAAGAGCAGGAACTTTCAAAGACAGTTCTGCTTATGTTGGCAGTTTGTCA
Source organism: Chionomys nivalis (assembly GCF_950005125.1). NCBI lineage: Eukaryota > Metazoa > Chordata > Mammalia > Rodentia > Cricetidae > Chionomys > Chionomys nivalis. The sequence goes on from NC_080101.1 coordinate 61,315,911, forward strand.
GTCTTTTGTATCCTGTAGAATGTCTGACAGACTCTTTCATGTATCAGGGACCCCATAGTTTTTGAAAGGTTTGCAGAATATCTATCCATCTGAAAGACATCTCTGTATATCTAGAAAATATAACAAACATGACTACAAGCTTGACTATTATAGATGATTATCTACTAACTTATATTTCTTAATTATTCATTACATTTTTAAGTGAGCTGGACAAACACAATACCTTAATAAAAGCAGAAATACATATTCACAGTACAATAAAATTGTCCTTAAATTTATATCAATAAACCAAAATCCATGCCAATTCAAATCTCTATAGCATATCTCCCTTTAAATTAAGGAAACATTTACAAATAATATTTGGGAATATGGGCTTAGTTCTTCTCCAAACTGCTTTCTATTGTTTGTTGGACAAAGTAATTTTTGAGGGCTGTTCAAGGCAACCTTTTAGGGGTCTGGTCCATCAAACCATATTATTCTGGAAGCAATCCACAGGTTCTCATCCTCTGTGGAAACAAAATAAGATCCTCTTTTCGAAAGCAACATATTTTGAAATCAAGATACCTTTAAAAAGTACATATATATATATATATATATATATATATATATATATATATATCCCCAAAATCAAATGCTTCTCTGCAGTCAAAAAAATTTAAAGAAAGCACAATAATATACATAATCCAGATCTCTGTGAATTTTCCATTTTTCCATGGCTTATTTTTATTTACTCCATTTAATATATGACTGTCTGCACTCTGTCTCTTTGAAGACTTTACCTTTTATTTAAAAAAAAAAATACTTTTTTTTATATCTGTCTGTATTCTTTTTCTTCTCTCTTCCAAGCCTATGTACATATATCTAACACTGTGACGACCCATTTAGAGGTTTTTTATGATTGAATCTGTTCTATTATGTATCTGTAATTCTTTACTAACCAGGAGTACTTCTTAAAATGCTAAGTACTTATTTAAAACTTAAGCTGCAGCATTACTAGGGTATATAAAGCTCTGCTGCTTGCTCCACACAGTCCAGCATAGTGAAGCTGCTTACCACCTCTGAGAACCATGCATAGTGCTCCATCTCTAGGCATACAGGCAGTCCATGTTGCCACCAAGCAAGCCATAGCATGTTGCTCACAAACCCCGTTCAAATGTTTGGTCTCCTAAAAGAGCTGGAGGTCACGCTGGCAGCATGGCCCAGAAAGTTGACATTTCAAAATGGCACAGTGTTTTTTTCTGCTACTGCTGAATCAGGAAAACCTCTCTTAAAGGAGCTGTGGTATGCCACCAGCAAAAAAGAAATTGTGTTAAAATCTGTATTTCTGTGTCTAAAATTCCATTTCAAGCTCTCTCAGGTTTTTAAGTAGATTTTAGTTGGCCACATGGGTGCCAATTTGTTGTAAGGAGGCCATTTGTTGGTTCCTGGCTGCTCAGCCCCAAAATAATCACATATAAACTATTTTATTTAAATCACTGTTTGGCCCATTAGCTCTAGCTCCTTATTGGCTAAGTCTTACATCTTAATTTAACCCATCTCCATTAATCTGTGCATCATCACAAGGTTGTGGCCTACCAGCAAAGTTTCAGCACATCTGTCTCTGATGGTGACATGGCTTCTCATTGATTCCACATACTTTCTACCAGCATTCAGTTTAGTTTTCCCCACCTTGCTCTGCTCCCCAATAGCTCTGCTATAGGTCCAAAGCAGTTCCTTTATTTACCAAAATATTCACAGCATACAGAGGAGAATCCTGCACCATAAATTATAAAGTTAAAATAAAAAAAACCCTGAAAAATGTCTAAAATATTTCTCTTTAATATTCTACTAAAACTACAATAAAAGTACATATATATATATAAAATATATATGCACAAATGAGTCCTGACATTTTACACTTTGCAATCTTGAAGGGGACAGGGATAAGCAGATCTAAAAAGCTCATTGGTCAACTAGGCTAGCCATATTCATGACTTTTAGTCTGGTAAGAGATGCTGTTACAAATAATAATTGTGGAGAGTGATTGAGGAAGACACACACTGGGCAGAGACCTCTGGCATCCTCCTCCCATAATTAAAGCCAGAACAAAACCAAAAGCTAAACATAGAGGTCAAGTAGCACTTTTGCATTAGTAACCAAATCAGGAGCTGTAAATAACAAGTGACAGAGTTTATACCAGTTAATGTATAGACTGCTTTATCATTTCTCCTTAACAAGGGAGGATAACTTCTGTGACTTACTGTTTGTAACATACACTATTACATTAAAGTTCAATTTGTTATTTTTCTATATAATTTTCAGACTTGTGTTCTTACTGTCTCATAATTATAACAGAGTTTTCTTAGGAAGGAAGTGACAAATACAGGTGTCTGACCTTCCTATTTGTCCCCTTTCTATACTGAGAGGAATTTTCAGATAACTTTCACTTTTTCTTCTGCTTCCAAAATGGAACTGTAGCATGAATTCTAATTGGTCTTAATAATAAAATCCCAGAGCCAGATATAGGGGTTAATGTTGAAAAATATGAGTGATGCAGAGCAGCCAGCCACTAGTTCTTACCCGTATTGACTCCTCAGAATAAATGCTTTGAGCTCCTGTCTCCTCCTTCCTTATATACTCCTCTCTGCCTAGCCATAACCCTTAATGTCTCTACCTCTGTAGTGTAGGGATTAAAAGCATGTGACTCCCAAGTACTGGGATTAAAGGTGTGAGCCACCACCACTTGGCTCAGCTTTTCTTATAGACTGAATCAATCTCACATAGTCAGGGTGACCTTGGATTTGCAGAGATCCATCTGCCTCTGTCAATTGAGTGCTGGGATTAATGGTTACCTAGTGGCTAGGTCCACACTATGATCTCCAGGTAAGCTTTATTTATTAAAGCACAAACAAAAAAACTCCATATGAGACTTTCCCCTTGATGTACATTCTTTGAAATTTCATAAAGTCATATGTAGTGCTATCAAGGTTTATTTTTAGATAAAGCAAAACTTTTTGTCTTGCATCATTAGAAATTTTAGCTTTTTAAGGGGAAAAAGTTATATGTGATGACTTGTTGGTTTGTTTTCTTTTGAGACAGAGTTTCCTTTTATATTTTAGCTATGTCTTGAACTCACTTTATCCCTCTATATAATTTCAGACTCATCATTCTATTCTACCATCTTAGAAATGCTGAGATCAAAGGTATGTACCATTACACCTTACTACTTGAAAACTTCAATTAATTTTTATTATAGCTGACATGAATAATAAAATGCAAATTCAATCAAAACACAAATCACTTGATATAAAGATTAAATAACAAAAATTAAGTTTTAGAACCCCAAACTTAACACTTAGAAAAGGATGCAAAAATTATAGTAATCTTGGCATATTCAGTATGAATCATCACAATTTCTATCTATGTTATAGTCATTGGGAAGAATGTCAGCAGACAGAGAATACTTTTTACTTATTTCTAAAATCTCAGCTTCTAACAAGAAATGCTAAAACAGGTAGAAAAACACATAGCCCATGCCCTACAACATATAGGTTTGTGAAGGGTCTTTCAAATAGGATGTTATTGGCTATAAATTAAGAACAAAATTTGACAAGAGGGACTTCATAAAACTGAAAACCTGAGTTTTACTAATTAAATAATTAAACAAGTGAATAAGACACCCACAGGGTGAGAGCCAATCTCTGCATCTTCCAGAGTATTAAATCCAAAATATATAAAGAAATCAAAACAACAAATTTCAAGAGTACAAATAATCCAGTTAAAAAATGGAGTGTGGATCTGAACAGAGTGTTCAAAAAAGAAGAAATAAAGATGACTAAGAAATACCTTGAAAAGTATTTCTCTTCTGTAGCAGTGAGGGAAATCCAATTTAAAAATAACTTTGAAATGTCATCTTATTGCAGTCAGAATGGTGAAAATCAACAAAACAACTGTCAGCAAATGCTGGTGAGGATTTGGAGGACAGGGAAGCTATATTTATTGTTTGTGGAATTGTAAAACTTGTGTAGCCACTCTGTTAAGCAGTATAAACAATCCTTAGAAAGCTAAAAATAACTCTACCATCTGACACAGCTATGTCACTCCTCAGCATACATCCTGAAGATGACTAGACATTTTACTCCATTGTTAGTTGCTTATCAGTGTTCATTCACTTTCTATGCACAATAGCTAGGAGATGGAAACAATCTCAATGTCCTTCAAAAGATGATGAACTGATAATGAAAATACACCATGTATACACAATGGAACAATGCTCATATTTAGAGAAAAATGAAATTATAAACTTTGCAGGTAAATAAATGTACCTAAAAACGTCATATTATATGAGATAACTTGTAGGTGGAGGCCGCTCATTTGTTTCCCGATTTGAAATAATTACACAGAAACCATATTATTTGCAATACTGCTTGGCCTATTAGCTTACATTTCATATATATATATATATATATATATATATATATATATATATATATAATATTATATATATATATGAATATATATAAATATATTGGTTAGATAGGTAATCTTCAAACCTTTCAAAGACCTATGGAATATGGCTTTTAAAATGTTTTAAAACTTAGACTTCTTATGATAATGAGATATATCTGCTCCTGGCAGCACCAATAACTTATTAAAGGATGATAGGCACTGAAGATGCTCTTTATGAAGTTAGTTAGCCATTTGGGCAAGAAACTGCTCTTGCCTGGACTGCTTGATGTTATGGTGTATGAACTGGACTTGCAGGACCCGCAGACAAAATGACTGCTGAGTGTGCCTAAAGGTGAGACTGTCATTTGGGGTTCCTGCTTCATTGAAGAGTCTGCCAGACATTCTGCAGAATATAGAAGAAAGTGATTGACAAACTGCCAATATAGATATAATTGTCTTTGAAATTTCCTGCTTCATGAAAAAGTCTGCCAGATATGGGCTTGTAGGCTGAATATGGGTGCCTGCAACATTACAGAAGAATTTTGGGTGACTGTCCAGGTAGCGAGATGTCTCTGAAAATTCTAGAGTTTTGGAAGTTGCTTACAATGTACTTTCTGTTTACTTAGGTAATATTATGTCCTTCTGGACTCTTTGATGGAATCGAAGAATAGATAGTTATATTTATAGTTTTCCTAGTTATGATAAAAGATAAAGTATATATACATACATACATATATATATATATAGTAACTATAATTCTTGCTTGACACCTCTTTTGTTATGTGTAATTTTACTTTGTTAAAGTTAAAACCTTCTTTTTCATTTAGACAGAAAAGGAGAGGTGATGTGGGATTCCCCTCTGTATGCTGTGAGTATGTTTTATTGCCATTAGTAAATATAGAAACTGCTTTCAACCAATGACTTAACAGAATAGAGCTAGGAGGGAAAACTAAACTTAATGCTGGGAGAAAGAGGTCAGGGAGACATCATGTAGTTACTAGAGGGAAAAGATACAAGCTGCCAGCTGAAATGTTGCTGGTAGGCCACGAGCCTCATGGTAAAATATAAAATAATGGAAATGGGTTAATTGAAGATATAAAAGTGAGTTAGAAATAGGTATAAGCTAATAAGCCAAATAGTATTGCAATAAATATAATTTCTGTGTGATTATTTCAGTTCTCGGTAGCTGCAAAAGAGAAAGTAGCCTCCTCCAATTCATGACACCAATTTGACCAACTGCATCCACATATAACCCAAGGGAGCTTGCAAAGTAATTCTAGACACAAAAGAACAGAGTTAAGCATGGCTTATTGGTGGCAGCATTTTCTCAGGCGGGCTCTGTTTGGCAGAGGCAAATGCATCTCATTTAAGATAGGCTTACTGACTCATCTTTAGATACAAAAACCTTACAGCTCTTTTAAGAGGTCCTACCACCAAACACTTAAATGGTGTTCATGCATAGCTGACAGCATCCTTCTTTGTGGTGGCAGGGACCTTGACACTCCATAGAGTTGTGGCAATAAATAACGCTCCCACCAATACCTATGCCACAAAGCTAGACCCTCAGAAAGCTAAGGAATAGGCTGGATCCAGCCATCAAAGCCACAGCTTTAATCTTAGCCATATCACTTAGCAAATTAAAGACTCATATGGTTAGACAAAGAGAGATATACAGTAAAGATAGGTTCAGATGAAAAAACCTCTAAAGTGTTTACAGTGTGTGTAAAAATATATGTAGGCTTGGGAGAGAAAAGAAAAAGGACAAAATCCTTAAAAAAAAGAGAGTATTTGGGTATGGGCACACAACTTTAATACCAGCACTTGGGAGGCAGAGGTAGGTAGATCTCTGGTATGGAATAATCCTGTATATGTCAATTATGTTTTTATAAATGCTGCTTGGCCAGTAGCCAGGCAGGAAGTATAGGCAGGGCAACCAGACAGAAAGTAGAGGTGGAGCAAAAAGAACAGGAGAATTCTGGGAAGGAGGAAGCCCATTCCTATGCAGTCCTGTCGACAATAAAGAAGCAGGCTGTAACCTGTCCCACTGAAAAAGGTACTGAGCCATGTGGCTAATATAGATAAGAATAATGGGGTAATAAGAGCTAATAATAATAAGTTATAAAAGCTAATATGAAGCCTTCACTAATGGACCAATCAGTTTATAATTTATGGAGACCTCTGTTTGATTTTCTTTGGGATTTGCTGGCTGTGGGAACTGGCCAGGAGAGAACCCCAACAACCAGGCCCTCATGATACATATCTCTGTGAGTTCAGAGACAGTCTAGTCTACACAGTGAGTTCTAGGATAGACAAAGATACACAGAGAAACCCTATCTCAAAAACCAAAAAATAAAAATAAAAGAAATAGAGTTTCAAATAAAGCCATGAGAAATAAGCAGAGAATCTAGATACTATATGTTACTTTGTTTTCTTTGAATTATTTGAATGCTGAGGAAGGAACAATAGCAGCTAAAGGGTTTGATTATAAATGCTGCTGGACTAATCCAACATATATATATATATATATATATATATATATATATATATATATATATATATATATATATTGGTTTTTCGAGACAGGGTTTCTCTGTGGCTTTGGAGCCCGTCCTGGAACTAGCTCTGTAGACCAGGCTGGTCTCGAACTCACAGAAATCCACCTGCCTCTGCCTCCCGAGTGCTCAGATTAAAGGCGTGCGCCACCATCGCCTGGGCCAACATAATATTTTGAAAATGCCTTGACTTCAAAATTTAAGTCAAAAGATACGTTACTTTGGAGAAAAGGTTTTGCTTTGTTTCCATGGAAATGAGAGGCTGTGGATTCATTCTGGGTTAAAAAAAATCAAGTTTAACCAAGGAAGACCCCCTGAAATATCTCTGATAGGTGCAGATGTCCCAGATGATCCAGCATTTCAGAGGACCTCTGTTGGATTTTTTCTGAGTTCTACATCCAGAACAGCATCAAGAATGTTGGCTGAGAGGATCAAGCCTCACAGAAGTCCTCTTTTTTTTAGGTCACCATAAGAGTATCAGCTTTCCCAATTAGCAGGAAGTAGGCTAGAAAACTATACCCACAGTCTCAAAAAATGGATTATGGATATTTGTCTTTGTTTGGAATGTTGGTTACAAATTGCTACAGATAATGGCAGGAAAAGAGCTAAATAAAAGAGATTTGATTTAGAGTTCTTGTTTTGAAAAGAAAGAGGAGGTCTTGTACCCTATAAAGTTTGTCAGTTGTGCTGGTTTAATAAAATGCTGTTTGGCCAGTAGCCAATCAGGAAGTATAGGTGGGATGACTGAAACAAGAAAGTTATTGGAAGAGGAAATGCTCAGTCTGCAATTAAAATTTCATCAATACTTTATTTTTTTATTAATTTATTTATTTATTAAAGATTTCTGTCTCCTCCCCGCCACCGCCTCCCATTTCCCCCCTCCCCCAATCAACTACCCCTCCCTCCACAGCCCGAAGAGCAGTCAGGGTTCCCTGTCTTGTGGGAAGTCCAGGGATCTCCCACCTCCTTCCAGGTCTAGTAAGGTGAGTATCCACACAGCCTAGGCTCCCACAAAGCCAGTACGTGCAGTAGGATCAAAACCCAGTGCCATTGTTTTTGACTTCTCAGCAGTCCTCATTGTCTGCTATGTTCAGTGAGTTCGGTTTTATCCCATGCTTTTTTTAGACCCAGTCCAGCTGGCCTTGGTGAGTTCCCGATAGAACATCCCCATTGTCTCAGTGTGTGGGTGCACCCCTCGCGGTCCTGAGTTCCTTGCTTGTGCTCTCTCTCCTTCTGTTCCTCATTTGGGCCTTGGGATTTCAGTCCGGTGCTCCAATGTGGGTCTCTGTCTCTGTCTTCTTTCATTGCCTGATGAAGGTTAATATCCAGGAGGATAACTATATGTTTTTCTTTGGGTTCACCTTCTTATTTAGCTTCTCTAGGATCACAAATTATAGGCTCAATGACCTTTATTTATGGCTAGAAACCAAATATGAGTGAGTACATCTCATGTTCCTCTTTTTGGGTCTGGCTTACCTCACTCAGGATAAAGACCTCAATATCAGTCCGAACACACTGAACCTGATAGAAGAGAAAGTGGGAAGTACTCTACAACACATGGGCACAGGAGACCACTTCCTACGTATAACCCTAGCAGCACAGACATTAAGGGCCTCATTGAATAAATGGGACCTCCTGAGACTGAGAAGCTTCTGTAAAACAAAGGATACTGTCACTAAGACAGAAAGGCAACCCACTGACTGGGAGAAGATCTTCACCAACCCCACATCAGACAAAGGTCTGATCTCCAAAATATATAAAGAACTCAAGAAACTAGACCGTAAAAGGCTAATCAACCCAATTATAAAATGGGGCAAGGAGCTGAACAGAGAATTCTCAACAGAAGAAGTTCAAATGGCCAAAAGACACTCAACTTCCTTAGTGATCAGGGAAATGCAAATCAAGACAACTTTAAGATACCATCTTACACCTGTCAGAATGGCTAAAATCAAAAACACCAAGGATAGCCTTTGCTGGAGAGGTTGTAGAGAAAGGGGTACACTCATCCATTGCTGGTGGGAATGCAAACTTGGGCAACCACTTTGGAAAGCAGTGTGGCGGTTTCTCGGGAAATTTGGGATCAACCTACCCCTGGACCCAGCAATACCACTCTTGGGAATACCCAAGAGATGCCCTATCATACAACAAAAGTATATGCTCAACTATGTTCATAGCAGCATTGTTTGTAATAGTCAGAACCTGGAAACAACCGAGATGCCCTTCAATGGAAGAATGAATGAAGAAAGTATGGAATATATATATATATATATATATATATATATATATATATATATATATATTAGAGTACTACTCAGCAGTAAAAAGCAACTACTTCTTAAATTTTGCATGCAAATGGACAGAAATAGAAAACACTATCATCGATACTTTAAAAGTTGATAATTTAACACCCTCATTTGGAGTCTGGGCATCTGTTTACATGCAATACTCATAATCTCTACATGAACACACACATTCTTGTTTGCTTCAAGAGAATCTAGTTCTTACTTTGTAATTTTGCAGAAAGAGAAGAATTGACACTAATAGGTGATTGACAGTGGGTGCTTCCAGGTCTTCAATCCCAAATTCAAAAGTTAGGTGGAAATTTTTTTATTTTAATTAAGATATAGCTGGGCGGTGGTGGCGCACGCCTTTAATCCCAGCACTTGGGAAGCAGAGGCAGGCGGATCTCTGTGAGTTCGAGACCAACCTGGTCTACAGAGCTAGTTCCAGGACAGGCTCCAAAACCACAGAGAAACCCTGTCTCGAAAAACCAAAAAAAAAAAAAAAGATATAATTGCATCACTTTTTCCCTTCCTTTTCCTCTTTCCAATTGCTCCATGACCCTTTTCTGATCCATCCCATGTGCTCCACTCACTCTTCCTCAAATTGTTGTCCTCTTTTTCTTTATTTATTCTTACAGATATAAACATGAGCATATAAATATAGCCTGTGAGTCCATTTAATGTTCCTTTTGTACATATAATTTTAGGACTGAGGAGTTAACATTAGATAACCTACTGTGTGATCATCTCTGAGAAAGATAGATTCTCCCTCTCAGCAACTATAAGTTGCCTAGAGTTCTTTGTCTCAGGTTGGCAATCCTAATTAGCATATTGATATCATTATCATTCAGGTCTTATTTAGGCAACCATATTGTTGAGGTATCATAGATGAAGCTTACCTGTCATTCTAGAAGAAACAACCTCACAGCAGACTTCTTCATCTGTTGGCTCTCAAAATTATTCTGTCCCATCTTCTACAGTATTCTCTGAGCCTCAGGTATAGGTGTTGCATTATAGATGTATACATTGGTTCAAGACATCTCAGTATTACCAATCTCAACATGTTAAGAAATTCTTTTTTTTTTATATATACTGCAAAGAGAAGCTTTTTTGATGAGAGGTAAGAGAAACACTTAATGGTGTTGATAAGAATACCTTTTTAAATGTAGTTAGGAATTATGCTTGTCTGCTAAACTGGTTCTCCTCTAAGATCCACAACTTCACTATTTCCACATAATTAGCTAGTGTTCTAGTACAGGACATGATTTTCCTCTTATCTAGTATGCATTAAGTCCAATAGGAACTGTTGGTTACTGACAAGGTATCTGTGCCATCATTTTGTCTTTGGGGTTATTTTGCCTTGGTGTTCATTGCTGTAGTTCATAGGCATCACAGCTGGGTAGGAATATTGATTACTCCTCTTTTCACAACTTGCATTGAATATTCTGTTACTATGAGAACTATACTGCAAGGAGGAGACATTTAGATAAAGTATTATGAGTACTATATCTGAAGCATGTGGTATATTCAGCAGTAGAGATTTACCTTCTACTTCTGGGATGCAGAAAAAGAGAACAGTATAGGGAAATAGTTTATTTTTGTTTTGAGAGTTTCTTAAATGACTCTGACATCAACTCAAAAAGAGTTTTCTCATGTGTGGTATTAGGATTTTTGTTAGATAGCCTTTGTTAGATACTCTTGTGGGGAGTATTCTCAGTCCAAATAGAATAGCTTAGTTTCATTTAAACTATATACATGCATGTATATACATGCATATATGTGCACATATGTAATTTAGGTAAATATAAAATAATATGATGCTTTAAAGCTTTTTCAAAATCCTTAGTATTTGTCCCTCCCTCTTCTTCTGTAATCACCTCCTGACCCTAAAAATGTAAACCCTTCCTTATTTTTCCATTCCTTCCTTAATATAATCTGTATGCTGCTGTCCCTCTCCTCCCCATAATCTCTTTCATTTTCCTGGTATCTGTGGTTAACACATGTTTAATATCCACATCTAAAGGTTCAGAGCTATAAATTGCAGATGAGGAAGAATATGAAGTGTTTGTCTTTCTAGTTCGGGGTTATTGTTGGCAGAATTTTCCATCCTGCCCAGTCCCACAGTTGTTCAGTCCCAAAGAAACACACAGAGGGTACATTAACTATAAACTGGTTGGCCTATTAGCTCAGGCTTTCTTATTAACTGACTCTTACATCATACATTAACCTATTATTCTTGTCTGTGTTAGCCACGTGGATTGTACCTTTTATCAGTGAGGTGTTCTCATCTTGCTTCCTCTTGGTCTGGGTGGCTATTGCAAGGTTTGAACCAAGAGGCAAAGACACTGCTGGCACCAGTTGAAGGAAGAGATGGATAGGTACCATCATTCAACAATCTAAAAAGCAACATGGCAACACCAGAACCCAGTGGTCATACAACAAGAAGACCTGATCATCTTAACCCAGAAGAAGCAGAAGAAATATATAACATTATGATGATAATAGAAATCCTTAAAGAGGAGATGGAAAATTCCAGTAAAGAAATGGAGGAAAAGAAAAAAATGAAAGAAATTAATAAGTCTCTTAACAAACTCGAGAAAATAAATAAGGTAGTCAAACAGGTGAAATAAACAATATAAGTCTTGAAAACTGAAATACAGAAATATAGAAAACACAAATCAATGGAATTCTGGAAATGAAAAATTTGGGTAAACAAGCAAGAACTGTCAATGCAAGCATAACCAACAGAATACAAGAGATGGAAGAGAGAGTTTCAAATGTTGAAGATACTATAGAGGAAATAGATTAATTGGTGAAAGAAATTGATAAATCCAACAAATTTTTAACACATACCATCCGGGAAATCTGGAACACCATGAAAAAATTAAATCTAAGAATAACAGGGATAGAAGAAGGAGAACTCTGACTCAAAGACACAGAAAATATATTCAACCGAATCACATTAGAAAAATTTACTAACCTAAAGAACGATATGCCTACGAAGGTACAAGAAACTTACAGAACACCAAATAGATTGGAGCAAAGATAAAAGTCATCTCACCATATAATAATCAAAACAAAAAGCATACAAAATAAAGAAAAAAATATTAAGAGCTGCGAAGGAAAAATACTAAGTAACATATAAAGGCATACTTATCAGAATTATACCCAACTTCTCAATGGAAACCATGAAAGTGAGAAGGTCCTGGACAGATTCTACAGACAGTAAGAGACCACAGATGCAAGCCCAGACTACCATACCCAACAAAGCTTTCAACCAGCACCGATGAAGAAAACAGTACATTCCTTGATAAAAACCAAATTTAGTCAATACCTATTCACAAATACAGATTTACAGAAAGTACTAGAAGGAAAAGTTAATTGTACCCACAAAAACCACAGGCAAGAGATAACCTCACATCAGCACACTGCAAAGAAGGGAAACCTTTTTCCTTACTGTCCCAAACTTGCAAATATTTTTAACACTCTGTAAACCATTTAGAGGTTTTCTTTGTTTTTGAAAACCTCTTTACTGTATCTCTCTCTCTTTTTCTGACCACACGAGTCTTTAATTTGCTAAGCAATTTGGGTAGGATTAAAGTTGTGGCCTTGATGGCTAGACCCAGCCCATTCCTTAACTTTCTGAGATTCCAGCCTCATGGTGGAGGTACCGATTATAGCCATGTTTATTGCTACAACTCTATGGTGTTTCAAGGTCTCTGCCAGCAAGTAAGCTGCAGCAGTCTGCTCACAATCCACATTCAAATGCTCTGTAGCTGGACTTCCTGCCTGAAAGAATCAGAGTTTACACTGGCAGGATGGCCCAGAAAGCTGGCATTTTAAAATGGCATGGCTTTTTTCCTCTATGACTGAAACCCAAAAAGCATGTGGTCTGCTTTTCATAAACACCATTTAAGAGTTTTGTGGCAGGGTCTCTTAAAAGAGCTGCTAGGTTTTACAGCTAAATCTGAGCCAGGAAGCCTCTCTTAAATGAGAGTGCTTGCCTCTCCAAGCAGAGCCCACCTGAGAAAATGCTGCTCTCAAGAAGCCATTCTTAACTCTATTATTTTAAGTCTAGAATTGCTTCCCAAGCTTTCTCAGGCACATGCGAATGCAAGTGTACACGTGGGTGCTATTTGTTGTCTGCAGTCCTACCCTCATAATGAACATGCAATACATAAACCCTTTTTACTGTATCTCTCTCTCTTTCTCTGACCATATGAGTCCTTAATTTGTTAAGCAATATGGGTAGTATTAAAGTCATGGCCTTGATGGCTATATCCAGCCCATTCCTTAGCTTTCTGAGATTTCAGAAATCTGCCATGCAGAGCCCTGCACAGCCTGGAAACATCTCTGTGTATGGCAGCAGAAATTAGTCATGCTCTCCTGCTTTGTGCATGCCTAGTAGCCCTGATCCCACTGCCTGCCCAGGCAGGGAGCACCAAGCCACAGACATGGTCTCAGGCACTTTCCTCCCAACCCTAGTGGGCACAGAAACACCCGGGCTCACAAATGCCATTGAAATGCTTCATAGCCAGAGTTTGCACTGGTGGCATAGCCCAGGAAGCTGCATTTTAAAGCCATGTGGCTTTTTTTTTCTGCTATGGCTGCTGAGTCAGGAAAATCTTTCCAGCAAACAGTAAGAAACTGTTTTAAACTCTCTACTTTTTTTTTTGTCTTTTTAAGCCCTATTAGGTTGTACATGAAGTTAGTTGACCATGTTGGAGTACCACCTTGCTTGTCCCGGATGCCCAGCTAGCTTACACCCAACATAGCCACACAGAAACTGTATTAATTAAAACATTGCTTGGCCATTAGCTCTAGCTTCTTATTGACTAACTATTACTAACTTTTTTATTAGTTTAATCCATCTCCATTAATCTGTGTATTGCCACAAGGCAGTGGCTTACCAGATATTCTAATCGGTGTCCATCTCTGGCGGAGGATTTATGGCTTCCCTCTCTCTGCTTTTCTTCCAAGCGTTCAGTTCTGTTTTCTCTGTCTAACTAAGTTTTGCCCTATCAACTAGGCCAAGGCAGTTTCTTTATTCATTAACCAATGAAAACAACACACAAACAGAGGGAACTCCTAATAAGACTCTTCATATCTTCTTTCTTTTCTCTGGTTTGGAGAAAACACTTATTATTGACATATGTATGCACAGGGCTCATGAAAAATCCTGAAAAAGGACGAATAGAAGCCCAACTAACCTCCTTTCAGGGTAGAATATCTTCCCACAAGTACAAGATTGCAGATGGGAGTTATAGGAAGGCAACTATATCTGACACTGCATGACTTGTTCAGAATGTACCAGAGGCATTAGGTAATTGCCACAAAATTGAATTTCCATTCTGAGTAAAAATGGAGTTAGTGCAGGGAGTCTTGAATTAAACATATTCAGGTTTGTCTTTGACCTATATCCATGAATAAGATAAAAAGCAAGAAATCAAAAAGAAAACTCATCTCAAGCATAGATTTGCAGTGAGATTTCCATGTTTTGTTTGTAAAGTTCTAACAATTTAATTTTTCCCTTAATTTACATTTTTGTTTTCTCTGTGTGATGTTATTAATCTTTCATATTAGTTTGGAATAGATATATGGTCACTTTTTAAAGCTAATTGCAGTATTTAAATGGTTTAGCTTTTGAGAGCATTTTCTTGTAGAACTCAGACCTATTTTTTAATAGGATTCTATTTCTCTGGTAACACTATAAACTATTTTTTAGATATGGAAGATGAATTTTCTTTAAAATTGGGATTTGACGTTTGGATAGCTTAATGGTCACATGGCAGAGACTTTTGAAAGGAGGTGGTCACAACCACAGAAATGGGTTGTTACTGGGGAGCCACTTGTTCATCTAATGCATTCTTTTAAATTTATTTAAAAGTTAGAAACACGGAATTTCTGTTTAAATAATTCCCCACATAATAATTTCTTAAAAAGCTGTAATTGCCTTAAGTTTTGCTACTGATTGTAGTCATTTCTGTGATTGTATCTATGATTGATGCATCTTAATGTTGCAATCGTCTGGCAATTTTCTATGATTATATTTGTGACTGGTATTCTTTATGGTGCGATTGGGTGGCAATAGTTTGATTATATAGTTATTAAATTTTTTCCCTAACTTTCTCTCAACACATCTGAAGAATAGAGTCTTTATTTACCAGATGATAAGCTTTTGTGTAAAGGATAGCCTTTCTGGCTTTGTCAAATGTCTTTTGATTGAGTCAGCAGATTGAATGTCTTATCAAAAGAAAACTACAGGTTCCACTATTCACATTATAATGCTAAGAAAATACATTTTTCAAATATATGTTACTAAATTCTTTAACTTTTTAACCCGCAATCACAGAACAAAGTCTATGAACAGAGAATGAAGGAAAGGACAGAATATTCAAGAGTATTCTGGTAACGTCAAGGTAAGGACATGGTGACTCAGATCATGAACAGAAGTCAAGTAGCAAAGTTACAGCCTGTCTTCATAATGACTCCACCAAGCTCATATCAAAATGATTTTAGAAAACTTTTGTGTTGAACATGTATAGAGTTGGTTTTTTCATTATTCTCTGAGCAATGGCTTCACAATTATTTACATTGTGTTGATACTGTATTTATTAGATATTGAAAGTAATTCAGAGGTGATTTAAGTATACATACAAATATGCATAAGTTACATACTAATATGATGCCATTCTCTATAAGAGTCATAAATTAGGGTCTGCAGGTCCCTAATGTGTGCAGCCTGAGAACAGTACTTTTAGAACTGCTTTTTGTATGTAGACCTATAGCTGATGACCTCATTGGGAAAAATTCAGGGAGAATGTAGACATGAAGAAACTGGATTGAGGAAAAATACAGAGAACACACACTTTGGGAGACTACTTTTTCAAAGGGTATAGAAGAAGTGAAAGAAGAAATAATGTAGAGAGAGAAATAAATGTTGGGAGTTTTTTTTTGTTTTTTTTTGTTTTTGCAGAAGACATTTTATTGAATTTCTAATCAAGAAAATCAATTTATTGATAAATTACACTGGTCATTTAATTCAGAATTTTGTATTTATCTTTTACGGGGGAGGTTTTAGTTTTCAATACAAGAGGAACAGTTGTGTAGTATATGTCTGAAAAAAAGGGGAGAAATTAAGCCATTAAAGAGAAAAGTATCAAAGAGGACACCAGAAAATGGAAGGATCTCCCTGGCTCTTGGATTGGGAGGATCAACATTGTAAAAATGGCGATTCTACCAAAAGCAATCTATAGATTCAATGCAATCCCCATCAAAATTCTTCACGGAACTTGAGAGAACAATAATCAAATTTATATGGAAAAACAAAAAACCCAGGATAGCCAAACAATCTTATTCAATAAAGGAACTTCTGGAGGCATTACCGTCCCTGACTTCAAACTCTATTACAGAGCTACAGTATTACAGAGCTTGGTATTGGCATAAAAACAGAGAAGTCGACCAATGGAATCGAATAGAAGACCCAGACTTTAACCCACAAATCTATGAACACCTGATTTTCGATAAAGGAGCTAAAAGTATACAATGAAAGAAAGAAAGCATCTTCAACAAATGGTGCTGGCATAACTGGATGTCAACCTGTAGAAGAATGAAAATAGATCCATATCTATCAGCATGCACAAAACTCAAGTCCAAATGGATTAAAGCCCTCAATATCAATCTGAACACACTGAACCTGATAGAAGAGAAAGCAGGAAGTACTCTACAATTCATGGGCACAGGAGACCACTTCCTACATATAACCCCAGCAGCACAGACATTAAGGACAACATTGAATAAATGGGACATCCTGAAAATGAGAAGCTTCTAAAATACAAAGGGCACTGTCATTAAGATAAAAAGGCAACCTACTGACTGGGAGAAGATCTTCACCAACCCCACAACAGACAAAGGTCTGATCTCCAAAATATATAAAGAACTCAAGAAACTAGAGTTAAAATGCTAATTAACCCAATTAAAAAAATGGGGCACTGAACTGAACAGAGAATTCTCAACAGAAGAAGTTCAAATGGCCAAAAGACACTTAAGGTCATGCTCAACCTCCTTAGTGATCAGGGAAATGCAAATCAAAACAACTCTGAGATACCATCTTACACTTGTCAGAATGGCTAAAATCAAAAACACCAATGATAGCCTTTGCTGGAGAGGATATGGAGTAAGGGGTACACTCATTCATTGCTGGTTGGAATGCAAACTTGTGCAACCACTTTGGAAATCAGTGTGGCGGTTTCTCAGGAAATTCGGGATCAACCTACCTCAGGATCCAGCAATACCACTCTTGGGAATATACCCAAGAGATGCCCTATCATACTACAAAAGCATTTGTTCAACTATGTTCATAGCAGCATTATTTGTAATAGCCAGATACCGGAAACAACTTAGATGCCTTTCAATGGAAGAATGAACAAAGAAAGTGTGGAATATATACATATTAGAGTACTACTCAGCAGTAAAAAACAATGACATTTTGAATTTTGCATGCAAATTGTTGGAAATAGAAAACACTATCCTGAGTGAGGTAACCCAGACTCAAAAAGATAAACATGGGATGTACTCACTCATAATTGGTTTCTAACCATAAATAAAGGACATTGGGCCTATAATTTGTGATCCTAGAGAAGCTAACTAAGAAGGTGAACCCAAGGAAAAACATATAGTTATCCTTTTGGATATTGGAAGTAGATATGATTGCCAGGCAAAAATTGGGAACTTGGGGGTGGGGATGGAATGGGGGTAAGGGGAGACGGGGAGAGAAAAGTGAAAAGGGGAGGATGGGGAGATCTTGGGGGAATAGGATGGTTGGGATGGAGGAAGGGTAAATATGGGAGCAGGGAAGTATATATCTTTATTAAGGTAGCCATTTTAGGGTTGGCAAGAGACTTGACTCTAGAGGGGTTCCTGGGTGTCCATGGAGATGTCCTCAACTAGTTTCTTGGGTAGCTGAGGAGAGGGAGCCTGAAATGGCCCGATCCTGTAGCCATAGTGATGAATATCTTGCATATCACCATAGAACCTTCATCTGGCGATGGATGGAGATGGAGACAGAGACCCACAATGGATCACCGGACTGAGCTCCCAAGTTACAAATGAGGAGCAGAAGGAGGGAGAACATGAGCAAGGAAGTCAGGACCGCGAGGGGTGCGCTCACCCACTGAGACGGCGGGGCTGATATAATTAGAGCTCACCAAGGCCAGCTGGACTGGGACTGAAAAAGCATGGGATAAAACTGGACACTCTGAACATGGCTGACTAAAAGGGCTGACTGAGAAGCCAAGGACAATGGCACTGGGTTTTGATCCTACTGCATGGTCTGGCTTTGTGGGAGCCTAGCCTGTTTGGATGCTCACCTTCCTAGACCTGGATGGAGGGGATAGGACTTTGGACGTCCCTCAGGGCAGGGAACCCTGACTGCTCTTTGGACTGGAGAGGAAGTGGGAGGGGTGGGGGGGGAGGGGAGGATAATGGGAGGTGGGGAAGAGGCAGAAATTTTTAATAAAGAAAAGAAAAGAAATCAATTTATTCATCTAAAAAAGAGAAAAGTATCTGAAAGAATTGGGAGATTTCATTAACAGTGTGCTTTGAATACCTGAGGCCCTCTAGGCACTTCATGCACAGACACATACAAGGCGATATAGTATAGGCAGACAATTTCATGTGTGGTAGAGGTAGGTCTGGTATTTGGTTAATGCATTTGTTGTTAGCTATGAAGGTAAATTTTCTTTTCTTCAGGAAGACAATGAAGGTGTGTATGGGATATGAATAGAAAAGAGGTTGAAGAAAGTGTTGAAGAATTTCAGGCATTGTTATATCGCAAGGTGGACTGTGGGTGGGGACAGGTAGAGGGACTGTTGATTGACCTTTGACATGGTATAATTGTTTTTGCATAATTATTGCTTTTTCTTTTGGTGCTTAGCAGTATGCACATAAAAATCAGGGAGCACAAATGTTTTGAGTCAATTTAATGGTAGAAGGATGAGGTACCCAAGTGATCATGGGTTGCTCAAGCCAAGCCTGAGAAGGATGGACCTCATAATCTGACTTACAGAGATGTTTCAATATGTGGGAGGCCAATAACTCTGAACACAGGAATACAACAAGTTCTTGAGTAAACTTTGTAACTTTTACAGGAACAGTAACAGGATAAAACTGTTTAAAACTGTTTAAAGAGTGAATGTTTTCTTTTCTTTTTTTTTTTTTTTTTGGATTTTTGAGACAGGGTTTCTCTGTAGCTTTTGTGGAGCCTGGCCTGGAACTAGCTCTTCTAGACCAGGCTGGCCTCAAACTCACAGAGATCCGCCTGCCTCTGCCTCCCGAGTGCTGGGATTAAAGGCGTGCGACACTACTGCTCGGCACAGAGTGAATGTTTTCTATAAGAAAATGTGTATTATTGATACGATGGCAAGAAGGATGATTATACAATCAACACCCTGGCTCACAATTATTAGAATGAGCTGTTGTATTCTTTTGAAAATAAAAAATACAGACTGAAGTGTAATTGAGGATTTCAATGAGATTAACGACTCAGTAGTACCTTCCTTACAAAGGGAGATTCTTTTTACTAACATATTTAGAGGGATGGAGTGGCTCTTAAGGGGGTTAAGTGTCACTGTCAAGGAAGAATACATCTGTATAATATTCAGGAAAATAGCATTAACCACACTGAGCAGCTGTACAAGTAAAATATGAGTTGTCCAAAAAAGGAATAAATTTTAACTTGATTTTAATTTAAATTTAAAAAACAGAAGCTTGCCTAGTATATTTAATTAATAAATGAAATTTTGCTGTGACTGTGTTTCACTGTAGTCATTTACTTATGTAAAGTGTCATTGATGTAGTAAGACAGGTATGTGATTAGTGGTATCTCCTTAATACCTTTTATATGGATTACAGGAGGCAAAGGTAATATTTAGTATACATTTTGGGTTAAACAAAATATATCCTTGTTTGCTTTTGTTCATGTGTATGTGCTTGTGTGAGGGGCATGTATGTATGTGTTCACATGTGTAGGTATGTCTGTGTATGTGTATACATGTGAGTATGCACTTGTGTCTACGCCTGTTGAGGTATAAGGCCAATGCTGAGAATCTTCTTCACTCTTATGACTTATTCTTTGAAACTTGGTCTCACAATCAAACTCAGAACTGGATGACAGAGTTGGTTTGGCTAGCAAGAATACTTTAGGATTCTGTCTCTGCCTGTTGAAGCTGAACTTGTGGACAGGAAGCACACACAATCATCACTTACATGGACTCTAT
This sequence comes from Chionomys nivalis, assembly GCF_950005125.1. NCBI lineage: Eukaryota > Metazoa > Chordata > Mammalia > Rodentia > Cricetidae > Chionomys > Chionomys nivalis. The sequence goes on from NC_080101.1 coordinate 61,336,449, forward strand.
GATTTGAACTCTGGTCTTTCCCCTGTACCAGACTGTCTCTGTACCAGACTATTCATGGTGTCTCTCCTCATGCTCTTTCCCAGTTACCAGGTGACGAAACAGATCTGGGTGGAACACCCTCATTCCCTCATCTCCTAAGGTCACTATCCTGGCCCAAACCTAATCCTAAGTGTCAGTTTCCAATACTCAGAAGCTGTTTTTACCTGGAATCACCAGTGGCCCCATCTGACAGAATCTTAAAACAATTCTCTACCAGCTAAAACAGCCACCCAACCCTTCTAAGAACCAGAGAAAGCAACAAAAATCAAGGAACAAGATATCCACCCAATGAAGACAAGAGCAGATATGAGAACCTAGAATTACAGTCTTCCCAAACCTTAAAAAAACACCATCAACCACACATGGTACAGCATGTCTCTACTAGAGTCTAGCAACATTATTGTAGCAGGCACTGAATATCACAACATGGTAGAAACACAAGACAAAGACTTTAAAATAACTTTTATGAACATGTTAGAGACATTTAAAGAAGAAATTAATACATCCCTTGAAGAAATCTATGAAAAAAAACAAACAGTGATGGAAATGAAACGAACAGTTTAGGGCCTAAAAGTCGAAATAGGATGAATAAAGGATGCCCAAAATTGAAGAATTATGAAAAAAAATGTAGGAACTTGACAGAAACCCCAGAGGCAAGCCTCACCAACAGAAAACAAGAGATGGTACTGGAGACACGATGGAAGAAGTGGATGCCTTGGTCAAAGAAAATCTTAAATCTAAAAGTGTCCTGGAATAAAACATTAAAGAAGTCTTGACATTATAAGAAAAGAAATCCAAGAATAATATGAATGGAGGAAGGAGAAGAGAACCAGGCCAAAGTCACAGAAGATACTTTCAAGAATATTTTTTTTTATTGAAAAAAAAAAATTTTCCGCCTCCTCCCCGCCTCCCATTTCCCTCCCCCTCCTCCCGCCCCTCTCCCCCTCCCCCCACTCCTCTTCTCCTCCCTCTCCAGTCCCAGGAGCAGTCAGGGTTCCCTGCCCTGTGGAAAGTCCAAGGTCCTCCCCCCTCCATCCAGATCTAGGAAGTTGAACATCCAAACTGTCTAGGCTCCCACAAAGCCAGAACCTGAAGTAGGATCAACACCCCGTGCCATTGTCCTTGGCCTCTTGTCAGCTCTCATTGTCCGCCATGTTCAGAGAGTCCGGTTTTATCCCATGCTTTTTCAGTCACAGTCCAGCTGGCCTTGGTGAGCTCCCAATAGATCTGTCCGACTGTCTCAGTGGGTGGGTGCACCCCTCATGGTCCTGACTTCTTTGTACATGTTCTCCCTCCTTCTGTTCCTCATTAGGACCTTGGGAGCTCAGTCCAGTGCTCCAGTGTGGGTCTCTGTCTCTATCTCCATCCATCGCTAGATGAAGGTTCTATGGTGATATGCAAGATATTCATCAGTATGGCTATACCTGATATAAGGACGAAGATGCCTATCAATGTCCAAGAAACATACAGATTACCACATAAAATGGATCAGAAAAGAAATTCCCCTTGTCAGTTAATAATCAAACCAGTAAATATATAGACTAAATAAAGAATATCATAAGCTTCAAAAAATGATCGAGGAATATATAAAATTAGACCTCTTAGAATAATAATCTGACATCCAAGTAGAGTCTCTAAAAGGCCAGGTTCTACAAACTCAAAGAGACCAAAGATGTCCACCTAGACTACTATACTCAGCAACAGTTTCAATCACAACTGATGGAGACATTAATACAATCTATGATAAAACCAAATTTAAGCAATATCTTTCTATAAAGCCAGCCTTACAAAAGGTGCTAGAAGGAAATCTCTAATACGGAGAGCTTAATCATACCCAAGAAAACACAATAATAGCCCCTGACCAGCAAATCAAGGGAGGGGAAACAACCAAACACATATGTACACAAGCACACATATACCACCACCACTGAATACAGCAACAACAAATAACAGGAATAAACAATTGCTCCTCGCTGGTAACTCTCAATATCAATGATCTCAATTCCCCAATAAAAAGGCACAGACTAGCAGAATGTATAAGAAAACAAGATCTGTTCTTATGCTGCATCTAAAATACATATCTTAACATCAAAGTTAGGTATCACCTCAGGGTAAAATGAAAAAAGTTATTCTAAGCAAATGAATCTAAGAAGTGAGGTGGTGGTAGTTTGAATGTAATTGGCTCCCATAGACTCATAGGGATTGGCACTATTAGGCATTGTGGCTTTTTTGGAGTATGTATGGCCTTGTTGGAGGAAGAATATCACCATTATGGTAGGATTTGAGGTTCCATGTATGTCTAAGTGTCCAGTGCCTCAGACCACTTCCTGTTGCCTGCAACACATAGCAGCTCTAGCACCATGTCTGCATTTATGTTGTCATGTCCCATCATGTTGATAATGGACTAAATGTCTGAAATTGTAAACCACCACCACCTCAATTAAATATTTTCTTTAAAAGAGTTACTGCGGTCATGGTGTCTCTTCATAGCAACAGAAACCCTAACTAAGACATCATTTTATTATTTGGAAAAATAGGCTTCAAACCAAAACTAATCTGAAGAAATTGGCAAGGACACTATGTACACATCAAAAGAAAATTCACCAAGAGTCCATTGCAATTCTTAACATCTATATACTAAACACAAGGGCACCCAAGTTCATAAGAGAATTACTACTACAGTTTAAATTGCACATTCATCCTCAGACATGATAGTTCAGTACTCCACTCTCACCAATAGACAGGTCATCCAGACAGAAATGAACAGAGAAATGCTGGAGTTAACTAACATTATTGACCAAATGGACCTAACAGATATTTATAGAGACTTTACACAAATGCAAAAAATATATGTTAAATTCACTTCACAGAATTTTATCCAAAATTGAACACATAAGAACATACTCAGATATGAAGCCAGTCTCAACACATGCAAAATAATTTAAATCACATTCTGTATCCCATCTGACCTCCATAGATTAAAGCTAGATATCAAAAACTACCAAAAAAAAAAAAAGACCAGAAAGCATAAAAGCTGATTGAAACACAACTCACTACTGAATGAAAATGGCCCAATAAAGAAATTAAAGACTTTATAAAATTGAATAAAAATTAATACAGTACATACCCAAATTTATAGGACACATTCAAGGTAGTTCTAAGAGGCAAGACTACAGTATTAAGTGCCTATGTTAAAAAATTGGAGAGATATGATACTAAAAATTTACAACATCTGAAATCTCTAGAAAAAAAAAAAGAAATCACACTCAAAGGAGTAAAAGGCAGGAAAGAATCATGCCCAGGTGAATATCAATAAACTGAAACCAAGAGAGCAATGTATGGAGTCAATGAATCAAGTTGTTATTTTGTTTGTTTTTTTAAGAAAGCCAGTAAGACTGACAAAACTTAATCCAAATTAACTAAAAGGTGGAGGGAGAGACTATGTCCCAATTAACAAAATAAAAAATGAAAAGAGGGACACAGCAATAGACACTGGGGAAATCAAGAGGACATACTTTAACAACCTGTGCTCCAACAAATTGGAAAATCAAAAAGAAAAGTATGATTTTCTAGATGCACTCACTAACCAAAGTTAAGCCAAGATAAACACTTTTTTTTTTTTTTTCGAGACAGGGTTTCTCTGTGGTTTTGGAGCCTGTCCTGGAACTAGCTCTTGTAGACCAGGCTGGTCTCGAACTCACAGAGATCCACCTGCCTCTGCCTCCCGAGTGCTGGGATTAAAGGCGTGCGCCACCACCGCCCGGCTAAGATAAGCACTTTAAACAAAGCTATCATCCCCAGTGAAACAGAAACAATCATTAAAATCTCACAACCAAAAATAACAATGCTCAGGGCCAAACAGTTTTCTGCACAGAATTCTGTCAGACTTTCAAGGAAGAATTAATGCCAGCACTACTCAAATTAGTCCACAATATACAAAAAAAGAGCATGTGCAGTTAGTTTTAAGAGACCACATTGATCCAGATACCTAAACAACATAAATATCAAAAAATGAGAATTACTGACCAATTACCCATAATTATGAACTTAGATGCAAAAATTCTCAATAAAATATTTGGAAACATAATCTAAGAACATATCAAATCATCCATCATATTAAAGTAGGCTTTATCCAAAGATAAAGAAATGGCTCAATATATGCATGCAAACCTTTAAACATAATCCACCATATAAACAAATTGAAAGGTAAAAACCACATGATCATATCACTAGATACAGAAATGGCCTTTAATCAAATCCACTGCCTTCATGATAAAAGTCCTACAGAAATTAGAGATAGAAGGAACATAACGAAACAAAATAAAGGAAGTTTGCAACAAATTCAAAGCCAATATCAACTTAAAGTGAGGAAAACTCAAATCAATTCCACTAAAATCAGGATAAGGACAAGTTGTTCACATTCTCCAAAGCTGTTCAATGCAGTGCTTGAAGTAGTAGCTAGAGCAATAAGATGACTGAAGGAGACAAGTGGGGTATAATTGGAAAGGAAAACGTACAAATGACCTTATTTGAAGATGATATAATAAGTGACCCTAAAGTTTCTACAGGGAACACCTACAGTAGGCAATCACTTTATTTGATGTAGCTGGATACAAAACTAACTCACTAACCCTTCCTATATAGAAATGGCAAATGGACTGAGAAAGAAAACAGGAAAATAACACTTTTGACCATAGCCTCAAACAATATAAAATATCCTGGAGTAACTTTAACCAAGTAAGTGAATATCTTGTATGATTAAAAGAAGACTTTGAAGAAAAATTGAAGTAGATGTCAAAAGAGGAAAAAAATCTGCCATGCCCATGAATTAGTAGGAATAATACAGTAAAAATGGCCATTTGACAAAAAGCAATCTTCATATTCAATTCAATCCTTATTAAAATTGTAATCCAATTCTTCAGAAACATTGAGAGGACTATCTTCACCTCAATATGAAAACATAAAATGCCAGGATAGCTAGACAATATTGAATAGCAGGAGAACTTCTCAAGGTATTAACATCTCAAATGTCCTATAGCACTATAGTAATAAAAACAGTATGGGACTGACACGAAATCAGACCCATTAATCAATAGATTGCAATTGAAGAACTGATCATAAGTCCACATACCTTTGCGTACCAGTCTTTTTTTTTAAAAAAAAAATAAAACAAAACAAGAAACCATAAATATATACTGAACAATAGACAGAATCTTCAATAAATATTACAGGTAAAACTAGATGGCTGTATGTAGAAGAATTCAAATATACTCAACTTATCACCATACCTAAAATTCAACTTCAAGTAGATCAAAGACCTGAACATAAACCAGACACACTGAATCTTTTAGAGGAGAAAGTTGGGGGTAGCCTTGAACTCATTGGCACAGGAAAAAACTTTCCTAACAGAACACCATTAACATAAGCACCATAATCAGCAGTTGATAAATGGGACCTCATGAAACTGAAAAGTTTCTGCCTAGTAAAGAACACTGTTATTTGCACAAAGTGGCAGCATACAGAATGGGAATTTTCTTTTTAACTACACATCAGATAGAGGGTTAATATCCAAAACATAAAAATAACAAACAAAACATTTGATATCAAGAAAACAAACAATTTGATTTAAAATATTTATTTATTATGTATACAATATTCTGTCTGTGTGTATGTCTGCAGGCCAGAAGAGGGCGCCAGACATCATTACAGATGGTTGTGAGCCACCATGTGGTTGCCGAGAATTGAACTCAGGACCTTTGGAAGAGCAAGCAATGCTCTTAACCACTGAGCCATCTCTCCAGCCCCCAAAACAAAACAATTGATTTAAAATGTTACATTGATACGCAGATATTTCTCAAAAGAGGAAAGTCAAATTGCTGAGAAACACTTAAAGAAATGTTCATCATCTTTAGCCATTAGGGAAGTACAAATCAGAACTACTTCAGGATGCTCTCTTACACTTTTGCTCTTCCATGGTACTTTGCCTAATGATATGCTACTGCAAGAAGAGATGGAACCCATACCTGACACTCCGTGAGTGTCACACTGAAAACCTGACACTAAAAGCCCCAGGGATCTCATGTAAAAACAAACACTACTGTTCTACTAAAAGAAAGTAACAATAAAATGACACCTAATGATGTCTTGTAATGCCAGAGAAGCTTCTTTCTGCAGCAAATGAGAAGACATACAGAGACCTACAGCCAGACAACATGTAGAGAGTGAGAGACTTTAGAACACTTAGTCCTTAAGGGGATGTCTTCATCAAATCCCTCCCCTCCCCCCCAGTCTCAGGGAAGAGACTGAAAACATGTAAAGGACAGAAACAATTGCACCAGGGAACTCCTACAGCTGATAAACATCTTTAGGGAAGTGGGTAAGTACAAAATAAACTTAAAAAAAATCAGTAGCCCTCCTGTATACAAATGAAAAGTGGACTGAGATAGAAATTAGGAAAACAAAACCCTTTACAATAGACACAAACAACTTAAAATATCTTGGTGTAGCTCTAACCAATCAAATGAAAGACCTGTATAACAAAAACTTTAAATCTTTGAAGAAAGAAATAGAAGATATCAGAAGATGGAAAGATCTCCCATGCTCATGGGTTGGTAGGATTAACATAGTAAAAATGGCAATCTTAACAAAAGTAATTTACAGATTCCATGCAATTCCTATCAAAATTCTCACATACTTTTTTTGTAGGCCTCAACTTCACATGGAGAAACAAAAAACCAGCATGGCTAAAACAATGCTGTACAATAAAATAACTCCTGAAAGTATCACTATCATTGATTTCAAGCTGTACTACAGAGCTGTAGTAATAAAACCCGTATGGTATTGGTATTAAAAACAGACAGGTTGAACAATGGTACCAAATTGAAAACCCAGACATAAATCCTCATACATATGCACACCTGACTTTTGATAAAAAGCAAGATATATACAATACACAAAAGAAAGAATCTTCAACAAATAGCGCTGGTCTAATTGGATGTCAACTTGTAGAAGAGTCCAAATGATTCATATCTATCATACTGCACAAAATTCAAGTCGACATGGAACAAAAACTTCAACATAAAACAAGATGAACTTAACCGGATAGATGAGAAAGTGGGAAACAGTCTTGAATGCATTTGTACAGCTTCCTGAATAGAATACCAATTGTGCAGGCACTAAAATTAACAATAAATGGGACTTCATAAAATTGAAAAGCTTCTGTAAGGCAAAGGGTTCCATCAATAGGACAAAATGGCAGCCTACAGAATGGGAAAAGATCTTCACCAACTCCACATCAGATAGAGGGTTAATATCCAAAATATAGAAAGAACTAAAAAAAAAATTAGATATTAATTAAACAAATAATGGAATTAAAAATGTTTCTGAGGTCCCTCTGAAGCCTAGATTCAAGTCCTAAGATAGGGAAGGGGAACCGCCATGAAGAAGAATTTTGTCTGACCACCAGATGTGTTTCACAGAAAGACAAACATGATATGTATCCTAAGTGGATATTGGGAAAGGAAGTATCTAGTTTTACTGCAACTTGATATTTCATGGCCAACTGAAATATAAGGGAAGCATGCTTTTTTCTGAAGAGTAGGGAAGAGTGGAAGGAGTAGGGTCAAAGGTGGGAGTGGGGAACAGTGGATGTTGAGAGGAGGAGCTTTGTTTCTTCTTATATTTCATTTTATATTTTATCATTATTATTATTAGAGATAAGATTTCTCTGTGTAACAGCTCTTGCCATCTTGGAACTCAATCGGTAGAACAGGCTGGCTTTGAACTCACAGGAATCTGCCTGCCTCTGCTTCCTAAGTGCTGGGATTAAAAGCTTGTGCCACCATCACTTGGCTATTTTACTTTGTCATTGTCCCTTTGAAGTTTGTTCATTTTCTAATAAGAGACAGAAAGGGGGTTGAATCAGAACAGGATGAGAAATAAGGATGAACTGGGAGGAATAGAGGAAAGGGAAATTGTAATCAGGATATATTTTAGGACGAAAAAACTTTATTTTCAGTAAAAAAATTAATAAAAATATGATAACAAATTAAACCATATAAAAGATAATATGCTGAGAAACATCTTGGAGAACAAAAACAGAAAATACAAAACTCAACCTCTGACTTTCACATGCCACCCCTCACATGCACACACATGCTCACTGCTATTTACACACACACACACACACACACACACACACACACACTTAAAAACAGAATTCTATGCATTTTTTTTGCATAGAAAATCATTTAAAAACTTAAGTTATTTTTCCCTTCCTTAATATGCTATGGCCAGAGAACTCCTGAGTGAGTTAATGTATAAGGAAGGAACATGGCAGCTTTCGGAATGACCTCCTCAAGAGAGGGCCCAAAGCAACCACCTGGAAAGGTTTGCAGGATCTGGGATGTAGGTTCCCATCTATGTGTCATCCCATGCCAAGCAGAGCATCTGGGAAATAAAGCAATTATCTCACAGTCATCAAGCTCTGATCAGGAGCTCCTAGCAGTAACCAGGAGATAAGAGATTTGAGGACAGAGACACATATAAAACAGATATGAATTGCTATGACACAAGGCTTCCTGGGGCCGTCGCAGCCCCAGAAACCTATAACTGAAGTTGAAGTATTAGTTGCCTTTAACATGTCAATATAACTACCAGCTACTACCGATATCAAAGAAAGTATATGGAAGAGAACTATCCTGGAAATAGGAGTAATTATGTAACAATAGATGGCTATCAGTGGATAAGTCATCCTCTTCCCTCTTGTTTCAGTTTGTGCTGTTTTCATCGATTACTAAGTTATTCTCCTTCCTTGAACAGAATGGAAGTATCTAAGGAACAGTCAGCTCACCACTGCCATTTGAAGTAGGAATCTGAAGTTGTCTGCTGGGCTGGAGAGATGGCTGAGCAGTTATGAACATTTAATGCTCTTCCAGAAGACACAGGCTCAATTTCCAGTACTCACAGGACATAGGACAGCTTATAGCCCTCTGTAACTCCTGTTTCAGAGAATCTGATACCTTCTTGGGCTTCCCTGGCACAAAACCATCTGGTACACAGATAGTCATGTAGGCAAAACACCTACACATGTTAAGTAAAAATGATGTTTTATTATTTTAATTTTTTTAAAAAAGAAAACAAACTATCTTTTTAAATTTTACATATGAATCCCAGTTCCCACTCCCTCCTTTCCAACCACCTCACTTCCCAAACCAAAAAAGCAATGTTTTAAAAGTTTCTTGTAGACTACAAACTTAAGACATGTTATGAACCTCTGAGAATAAAATGTGAAGAGAAGATATTTGAAAAAAAATACCCCATTTCAAGGAGGTTCTTATCTTATTTTTACTGATATAATTACAAATCCCTCATTGTTGAAAATTTTTTGCTATTAACCCCCCCCAAACCAACAATAAGAGAAAAGTTTTCCAAAGAATAAAAACAAGCAAAGACAAATCCAATTAACAGCAGCAACAAAAGACTGTCTGCTTCAACATTCTGGCATTCACTCTCCCTGTCAGCCTTAAGCTTCATGGTCAAATGCTGGTTCTTGGAGGCAAATGACATGGTTGAAATGGGAAGAGAGAAGCGAGAAGTGGTGAAGTCAGAGGACATCTCAGTTTCTTTCTCCAGCCAATGAGACAGCAATTAAGAGCTGGATTTGGTTGTGTGAGTTAGAGTTGGTAAGATCCAAGACAGAATAGTAGAGAGAGAAGGGAAGGGAACCCAACCCTACACAGCTTGTTCCTTAGGAAATTTTTTTTAACTCTGAATTTAAGACAGTGGTCAAATTCCAGATGTCCCTGTTCCTCACAACTCCTGTCTTTCTTTCGACAGCAGCAAGATGGATCTGAGGAGTTTCTGATACACAAGACCATATTTTCAACACTATCACATGATAGCAGAATCACTGAAACATGTACTGGAAGCATGCAGGGAACCTGCCCTGGGCTTAGCAGTACAGAACACAGTACAATGCTTGTTATTTACCTGGTGTGGGTGAGGGTGTGGCTGCATATCTAATGTTTCCAGAGAGGATAGCTCTTGTCACTATCCCAGGAAGAGGTAACACATTAAAGTTATAAATTCAGATTTTAGAGAAAAAGCATCAATTTTGTATCGTAATATAAAATAAATATTAAGTTGAACTATCATAAATAAAAGAACAGCTGTATTGACATTGGTCATTTTCTTTGCACTAATTTTGATAAATGCTCATCTATAACAAACCTGGACCGTTTTTCTGGGTCATTTTAATCTTTCCTTGCAAGGACTTACCCTACATTGTAGATTTTTCTCAATTCCAAGATAAGAGTTTGAAGATGGATGCTAAAAAGTAGTCCCACAGTAGCTCAGAATTGAGTATAATAAAGGGTTATTTACTTAGGGGTAGATTCTCAGATTCCAGTCCTCTGCACAGATGGGGAACAGGAACCGAACCCAGTAGCAGGGAGAGAGAGCATGTGAGAGGCCATATCCAATTGGGCTGGTATCTTTTTTATGATTTTTTAAATTGATTTTATTAATTTAAACATTTTTCTCTGCTCCTCTCCCTGCCTCTCCCCTCCTTTTCAACCCTTTCTCATAGTCTCCATGCTCCCAATTTATCAGGAGATCTTGTCTTTTTCTACTTCTCATGTACGTTAGATCCATGTATGTCTTGCTTAGGGTCCTCTTTGTTGTCTAGGTTCTCTGGGATTGTGAATTGTAGGCTGGTTTTCTTTGTATTATCTCTAAAAGCCACTTTTGAGTGAGTACATATGATATTTGTTTTTCTGGGTCTGGGATACCTCACTCAGTATGATGTTTTCTATATCCGTCCATTTGCCTGCAAATTTTAGGTTGTCATTGTTTTTTTCTGCTGTGTTGTAGTGCATTCTGTAAATGTACCACATTTTCTTTATCCATTCTTCGGTTGAGGGGCATTTAGGTTGTTTCTAGATTCTGGCTATGACAAACAATGCTGCTATGAACATAGTTGAGCACATGTAGTTGTGGTACAATTGAGCATCCGTTCTTTGGGTATACACCCAAAATTGGTATTGCTGTGTCTTGAGGAAGATTGTTTCCTAATTTTCTGGGAAATTACCATACTGATATCCAAAGCAGCTGTACCATTTTGCACTTCTACCAGCAATGGAGGAGTGTTCCTTTTACCCTACATCCTCTCCAGCAGAAATTGTCATCAGTGTTTTGATCTTGGCCATTTTTACAGGTGTAAGATGGAATATCAGAATTGTTTTGATTTGCATTTCACTGATAGCTAAGGATATTAAGCATTTCCTTAAGTCTCTTTCAGCAATTTTAGATTCCTCTGTTGAGAGTTCTCTGTTTAGTTCTGTACTCCATTTTTTTCTATTGGATTATTTGTCCAATATGACCAGTTTCTTGAGTTCTTTATATATTTTGGTATTTCTGAAGGAGTTTGCACAGTAAGAGCTGTTTATTCATTTTTGCCACTTTTTATAAGGAAATTGTATGACAGCTCAGAGTAGAATTAATGTTTTTCCTTAAAAGATTTTATAACTCAAACTAAATTCTTGAAAGATAGTTGATTATGTTTGAAAAGCTTTTGTGTCTTCATCAGATTATCTTATTTTGAAATTAACAAAATCTTGGCTAATTTATGGTTATTAAATTTGAGCTCCAAACTTAAAATGATTTATAAATCAACATATGTATAGAAAAATGAATTCAGATTAATTTAAGCATCAAGGGCAGATTATTAATGAAGATCAGCCAATGTTGTGAATAGAGGCATTTCAAAAAGAAGTTATAACAAAATGACAGGGAACATTTGAAGCTTTCACAGCTGAAAGAAGCACAAATCAGCAGAGCAAATACAAATTTTATTTTAGACCTTCAAAGGATTTTGTAAAAGTCTTCTGGATTTGCTGTAGAATTTGTTCTTGTAGTATTTGAAGTCAAATTTTTTATTAATTATTCAGTGATTTAACTTACTGTGTGTTTTAATATCAACACATACACAGCTATTTCATATATATAACTAACTATAAATACAAAAGTCTAATAGTTAACATGGTGACCTGTTTTTTTGTGACACTTTTGCAACATCTGATACAAGGTATGCACAGCTCAGGAGCAATGAGTGTGAAGGGGGGCATCAAGGCTTAGACCCAGGCAGATCTAAACGTAAGGTTCTTCGTCATTCTCCCAGCAGTGAAGGAGTCTGTAGATGTGAGGGTGCAAGAGACTACAGTGAACTGCAAACTGTTCTTTCTGGGAAGAGGCCCTCTAGAGCTCTTCTGTGCTACTGCCTCGTTTGTTCCTAAACTTCTTTGTGTAATGAAGATAAAAGACAGAAACAAAACAAAAGAAGAGATTCACAGAAATCCCAGAGACAAGTCATACCAAACGCATTAGAACAATGTGTTGAGCTTACAGTATAATCTACAAATAACGTACGAATCTATATGTATCTGTTTATTTTATCTAATCTGAAATGTGAAAATGTTTGAGTGCAGTAGCAACTCAATTGTTATTAATATTGGGTAAGTTCTGTAGCTCATAAACATGAGCACAGAATCTATTAATTCAGTCTATGTGACTTGGTAAGAATTAAGAACAATAATGACAAATTTTAATGGAGAAATACAATCTAGTATGACTGGTTTTAATTTATTGTGCAGTGAATAATATCTCAGAAAGAACACATATATTTGCAAAAGAGATATCGTTCAAAGAATTGAATAAAATGGTAATTGTCTAAAATATTCTGAAGTTCAGTGAGAACTTAGTAAAAACTGAAATTTACTGCTCTGATATTGCTTTTGCCAAGAACGAAGTCTAATTTTGGTCTTCTTGCTTTATTCAAAGAAGTACAAGGTGACAAACAATGTTTAAATTAACAGCTCTCTACTGTGAGATATTAATAATAAAAGGAGTATTTAAAAGTGTAACTATTCTTGGAGTTTAGTATTCAGAAAAATAGTACCAACAGGGCACTGAGATGCCTAATCACACTCTTCGAGCCTCTTTACGTCCCCGTTCTCATTGTCTTATTTTGGAAAACAATTCTGGGCACAAAATATTAAAGTATTCAATTGTTAGGCAAGCATTGCATAAACATCCAATATAACAAGAAAATAATTGTATTAACATCTGCTTCTGTTTGAATGAAATCCCAAGTTAAGTTTCTGAAATCCTCTGTGAAATATCAGTGGATACAGATTTTGAATTTCTATGTCAAAAAATGCTCTTTAAAAATGTACATTATGACACCAAGAAAAAAATATGCTTTGATTTTTGTAATTTTACTTATAAAAAGTTATTTCAGTTTCTATATTCTTCAAGTGTTCTCTAGTTTTCCTATCCTGTGTTTTCATATTCTTTCTTCTGAATCACTCTGGCCAAAATATACTCAACAGAAACAACAAGGGAGGCAAGAATTGTTTGACTTCTGGCTTCAGAGGGATTTGTATGGTAGGGCATGCAGGGTAGTGGGAACTTGAGGGGATCACTTGTTCATGTGGCTGCCAACCAGGAAGTAAAGATATTAGGTGGGAAGCAGGGTGGGCTAAGCATCAAAGGCCTGCTCTTAGTAACCGCTTCTTCCATCCAGGCTTTGTATCCCCCAATTTAATGCCACAAATGATGGACATATGGGGACATTTCAGCTTTCCAACTGAATAATTACCTTTCTCTTTTCTGTCTTTGAATATCTACTTTATGTTTTTCTCACCTCACGTACACAGTGTTACTTAGTTGCTTTGCTTAAGGGATTAAGTAACTATACTTTAAGATCTGTAAGGACGAGAATCTTATTGTTCTCTATCCTTTCTACATACTATCAGAAAGAGTATTCCAAACATCTTGTTGGATGACTCTAAATGGGTCCAGTGACAAGAATCTCACAATGGCAAAGTTGTTGTTATCTTGTCATGAGAATTATAGCCAGTGAGCGGTGGATTAGATTCCTACAGCTCAGCCAAACCTGTCTGGGAAGCATACAGAAAATGATTGGGAAAATGCAAGTCAAAAGCCCCTGCAGTGGTTGGTCCTTGTGTCCTCACTTATTCATCAGAGTCACATAAGCACCTTAGGAAGACTCATTCATTACTAGTCCTTGTTGTGAGTCTATTGTCAAATCTCTCCGTAAGATCTTTAATGAGGTTACTTTCAGGCTGAGAAGCAGTTTTAGCCAACAACCAAAAAGTGTCAGTGCCCTTCAGAGAATAAAAAAATGTAGGAAAACAGATAACCCACCTTCTTTTTAAGACTATCAATAAAGGGAACTGAAAGGACGCTCTAGATTTAGCAATATGTTAGAGTCTACAAATTAACAATGTTCTGCGCTCAGCTCACTGCCCTTCTCAGCTTCCACTGCCTTCTAAAGCTCCTCAAAAAAACCTGTCTAGAAACAGCTTGTTTACCTAAGTGTTTTTTGTTCACACTGATGGGTTTAATTTTATAGATGCACTACTGATATGTTTATCATGTATACAGATAGCAAGGCAGTATTTGTGTCTAAATTACTCAAATATCTCCTCTGTGGTGGCCACTACTGTCTATTAGAAGAAGCTGCACACACACATTAGTGATTCCATCTGAGTGTGAAGTTCCTTCATTCCAGGAATGCTGGCTCTGCTTTTTTTCATGATCATCTTCTCCAGCGCATTAGCAAGTGGAAAGCCTTTCCTTTGTACCTTGACAAGCAGTACTTTCAAATTGCCCATTTCTTATTTGTAAAATCTTGAAAGTAATCCATGAAATTTCACCATTTCTCTGATGGAAAACATGATTCTTGAAGCTTACAGTTAACCTATTGACACAAGGAATGTTTGGGAACTCTTTAGAGTCTGAACTTATAAAGCAATCATACGATTTAATTTAAATGAAATTCCACCTCGAGGTGAGCTCCTCCATTCTGTGCAAACATGTATGAACTTCGGTTTCCATGGTTACTTGTGACTACGTCCTGCGCTCTCTGTGGCTCTGCTCTGAGTTGGACTAGATATAAACAAGACTAGTCATCTTAATGAGGCAGAAATCAAATAATGATGTATTTGATGGCTGTGGAGCACTGTAGAATACAGACAATTTCCTGCTAAAATCACAAATTAAAATAACAGCACATTTTCCCTTGAGGACCAAATGTTCTTTTACTATTGGCATAAGAACAAAAGTAAGAATAATAGGTTATATACATAAATCTATCTATCTAGTCAACCATTTCTTTGTACTACAGAAAGATAAGCTTATTAATATTGGATTTTTCCCTGAGATTTGGGGATTAGTTTAAGTATATCATCATGATTTATATTTTTTACAGAGTAAAATTGTTACTTTGTTAGTGTTTTGTATATATTTTGACCTAAGATGAGATAAAAGAAAAATATTGCTTTTAAGAGCAAAGATGTTCCCAGAACTTTGTATTCAAGGACAAGTCTGATCTATTCTGGCCATGTTGATTATTTACTACTTCATGGGAAGCAAAAGTAGAATACAAATTTGGAATGGAGATGTACTCCAGCAGATGGCTCCATGCCAGTGCTCATAGGGGAAGCAATGATAGACAGCTAGTTATTTAAAGGAGAGAAGAGGAGCTGGAGAGGCAGGGCAATGATGGCTCAGTACTGAAGAATATATACTCCCTCTACTGAAGATCCAATGCTCTGTACTCAGCATTCAAAGCCATGTCTCGTAACTCCCTGTAACTCTAGGTCTAGGCAACCCAAGGACTTTATTCTGGACTCTGTAGGTACTGTTATTACATGGGAAACCAGATACATTGGCAGATGCATATACATTTAATTAAAAATAAAAAGTTTGGATTTGGAGAAATGGCTCAGAGATTAAGAGTTCTTGATGCTCTTGCATAAGACTGGGTTCAGCTCCCAGCACTCACACGGCAGCTCATATCATCCATAACTCCAGTTCCAGGAGATCTTCTGCCCTATTCTGGCTTTTACTGCAGGCATGTGGTAAACATACATTCAGGAAGGCAAGACATTCACGCATAATACAAAATAGATAAATCTAAATATTTAAAAAATGATAAAGGCTATAAAGGGAGTATGTTGAAGAGATTATATAAGAGTTGGAGGATGGTAGATATTATTGTATTTAATTGTATACATTTATGAAATTCTCAAAGAATAAACTAAATATGATAACCCAGAGCTGTACTTCAGAAATGATAATTTAATTGCTCATATAATGTCTACTCAAACTTTAAGAATCTGATATGACTTAGTAAGACATCTACACAGTAGGCCTTATGGGGCTGTTTCTGCGTCACCTTGAAAAATGTCAACCTCATTGCACAGAATAGAATAGGAATCAGAAGAACTGATGCAGGGATTTATTGAGATAAGTCTTTGATAGATGAACTAAATATGACATATTTCAGGTGAGTCAACTCCGTTCCCTTCATACATGATGGGCAATGGAAATACATTCTGTTTTCTCATTGTTTCTTTCTCACTGTCCTTGAAGATCCAGAATCTGTATCAGGCAGCAACTGAGAGACTACCTGCATGCTTCAGGGAAGAATGTTTGCTTTTAAAGGAAAACTGAGGACAGTGGTCTCCCTTTGAAACTATCTGGCACTCCATGTTCCGAAAACAGTGGATAAAAGGTGTTTGATAATAAGTAAGAGTAAAAGCAGAGATGCCATAAACCTGTACCTGTCTCAAACTTACTTATTGATATAATTCATGATACTCGAGTCCTAATCCATGGTGTTTTCTATGTGCTACCCTGAGGCTTATTTACCTCATCTATGTATTGTGCTCCCTGCTTTTCTGCTTCCTCCATAATGGGCTACCTGCCCCCCGTTCTTTCTGCCCACATGCAGCCCTGCCTGTTCCTCCTCTATGGAGCTATTGGCCACATCCCCCCGCCCTTTTTTATACCAATCAGGTTCCTACCATACAAATCCCTCTGAAGCCAGAAGTCAAACAATTTTTGCCTCCCTTGTTGCCATCATCCTTTTATGAAGTAGATTGGTTCTGCTGAGAGCAGATATGTCTCACTGTTAAGAAAATCTTTAGGTTATGAAATATCTTAAATGCCATATGTCATAGGTCTCTGAAGAATTTGAAGATCACTTGTCTATCAAAATATATCTGATTAAACTTGAAAATATACCTAACATGCCTACAAGTTTGATTATTACCAATGACTTAACTACACATTATATATATTTTCTTAATTATACATTATATTATATATTTTCTTAATTATATATTAACATATGATTAGTTATCCATTATATATAAGTTTTTAATTATACATTATATATTTTCTTAATTATACATTATATAAGCACAGTGACCCCAAACAAGAATAGAAAGATACATACAGTACAAAAAAAAGTAACTTTAAACTTGTATCAATATAAAATATCCATTCCAAGGTAAAATATTTGAGGTTAATAGTTGTCTTTTTAAAATCATATATCTCTATATTACTACTAAATGATGACAAATATCTATAACTCATAGAATGACCAAAAACCACCCACCCTATCTCTTGGAAATATTAGCTTTGTGTTCTCTAGACTGCTCCCTGTTGTCTGGAGCAATAGCATCCCCAGGGTACCCTGAGAAAAATTAGAAAATGGTCAAGTCCTAAGAAAAGTAGCGATAAAAATTGTTGTCCAATCTCTGAGGGGACAGTATATACATCATCTGTCTTTTAGTTTTCTTGGTTTATTTCTTTGCATTTGTAATCAAGATTTTCAAAGGGTCTCCCCCAGTCAAACCTTACTTCTATTAACCTTGAAGGATTTCACAGACTTTCATTTCCTATGGGGGGAAAAAGCATAATGTCTCCCCCAGTGCAATACATTTTCTAAATTCCGTTTTAAAGTTAAGATATCCCAAAAGTATCTAGTCTGGTTTAATTCAGCAGTCCCATTTTAATCCAGTGTCTCTCAGCAGCTGTCGTTCAATAATCAGCATTCAGAGAATTCAAAGTCAACACAACACCTTACAGGATCCAGAATTCCTGAGCATTTTCCATCTTTACATGGCTTTTTAAATTATGTTATTTTACTCTGTCTTTAAAGACTGTTATTTTTAAACTTTTTATTTTTCCTAATATTTTCTTTCTTAAATGCTTATGTACATTTTAAAACACACTGTCACCTATTTAAAGTTTTTTATTTTTCTTTTTGGACTGGACCTGTTTTACTGTGTACCTGTAGAATGTAGAGGCCTTTGACTTCATCAGCTAAACCTTAAACTAGCTGCACAGCTTTGGGCTGCTGTCTATCTCCACCCCACTACAGTCTGGAAGAGCCAAGCTTTATGCCTTACTGGCATGGCTGAGAGCTGAGTTTAACTGGGAGCTGCGTTTAACTGCCCCAGCTCTAGGAAGTTTGTGCTTGCTCTATGGCAGACATTTTCACTTAACTTGTTGCTTCTACTTAATGTGCTTTCTCAGGCTGTATGTAGAAATATGTGCCCATGTATAGTGACAAATGTAGTTGGCATTTCTCTTGTTATGTTATCAGTTCCTAAATAAAGACACAGAGACTTATTATGAATTATGAATGCTCAGCCTTAGTTTAGGCTTGTTTCCTTTTGGCTTTTTTTAAACTTAAATTAATCCAATTATATTAATCTACATTCTTCCCTGAGACTCATTTACCTCATTTCCATGCTGATAATGCCTACCTGTATCCTTTGTATCTGTCTGTGCCCCCAGTTGGCTGGGCTCTGGCTGGCTGCCTCCCTCTTTCTCTCTGCCCACCATCCCTGCCTATCCCTCCTCTGCCTAGCTACTGGCCATTCAGCTTTTTATTAGACTGATTAGCTACCTTAGGCAGACAAGGCTAAACAGTAATACATCTTTACATAGTTACACAAATGCAGCATAAACAAATGCAACACATCTTTACATAGTTAAACAAATATTCTACAACACAAACAAATATAATACACCTTTACATAACTAAATAAATATTCCCTTCAGCAGCAAAAGATGATTTCAGTACATTAGTGATTCTTGGGAAAGCAAAAGCAAATAGAAGAAACTTTAAAAATAATTATAAATGCCGGGCGGTGGTGGCGCACCTTTAATCCCAGCACTCGGGAGGCAGAGGCAGGAGGATCTCTGTGAGTTCGAGACCAGCCTGGTCTACAAGAGCTAGTTCCAGGACAGGCTCCAAAACCACAGAGAAACCCTGTCTCGAAAAAACTAAAAAAATAATAATAATAATAATTATAAATAATTTATTATAAATTTGAAGTAGTAAATAGTAAGTGTTGCTTTGCTAAAAATTTGCAAAAATGTTCAAACTTATTTCAAGGATATTCTATAAACACAGAAAGACAAGTTATAATTCTAGTCAATATTTTTCAATGGATTGCCACATAGTTGAAAGTTTCTTTAAGCATTTTAACCTCATTCATAACAGCAGTGTCATTCCATAACTATTACTTTATTAAATGCAAAAGAAATAAAATTTTTAAAGGTATTTTTATTAAAATAGAAATTACAAACATTATAAATTAAATCATTGAAATCAACTTTTCATTCCATAAAAATAAGAATGAAAGTAAATTAATCAGTATCCAGAAAAATGAAAAGGAAATCACACAAAATTAAAACGAGAAAAACATAAACTTATAATAAATATAATCATGATGATCAGATAAATAAATGAACATTTTATTTTTTGTAAATTTTTACTGACTATTATCATATAATAACTAAGCATTTATCATTAATCATGTAGTTTTGTTCACAGTTTCCCCTACAGTTCATTTATTACTGTATCAGAGCAGTGAGAAATCAAAATGACAGTTAACAAACACCCCTTTGTAGAGTCCATACTCTATGCGGGTGTGCCTAAAACTATGACTATGTGGTTTTAGAAGGGAAGTTGTAACTTAGTCATTGTTCTTTTAGTTCAAAGTTTATTTTTCACTCTACAAACTTAGTCTAGTAACAAAGTTTGCTGTGTGATTGTTTGAAAGTTAGAAATTCTAGTTGGTTTGGAAAGATAAACAAGGCGTTGGGAGGGCGGTTGTTTTTCAGAGCTCTTCAGAACTGAGGATAACTTGTTCTTTGGCTTGACTCCTGCCACATTCCTTGGCTCTCTGCCTCCTTCATTCTTGAAAGCTGGCAATGACCAGCCCAGCACGTCTCGCCCAGTTTTGTTTCTATGATGCTTGGCTTCCCTAAACTTTATACAAGCATCTCTGAGTGTACTACGTTTGTCTGTAGCTCAGTATGATTTCTCTCATTAAGGCTAACTAATAAACAAACTAATCCTTCCTGTAATTTTCATTTTTAAATGTATTCTACGGTATATTCACAGGTTCTAGAGAATAGGATATGAATACCTGTGATATGTCTACCATGACAGTAATCCATATGACTCTTTTACATCTTGCCTCTTTGAAAATGAAATATGTACTTTACTATGATTTGAAAAACAATAGAGAAATGAAAATATCAGAAGTCAGAGGTGATAAAGTACTGTGGGGGTACATTCTTCATTTACATAAAGTAAACGATGCTTGAGCTTGTTCACCTTCAGTGTTTTCCATAGTGACATATTTTTGCTGACAAAATCACTGGCGGTGTATAGTCATACAATCAAACACACAACTATGTCAAGGAGTGTTTCCTCTCAGTGATGCAGAATCTAAATGAGACTATAACTAGCCTCAGACCTTTCTCTGCCACCTCTCTTCAATCTGCTTTGACTTGCTCTGTGATGTGTGCTGTCATGCTTCTGCATGCTATTCAGGCTCTGCCTTGTAAGCATTGACTATCGTAGCTGAAGTCTTATATCCAGATCTAGAATAGTGATACAGATACAAAAACTATGGTGATTGATTTTGTTTGTTGGATTTTCACAGACTGAGAAACTATTGTGCATGAGAAAGATGGAGAAAATATTTTGGGCAGTCACAAAGTATATAAACTACATAAAAGGAAGCATAAATAAATAAAATATAAAAGTAAATGTATTTCATAAAATATTATTAATTTAATCATTTTTAAATTAATGAATCACCATGAAGTTATCACAATAGCATTGTTATTATAAGAGCTTTTGGAAGCCAGGTCCTTATTCCTTACAACTGAAAAGAACAAAATTAGTTGTTTTGTAAACTAATTTTAAAAATCTTTAAAAAGTAGTTATCAGGGTATTAAATTTTTTTTTTTAGCAAAGAAAGAAGAAAAGCTTATAAAAATCTAACAAAGAAGACTAAAAGCAAATTTATCAAAGTTATGGACACAGATAAAATACTAATTATCATTAAATCGCATCCGGCTGAATTGAAAAAACTTAATTTATCACAGCCACTGGGGCTCATTCATAAATGCAAGAATGGATCAATACTAAGGGATCTATTAATCACACCTTATTCACAGACCTAAATGAAATAGACTAACTACTCTATGTAAAATTTGACCAAATAGAATGATCATTGCCTCCATACAATGTATGTGACACACACTTCAGCCTTATACTCTGTCTTTAGATAACCAACACACTTAGGATAATTGCTAATTACAACGACTTTCAAATGAAGACTGCTTTCTGTTTTTCTTTTAGAATTTTTTTCAATAGAATCATCAGAAAAATTGTCCGGCGATGGATGGAGATAGAGACAGAGACCCACATTGGAGCACTGGACTGAGCTCCCAAGGTCCAGATGAAGAGCAGAAGGAGGGAGAACATGAGCAAGGAAGTTAGGACCACGAGGGGTGCATCCACCCACTGAGATGGTGGGACTGATCTAATGGGAGCTCACCAAGACCAGCTGAACTGGGACTGAAGGAGCATGTGATCAAACCGGACTCTGAATGTAGAAAAACTTACATACATGTGGCATACACAACAATAAAGATGGCTTTAGAATTTTATATACAACTAGACCTTTAATTGCCTTTGGTAATTGTTTAATTTTTTTATTTATTTTTATTTTTATTTATTTATTTATTTTTTTACAGAAGGGCAACTTTAGTAAGTTCCCTTTGGATTGAATGAAATGGGATGGTATTAATGCCATACTTTTATTTGGGAATATTACATATTTTAGATATGATGAATGCAACTCAAGCATTACAGTTATTTAGACTTTCTTATTTTTTATATATTTTGCATAACAATTAAGTATAAATTAGATAAAAATAGATATATACTAGTACTACATGTTCTGAAATTTAAAATAATACTCAGCCTCTTTTTAAAAAAATATAAACATTTTTTATGTTACAATGTTACTTGTATGTAACAAAATAGTGTGTAGCATCTTATATAAAGATGCCATATTGATTCAATTATTATTGATTCACAGATTGCCTGGAAAAATTCTACCTCAAACAAGGATTATTTGATGGAGATGTTGGTCACATATTTTCACCTGATGAATCTGTGTTAGTACAGTACCTGTCCTAGACATTTGCTATGTGAATGAACAACTGATGAGGTAAAGGGATTGGAGGTCCCTTTTTCCACACTGAGATTATTGAAGTAGGAAAAATGAAATCACTTGTTGCTCCTGTCTTGAACTTAGATGGTTTTAGTGACCCAGTTAACAATTCATATCATCCTTTCTATAATTTCTTTCACAACAGCCTTTAAATCCTCTATCCATTATGATAAAGAGAATATTCACTTTGATAAGATTTGTTGAGCAATTATGATGATGTTAGAGCTTCTTAGCTGTTGTGAGAACTTGGAAAAGAACCCAAGAGCAGTGCAGAAGATGGAAGCCTGGCTTGTGGAGCTTTGGAAGGAAGTCGAGTGTCCCTTAATGACTCTATCAGAGACGTCCAGTATTTGAACCAAAAAAATCTGTGTTTCTAGCCAACTGGAGCTGAAGAACTGGTTGTAATTAATAATAGATCAGAGCTAATAAAATAAACTTTTTCTTTGTGGGACAATCAATACTGATCAGATAGAGCTGAAGAATCAAGGAGACCGGCATCTTTGAAGTGAAATCTTCTGGGAAGTATTTCTCCGGGTCATCACAGAGAATCTGTACTAGTTCTTTTTGTTTAAAAAAGGAAGTAAATAAATTTATTTATTTTTCAGGAACTCACAGTTAAGTGACTTTGGGATTTTACAGATTTGGGTATTTTAAAGACTTTCAGTATTTTAGTCAGAATTCAGATGTTTTAGGTAAACTGAATTTAGAAAAATACTTTGGATGTTTAAAGAAATTGAACTTTTAATGTGTTTAAATTTTTAAATACTGATGCCTGTGTCTGGGGTAGAATGTGGCATTTCTGCAAGTTTAACAAGCTCCAGGTGAGATATAGCTTCTTGCCTTTCAGGGTATGAATAGAAAAAATAATCTCTAGAACTATATTTTTAGGGAGAAAAAAGGTGGAAGAGATGATTTTGTAATTTAAAATTTCCCTAGAGAACATTTTTAGCAATCTGTAGAAAACAGAAAGCTGGGGGACATTTTGCATTTTTCATAGCTAGTTGAATTTGATTCTAGTTTTGAGCATTGGCCACCCTCCTGGATATGACTGATCACACTGTGGAATAGGCAGCCACAGTCTTTTTCAGTCTTGGTTACCTGAAAATTGAATCTTGAATTGTGACGAATTCTTAATCTTGCTTCTGCACAGGCTGGCCTCAGGTGCCAGGTACATCCCTGGAAGCGGTTGCTCCACTTCTAATGTCGCTGTGAATTCTCAGCAGCCTTTTCATTTCTTCCCTCTTGGCTTTGAAGTTTCTTTGATCTCTCAGCTCCCTGAAGCGAGTGGGCAAATCTATCATGAAAATATCACCTTCCTCCTCTCACTGTAAATAAAAACAAACAAACAAAAGACCCACTAAATTAGGAGCACATTTTTTTTTCAGTTTTTCTGACTTTCTTTGCTGATTATTTGATTACAAACTTGTGGAGCAGCTAAAGTTTAACTTCAATATATCGTCGCCTTTTATGCGTCTTTAGGCATTTATAAGAGTAAATATTCCTGTACTTGTTAAAACCATTTGGTTTGTTTATATTTACATGAAGGTCAGCAATTTAAGTAATGCTTCTCCTGGGAAGAATTTGCAGCAGATTAGGCTGCTTCTACTAGTGGATATTAAGGAACCCGCAATCTTAATACACAGAGACACTGCCTATAGTAACTGGAAAATATGTCACAACAACAAAGTTCTTAAGACTCAGGCAAGTATTCAGTTTTGTCATATCTTTCATAATCTGATACTTAATATATTTGATAAAACTTCTAATAATTTTGTGAGAACTGCAGATGTGCATCTGCGTCCTTCCTCAGAGAAGGACTTCCATGAGCGAATATGGGGTTCTGTGTCCTTTCTCAGGGGAGGACTTCCATGAGCGCATATGAGGTTCTGTGTCCTTCCTCAGGGAAGGACCTCCATGAGCGAATATGGGGTTCTGTGTCCTTCCTCAGGGGAGGACCTCCATGAGTGCATACGGGGTTGCATTAAACAGCAATGTTTGATCTTATAAGAGTTTCCGAATACTATCATAAGATACGGTGTAGGAATCAGTAGAATTCAATCCAAAGGAGATACATTTTTTTTCTTGCACATTTCCCTATGAATTTCCTGGTCAATGTGTGTTTTAATCATGGCTGTTTTCTATAAATCCAAAATTTTAAAGCTATAAAGATGATTATGTCTAAACCCACAAAGTTAGTGGAGGGGATACTACTCAAATCACACAAGATCATAAGAATATCATAAGAATAAGTTATCATAAAAATATCTTAGTTATCAAGCAGGTGAGGGGTTCCCCCTTTTTCCTCATTCTCATGCTATGAATTGACCCAATGGTCTTAGGCATGCTCGGTGAGCTCTATAACACTGGTCTAAATACCCAGGTTTACTTTTTGGTTATATCAAAGACAATATAAACATTTAACACCCAACTATCTAGTGACGATATATACTTCCTTGAGATGTATGCATGCCAAAACATCTTGACTCATTAGTTTAAATATCTTCTTGTTATATTTAAAGTTTTTCTATTAAAATGTCTCAGTGTCTCAGTTGTTCATGTTTCAGTACAATATGTGTTTCTGTATCTTTCAAGAAACAGTGTATCATTTAAAATTTTTTATTTCTTCTTTAAATTTTAATCTTTTTATGTATTTTGCAAACTTTGAGCT
Source organism: Chionomys nivalis (assembly GCF_950005125.1). Classification (NCBI taxonomy): domain Eukaryota; kingdom Metazoa; phylum Chordata; class Mammalia; order Rodentia; family Cricetidae; genus Chionomys; species Chionomys nivalis. The sequence continues at coordinate 61,361,580 of NC_080101.1, forward strand.
GCCAGTTTTTGTGTGGTTTGGCACCTTGACCTTACTGGGTCAGTGAGGGAATGAAGAAAAGTGACAACAACAGCAGCAGCAGCAACAACAACATAGGGAGAGACAGAAAATTTAGGATTGAGTAGACTAGACTCTCTGATGGAGAAGTTGCCGAATCTTGGAAGCTCAGTGTAGATTTTATATATTGTTAAGTAGGAAGGCAGGGATATTACATACAGTTGATCAGGGAGCCATGTTTAGCTACTCTCAGTAGCATCATTTTTTGTGGGGGAGCAGTCTTCAGGCCATAAACATCCAGTGGGAAAAAGATAAAGCAGCATTTCTACATATACTCTCAATATTCACACACAGATCAAGAGGGAAGGCTGCCATTTCTCTGCGCCTAGCCCAAGGGTCTGCAATTTCCCATGGGAGTGAGACATTCAGATCCTTGATTGACTGTGCCTGTGTCAAAAACATACATTCATGTAGGATATCACGTGCTCTGTATGACTTTTTATTCTTTGGAACTTAATAAAAGAAAGTACCTATAAGTGCATGAAAGCAAAGAGAAAAGCTTGACTAAATTTTTGACATTTTAGTGGAAAATGACAAGAATATTGCTCAGTCTTTATGTTCTGAGATTACTGAGATTTACTCTTCTGGTTTTTTTTTTTTTTGTGAAGAGTGTGTTTGGAATCTCTGGCAAGGCACAATGCATAGTGATGCTATGATTAATGATAGAAAATTCATTAAATTGTCCATGAATTCATTTTTCAAATTTTAAACATTTCTCCATAATCTATTTTTATGTCAGTTTTAAAATTTTACAAATGAGCACTATATTAGGGCATATAGTGGCATAGAAGCACATAAACGCACTTTATGTTAAAAGAAATCAGTTATATTATCTACATATCTTCTCATTTGCAGGATTCATTAAAACGATAATATCTTTCATGTTGTTCAGTTCTTAGAAAGCTGCCCTTTCTCAAGTGTTTCTTTGCTCAACTGATAGAGGAAATAACACACACACACCCTCACACACACGTACTCACACACACACAAACTCACATACACACACCCCATACATGTCATGACATATCATGGATTTCTTAGATTTCAAAAAGTTTAATTTTTAAGGGACACAAACTGAAAGATTTAATAGAGTTTTGAGACCAAAAAATATCACTTTCAGTAAGGGACTTATTTAAGTTTCTGGGATGAGGGAGTAAGTAGAAGTTCACTGGAGGGAGAGTGTAGAGGAACTGTTATTTTTTGGAGGGGGGCGGGAAACATGTAAATAATCCTGAGGCAAATGTGTGTGGTTAGTTTAAAATGTCCCAAACAGTCAGTGTTTTTAGACTGAAGAAATAGAAAGGTGTGAAGATCACAGATTAAATATTGCAATAGCAGATGTCAGAAGCTATGACAAAGATCTTTATTTATTCATTTATTTATTTTGCTTAGACTCTAAACAGAAGTACTGGGTGGTTGAATAGGATATTGAAAATGAGGAAGAAGTTGGAATGGGGCATCTAAAGCCTTATTTAGGAGGTAAAGTTACAAGGACATAGTAATGAACTAATAAGAAAGGGAGGGGAAATTAGCACTAAAAACTAAGAATCCAGTTTGGATCTTCTTGATAAGAAAAACTAAGTAATGGACAGATAATCAGATAAGAACAGATTATTGACAGTTTTCATTATTAACTGTAACTTACCTTGGTATCAAAAGAAGACATGGGGAATTTGGTGTTGACATAGAAAACATAACGCTGCATTTAGAGATTGGTAGTCTTTGGTATAAAGATAATATTTACTATTTTACAGACCAACTAGATAAATCACCACTTGAGAGAAGATGTAGATGGGCATGCCATAATTCAGTCCAGATTCTCGGGCAGAGAAGTTAAATATATGGAAATCAAAAATATATTAAATGGTCACTTGAGGTGACAATGAAATGGTATCCAAAAATTGTTAGAAACTCAAAAGTTGTAATAATATAGAAACCAGGAAAAATGTAAATTCCTTTGAATATGTTTGAATGGTTTAATACAAGGAAGTTGGTGAGCCATAAGACACGACCTTGCATCTCCAGAGAATCTGATACCTTCAGCCGAGTTTGTTGCATTGGAAGATGTAGTGAGCCTTATATGTGCCAGCATGGATGAGTAAATCCTGAGGAAACAAGCTTGGTAGACTGTAGGTGCTACTGTCAATTACAGATGTGATTGGTGGGAAGTTGGGGAGTATTCACTCTGAAGGGTCAGTAGAATATGAGCTACAAGGAAGCCCCCTAGAAGCAGGTATGAAAAAGATTTAAAAATCAGTGTGCACCATAGGTTATGTATCAGGTAGTTCACCTTATGTTTAGATGAACTAATGAGTTACGCAAACAGAAATATCCTGTTTTTTTAAAAATTAAATTTGTTGACAATATCAATCATCATACAATAAAAGATTAAAAGCTAGATTTTAAGACATTGAAGAGTAATATGTATCACTTTCTATCTATATCATCTATCTCTCTATCTCTCTATCTCTCTATCTATCTCTCTATCTATCTATCTATCTATCTATCTATCTATCTATCTATCTATCTATCTAGCTATCTAGCTATCTAGCTATCTAGCTATCTAGCTATCTAATCTATCTATCATCTATCTATCTATCTATGATTTTTTTTTTGAGACAAGGTTTCTCTGTGTCACAGTCCTAGCTCTCCTGGAACTAGCTCTTGTGATCAGACTGGCCTCAAACTCACAGAGATCCACCTGCTATGCTGGGAATACAGCATAATATAATACAGTAAGACCAAACACAACTCCTCACTTTAGTCTGGCAAGGCAACCCAACAGGAGGAAAAGGATCCCCAAAGCTGGCTAAAGAGTTCCTTTTTTTCTAAGTAGCTTTCTCTCCTGTCTGAGTCCCAAAGGTAAGAGAGAGTCTGCCTTCCTGATCTCACCACAGTCTTCTGGCAACCCACTTTTGACTTCACTGTTCTAGCTGATGTTTAAAAATTTTGAATTTTTAGTTTGGCTTTTTAAAAATATGAGCCAAATATACTTTCTATTCTTTCCAGGAATAGTACAATCAAATTATAAAATATTTGATATATTAAATATAAAATAAAACAACCCAGTTTTTAGGTAAGGGGGTACAATGTGTAACTATAGCACTCTAAAGGTTGAGGTTGCAAGAACATGAGTTTGAGACCAGCCTGGGCTCTAGAAGTAGACCCTGTCTCAAAAAATTATATCAGTAACAACAGAGATTATGACTAAATATGACATTTTCATCATGGAGATATATGTGTATTAAAAAGGGAAAATTATTAGCTTGTTACTTAACTACTTTTCTCTTCATGTGTTTGTGTTAAGTTTCCATAATGTAAGAATGCATACATTTTACACACTAGCTAGATACATTTATTTGTATATAGATATGCATGTGACTATTACACATGAAAACTTTCATATATACTGTATGAATGATACACGTCATATGCATCTTAGAATCTTCATAATATTTAAATCCTAAGGCTACTTTTCAAAAGAGCAATTTTATCATGAAAATATAAAGATAAATAATAGATTGTCTTATACGGTATGAACATTCTGATTAGGAGTATATTATTTAAAAATATTAATTATATTTAAACAAATCACTAAATACTTAGAAAAAACAAATTTTTTAGCTTTATAATTTTGATGTTTATTGCTTTTTCCAACATGAAATCTGCAAATTTTTATGAGTGATTATATGTTGCAAATAGAAGGTTATCTTTTAGGACATATTGAGGGAATAAAAATGCCACTTCATTAGAAGAAGCAAATTTCCAGTAATACCAATTTAGTAGTTAGTTCCTACTCTGATAGTATTCTTTTTTGTGTGTGTGTGTGGTCTATTTCAGCATTTCTCTGACGACACAATTCACAACTAAGGGCTCAAATTTGTGATATATTTTAATTATGCCGTGTGTTTTGGTATGAGAGGAGCTATTGTGGATATTATAAATCTCTAACTTTTATCACAATTGTTCCAATTGGAAGAGGCTACATGACAAGAAGAATGCAGGAAAATATAGACAGTGGTAGTATAATTTTACCCATGAAATCATTGTTGCATTGAAGCATAATTCTAGCTGGCTTAGGAATTGGATGTCTGCCATTTTTCCTGCGATAACATGAAGCAAAATTATTCTTTAAATTATTAATAAGGTTAAAAATATCCACCACAAATCTATCAAATTTAAAATTATCTGTTCAGTCAATCAACAAACTACCCTGTCATAAGTTCTTGTCGAAAATCTTAATATATGCTAATCAGCACAAAATTAATTTTGGTGCCTTTTTCTTCAAGTAGGCATCCCTTCAAATTAATTCTTACATATTTTATTGGCCCTATTTTATTGAAAGTATCATGCCCTAGCAGTTATTCAACTTTAGATTTTCTCCAACTTAACTATTTATGATAATGAACTAGCAACATACTTCTGGGTTATATATATGCACTAATCCCTACAGAAGACAGACAGTGACACACATAAGCAACTTATTGTTTCAATAAGCACCTTTGCTTTCGATAGTCTCAATATTATCCATTATTCTCTTTTTCTTATCTCAGCTCATTCATTTTAAAATTATCTCTGGTTTACCAATTAATTTCACGTGGCTATGGAACATGGCACCTAGTTTTATAAAGATTAAATACTATGAACATGTTCATCATTGCTTTGGAGAGCTACACATTCAGTTCAATCTCATTTAAAATAAGATCATAATTTATTTTGGGTGTGTGAAAATTGAAACTTAATTTTTAATTTTACTTGGACTACAAATTCTTAGAATAAGTAAAAGCAAGAGCTTCTTGACAAGAACACAATACAAAAATACATTAGAAAGCTATGGTGGCAAAGATATAATTGTAATCTCAGTTATGACTCATATATGAGTCATATATATACATATATATGCATACATCTTTTATATATATAATATCAAATTGACTGAAGTATTGGTATTCATGGTCATGATTGCAACTCAATATTCTTATTAGTTACTGCAATACCATATAACTAACATAATTTTGAACAAAATGTGACAAAAGACAAATATATCTGTGTAAAAGTCTGTGGATGAAATTAACCTGATGTTCTCTAAATCAGAGGATTCATAAATAAGGGACAGTACTTAGAGGTTAAGGGGTGATGGGATTTTGGATTTCTGATAGTAGTCTATTTCTAAATGCAATTTTTAAATTTAGAATGTTTATACGTTTAAAATTAGAAGTAACAAGTATCAATAATAATGAAAAAAGAAAGGGAAAGAAACAGAAGTTGCTCTTGCCAGCCCTAAAATGGCTCCCTTAATGTAGATATCTTCTTCCCTGCTCCTATATCTGCCCTTCCTCCATCTCCACCCTCCCACTCCCCTAAGCTCTTGCCAGTCTTTCCCTTCTCCCTTCCCACTCCCCTTATCCCCTCTCCCAACCTAGTCCCCCCTCCCATGCTCCCAACTTTTGCCCGGCAATCTTGTTTGTTTCCAGTTTCCAAGGAGGATCTATATATGTTTTTCTTTGGGTTTACCTTGTTATTTGGCTTCTCTAGGCTTGTGAACTATATAGGCTTAATGTCCTTGGTTTATGGAAAGAGTCCACTAATGAGTGAGTACATACCATATTCATCTTTTTGGGTATGGGTTATCTCACTCAGGATAGTGTTTTCTATTTCTATTCATTTGCATGCAAAATTCAAGATGTCATTTTTTTTTTTTTTACCGCTGATTAGTACTCTAATGTGTATATATTCCATACTTTCTTTAGCCATTCTTCCATTGAGGGGCATCTAAGTTATTTTCAGGTTCTGGCTATTATAAATAATAATGCTGCTATGAGCATAGTTGAACAAATGCTTTTGTAGTATGATTGGGCATCTCTTGGGTTTATTCCCAAGAGTGGTATTGCTGGATCCTGAGGTAGGTTGATTCCCAATTTCTTGAGATACAGCCACACTGATTTCCAAAGTGGTTGCACAAGTTTACATTCCCACCAGCAATATGGGGATGTCTCCAGTTAGGTCCTTGGGCAGCAGAGGAGAGAGTGCCTGAACTGTCCTTGCCCCACTATCACAATGATGATTATCTCAAATATCACCATAGAATCTTCCTCTGGCAACAGATGGAGATAGAGACAGAGACCCTCATCAGGGCAATGGACTGAGCTTCCAAGGTCCAGTTGAAGGACAGAAGGAGGGAGAAGACAAGCAAGGAAGTCAGGACCTCCAGGGGTTGGTCCACCCACTGAGACAGTGTGCCTGTTCTAATGGGAGCTCACCAAATCCAGCTGGATCGGGTCTGAACGGGCATGTGATCAAACTGGACTCTCTTATTGTGACTGACAATGAGGGCTGATTGAGAAGCCATTGATAAAGGCACTGGAACTTGTTTTTACGGCATATTCTGGCTTTTTGGGACCCTAGTCTATATGGATGCACAGCTTCCTAGGCCTGGATGTAGGGGGGGAGGCCTTGGACTTCCCACAGGGTAAGGTTCCTAGCCCTATCGCAAGCAGGGAGGGGGAGGGAGGAAGGTGTGTGGGGGAGCAGGAGGTAATTGGGAGGAGGGGAGGTAGTGTAAATTTTTGAATAGAAAAATAAAAAAATAAAAAAGAAACAGACATTGCTTAGAGTTTTAATGTCTAATTTCTTGAGTTCTTTATATATTTTGGAGATCAGTCCTTTGTCTGATGTGGGGTTGGTGAAGATCTTTTCCCATTCAGTAGGCTGCCTTGTTGTCTTTTTGACTCTGTCCTTTGCTTTACAGAAGCTTCTCAATTTCAGGAGGTACCATTTATTTATTGTTGCTCTTATTGTCTGTGCTACTGGGATGATATTGAGGAAGTGGTCTCCTGTGCCCATGCATTGAAGGCTACTTCTCACTTTCTCTTGTATCAGGTTCAGTGTGGTTAGATTTATATTGAGGTCTTTAATCCATTTTGACTTGAGTTTTGTGCATGGTGATCGATATGGATCTATTTTCATTCTTCTACAGGTTGACATCCAATTACATCAGCACCATTAGCTGAAGATGCTTTCTTTTTTCCATTGTATAATTTAAGCTTCTTTGTCAAAAATCAGGTCTTCATAGGTGTGTGAATTAATATCTGGGTCTTCAATTAGATTCCATTGGTCAATGTCTGTTTTCATGCAAATATCATGCTGTTTTGATTATTGTAGCTCTGTATAGAGCTTAATATTAGGGATGGTAATGCCTCTGGAAGTTCCTTTATTGTATAAGATTGTTTTAGCTAACCTTGGTTTTTTGTTTTTCCATATGAAGTTGATTATTGTTCTTTCAAGGTCTGTGAAGAATTTTGTTGGGATTTTGATGGGGATTCCATTGAATCTATAGATTGCTTTTGGTAGGATTGCCAATTTTACTACATTGATCCTTCCTATCCAAGAGCATGGGAGATCTTTATATTTTCTGGTGTCTTCAATTTCTTTCTTCAAAGTCTTAAAGTTCTTGTCAAATAGGACTTTTACTTCCTTGGTTAGTGTTACCCAAATATTTTATGCTTTGGGGGATATTTTGAAAGATGATGTTTCTCTGATTTCCCTCTCACCTTTTTTTTATCTTTGTGTAGAGGAGGGCTACTGATTTTTCTCCCAAGTTCCAGTTGAAGAGTGGAAGGAGTGAAAATATGAGCAAGGAGGGCAAGACCAAGAGGGGTTCACCCACTGAGACAGTTTGCTGAAGCTAATGGGAGCTCACCAACTCCAACTGGGAGTGAACAAGCATGGGATCAAACTAGTCCCTCTAAATGTGGTTGACAGTTGGGGCAGACTGAGGGGTCACTGACAGTGGCACTGGGATTTGTCTCTACTGCATGTACCAGCTTTTGGGGACCTATTCTCTTTGGATGCATACCTTGTTCAACCTAGTTGTACTAGAAAAGGCCTTGAATTTGCCACAGGGCATGGTACCTTGTCCTCTCTTAGGATTGTGGGAGGCAGGGTGTGTGGAGGGAGTGGAAATTTGGATTGATAATTTTTAAAAGTGATAAAATAATAAGAAAAATAAAATAAAAAGAAATAGAAGTTGCATTATGCATTTCATAGTTGCTTCCAAATAGTTATTATTTTCATTGTTGATGGGTCAATGTATGAGAAATAGATAAATTATATCCTTACTAATTCAAACATTTGTTGATGTCATGTTTATGAGACTAAATGGAATAACATAAAAGTAATAGTTTATGTTGTAATAGGAGCGACGGGCTACGTTCTTGGCACCCGGCCGCCAGCACGGCTAGCTTTATACCTGAAATAATTACACAGAAACTGTATTCTTTTAAACACTGCCTGGGCCATTAATTTTAGCCTCTTATTGGCTAGCTCTTACATTTTGATCTAACCCATTTCTAATATTCTGTGTAGCACCACGAGCTGGCTTACCAGGAAAGATATTAACCTGCATCTGTCTGGAGTGAGAGAATCATGGCGACCACCTGACTCGGCTTCTTTCTCCCAGCATTCTGTTCTGTTTACTCTGCCTATCTTAATTCTACCTTATCAGAGGCCAAGCAGTTTCTTTATTAATTAACCAATGAAAGCAACAAATAGAAAGATGACCCTCCTCCTTCAAGTTTAAATAAATCCTGATGGATACCAAGAAGGCATCTAGGGGTACCCAAGTGTCAAGAATCATGGAGTAGGTGTCAATTGGCTCTGATTTTGTAGAATGGGTCAGCTACTAAAATGAGGGTATCAGTGGAGTTTTGCCTATTGAAGTAGGAAAAGTAGGTAAAGAAAGAAAGTTAAATTATCAGAGAATTCTGAACTTTAATTCCTTAGAAAGAAATAGAGGAAAAAGGAAAAGTCATCTTGCTTAGAAAATATTAAATTTAATTCTAAGTAATATGAAATCCCAAACTGTCAACATCAAATTTTTGTGAAAATATTTGTGTAAAAAATTAATGTTTGTTTTAATTTTGAATATTTAATTGAAGGAAATATAAACAATCAATGAAAGAAATTTTGCTGGATGTTGGAAGCAATGAGTGTCTTATTCACTTAATATATTATATCAAGGCCCATTTTGGGCAATGGCATATTAAGTTATACAATAGAGGTTTCTGGGTTTTTAAAGCAAGAATCTTCCCTCTACTACTTGAGTCAATAGCAGTGAAATGACAGGAAGCAAGGAATGGGGCTATGAATAACTTCATATTCTAGAGGAACTTTGAAAAATGCAACTGACAGAATTTTGTAACTAATTAAATTGTTGGACACAATAGAGAGTACGTTTGGATTCTAGCTTGAATGACAGGAAAAAGAGAAAGTTTTTAACTATCCCAGATGATGAACATGTTTGTAAGAGAGAGGATATATTTAATTTATATCTGACTACAAATCACCAGTGTTCATGAGGAGCAGCAATCCATTGAGACGTTTTGTTCTACATTCCTTTCTTACAGTTGTGATGATATGTCAGAGTGATGACAGGGTTGGAGACTTTAGAGGTTTACTTTAACCAAATGTTGATAATTAAATGATTTGGGCAATCAGATGTTTCATTTTTATTCAGTTATTCCATTATATCAAAACATCGGGAACTTTTTATTGTACACAGTGATAGTGTTGTTTTTGTGATGTCACTGCCCATAGCTGCATAGAGGAGCACAGTGGCTAGTGTTAGAGAACTTACTACAGTGTGTTTTCTGGAGTACAATGTAAACCCACTGCATGAACCATGAAGCACAGAGCTGTGTTGATCCAGATCAATGAACTTTAGGATTTATCCTATTCTCATAGGGTTTGCTAAATCTGGACGTATGGGGTCATGGCATGCTTGGAAATTTATATGTGTGTGTGTGTAATAATATATATATGTGTGTGTATATATATGATGTACATGTGCATATGTATATATGTATCCTGTGGATGTGCTTTTCATATTAATATACAATTCACCTGAATTTTTGTGTGATGGTGAAAATCTTAGCAAATTTAATTAATTCTAAATCATAGTTGAGAAATTTTTACTTTCTAATCTTTACTCGACTAATCCAGTCTGTGTAATTAGTATTTTATTTTTATAGAATTTTTTTTTGTTTGTTTGTTTTTTTCGAGACAGGGTTTCTCTGTGGTTTTGGAACTAGCTCTTGTAGACCAGGCTGATCTCGAACTCACAGAGATCCGCCTGCCTCTGCCTCCTGAGTGCTGGGATTAAAGGCGTGCGCCACCACCGCCCAGCTTTTATAGAATCTTATTAACACAGAAAGTATCTTAGCTTTGTCTAATAGAGAATTTAAAAGTAACACAATGTCTCCATGATGACTCTGGTTCATTTCCAGAGCATATAGTCTGCTGATCAGACATCTCCTGCTGATGCCTCAGGCTTCTAAAATAATGAGTTAGGTTATCAATGCAGACACCTACGTATGAATCAGGGAATCACACCATCCCCCAAATACTGGCCATAGTTCAGACTCTTTATCGACAGGGCTAGTTAACGCCTTCCATGGAAGCTTTTGACATAATAATGTGAAGAACACAGACAGAGTACAGGGGATGAAAGACAGACTATATGAAACATTAGTACAACTGATACTACAGGCTCTCAGTTGTGTCACCTCAAAATTTGGTCACAAAGAAATATAGTGTAGAAGTCCCTGGGGGCTTAGTGAACAGGAAGAGGAGAAGGTGTATAGAGAGGAGGAATTTAGAGAAGAAAATAGTTCTAATATTATAGTATAGAAGAGGCCAACTGTAGTCTTCAACTAGAAGAGTTTTGATTCAGACCCTGCTAAAGACAAATAAATAGCAACATTAAAAATATAGAAGGTGAAATAGTATTGATTTTGTCATAATATATCATACATAAGAAATTAAATTATAGCACTATATTCTATACTGAGATATGCAAAAGAAGCATAACATTTTAAAAGTTTAAAATAAAACATTTAGTAGAAAATACCTTTAATTTAATACGAACTGAAGAATAGTTTCTTATATACTATATTATGAATATGGTTTTCCTTTCCCCAACTCTTCCCTGATCTCCCTGACTCCCCACCCACACAAATCCACACCCTTTATTTTTCTCTGTTATTAGAATACAAGTAGGCATCTAAGAATTAAGGGAGCCACCTAAGGGTTGGCAAGAGACTTGAACCTGGAGTGGCTACCTGGTGCCAGGGCAATGTCCCCAGTTATTTCCTTGGGCAGCTGAGGATAGGGAACCTGAAATGACCCTGTCCTATAGCCATACTGATGAATATCACCATAGAACCTTCATCTAGCGACGGATGGAGATAGAGACAGAGGCCCACACTGGAGCACCAGACTGAGCTCCCAAGGTCCTAACGAGGAGCAGAAGGAGGGAGAACATGAGCAAGGAAGGCAGGACAACGAGGGGTGCACCCACCCACTGAGACAGTGGGTCTGATCTATTGGGAGCTCACCAAGGCCAGCTGGACTGTGACTGAAAAAGCATGGGATAAAACCGGACTCTCTGAAAATGGCGGACAATGAGAGCTGATAGGCCAAGGACAATGGCACGGGGTTTCGATCCTACTTCATGTCTGGCTTTGTGGGAGCCTAGACAGTTTGGATGTTCACCTTCCTAGACCTGGATGGAGTGGGGAGGACCTTGGACTTTCCACAGGGCAGGGAACCCTGACTGCTCTTGGGGCTGGAGAGGGAGGAGAAGAGGAGTGGGGGGAGGGGGAGAGGGGTGGGAGGAGGGGGAGGGAAATGGGAGGCAGAGAGGAGGCGGAAAATTTTTTTTTCAATAAAAAAAATAAATAAATTAAAAAAAAAGATAAAATAAAAATGAAACAGGATAGGATAAAGCAAACTAACTGCCAGGAGAGAGAAAAAAAAAAAGGAAAAAAAGAAACATATAAACACAGAAATACACACATTTCCACACACAGAAATCCCACAAAAACATAACAGTGGAACTCGTAACAAAAGCCTGTAAAGGGAAACATGAAAAAAAAAAAGAGAGAGAAGATAAAAGTAAAAATAATTCTGAGACAAGCAACCTCCAAAAATCCCTTTAGTTCATCATGTGTTAGTCATATGTTGCTGGGCATGGGGACTGTCCTGAATGGTGGTTTATATACCCAGTGAGGCTTTGCTGCAGAAAATTGATTTTTCCTTTGTGCTAAGAATAGTGTTTTATTCCTATTGTTCTAAAGACAAAAGCAGTAATTTACCTAGACTGTAACATTTTTTACAATGTTTTTGTAAAACTTTAAGAGTTCAAAGAACAATATGGATATTCAAAGTAAAAAATTAATGCCTAGCTTTGATGAACCCAAAGAGATCACATTCTTGAAGAGTATATCCTATGTATTGCAATGTGCCACATAGAATGTTCTCGGTGTCCTGCACTTAGCAAGACCAACGGCTCTTGTGACATTGGTAAGTGTAAAGATGTGAAAGAAAAGCATTAGGAAACAATTTAACAGAATTTATAACTTATTCTAAAAAATAGTATAGTGAACTTAGCAGTAAATATATAAAATCACATTATGCACAGAGATGGTTTACCAAGCTTATGACTTATTAAAGAGTAACCTTACCTAACTGTATGCCTCCCCCCCCAGCCATAGCTCAGCTCAGAAATTAAAGAACTGTTAAGGAAAGCAAGGAGAGTGCTCCTACCATACACTCAGATAACATCTGATGGACCATGTCAGGTTTGAGTCTGTTTGAGACAAGGTTTGGTATCACAGCTGGCTGTCAACTTCTTTGTCTTTGCCTTGTTTCAACACATAATTGTTTCAAGAACTGACACCTGAGTCATTCACTTATTACACATGAATGCCTGCCTGAGAGTCTGCACCTGGGACGTTCGACTAACTGTGAAATAGTATCAACATAATGAGAACAAATCCACACACTAAACATGTGAAAAGCAATTAACAATAATTTAAGACATGCCTTTAAGAAAAGAAAAAAAGTTGAAAAGTATATCCGCAATGAAATAAAGTATGCAGTGAAGCCAGAATCACATCCCAGACAATCTCCAAACCACTGTGACTAATAAGAAGCTGAAGCAAGTCTTCTTAAACACAAAGGCAACACATGAAGGTCAAAGCATTGAGTTACAGCATTAAAATTAGCAAATAGACTTTTAAAAACCCTAATAACCACATTCTGAGTACTTAGTGCTTGCCTAGTACTCATAGAGTCATTTATCTACACCCAAGCAAGGTATGAATAAATACCTAGGTATAATATTAATAAAACACACAAACAGGAATCTGGAAAGCTGAAGATTCTGTAAAAGTGTTTAAAGACATAAAGTGAAACTGAGAGATTACTTCAGAGATGACAAGATCCAAGGTTAAGTTAAATCAAGAAATCAAGACAATTTTAACTTATCTTAAATAGAGACTAAATGCACATGTAAAACAATTGCTACTGAGTTTTGTTAGAGTGAACATAAATAAAAATACATCCAAGCAACAAAATACCTTGTGACTGTATAGACCTCTTGTTCTTTGTCATCAGAGACAGGACACTCAAAAGACTTGGGTACAAATAACTTCATAGAAAAATAATTGTAGATTTTTTGTACTTTCAGTGAGTTTCTCAGTGTTTTAAAAAGACTCCAAAGTGCAAATATTTAGGCAATAATAAAATAGAGATTTTCGGGCGGTGGTGGCGCACACCTTTAATCCCAGCACTTGGGAGGCAGAGGCAGGCGGATCTCTGGGAGTTCGAGGCCAGCCTGGTCTACAAGAGCTAGTTCCAGGACAGGCTCCAAAGCTACAGAGAAACCCTGTCTCGAAAAAAAAAAATAAAATAGAGTTTTTATATCTAGTGATTGACAGGGTAATCTCAATAAAACAAAAAGATAAAGCCATAGAGGAATCCACTGATGGGTTAACAACATTAAAATTTAAACTTCTACAAATCTAAAGATATATGAGTTGAATTTTATTATTTCTGCATGATTTTATACTTTAAATGGACTTATGGATTTATACATTACATGATTTAAAAATTTTAACTATGACATAAATAGTATTTAGTATTTCATAAGCTTAAAATTACTTTCATAGTTTATTATGATAAATATAGTGTTAGTTCATGTAGTAGTAACTTTTATAATATGGTTTTTCAAGGGTAAACCATATACATAAATTTTCATACTAACAGCAACAAAAATATGCCTAATCTTTTCTCCTTATGAACGATATCATTGTTTACATGATCGCAAAATTGTATTGACAAGATTTCTTTAAAGAATAAGTAGTCAGAAAAGTAACAGGGATGTAGAGAAACAGGGCCAGAAAAGCACATGGAATTTCATATAGGACATTAAGAATGATGGGACGGAGAATGAAAACGTGAAGCAAATGTGGTATGAAATTAATGCTGTCAACAGTGGTGTGGACGGCAATGCAACGGTCATGCTGCTGTTATGTGCTGAACCGCCCTGGAAGCACCCACTGATAGGGTTCCTTTCTTCATGTGTTCTCACTGGAGCTCATCCTTATGTGTTTATTCATATCATGGGCGGGCACTGTGTCATTTACTTCTAGAGAATGAATGCATAATTGATTATTTGTAGGATGCAGTCTCTAAATACAATATAATGTATTTTATTTCTCTGTCTTATCTGAGATTACTTTTTCCTCTTTCAGGATAGAATCAAGCTAGACCCCTTAGTACTTTTTCAACTGTTTACTGAGTTATGTTTGTTACCATTTAACTTACTAACCTTAAATCATTAATTTGAAATATACAATGTATATTTTACTTATATTTACAATTTTAGATCATCTTAATGTGCTTTTGAGCTATTTTGCCCTCCTATAAGGAACTTTTTTCCATTTCTTTCTCCATTTCCTTCATTCTGAGTCAACAAGTCAATGCATCCTTTTAGGTTTGTCTTTTCTAGATACTTCACATAGGCTTCATAAAATATCTTATATTTTGTGTCTTGTTTCTTTTGCTCGGCATATTTTGATATTTACCCACCTTGTAGCATGTTGATACATCATCTTCTATTGTTTCCAAATAATATTTCAATGTATGACCCCATTGTGTCAAATTCATCCACTTACTAAATTGATAGATATTAGTTTCCTTTGCATTTGCTATCTGTATAAAGCTACTATGACCATCTCTGCATAATTTCTTATATCCTTAAAATTATTCTTTGCTGAATTAATAGGAATAAATTTCTGGGTTATTATGCAAACATTTTATTATGCATGCACTTTAAGGACCCCCCAAATGCTTAGCAAGGCTCTCATACTGTTTTAAAAACCCACAAGCAAGGTGTTTCTGACCCTCTATATCATTGCCAGCACTTATAAATCAGCTAATTAAGTGGTAGTGTAGTCTTATCAAATACAACTTTGAATATTACTTCTCTGCAGGCAAAGGATATTGAGCCTCTTTCATGTGATAAACCACTGTATATATTTATAAATACAAGTTTATTCTGAAATTTAATTGAAGTATTAAGTTGTAATATTTACTTATATATTTTGGGTGCAACTCCTTTAGTAGATACTCATTTGTGAATATTTCATTTCAATCTAAGTTTTCATTTAATTTTCCTGTGATTTTTTTGTGAAGCAAATTTCAAAATGATATTAAAAATGTTTGTGCTCTGTGCTTATGGTGTTTGTTTAAAACGTTTTGAATAACTCATGTTATAGGGATGTGTTCCTGCATTATTTCTACGCTCATGTTGCAATTATGTCAGTAATCCATTTAAACAAATTTTTGTATGTGGAAGTAAGAGTCCAAATTCATCCTTGGACATTTGAATATCCAGGTGTGTGTGTGTCATTTACTCTTGTGTTTCACCATCCTTGTTAAAAGTCACTTTAATTAAGTGGATGACTTTATTTCTTGAATCTTGTTTCTAGTCCTGTGATCTAACTATCTAGTCCTAGACCAATCTCACCATGTTACTACAGCTTTGTATAAGCTTTGATACCAGAAGGTGTGAGGTTCAAATTTTCCCATTTAAAATATGTATATTATATGCTTTAGTCCATAATAATAAACCATTCTAAGCATTAAAGAATTACGTACTACATTTTATGTTATATAATATATTATTAATGAAATTTTAAATATTAAATGTTCATATCTAAGATCTAAATATTACACAGTGCATGTTTCCAGTTTTTATGTTTTATATACTTATATATACATATGTTATATACCTACATATTCATACATACACTTCTTTCTTTCCTTCCTTCCTTCCATCCTTCCTTCTTTCATTTATTCTTTTAACACCAGAAATAGTTCTACAATGAATTTTATGTTTCTCTTCAAATTAAAAATACGTGCTTTAATATTTGCAGATTTGCTGTTTATTTAGTTTTCTGTGAAATATATACTGATTGCCTATAATTCACTGGGTATAAATACTAAGTATATTGCAGTAAAAATGTAGGAAAAATTCATTGGGAGTAAATACTAAGCATATTCCATTTAAAACTTATTAGCGCTTTCATTTTTCGAGGAGGATGGGTAACTTCGTGCCAAACATAATAAATACTATAAAAAACAATTTTGAGATAAATGGTGATGAGATGTGTTTTTGTATTTGTGAGGGTCACCCAGTGAAGATATAAGGATGCATTTGAGCAGATACTAAAATAGCACAAATACGCAAAACAATCAAGAAAATTTATAAAAGAGTATTTCATGCAGAGCTTTCTCTTGTCTCCGTAGGATTGACACCAGCATGTTGGGTTATTGATTTTTGCTAATTCACTTCTGCTGTGCCAACTTCAGTCAGCGAAAAATGACTGTTGCTTCTCTCCATTTCACTACACAATTTCTTGCTACTCTGTTGATCGATGGTCAAGTCACAGAAAATGAAAAGGATGAAGGACTGAGCTTTATCCTTCTATTTTTTTGCTCCATTTTCACTAAGGACTAATTAAAAATCTTTGATTTTTGTTACTGGCCTGTAAGTGGAGTTTTCCACCAGTATTAGGAAAAAATAAATTTCTAAGGACTGTGTAAATTATGTTCAATCTTTGTTGATAAGAATTGTGCTTCTTGGCACACTCCTTAGCTGGTCTATGTGGCAAACATTTTTTTGCCTGCTTTTGGCTATGCTCTATTCTCCTGGGTAAGTGTCAAACATTTATTTACAAATATTACAATTGTATTAAAAGTTAAATTAATTCTTTTACTTTTTTATTGAATTTTATTGAGCGCCACATTTTTCTCTGCTCTCCTCCCTACATCTTCCCTCCTCTTAAACCTCTCCAAAGGTTCCCATGTTCCCAATTTACTCAGGAGATCTTGTCTTTTTCTATTACCCATGTAGATTAGATCTATGTATGTCTCTCTTAGTGTCCTCATTGTTGTCTAGGTTCTCTGTGATTGTAATTTGTGGGTTGGTTATCTTTGCTTTATGTTTATAAACCACTTATGAGTGAGTACATGTGATAATTGTCTTTCTGTGTCTAGGTTACCTCATTCAAAATAATGTTTTCTAGCTCCATCCATTTGCCTGCAAAATTCAAGATGTCATTTTTTTCTTCTGTGCAGTACTCCATTGTGTCAATTTACCACATTTTTCTTATCCATTCTTCAGTTGAGGGGCATTCAGGTTGTTTCCACATTCTTGCCATGACAAACAAGGCTGCTATGAACATATTTGAGGACATGTCCTTGAGGCACGATTGAGTACTCTTCGAATATATACAGGAAAGTGGTATTACTGGGTCTTGAGGAAGGTTGTTTCCTAATTTTCTAAGAACTCGCCACACTGACATCCAAAGTTGCTGTACCAGGTTACATTCCCACCAACAATGCAGAAGTGTTCCCTTTACCCCACAACATCTCCAGCATAAGTTGTGATTGGTGTTTTTGATCCTGGCCATTTTTACAGGTGTAAGATAGAATCTGAGTTGTTTTGATTTGCATCTCTCTGATGAGTAAGAATGTTGAACCTTTCCTTAAGTGTCTTTCAGCCATTTATATTCCTCTGTTGAGAGTTCTCTATTTAGGTATGTACTTCATTTTTTATTGTATTATTTGTTCTGTTGACAACCAATTTCTTGAGTTCTTTATATATTTTGGAGACCAGACCTCTGTCTGATGTGGAGTTAGTCAATATCTTTTTTCCATTCTGTAGCCTGTCATTTTGTCTTGTTGAGTGTGTCCTTTGATTTATAGAAGCTTTTCAGTTTCTGGAGGTCCCATTTATTAATTGTTTCTCTCAGTGTCTGTGCTGCTGGGGTTATATTTAGGAAGTGGTCTCCTGTGCCAATGTGTGCAAGTGTACTTCCCACTTTCTCTTCTATGAGGTTCAGTGTGGCTGGCTTTATGTTGAGGTCTTTGATCCATTTGGACTTGATTTTGTGCATGGTGATAGATATGTATATATTTTCATTCTTCTACATGTTGATATCTAGTTATGGCAGCACCATTTGTTAAATGTGCTTTCTTTGGTCAAAAATCAGGCGTTTAAAGGTGTGTGAGTTAATATCTAGGTCTTTGATTCAGTTCCCTTGGTCCTCTTGTATGTTTTTATGTCAATACCAGGCCATTTTCAGTACTGTAGCTCTGCAGTAAAGTTTGA
The DNA here is from genome assembly GCF_950005125.1 of Chionomys nivalis. NCBI lineage: Eukaryota > Metazoa > Chordata > Mammalia > Rodentia > Cricetidae > Chionomys > Chionomys nivalis. The sequence goes on from NC_080101.1 coordinate 61,380,157, forward strand.
TGTCTCCAGAAGTTTTTTTTTATTCTACAGGATTGTTTTGGATATCCTGAGTTAGATGCTGAAAAAAACTTTTGACAAAATACAACATCCCTTCATGATAAAGGTCTTGGAGAGAGCAGGGATACAAGGAACATACCTAAACATAATAAAGGCCATATATAGCAAGTCAACATCCAACATCAAGCTATATGGAGACAAACTCCCAGAGATCCCACTGAAATCAGGAACAAGACAAGGTTGTCCACTCTCTCCATATCTATTCAATATAGTTCTTGAGGTCCTATCTAGAGCAATAAGACACCAAAAGGAGATCAAGGGGATACAAAAGAAAAGAAGTCAAACCTCACTGTTTGCTGATGATATTATAGTTTTCATAGCAACCCCAAAATTCTACCAAGGAACTTCTACAACTCAAACACTTTCAGTAATGTAGCAGGATATAAGATTAACTCAAAAATAATCAGTAGCCCTCCTGTACACAGATGATAAAAGGGTTGAGAGAGAAATCAGAGAAATATCACCCTTCAAAATAGCCACAAGAAGCATAAAATATCTTAGAGTAACTCTAACCAAACAAGTAGAAGACTTGTATGACAAGAACTTTAAATCTTTGAAGAAAGAAGTTGAAGAAGACACCAGAAAGTGGAAAGATCTCCCATGCTCTTGGGTAGGAAGAATTAACATAGTAAATATGGCAATCTTATCAAAAGCAATCTACAGATTCAATGCAATGACCATAAAAATCTCAGCAAAATTCTTCACAGATCTTGAAAGAATGGTACTCAATTTCATATTGAAGAGCAAAAAATCCAGGTTATATTAATTTTTATTAATCATTGAAGTTACTGGGATTTCTTTTACTGAATGTCAAAACATTTTATTTACCTGACTTTTGATAATTATCTTTTAGAACCAATTTGTTTTAATGATTTCTATTAAACATAATAGGTACTGTCAAAGAGTTAAAATTTTGTGGGTGATGTCATTTTTACTTTTCTGTTTGAATTCACACTGTTTTCCCTATATGCTGTCACTTAAAAGCTACATCATTGATTTGGTTTACTAATTATCTGGATTAATCATTCAACTACTTACAGTACAAACCATTATCAATTGTAATGTCATATGCTATAGTTTGAATCTGAAATCTTTCTCCAAATGCCATGTGCCTGTCGTATGTGTTTTCCACCTTGTAGTGTTTTGAGAAGTAATTAGTTCATGGTGGCTTTGAACTTATAAATGATTTAATTCATTGTTGGCTTCATGATGGCTTATTTAATGGTATATTGAAGGCGATAGAAATTTAGGAAGTGGAACTTGGTTAAGGCTTGGTTAAGTGAGCAGTTCCCTGGGGGCATCCTTTGCTTTCACACCCTGTCATTAGCTCCCATCTCATCAATCCTCCTAACTGACTGCCATGAACTAAGCACATCAATCCACCACAAGCCCCTACAACCATAAATATTTTTGTTCTTTCCTTTCACCCTCAAAACAGTAGAATTAGTCTACTACAAACTGATGCCTTTGAGATCATAAGTGAAAAATAAATCATTTTTCTCAGACATTTTATAACAATATCAATATTGATTAAAATATCACATGGAGGTTGTATCAAGACATTTTGCAAATGATACATGTTTATATTTTACTTCATTTGGGTATTAGTTTTAAACCAAACCCAGTATTATTGAAAACCATCATAAGAGAACTTTTATCAGCTTTTGAACTACTGAAATTTTAGTATAATATTTGAAGCATACACATTTTTAAATTTGTTTGCAGCACACATTTTAAGATGATCCCAGTGGTATCTATGACAAAAATTATATACTGTTAAGTCAAACTGAATTATTTGTGAACTAAAAACAAGATAATTTTCCTCCTGAAAGGAAGAATCCAATCAGGAACAAGAATTCTTGGTTCATTCTTGGATCTTCAGATGGATGGAACAGGCTAAGGGTCCATAAGCATCTTCTAGATGTGAGGAATAGTCAATTTCTACAGCAAAACTAGGACCTGAGGTAGACAAAAGCCTGAGACTGGATTGTGCTGGTTTCTTGACCAAACCCGGAAGTAGGTTTTCCCCCAGAGAATTCAGGTAAGTGTTGAGGAGTGTCAACTTTCATTTTAGTCTGTGGGTGCTAGGCAGAGAAACCACACAAACATCTCACACATCCAATAGTGTAACAATAGGTTTTCAGGGCCTGTTTATAGCAATGTGTTATTCAGATAATTGTACTGTCATTGAATACTAAATCTAGGGAAAACATAAAACTTTTTAAAATCATAAACAAATTTGAAAATATTTAGTATATGCTTAAAATATACCTTAGTTTTATATAAGAGCCTGTTCAAAGAGTACCTAGGAATGCAAGTCAGCATGTGATATAGCTTTTTAAATTTAATATTCTTCAAAGTATATATGCAGGCTCAGGTTCTGCTCAAGGGTGTTTGATAATATAGAGTCATGACAAGCAAGTTACTTCTTGCAGGGAATAAATTTTTCCCAGTGCAAAAAATTAAACTTTGTAGAGGCTGCATGAACTATTTAGAAATCTTCCTGCTCTTTTAATACACTTTCAGTATTTTGAAAGAACTTGATTCATTTTACATATGGGATCAGCATACTGCTAGCTTACTATAAATCAGTAGAGTAACATACACAGTTGCACATTAAGGTTTATGATATTCTTTATATTTCTTAGCTTTAATATTTTAGAAAGAAGCATCTGAGAAATGTTATTCCAATTCTTCATTTAAAGTATATAAATAAAAATATATTTCTTCATAGTGATTAAACACTTATATACATGTTATAAACACATAATACTCTATTGACTTTGGAAAAGTTGGCACCATTTTAGCATCTTTGGCCTTGGCTAACACCTTTGATTTATTGCCAGGTTATATTGTTCAGAAATTTATTCATTGACTGTCTTGTAAGTATCTTGCCCTGTGCTGAGATTGCACATACATATTGGATAACGTATGATCTCTGTTCTTCAGGAATTGCATATGAACAAGTGAGAAACATAAAATGTGATATACTTTATAAATATTGTACCAAGAATAGCCAAATTTTATTTGCCATGCAGAGGACTTTACATATTAAGAAAGTTACAGTTAAAAATTATTATTAACTGAATTTTATTTTTACTCTACTTGTTTAAATGGTCACAGGTGATAATATCCTAACTTCCCTTTTCACTACAAACCTCAAAATAATGTGTAATTTAACTCTTAATAACTTACACTAAAAACAGAAAACCAGTATGTTGTTATTTTTTTGTGATTTCAAGTCATTTACAAGGCTTTATTGTAACATAACACCTGTGGAAATATGACGAATGATTGAACCACAGAAATAAGTAAACTGGATTACTTGTTTTCAACTGGAGAAAGTAGTACCTCCACCTTGGCACTGTGTTACCTTGTTGCTTTCCTGGTTAGACAGTTTTTTTATTATTGATTTTATTGAGCTATACATTTTTCTCTGCTCCCCCACATTTCTCTCTCCTCCCCTTCAACTCTCTCTCATGGTTCCCATGCTCCCAATTTATTCAAGAGATCTTGTCCTTTTCTACTTCCTATGCACGTTAGATACATCTGTGTCTCTCTTAGGGTCCTCATTGTTGTCTAGGTTCTCTGGGATTGTGAATTGTGGGCTGGTTTTCTTTGCTTTATGTCTAAAAGACACTAATGAGTGAGTACATATGATATTTGTCTTTCTGGGTCTGGGTTACCTCACTCAATATGATATTTTCTAGGTTCATCCATTTACCTGAAAAATTCAAGGTGTTGTTATTTTTTCTGCTATGTAGTATTCCACTGTATAAATTTACCACATTTTCCTTATCCATTCTTCAGTTGAGGGGCATTTAGGTTGTTTTCAAGTTCTGGGTATAACAAATAATGCTGCTATAAACATAGTTGAACACATGTCCTTATGGTAAGATTGAGCATCCTTTGGGTATATACCCAAAAGTGGTATTACTGGGTCTTGAGGAAGGCTGTTTCCTAATTTTCTGAGAAATGGCCATACTGATAACCAAAGGAGCTGGACCAGTTTGCATTCTTATCAGCAATGCAGAAGTGTCCCCTTTCCCCCACATCATCTCCAGCATAAGTTGTCAGTATTTTTGACCTTGGCAATTCTTACAGGTGTAAGATGGAATCTCAGATTTGGAGAGATGGCTCAGCTATTAAAGGATAGGCTCACAACCAAAAATAACACTATATTGTTCTTAATTTATCTTCTGGCTTTCAATGCTTGAAACTGTGAAAACAAAAGGCCCAATTTATGGTATTGTAGAAACACAAAGAATTAGTCTTTCCAATATGTTGACTAAATAACCATTATCATGACAGAATGCACAAAGGATTATGTTTTATATCAATACATTTGTGACAATAGAAAGAAGGAGTTCTTGGCTCTAAGTTGGTTCAATGTGTTTTGAAAAAAGAGCATATGGGAGTTTAAAGGAAAGATTGGTGGGGGCAGGTAGGGCAGAAATTGGAGGGAAGTGAACAGTAGATGGATTTAGTCAAAACCCACTACATGAATGTTTATAATTCTCAAATAATTAAATAATTTTACACACAAAAGTTTTACCAGTTGCTGAGGACCCAGTCTTAAACTTTCTCCCCTTCAAGAATCATGGAAAATTATTGCAAGTTACCGAGTCTCAGAAATTCTTTTACAACTGCACAAAATGGATAAGGCTATCAATATAATAAAAGACAAAATGATATTTATAATTTGTACCTCTGAGGATTCACAACACAATAAGGTTGGTGGTAAAATAAGTGAGAACAATGTGGACATATGGCCCAGAAGCCACAGCCTTATCAACACAGAACTTTTTTATTTTACCCAATAAAAGAAGATTCAGTATAAAAAAAAGATTTTGTTCATTTTTGTGTTAAACATGCTTTAAGCATTTATGTACACTAATATAGGGTGAACCTATCATATGCTATTATAGATATATTTGATTAGTTGGTTGGCTCTTAGAATGATAATGTGCTCTTAGACAAAGAAATCAAATCACATTGTTAGCTGTTTTCAAGGGAGAGAGGCAGGGTTAAAATCACAACGGCTAGTTCTGTGCAAATGGTCAACCTGTTTCCATGGTAACTGGCTGGCTGAGTAAACTATAAATTTATAGGTTTTGGTTTGTGACCTCTTATCTTAAAGAATCTGTAAGAGAGTGTTTCTATAAATATAGTTTCCATCTCTAGGCTAAGTACGATTCTGAAGATAACATTTAGGATAGAGAGCTTTGGAATTATATAGGTGACAGTTCAAACTGACACCCTTTCTTCTTCTTTTTTTTTGTGTGTGTGTGTGTGTGCGGTTTTTTGTATTAAACATGGTTTTGTTGTTGTTCCGAGTCTTTTAATTATAGGGAACCTCATCACATCTGTTCTCGAGGCGTTGTCTTTTATGATTTCCAGGCCACAGGTGCTGATGCAGTTCTCAGTAATGCAGAAAGCTGCTGTTGTTAATACAATCCCTTGCTTCCTCTCAGCACTGCCTGTGCTGTCTCTTTTAGCAGACACAAAGACGGTTTTAAGTGTGATGCGGAGGAGATATTTTCAGATCCCAACTCAGGTTGAGAAACTTCTTGGAATTTTAGATGAACATGTTTGTATCTTTTTCTTTAAAAGGTGAAGAGTTTTTATTTCTTTCTTACAAAATAAGGTACATGGTTATTTTATTTGTAAATCATAGTTTATTATCCGAACTATTTTCCCAAAAGAATCTAATGTCAATAATTTAATTTATTTAAAATAATGTTAGAGATTTTGTTCTTTTCACTTCGTAGGCATTTTACAGAGTGGTTTTTTTGTTTTTTTTCCTGTGATTTGATTCTGCTCATTGCATGGTGCATCTTCCTCTTCTTCCTGACCAGGATCCTGATGAGACGAAACGACCGACATTTCCATCAATATGAAGGAGAATTCCATAACCCCGACACTTTCCTGCCTGTGCACATGTGTACACATAGCCAAATGATAAAGTGCTTGAGAATTACTTCTGCTGTGTGCAGTGTTGAGATTAGAATAATAAGTTCATCATTATCATTATTATTGCTATTAATATTTATATAACACCTTTACTCTGAAAAGCTCAAGAAACTATGAATTTTAAATCATCCAATGGACTTAGATTTTAACCGCACCCCTATGTATTGGGTAAGTCACAAAATTAGTTGTGGATTTGAGTGATGTATATTGCTAGAGAAATCTTATTCCATTACTTTTTAACTATAGTCTGTTATTAGAAAATGGTACTATATATATTTTCCTGGGAAGTGAGATAATTGTTAGTGTTTCAATACTGAGGTCCATTTGCTATTTATTTAAGATTAACTCCAGGTGACAGGTTATTCAAAAGTAAAGAAGGAATAAACTGAATTGTAAATACAAAGACAAATTTATTCTTTGCATTAACATTCTAAACTAAACTTTGCAAAAGAATATATGACTACTATCTTTCACTAAAAACTCTTAAATTCTGCCCTTGCTTTATGCTCAGTACTTAAGTGAAGATACATCAGACTGAATTTTTCACGGTACTTTAGGATGAATAAAACCAGGTCAACAGAATATAGCAGTAACAGATCTTTGAACCTAATGGAGCTATTCAAATACTAAATCTCTCAGGAATAGTTTATTATCAATCTACTTCTATAACTTAAAAAAAGAACATTAATTCTATTAGGTTTCAATATTGGCTTATATTTTTTTAAGCTAAATAAAAACATGTTTTCTAAGACTGATATTTCTGTTACTCTTTCTTTCAAGAAGTGGTAATTTCATAGTTTGAAAGTTTATTCCCGCTTAGATTGTTTATATATGTGAAGATATTTGAAATGACATAAAAATGCTGCTATGTAACTCTGGGCTTGTTTTAAAGTTACATTAGAAGAATACAATTCTACTTGCAGTATAGGCTCCTAAATGAAGTGATTTTTGAAAGAAACCAGAGGAAAAGAGAGACTGGCATGGATGGCATGGTAGAATAAATATCATCATAAACTGTGGTTTCCCTCAAATACCCCAGACAATAAATTAGTTTTAAAAATATTCTACTTACCTATTTCTAATTAAAAAGAAGGTGAAATTGAAGAAATATAAATAATCTCACCAAGATCATGTTAGTATTTAGTAAAATAACATCTAACTACATAAATGAAAAATTTTAAGCTCAAACCCTCTGGCTTTTCTTGTCAAGCAGATATGTAGTGAGATAGATTTTGATATAAGTGAATGTATTTTGGCTTCTCAAAAGCCCAAATGCAAAAACACCAATACAGCATGTGATCTGCCCACAATACTACTATTTCATGGTGTGAAGTTATTATTGTCTTCCTCCTTTACAAATGTTTTTCCTGTTATACATCACCCCCCACAGTAGGATTTATTGCTCAATCATTTTGCATCAATATAAACAGATGTGCTTTGAAGGAGTTTTCTTTAGTAACAGACCCAATTTCAAACACCATGAGAGTCTCTGCAACTCACTGAATACTGGGGACTGGGACTGGGGCTCCCTTTGCTTGCCTGCTGTATGTGTCTTTCTAATCATAATCATGGCAGACCACAACTCCTTCCTTATTTGTCATAGATATCGACAGTCCCTTGGGTAGAATATGAGCATTAAAACTACAACTATATTTAGTTTTTTATATCAGGATTTAATTCTTGTTGTTAAACATTTTAACTATTGAGGAATCATTCTAACCAATAAGGCAAGCCCATGAATTTGTGGTCAAGCACAAGTTAGATAGTAATGGGAGAGGAGGGAATCTGGCCTCTAAGGACATGCAGAACTTGAAATTTACATAAGTGTGTCTACATTTGCATAATATACAATAGTTTATTTTTTCCTCATTTTAGTTTTTAGCGCATTTATTATTTTTATTCAGAAAATAAAATGGTTTCATTAAAACTCTTTGAACATAAATATCAATTCACTTTGCTCATATTCTGCCACTACCATCAACTATTCCACATTTTTATTTTTATTGGAGCTCTTCATCTCCACAAAACCCCTTATACTTTCATGTATATGTGAAATGTAATATGCATTTAAATATACATATGCTGTTTGTGTGAGACGAGGTGATAATTTGTATATTTCCCTCATGACTCTTGTCTCCTCCTTTTCCTTCCCTTCAGAGTTCTATGCTCTTCACATTGCCCCATTTGGTTTCTTACCACAAGCAAGTATTCAAATGTAGATTTTTTATAGGACGTTAAATGGGATACATTTGTCTTTTTGAGCCTATTCACAGTGGTCTCTAGTTCCATTCACTTCCCAGCAAATGACATAGTTTCATTCAGATAACGCTCTATCTTGTGTGTGTTTGTGTGTATTCTTGTTTATCTATTTATGTGCTGATGATACTTATGGTGACCCCTGTTTTGGTTGCTGTAATCCTTGCTCCAATGAACAAGAATGCCAGGTAGAATAGAGTAGCAGACTGGGATTTCCTGAAGCCTTACTAATTAGCATATACAAAAAAATGGGCAAAGGGTACTATTGAGCACCCCCACCACACCTGCAAAAACTTATCTAGAATCAACCACTTGTACAGGAGCAGAAGAAGCAGAGGTACTCAAAAGTGTGCAAAGCTAATCTATTTTAATTAATAAGTCTTAAAATGTATATACATATTTAAAATTGATTATGAATGATGTTGTAATAAGAGCGGCGGGGCTGCATCCCCGGCACCCGGCCGCCCGCATGGCTAGCTTATGCCCCGAAATAATTACACGGAAACTGTATTCTTTTAAACACTGCCTGGCCCATTAGTTCCAGCCTCTTATTGGCTAGCTCTTACATATTGATCTAACCCATTTCTTATATTCTGTGTAGTACCATGAGCTGGCTTACCAGGGAAGATCTTAACCTGCGTCTGTCTGGAGTGGGAGAATCATGGCGACTCCTCACTCGGCTTCTTTTTCCCAGCATTCTGTCTGTTTACTCCACCCACCTAAGGGCTGGCCTATAAATGGGCCAAGGCAGTTTCTTTATTAAATGAAAGTAACTCCTCCATCATTTTCCCTTTTTTTGTTTAAACAAAAAAGAAAGGCTTTAACTTTAACGTGGTAAAATTACATATAACAAAATGGTTATCAAGCAAGAATTACAGTTACAATATTTATATCTATTTTATCTCTTATTATAACTAAGGAAAACTATAACTATAACTAACCATTTTTTAACTCCATCAAAGACTCCAGAAGGATATAATATTACCTAAGCAAACAAGAAATCCAAACCTCTAGAAATGACAGAGACATCTCGCTGCCTGTACAGTCAACCAAAGTTCTTTTTTACCGTTGGGGGATGCATCTTCAGCCTTCAGGCCCATAGTATCCAGCAGACATTTTTATCAAGCACGAAATTTTAAAGACAGTTTAGGCACTTTTTGCTGTGTCCTGCAGAATGTCTTGTAGACTCTTTCATGAGTCAGGAACCCCGAAAATCCATCTCACCTTTAGGCAAGTTTAGCAGTCCTTTTTCTGTGGGTTCTCTGTGTCCAGTTTATGCAACAGTCCAGGCAAGAGCAGTTTCTTGCCCAAATGGCTATCAAACTCCATAAGGATCCTCTTCGATGACCATCTTTCTCTTGAAGTAGCTGGTGCTGCCAGAAGCACACGTGTCTCATTGTCATGAAAAGCCCTAAATTATTAAAACATTTAAAATGACATATTCTGTAGTCTTTGAAAGATATGAAGAATGCCTATCTAACTGAAATATATCTCTATATATCTAGAAAATCTAACTAACATGACTACAAGCTTGACTATTATTGATGATTGTCCATTAACAACCTATATTTTCTAATTATACATTACATTTTAAATGAACTATACAATCACAATACAGTAATCAAGATCAGAAATACATATACATATAACAAAATTGACCTTAAAATCCATACCAAATAAGAGCGGCGGGGCTGCGTCCCCGGCACCCGGCCGCCCGCATGGCTAGCTTATGCCCCGAAATAATTACACGGAAACTGTATTCTTTTAAACACTGCCTGGCCCATTAGTTCCGGCCTCTTATTGGCTAGCTCTTACATATTGATCTAACCCATTTCTAATATTCTGTGTAGTACCATGAGCTGGCTTACCAGGGAAGATCTTAACCTGCATCTGTCTGGAGTGGGAGAATCATGGCGACTCCTCACTCGGCTTCTTTTTCCCAGCATTCTGTCTGTTTACTCCACCCACCTAAGGGCTGGCCTATAAAAGGGCCAAGGCAGTTTCTTTATTAAATGAAAGTAACTCCTCCATCCGAATGAGATGGGAAAATTTATAAGTGCTTAAAACATTTAGAATCACTAAACTTTATATTAAGCATTTTAGAATATCATCTTAAAAGAAAGGCAAAATTCCATCTTTTGTGAGGAGAATAAGTGGGATGTTAAATGATGACTGGTTAAGGTATTGCTAGAATTACACAGACCTTAAATGTGAAAGCTGATGGTGGCTTGGAAAAAACATAACAGTAGTACTGGTGAGAAATAGATGGATTTTGGATTTATTTGTCATTGGTTACAACAAAATTTAATGAGTGCATCTGTGATGGCTGGTGAGATTTCACAGTACATTAGAAATTACAGGCGATGATATAGAATCCCTTGAGCTGCAAGGTAAATCATATTACTAAAGTAAAACAGTTATTTGGAGCTGAGGAAATAACTAAGAGGTCATCTGTGGTCAGGAAGCATATCATGCAGGCAAGAGTTGACACTGACCAGATAGTTCACAACCTATCCTTTAATAAGGAGGAGAGAGACATAAACATACAAACAGCTCTCAGAGAAGTGAATACTGATGAGGCTGGTGGAACAGCCAAATACAGACAGGATGAGAGAAGACTTGGGGCTAGTGAGTAGGTGTGAGGAGAACTAAGGCCTGACGCTATGTTGAGTGGCGGTTTTTATTTCAGTACAAGGGATTGAATGATAGAACTTTGAATATGCTCTGCAAGCCCACTACCATGGAGCTATAGTCCAAGTCTTCCTTGCAAATTTTATTTTATTTTGAGATAGTATCTCTAAATAGTTCAGGGTGGCTTAAACTTGTAATATTTCTGCTTCAGCCTCTTAAGTAGCTGTATCAGAGGCCTGAACTACCAGGACTAGTTGGTGAAATTATCAATGACAAAATTAAGAAACTGTTTCAAGAAGTAGAAATTGGGTAGCTGAGATAAATACCAATAAACTGGATGAAGAAATTTGAACATTGTCAAGGGGTTTTGGCAACATTGTCAAGAGAGTCTTGTCACTTGATTGATGACCATTTGTTCATGGCATAATATCTTATGGCATAAAGCAGAGTAAACGAAGAGTAAGAGGCAAATAAAAAATCTTCACAAATAATGACAATTCTCTATGCATATTTTCTGCTTGCTAGTGGGTCTATGTGTAGGTATGTTTATGATTATATTTGTCAACTGGCCGCTGCACTGGTGTAATAGCCACATGATGTGCCCATAGACTCTACTTTGTGAAAGGAGTTGCAGTTTGGCACAGAGAGCACTTGGGTCTGTCTCCCACTGCTCCCTCTGACCACAATCAGGAGCAGAGATGGACTCAGCAAGGTAATGCTAACTTCAGGGAAGTTTAGATTAGGTAGCTGATTCAGGTGGGAGATGAAGTACCTGGTCATTTTGACTAGATTCAGAAGCACTGTGTCAGCAGTAACCAACTACTCAAAAGCTCCCACTTGGGTTGGAGAAATGGCTCAGCATACAAATGTTCTCTTTGCTCTTGTAAAGGACCCAAGTTCAGATTACAGAATTCACATCCAGCTCTGTAATTCCAGCTTTAAGGGATCTGATCCCCTTTTCTGGTCTCTGCAGGCACCCCCTCTAAAATGCACACATTTACACATAAGTGAAAACAATAAAAATAAAAACTAAAATATACCCCTTTACGGGTAATGCCAGTAAATTTCAGTAGCCTAACAATATAGTTAGCCTATTTTTGAAAATATTTTAAATTTTATTTTAGAATTTTATATATATCTATAAAATATGCTAATATCCTTTTCCTAATTCACCTCTCCAACTTTGCCTTGAAATTTTCTATCCTCTTCATTTTTTAAACCCCCTTAGCATTATTAGTGCTGTCCATATATGCATAGGTGTGGGGCTATCCACAGGTGCAAGAACAACCTACGAGTGATCATACCTCCAATAAAGAATGATTCTCCCTTCCTTTGCCAGCAACTATTAACTTACAATAGCACTTCATTTAAGGTTGACACATCTGTAGGTATGCTAGAAAAATTCTATGCTTGATGTTTTGTGGCTTGTCTTGTGAAAGTCTTGTATATATAACCACAGATGCTGTGGTTTAATGAGTGTAAGTTTTCTATTTTTTCCAGAATAGCATTTCACAGTTCTGCTCCTCACGCACTAGCACTTATATTCTTCCTGTCCCCTTCACAGTGATGCTCCCTAAGATTTGGAGGGTGGGCAGGGTGATACAGTTGCTCACTTAGGACTGCACCTTCGTAGTCATCTATTATCATCTCTTTGGCCATTTATGAGTCTCTGCAGTAGCTGCTGCCCACCTGCACCAGTTCCATTCCCTGTCATCTAGAAGTGATGTCATCTCATCTTAGAGGAGTTGGTCTGGATTAAGCATTCTGTAACCCCAGCACCTGCTTCAGAAGAACTCAACCTGAGACAATCACCATAGTACTGTGTTGCACCTGCTGGCCTCTGCCTCAGGAGTGTGTACACAGTAGAGCAGGGGTCCCGTGCAATGTGGAAACAGAAAGAGCACAATTAGAAGCACCCCTTTAGCCTTTCCTTCTCTGGACTGCCATTCCCTTCAATAAGCAGATATAACAATAACGTTCTCAAAATTTGCCCATTAGCTTCTCATATTACTTAGCTGATTCTTTCACTTCTCTAGTGTTTCATTTGTGAGAGAGTTAGGGTCTTTATTAGTTTCCCTGTTCCTGTGGAACCATTAGTAGAATATGGAAATTGTTAAAGGCCTGCATGCCTTTGCATAGTCTTGAGAAAGCAGTATGATTGCATGCAGACTTCAGACCTCCATCTCGAATACACAAAGAAGTCTTCAGGTTAAGGTACCGAAAAAGAAATATTCTGTTTCAATTTTAGCTTATACAATATGAGCTGAAATTCTACACTATTTATTCCCACCAGGACAGTAGTCTTAATGGTTATTTGCCTAAAGAAGCAGGTTAAGGGAGAATCTGCTCGATAGCAGTAAAAATGTAATTGGATAATTTGAACTAAACTCATTTGAATTGACATTTGTGTTTTGTTGTCATTCTTCTCAACTGAGTTTTGCCATAAAAGCTGAATGTGACATCTAAGGTATAATTGTAAGGCTACAAAATAGGTACTTCGTGAAATTGAAGGTACTCCTTTTAAGTAGACACTCTTTAGCAAGGCTCTAAGTGTCATTAACCTCAGCCTACCATTTTGGATTCTTAGTGTCAAATATGCAATTACTTGATAAAAGTGTCAGGAAGGAATTGAAAAAAATCAAAAACATTGATAAAATTTCTTGCTTGTTTTTGTAAATATAAGGGATATGAGTGAGGAGACAATAAACTCCCTGCCTTATTTACATTCACAGGAGTGAATAACAAGAAGCCAATTCCGAAAACAAGGATGAGAGTTAACACCAGGTGTTTCCTTTAAATGAGATGGGCATGCCAGTTAAGTGTTGTTAGGAGTCTGGCAAATGCTCTGAACTAGGAGTGAGCTTTGCTGATTATTCCAATTAAGCAGGCCTGCTATTTAAAGGGGTAATGAAGAAGGGGAACTTTTTTAATTGGGGCACTCAATTAATTTCTTAGTTCATTCCACTCAGCAAATTGTAGCATAAAAGTTTATTTTTTTCCCTATGCTATTCCAGTTTTTCCAGTATGGGTTCTTGGACTTTGATAAGTCTCTATTTGCCATGAGGCTGCCAAGGTCACTGTCAGCAGGCAGAATATGTGGCCGAGAGTTCTGAGCAGAGCTTCACTCTCAGGGCTGTTTCCTACCACTCAATAAACTAGTTTTATTTTAACTTTTATTTTAACTTTCACGCACTGCTCCTGTGAGAAAATGTTAATTATGCTTAGGTTGGGGGTCAGGATAAAAGATGATTTTCATTTTCTTCCTATGAATCTTTGTATTTAAAACAGTGAGCATACAGCATTTTCTACTAAGTGGAAACACAAATACGATTTGAAAATTCATCTTCTATAATTGGCATATTTAATGAAGGCAATGAAAGGGAGTTTAATGATCAGGAACTGAGGGAATAACTACTTCAAAAGTAGGTTCATGGGATGAGGAGCAGAGTAACCGCATTTCCTTTTTCTAGACAAATTGCTTTGATACGGTTAGTACCAGCATTTTGTTGTCTTTCACTTTTCCACCGGCAAACATGACTCTTATCCATCTGCTTCCCTTAAAATAAGCACAGACAATGAATACGGGCACTCTTACAGTTAAAAGAAATCCCAGCTCCCAGCTTTTAAAGACAATGCTAGAAGGAACTCTGTATGCTAGTGGTGAAGTACCTTCTTGGTTTTCAGGCAGCGCTGCTTAGCCATGTGGGAAGTCAGAAACTCCCGGTTCAGCTGTGCTAATTTTGCTATATGACATCATTCCCCTAACAGCATCCACGGCATGCAACAATTCACATCTTGGTTATAAAATCTGGGACTTGCTATTAACTCTCAAGAGATCACATGCTGACCCTGGTAAAATAGGGCAAAACACTTCTTTAATCGCGGCTCAGCCTCTGATGACTTTCCCCTTTCATTTGGAAGTATGAAAAATAGTTTACTTTTATCACCTTTAGTAAAAGCATTTTTTACCTTTCTGGCATGTCTGTAAGAAAAAACTATGACATTGAAGTATGAAATATGAGTCAGAAGATGGAGAAGTAATAACAGAGTGAGTGAGAGGAATTGCTTGTCATTCTTCGTGGTTTCTGTGCAGCTGCAGACACTGGTGCCAACAGACGCAGCTGTAGAGGCAGTGTCTTCTCGTCGTCATTTTTTTCCAGCAGCATTCCCCTTAAAAAGTGTCATTGACTGTTATGAACATCTGTCTTATGTTAAAACAGAGTGCTATTTATTTTGAACAAAGTTACTTTCTATAACTGTCTTCTCACAATAGAAAAATAAAGCACCCCTGAGGTCCTGGCAGCCACAGTCTTAGTAGGAATATAGATGGGCTGTTCCTCAAATCTCACTGTCTGGTCTTTGTCCTCCTTGACTATTAACTGAACAATCCGTGACCTTTTGTTGAATGAATCTATCAAAACTGACCTGGGGTAACAGACAAGAAAGTTCTATGGTTCATGTTTATTCATTTGTATATTTGGTCTCAAATGATGGAATGTTCATTAAAAGTCTAAGTCCTGGAGAAACAGACCCTTCCAGAATGTGTGAAGGAAGGCCTGCTCCAGCTTCCCTGCCGGCCTCTGAGGCAGCCAGCCTTTGGACTTGGTGGGCCCTCACTGTGGATTGACTTCCTTAGCAACTCTGTATGGGATCTCCTGATTGAATTTAGTGAGAGGACTCTCTGTGAGGTAAATGGATCTTCCTTCAAGCCTTCTTACACTGAACTTTTTACGTGACTATGTGTGAGTAGTGAAGGAAGGGATGGGCTAGAAAGGGTAGTGAGAGTCTCAGAACTTTTTCCTGAGGGAAGGCATTAGAAATGGTGAATTCTTCAAATCACCACATTTTTTAAATTATCTAAAACTAAGACAGGCTATATTTAAAGATGACACTTCCTATTTTATCTGATAATACTGAATGTTGTACGTGAATCTCTCCTTGTATTTCTTGTATGCATGCATGGAACATGGTAAAATCATTTAAGGTGAAAATCACAACAATGAAGATTTTTTTTTTCCTTGACTGACTGCCAAGTGCAACAGTTGGTGCCAGTTGGCAACAATGCCTTACATAGATCTCATCCATGATATAAAGAGCAGGGTGCATTCTGATCACACACAGAGCTGCTGCATAAGTCAGCAGCTGATTTATTTACCTTCTTGGGAGCTGCAGGTGGTCAGGTCTCCCTTTCTTTGCTTTTGGGATCAATTCATTTCTGAGCTGATGGAACTAACTAGCTTCACGTTTCAGGTACGCCTGCCTCCATTGGCTGAGAAGGCTACTGATTTACCATCAACATTTCAATTTAAGATCTTGTGGCAGACGGCTGTTTGTATTACCTGTCCAAGGTTAAAGTTCTGGGAAAAAAAGACAAGAATACTTCTTTTCATTAAAGGTAACATTTGTATAAGAAGATAGTACTACTCATTAATGTCAGTTTAGGTCATAGATTTTTATCTTATTATTAAATCAAAATTTTCATGATTTGGGGGTGTCAAAAGACAACAACATTCTACAATTTTACACTATTTAATCTTCTGTTAGATCCTTTAAAATTTATAATGTGCTATCTACATGCTCTACAGAAATGTGAAGTTGTGACTATAAAAATGCCTATACATACTTATATAAATAGCAGTAATATTTAGTTAAGGCATGTATATATATGTAATATGTAATATTTAAATGTTAAATGTGTACATATATGTGTTTGCATTTACATTAATTATTTAAGGTATGTTCATGACACATTATCAATATGCAAATTTTGTAATTTTTCATTGTAAAACAGTTTATAACTCTAAGGTTAGCTCTAATGTTGAATATGAAAACTTATTGGTGAGCATTTAAACTTTGCATGGCTATGAGACAATGAGAATTTAAAAGGCAAATAACATTTTAGTATTACTTCCACATACCTTGGAATTACAGTTATGTTAAAATTTACAGTTTCCTTGAAGTTTTTGACTCACATTTTGAGAATCATCACTTGATTTGATATACTAATATTCTTGCTGTGGGACAACGGTCTTGTACTTTGTAAAGATTTGTCACTTGTATTTTAATAAAACTCTGATTGGCCAGTAGCCAAGCAGGAAGTAGAGGTGGGGGGGATAAGGCAGGAAATAGAGGTGGGGCAACAAGAAATGGAGAATTCTGGGAAGAGGAAAGCAAATTCTGTAGCTGTCACCCAGACACAGAGGAAGCAAGATGAGAATGCCTTGCTAATAAATGTACCAAGCAACGTGGCTAACACAAACAAGAATTATGGGTTAAGATGTGAGATATAATAGTTAATAAAAAGCCTGAACTAATAGGCCAACCAGTTTATAATTAATGTAGATCTCTGTGCATTTCTTTGGAACTTAACAGCTGCGGGACTTGGGGGACAGAAACCTCTGTCAACATATTCTGGAGTTAAATTAGTTTGCATGCACATATGTAAATTTTGTTAGTTGCAAGATCCTCCTCAGAGTGATCAAGTGAGGCTTCTCTGAGGAAGTAAACATTGAACTAAAGGCTAATGATAAAGAGAAGTCCACCATGTGGCAGACAGCACCAACTGATGCAGGTGGCAAAGGAGTTGGCTTTAAGCGGTAGCTCAGGTCATCAGGTAACTCTTTGGTAAAATATACAAGTAGATTTCCATTGTTGTTGGATTAACGCCAGTTTTGATATAAGAGGGTGCTCCAGAGCAGGAGCTGACTTTCCTTTACAGACAGACGGCCTGTTTCTGCCGAAGGTGGTAAGAGCATGCCTCATTCACATCTCTTTTACTACCAACGAGGAGTTTATTCAGCCCAATTGAATAAAGCACTTAATAAAGATACCAGTGCTTAAACAACTAACACTTTCTACTTTTTATTTAAGTGCTGGAAATTTAGGAAAGGCATGATTTTCTAGAATTAACTATATGTGAAATACGTAAATTTATTTATTTAAAATATATCTCTTTTTAAAAATTATTTCTTTTATTTTCTGAGATTATAATTATATTTATCCCTTCCTTCTCTCTAAACTTTCCCATACACCCTTCTTCCTTTCAAATTCATGCCCTCTTTTTGTTCATTGCTGTATACATACATATGGACATATACCTAAATATATAAATACAACTTGCTCAATTTGTAAAATGTCATTCAAACATGTTTCAAGGACAGACCTTTGGTCTTTGTTAAATACTTGGTGTGCTTTTTTCTGGGGAATACTATTTCTTCTGTTCTTAGCATTCCTTAATTCTCTTCTAGGCATATGGTTGAGCTATCATGGGTTGTCCCCTGTCAACTTTAGAATGTCTACTGTTGGCACTGTTCAGGCCATGTTTAGGTAGTCATGTTGTGACTTTATGGATGCAACTTCTGTCATTACTAAGAGATACAATCTCACATTGAACTCCCTGATCCTATGATTTCCACAATATTCCCTGAACCTTAGGTCCTGGAGTTATTCTGAAGATGTATCATTTGGGACTGGGATATATAGCTTTGTATTTTGATTGCTTGTAGTTTTCTGCAATGGTCTCTTTCATTTCACAGAGAAGTTTTGTTGATGAGGAGTAAGAACTTCACTTGTCTATGGGCATAAGGACATGCTTAGAATGTGGTTGGAAATTGTGATGGTTTAGTAAAATAAGTTCTTCTTGTAGGTTCTCCTTCAAGATCCAAAATTTTACTAGCTCTAGGTAGTTAATTACATTTTCAGTACAGGGAATGACGTCCCTCTTCTTGATAAGGTCTTAAGTACAACTAGTGAGCTGTTGGCTACTACCAAGTTCCATGCGTATTCTTAGGTTATCATGATTGTGTAGTTCATAGGTATCTTTGCTGGGTAGGACTATTCCATTGGAAGCTTTCACTCTGCCTTCTGGTACCATAAAACTAGTCCTTAGGGAGAAGACATTTAAGTCAGTTACAGCCCAAAAGGCCTTTGAGTCCTGGGTCTGAAGTAAATGGTATTTTCAGCTATCGGACTTACATTTTACTTCTGGGGAGCAAGTACGAGCACTACTAATAGCCTGCTATATTTGGATAGTCCTTACCAACAGCTCAAAAGAGGGTTTCTGACTCCTGATATTGGGGTTTTTGTTAGATATTCTTTCATTCTTAGAAGGAGCATTGTCAGCCCAGATGAGAAATTTTCATTTACATTTTATATGCAGATTTATAAACAGAGATATGTATAATTTAATTTTAGTAGATAGTTAATAGTATGATTCCTTTTAAATTTTCCAGACATCCTTATTATTGCTTTACCGTTATCCTTCCTTCTTCTCTAATTAAAATCTCTTGGTTTCCCCATCACTATGATCACATGACTTATGCTATGCTATTCCTTTTTTATTACGGTTACATCTCACTCTGACAATGGTTCCATTTTACTTTCTTAGTTTCTAAAATTGCTCCAGGATATGTACTCACAAATGAAGATTTGGAGGCAGGACTGTCATAGGAAAAAGAACATAGGATATTTGTCTTCCTGGGTTTGGGTTACCTTACCCAATATAGATATTTTTTCTAATTTTATTCATTTACCTCAAAATTCATTGTTTATTTTTTCTTTGCAACTTAATAATAGAGAATGTATACTATATTTTGTTATCAATTGGAATATGTCTCTTTAAATTTATACTAACCTATTTTTAAGATCTCTTTTCCTCCAGTTTCCCACATCCATTTATTTTTTATCTTTTTTTTACAGTGGTTAATATGTCAATCCAAATAAGTACCCAATAAGGACTTTATTCTGTCCCAATGCTCCACCCTGAAGGTGCCAAAATGTGACATTGGATATAACTTTATAAATTAGAATCCACAATTCTCTTTTTATCTTCAGGTACCTAAAGAATATAATTTGGATATAATATAGTCTATTTTCATGAGCTACTTGAATATGTTTCTTATTTCACAAGTTTACTTTAAAATGATGCAAAAAGTTGCTTATTTATGATTCATATACAAGTCTATAAATAACATATATATTTATGAATAAAGAATATACATTTGGTACACTCCCGGTGCTAGAAATGGTTAAATTTTAATTCAATGCTACAAATAGATACATTTCTTGTTTTGGCAGCCTACCTAAAAATATGACAATTTATTCTATGATGGAATATTTTAAACTCTCACACCCCTAAACATTGTCTTTTGTCAATATCATTTCATTTTATAGGATTTTCTTGTCTCAATAGAGATATTTGGACTATACACAGTACCTCTGCCTTAATACCCTCTATAGATTCCTGCAGACCCTGAGCTCATGAGCAATCCTACACTGCAGAGATGAGAGGAATTGTCTTCCTGAAGAGTCATAGCAGTGTCAGCTATGTCACGGCATCAGTGAAAACTGGGGATACTGCACAGCAGACAAGGGAGGAGTGTGAACCCTGTTGGAGTGTGACAGGAACAGCATTTTGTATTTTATTTATGCTTTTGCCTCTGATAAACTGAATGGTATTCCTGTAGCGTTTTTGTGTCATATTGCTTTCTTGGACATTTTATTCTTTTTTGTCTTTTTGATCTATTGCTTATATATTTTTGTTTCTGATGGTCTCTCTCTCTCTCTCTCTCTCTCTCTCTCTCTCCCCTCTCTGTTTGTGTGTGCGTTTGTTGAATTTCTTGGTTTTTTTTTGTTTGTTTGTGTTTTAATGAGAGAGACAGAAAGAAAGGGCATGGTGTTGGGTGATGAAGTAGGTTGGAAAATGTAACATGAGTTGGGGGAAGGAAAATGCATTATCAGAATATATTGTATGGAAAACATTTCTTTTATCTTAAAAAAGTATAGGCTTTGTGACTTCTAAGAGATAGATGACTTCATCTGAGTTATGATATGTGGACAAGACAACATAACCAGTATTTGTGTCTTCAATAACCTTAAAAGTTAAAAAGTGGAGAGGATATAGACGGTAAGAGGAGCAACTACTGACACATCAGTACATATACTGTAAGTATGTGTATGTAAACATATGTGTATACTACTGACACACCAGTACAGAACATGACATAAGAGTATGTATGTTTGTATGCATGTATACACACACATATATACATATATGTGTGTTCACATATGTGCACATATAACCATAATGACTTCTCTCTGAGTTTTGTTATGTTTATAATTATTTCCTTTGTTTAACTGTATGCTTTCCCCCATCATAATTAGTTATATATACAATAATAAATTTTATAAAATTTTATAAGCTAACCTACAATTTTATTTTGGTGATAAATATACTGAGATAATAGAATCTTGACAATCACATGGAATTCTTTTATGTAGATTATGATATCTATTGTTTTATTGTACAGTTTTCCTTATTTTCAAATGTTTGTTCTTCTCTTTCAATTAGATTACATTTGTTTTGCTTTTCTTTGTTTCCTTCTCTCCTAAAACTACACTGTTTCTTGGGCTCATAGTATATATTTTATTTTGATTACATTTCTTGTTCTCAGTAAAAATTCTACTCTCCGATCAAGATTATAGAGTCTTAGAGATAAATGAACTTCTCCATCTATACCTAAAATATATACCCAGTTTGTATATATGTGTGTTTTAATTTATTATTTTACTGTGCTAATGATTGAACCCAGGGCCCAATGAATGATAAGCAAGCACTCTTCCGCTGGGGCATGGTTAAACTCAACTGTGATTTCCTATCTGCTTTCAGTATAGCCTTAAGTAGTAAGTGAAAATTTGTAATTATAGCATATACACCCACAATTATGTGTGATAAAAACATGTTAAGCAGGGTGTTAGGAGTATACACTTTATAGCTTATCAGATATTGAGAGGAACTTTGTAGGAAACAGACTGGGAACTATATAGTGAGCAACAGGAAATCGTGCCAGAAACATTTGGGATGTTGGGTAAAATCAGGAGCCTTTCATATGGAGAAGGAACAGGCAGTTTCCAATGAGGACTAGTCATCATCATACTTGTTTTATTAACACATATTTCTAGACCTTACCCTTATGTTTCTTATATAGTAGAGTTGGATAGCACGTAGGTATAGCTAATTTAACTATCCTCGTAAATGATTTTCAAGCTTCTCCACTTATATGAACATTAGATTTATTTGTCATATATCAAACACTGACCTAAGCACTATAGCACTATAAGTAATGGCATTATTAACTTCCTATTTCACAAGTGGACAAACTGGGGTATTAATTTCCCCTACTTAATAAGTAATGGAGCTAGGCTTCACAACCTGGCAGGTTCATTTACAGCTGAAGACATTTGATTGCTGTTAGATCTGAGTCCTAGAAAGTTCCTCCTTCATCCATTGATCTATTGAGCTTTTTCTTCTCACACTTTAGCAGATATGGTCTGAGGATTATGAATTCACTTAAGAAAGACTGCTAGTACGGTCTGAGCTCTTAAGGTCCAAATGAGGAGCAGAAGGAGGGAGAACATGAGCAAAGAATCAGGACCACGAGGGATGCACCCACCCACTGTGACAGTGGAACCGATTTATTGGGAGCCCACCAAGGCCAGCTGGTCTGGGACTGAATAAGCATGGGTTGATTCTGGACTCTCTGAGCATGGCGGTCAATGAAGGCTGATGAGAAGCCAAGGACAATGGCACTAGGTTTCGATCCTAATGCATGAACTGGCTTTGTGGGAGCTTAGCCTGTTTGGACGCTCACCTTTCTGGACGTAGATAGAAGGACCTTGGTCTTCCCGCAGGGCACGGAATTTGGACTGCTCTTCAGTATCGAGAGGGAGGGGGAATGGAGTTGAGGGAGGAGAAAAGGAGTGGGGATAGGGGGAGGGAAGTGGGGGGAGGGGGCAATATTTGGGAGGAGGGGAGGGAAATGGGAAACGGGGAGCAGGTGGAAATTTTAATTAAAAAAGAAATAAATAAAAAATATAAAAGGAAAAAAAAAAGAAAGACTGCTAGTGAAAATTATTGGGGGGAGTGGATGAAAGATAGATTTGGCAGAATTAAGATAGAGAAATACTTTTCCATTCTGATCCAAGTACCTTTCAGGGATTTAGAGAGTGAGAAGTTGTTTTCTTATATAGATGTACTAAAACTGGGAAGTATATCATGAGAAACAAAAAACATTTGAAGTAAACATTTCTCAAGTGTCTTCTTGTTGGAACTATCAGTAACATTTGGGATGTTGGGCAAAATCTTTTTTGATTATTTGTCTTCAAGAACTCTTGCTTTCCTTCTATTTTGTGGCTTCTCTTGCATGCCCATACTTCTTTCTTATTTCCTGTTTATCATGGCTTGGAACTCAGTCTTCCTCAGACCCACGCACAGTCTTCCCCTTCCTCTCATCTTCCATGTCATGGCTCTCAGGACATCAACTCACAGCTGCTTTGCACTTGTCTATTCCTTCACTGCTTTGCTGAGCTTGGGAGGTGAACAAGCTACTGATAGATGCCTTTGCATATCATCTTAACAGCCCTTTCCTCCCTCAGTTACCGAGCTCCATTTATAACTACACTATCTTCCCATTTGCAGTCCAGAAATATTTGCCTTGATCTCAATCAATTATCATGAAATCCTGTCAGATACCATAAAAATGTTTCCAGAATAAAAGTACCTCTCAGCATGTCTGTCACTACCATTTGGGTCTAGGCAGGGATGCTGGGGGTGGAGAAACTCTCTTATATGTCAAGAGCTGGGTTGATGTCAAAGGAAATTAAAGTGACCCGAAATTACTTTTGTAATTTTATAAAATTACTAGCTATTGTGTACAGGTAAACATTTCCACAGATGAATTCAATTTATTTAAAATATTAGCCTTAGTGCTGTGACTCATCACAGGAATTATCACCGTTATCTTGTTTTCCAGTTGTAGATAATAGGCAAAACACCAGTGATTTTTTTTTCCTGAATAGTTTTCGTTGGACATCTTATTTGACTGAGAAACAATGCAATCAGGTGAAGCAATATATGTCCTTGACTTCAAATATGTTTCTGATATCCAGTTCTCATATTTTCATTCATAAATTTAAGAAAAGATGGCCATATGACATTTCTTTTCTAATGTAACAACCTACATAAACAACGACCTCATACTCTGCTATGGAGATAAGATACGGAAGGGGTGTTTTAAAGAATTGCAGGTTCCTAGGAAAGATTTTCAGTCCATAGCATACTATGTTTATTACTATGCCTTTTCTTGAAAGACTGGGCATTGATAGTTTGACTATGAATGTATATCACAGAGGCTATTGATAAGCTTCTTATTTTTAAATATTATTCATAGTTGTATTTACTTATTGACTCATTTATCTATTATTTGAGAAAAGTTCTCACTTTTTAGTTCAGACTGCCTTGGCAATGTACACTAAATTGTACAGTGTGAATTTATGATAGTCTTCCTAGTACAGTTTCCCAGTTTTTAGGATAGTAGGTAGTTTTCGTTAATATTCTCCAGAGCATATAAACAATTTAAAAAAAAATAGTCATAAATTCTATGAATTCTATATTTTGTATAATTAATCAATTTCATTTTTTTTCTTTTGAAATCCAGAGACATTTTCGGAAATTTTCATGATTCTGAGTAAATTCCAGGAATTTCTTGTTTCTTACATTGCTTTTGGTGTGGATTAACCATTCGTGCATTTCTCTACAGTTGTGTGAAATGTGTTTCTATTGCTGTGCTTATACTTAAGAAGTTATTCCTTCTCTGTCAGTTAGTCTTTGTTCATCCGATTGAACTGTGATTCTCCTATCTTAATAGAGATGTTTTCGGCTTTAGTAAAATGGATGTCTCTCATCAATTTGTTCTTGAGCAGAGCAATGCTTTCTGTGACTATGTAAGGTCTGTGCTTACACACATTGCTAATATAACTGCCTGTGGGGGATATTGATGATCAGATGTTCCAGCATCATTTGTTGGAATGACTATTTTTCTAAGCTGCATTTTCTTTGATCCTTTGCCAAAGACTTAAATGGCTTTATATATGAATAATACTACTATGTGTTGTACTATTAAATTCTGGAAAAATTAAGACAAGGGAGAATGTTAATGGGCCATAATTTTCAGAGATAAATATTTAGGTAAGATTTACTAATTCATATAACTGTGGTTACTTAAAATCTTAATCTAGAAGGGCAGTGAGAAATGTGCCAAATCAGGTACAATGTTTAAGTGACTTCCATCCAAATGAAAGAGTGAGCCCAGAGAGTGGATTTACCAGGGAGGTCAGCCATCTCTTTGTCTATAACTCTTTGGGTGTTTATAGTCAATAATCATATTTATATTCCCTTCCTTTTTCTTTGAAATTTCATTTTTCTTGAATAGACTTTTAAATGACCCTAAGTGTTGAATTAAGGAAACTAGTGATAGGTGAAAACAGTAGTATTTGTTTATGTTTTTATATATTTGGGGTAATTTAATAAAAACGACTTTGTAACCTCAGTACTTCTAATGGAGAACAAGTTGTCCTGACTTCTATGACACACTCTACAAAGCCTTTTTTATTTTCATGGCTTTGACATTTATCAACTGATTTTCATAAGGAGTAACTAACTGGGTCCTCAAAATTGCCACATGCTTTCCTTGTACTTCAAATGGAAAACCTCCTGGCACCCAGAGCTGGGATATGAAAGTGCTAAGCATTAAATAAAATGGATTAGCCTTTAGAAGCGAAGCTTCTGACTGCCAGTGCCAGAGGGGTTAATGGAAAACAGTGTGTCATGTTTGCCATTTCCCCTATATTATCTTGCCCAGAACACCTGCTTAATGAACAAGACATAAATTATCACACTATAAGCACATTCTTTAATAACAAAAGCCTGCAGAGCATTTCTTCTTGTTGAAATAATATGCTCAGAATAAAAATGATTTTGAGGAAGTTTCCTTAAATTCTACAAGCAAAAAGAAATATTTAAAATGTATATTTCACCATCATTTTTTTTTTCTCCCTAGGGTTGTTAAAAGGTATGCTGCATTTCACTTGAATCTGAGAACTCTTTGTCAAGGGCATAGGTGTGCATTGACTTGATGTGCTCGAGACTTTACATGACCCTGTGGAGGTTTGCTTTTCTTTTTATGCTATTCTGAGCAACGACATGAATGCCTTGTGCTCTCATCTATATAGACTTCATATACATGGATGTAGAGATCACAGATGTACATATATAATTCATGAAATTAATGTTATGATGTTCAGAGACCACGAAACCAATTTTAAAATTATAAATATTCTGATAATAAATGTTTTCTTGATTTTCAATATAATGACTTAGGTATTGCTGCTGGGTAGGAATGTTTAATTGGTTCCTTCTTTGGGAAACTTGCACAGTATTTTCTGGAACCATGACTACAGGAATTAGATCTTTGGTACAGTCTAGATTGAATCATCAGTCTTCTCTGAAGCAGTAGGGACCCAACCTCAATCCCCGAGAGAGGCAACCAAGGGCTGTATTGTTTTGAGACTCACATAGACTACTGTAACTAACAATTAGAAATTAGGTTTCTTGTGCTAGTATTAGATTTTTTGTTAGTCTATGGTTCTTGTTGGAGTAGTTTCAAATCCAAATGTCTTAACTTCATTTAGGATATAATTCTCTCATAACATATCTATATCTATGCACAAATGTACAGCTATATGTATTATGTGTAATTTTAGATAAATATAAAATAATACTTTCCCATTTTCAAAATATGTAAATGGACATATTTTGTCCATTGAGTAGAAGTAAATAGAGTTGCTTCTTTTCATTAACTCTGCTAGTTAATTTTTTTGCATATCTAATTCTTATGCTTCAAATTTACCTTCACATATTAGTTAATGTGTCTGTATCAAGAATTTACTTGTTCATTTTGGACTGTTAAAAAGGAGTTGAAATTTGCAAATGTTCTAAAAATCCTTCTTCAGCAGACCCTATCTTAACATTCAGGATAATTGTGGGAAGAAATCATTGAAGTCAAATAATCTCCTTGTATATTAGAGCAAATATTGTTTCTACTAAAATATAAAACTGAGCAAAGTTTTGCTACATAAAATTTTTATATTATTTAGAAAAAGAATTAGAACAACAATAGTGTGACCTTTCTTCAAGAATAATGTGAGTTTTCACGTCTAGTTTCTTGAGTTCTTTATATATTTTGGAGATCATTCCTTTGTCTGTTGTGGAGTTGGTGAAGATCTTCTCCCAGTCAATGGGTTGCCTATTTGTCTTAATGACAGTGTCCTTTGCTTTACAGAAGCTTCTCAGTTTCAGGAGGTCCTATTTATTCAGTGTTGCCCTTAATGTCTGTGCTGCTGGGGTTATATGTAGGAAGTGGTCTCGTGTGCCCATATGTTGTAGAGTATTTCCCACTTTCTCTTCTATCAGGTTCAGTGTGTTCAGACTAATATTGAGGTCTCTAATCCATTTGGACTTGAGTTTTGTACATGGTGATAGATATGGATCTATTTTCATTCTTCTACAGTTTGACATCCAGTTGTGCCAGCACCATTTGTTGAAGATGCTCTCTTTCTTCCATTGTATACTTCTAGCTCCTTTATCGAAAATCAGGTGTTCATAGGTTTGTGGGTTAAAGTCCGGGTCTTCGATTCGATTCCATTGGTCGACTTCTCTGTTATTATGCCAATACTAAGCTGTTTTCAATACTGTAGCTCTGTAATAGAGTTTGAAGTCAGGGATGGTAATACCTCCAGACAATCCTTTATTGTATAAGATTGTTTTGGCTATTCTGTTTTTTTTTTCGTTTTGTTTTTGTTTTTCCATATAAAGTTGATTATTGTCTTCTCAAGCTCTGTGAAGAATTTTGATGGGATTTTGATGGGGATTGCACTGAATCTATAGATTGCTTTTGGTAGAATTGCCATTTTTACTATGTTGATCCTCCAAATCCAAGAGTTAATTAACCCAATTAAAAAATGGGGCACTGAACTGAACAGAGAATTCTCAACAGAAGAAGTTCAAATGGCCAAAAGACCCTTAAGGTCATGCTCAACCTCCTTAGCGATCAGGGAACTGCAAATCAAAACAACTCTGAGATACCATCTTACACCTGTCAGAATGGCTAAAATCAAAAACACCAACGATAGCCTTTGCTGGAGAGGATGTGGAGTAAGGGGTACACTCATCCATTGCTGGTGGGAATGCAAACTTGTGCAACCACTATTGAAAGCAGTCTGGCAGTTTCTCAGGAAATTTGGGATCAACCTACCACAGGACCCAGCAATACCACTCTTGGGAATATACCCAAGAGATGCCCTATCATACAACAAAAGTATATGCTCAACTATGTTCATAGCAGCATTGTTTGTAATAGCCAGAACCTGGAAACAACCTAGATGCCCTTCAATGGAAGAATAGATTAAGAAAGTGTGGAATATATACATATTAGAGTACTACTCAGCAGTAAAAAACAATGACTTCTTGAATTTTGCATGCAAATGGACGGAAATAGAAAACACTATCCTGAGTGAGGTAAGCCAGACCCAAAAAGAGGACCATGGGATGTACTCATTCATAATGGGTTTCTAGCCATAAAGGACATTGAGCCTATAATTTGTGATCCTAGAGAAGCTAAATAAGAAGGTGAACCCAAAGAAAAGCATATAGTTATCCTCCTGGATATTAACCTTCATCAGGCGATGAAAGAAGACAGAGACAGAGACCCACATTGGAGCACCGGACTGAAATCCCAAGGCCCAAATGAGGAGCAGAAGGAGAGAGAGCACGAGCAAGGAACTCAGGACCGCGAGGGGTGCACCCACACACTGAGACAATGGGGATGGTCTATCGGGAACTCACCAAGGCCAGCTGGACTGGGTCTAAAAAAAGCATGGGATAAAACTGGACTCGCTGAACATAGCAGACAATGAGGGCTGCTGAGAAGTCAAAAACAATGGCACTGGGTTTTGATTCTACTGCACGTACTGGCTTTGTGGGAGCCTAGGCAGTTTGGATGCTCACCTTACTAGACCTGGAAGGAGGTGGGAGATCCCTGGACTTTCCACAAGACAGGGAACCCTGACTGCTCTTCGGGCTGCGGAGGGAGGGGTAGTTGATTGGGGGCGGAAATGGGAGGTGGTGGCGGGGAGGAGGCAGAAATTTATAATAAATAAATAAATAAATAAATAAATAAATAAATAAATAAATAAATAGAATAATGTTGGTTGGTCTTTGTATCATCATTAACACAGCACACTACCATAGCAGGCTGAACTACTTCATTGTATAATTCAGCAATTTGGGAGATCTAAGCAAAATATGCCATACATCCGATTGATTAATCTTTTTATTCTAAATTATATATTTTAACAAATAATGTAGTATTAGGATGGTGTGTAGAGAGAACTCCTGTTTGGGGAACTTGATCAGATGGAGTCTGCCATACATTAAGTAACACTGACATGATGACAAAAGAAAACGTTTATAAAAATACAATGAAATGTTTTCTGTAAAGTGATGAAGGAAAAGAAATGATTTCTTTTAGTCCCTTTAGCATACAGAAGTAGAGCAGTGATTGGTATTTGCTAATGTGATTCAATAATGTTTGAGCAGGGTTTGGATTATTAGCATTCTTGGGCTGAGTTCTCAGTGAATACCTCACCATGTAAGAAATGTCACCACATCACAGTTTGTGCTTGGTAAGAGTTATAACTTGTCATCCGCATGATGGGAGGCGTGAACTTGTCATGGATTTTGACAGTTTAAAAGGCTTGCCTCTATTCTCAGCTTGATCTGTCCATTTATATCCGGGCCACCTGTGGCAATGACCAGAAATTTCTACAAAGTACTTAACATCTTTCTATCCTCTCAGCAGAGATGCATGGAGACCTCCAAGTTGTGGAACACCTTGCAGGATGTAATTAGAAGCTTCATATTGCAGATTTACAATGGTTTTACATAAATCATGCATTCCATGGGAATTAGTCTATATATTAAGAAATGCATCCCACAGTGAGAATTATGATTTATTAATTAACACTTGAAGATTATGCTAGAACTCGTCAATATCCCACAGTAAGTGAGAATAAATATAGCAAACACAATTTCAGTTCAAACCCTGTCATTTTTTTCTTGACTTACATCCTGCTGTTTTTTTGTGCAATCTAATTAAAAAAAAAAAGGTTGGTCTTTGTTGCTATTGTTCTTTCTTCCTTAGTGTGCTGCTTTCTAGTTTGTTATTTTAATTTTATACTTTCAGTATTAAAGTGCCAGTGTATTAGAATATATGTTTTAAGTGATTAATTTATTTTTCCTGGTGTGGTTACACCAAGGGCTACAGAGACAAAACACTCAATAAAGGTTTTGCCTTGCATGTACAGACTCTGAGTTCAATACCCAGAACCTGTATATAACAGCTAAACACGGTGGCCAGCAGGTACAGTTCCAGAGCCAGGAAAGTGAAGACATGCAGATTCTCAGGGCTTACTGGTTAGTCAACCTATCAACTTGAGAATTCCAGGCCAGAGAGATGATCATGTAATACTTTTCAAAGTGTCATGCTCTATTATTTATAGATTGTGGTTTTGTCTATCTATATAACCTTTGAAAACTAGAACATTCTAAAGATAAACATCTCAGGAAACTAAAAGTAAAATATGACATGTTAAAGAATGTATTATACCAGATCTCCTTGATTGCATTGCTTTTAGAGGTGAAAGGGGGACAAAGTAAGACAAGAATCAACTGTTGTTACCATTTATTTCACAACACAATTCATGGATTGTTTTCATTCAGTTTAGAATATGTTTGAAAGTTTTATAATCAGAACATATAGAGGTAATTTGTTTTATAATTTGCTCAATATATGGACAGACTCAGAAACAACCAGAAGTCCAAGGGAACCAACACTGTTGTCCCTCTGAACCCCAGGCTTTATACCCAATAGGACAGAACCAGTGCTGACTCTGGCTCACTGTGATATAACAGGCAACCCAGGAGTAAAGCTGAAGGAAGCTGCACATTAATGGGAGGTTTCAAAAACAAAACAAAAGTAATAACAACAAAAAACTCAGATAGTACAGAAAGGAAAGGAAATCAGGTGAGTTCTCAAAACCTTTAGTTTGACCGTGGAGTGACCGGAAAATCAGAGCATTCTCAGGGTTATTTCCTAGTGTCTCCACCAAAGGGGCATAAAGAAGTTATGGAAAGGATGTTTCTCCATGCTGACAAGCTTACTAGATTTGTGCTGGGCTTCATGCAAGGCTTAATTTTGTTCTTATTGAGAGGCCCAACAGAGGACTCTGGCTATGGACTGGAGGACAAAGAGTTCTCAGAATCTTTCTGTTATGGTGATACCTACTTTCCTCCTCTGATGTATCTTCTTCCTCTTGTGTACTTGTCTCATCCCATGTTCCAGGTCCAGGGCTGCAGCATTTCTGTCCCCTTTGAGCAGTTGTACCTTTGAACATGGCAAAGGATCCTCTAGCACCTGGGTGAGCTCAGGCACATGAGCCATCAAAGGGAAGTTCCTTTCCTGCTTTCTGCCATTGCCCATGGGGAACCCACTCATCAACAGCTGTGATAAATCTCTCATGACCACCCAAACCCTCAATAATACTAATTAGCATCTTTGCTTTTCAACTAAGAACCAAGGAGTAATACAATTTTATAATTGATGGCTCCTTTCTCTATTTAATATGAGAGTAAAATGTCAGTTAAAAAAGGAAAACAGTACATTTTAATTGCATTATTCAGTAGTTCCTTATCCATGAACATCTCAATGTAGATTATTTTACATATTCAAGTATTACTA
This sequence comes from Chionomys nivalis, assembly GCF_950005125.1. Classification (NCBI taxonomy): domain Eukaryota; kingdom Metazoa; phylum Chordata; class Mammalia; order Rodentia; family Cricetidae; genus Chionomys; species Chionomys nivalis. Next base: position 61,411,764 of record NC_080101.1, read on the forward strand.
CTAAATCTGAACTCTAGAAGTGAAGGGTATTTCTTGCTCTTTGGTTTTGAGTTTGACTACAGTGAGTTGCCATGGCAAACATGCCCCTATCAGCTGCAAGCATTTCCACTGCTCTAAGCCATCTTTACTGCAACTCATGCTTTCTCCCAGCCTAACTAAGCTTTTAGTTATTTTTTTTTTATTATGGTTCCAAGAAGTGTGTTACTCTCCTTTGTGTTTATTAAATGTGGGTTTGGCTACTTATCTTTTCCTTTCTTTTTAAATTTTTTTAAAGAAAACAAACTATCTTTTTTTCATATACATACCAATCCAAGTTTCCAGTCCCTCACTTCCTCTCATTCTGTCCACATATCCTCCCACCCCAGCCCAAACTAGTACTCAGTGAGGGTAAGGCGCATTGCTTTGGGAAGGTCCAAGGCCCTCCCTACTATATCTAGACTTAACAAGATATCATCCAAAGAGATTAGGTTCCCAAAAAGCCAGTACATGCAGTAGAGATAAATCCTGGTGCCACTGCCGATGGCCCCTCAGTCTGCCCCAGCCATGCAAATGTCCACCACATTCAGAAGGACCAGTTTGGTCCCATTATTGTCCCTTCCCAGTTCAGCTGGAGTTGGTGAGCTCCCATTAGCTCAGGTAGACTGTTTCAGTGGGTAAACCCATCATGGTCTTGACCTCTTTGCTCATATTCTCTCTCTTCCCACTCTTCAACTGAATTTTGGGAGCTCAGTCCAGTGCTCTGATGCATATCTCTGCCTCTGTTTCCATCAGTTGTTGGATGAAGGTTCTATGGTGATATTTAAGATATTCATCAGTTTGAATACAGGGCAAGTCAAGGTCAGGCCCCCTCTCCTCTATTGCTTAGGGTCTTAGCTTGGGTCATCCTTGTGGATTCCTGAGAATTTCTCTAGAGCCAGGTTGCTTGCTAATCCTATAATGGCTCCCTCAATCAGGATATCTCTTTCCTTGCTGCGGCAGGTGGGTCTTCTGTCTATGTGTTGTTTTCATTGGTCAAATAAAGAGACTGCCTTGGCCTTTGATAGGACAGAAGCTTAGATAGGTGGAGAAGAACAGAATTCTGGGAGAAAGAAAGCAAAGTCAGGCAACTGCCATGAAGCTCCAGCCCGAAATGGATGTGGGTTAGAATCTTCCTGGTAAGCTACAACCCCATGGTGATACACAGATTACTAGATATGGGTTAAAGCAAGATATGAGAGTTAGCCAAGAAGAGGCTAGATATAATGGGCCAGGCAGTGTTTAAATGAATACAGTTTGTCTGTTATTATTTTGGGTGTAAAGCTAGTCACGTGGGAGCTGGGCAGGACAAAAAGCAGGCCTGCCTACCACTCCTTCTACAGCTTGTTCTCATCTCCGTCCTTCCTCCATCTCGACTATTGACTATTCCATTACCTCACGTTCTCCTCTCCTTCTCCCCTTCTCTTACCCTTCCCCCATACTCCCAATTTTGTCAGGTGATCTTGTCTGTTTCTACTTTCCAGGTGGATCTATATATGTTTTTCTTAGGGTTCACTTTATTACTTAACTTCTCTAGGATCATGAAATATAGGCTCAATATCCTTTGTTTATAGCTAGTATCCACTTTTGAGAAAGTACATACCATATTCATCTTTTGGGGTCTGGGTTCCCTCACTCAGGATAGTGTTTTCTAATTTCATTTATTTGCAAGCAAAATTCAAGATGTCATTGTTTTTTAGTGCTGAATAGTACTCCAATGTGTAAATGTGCCACATTTTCTTTATCCACTCTTCAGTTGAGGGGTATCAGGCTGTTTCTAGGTTCTGACTACTACAAATAATCCTGTTATGAACATAGTTGAAAAAAATGCCTTTGTAGTATGATTGAGCATTATACTACATTTGCATTTCCCTGCTGGCTAAAGATGTTGAACATTTCCTTAAGTATCTTTTGACTATTTAAGATTCTTCTGTTGAGAATTCTCTGTTTAGTTCCTTACCCCATTTGTAAATTCAATTATTTGGAATTTTCACATCTAATTTCTTGAATTATTTATATATTTTGGAGATCTCTTCTTTATCTAATGTGGGGTTGAAGATCTTTTCCCATTCAGTAGGCTGTCTTTTTGTCTTATTGCCTGTGTCCTTTGCTTTACAGAAGTTTCTAAGTTTCAGGAGGTCCCATTTATTTATTGTTGCTCTCAGTGTCTGTGTCACTGATGTTATATTTAGGAAGAGGTTTCCTGCGCCCATGCATTGAAGACTATTACCCACTTTCTCTTCTATCAGGTTTAGTGTGGTCAGATTTATTTTGAGGTCCTTAATCCATTTTGACTTGAGTTTTGTGCATTGGGATAGATACGGATCCTTTTTCATTCTTCTACATGCTGACACCCAGTTACATCAGTACCATTTGTTGAAGATACTTTCTTTTTTCCATTGTATAATTTCAGCTTCTTTGTCAAAAATTAGGTGTTCATAGGTGTGTGGATTAATATCCGGGTATTTGATTTAACTACATTGGTCAACCTCTTTGTCTTTATGCCAGTACCAAGCTGTTTTCATTACTGTATCTCTGTAGCAGAGCTTGATGTCAGGAATGGTGATGCCTCCTGTAGTTTTTTTTTTTTTTATAGGATTAAGAAAATGGAGAAAGCTCACACTAGTGACTTAACAACACACCAGAAAACTCTAGAACAAAAAGAAGCAGACTCACCCAGGAGAAGGAGAAGACAGGAAATAATCAAATTGAGGGCTAAAATCAACCAAATAGAAACAAAAAAAAAATACGAAGAATCAATGAAACAAGGAGCTGGTTCTTTGAGAAAATAAGCAAGATAGACAAACCTTATCCAACATAATCAAAAGACAGAGAGAGAAATCTGAATTAACAAAATCAGAAATGAAAATGGGGACATAACAACAGACACTGAGGAAATTCAGACAATCATTAGATCATACTACAAAAAGCTGTACTCCACAAAATTGGAAAATGTAAAAGAAATGGACAATTTTCTAGAAAGATACCACATACCAAAATTAAATCAAGACTAGGTGAGCAATTTAAATAGAACTATAAACTGCAAGGAAATGGAAGCTGTCATCAAAAATCTTTCAACCAAAAAAGCCCAGGGCCAGATGGTTTTAGTGCAGAATTCTACCAGAATTTTCAAGAAGAGCTAATACCAGTACTCTTCAAAGTATTGAACATAACAAAAACGTAAGGAACATTGACGGACTCTTTATATGAGGCTACAGTTACCCTGATACCGAGACTACACAAAGGTTCAACCAAGAAAGAGAATTACAAATCAAGCTCAGTCATGAACATGGATTCAAAAATGCTCAACAAAATACTGTCAAACCGATTCAATGTAATCCCCATTAAAATTCCAACACAATTCTTCACAGACCAAGAAAGAACTATAATAAACTTCATATGAAAAAACAACAACAACAAAAAAACCCAGGACAGTCAAAACAATACTGTATCTTTTCTTTTTAAACTCTGATTCTTTGAATTGTGCAAACGTCTGTAGTTAAAAAAAATAGTGTAACTTACACTCTCATATGACAGGATGTAGAAATTCTTTGTACTTCATCTATAAACTGATAAGATCAGGAAAACAGCTAGGCTCAAGTTCCACTGAGCAGAGCAAATCTCACAGTACATCATGAACATGAGTATTTATGATATGTAGGGCACATCACATCACTTGGCTTGTTCAAAATATCTTGTGATGTGTGTTTCCCTGAAAGAGGTCTTGTCTCACAGTGCCTTTCAGAAGATTGTGACTGCTGTGTGGAGGAAGCCATACGAATATGACCTCAAGGAATCCACACAGACATGTGAAGTCAAAGTGCAGCTGGCAAGGAGTAGAGTTAAAACAGAAATTAAATGACACAAATAAACACACAAACAAACATAAGCAGTAGCAAAAGAAAACTCCCAACAGAGTTAAGAGCTCTTAAGGCTGAACTTCAAATCCTGCAGCTTACTTTGTGGTTCTTTCTATGTTTGAAAGACAACAGGCTTGAGATCCTCAGGTTGTGGGAAACAATAAAGAGAACCAAACAAACTTGAAAATTAACTAAATAGGCTATCAAAGAAAAGATAAAATAATTGAAAATAAAATTTAATGGGCTAATAGATGCATTTAGCAGTTAATTGAATGAAAAAAAGAACATTTGTGAATTACAAGATTTAATAGAAGAAATTATCCAAAATACAATACAGGGGGAGGACAAAAAGGAAGCCATAAAAGTGAGATAAAAAACGGTAGAATAGGATCATACAAAAGTCCAACATATGCTTAACTGGAATTCCAGAAGGAGTAGATATAAAAAAAAATGAGCATGTAAGTGGCTTTGGAATAAATAATTCTTAGATCTAGAATGAGGCAAACAGTTCACAGAATCCAGGATTAGCTCGCTCCTCAGCACCAACATAAACAGCACCAGTTGTGAAGTGATGGCATTTGTGTGCTGAGGGAAAAAGAAGCAATAGCTAACATAGGATTTCATACAATCTAAAAACAAATGCCAAGACTATGACACAACAAACCCAGAGGGAAATTAAACTCATCAGCAGGTCATCAAAGGGAAATCTTAAAGGTGTATTTCACACATGGAACTTTACGTTGTTGTGAGGGAGATATTTTCACATTTTAGGAAAATGGAAAAGTAGGAAATCATGATCAGGGAGACAAAGCCACTTCGGAATCACATGCTCTCTCTCTCTCTCTCTCTCTCTCTCTCTCTCTCTCTCTGTCTCTCTGTGTGTGTGTGTGTGTTGTGAAAGTAGACCATGCACCTCGTTAGAGAAAGCAGGAGGGAGGAGAAGGCAATGGAATACATGTAAACTGAAGGTAGAAAGGACAATTGGAGAGAGAAAAGAAACCAAAATGTGGAGGTAGAGAACACAGGGGAGGACAAATACAGAAACATTGTAGTAACACACATGAATGTGCTATTGTGAAAACAATTACACTGTTTTAGATTATAAAAGTAATGAAAAATGAAGCACTGCAGGGGAAAGTAAAATAGTTCCAGGGAAACACTGAAGTTTGTGAAAAGAAAATACCAGTAAAATTGTTGAGATAAGTCTACATTATCTTTAGCAACATCAAATCAAAAGTGAGTAAAAGGTGCTAGGTAGAAGTAAACAGCAATAGGTGGTGACTGGGTCAGAGACTAATGTTTTTACATTCTCAGAAAGAGAATTAAAGTTGTATTGTATGTTTAATACTAAAAGCTTACATATGTTTGTTGTAATTTAGCAACTCAGAGAAAAGTTTGAAGAGTGTTCCATTCAACATAGAGAGTGTAATATGGTCACTTGGATAAAAAAAATGTCCCACATACCCTCTAGGAATTGAACATTTCATTCTCAGTGGCACGGTCTGGGAGGTAAAATATTGCTGGTTCCTAATGTCTTTCTTGGAAGAGGGGGTGAAAAGGCTCGGCCTCAACAGACACAGACGCCAGGAGTCAGGTAGGTTTACAGCAGGCTCATTTATTTAACAGTGAGGAAAAACTTATGTACCCTTCCAGCACCCAGGTGTTCTGATCCTTTGGAGGTTGACATTTCATGCTCATCTCCCTTTGGCTAGACACTATCAGGACCTCTGACAGCGCCTGTTGCTAGGCACTCAGTACTGGGCATGTGTTTCCTCCAGGAGAGCTGCTCTCAAGTACACTCATAAAGCAGTTGGTTAGCCTCATAGCATCCACGCCACTATTATGCCCATGAGCATATCTTGAAATATCAGTTATTATTATAGCTTATAGACTTCACAGCTGGGTAAGCCTATTGATGACTTTAATTAAAATCCAGGAGCAAAAATTCCTTAAGAATACAAATACTGAAATTGTCACCTTCCATAACTTTTCTAGAACTCTCTTGAGTTTCAGATCTATAGAACCTATCTATAGGGGACTGTTGCAGTTAACTGAACATTGTACCTTCAAATTTGTCTTGGTTTAGTTAGCACCATGCCATGTTCTTATGTCATCTGACCTTGGGTGTATGTCTCAGAGATTAATATTTGGAGATATTTATATAAATGATAGGAATGAGAAAACCTTAAAAATTTTGGTTATTTTTTTCTCTTTTTACTGAAATAAGACTTTTTTTCTCACATCCTATATCCTGATCAGGTCTTTCCTGTCTCTTCTTCTGCCAGTTCCTCCCCACATCTCCTTCCATTTGTGTCCATTCCCTTCTGTTCTTCATTAGAAAAACAAAACAGGTTTCTAAGGTCTAACACTAAAATATAATAAAAATTAAAAAAATCACATTAGAGACAAAATTGTTATTTTTAGGACCATCTGACAGCATTCCAGCGATCCCCTAAGTAATACAGTGAATGCAGTCCATCTCATAACATTCAAGTGAATTCTTAATGTGTCATGCTTATGATTTGAAATTACTCAATATATTCAGAGGCTTACCATGTTAAATGTACCACTAAGCTTAGCATTCACGGAATGCATTGAAATGCCATGACTTTTCTAACATTTGTTATTCATGGATAGCAGTTACAAAATTGGTTGATACCAATTTTATTAGACTAATAATTAACTTGTCACTGGCTTCTGAGCCTGCAGCACGTGACACATTCACTCCTGTGACTGTCCACAGCTTACTTTGCTCTGCTTGAAATGACTCCTCACTTTAATTCTGATTCCCCTTGCAATTTGGTTAACAATATTTCCCATTATGTAGTCAAAATGTGCTCAAATCTTAATTACTTTGTTTTATAAAAAACACTTATTTGTCTAATATTTGTAGTCAAGAAAGCCAAAAGAAATATATTGTAGTGGATGAAATAACTAGTAGATTATTAGGGAACTTGAATACCAGCCTTAATACCCCCTCAAGGCTTGGAATTAGATATCTGTGGTAGGCGAAGATATGAAGGTAAAAATTAACTCAAATACGTTACCTCTGTCTTTTCTTTATTTTTCGTGTGAAGGGAAAAAGTGAAGTGAAAGGGTGCGGAGAAGAAGAATAAAGGGAGGAAAAGGAGAAGAAAGGAGAATAACGGGAAAAAGTAAAAGTAGTGAGGAGGAGGAGGGGGAGGGGGAGTAAGGGCTGATCTCAACAAGGTTTCTAGTTTTTTACAGACGCAGTTGGAAAATTCTGTAGGCAAGGACAATGATAATATGTATATCAAAATCACAAAAAAGGCGGCGGGGGGGGGGGTAGCATCCGATAAAACAGTACTCAAGAACAGGTGGCCCCACCCAAGAAAGGGCCAGCATTCAAGGGGAAGTACCTGACATTCCAAACCATTAGATAAAGTTACTAAACATCCAGGAATCCTGGATTCACCCATTCTCGTCATCTAATCTCTTTTGTGATAACCAGCTTTGGGGACACCCAGATTTGTTTGTTAGCAAATGCAGGGCATGCTGCCTTCTGGCTCAGTACCTGTCTTCTATAGAATTTTTTTTTTAATTTTTAATTTTTTTTTCTTTTCTCATTTTTTTATTCTTTTTTAATTAAAATTTCCAACTGCTCCCCGTTTCCCATTTCCCTCCCCCTCCTCCCACATATTGCCCCCTCCCCCCGGCCCCCTCCCCCTATCCCCACTCCTCTTCTCCTCCCCCCCAGTCCATTCCCCCTCCCTCTCGATACTGAAGAGCAGTCCAAATTCCCTGCCCTACAGGAAGACCAAGGTTCTCCCACTTCTATCTAGGTCCAGGAAGGTGAGCATCCAAACAGGCTAAGCTCCCACAAAGCCAGGTGATTGGGGATAAAGGAAGGTTGAATAGGGGAGCAGGGAAACTCATACCTTAGTTAAGGGAGCCACCTAAGGGTTGGCAAGAGACTTGAACTTGGACTGGCTACCAGATGCCCAGGGCAATGTCCCCAGTTAGTTCATTGGGGCACCTGAGGATAGGGAACCTGAAATGAACCTATCCTATAATCATACTGATGAATATCTTGCATATCGCCATAGAACCTTCTATAGAAATTTCTATGTGGTCTGTTAGCAGGTTATTTTGAAGGGTTTGACTCTATGCAAACTTGACTGTTAGAACAAAAAGTGAATGCCATCCTTCAAGGCTTAATGGTGTGGAGGAATGGAGCAAAATCAGTCCTTAGCCTGTGCAGAAGTCACACTGCTGAGGTGTTTTGGAAATGAATCTCACTTCAAAGGGAAGAATCATAGCTTCACAAGGTTTCTGACAGCAACTTTTCCAAAAGAGGAGTGTTCCCACATCTCTGCAAAATGGTTTGTTCCACATGTCCGTGTACGTATGCACTTCCCGTGGATCTGTCTATTTGTCTGTCAGCTGTGCATTCACTGTGAGTCTTGTGAGCGCCAATATTGGATGTGGGCTTTAGTTGGGTAAGTTCTGTGCATGAGCATTTTATTCATGCCGCCCTTGGTCTCCAGTGTCACTGTGATAATAATAGTGGTGATTTCTATTGTAACTGCACATTCCTCTAGTCTCACTATTATGGCTCTTTTGGGGCTACCATGGACTGAGTACCCATGTTTTTCTTTTAAATTTAACATCAATTGGTGAGCATCTGATAGTATTCTAGATGCTGTATCTTTAATACATTTATTTTATTTTTATTTTATACATTTATTTTTTATTTTATTTACATGTGTATAAATGTAGATGATTGTACATTAAGACCAGAAGTGATGATTCCCTGGTAGCAGAGTTACAGAAAGTCATGATCCAACTAATCTGGGTGCTAGAAACTGAACTAGTCTTCTGTAAGAGCAAAAAGTGCACCAAACCACCAAGTCATCAATCCAGCCCCTATATACTATATCACCATCACATACAGACAGACATAAATATACATATATGTATGTGTTTTATATGTATATATGTGTGTTTTATATGTGTATATAGTTTTATATACATAAATATGTATACATAGGTGTGTATACATGTATAAATGCATACATGTATACACTAACACATCTATACAACTTGGAAGGAAAGCATTAACTTGGTTTATACTTTCATTTAATTCAGAAAATTCTAGGCTGCAATTCAAGAAGGAATCTGGAGGCAGGTAGTGAAGCATAGGTTATGAAGGAATTCTATTTATTGAGTTGCTGCCTATGTCTTGTATATCTTCCATCTTAAATAACCCATAACCCCCTGCCCAGGACTTACACCTTCTACAGTATTCTGAGACCTCCCATATTAATCATTAATCAAGAAAATGCTCCACAGAATTGTCTAAAGTTCAATCTAATGGAGAAATCTTGTCAATTAAAGTTCATTCTTATGATTCTAGTCATGCATCAAAAACTACTCTAGTTTGCATCAAATTGAAAACAACTACCCAACAAAATATCAAAAATCATCTGATACCTGTTCATAAACAATTAAATATTTTTCGTTAATATAATTAACATAATCAGTACAACCACAATGTAATTGTTTTCACTAATGTGTGTTTTGGGCTTTCTTAAAGGAAGTGATTGGAATATTTATTTGTTTATTTAAAACAGTCCTCTTTGTCCTGGAAATAGCTCTTGTAGACCAGGCTGGCTTTGAACTCACAAAGATCCACACCTGTCTCTGCTCCCTGAGTGCTGGGATTAAAGGTATGTGCTACCACCTCACATCCAAGGAAATGATTGGAGTATTTATTAAGTATTTGCTACTTGTTAAACTTCTATGTATTTATTCTTTTCTGTCTTTTTTACAGTTTTATACTTTTATTTCCTATACACTATATATTTAGGTCAATATATTCTCATAATTTATGGTTTCGCTAACAAAATCTTTTAAATTAGATATTCTTCCCTTCTTCCTAATTTATGAACACTGCCCTCATATTAGCATATTGATCTTGTCATGTAGTAATCTTGTTGGATGCATATGAATTGTGGTAACTAAATTTGTGTAGTATCATAGGTGTTATATAGATTATTACCTGATGAGTTCAATATAATGTTACTCCTCTTCAAAATGATACCAATGTGCATACCTTTGTACAAGGCTTTCCTTAGAGTACAAGAAAGAGACCTCATCACAGTTTGAAAGCCAGTGGTCATAACCAATAGTATTGATTTGTTGTTGTTTTAACAGAAATTCTTTTAATTATCTCTTAACTGTGAAGTTGTTGTGTTTTTATTTTTTCAAGTCCTAGGCTTTTTCTTGGACTTTGATGCTTAAAACCATCTTTATATTTCATCTTTAAAAGAAAAATTCTATCATTTATGAAAATGAGATCATGGTATTGCTTAAAAATCTTTTGAAATATATGCTGTTTCATCCTCAGTCATAAAACCAAGGTTTGCACAGAACATAATCATTTAATATATGATTTGATGTTCTTATTGATCTGTTAAATGTCTTATACTGATTTAAAGATGAGAATACTTGTTTCAAAAAGTTATCATTAACACATCTGGCAAATATCTCACATAAATTTTGTGGCAACAATAGTAAACTGTATATCGTCTAAATTAAAGAGCACACAGAAAACTAATAACACAACTATTCATAGTGTAAGTACAGGACAAGGAAACATTAAATACAATCAACGAGATCTTCAACATAACATGTTAGTTTTTAGATGAGTGATTTTTTTTTCTGTGAATGTTTCAGTAAGTGCACAGAGTATAATTTCAAATTCTAGTATTTAGTTTAATCAAAATGCTAGAACCTGGTCAAACATTAGGTTAACCAGATGAGAATGCACACATATGACTAGACATTCTACTTTGCCTCTGTATGCCTGTCTTCATATTTCACTGTGCTCCATATACTGTGGACTCTGTAAGTTTTATTCTAGTTCAGTCAACATAATAGTATTTAGAGATTTTATTAGTGGTTTTGCAAATAACTGCAGGTCATTTTATTCAAAAGGAATAACAGATCCCTTAGGCTTTGTAGAAGAAGCTTTTCCTGCCTTGGCCTTCTCAAACACGGTTGTCAAATTGAAAATAAATAAATAGATAAAATTTTTCAGTTGGACCAATTGTAGTGACGGACAATGCACCTTCTCTTGGAAAGTATGGCCACAGGCCTGAAGCACCGAGGAGGGACTGAGTCTGGTCCTTTATCTCACCTGCAGTGTTTGTTACCTGAAGGCAACAAGAGTCAATGATTATTTTCACTGGACCTCTGTGCTGTTTCCTAAATCTCCTGTACATTTCACCAGCTGACATACAACAGAAGAGGCCTTCTGCTTGGGGCTGGATTAACCTCCTCTTCTCCTGGATCTTTCCAAAGAGGATGTCAAATTGGTTAAAGCATTTTCAGCTGTATTTCTATGCAGTCAATCGTATGAAATGAAATTGCTTACTCCTCTTTTCCAGGGAAGGTCCTGAAGGGAGTTTTCACTTCAAATGATTAATGCACACAATTATCTTCATTACCAACAAAAACTAAAAATATTTTGATGCTGATGTTTCTTCAAAGTGTGTAGCAATTTGGGGACAAATAAAAGTTACTAAATTCATATATATACATACATATATATATCTTTTCATGTCAGTGGGTATGTATAATGTTCATAGATATGTGAAGGTAAAAGATTTTTAGAAAAGAACATCAAATATTATCTCAATGTAGTAAAAAAAGAATCAGTACACCCTCCATCTGGTCACAGGGCTGTCTGCCTGCATCACTTCTCAGTTGATGACTGCTCTGTGGTCATGTAGTCCTGAGTATTTTACTAAATGCCAGTCATCTTCTTATTCAAAATTCCAAAAAAAATACTATTGATCAATTAAATACAAGTGGAATCAATTCCAAAATATATATTTGAGTTATTCCTTTCTTATATGCTTAATATTTGTATAGACTATTGGATCATTAGTTCATGGCCAGGCTTGAATTTGATCTAAGACTCAAAGCCTTGATCTTTTGGTTCATGAATATTTAATTGGACTGATCTTTTTTCTTTTGCAGTGTGAGTGAAAGTACAACATTCTTTATTGCAAAGTTAGCCGTTGTGCTTGGCATTTTAATTTAGTTTCTTAAACTTTTAACTAAGGACCATTTCAATTCCAATGAGCACACTTTATCACACTTTTTCAGATGATTACATTTCCTCTTTGAAGTTTCTTCTTCTTTTTAATTCTTCTGAAGCTGGGAGATATTTCCCTTTTAGTTGTAGCTTACTAAATACAACAATAAAGTCTGAAATCCTTGATAGTAACTTCAGCTCTTAGGTGAGTACCTACAGCTCAAGCTACCTGTGAGGTCATGAAGACCCTCCGTGCCCAAACTATTTTTTCAGGAAGTGATGAAGTGGCAGGAAGTGCATCATGATAGGGCTATTGGATCAGATTGGAGGATAGAATAAATACATTTTCCCCATGTTCTATGTAGCCATAAATATTCAGTATATAGATGTATATAATGAATTACAAAGTTACATTGAAATTATTGATTTCAAATTAGTCATTATTACTAATATAATGCAAAAATAATTTTGGTACCTTATGCCTTTCCAAGTATTTTCTGTTTCTCATTTAACTCTCATTAAATATATGATAAATAACTCATTAATATATTAAGTAGTATAGTGATAACCAAAGACCAGGTTTTCTAAAATCTATTTTGTGTGTTATGCCACCCCAACTTTAGAGTTCCACACATGTTTTAAGAAAACTTCTGTCACCAGGTGGTGGTGGTGTATGCCTTTAATCCCAGCACTCGGGAAGCAGAGGCAAGTGGATCTCTGTGAGTTCGAGGCTAGCCTGGTCTACACGAGATAGTTCCAGGACGGGCTCCAAAGCTACAGAGAAACTTTGTATCAAAACAGAACAAAACAAAACAAAAAAGCAAAAAAAAGAAAGAAAACTACTTTTGAAACTTTTATGAAAAATGTATGTATTTACTGTATTTTACAAGTATATTACTAAGAAAGTGCTAATAGCCTCAATAAGTGAATTGTTTTATAATTCTTTGAGAATTTCATACAATGTTTTTGATCATAGTCATCCCTTCTCCAGAATACACCTGCATTCAAACAACATTTCTTATTCACCTAATCTGTCCTCATTCAAAATTAAGTTCAATTTGTACTGTCCATATACTTTTGAATGGGTGTCCATTGGTAACTTACCAGGGGTCATACTCTTACAGAGAGCCAACTTCTGCTTTCCCAGAAAGTACCAATCACCAATAACATTTCAGCTTGAGGTGAAAATTTGAATTTTTTTCCTGGTTTGAATTTGTGCAGTTCTTGTGCATTTTGTCACAAGCATTGTGAGCTCATATGTGTAGCACAACGCCTGCTCTACATGCTATAGTGCGTTTCGTGAGTTGGGAAAGGGGCTGGAGATTGAAACACACACACACACAGCCAAGAATGCTCCGTTATTGTGTTCCAGGGCAGCTTATATAGGGTCTTCTTGACTAAATAGCTACACCCTAACTCTCAGCTGCAAGCCCACCAGAAACCAGTCTCCTGCCATTAGGAACTCCTGAGGGTCTTGTGCTCAGAGCAGCTGCAAAACAAGTTGTTTGCTCAGAGAAGCTGCAAGCATAGGAAAACAAGTTGTTTACTTCAGCAGGCAGGGAGTCACATGAAATTTAGGGTCTTGGGGTCCACAGTTAGCAACACGTATGCAGACCTGTATGATTGTGTTTGGAGAACACTGTGTCCTGTTGTTATCCACTGTTTCTGGACATTCACTCCCCCGCCCCTCTGCAATGAACCCCACTGTTTAGGAGTAGTTATATATTCCAATCCAGGATGATAATTTCTCAGTTCCTCATTCTCTGCATTCTGACCAGTTCTTGTTCTCTGTGGCAATCACTGTCTGCTGCAAAGGAAGCTACCCTAATGATAGCTACATAGTGAGACCCTCTACAGAATGCAGGTTATTATATAAATTCTCTAACATTCTCAAGTTTTCTTGATAAGTGGAATAACTGAATAAGAAATAATCCATGTCCCTGTGGAAGAAGTCTTCAAACAGTAATAAATGCTCTTGTCTCCTTCATTTTAGGCATTGTATATCATTTGTCAAATCTGTGTCTTCCTGATCCTGAGAGGAAACATAAACTGTAGACTTGAGGACAAACTCCAGGGGTGAGAGTTGCTAGAGGTTGCGTCCCCTTCATGTGTGCATTAGGGAATGAATATCCCAGGACAGAGGAGATAAGACACAGGGTCAGGTTCAAATGGGAAGTTGTTAGCACCGTGACTGGCTTGAAGATAAAGCAGAAGATGTTAAGATGATGTGTTGGAGAAGCAGTTCCATTAAGAAAGTTCTTAAATAACACAATAGCCTTTATCTTTTTAGGTAAGCAATTTAGAAATCTTTAGGCAAAAAGTGAAGGTTAGGAAAGTGCAGACTTACAACCTCAACATTTGGAGCTTCACACAGGAGGAACAACAATAGTTTCTTCTATACTGTCTAGGCCCTCTTCAGTCAAGGTTATTTGGGTAGTTTCCCAGTACCTAACATGAGTTTCCTCATAATTAGTGGAACTTGAGTCCTGTTTGACCACTGTTGGTTATACCCAAGATGTATCACTATTACACTGTTGGTAGTGTCCTTCTTGGACAGTCATTTTAATGGATAGTAGGCTTAGCAACTGGGTAGGTCTTCCACTGCTTTCTTCCTTAGCAGCTTACATAAAACACTCCTATACTATCAAAGAGAATTACAGAGGCAGTTTCCATATCAGCTTGATTCTTCCAGGTCCTGTGTCACCAGATGATGGCTTCATCTATGGAATCTTGTGTTCAGTTTCTGTATGGTGACCAAGGGTGACAGTAATAGCTTATGCTATTTTGCTAAGCAGTTTGTTAGATAACTATATTCTAAACATGTATATTAATACTCGCAGGTAAGTATAGCTCTTACTTCTCATCAAAAGCTAACTTTTGCAGCTGGTGAAGGTTACTACAGATATCTACAATGGTTATAATGTGGGTAATACATGACTGTGATGTTCCTAGCTCCATGGTGTTTATTCACAAAGCAATTCAGCACCTAAATCTCAGGGAACTTCACGGAAGAAGGGTTGGAAAGATTGTAGGAGCCAGAGGTTCAAGACACCTACTTTGGCACAGTGTCTTCAAGACAGGATAGGAATTCTGCACTCTTATTAATAGTATGGTTGCCTTACCAAGCAAAATTATGCTTTTTATCAACGTGCCAATGGAGTTGGGATAAAATATCCAAAGATCACTTCTAAATGAGGAGTTCTAAGTGGTCTATAGCTGCTGAAGGAGGAAAGATCAATTGTCTACAGCATTTGTATATGTACACATACATATACATAATAATTATAGAAGAGGAAATCAAAAATCTAAATAGGGGGACTTGTAAGAGTGTGTGGGGAGAGGAAGTGATGGAAATAAAGTAATTATCACAATTTACACATGTATGAAATTAAAAAAATTAAAAATTAAAAAAAAATCACTTAAAATAAATTCAATGCCAGCCTACACTGAATGGAATTAGACCATCATTTGCTACAAAATGAACCTCTCTCCCACAACGAGAAAGAGATTTAGAGAGTGGAAAAGACTGCCTGTGGAAAGGATACAGAGCACTCAAAGCAGCTAAATCTGGTAGATGAGTAAAATGTAGAAGCAAAAGAAAAAAGAGGCTTTTTTTTGTCTCATTTTTTGGTATTGTGGTGATTCAGTATTTGGACTGTGAAGCAAAGATAATGAAGGCTTATAGAACTGGAAAGATGTATAACTGAAATTGTAGTAACTGAAAACTCAATTTCCTATGTTATATTTGCAGCATTGTTTTTTTCCAATATATCAACAAAAAATAAACTCCCATAATGGTATTGTAAATTATTAATATAAACACACAAAATTTTATAAATAGAACATTATAAGTAAGGATGCTGCCTGGAATTATTTTTATATTGGGACTAGTAAAATGCCAATATAGTCACTTTGTTACTAAAATTGCCCTAAATTTAGGGGCTCTAAAGCGGTTTCTATAGCTATGTATAGTTAGGTACTTTCGTTGCTATAAGAACTATTCCCAGAACTATATAAATTCTTATACATTTATACTAATAAAAAGCTATGATAATTGTCACAAAGCAGTAGCCAGTATGCTGACTACATGAAGGTTCTCCACAAGACTTTTACATTGCTGCACTGTAGGTAAAGGAACAAAGCTTTAATGAGGCTAACCATAAAATATCAAGTTTACACTCATTTTCAATTCAAAAGTTATGTACTATACTTAAATACTACTTTATAAATGATACCCATGTGTATCAAAGTGGCTGCTGTTAGGATTGTGTTGTTATCAAGTCTATGGGAGGGTGATTCAGTGAAATTCTACTCTACTTCTTTCTTGTTTAACATTGTAGGGCTACATCAAGAGTTGAATAAATAAACTGTGCTGTATACATATCTTCATTCACAAAGAAGAATAAAATAATGACATTTGTAGGACAATAGAGGGGAATGGAAGGCCATCCCGCTAAGTGAAATAAACTCAGTTCAGAAAGCCAAATGCTCCCCATTTCTCTCACGTAAGTAGCCTATATTTAACAATTGTTAAGAGTGACTAATTGTGAAGAAGAAGGAAGTTATGCATGCAGGGAGGGTAATGGATGAATATGATCACAGGACATAATATACTTGAATATAAATGCCACTGTCAGTCCTGTCTCTCCATGCATTGAATGTGTGCTAATAAATTTTATAAACACATTGAAGCATGTCTTAATGAAACTGCTAAAAAAAATCACAGAAAATTGTATTTGAAGTAGGTAGACCCTTTTAATGACGTTACAAGTCAGACAATAGTCTGACTTCATTGTTCTGAAAGGAAGTAACTGCCAGCATAGTGTCCTACTAAACTGCACCATCTTCTACTAACATAAGTGTGAAAGCAAATACTTCAGTAAAACTGTGCTAGGTTTGCATTCCCACCAGAAGTGTGCAAATGGCCCCTTTTCTTCTGTGTTTGCCAGAGCATTATCATGTATCTCTTTGCTAATAGTCATTCTACATGATGCAATAGCCATTACAGTTTTAATTTTCATTTCCTTGATGATTACTGATGATAGGCATTATTCATGGTCCCGTTGATCATTTTTGGGAATACTTCTGATAGATATCAATTTCAGTCATTTGTCATTTCTTAATTGTGCAATTTGTCTTTATGCTGTTGGAGTTTTGGAGGCTTGTAGAGCTTTTTGCCTTGTCTATATTAACTATTTGAGGTACAGTTGGTAAATCGTTTCTCCTAATCTTTGACTGTTTCTTCATTTTTTTATTTGGTTTAATTACTAATCACATGTTTTATATAATTCAATTTGCCTACTCTTGCTTTTTTGCTTGATATCTTGTCCAAAAATAATTTTTGCCATTGCAGTGTCAGAAAGGATTTCTACCAAGCTCTCTTATAGCAGTTAAAAACAGATTCAGGTTTCAGATTTCTCCATTATTTATTTTTAGGTTACTTGTACAATTAGTAGGCAGAAGAACTTGGTTTCTTAAGGTTCTTTCCTGGTAAACTTCTTTTCCTTCAGTGTGTGCCTGTGACACCTTTGTTAAAAATCTCTCTTGGCTGAGAGTGTATGTGTGAATTTTGATATATCTAATAATATTTTTACACATAATTTCTCTTTTGAGGCATTTATCATCTTCATTTTAAATTTCTCTAAAACCATTAATTATAAAGATATTTTCCTTTCATAAATTATGTCTTAGGCACCAACTCTAACTTTCAAATAATGCAAACTTCCTCACAATGTAGGAGAGCACACACTATACACACATAGTCATTTGTCTTCCAGTTTTTTATTCTAAAATGACTCTCATTAATTATCTTATTTTCTTCTAATCAATATTTTCAAATGATAATCAATATTATTTTTTATTTGTAACAAAAGATTGCATTTGTCCAAGTATTAGATATTTTCAGTCTGTTTTTGAAATTTTATCTTGTTTTTCAGACCATGGTTGTTTTCCTTTCAATATCTCATTTATTTTATATTTCGGCATATAAATATTAATAAGAAAGAACTCTTGACCTTGTTTTATTACTACCTAAAGGCACCGCTGTTCCTTTTGCTCACATTGAGGTAAAGACAATTATATTAGGTAACCATATAATTAATATTAGTAGAAACTAAGGTAAAAAAGTGGAAATAATTTCCACTAGACTGTCACAGTCACATTGTTTGTGACACAAAGCAATATGGAATTCTAAGTGATTCACTCATCTTGCCTTTATTCTGCTTTTTACTCCTTTTTTCATGCCTTTCACAAGACTTTTTCATTTGAGGTACCCAAAGATGAGCGCTGATAAGTTATATTGCCTTGGTGTCCTCTCCTGTCAGTTCTGACACTGATTGACCCTATCAGTGAAGGGGAGTGGTAATACACTGCTTTAGTCTCGCTCTTTTTATTGCTTTCCTTGTGACAAAAGAAAAGATATGACCCTCTTGATAAAGTTTGAACTAGTGCTGTGTGGGCGAAAAACAAAACTGGAGAGAAATATCTCTGCAGTCCTTCATGGTTTTCATTTCTCTTAAAGGTCCTTGTGCATAAATGTAGGAATTTTGCTCTGTCTTTATGTGAATAAGGGTCACTGTGCCTGCAGAGATGTTTATATGTGACTTCCTAGGAAACATTACATGAAAGTTCTGAATAAAACTGATCCTTATACAAATGGATAGGCTTTTTCTCATACTGATAGATTCAACTCAAATCCAAGGACCATTCAAAATGGCATAGATTTTTAGCTCTATTTTATAACTGTGAAATTGCTACTTTTATAATACAGTAATATTTATCTAGTTACTTTGCATATTACAAGACACAGTACAGGAATTAAGTGTGATTTCAAAGAAATAAGTCACGTATTAGATAATTGATTTTGATGCTGGTAAGGCCTTTTTTTTTTTTTTCAAGCAAAATTCCATTAAGAAGTTTCAAAGAAAAGTAAACTGAGTTATTCACAGACCAAACAGGAGTACAATATCTTAGAAGGCTTAGTGACATTTCTTTGCCTATCCTGCTTATTTCAGGTGTGGAAGATGGCAGACTTTAGAATCCACTCTGTCCCTTCTACTGAATCTCCTGTTTTATTTATTTATTTATTTATTTTCCTCAGACCTTTTAGAGACTTCTGCTAGCTTCTGTGGGCACATCCTGGTTCAGTTTTTTTGTTAGTTAGTTCCTTATTTCTCTCTGATCATGTTCACAGCTATAATGTCAGAGGTTCTTGTGTGATTTTTCTCCTCCTTGATCATTAGAATGGTTAAACTCGGTTTACCACTTGACACAACTGGCAAGAGGGAACACGAATCGAAGAATTGCTTCATCATACTGGCTGGTGGAGATGTCTTTGTGGAAGTTTTATTGGTTGTTATTGAGATAGCTGGGCCCAGTCCACTTAGGCAGGCCCATTCCCAAGCAGGTGGGTCTGTGAATAAGGAAAATAACTCAGCGAGGCCAGGGAAGTGGTCAGTAAGCAGTTTTCTTCGATGGTCTCTGCTTTAGTTTCTACCTTGAGTTCGTTCCTAACTTCTCTCAATGAGGCGCCAGTATATGGAAGTACAGGATGACAGAAGTTCTTTCTCCCCTTAAGTTAATTTAGTCATGGTGTTTATCACAACAGAAACACAACTTAAGATGCTTACCTCATATTTTAATCTTCACAAAATTTGTATTTTTAGAATTTCCAGTCTTATTTACACACACACACACCACACACTCACACACACACATGGAGTGACAGAGACAGAGAGACAAGACAGTGAGCAGGGAGACAGAGACAAACATGCAGGGAGACAGACACATGTACACATTCCTATGTAACTTCAATCTTTTTCTACAGTTTCTCTTCTGTGATAGGCTTGAACAAAGGTAAATTCATCCTTTTATTAAGAATTGTACTTTGTACATTTTTTATCATCATTTAAAATTTAGCTATTTGAAGAGTACCACATATAGAAGAAACATTAACTATTGTTCTTAGTCATTCACAAAGACAACTGTAATAAATTTTAAGAGAAAATAATGATCTTAGAATGTTGTATGGGATCACAAGGCAGAATTATTTCCTATTTTCAGAGAAAAAGAAAAGGAAATCATGGTGTGTATAAAACTATTCCTCTCATATAAAATAGATTCTAAGTGGACAGTACACATAAGTTGATAAGTTATTATTTTTGAAAAATGGAGGAAATGGATGTTGGGAGCTAGAGAATTGAGAGGTCTAGGTGGAGGTAGGGGAAGATTTGCAGTGAATATGATCAAAATACATTGTATGAAATTCTCAAAGAAATAATAAAATATTATTAAAAATTCTCCATAAAATTCAAAATAAAAATATTAATAATAGTCATTCTTATCACATCAGGACACAGAATTCCCCTTAATTTACTTGGAATTATTTCACAAATCAGGTTTCTTTGATGATTATAAACACTTTCATCTACATATTCATTTCATTTATTTCTATCTGAATCAAAATACATGCAGCTACTTGTATTGATTCAATATCAAATATCATTAGACATTTGGATTTTCCTGCATTAAATGCCAATATAGTCACTTTGTTACTAAATTTTTCATCAATTATTTTTATAACCAGTTCAAAGACTTTTTACAACAATCATCAATTTTATGGAGTTCTAGTTTAAAATATAGTAATTTAAATTTTAAGTATCAACTATTATGAATTCTTTAATAGAAAGAAGTGGGAATTAACAGCTCTTCATATGATATAACAAAATTGCAGATGTGTGAACCCCCCCCCCCCACATACACACAAGGAGTTTGGTAGGTATCAAGATTCTCTGTGTTATCTCCAAATAATTTGGAAAAGTTAAAAAAGTGAACATAGAAAATATAGAATTTCCTAATTTGGGAATTGGCTATTGGAGTTAACTCTTGACAACACAAAAATAAGTAAATAATAATAATACATTTGTAATTCAATACATGGAGTAATGCTTTAAGTTTTCCAATTTGTATTTGTAAATAAATATAACTACATGCCTATATGATTTCATACACGTGTATAAAATAAGTTTATAAATACAATATCATAATTTAAGTATCAATACACTTAAGGAGAAGTAAGTATTAAAATATTAATTATAATCTTATTTTATAATTTTCTTTTTAAAAATTATTTAGTAAAATGTGAACACATAACTTTAAAAATCAATTAAATACCAAATATTAAAATGTTTGCCCTTCCTCACTCTCTGCATTCCCGCATACCTCACCTCCCATTTTCCTATCATTCAATTCCTTATGTCCTCTTTTCTTTAGAAATGTTTTTTGTGGTGTTAGTGATTTAGTGCTAGAGTCTTGTGCATACTAAGCATATAGTTCACATCTGAGCAACAATCCAGGCTCCCAAATGTTAAGAACTCAGAAGTTTGTCATGCTTAGAAGTCACCGTTCATATTGTTTTAATTGTTTTTGCTTCTGCTGCAGAGAAAGGCAGGATTCTATTTAATGAATAATAATTATACTATAAGTTGATATATTAGCATGTTTTGCACCATTGGTTCTGAACAGGGAGGGAAGCATTGGAAGGAGCATCAGAGTGGCTACATCCATAACACTTTTCTACAGATTCTTTGAACTATAAAAAGAGTTAAGTAAGTTAAATTCTTTATTTTCTTACCTGAAAAGTTAATAGCTTTATTAGGTATGTGACTTTTATTTATTTGTCTCAGATTCTCTCCAGGATAATTTATGATGTATATTATTTTCTTCACAAGCTTATATAGTTTCCTCTTGAAAAATTCTAGTTAATTTAAAAGTAATTTCATAATTTCATTTGGAAAGCAGAGTATGGTTAAGTTCAACAAACACTTATTGGACATTAGTCTGTACTGTGGTGTATATAGGAATAGGAATGAACTGATTTTCCCTCTGGTAAAGCTTGATAGGTAGATGCCTTGACTCTAGAGGGTTCCCAGGCGTCCAGAGAGATGTCCTTAACTAGGTCCTTGGGTAGCTGAGGAGAGGGAGCCTGAAATGGCCCTATCCTATAGCCATACTGATGAATATTTTGCATATCATCATAGAACCTTCATCTGGCAATGGATGGAGATAGAGACAGAGACCCACATTGGAGCAATGGACTGAGCTCCCAAGGTCCAAATGAGGAGAAGGAGGGAGAACATGAGCAAGGAAGTCAGGACCGCGAGGGGTGCACCCACCCACTGTGACAGTGGGGCTGATCTCTTGGGAGCTCACCAAGGCCAACTGGACGGGGACTGAAAAAGCATGGGATAAAACCGGACTCTCTGAACATGGCTGATAATGAGGGCTGCTGAGAAGCCAAGGACAATGCCACTGGGTTTTGATTCTACTGCATGTACTGGCTTTGCGGGAGCCTAGCCTGTTTGGATGCTCACCTTCCTGGACCTGGATGGAGAGGGGAGGACCTAGGACTGCCCACAGGACAGGGAACCCTGACTGCTCTTCGGACTGGAGAGGGAAGCGGAGGGGAGTGGGGTGTGGGGAGAGGGGGGAGGGGAGGGAAAAGGAAGGTGGGGAGGAGGCAGAAATTTTTAATAAAAATAAATTAAAAAATGACTCATTTCAGTGCGGAGTTGTCCATTAAAATGATCTTCTGCAGAGAGGTGACAACTAAAGGACTGAGTACAAGACTGATGTAAATTCTTAGGTTTGGAATGAGTATTTATTTGGTCTTTGACAGAGGAATGAACTCTTATGAATTTTATTTAGTTGTGTATAATAGGATGAGAGTATTAACTATATTATTGTCATCTGAATTTGGTGGAAGTAACTTGCTTAAAATAGTGCTAGAACTGTTTTGTTAACAGTATTATTTATACTGTGACCAGTAGAGCTTGTATTGTTAAAAAAGGCTAGGGATATTTCTTAGAACATGTTCTTGCAGAGGTGATTCAGGCTCTTGGAGGAAGATGGAAAAATTCCTCTAAATAAAGTAAGAGTGTAGAGAAAGACAGAATGAGTAAGACATCAAGAATTGACAAAGATAAATGAGCATGATGTTATAATCTGTAAAAGTCATCAGTTCTATACTTCTAAATTGTAAAATGTGAGGTGGGAGTGGAGAAGGGGCACTAAAGAGATAAACAGAACTTGATCAAGACGAAGAGGTGCTTGCCTCTGGAAGGATGATTTGACTTTATCTTGTAGGTGAAAAATATAAATTAAAAACATTTTAAAGAAGAAGTGAACTGGCTAGATTTAATTTTGCACAGATCTCCGTGACAATAGCTTGAAAACATAACATGAGATAATGAAATAGACTGGAAGACTATAAAAAACAGTAATAAATAATTTATCTGATGTCATTCTGTTGTCATAGGGAATAATTTACATGGGTACTAATTTTGAAATAGTTCTTATTTTCTTATTTATTTTATGTATTAAAATTTTAGAGAGAGCAAGAAATTAAATCCTATGAGATATAACTCATGAGAATATCATAAATGCAAATGTAAAATTGAAAAGAATTCCTGATAATACTTCCCAGATAAAGTCTGCGTATCACATAATTATTTTAATGATTTTTATATAATTTTGTAAAAAGCTAATTAACATCCTCTGTGATTTTATATTTATATTTGATGCCATGATTATTCCCTTTTTCACTTTATAATAAAAGTATTAGTAACATTAGCAACTGTAGAAATGACCTTACATCACAATTTATGTGTCTAGAAAAGCTGGGTTAAATGAATGTTAACATAAAAGCTTCAGAGGTTTCTGAGCTCATGCCTGCTCATTTGCATAAGCTCTTACATTAAGGACAAACCGCTTTTCTGCGCCTCCTATCGTCTCTTTTACACTGATCACACTGATCAACATTTCATTGCTGCTCTTTGAATATTATCATAAAGACATATTATGTTCAATATAGAGACTGTTTCTATTTCTGTTTCTGTTTATGTATAATTTGTTATTTTTAGTGAACTCCCAGCAGTCATGTCTCCTGGAGCATCTAGAATGAGATACACAAGAATTCCAGGTCCTGCTTGGAACATGATTGTATAGGCATCATCTTATTGGCTGCTTGGCATTGCTGCATCCCTGATATGAACACCCAGGCTTTTGAGTTTGCGTCTATTACGGATTTTCCTCCATAATGTTTGTGTACATGCCAAGAGCAGACTAAAAGTAGAATTAGACCTGCAATCCACACTGACAGCTGCATTTATGTATTGTTTCTGAAAATGAAAAATGATATTTTGGGCCATTAAAGAATTTTCTATAAATCCAGCTGTCAGTGAACATATGTTCTAGATCAGAGAGAAGCAGGTAAAGTGTCCAAACTGCCAATACCATTAGATTATTTTTTGAGGCATACTGTTTAATTTCTTTAGTTCTTTCTTGAAACAGTATGCATTGTGAGCTTTGGCAGCTATCTGAGAAAGTCAGAAAATTAGAGTATTTCTATATGAAAAGCCAAGTGCAATGCTTAGAAAATTAAGTTCTGAATACATTCAATGCCTTTTACATTTGCTAGTCAACTATATAGATCTTTTATTGGATTTATAATTTTAATTTGAAGAAGATCTTAAGAGGTTCTCTTAGCAATTTTATCTTTTTCCTTTTTAACTTTTGACAATTTTACATTTATATTAGGACCATTTTCACTTCCAATTGTCCTTCATTCCCATACTTCTCCCACTCTTGCTGAGCTTTTCTTCCATCTAACTACTCCTCCTCCTTACTTCTATGTTTCTTTTATGAAGGAGATTGTATGGAGGTAGCCAGAAATGGAATGTGTTTATTATTGCAATGACATTCCATCTGCAGAATTTAGCATTTCATAGAACTCTTTTTCATCTTACACTTTTTCCGTGTTTCTGCTGCGTCTTCTGTGATATTCTCTGAGTCTTAAAATGGGTGCTACAGATGTCTTGTTTAGATGTCCTCACAGCTTATTTTCAGCACTATCATCAGTTATGATTCTTCATCAGCCATTGCTTATTGCAAAAATAAACTAAAATAAAAAGGCTTCTCTTAATGGGACTGAGAGAAACACTATATTGTGAGCATAAACATATGTCCTCAGTGGACAGTTTGATTAAAAATCTATTCAGCAAAATATCAGTAGCAGATTTCTCCTATCCTAGCCATAGTTTTCTGACTATGTTTATAACACAGAACAAGTGTCTCCTCTGTGGAGCTGCCCTCAAATCTAAGAAGAAACTAGTTACTTACCACCCAAATGTTCTCACCAAGAACTCAGTCAGTTCTAGCATGATTTCACTGTGTTCTGTATCCAAACTGTGTGGTGTTTTCAACAGTAGAGTCTCATCCTCAGGTACTAATTGACAACAAAGAGGAGTGACAAGGATTCTGTTGTTTGTGAGCCTCTGAGTTTCTTAGGAAGGGTGGTACTTCAATATAAAATTCAGTAGAGGGAGGCAGAACACCAGTGCCTAACTTAGACATTTGTGACCCTCCTCCTGAAGGACTGAAGTAGCAAGTGAGACAATGATTTGGACTTCCCAGAATCTAGGCTGGTTGGGAAGGAAAAGAAGAGGCAACATTGCAGTAACTGTGCCTACATAACTAAAAGTCAAGATCTGAGAAAGCTGAATACTGGAAAGCCAACAGAAAAAGAAAATGAAACAGACAATCAAATCAGAAGCACGAGAGAATGAGCATCAACTGTAGAAGAAAGTCCTATTGGTTAACTGATGTGGGAGTGATCTCTTTCTAATCTGTTGCTTTCATTGGTTAATTAATAAAGAAACTGCTTTGGTCCATTTGATAGGCCAACCCTTAGGTGGGTGGAGTAAACAGAACAGAATGCTGGGAGAAAAAAAGCTGAGTCAGGGAGTCGCCATGATTCTCCCACTCCAGACAGACGCAGGTTAAGATCTTCCCTGGTAAGCCAACTCGTTGTGCTACACAAAATATTAAAAATGGGTTAGATCAATATGTAAAAGCTAGCCAATAAGAGGTTAGAACTAATGGGCCAGGAAGTGTTCAAAAGAATACAGTTTCCGTGTAATTATTTTGGGTCATAAGCCATGCGGCGGCTGGGTGCTGGGGACGCAGCCCCGCCCCTCTTTTTACAACAGAGTGGCACCCAACGTGCTAATGAACTCCACGTAAAACCTGAGAGGGCTTAAAAAGGACACACAAAGATAATTTAAGACAGCTTTTTTGCTGTTTGTGGGTTGAGTGCGGCAAAGAAATTGTCCTGACTCAGCAGCAGGAAAAAACTGGCTGTTTTAAAATTGCCTGCTTTCTGGGCTGTGCCGCCACTGCGATCTCTGTCTGGCTCCTGCGGGAGACAGAGTCTTTGAATGGAGCATTTGGAGTAAAGTGCTGGCTTGCTTGATGGCAATGTGGACTGCTGTGTGCTACAAATGGGTTTGATCAGAGTCTTGGATCTGCACGAATATTTCTGTAGTATTAGAGGTGTGTGTACCTGATACTGACATGGGGCACTACTCTGCAGAGTGGAGGCAATGGTGATTGCATTGTTCACTGTATTCTCGGTTCTTTGTGCTCCCTCCCTTTCCAGGGTCTCAGAGTGAACATGCACTTGCTCAAGCATGGAAAGGTAGGTGAGGAAGCATGATTCAGAAAATGGAAACAAATTTTCACGTCAGGTTGTAAGGTTTCATTCTGTTAACAGGTGACTCACTAGAAACGTCAGTTCCAGCGGAGAAGAGCCATGCATTACAAGGATTTTAGCTTACCTGTTTCATGTGTTTATGGAATGCATTGTCCTACATGAACATGAAGGAAGCACTACGGTAACACATGCAGTGGGTCTGAAAGGGACAAGACTGGGGTTTTGATACTAGCAATGATAAAGATATATTTGGAAAGCTAGATTAGAGCAGGGAACTGTGGGAGCTAATGCCAAGGAAGCAGTCAGCTGTTGAGTCAAATTACTTGTGTGATATGAGTAAGAAACATCCCCTACAGGTCAGAAATTTGAAGGCTTGTTCCAAAGCTGGTGATGCCTTGAGGGAAGGTTGTGGGACCTTCAGGAGGTGGAGCTTTGTTGGTTGAAGTAGATCATTGTTCCTGGAGGAGGCAGGCTTTGAGAGCTTGCTCCACTTCCTGCTCACTCCCTCTGATTTATGTTGGTGGTTGAAAATACAACTTTTTAGCTTTCTCTTTCATGGGTCTATTGCTACACTTCCCCTGCCAATGGAAACATAAGCCAAAATAAACTCTTTCTTCTTTTTATATATGGAATATCATTATATAGTTTATTATACATTTATAACTATATGTATTTACAATTTATATTTATATAAAGTATTACATATTATATTAAAAGGTAGAGATACTTCCCCTAATGGGTTCAATCTATTTTTGATAGGAGTTGAAGTAGGCAAGACTATCGTAAGTGATCTTTTCATCTCTTTCTAGAACGTACATGGCACTGAACACATTGTCATCACTTACAGTGAAGCATTTTGATTTAAAGCTTTCTTAGTTTCCCCTCATATCTCAGCACCATTAGCACCCCACATTACACCTTGTGCTTTCAGGGATAATGGTTAAAATTTTAGTTTCAAGCCATTACCTACCAGAGTAATGACCATACTGATGTTTTATTGCAAATTACACAATGGTCCTTTCTTGGTCTTATGAGGTGATTTATATTCCTTTAAATTGTATAATTTAAAGTCCTATATCCTAGAGTCTTCAAACTGAGCATCATATGGAATGGGTTTTTTTTTTTTTTTTTTGGTTTTTCGAGACAGGGTTTCTCTGTGGTTTTGGAGCCTGTCCTGGAACTAGCTCTTGTAGACCAGGCTGGTCTCGAACTCACAGAGATCCGCCTACCTCTGCCTCCCAAGTGCTGGGATTAATGGGTTTGTTTTTTACAGTGATTTTTAGGACAAAGTCACTTTAATGAACACAGATGCAATGTGTCTGCCTTTCATATGAAAAGGAGAAATTTGGGCATAGAGACAGATACAGGAAACACCTTGTTACATGGTTGCATTGCTGTTTCTGCCTCCAAGGATCGTTCAGGGGATGGGTGGGAAATTTGAAACACATCTCTCCCTCCGTTCAGTACATGGAGGTAAATCAGCCCTTTGGAATCAGACTGCCAGCCTCTACAATGATGGCATAATTTACCTCTACTCTGTAAGCCTCAGCTCTGGTGCTGTGTGATGTTATTAACCCTGGAAAACAAATGGAAGAGGTAGCATGTCTCTCTGTTAAGCCCACGTTGTAGTTAATAGGGCTAACTTCTCAGGACATGTTCTCTGCAACTGTCCCCTTTAAGAAATTGTTCTATCGATCAACTGAAATGGCACCAGAATTATAGTCTTTCCATCGCATATAATTGCATGCCATTTTTCTCTTCTAATCATTGGGACAGTGTTGAGCTCCATTGAGATTCCTTTTAAAGTTACATTTTCTAATGCTAACATCACCTTGTTGACAGTAATTATAAAGACTCTAAAGTAGCACATTTGTTTACCTGGCTAAAACAATTGTTGTGAAGTATGGATGTAGCAATGATCTAGTTATGATGAAGCATCCTTAAAGCATTCCCAGTCTGCAAGTGCCACTCCTGCTCTGAGATGAAGTCCAGTGAGAGTATCAGATCTGATGGCATGCTAGCTGGGTAGTGCCAGTGTTTCCTGTGTGTCCATTGTCCTCCATTCATTATTTTCTCCCTATGTCAGTTATATACTCTATTGCCATCAAATAGCTTCAAAGAACTGTGAGATATGAAAGTTTTCTGATAAAATAAAATTTGCAAAGACAGTGAAGTTTTATTTTTATTTTTGCAATATGAGACTCTCATAGATAGGTATCTATTAAAATAAAATGGTAAATTGTAGAATTTCAACTCTTAATTGTAAAAAGTTGCATGTATCTGAAAATCCATGTAATTTGAATCCTTGATTGACAAAGCAAATAGGCCAATGTTCCTCTTTTATAGAGTAGAGTTACTGTCGACCTCACCACTCATTTTGACTCCCTAACCTTAATTTAGGGAGAAGACTATTGACACAGCTCAGGTGACCTAAGTATCTCCCTATCTATAGAGTATCTTTTCAGTATGACATGGTCAGAAAGGAAACTGAAATAATATAAATGAAATCTAAGCTATTTATACTTTGGTTTTGTGGTAAGGAGTAATATATTTTTATTAGACATTAAAATGCTTTTAATACTTAAGACAACCATAGATTTTCTGAAATTATATTCAGCTAAAATTTGCTGTTTAAAATGCATAATGTGTGCTAGGGGTGTGGCTGAGGAGAAGATAGCTTGCTTAGCAAACAGGAGAGATTTGGTTAAAAATTTCCCATGGTTAAAAAAGTCATTGCTACCAGGCGGTGGTGGCACACACCTTTAATCCCAGCACTCAGGAGGCAGAGACAAGTAGATCTCTGTGAGTTCAAGGCCAGCCTGGTCTATAAGAGGTAGTTCCAGGGCAGTCTCCAAAGCTACAGAGAAAGCCTTTCTTGACCTCCCCAACCCCCCAAATATCATTACTAAATGATGTATGGCAGAAAGAACATGCAGTCCATGTCCACAGACTGGACTGACTTCACAAATCTCAGAGGAAGGGGCCAAAGACAAAGTCATATGCTACATCACTCATACATTCAGGTACCACTTCATTTTGTTAAAGCAGGAAGGAATTTAATTATGCCAGAGAAACCAGGACTGTGGTTTCTCAACAGGAGCATGTGTGTGCTTGTGTGAGAGTATATGTGTATGTCCTTTAGATGCTTTTGAGCTTCAAGTCCTCTTTAGTCCAATATTCATAGAACTATGTCTTCATAAATATAATCAATTTAAAAAGATAAACATTTTTGAACACCAAAATGACCCATTTAAGATATCCAGGCATCAGTTATCCAACTATTTTGCCTTAAGCACTAACTACAGATTGAAAACTGAAACTTGGATTTCTAATAGGGTATAAAAGGGAAATTGTAGTCAGGTTAGGATGTAAATGACTATACTCCCTTACTGCGTTTCTGGAGGCAGAAGTGGAGGGTCACCTACATCTACGAGTCTGAGGCTAGTACTGGCAGCATAATGACACTGTCTCAAAAAGACAAAATCCATAAGCAAAATAAGAAATTAATAAAATTACAAAATTTTAGAACCAGTTTAGTTAAGAAAAAAGAAATAAAAGCACTGTTAAATACAGAACTGTGATCTCCTAAAAAATGCAAATGTTTAGTCATAATTTGCATAATACTAGATTCTCAATATCTTAAAGCAGCTAGAGAAAATATTTTTATAAAATTATACATTTGAGGGACATAAAACAAAATGACTAAAGTAGGCCTAAATGTAAATTATAATTCACTATAAATAAAACTTTTGTGAAGGTGACCTTGTAATAAGTAATTATTCCCCTTAATTCTCTTTCATATAGTGAACATTATTTTTCTTTTTATTTATTCTTCACTCTTATGAAACATCCCTTGCTCCCAATCCTCTCATTCAGCCTTTCATCTTCCCTCTCGGCTTTATAGATCAATTGTTCTTCTGTTTCCCTTCAGAGAAGATCAGGCCTCCCATGGATATCAACCAATCATGTCATAGCAAGATGCAATAAAACTAGGCCCACACCCTCTTATCAAGGCTGAATATTGTTTTTAATCATATGAAATAGCAGAAACTAATACACCATAAAAATCTTAGAATCCCTTTGACCTTATGCTACAGCACACATTTCATTGTTGATATGTATTGGAAACTCATGAAAACAACGCTAGGCTAATTGTTATCTTTGCAGTGATGCAGAATTGTGAAAAATGGTGATGAATATTGTTTCTTCTGTGAAGAAGTTCCAGCACTTCACTTTAGCCACTGTTACAGATCTTGTTTTTGTTTCTAAGTGTGGGAACAATTACTGATTAAAGAGTTGCACTTTTGGACATTATTGCTCCACAACAAGAGCTTTCTTCTCCTGATTTTCCAAAATGAGGTTTGGATGAATATTATGCATCTTCCCAAAATAACATGGCAGAGTCACAGGACTGTTTTGTTTCTTATTTTTTCCCCTCTGGTTTGAGAAAAAAGCTGTTTTGCTGTTTGGCACATCAGGTATCAAGTAGACATCTGATCTCCCACTAAGGGAACACCAGCTAATCTTTGACATCAGCATGAAATAGAAATTTCGGGACAGTGAGTTCAGCCACATTTCTGTTCTCTGCTGAAGGTGCCACTCAGGAAGTATGGAGAAAAATCAGCATTTCAATTTTGTTTCCTCTTCATGAGCTAGCCTCAGGATGAACCTGGTTACCTTTAACCTCTTCTGTCTTTGTCTTTAAAAACGTCTCATTTCAATCAATAAACATCATAGTTTTTATGAGCATAAAATTTGAAATTTTTGAAACTCAGAGATGGTTGTGCAATTATTTCAACTCAGCTATAGATATCTGTGTGTAGACCTCTATGTGTGCACTATATGTAAGAACTGTCTTGAGTGGTCTCCCAGGTCTCTCTTTCTTGCTATTGACCTTCCTGTTCTTTATAATTGGACTCTTTACCATGGTAACTTCTTTTGTTATAACGAGTACAGTCACAGTCAGTCTGGGAGCTTTTGCTTCAACCAAGGGCCAGATAGTTGACTCTGCTTCTCACAATATGTTTCTGCAACATGAATTAGCTATCCTCCACACATCTTCAAAGAATACAGGACTTAAAACAATTCCAGTGCACTATGCCAGGTTACCAAGGGAAATTTCTTTCCCCTACCTTGTTTGTGTAAGCATTTCATAAATGCTACTTAATCACAGATTAAAGAATTACAAATAAGGCTTTGATAATCAAATTCAATGTAACATGGTATGCCATGGGAAGTATCTCTCAGCTTCTTTTTTTTTTCTTCTTAATCTTCTCACCATATTGCCTGTTACTCTGTCTTGGTCTCCAATTCCCAGTCTAGTACTTTTTGGAAGACATATCACAAACATTAGGTGGGGAGAATTAGAGAGCTGTTTTTTACTTGTCAATTTTCTTAGTGCAACAACAGAAACTGTTTACCAACCAATTGTCATAGTGGATAAATAATTGTGTAAAACATTATTTTATGGCAATACAATATTTATGTCTGAAGATCTTCATAGGGCTATATATGCATGTCCTTTTTATGATAGTTGGCTTCTCATGGAGTCAGTGATCATGAACAGATCAAGGCATATTCACTAGTGTCTTGTAATCTATCCATCATTTTACAGTTACCTGAGAATGGATAGCACACTAAATCTTCTTGAAGTCTGAATCTTTCTCGTCGTGTTCAGAATTTCCGTATTATATATAAACTAGTTGTATCTGAGATAAAAACTGGTCAATTATTAACTACCTGCAGTGTCCAGGGAATTTTTTCTTTCTTTTTTTTTTTTTTTTTTTTTTTTTTTTTGGTTTTTCAAGAGAGGGTTTCCCCGTAGCTTTGGTGCCCGTCCCGGAACTAGCTCTTGTAGACCAGGCTGGCCTCGAACTCCCAGAGATCCGCCTGCCTCTGCCCCCAAGTGCTGGGATTAAAGGCGTGCGCCACCACCGCCCAGCCTCCAGGGAATATTTTTAACAAACCTAGGGAATTCACAGTGAACTGAATTAGAATGTTAATAAAGATGTATTGATTTAACTTTTTTTAAAATCATTTTTTAAACCAGTAATGGGAAACTGTGTGCATCTCCTGACAAGGCACACAATACAGAACACCTTCACACTCTCAGTTTTACCTCCTCACCTTAGCTTTCAGAGGAATGAAACAACTTCAGTTAACACCAGTAAATGGCTCTAGCTTAAGTGGGAGAAGTCAATCATAGAGAATCCACAAAGTGTAAAATAGCCCATAAAATAACAGTGCCAGTCTGATTTCTTGGGAGAAACAAGCATTGGAAATAAAAGATGTTTTCTGAAAAAACCCACAACCTCTCCTAGCAAAACAAAAGCTAAAACCAAAATTATAGTGTTTGTTTACACTGGAATGTCTATTACCTTTAAAAAAGATCCAGAGCAATTTCCCACAAAGAATCAGGTCATTACATCTTAGGATAAGAACTGTCACTAAATTGATGTCCAACATATCAACAAATAATGTAGGAAAAGACCATACTCTGAATATTTAGGAAATCATACAATTCAAAATTGCATTTGAAGTAATCTTTGCCTTTGTTTATTCAAATTTTGTTTTTACCTAGACTTGTTTTTCTGATTTTTTTAAAATTTAGTGAAAGTACATAACATGTTCACTTCTGTCTTGGAATAAAGCTGCTTTATAAACCCTCTAAAAAATTATCTAATTCCCACCAGACCAATGTGTTCCAGACATCCAAATGACAGCTGTTTAAATGTCTCTAGCTTGCAAGTCTAGAGGATAAGCAACATTTAAATGTTATTGCTAACAATATGTTAGATATTTTTCTAATCCATGCTTGCATCCTCTTGGAGAACGAAGCACAAAAATAAACATCTTCCTAACCAGGGTAAGCACTGGGAGTTGGCCACATTGTGCGCCATTGCTATTATATCTGACATTCTTTCTGCATGGAGTTATACATTTAATGCCTTTAAGATGCAAGGCACTAAAGCCATCCTTTTGTTTTCTGTCTAATGATCAATCCATATATATATTTGCATTGTTTAACATTTCTTGGCGTCCATAAATTATTTCTCAATTAAGTTTAGTGTAGGGTAAATGGTTTAACCCTTGGCAGTTTTCCCCATCTACAACACCATAAAAGCTCTCTGCCCCCGAAGCTCTGGTGCTCTTGATATCATATATAACACACATGACCTGTTTTTCCCAATAAAAGAGGATTATTGAGATCAGTAGCAGAGTATTTTCAGTTCTTCTGAAATATTGCTATATTAATTGTGATTTATGCGGCTTCATCTCTGCACTTCAAGATTTATGAGACCATATTACAATCATTTTCATTATCATGGGTTAAGTCTATACCTATGAATGATCCATTTTGAATCCAATACTTGTGCAGAATTACAGAATATTAACATTACTCATTAGGCAATGGTCAATTCAGGATTGAAAGAAGGAATACATCCAGGTAGGCATCATCTGATGTATTTGTAGAATGTGTACATGTATTCTCAAGTAGAACCTGGATAATGAAAACAATAAATAGAATAACCACTAATGGTGCTTTTATTGACTACAGATTTGAAGAGACAGCAGCTATTCCAATACTATAAAGACTGAACTCAGCACACCACTATATCATTTTGCTTATTTCACTCTGTGGTTTAAGATCTACAAATGCACATTTCCCTGTGTCACTCAAATGTGAAAGGCCTGAGATATCATGTAGATAACTTATTTCTCTAAATATTTCAATTTGTGTCAACAGGTTGTCCAGTGTTGCTGTTAGGTGTGTGCATGAAAGGAGTGGAATATGCTGAAATATGTAATGATTTTTTAATTAAATTAAACAATATAGAACATTCCTAACATAAGACCCTGTACCAGTGAGTACTCAATAAAATTAATTCAATGAGCAAATTATATACTACAAAATACAAATGAGGTTCTCATTATGGAAAAACACATATTCTTGTTCATGCATAATTGAGGACAGAGTATTGAGTGTTTTATTTAAAATAGCATCCAATATACTGTATATAAGTGATTTATATTAAAATCTAAGACACTGAGGGCTATACTGTTTTCAGAAATTTAATCTGTGTGAAGTCATGAAACAGAAATATAGGGGGTATGATATTTAATAATACGTAAGTGGTATAATTTTATTGTGTTTCTAATTACTAAATGATGACAGAA
Organism: Chionomys nivalis; assembly: GCF_950005125.1. Lineage (NCBI taxonomy): Eukaryota > Metazoa > Chordata > Mammalia > Rodentia > Cricetidae > Chionomys > Chionomys nivalis. The sequence goes on from NC_080101.1 coordinate 61,446,430, forward strand.
AATAGAAATTCTGAAAAAGAAATGCTTTACATTTTGGCCACTGTTTTTCAGAGTCATCACATTTATAGCCCCACTTTTCAGACAAGCTGATGAGAAATCATAGGAGGTTATAATGCAGTACAGGCAGTTTCTATTCCGTGGATCAAAAGGAAAAATCACGAATCTCATTTTGATTCAAACTTCTTCAATCTCTTTCTCTTTATAGCCATTCTTTTTAATCTTCTGCAACAAACAGTTTCAAATCTCTTTCACCTAATAAAATGTAAATTACCTCTCGGGTCCAAAATTATTAGAACAATTTTATAGCCCTTTCACTATAAAGCATTCTGGTAAGGTACCAGGCTATACAAATAATCATTCCTTTCTTATCTCGTGGCTTCCATCTATAATTAATGGTCTATATCACCTTATCTTAGAGACGACCACTTCTTCATGAACAAATATGTGATCTAATGTAGCTGCAGCTGCGTATTCTAAGAAGCAATAAATCAACTCTGCCACATTTTAAAGCCAGACATTTCATTCCTAACACGCGGCATTGTAACCATGGCATTTACAGCTCAAAGATGGACCCGGAGCACCAGAAAGAGGATCATTTCCTGGATCTGTTTTATAGCCATGGACTCTGCAGAGCATGCATTGTTAGAGCATGAGAAAGAATCACATGTAATAAAAATATTTATACTGATTTTTAAAACAAGATTTCTTTGGAGAATTTATATTTTAAAATAGTTGCAAGCATGTGAGTATCTCCTACAAATGAACACCAAATTTTACAGCATTTCTTCAAAGAAAAATACATTAGCTGTATTTAATGAAGCACTCTGAGGGATAATTTAGTTTATTAACCACAGCACACACACACACACACACACACTCATATACCAATGTATGAACATAGCCTTTTAAAGAAATGTTATGCTTTTTGAGATTGCAAAGATCTTGGGAAAGAATCCCAGTTTGATAATTGCATTCTGTCATGTACAGTTTATACATCTATTTTTTTCTACCTACCATTTACTTCACTTGTTAGCAGCTGTCCATTGTATAGTCTTATGGACACTTTTTCAACATTTCATAGAGATTTCCTTAGAGAGTGAAGCCAGGTCCTTTGCCTATAGCCAGTAGAACCTGCAGGCCCCCCTTCAAATACCTATATCTGACTATTTACCAGTAAGCACTTTATTTTCCCTCAAATTATACAAAATGCACAGAAATCGAATAATATGATCCTATTTTATGGGTTATGAGTATTTCTACATGAGATGAAAATAGAGGCATATTTTGATATTATCTGTTGTTCTTTTTCTTGTCCAGGCACACGACTTACTCATTTAAAAAACCCAAAGTTAAACTAAGCCTAGTTCAGATTGGTAAGAAGAGAAATTAAACTATTTTTAATGTTTTTTTTTTCTTTTTTGGTTTTTTGAGACAGGGTTTCTCTGTAGTTTTGGAGCCTGTCCTGGAACTAGCTCTTGTAGACCAGGCTGGTCTTGAACTCACAGAGATCCGCCTGCCTCTGCCTCCCGAGTGCTGGGATTAAAGGCGTGCACCACCACCGCCCAGCTATTTATATTCCCAAACATAACCTATTCCGTCTGTATAAGGTTACTTGTTGGCATGTTTTAAGGGCTGTTTGGTACTACTGTACAGCCAATAGGTACGCTGTTCCCTGGAAAATACCACTTCTCCTTCTCCTTGGGAGCAGAAAAAGTCATCATTTTTATCTAATTTCCACAGGTCTCTTTCTTTTTCTTGTAAAGTGAAAGACAAGGTGGTTAACTTCTGGTGTAGGAAGTCTTTCTGTCTATTTTTTGCTTTTATTGGTTAATGAATAAGTTTGTTTCAGCCAGTGGTTTATCAGAATAGAGCTAGGCAGGAAAACTAAACTGAATGCTGTGAGAAACAAGGTGGAGAGGGAAAGCCATGGAGCTGTTGGAGAAGACAGATGTGCCAGAAACTTGCCAATAAGCCACAGTCACATAGCGATACACAGATTAATAGAAATGCGTTAATTAAAGATGTACGAGCTAGCCAATAAGGAAGGTGCTAGAGCTAATAGGCCAAGCAATGATTTAATTAATACAGTTTCTGCATGGCTATGTCAAGCCTGGGCAGCCAAGAACAAACAAGCAGCCTCTGACTACAAACGTCTCTGTAGGATCCCAGGTCTCTGAAACTGCCATGTGAGAACACTATTCTGCATGCAGACCATAAGGTGGGGAGATACTGAGTTCTTCTAGATGTTATGTCTCTTTCTGGGGCCTGAAGTCAGCAGTGTGAATACATCTTAGTAGGTTTTATGCTAGTGTTTGGTTAACTGACAAAGTTGGTAGTATGTATTCATTTAAATCTTTGAAAATCTTAGGATTTTTGAAGAGTGCGAACTATTTAAGAGAAATCAACATATTCAGTAGTCAAAGAAAATTGTTTTGGCCTACATCATTAGAAGTTCAACATTCTGATCCATTCTTGATTCAGACTAAGGGCAGAATTCTTCTGGTTTTACCGTGGACAACTCACTTACCTGGTTTTTATTTTCTTTACCTATAATAAAAATTGGGCCACTTATTCAAAGGTTGTCCTGTGAGTTAAAACACTTTCTGCTTTTTAGCTAAAATGAAATACGTAATGTAATTAAACAATAATACAATGATGATTAATCATTTTTCACAATTTAATTTTACATGTATGATTAATCATTGTAATTTAAAGGATGTAATAAGCAAGCAGAATAATTATGCATAATGAAACATGAGGTACAGGTTAAAAGGCATATATTAAAATCACTCATAAGCTTCTTAGAAAAAATATCTAATGATGTAACTGAATACCCCCAAAATGTAACACCTTTCATATTGTGGTAGCAAAGAGAACATTTTTTTATTTTTTCTAACTTCTCTCTCTAGCTGAACTTGTCTTTTTAAATGTTCTGCATTTCTTATTCAAGTCTCCTAAAAAGGGAACAGGAAAAGATCTGAGATTTTTGGAAGGACAGGATGGGTCAGCTCTCTTGGTAAAATCTTTTTTGATAGTTCACATTTGAACACAAAACTTAAATATAGACTGCTTCCTTTATACAAATACTCAATCTTTAATTGTGGGGTTTCTAGGTGAGTTTGTTCACACAATGTCAATGAAAGGTTTGACTGTTTCTGAGAGTTTATTTCAATAAAATAGATGGATAATAAAAAGGTCTTTTCTGCTCTTTCCTTTGGTTCTTTCTGTTTGATACTAGAAGAGAAAAACAATGCTTTCATTTATGATAGGAACATAGGAGAAAGGATATGTGTCCATTCCGGTACATGCCATTTGTTTAGCAAACACTCATGTTGTAGAAATGTTTCATATAAATTGTCAATGAATAAAGTCTGGAATTACAAAAATCACCATGGTTGGGTAAGAAATCTTTAATGAGTAATATGTTGTAGATGGTGGCCACGTTTTTGGTGGAGTATGCTGAGAGACATTATATTTATAATATGCTGAGCCTAACAGACTAAATCAAGTGCACTTAGAATATTGTTTTAGCCTGTTCCAGGAAACTGACATTAATAAATACAGCAAAAGACGTTCTGGATTCTGGACAAGTGACTCAAAGTTAAATATTGAAGCACAACTTGGTTATAATTAAGGGTCTGGGCTTTATAACAAATAGGTCAAAAGGATTGTATTACTGAAGAAGCAGCAAAAGTGAGGTAACATGTTCTTGCTGTAACATTCATGAGTCCATGATATTTAAATATAAACAGTGGTTCATGAAAAAGACTGAACAAAACAAAATTAAAAACTATAATGCTGTTGTTGTTTACAAAGCCTTTAGTGATTTAATGTTCATTTTATGCATGAAAATAGCTCCAGACAAACTTATAAGACTCAAGGATGCCCCTCTAGACTCACAAAACAATCTGATGAGATAAGACTATAGATACACGGTGCTTGTACAATGCCTGGCAATGCCGCAGAGTTTAGAATGCTGAATGAAAGTTATTGACTATCCAAGGTATTAATTAGTATTGCTCCTTGAAGGGATCTCACAGCTAGTGAGATGAGGGTAGAGAGAAAAAAGCACTGATAGAGTAGATTGAGTTGCATACCAGGAGGCTGGCACACCAGGAAACTTGGAACAAATGAACATGTCTCCCTGCTCTTTACAGAATGAACATGTCTCCCTGCTCTTTACAGAATGAACACTTCTACTTAGTCATCTACCATGACAGTCTTTAAGCTAAATTGAGTATGGTGCAAATCTATGTGCTTTTCTTAATGAAGAATATGTATGTATTTCATAATTTTGGCATCTGTGTTCATTTAGAGAATATAAAATTGCATTCATACACATTAAGTTTAAAGTTTAATCCGGGAGATACTTCTAAAGATGAATGGATAAAATTTCCAAGGAACGCAGTAGGTCTAGAGCAAGTTGCTGTATAAGAAAACCTCACCTCACAAGTGACACTAAACAAGCTGAATATCCAAGGAAATCCATCATTTATTTTTCAGGGTACAACAGGCAACCCCAGTGAAATATAGTGCTGAGTGAAATTCTGCAGGTTTGATGCACAGGCTAAATGAGAGACCTGATGGTTCAGTCATTTGGGATAGCAAAAGGATCCTTCTGAAAGATAGCTTCTGGATGTTGAGCAGTGGTGGTGCACGCCTTTACCCCAGAACTTTGGAGGGAGAAGCAGGAAGATTTCTGTTAGTTTGACGTCAGCCTGCTCTCCAGAGTGAGTTCCAGGACCGTTATATAGAGAAAAATGATCTTGGGCTCTCCACCCCCCCTGCAAAAAAAAAAAAAGTTATGGAGCATGAGTGCTGTTAAATTGGTAATTCTCAGTTTTCACACATTTTCCCTCTTTCCTGGAATAATATTTTATAATCCTGTAATTTGGAAAGCAAGCTAGCAAATGAATGACTTTTCATTTCTAGATAATTGACTTACTTGTGTTGTAGAAACCCCCAAAATGTGAGCCTATTCTACCTTGTCTGAAAGTCAGAGAGTTTGAGCTCTCTCAAAGTTGTTGAAAACAGGTGTGGCTAAAAATGATAGATTCTGACCTAGGGTCTGGTTAGTTAGTATTCTGGGTGTTCAAGTAGATCCCCTTCACCTGGACCAAAGGTCAAAGAATTCAAGTCTACTCCTTGTGTCCTGCTAATGAAGTCTGCTGCCTTTCCTTCCCCTTTTGGAGTGGAGTACATAAGCATATGGAAAATAAATGAGGTGGGTTGAGTATTCATTGAATGTCCCTCCCAGTGATGCTATCTTATGTTGTTGTCTCTTATGTTCCTACCCTGAAACGTACGAGTTTTGTTGAAGGTGTTTTTTGATACTTACTGAATTTTGAGTGTTTAAGGCTCAATTTGATATGCACACTTGACTAGAGTCTAGGGTTCAGCTACTTGTTCAGACAGTCATCTTGGTATTGATGTGCAGGTGTGTTATGACTGTGACCAGAGTTTCTATTAATTTTCTCTAAGTAGAAAAGAAGATCAGGGTGAGATGAGTAAATCCTCTTGAAAGGCTTTATAAGAAGATCCATGGCTCCCTAGTAGAATTAACATTCTTTGAGTGGGCCACAGTGTCAGCATGTCCATACAGAGGCCTAATTCCAGATTGTATTTGTTTTGCTTTGTTTCTCTAGTGGAACCCTGATGGACCCCAAATGCTTTGACAGATTGTGGAATGGAGGGTGTCTTAGGGGATTTATTGCTGTAAAGAGAAACCATGACCATGGCAACTCTTACAAAGGAAAACATTAACTGAGATGAATCTCTTATAATTTCAGAGTTTCAGTCCATTATCATCATGAAGGGGAGCAGGGTGGCAAGCAGGCAAATGTTATGCTGGAGAAGTAGCTGAAAGTCTTATACCTTGCAAGCAACAGGAAGTCAACTGAGACACTGTACACTATCGTAATGATAGGAAACTTCAAACCCATCCCCACACTGATACATGACACATTTCCTCTAAGAAGGCCCTACTCATTCCAACAAAGCCAGACCTCATAAAAGTGCCCCTTCTGGAGATCTTGTCTTTTTTCTACTTCCCATGTAGATTAGATCTATGTAAGTCTCTCTTAGTGTCTTCATTGTTGTCTAAGTTCTCCAAGATTGTGGTTTGTAGGCTGGGTAAATTGGGAGCATGGGGACCTTGCGGGAGGGTTGAAGAGGGGAGAAGAGAGGCAGGGAGGGGAGCAGAGAAAAATGTAGAGATCTATAAAAATCAATAAAAGAATTAGCAAATACATTGCTATACTTAAGAAGGCTGCTGGCTGTAGTAGTATTTCATTTGTATTTTAATAAATAAAGCTTGCCTGAGAATGAGAAAAGTAAAACAGCCACACTGGCCAGCATTACAGACAAGACAGCAATGACACACACCTTTAATCCCAGTAGTCACACTAGTTTGCCATAGAGAGCAGGCAGTAGTGGTGTATGCTCTTAATCCCAGAACTAGAGAGGATTATAAAATGGGAGGAGACAGCTCACAATCTCAGTCTCATTCTGAGATTCCTTGAGGCAGGATCATCATTTCAGACTGAGGTAGAGGTAAGAGCCAGTGGCTGGCTGTTTTGCTTTTCTGATCTTCAGGATGAATCACAAAAAAGTGCCACTCCCTATAAGATCATATGGGATAATTATAATCAAACTACCACATTCCACTATCTAGCCCCCATAAGCTTATAAAAACTATCATAACGCAAAATGAATTTCATCCAACTTCAAATGTACCCATTGTCTATCATAGCTTCGACAATGTTTAAAGTCCAAATTTCAAAGTCTCTTCTGAGATCCATCCAATCTCTTAACTGCAATCTGCTTGTAAAACCAAACAACGAACCAAACAAACAGATAACATACTTCCAAAATTTTGCTCTTCCTGAGGCCCATGAGTTTAGTTAAATCACATATGTTTCAGGCCAGCTCAAAGGCTTATACTTCAGAAACCTACATACCTTGGACAACTAGAGTGAGGTATCTGCTGTGTTTGTTGTTTACCCTTCCTTATTGAAATTTTAGAACAGCTCTCGTGGATGCCCTATGTGTGGATGAACAAACTCTATAAGACCATAATGAAAGCATAATTTTCCAAGAAAGGCTGTGTAGAAGCTGGAGCCAGGAGAGAACAAGAAAACATTTGCCTGGTCTCAGTGACATTGTATCAGTTATAGTACATAATAAAAAATAAAGATTATTGCAAGCCAGAGAGAACATCATAGTTAGTCATCACAGATAAAATGCTGTGATGGATTTTCTTTCTCCAAACCTTCCTTGTTTTAATAATCCTATGAACAGAACACACAGTTTTGTCATACGAATTAACAAATAATCTTTTGCAATATCTCAAACTGAATAACTAAGTTGCTTTGTAGTAATTGGAAGTGTTGCCTACAATGAGTTAAAATGAACACCATATGTGTATAAGAAAGAAATAGAGCATATGAAACAAACTTGAATTTGAGATGTAAGTTGCATTTTTTAAAATTTTTATTTATTTATTGAAAAAATTTCTGCCTCCTCCCTGCCTCCCATTTCCCTCCCCTTCTTCCCACTCCTCTCCCCCTTCCCCCCTCCTCTCCCCATCTCCCCACTCCTCTCCCCCTCCCCCATTCCATTCCCCCTGAAGAGCAATCCAGATTCCCTGCCCTGTGGGAAGTCCAAGGTCCTTCCAGCTCCATCCAGGTCCAGGAACGTGAGCATCCAAACAGGCTAGGCTCCCACAAAGCCAGTTCATGCAGTAGGATCAAAACCCAGTGCCATTGTCCTTGGCTCCAAGTAAGTTGCATTTTTTAAATTAGGAATTTTAGTGAATGTGTTAGATCTGATAGTTCAAATAAGTGGGACATGTAATGATTTAATATATGGTATCAGGAAACACAATTGTTCCTCAAATAAGATCATTTTCTCATTATGTATTGTAAGTCACTCATAAGTTATAGTTAATTTTTGGTGGTGTCAAAAAATAGCAAAAATTATAATGGAGGTTTAATTTGGTTGTAGGACATCTTTTCAAAATGTGTTTCCT